>NC_138790.1:25373512-26676512 GCF_965178545.1 Coloeus monedula
TCTGCTTCCCACTTGGAAATCCTGGCACCAGCAGGGCAAAAATGAGATGGTGGCTTGAGGAGCCCACCCTTCACACCCTAGGAGTGACTTTTTTCTGCTCTACATATGGAAAATAGGATTAATCTGCATTTCTTTTCTAAGCATAATGATTTTATGGTTCTTTAGGAGAAGTATTCCCTTGTATTCCCTTCACAAAGCCACAGGAGCTCAACAGGAGAATGCTGGACAAAGAGGTGCTGTTTGAAACACAATTTTTAATTCCAAACATTCACCAAGGCTCCCTGGTTGGGGTCTGTCACTGCCACAGCCCATCAGTCCATCAATCCCCTCTCTGTGTCCCAAGGTTTTGCCTGTATTTACACAGGTAACAGAAGTTTTCCTTAGAGCTGAGCTCCCACAATGGGAGCAGTGTTGGGAGCTGTGGTGGAGGGACTGCTTTCCAATAAATTAAATCTCGTCCTACATCCCCAGAAAGATTTGTTAGGAAAGGTCACATCAAGGCTCTTTATTACAGAATATTTTTCAAGTGCTCCTCAGTGTTAATATATTATGAGATCTTGCTTAAATTAAAAACAAAGCAAGACAAAACTTGCCAGCTCCCCTGAGAAAAATCCTGAACTGCCTTTATCAAAACAAGTGGAAAAGTGCATTTTGTGATGCCGTGTTTCTGGTTGTTTTTTAAAAACCTGGCTTTTTACAACTGGTAATCTGCAGTTTGGGGAGTTTTTAATGGGCTTCCCCACTGCGAGCGTGACTTGTGAGACTCTGCTGCTTTAGAAGGGCTGTGTTAAACCCCTCACTTGTGGTTTTATGTATCCATGTTTTACAGATTTAGCTATTCAGATGTTTGTTCATCAGGGGAAAAAAAAGAAAGTCAAACAAAGAAATGGTCAGAAGCAAAACAAATTTGTTTTAGAGCTGTGGGCAGAGTTTAAAAAGTAAATACTGTCCAATCCCCCTTGACTCTCCAAGAGATTCCTGGTTGCTTTGTGCTGCCTCCGTGATTTTTTGTGCCAGTTACTCCCGAGTTGCAGGAGTGAGATGGGAGCCTGCACGTCATCCCAGCAGGAGAGGGAGAGGGGAAGGAGCAATGATGCACCTCCTGGGAAATCCAGTCCTGCTGCTGCTGCAGCATCTTCAAGGCAGGGTAAAGATACTCAAAATTCAGGTTTTGGGCAAATGAACACATATTGAGAGGAGCTGAGTCTCTCTGCAGGCTCTGAGAGATGAAGGAACCCAGAAAAAGCCATTTTCAAATCTGTTTGAGGGAATCCGGCACATTTTTACCAGCAGTGTCTTCTCCCAGCAGATTTCTTTTTGTCCTGTAAGATCAACAGCTTCCCTTCAATTTATGTGAAAGTTACCTTTGGATTTTGCGTTTAAAAGTTATGTATTGTGGCTGCCCATCCCTGGCAGTGTCCCAGGCCAGGCTGGACATTGGAGCTTGGAGCAGCCTGGGACAGTGGGAGGTGTCCCTGCCCGTGGCAGGGGTGGCACTGGAGGGGCTTTAAGGTCTTTTCCAACCCAAACCATTCCAAGGTTCCACCATTCTGTGATTTTAAGACTAACATAACAAATCCAAAAGAAAACTGCTTGTCCTGCAGTCCTACAGGTTCATTTTAACTCTTCATTTTCTCTTTGCTGAACTGGAGTCACATTGCTCAGAACTTTACCCGAGTTTTAAAAGATTTTTTTCTTTCTCAGAGTGCAATAATTCAGTAAGAACTGCATGTACTTTGGTCAAAGCTTTAAAACCACAGAATTCTATAAAGTCTGCAAATAGCTTGACTTTTGCCTTGTGAGAATAATGCAATAAGTCAGCGTTTAGCAATTTTGAGAGAATGGTTTGAGTTCAGATGAAAAAACTTTGCCTATCACAGAAAGAGTTGTGATTTGCTTGTGCTTGGCAGTTTCTAATCCAGGGCTGTCAGAGGTGTTCAGTGTTTCTGATCCATCAGAGACATTGATCTAGAACAAGTTCCTGGAAATAATCTCAGGGAATCTCTGTTTAAACATAATTATTTTACCAGATCCAAAGGACAAGTCCCAGGCAGAAACACAGCATCAGCACCATGAACAAAATGTGCCAGGGTTAAACCTCTGCTTTCTGCTTCCTCAGGATGGAAAACGACCCTGAGGCAGAATGTCCTGTACCACGGGATGATTTAAAATCTGTGATGAATGACAATGAAGAAGATGAAAAGCTCCAAGTTAAAATCCAGGCTTTTGAAGAGAAAATAAATGTGGACAACAGCACCCCTGGCTCGGTGAGGAGATACAGCCTGGGCCAGGTCTCTAAAGAAGAAAGGAAGGATATGAGGTTTAACAGGTATGGCTCTGGAAAATGTGTGAGGGGCTCAGGGAGATCAATTTTGTCATAAAGCTTTATCCAAACATGGAGGGTTTGGTCTGCTCATGCAATACCCACAGGCAGCATCAGCCTAATTTTAACCAGTTTTTGCATCCATTAACTTAAAGGCCACATAAAATCTTTCTGAATCCCAGAATGGTTTGGGTTGGAAGAGACCTCAAAGCCCATCCAGTTCCACTCCCTGGCAGGGACACCTCCCACTGTCCCAGGCTGCTCCAAGCCCCAATGTCCAGCCTGGCCTTGGGCACTGCCAGGGATCCAGGGGCAGCCCCAGCTGCTCTGGGAAACCCATTTAATCTCTCTGTGCCCTAAGGCAGCACAAGGGGCAGGAAAATAACTGCACTGAGATATCATGGAAAGGAAGGTACCACAAGCTTTTCTGGGGTTTTATCACTAACAGTATTTATCAATGACAGCAATGTGACCCACAGGGTCCTCAGGCTGTCCCTGCCCCACAGCTCCACACAGAGCTCTGCTCTTCCTGCTCCAGGATTTGCCCTTCCAGGCACTTCTGCCCTCTGTGCTCCCACAGAGGCTCCCTCCATCCCCAGCACGCAGATCCAGGGCAGGAGGAGCTGGAGGCTGGGGCCTGCTTCAGTGCAGTGCTGGTTGGCATTTTTATGATGTGATTGATAAAGCAGCCACGCCACTCCTGGGGTTATAAGATCCTTGCAGAGGGGCTGCCTCGCTCCCCCCGTGGCAGATGTTGGGATATGTGGATATCATTTGGATATTATTTCATTTCACTTGCTTATTAAAGCTGTGGCTTGAGCTTGGCTTTTGAAATGCAGATTTCCCAGAAGGTTCTTGCCCCTGGCTCGGTGAGCCCCACACTCAGCTCTCTGAGGCAGCTGCACAGAGCACATTTTGGGGGGATTTTTGTGCCCTGCATCTATTCCAAACCCTTTCTCCCTTCCTTCCTCCCCCTGCAGGTCCAAGAGCCTGGCCCTGCACGCGCTCCGGATGAAGGGGGCGAGCTCGGACGGGGGGCCGGACGAGGAGAACGGAGAGATCCCTGCTGGCATCTCCTTCTCTGAGATCTACCTCAGCCAGGACCATGACAAAGGGCCTTTCGGGGTCCCCCCCGAAGCAGCACACGTGGGGAACTCCCTGGTTCCACACCAAAGTGCTGATTACCTGCCAGCAGCTGATCTGCCAGAACCAACCCCGGGAAAGGCCGTGGAAGGAAGGGCAGAGGCAGCCACGGGCCCTGTGGAATACCAGGACAAGCTGTACCTGCACTTGAAGGAAAACCTGGGGAAAGTGAAAGAATATGTGATGGAGATGGGGAGGAGAATCCCCATCCCTGAGCAGTGTGTGATCGAAGGTAAGTGGGATGAGCCTTTCCAAGGGCTTCAGCAGCCCACCCAGACTGCCCTTGATGCCTTTTCCTGGTCTTAAAATCAAGAGGCAAACACGGTTAGAAGGGGAAAAGGGATTTTACCTTGGGATTTATTGTAAGGAACCTTAGGTGCACACATCCAGGTCATATGCACCAAAATGCACCCTGCCAAGTGTGTGTGTGCCTCCCCCAAGCATCGGGTATAACATTACAGGTTTTACTAATTAGCATATCTATCAAAGATTCCCTAATGAGAGGCTCGAGTGATCCCCCCTCCCCAAGGAACCTTCCCTGGATGGTTCTATCTTGGTTTACAGAATGTGTTCTGGACAGGACCTTGGGCTCTGGGGCACACTGATCCCCAGCTACGAAGCTTCTAAAATGTTGAGTCTCTCAGCTTGACAAACAAGTCCAAGAATGTAGGGAAAAAGCACCAGGAATACAGAAGTTGTAAAAAAGGTATAACAGGGGTATAAAAGAAAAGGCAAAAAATCTTCATGGCATCACCCTCAGGGCTTGGGCAAAGGGGAGCAAAGGCCCTCAGCACAGCCCCCACGGGCAGGGAGGAACATCAGCTTTAGAAAACAACGTCTTTCCCAAATGGAATCTTATGAAACCTTCCAGGATTCATTTCCTTCAGGGTCACTCTGCATCCCTTGCCTCTCCCAGACTGCTGTGAAGGCTCATGTGAAGATTTCCTTTTGGGTGCCATAGAGAATGAACCCTGAGGGGTGGCAGAGCCTCTGGGCAGGGCAGGGGGACATTCCCAGCTCCAGGCTGGAGTTATGGAGCTGGACATCAGGGATCGATGTGTGCTGGACAGTCCACATGCCGTGGGCCCTGTGCTGATCCCTGAGGCTCCTGCTGGTTGGTTTGGGGCAGATCTGGGTCTCCTTGCTCATTATCATGTTATTAAATTAGCTGCATTGTGACAGTGCAGGTCAGGACCCTCACATTCGTCACAAAACTCCCTGAGGGCACAGCAGGGTCAGATCCCTGGTGGGATGGGTTGGATCCCATCTCACCAATCCCTGGGGTGCTTTAATGTTTTCTGCTTTCATCCCAGGTGGGTCTGTGATCTGCTTCTCTTTGAAGTGAATACTTTGGGCTGGGTTGGGTTGGGTTGGGTTGGGTTGGGTTGGGTTGGGTTGGGTTGGGTTGGGAGTCTCCTGCTTATTCCCTTTGAGGTGAATTTGGGTGCATCCAACCCCTCACTGGCAGCCATGAGCTGTTCACAGCCCAAACCTTCCCTGGGCCATGTTGATCCCAAAGAGCAGCTGCCTCAATATATTTAATTTAACTTAATTTAATTTATTAAATTTTCAGTCACTTCAAACATCACCTTCTAACGTCACTTTAGCTCCAACAGGTATCAACTGAAGTTGATAAAAGATTTATTTCTTTCCTTTCTCAGTGGTCAAGAAGTAGAAAAGCAGTTTCCACTCAAAAAAGGGATATAATTCCTTCTCTATATATATTTTAAAGGCTTATGCTTCTGAAGAATCTCCTAAATACCTTAAATTCCAAGTTTAGTAGTTGAAATAGTTATTTGGTAGAATTAAGGATAAAACTTGTGTTCCATAAAATTCCAGTGAAAACATGAGAGTGAACAATGTGGCTTTTGAAGTGCTGAGTGCTCTGACCCCGCGTTAATGAAATCCCATATATTGAATATTTTTAAATGTATTGCTCAGTTTCCTTTCTGCAATACCTATTATGATACATCCCAGGCATATGACTACTTCTAAATTCATTCAAACTATTGTAATTTCCTGAAAACCCTCAACTAGCATTCCTAGGGAAATTCCTTGAGCAGGGACACATGTGCAGAGCAGAGATTTATGGGACTCGTTCAAAATCTGTTGAAGAAATGCAGCCCAGCTCATTCCACAGGGGACAGCTCTGTTAATATTTCAGATATTGCAGAAACCTCTCCAAAAACCTGCAGTTATTGCACTTCAGAGAGCTCCAAACTCTAACAGGGCCCACTCAAAGGCGTGTTTTACATTTCACTAACGTGCTCAGAAGAAAAAACAAAATTAGAAAATATTAATGAACATAGTTGGCTGGTTCTGTGTTGGCTGTGTGGGAGTCTGAACTGGAAATGTAATATGTAAGATGTGGAAGATATGAAGAGATAGGAGCTTCAGAGCAACCCCTCACGACACAGAGTATTTGAAGGAAATAGTGGCAGAATGTGTTGCAAGAACACAGCCCCGTGCTGAGCAAACCAGGACACTCCACATTTCCCAACCTTTCCTTTCCCTGCTCAGGCCTTTCCCAGGCTTTCAGGTGGCAGCTTCGGGGGTCAGCAGGGTGTTAATGGCAGTTAGAAGAATTTCCATGGGATGATGGGCCAAATTCTGCTCTCTTAGCCAGAATTCCACCCCCTGCTTGCATTTCTGCTGGTGGTGGTGTCTGGCCTGGGGCAGCCTGTCTGGGAATGGGGTGAATCCCTCATTGCTTCACCCCAGACTGGAGGCTTCTCCAAAAGGTGACGTGCTGGTGAGGACAGAGCCTTGGGAATATCCCAATTCTCCTGTAGGACCCCTCAGATCTGGCACTGATGACACAGGGGAAGGTGTTCCTGCCCAGGAGCTGGAGGGTCTGTAAGGTACCTTCCACTCCAAACCATTCTGGGAATGTCTGCCTGAATTAGAGCCTCAACTTGAAGGGTAAAGGAGAGTGGCTGCAGGAGTATGAGGGAAATCAGAGACCTCCATGTGGAGATAAATGGGCTCTGCAGCCTGGAAAAGAGATTTGCAGTATCAGGAATGACTGGGAGGATTAACTGAGTGTCTGCCCCGATCCAGGTGCTGGAGAACACGCAATGAAGTTGTAAGAGGCGAGTTCAAAATACACAAAATAGGCACCTCTGCTCTGTTAAATTGTCTGTGATTTGCAAATTGGTTTTCTTGCTCTTGAGTCAGATGTTTGCTGTGTAGGTCTTACCCCTCGCAGAGTATTTTTGCTTTACAGGGTGTGATTTGCAGGCTCCTTGTTGACTTATAAGCTCATTCAATTTATATTCCACGTCCAAATGGATGCAGTATTAACTGGAGTGTCAGATTTTACAGCTGGGGAGGGCTGCAGGTTAGGAAGTGTCAGGGTGGATCCATGAACTGTCTGTGACAGTTTGAAGATGCCTCATACAGACCTTGAAAAATTGCCCTGTCAGCTCTGTTGTTTAATATTTACTATTTTTGGCTGGCTGTGCCTTGGGCAGGGGAGAGCTGTGAATTGGGTGATGATCCTACAGCAGGAGCAGTGCTAGGACTGGGCTGTTGGCCAGAAGGTTTTATCCTAAAGAAAAGGGCTGAGCCGGGGGCGTTTCACAGAGCAGACAAGCTGCAACACCAGACTCGTGTGCATGAGGGAGTTTTTTTGGAATAACTCTGCAGCCAGAGAGGGGATTTGAGCTGGGGCAGAAAAGAGGAACCCAAACCCACAAAAATCCATTTACTGGTTCAGTTCCTTGTTAGTGTGAAGCCCTGTGCCCTGACTCACATCTGTGACATACCTAAAGCAATTTGAGGCATTTTTTTACATCATGTTCATCACTTGAAGCCTCTTAATCTTGGGGATCTTTTCCTTAAAAAAAGGCAAAAACGAAACCACCGTATTTGCCAGGCTCTTCAGCTTTCATGGACCTCAGCAGAGTTTTCCTCAGCCCATATTTTTCCAGGTGGGTTGGGATCCTGTATCATCCTGGTACCACCAGGATCTTGCTGATGGCAGCAGCCCAGGCCCTTCCAACCCAAACCATTCCCAGGTTCTGGGATGATTCTGTGGTAATTGGTGTTATGATGTCCCAGTGCTGGTTTTGGGACAGCCACAACATCCAGCTGGGATTGAATCCACTCAGTTTCTCCTGGCACCACCCCTGATTCCTGCACGGAGCTCTGGAGCCACTGCAGCCCCACCTGCTGCAGCCTTGCTGCTCCCACCTTGTGCCCCCTGCACGCTGGAGGATTTCTGACTCGCTCTCCTTGTATCCCAGAGCTGCCAGAATGGAGGATCAGAGCCATGGCCATGTGTATCCTGCCTTTGGGAGTGGTTATAACAAGGGCAGCTCCTTGTTTTCCACTCTAATTCTGCTTGATTTTTAGGTGATTTGGATAAAAAAACCGTCATTAATGCTCAGAGCTCAGAGCTTTGAATGTCGAGTGAGCTGCTGGGAAGAAAGCATTTGATAATATCTGTGTGCCAAGGATGCTGAAGGATTTGCCACCTCCAGGCTCCTTTTGGAAGGACAGAGCCCTGGCAGACCATGGAATCATTCCCCCCTCGCTCACTGACACCACATCCAATGACAGCCAGTGCAAAATATCAGAACCACTTTGCAGCAGTCACTCCTGGCTCCTCGGTGCCATGCAGGAGGAGATCCATCCGGCACACATTCCGTGGGATTGCTGGCAGAGGGCTGCAGGACGAGGAGCAGCAGGGGGAGCAGGTTGCAGCGTGCTGGCCCTCCATGTGGTTGTTATTATGTTTTATGTGGTACTGAGGGGTAATGGGGACCAGATGCCGGCGTGGATGGAAAAGCTCATTGCTCCCCTGCAGTGCTCACCCCTGCTCCGGCCTGATAAATTCCAGCATTCCATCGGCCAGACCCTGATTGGGAACAGATGGGCCCCGGCTCCTTCAGCGGGATCACAGAGCTGGGGAGGCTCAGGGGAGCGTTTCCGGGGAGCAGCGCTGCTCTGCCGGGACACAGCAAACGTGAGCTGGCATTTCTTCTGCAGGACTGGCATTCCAAACGCATCCCAGAGGTGAGGGAGGCAGTGGCAACGGGAGTGCCACCACTCAGGATGGCCATCGTGCTCCTGATCAACGTTGTCAGACCGTGGAGGAATCCCAGTGCCACAGGGAGGGTGTTGGGAACGTGACCAGCTCTTCCGTGGCTGCCCTCGCACAGCTGTAACACATCCTGGGAGCTTCACCCTGCCCTGGGAGCACCCCTGGGAACAGGCTGCTCTCCAGGTGGGCTTTACCTGGCAGCTGGGACACTCCTGATGGGTGGTGGCATCAACAAGAGGACTTGGACTTGGATGGGGCTTGGAGCAACCTGGTCTAGAGGAAGGAAGCGGGGTAGAACAGGATGAGCTTTAGGGACCTTCCAACCCAGTCAGTGATTCTGTGATGATTTTATGACTTCTGAGCCTCTGGACTTGCCCCTTGGATGTTCAGTCTGTGCTGAGTGCCTCCCTGTTGGTGTCCACCCCCCGTTACAGCCCTGTCTTCTCTGTTGGTGTTGGTGTAACTCACTGGAGGTGAAGCCTTTGGACTGAGTTATGCCCTGCACACAAAGTCAGTAGTGTTAAAAACAATATAAAGCAGCATTTCTTGAAGCTGCCTGCTTTAAAAATTGCCCTCTCCTCCCATAAATGTATTTTGTTTGCATACTTTTTGTAGCTCAAACTGAAGGGGTCAGGCAAAGGAAACTGAGGAAGCTGAAAAAGCTTAAAACCAAAATTTAAAAAGTTGCATCCATTTCCTATTGGTTCCATGTTTATGTGTGGGTTTGATTCTATTTAGGAAATTTATGAGCATACTTTTACTCCTATTAACAGATTTCATTTAATAGTAAAGGATTACCGATGTAAATCAAATAATGCATGAATTGTTCCCAGAGCCAGTGACTCTGTACCCTCCTGGTTTAGCCCAGCATGTTGAGCTGGAATAAGTAACAATTAACAGCTCTACTGACATTCTTCTGGTTATATTTTGTTCCTTCTCCCCAGGCACAGCCACTTGGTTGTGAACTTTAAAATTGCAGCATATATTCCCTTGTTTCCTGCAGGAGAAACAAGTTGTTGTTTATCCTTTGCTGGAAGGCAGGGACTTGCCAAGGGATGGGCTGAGAAATGTTCCTTCACTGGAGGAACGTTTCCTTGGGGTCTCAGTCTGTCCTCTGGGGCTTTTGGTGACTGTGTGGGGTGGGTTTGTGGTGCTGTTCACATGTTCTCATGCTTTAAAATCCTTTCCTTGTGGTACTTGGCCTCTCCTGCCAAGCCAAGCCAGGCTGAGGAAGGAGGAGAACTCGACAGACAATGAAAGGACAGGGGAAAAGGGTCTTAAACTGCCAGAGGACAGGGTTAGGTGGGATATTGGGCAGGAATTGTTCCCTGGGAGGGTGGGCAGGCCCTGGCACAGGGTGCCCAGAGCAGCTGGGGCTGCCCCTGGATCCCTGGCAGTGCCCAAGGCCAGGCTGGACATTGGGGCTTGGAGCAGCCTGGGATGGTGGAAGGTGTCCCTGCCATGGCAGGGGTGAAAGGAGGTGATCTTTAAGGTCCCTTCCAAGCCAAGCCACTCCATGATTCCATGATTCGCTGACATTGGAATAACTGATATTCCCTGTTATGAATGGATCCTGGTAATTCATTGCAAGCCGCTGAAAAATGCACGTAGCAAACGCGGGCTTCTTATCAGCCAGTGCCAAATTCAGCACATCAAACACAACACAAAGGCCCTGAGTAATGGCTCAGCTCATTCCAGAGGCTGGGAGATTGTCTGGGAAGGAGCTTTCTGCAGTGGGTAGTGACAAAAGAATGCTGCAGTTTTCCAGGACCGTTCTGCTCAGCCAGCAAGGACTCTGGTCTAGAGCCGTGTTGATTTTGGCACGTGCCTTCAGCCTCCGTGTGCTCCTCAGTGGCACCCACAAAACCTTGCTCAGCACTTCCTCAGGAGTTCCTGTCTCTCCAGAGATCCTCTGTCATTTTTCAGCCTGCAGCATTCAGGAATGTCCTTCACAGCCCATCAAACATGATCCTACCTGGGTGCCTTTTCTCAGCTGCTCCCCAGGGGCGGGAGCTCTGCCCCTTCTGCTCCCAGGTTTCTTGTCAATCCATATGTTTGGAACTGGAATAATACTGGCTGTGTTCCAGGGAAGAGGAAGGATGGACTGCCTGCTCCCCTTCACCAGGGTTTAGGGTCACTTTTAGCCAAGAGCCATTTCCCATCGTGAAACATCAGCTTTTCACACACATGGCCCAAGGCCAAGCCTCGATTTCTGGTTGAGTGCATCGAGTGAAGGACTTTTAGCATCTGTGAGGGGTCTGCAGTGTGGAAGAGCATCTGTCAACAGCCTCCTTGGAAACATTGTCGTGTGCTTTCATGTGCCCCAGGACTTAGGGTGGCTCTAATGAACCCCTTTGGCTTCCCAAACTCCTCTGTTATATTGAACATGAGCACTGGCAGGTTTGGGTAAGAACCAGTAGGATTGGGTAATTCAGCTCAAGTTTTACCCCATAGCCAGTAGTCCAAGGGTGTGGATTTTATGCCATGGATCCAAGAGAAGAGGATTTTATGCCATGGACCCAAGAGCAGTGGATTTATGCCCTGTTTTTTCCTGCTGGGGTGAGCGTGTTGCCCATGGCCGTGGTGGGAGAGCGCACTGGGGAGGTCCACACGGGCCAGCTGTGCAGGGATGTGACTCAGTCTCGTGCTGTCCTGGTGAGTCACCGTGGGGAGAAGGGGGAAGGAATAAAATGCTCCAAGAAAATCTCCTAACTGGAAAAATGAGCTGTGGCTTTTGAGAAAACGTGACTAAGTGGAGACGGTTTCTGGATCTCCTAAGGAGGAGAGGCTGAGAGCAGAGGCAGCCTGTGTGTCCAACAGCAGACCAGCTAGAAATGTTTGTTTTTAACATTTTTCATCTTATCAAGACGTGAACGCATGGGAGGGAAATGTAATAAATGCAGAATTTCACCTGGAAGTGCGACATGTGAGGAAGGAGTTTACCTGAGGTACAAAAGGAGGCACTTCCAGAACAAAGTGTCAGTGGTCAGATTGTCACTGAAAATGCAGGAAACCTAAAAGTGGGCTGTTGGAATCTGCCAGAAATGCTACAGAGAGGCCAGATGGCTGTGAGGCTGGGAGCAAACCCTCCAGAAGCTGGCAAGGGGAAACCATTTTATCATCCTTTGACAAAGCTGTTTGAGTTTGCTGAGGAAATGGCTTCACATGGAGAGAGGGCAGGGATGGATGGGATATTGGGCAGGAATTATAATTCCCTGGGAGGGTGGGCAGGCCCTGGCACAGGGTGCCCAGAGCAGCTGGGGCTGCCCCTGGATCCCTGGCAGTGCCCAAGGCCAGGCTGGACATTGGGGCTGGAGCAGCCTGGGACAGTGGAAGGTGTCCCTGCCACAGCAGGGGTGGCACTGGATGGGCTTTAAGGCCCCTTCCAACCCAAACCATTCCATGATCTCAAGGCTTCATTTCCAGTTAAAACCATCACCTCAGCAGGGATCCCACAGGTGTCAGCCCCTCATGGCTGGGGCCTGACAGGGCAGGGGTTTTCCAACAAACCCTTTAAATAAGGATGAGGGACGCACAGTTTTGATGGATCTGATGGTTTGATATCCCAAACACACGGGAAAGCACAAAGACAATGAGCAGCCTGGCTGGACTGTGCTGCCCCTCGTGCATTTGGCAGTGAAGGGTTACTGGGGAAGATCTGAAGCACTGAACACTGAATTTCTCTCCTCCTTTAAGGGTGCAGACACATCAGTGCCCTGCTGACCTGCAGGAGTGTCCCAGACCCCCAGAGTGGGAATAGTTGCCCCCGTGGCTCTGGCACCCCACTCCTGGGCACTGAGTTTTCTCTCTGGTTTGCAGCTGATTTGAACATTCCATGTGTTTCCTTGCAGACACTGTTCAGAGTTGCATGGCAAAGCTCTTCTTCAGCTGTCCCCTGAAGGGCCACTACTGCCTGTACAGCAAATCCAGCTTCACCCTGGTGAGCCAGCAGCCTCTGCTCTGGATCCACATCATGTTCCTGTTCCAGCAGGTGAGGGGGACACAAACCAGGGCCACCTCTGGGCTGTGCATGTGGCTCTTGGAAAAGAATGTTTCATGGTTAAACTCATTAAATACACCTCTAATTTGCAGTGGTTTGTGACCCTTGCAGCCCCTCAGGAAGTCGCTCGATGGGGCTGAAGTTATTTTGTGCTTTAAAAGTTTTTATATTTCTGGTAAATGCCCCAAATTCAAACTGGCTCAGGAGATTACAAAGTCTGGGGATAAAAAAGTGGGACCAAACCATGTTGTCCTCATTCAGGCAAAACTTCCAGCAAGTGCCAGGTGCCTTGGAAGCAGCCAGGAGTTGGCAGTGGATTTTAGGGGAACAGCACCAACCCCGAGGCTGCAGGAGGAGGGTGGAGGGGCAGAACCCACTGGGGTTTTTCCTGCAGAAATTTGGACTGAGCAGGATTTGTAAATCTGCTCAGGGCTGTTCTGCCAGCCCTAAAGTGATTTTCCCATGTTTAATACTGTTCCCAAGTACAGCCCAGTATTTGGACATGTGTGGCATTTCCTAACAGGTTACAAATAGTCTGAAACTAAGAGAGAACCCCACTTTCACACTTCAGGATGAAACAGGTGGGTTTGAATTAAAACACCATGTTCAGTTTCTTAACACACGTGGGCCTTTCACTGCAGTTTATCCCATCCTAAGGCAGCCTTGGAAACACCCAGGATTTATCCAGAATGCAACACAGGGAGGGATGCTGTGGATGTAAGAGCCTGAATCACTCTGCCCTGTGTGTGTTCCTAGAAATAAATACTTTTCAAGAACACTGGTCAGGTAATTAAAAAAATATTAATGGAGAGTCCTACTATATTTCAAAACCCTTGGATGGAAACTGGGAAATGATTAGTGCAGGAGAGCAGGATTAGGCTTGATGGGTTTGCTCAGAAAGAGGAGACAGAAAGTCCATCCAGGAATCCCACGTTCAAAGGACATTGCCCATATTGTGCAATCAAATAGCTATAGTATGGAAAATCGGATTTGTTTGCGCACTCTTAGCTTGGCTCCTGCATGCAAATGCATTCTTTAATTGAAAGATCACATAGGAAATACAGGGAAGGAAGAAGTGTTCTCTCAGCCACAGTGTTCCTGTACCACTGAGCAGTTGATGCAACAAAGAACTTGGTGCTGTTGAAATACCAGGATCATTCACGGAGGTGGAAGGTTGGATGCTCATTGTCCTTTGGCTCAGGGAGCTCTGGGGGTGACAGCACCCACCCCAACAAGGAGTCATCTTGTCCTGCGAGTGTCCAGGTGCTGAAACCTCCTGTACTCTGTGGTGAGAGTGTCCTGGGGAGTTTTCCCTCCTGTGTTTCATCCCACTCTGTCCAGCACAGTCACAAACTCTGCTCTTGCTGCACAAGGGCCGAGAGCTGAAGGAGCTCCCAACAAACTCACACAAACCCACAGGGGGGTGAAGCATCTCCTCCCTCTGGCTGGGAATGCCAGGTTTTCCCAGCAGGATGCACCTCACCCAGGCTGGTTCACAGGGGCCAGCGCTGCTCTCGTGGTGATAAATTAACATTTCACTACAACCCCAGGTTGTGTATGGTCATCGGAGGGCAATCCTTGGTGAGCCACAGACCTCAGAGATGTGGGATGTGCAATAAACTTCAAAAACCCCAAGGGAAATGAGATATTGTGTGCTGTATCCAGTTGTGAGCCTATTGATCCATCGGAGCTCCTCACAGAGAGCTGGACTAACCCCTGGCTGTTCTCATGGCTGTCCCCCTGGGAGAACAAGATGCTCTCTGGTAATGGCCAAGTGAAACAATGCCTGAAATAATTTTCAGCATTTCCTTCAGAGCCTGTTTGCAGAACCTTTGTCCATACAAAGCGACTCAGTGCAAGTCCTCAAGGCCCTGTGGGAGAAGACACAGCTCAAGGGGACGCACAGCTTTGAGACTGCCATGATCCAGTCCACGTTCCCACACCAAAAGGTAAGGGCTCCTTTTCCTCACAAATGAAAATAGGAGAAGGACTCTGCCCTGCATTTTGGAACCTTTGCAATGAAAAACCAGGGATGCTGCACGTGGGTTTTTTCCTGCTCACAGTCTCAAGCTCTAGACTCAGCTTAGCTGCTGCTGTGCGGTGTTGGGCAGCCCGTGGAAGTTCACCTAGTGAGACACAGCCCTGGGTTTTATGGAACTGTCTGTCTGCACATGTGCCACTAGTTACCCCCATGAGCTGAAGGGATTACAGCCCAAAGCTCTTCACTGTCCCCAGGATTTCAGTGAATGCTGTTTCTAGGCTATTAATCAGCTTCCTTGGAAAAGGCCGCTGTTGGATTGGGAAACAAACATCTATTTATTCCTGAGCATCTCCATCCAGCTCAGTTGGATGAAAAGGGTTGTCAGACATGATTTTAAAACACTCTTACTCGGAATATTGTGGACATGAAGATGTCTGGTGGAATAAGATTAAATTACCAGGTTTATGGCTGATTTAAAACCCGAGTTTTGTTAGGAACAGCTTCTGAACTCCCAGGATAATGTGGTGATGAAGTGGGAACCCTTCCTGGGGCTCACAGGAGCGGGGGACCCCCACATCTGAGAGCAGCTTTGGGGCCAGTTTTACTGACACACAGAGGAGCTGTGCTAAGGATTTGAGCTGCTGTTGAAATCCAGGCCTGGCTCATGCAGGGGCATTAGAGCAGCTTTGCTGCTCAGCACGGGCTTAACTTGAGCCACTGCCAAGCTCCGCTCATCCAAAGTCAGAGCTGGTGCAGCATGAAGAGTTTGGGGGGAATAAGGAGCTTAGGGCAGAGGATTCCTCCACAGACAGATGGGATGAGGGGCACCAGGCACACACAGCCTGCAGGACAACCCAGCACCCTCAAACAGGATTTGTCTGCAGGGGGTGCATAAGCCTGGAAGTGCTCAGATCCGGGAGTCTGCCTGTTCTGGGAACTTTCATCGCTCCATGACAGTATCCCAGAGTTCCCAAAATAGCAGAGCTGGAAGGGAGATCCTGATCTCTGCTGGGTTGGGGAATCCAGCAGTGATTGGAGCTGGGGAGCTGCGGCTGCCCAACAGCCCTGGGACAGCTGGAACACACCCGACCTGCTCAGGGTCCAGTCCTGGCCGTTTGCTGCGGGATTTACTTTCTGTTTTGGTTTTGTACATGAATACAGAACCAGAGTTTGTTCTGGTTTTGTTTACTACTAAGAACCCAAGTTTGTTTCTAGTGCAATTTCCATTCAGTTTTCTGGGAATGAAGCTTTTGCATTTCAAAAAAATCTGCCTGGAACATTTCCTGCTTGACCTGATCCTTGTTTTCCTCATCTTCTGCCATAATGGGAATTTGTTGTCTCAGAAGTTCTTCCCATTGCTAACAGGACTTCAAATATTGTGAATTATTGGACAAAATTATTGTATTTGTTAATATTATTTCAGGAAGCAAAACTCTGAGGGTGTGGTTGCTTCATTAAGCACAGCACTTTTCATTTTAAATGGTTTGAAACATGTTGATGCAAATGCAGCATCAGCATTGTCTGCTGTATTTGATACTAAGTTTTATGCATTTTCTAGCAGAGTCTGAAATGCTTTATCAGGGTGGGATGGGATATTGGGAAGGAATTGTTCCCTGGGAGGGTGGGCAGGCCCTGGCACAGGGTGCCCAGAGCAGCTGGGGCTGCCCCTGGATCCCTGGAAATGTCCAAGGCCAGGCTGGACATTGGGGCTTGGAGCAGCCTGGGACAGTGGAAGGTGATAAACTTTTTTCCAATACGGATTCTAAAGCATTTTTCAAACCTGGAGACTAATGTTTGACATCAGTGCTCTACTCCAGACTGAATTCTGAGCAGTATCCTCAGACATGCAGCACTGTGGTGATCCCTGAGCCAGCCAGGAGCTGCAGCGAGGACCTGGCTCCCACAGAGCACACCGTGTTTCACTGGGCAGCCCCTTCATGCCACAGAAAACATTTATTCAACACGGCTCGAGACGTGCCAGGAGCAAAGCACTTCCAGATGTGCATCCTCCCAGGTTTCCGGCGGGTTCTCCACGGCTCCTTATCAAAGTCCCGTCTGTGCCCGGGCTGGGCTGGGCTGTGCTGGCTCCCCTGTGGCAGTGCTGAGATGGTGACTGCTTTATGAGCCCCCCATGATGCCCTCAGAGCTCCTTTGTTGCTCAGCCTTGCAAGAGCAGAATGAACACTTTGGAGCCGTGGGCTGCTCTGTTCTCCCCTTTCCCCGTGGCTGCCTCGGTTCACGTGGCAGAAGGAAGGGCCACGCTGCCACAATGGACTCGAGGTTTTCAAGGTGATGGAGCAAGGGGGTGAGATAAATCTCTTCTCTCCAATTAGGCTTTCCCCCAGGCTTCCCCTCCTGAAATAAGTGGCCCCTTGCAGGTTATTTCAAGCGTGCTCGAGTGCAGAGTGGAACAGGCAGATTTCTGCACTGATATTTCAGTGGCATTTGCTCTCTTTCAGGCTGGAGTTGGCTCCTTGCAACCATCAGCAGATTTTTTCACGGGATGGGGAAGCTCCCAGGCTTTGTGTGCAGCCTCATCCCTGTGTCCTGTAATGTCCTGCCCAGGCCAGGGACTGCAGTGCCATTGTTTTGCCCATCTTGTGTCCCCCAGGGTGCCACAGCAGGAGCTGGGGGCAGGACAAGCCACTGACCGTGCTGTGCTGCCTCTCCTTCAGTACAGCTGCTCTGGAAAGGCTGGAATCCTGCATCCCTCCACAGCCTTGTGCAGTGTGATGGACTAAGAGCCGTGGCAGGGGATGGTGTCTCCCCCCTGACTGCGTAAATCCGTGTTTTCCTTGGATGCAGGGCGGTGTTCGGCTCTGTGAGACCCCACACCAGTACACGGGAGGGGTTCTGAGGGCTGGCAGTGTCCCTCCCCAAGTGAGGGACTTGGCTGCTGTTACTGAACACCGAGGTTTGTTTAGGTGTGAGATCAGAGTCTGGTGTTACATCAAATCACGGGCTTTAAAACACACTGAATTTTGCAGTGGCGTGAATTACCTCACAGTGAGAATCCTCTGCCTTTCCCAAACTCAGGGGTGTTCCTTTGAGCAAGCCAGGTGTTTGTCTGTGGGTACACAGTGCCACTGCCCTGGCTCATCACTCTGCTCTGGTGGGGATCCCGTGGGGCAGCAGGGTGTCAGCAGAGACCCTTCTGGGGCACTGAAACACCCCTGGGGGAGGGCTGGGGTAATGGAACCGTGGAGTCATTTGGTTGGAGAAGCCCTCCCAGACCATCGAGTCCAACCATTCCTCAGCACTGCCAAGGCCACCACTGACCATGTCCCCAAGTGCCACATCCACACATCCCTCCTGTGACTCCATCACTGCCCTGGGCAGGCCTTGCCATGAATAAATTTTCCCGATATCCAACCTGAACCTCCCCTGGCAGAACTTGGAGCCATTTCCCCTTGTCCTATCATTTATTGCTTGGAAGAAGAGCCCGACCCCCCCGGCTGCCCCCTCCTGTCAGGGACTTGTGCAGAGCCACAAGGTCCCCCCTGAGCCTCCTCTGCTCCAGGCTGTGTCCCTTTCCCAGCTCCCTCTGTCTCTCCTCATCACACTCGTGCTCCAAGGTGGTTCAGCTGCTGGAAAACAGGCCTGGCTGCTGACAGCAGCGTGGGAGAGGAGAAACAAATCCCAGACCATCCCCTGCCTCCCTAATCCATTATTTATGGCTCAGCTGCTGCTGCTAGTGGAGAGACAGACCCATCCTGCCCAGCACATTGCCCTGGCAGTTGTCCCTCTGCAGGAGATGTGGGAAGGAGCCTCTGTATCCCTCTGGATTTGGGGCTCCGAGCAGGTGGCTGAGCAGTGCTTCACCTCACGAGTTTGGTTTCTCTCCTCCTGTCCCAGGACCTGGAGAACGTTCAGATGCACCTGGAGGAGGTGAGGTTCTTTGACTTATTCGGGTACAGCGAGGAGGCAGGAGCCTGGCAGTGCTTCATGTGCAACAACCCCGAGAAGGCAACAGGTACAGGGCTCCTGCCTCTGTCACAGGTGGGCTGGAATGGATGGGGTGAAGCTCACAGGTCATGCTGGGTGTCTGGTTACGGTGGGGAAAGGAGAAACCAAACTTTCCAGTGTCTATTTTAATTGGAATTCTCCATTAAACTCATCTTCAGTGAGAGTCAGGCCCAAACCTGACTTGGTGTGTGCTTAGAGGGACACAACCCCAAATCTGCACCATCCCTGACCCCTGGCGAGTGGGAGGGCTCTGCACCCACCCTGTAGTGTCCAGATAAAGGAGTTGCATCTCCTGGACCACATCCCAGGTCCTCTGGAGCCCGCCCAGGTGCCACAAGTCAGGGGATGTTGGCATAGAAACAACAGCTGCTTGCTGCCATCTTCACTCTCAGAATTATTTGCTTTAATATAATTTAATCCGCAGTGCCCATCTCCTTAGGGACATGGTGATTAAGTGTTTTTAAGGCATAATGCTTCAGCTGTATTGGAAAACAGGGTGAGTGGAAAATAGGAAAAAATAACCTTTTTCCCAGGTGAAATATCCTGGTGCCCTGCTTTTGAAGCTTTCTGGCACCCATGTGTTTCAGATCAGTGCCCTGGCAGGCAGGGGAATGTCTTGTTCTTAGATGCTTTCTGCCACTCTGCAAAAGTCTGACCAATCCTGGCCAAGAATTTTGACTATTTTGGCCAGGTTTTTGAATAATTGGCTGTTTCAGCTGTTTATTTTAACAGTTAGTGTCTCTCTGGACTGCATCTACCCCGAAGTCTTGCAGGAGTGGCCCAGCTGCTGCTGCAGGCCAGGCTGCCCGTGCTCATTCCGTGAGGGTTTGAGCACCTCCTCCCTCCCCAGCTGCCATGGGACTCCAGGGCCAGAAAAGGAATCTTGCTCTGAGTTAGAGCTTCACCTCCACAGCGCTCTCAGCGTGGTTTCTCCACCACATCAGTGCTGTCGAGCTATGAGGAACATGAGTCTCTTGCTTAAAATGTCAAAGCTTAATGAAATCACTTTGGTGTGAATTTCCAAAGACATTGAACCAGTCCAGCCTTGCCTCCCTATTGCTCTCCTGGCTGTGACTGTTCTGTTCATGAGCAATTGCTCTCTTTGTCTCAGTTTAAAAGGATTCTTGTAAGGCTCATTGTGAGTATCATTATTTCCTTCTGAGCTCCAAAGGCCTTTAGAAAACCAAGCAAATAAAGTCCTCGAATGGATCACGTGGAAGCTGAGGAAAGGAACGTGGAAGAGGGAGCTCAGTGGAATAAAAATTTGCAGAGAATGACAACTCCACCTTTGTATTGGTGATGCAGAGCTGTGGCAGCTGGGAAGGCTCGTGGCAGAGTGGGAGACCCTGCAGGGTCTCTCTGGGTTTGTAAGATCTGACACAAGAAAGGATTTGGGGGTCTCCTTGGATTGGCAGGGAATTTAAAGGCTGTGAAACATCTTTTATTTTCATTCCGGAGTGGGAAAGACCCTTTGAAATCTGAAATACTTTTGAGAGACAAGAAAGCAATTTCTTCCTCTCAGCAATGCTGTTTAGCAACCAAATTCCTGTTGAAGAAGGAATTCAGAGGCAAATTCTTTTTCTATTATTGTCTGCTGGGTTTGGTTCATGTGGGGTTTTGTTGCATTTTTTGGATGCCGTGTTGCAATTTGCCATTTATCCTCCAGACTCGGGCAAACACTGCCTTAAAGCCCTGACCTGGCCTTGGGATGGAATTCCCAGAGCAGCTGTGGCTGCCCCTGGATCCCTGGCAGTGCCCAAGGCCAGGCTGGACATTGGGGCTGGGAGCAGCCTGGGACAGTGGGAGGTGTCCCTGCCCATGGCAGGGGTGGAATGAGATATTTAAGATCCCTCTCAGCACAGACCATTCCATGATTCTGTGATGAATGATTCCTGTTTGGCTGTAGCTGGGAGGGTTTTTGGAGCTGGAAGCTGATCCTGTGTGGAAAGAACCAGTTAGGCTGAAGCAAAGTGGTTGATGCACCCACGGTGACAATTAGAGAAAGTTTGGCTCTTTCTCAGGCATTCTTCTGGTTCCAGAGCATGTCTTGTACAACCACACTTTTCCAGCAGTGCTGTTAAATCACCCTGAATTGGCTTTTCCTGCCACTGAGGAGGAGCATTCCCACAAATCCTGCTCAGCTGCCCACACACACGTAGGTGCCCTGCTCTCAGGGGGAGCAGCACCAGCTCACTCCATCGTGTGTTCCAGTTGTGGCCATTCCAGCACAGCCACGAGGCATCTGGAATGCTGGACAATGCGAGGATTCCTCCTGTTGGGAGCCCCATCCCGACACAACCCCCTGCACTGAGAGCTGGGCTTCACCAGCTCTGGCACAAAACATTCCTCAAAACCACCGGAGAGCCGGCGAGGGAATCACAGCACATTCCCCCTCTGGAAGCTCACAGAGCAAGGCAGGGATCCCAGGGGGCTGCACAGGAGGAATTGCAGCACATTCCCCCTCTGGAAGCTCACAGAGCAAGGCAGGGATCCCAGGGGGCTGCACAGGAGGAATCACAGCACATTCCCCCTCTGGAAGCTCACAGAGGCAAGGCAGGGATCCCAGGGGGCTGTACAGGAGGAATTGCAGCACATTCCCCCTCTGGAAGCTCACAGAGGCAAGGCAGGGATCCCAGGGGCTGCACAGGAGCCAGGGGCAAGAAGTCAGGATTTGGGAAAACTGAGGGTGCTTGCGACTTCCTCTGGAAAACTGCAACTCCATGGAAAAGCCTACAGCACATTAACTTGGGAATACATTTATCTCCCTCCAGCAGTGCCGATTATCCAAGGAAAGGAAGGAGCCCAGCTCTAATGCTCACTGGAAGATCATAAAAGGTGGCATCCAGCGATGTTTTCTTTCCAGGTTTTCAGCAAAACCCAATGGGGTGATTAATGGAAGAGAGTGAATCCATATTCCCCGAGGTTAATTGCATTTTTCTGCCACACATTCCATTCTTTCACGTTCATAGGAGTTTATTATCACTGAGATCATTCACGAATTCTTGTGGAGGATTTTATGTTTCATCAAATGCAAGATTTAAAGCTTTGGGTTTTATCTGCCTCAAGTTCATCTTGGAAGAGTTTGGAGGGTTTTCAACTTTTTATTCAGTACCCAACCTACTTAGAGCTGGATGTGTTGTAGTTCTGCAAAGAAAGCAAGATGGAAAATAGAAAATTCCAACAGACACATCAACGGGAACTACTCAGGGTTAAGCTGGAGTTAGTGTGTCTATATTGAGATGATTTAAGAAAAAATGGGTATTTCAAGACCTTTGGGTATTTCATGACCTTTTCAAACTGAAAGAGGAGATATTTAGATGGGATATTTGGACAGGAATTGTTCCCCGTGAGGGTGGGGAGGGGCTGGGATGGAATTCCCAGAGCAGCTGGGGCTGCCCCTGGATCCCTGGCAGTGCCCAAGGCCAGGCTGGACATTGGGGCTGGGAGCAGCCTGGGACAGTGGGAGGTGTCCCTGCCATGGCAGGGGTGGCACTGGGTGGGCTTTGAGGTCCCTCCAACCCAAAGCATTCCAGGATTTGATATTACAGTAAATAACTTTTGATGATTAAGGAGATCATCCAGGAGACAGAGCCAGGCCCTTGTCAGCGCTGTGGGTGAGACACAAACTGGAGCAGGAGAGGTTCCTGTTCCCTACAAGGGAGAGCTTTCCCACCATGAGGATATCCAGCACTGGAACAGCTTGTCCAGAGATGATGTGGAGATTTTTCATAAATCCATGAGCAACCCAGTCTGATCCCGTGGGTGACCTTGCTTGGAGCAGGAGCCTGGAGGAGACACCCCTCGAGCTCTCTTCCAGCTGAGTTATTCTGGGATTCTGTGAAGTCAACCGCAAGGAAAACAAGCAGAAGGACTTAGAAAAATATTGGAAAAGAGCTCCATTCTTATCTTGCATGAATATCTCTCTCCTAATCAGCCCCTCAGACATGCTGGCATCGGATTCATTACAGCCGCTCTGGAAGCTGCAACCAGAACTCCCCACAGGCTTCTTAGTGGATACCCAGGAGAAGTCCTCTCATAGCACTGCCTAAAGCCACTGGCTCCTTAAAGAGAGATCAACATTTCTTAGCAAATCCTGGGTTTGAAAGATTTTGGCCATAAAAATTCACTTTAGGCCAAAATTGCACATTCACTTCCTTTCTCATGTTGTGCCCCTGACCACAAACTATCTCAGTATCATCTGGCCCCTGAGCCTTTTGTGCTTTACCCCTCTTAGTTTGGTTAAAGCCTGTTCCTACTGCTCTGGAGTGGGATTGAGGATGTTCCTGTGGGACCAGGAGCCAGGCAGATAACAGTATTTAACAAAATTGCAACGTTTTTAGTAAGGGGGACACTAAAACGTGGCTCTGTCCCACTAAGGAGCGTGTGGGGAGAGGGTGCAGCCCCAAGCCAGCTTCCTGGTGAATCTGTCCCCTTTTGCAGTGACAACATTCATACAGGGAGAAAACAACCCTCTGCTTTACTCTGTCCCATGCCAGGTTGGGTGCTGTGACCCAGCACATCGGTGCTGGCACAAAAATGTGCAGAACAGTTGTGGGGTCAGGGCTGAAGTGGCGGCGTGGAGCAGAGCACGGCCCGCTCCTGTCGTGGAAATCCCAGCTGCAGCTCCCCCCCGGCGCTGAGGCTTTGCCAACCCCCTTTTCATTCATCCATCTCCTTCCAAACGCTCCCTATCTGCAGAGACAGGAATATTTATGGTCTTTCCTGAGGAAATTGCACGAGTCCCCGCTGCACCCCCCCCCCCACCCACCCCGCTGCCAAGGAAAACAAGGCTGGGGGAAGGACACATCCTTCATCTACAGCTGATGCCTTGTGCTGGCCTTGGTTTGCCCTCTTCCAGACAGGAGGTTGGTGCCCAAAAAGCCATAAAGCCTTTGGCACTCCCTTGGGTGGCACTTGGGCACCCCGCTCACCTCCATCCTCACCGGCCTTTGGGCCCAGGAGCTGCAGACAGCTTTGAAGGAAAAGCAGGGCTGGATGGACGTGGAGGCTGAGGGACAGGAGAGTGGCCAGCCAGGGATGACTGCCCCTCTGACACATGCTGGGATGGGCTCCAGGGCAAACATCCCATCCAAAACCATCTGTTCTCAGGTTGCCTATGCCTTGCACTGCAGTCTGTCTGGTCCTTTGTGACCTGGCTGTCGGTGTGAAGATAGAAGAGAAAGGAAAAAGAGACCACTAGGAGATGTCAGGGCTTAAACTGCCAGAGGGCAGGGTTAGATGGGACACAGGGAAGGAATTGTTCCCTGGGAGGGTGGGCAGGCCCTGGCACAGGGTGCCCAGAGCAGCTGTGGCTGCCCCTGGATCCCTGGCAGTGCCCAAGGCCAGAAATGGTTATCACAGGGCTGAGGAACAACTGGGAGGTGTAGTGGTGGGGAGAAGTTTGGGATGGCTGAGGGAAAAGAGATGGAAGAGGCAGCTGTCAGCTCCATCTGCTTGGCCTCCCCAGCAGGACATGGTTGAGGGCTGAGCTGTCTTTGTGACGTGAGAGCTGAAGAAAATGAGGAAGGCAGAATAACCTTCCTGCAGCACAGCTCAAGCCTCTGGCTGGGGCAAAGGGAGGGCAGGACTAACCCTGGCCGTGTGTTCCCCTCCCCAGTTGTGAACCAGGACGGGCAGCCCCTGATGGAGGGCAAGCTGAAGGAGAAGCAGGTCCGCTGGAAGTTTATCAAGAGGTGGAAAACGCGCTACTTCACCCTGGCTGGCAACCAGCTGCTGTTCCGGAAGGGCAAATCCGTGAGTCACAGCCCAGCAGCTGCACTGCTCCCTTTCCCTGCTCCCCAGCACCACTCCCAGAGGTTTTTACCCCCCAGTTTTGCCCGTGGTAATTCTCCCACTCGCAAAGTGCATGGCAGGGGAGAGCAAGGGACATGACAGCCACAGCCAACGTGCTGCACAGGAGCTGTCACTGCTGCGTCCCCAACTTTCAGGGGGCTTAAAGCCCATCTCATTCCATCCCCTGGCCATGGCAGGGACACCTTCCACTATCCCAGGTTGTTCCAAGCCCCCTCCAAGCTGGCCTGGGACACTCCCAAGAGCCCTCAGCTGTTTGTTGGCTGGTGGGTGACTCCTGCCCCAGGTGAACTCTGCTCTGTCCCCTGTGTTCCAGAAGGACGACCCCGACGAGTGCCCCATTGAGCTGAGCAAAGTGCAGAGCGTCAAAGTGGTGGCAAAGAAGCGGCGGGACCGGAGCTTGCCCCGGGCCTTCGAGATCTTTACGGACAGCAGGAGCTACATGTTCAAAGCCAAGGACGAGAAGAACGCCGAGGAGTGGCTGCAGTGCCTCAACGTGGCCGTGGCGCAGGCCCGTGAGCGCCAGAGCCACGAGGCCACCACCTACCTGTAACCACCTACCTATAACCACCTACCTGTAACCAACACCTGCCTGTAACCACCTACCTGTAACCAACACCTGTAACCAACACCTGCCTGTACCCACCTGCCTGTACCCACCTGCCTGTACCCACCTGCCTGTAACCAACACCTGTAACCAACACCTGTACCCACCACCTGCCTGTACCCACCTGCCTGTAACCAACACCTGTACCCACCACCTGCCTGTAACCAACACCTGTAACCAACACCTGCCTGTACCCATCTGCCTGTAACCAACACCTGTAACCAACACCTGCCTGTAACCACCTACCTGTAACCAACACCTGTACCCACCACCTGCCTGTACCCACCACCTGCCTGTAACCAACACCTGCCTGTAACCACCTACCTGTAACCAACACCTGTCTGTACCCACCACCTGTACCCACCTACCTGTACCCCCCACCTGCCTGCAGCCCTGGGGCCACCAAACCACACCTGCATGGCACCGCGGGATGGCCACAAGGCCACCCCCAGACCCTGTGGCCCCAGGAGCTGTGGGACAGCCACAGGGAGCAGGGAGAGCTGCCTGCAGAGCCAGAGGGCCGGCAGGGCAAGGACGCCTCCGGGGAGCCAGTGCCACCGGGAGCGTGCCCTGGCACGGGGACACTGCCCGGTGCAGGAGCAGCTGCCACATTCCCGGCAGAAATCCAGGGGTTTTTCTTCAGCCTGGTGGCCTGAGAGCCAGGGAACGTGGTTAGAAAGCCAACCCCTCGGCCTGAGGTGCACCAGGTCTCTGACACTGCCAAGAGAATTCCAGGAATGAGGACTTTCTGCTTTCCTCAAACACTTGGATGTAAAAAGTTAGTTTTCCTTATTTAATCCCAGTGGACTTTATCATTTTATTGTTTCTATGTGTCCATGCTGCTGCTTTCAGGTTTAAATTGGGCAATTTGAAAGATTTTTGTACAGCTGGAAAATAATTTTATATATTTAACTGGTTTGATTTCCCTTCTTTTTCCTGCTTTTGCTCTACTTTGTAACTGAATGTAATTTTTAGATTTTCCTTTTCTTTTTTCTCTTCTCCATTCTGTAACTTTTCAAAATTTCTGCAAATCTGGAAAATTCCCAGTTTGTTTGATTTTCTTTGTTACTTTCAAATGATTCCAAAGTGGAGGAAGCGCTGTAGAAGAGACTGAAAGGAAAAGAGGGGGGGAAAAAGGAAGGAGAGATCTGCAAGCAAAGAAATGAGCTCAGAGATCACTCAAGGCTGAGTAGAAATAAAATCGAAATTTTCCAACCTAGCAAAATGTATCTTTGGCAAAACATGGTTGTGGGAAATGTGGAAAAATGAGGAAAAAATGCTTTTTTCTGTACCTTCCACTGAGTGGGTGCAGGTTTGGAGCAGGGATGCTCCTGGCCTTACCCCAGTCTGCCTGTGGAGTGTGTGAGGAGGAGGATGGGCCTGAGGCTGGAAAAGGTGTGGAGGGAGTGGGATCTGAGGGATCCACCAGGGTGGTTTGGTTCCTGCTCCCTTGGTGAGGTTGCTCCACAGGTTTATGGCTCAAAGCTGGGAATCTTGTCCCATGAAATGCAAATGTTTGTCCTTGGAGTCAGATCCCTCACAAGCTCTGAGTGTTCCTGGTGTTTGTCTCTGCGGCTGCCAGAGCTCTGTAATTTGTTATCCTGACAGGTAAGATGCCAATGTTTGGGAATGAGCATTTACCCAAATTAGAATGAGGAAAAATGAGTTCCTGGCAGCACGGGAGTGCCCGAGCTCTGCTGCCAGGTCAGGGCCCAGGGCTGCCCGGGCCTCACAGGAGCTGGCAGCTCCACAGAGGGGGTTCTCAACCTGATCCATCCAAACACCCTCAAACCTTCTGGGGAGAAACACCCTGGACCTTGGAGCTGTGCCAGTGCAAGGAATTGCCACGGACAGGGAAAGGGAAATCAGGCTGAACTTTAAAGGCTGTTTGCTTCCTCTGTGTCTCCCTTTCTGGCTGCCTGCACTCCTGGGGATCTCTGTGTTCCCCTGCTTGTTTTTTTCCCATAATTTTTAATCATTTCCCATTGTGGTGGCCCCAGGGGACAGTGTTGCTCCAGGGGACTTGCAGGAAGATGCTGAGGCCACCCATGGGCTCAGCACAGGGAGTGTGGGGTGGGTAGTAAACCCAAAAGGCTCAAAACTGGCGCCAGACTTTCCAGTGCTCTTGGGAAAGATGTGAAATGTTCAAATTCCTGAAAATCCTTGTATCAGCTAAAACGTGGAGACAGATGTCAGATCCTGGAATGTGGCAAAGTGATCAGAAGAACCTTGTTAAAGCTAAATTTAGTCACAGAAGATACAGAAACCCACCACAGAACAGGCAGCAGGGCAAGGGTGAAGACAGACACACGATGGGAATTTCCACAGGAGACCTGGCAGATGAGGAAAGGAGATTTCATCCATTTAATTTTCAATACCTGGACCAACAAATCCTCACCTTGCCCACAGGACAAACCACTGAGTCTATGGAGAATGAAGTTAATTTATAGGTGAGAACTTGGGGATTTATGGCCTTGAGTGCCCAAATTACATCCTGTAATTCACCCGGAGTTCACCCACCCCGGGATGAGTTCAGTGCTAACGGTGAGTTGGCCATCAAAAACAACTTTTACACACAAAATACTCCGTGTTCCCTACCCTTGGAGCCAAGCCTCAGTCTGCCACCTCTGAAGGATGTCATCAATGCACCTCGTGTGGGGGACAAACACAGCTCTGCGTCCCCTGCTGGCCCCAGGCCGGGCACCAGCACTCGGCGGTCAGCGGGCACTCACATCCTTCCTTTCAACCTCAGTGTGATGGGAACAATATGGATTGCATTGCTCTGGAGTTAGAGACACCCCGGGTGCTGTGCCAGGAAATAATTCCCTAAAATAGGGAGCTCAGCCACACTTCTCCTGACTTCAATTAAAACTTGGAGGAAAATGAAAGAGAAATTCAGCTGGCAACTTCTTCCAGTCACCCTCTTAAAAGCAGAAATACAGAGATCATCAATCGAGTGTAGAATGAGAGCAGGGGACTTCTCAAGCAAATGTATAAATAGCTTTTATTGGTTCTTTTTCAAACAACACATATCGAGACACTTTGGATTTAAATATCCAAAACATTTTGGATTCAAATATCCACCAGGAACATGTTGGTAGCTCTGGTTGTGCAGTATTTTCTCTGTTGCTCGTTCTTGCAGAACCCATCCTGGTCCTTTGCAATGACAACACTGAGAGCTCACTGAGGGTCCTTGGGCACATCCTGGAAAAAGGACTGGATGCAAACACCCCCTCAGAGCCCACAGCTCCAGGACTCTGCCACGGAGGAGAGCTCCCAGTCCAAACCAGCATCCCCAGTACCTTCCACCTACTGGGGGCACAGACCCAGCTTTAGGATTTAACTTGAGCCCAACGCTGGAAAACCAAACCAAAATCCAGACCTGAGCACTCCCCAATGTGAGCAATTTCCAAACCTGAGTTTCACAGATCACCACCACTTCTCCAGGAAACAAATCCTTCAAAATACTGGCTCCCACTTCGATGAACATGTTTCTGCAAGGACAATAATCCATGTTTTCCTGAAGGAGCTGATGTGCCCCGTGCCTCTGGTGCCACATCCCGGTTACCCTTCAGGGATGCCAGTCTGGGCGAGTGTGTGGCCTCAAGAACACCCAGGAACAACTGGGCTGGGGCAGCGCTGCCTCGCCCGCCCGACGCTGCGGTGATGGGAACGATGCCAGGGCTCTGCCAGGGAAGGGCTGGCTCACACCTGGGGCTCGTCACCTCGCACTCCTGCACAGGGGACGGAACTCGGGCCCAGCCCTGGGCCAGGCAGCACGGGAGCAGTATCCCCTGGCAGGGTGGGAGCAGTGGTGGGACGAGCTGGCTTCCAGCTGCGGGCAGTCCTTGGGGAATCTACGGCGCTGGATCCCTGCTGCCAGTGGGAGTCGGGCTGGATGCCCTTCCCGAGGTCCCTGCCAGCAGGAATTTTTCTGTGATGTACAGCGGGCCAAGAGGGTTGCCAGGAATGTCTCAGCAGCCGCAATCACCACTCCAAAACAAGCTGCAAAGCACGGCCCCAGAGCCTCCCTGTGCTCTCCAGGGGTGGCTGTGGTGATTTCCTTCTGGGAGGACTGCTAGGAGAAGGGAAATGAGGAATAGACTGTCAGGCCACAGGCTGCTGGGGGGAAAAGGGGAAAATGTGATTCACTTCCTTCCTTCAGAACTCTGCGTGTCGGTGATGCCCAGAGCAACTGCCCCTGGATCCCTGGCAGTGCCCAAGGCCAGGCTGGACATTGGGGCTTGGAGCAGCCTGGGACAGTGGGAGGAGTCCCTGCCATGGCAGGGGTGGCACTGGATGGGCTTTAAGGTCCTTCCAACCCAAACCGGTCTGGGATTCCTGAAGGGAGAGCGGCGCTTGTGGCTGCTCCCAGGCCCAGTTACACCACGAGGAACAACACTGGTTTCTGCAGCTCAGAGGAACATGGAGAACGAGGCAGTTCCCTGGTAAAAGTTTGTAAGATAAATATGAAATGTAGTGATATTTAGCCAGGCAAATGATAGGTAATCACTGATTGCTGTAACAAATTTAACTACTTGGGCTAAACTTCTTTGTTGCTCACAAGCAAATCATTTGTGTTTCAAATACTCTATTTTGTTCTGTTATTCCCTGAAAAGTTCCTGTGTTCCTTCTTGTGAAGTGTTTGCGAACAGCTCCTTCTGATCACACCTAGGCCGTGCTGGTCAGGTTTTCCTGCCCAGACAGGCACATCCACGCCTGAATGCGATGGTGGGATCACACCTTCCGGAACCAGGGACAAACAGGAGCCTTCACCCACAAAACTCCTGCTTAAATCGTTGTTCCCTCCCTGGTGCTAACAGCCTGTGCTTGGAAACACAAATTCCAATTTCTCTGCCATTTTTGCTGTGCTGACTAAGGCCCAGGTGGGTCACATTCTCAAATCCCAGCAGGAATTTCCAAGGCCACATAAGGTGTGCACCCCCCAAGCCCCCTGCGCTTCCATGGGCTCTGCTGGACGGGATTGCCTGGAAACAGGAACCATAGGCTGTGCACCAACCCTGCCTTCCCAGGGCTGGTTTGTGAGAGCTGAGCCCAGCTCCGGGAAGCCTTCCAAGGAAATTTTACCCCACAATTCCCCCCGCCCCCGAACAAAGTGTTCCCCAGCGTGTCAGACAGCAATGGAACAGAGCAGGCGAGAAACGCTGAGGCATCGCACACAGGCCTCGCATGCAGCACGGGGAGAAATGGAATAAGCTGGACATTATTTTTCCAGCCATTCCAATTCCAAGCTCAGCTACCCATGGGACTAACCTTGCCTGCTTCTTGTTGACAAGTCCTCTAATTCATCCCAATGCTGATGACTAATATTCCTTGGGTAAAATCCTTGACCTTGTTGAGGTCAAACGCAAAACTCCTATTAACTCTAATAGGGCCAGAATTTTCCTTGGATCCCTGCATGTCCTGGTGGTACCTTTGCAGCTTCCTGCACTCCCCAGGCTTGGCCAGCTGCAGAACACAATGCCCTCCCTCCCCATGGACACCTGGTCAGCAGCCAGGAGTACTCCGGGGAGAAAAGCTGCATCCCGAACTTTTAGCAGCATCAGGAATTAGCTGTGCCTCCAGCAGCCTGCACTGAGGCCATCCCGTGGGAGCTGTGGGATGTGACCACCCGGCAACGTCGCTCCTGGTGCTTGGGAGCAACGACAGAATTCCTGCAGCTTTTCATGCTCCAGTGGCAGGAGGAAACAAGAAATGGGGTTTGACTGGGGTTTTTTTCCACAGCAACAATAGAGACATGCCTGCAGCAGTTAGGAAGGGTTTGTATTGCACCTGTGAAGGAGCAGGACATTGATTAATTAGATGTCGAATTACAGCTACATTGAGTTGGCTCAATTATTCCATAAATCTCCCCACTGTCTAATTAGGTGAAGAAAGAAGGAAAATCAGACTTGATTCATTTGACTGCTTCACTGAAATGACCTGGAGCTCTCAAAACAGTTTGTGCTGGGGTTGGTTTTGCCAGGACATGGATGTGGCTGGCTGGCCCTACCTGGGTCCCCCACCTGGGACCCCCAATGCCCCAGCCCAGGGTCTCTGTACCACCCCAGGGATCCCGGTCCTGGCCCCTCCAGGGGATGCCCCTGGGCCCAGGCAGCCCTGACAGCTCTCACAGTCTCAGGACATCCCAAGATTTAGATTGAAATCTAAATTCAATTTCTACAAATATGAACATTGTAATACAAATGTTGTGTCCATCTTCTGTGGATATTCACTCCCCATCCCTGGAAGTGTTCAAGGCCAGTCTGCATGGGGCTTGGACAAACCTGGTGTAGTGGAAGGTGGCCCTGCCCATGGAACGAGATGGTCTTTGGGTCCCTTCCAACCCAAACCCTTTTATGATTCTATGATAATCCTGGCATTTAAGTGACTGTAACTTTTAGGACACACCAAAACCACTTGGTTTTTTTAGGACAGAAATAAAAATATGTTTACACAATAGCTATTGTTTAAGAGCCAAGCTTTGCCTCCTGATCTCTGCCCTGCCCTTCCCTTCTGGCTCCTCCTCAGTAGGAAAATCAGCGTGGACACATGGTGGCTGTCTGTCCTAGAGGGGATGAATGGGTCCTTCCCAACCAGGCTATGCCTTCGCTGGGAGTGTCAGAGAAGGTGGCTCGTTGGGGTTGGTGGCACCACAGCCACCCCCGGGCACTGCTCCACCACTGCCTTGGATGTGGTTTTGCCACCCAGAGCGTGGGTAAAGATCATTGAAAATCCAGGATCACAGAGGGAACGCCAGTGCCTCCAGGTTGGGAGCAAAAACCCCTGTTTTTCACTGGCAGCTCCTCATGGAAAAGATGTGTCTGTAAGAGGGTCCTTTGTTCGTAGGGATTTTTTGTAAAGGATAACTTTGCGTAACACTCCCGCCAAAGGCTCCAGGCCTGCCTTTGGTGGAACAAGGCTTTCTTTGGGAGTAAACAACAGGAGAAGGCCACATGTCACAGAACAGAGCCATACCCGGAGAGCCCAGCCTGGCTGTGCTTCAGGGCCTCTAGCCCAAGGGAAAACATTCGTAGCCAGGGGTGTTGTTTTTGCTTTGAAGGATGCAAGTGTGAAGATCCTTTGCTCCAGTGCAGGTGGTGTTTAGGCAGCAGCAGAGTCTGTTTTTCCAGCTGTCCATGACTGCCTCAGCTCAGAGAATCACAGAATCTCAGACTGGTTTGGATTGGAGGGACCTTAAAGACCACCTTGTCCCACCCCCTGCCATGGGCAGGGACATCTTCCACTATCCCAGGCTGCTCCAAGCCCTGTCCAACCTGGCCCTGGACACTGCCAGGGATGGCTCTGGTTCCATGAATCCCTCTGTGTCCTACTGCCCAGACAGCAGGGACCAGGACAATGTCAGCAGCAGGAAAATGATGGAAGCACAGTGTCCACTAACACCTGACAGTCCTGTGATGGAGACATCTCTCTTTTATTTGGGCTCACCTGTGAGGTTACACAGCACTCTGCCCCTCAGCCATCGCTGCATCCCAAAATGTGGCTTGGGAAAAACAGCCCTGCAGAGTGGTCAGCTGGTCTTTGCCAGAACTGTCTGGAATTTTCCCATAAATCATGGAGCAAACAAGGCTTTCTGAATTCCTGGAGAGGTGGGCATAGAGAGGGCAGTGCCTGGGCTCCTGTGCTGACGGAGATTCAGCTGCAGGGGTTTACGCAGTAATGCACAGGTGCCAGAGTGATAAAATGGGCATGGAGAGGAAGAGCAGGATTTGCTGATGGAAGGAGGGGATTGTGGCTCAGGACTGCTGGGTGGTGAGATTTTTTGGCTCACAGGCCAAAAATGTTTGGCAGGAAAAATCCACCTAAAAGAACAAGGTGCTTGGCTCTGATCCATGAAGCTCCTGGATGTGCTGGAAGCTGGGTGGTGACCTGGAGAAAGCTGTGGTGTGGCCTGCTTGGTCTTGGACTCCTCAAGAGGAATCCCAGGAGCAAGATGAATGCTCATATCCAGATGTTTTGGGGTTCAGGAGGTGGTCCTAGCTGGTCCCACCTCCCTGTAGGTGCTGCTCTGGCTGCCCAAGGGAAGCAGGTGAGTGTCCAACACCTAGAGTTTGGTGCTATCCCAAAGGAGCAAAGAGCTTTAGGGACAGCCTTGCTCTGCTCCAGTGACAGAGGGAAGGGGCAATAATTTGGGGGAGCCCAGCCTGTGAAATCCATCAGCCTGAAACCCTGAATTGGGTGCTTTGGTGTGGGGGGGGGCATGGGACAGCCAGAACTGCTCCATGCATGGCTGAGATTCTGATGCTTTCAGCTGCCTGAGTCACTCAGCTCTTCTATTAAGCTCCAGTGCAGTAAAGATGACAATTATAGTAAATGGTGACTTTTCTCTTGATAATGATGTATGCAAATGGGCTTTAAGGGAACAACTGAATGATGCTGATCCCTTCTAGGGCTCCACTGTGACACCAGAGCAGGCGTCTGGCACAGTTTGAGTGTAGAATCACCACGAGTCTTGTTCTGCTGCACAACAGGGTCAGAAGGTCTTTCTTCCAGCCCTCCTGGCAATACCTGCAGGCACAAAAGGGCCACTAAATCAGAATTAACTCCTTTTGAACCCGACATAATCCTTTATTAGTACAGTCCTATTTGCAACTAGTGCAGGAGGAATTTGAATTTCTCTTCTAAAGACCCCTGAGCTTCCCACCCTCTCCCTGGAGGGGCTGAGCCCCTCGGCCTCCCTCCCCTGTTTGGGGGAGGATCAGAACTGCAGGATCCACTCCTAACTTCTGTACAGCCTCTGCCAAAGCTGCTGGAGACAGGCACCACACCGTGGGTGTTATTTTGATTTTTTCCAGTTTAATTCACCTCAAAATTGAGTTTTACCTGAGGTCACTCACAAATGTTGTGAAGTTTTGGGTTGTTTTGCAGTAAAGTGCTGCCTCCTGCTGGGTGCAGGGCCCTGTAAAAGAGACTGCTCAGGAATTTATTATAGAGGATTTCTTTCACCTGAACTTTGGAAAAGGCTTTGCAGAGATTGCTGAGCATTATTATTATATATACTTGCCAAAACCCATTCTTTAATAATTTAGGGAAATACTAGAAAATGATATTGTCAGTCTTTCCAGAAACTAGAGAAGGCTTAAAGCATCTTTAGGAATCTCAGAGTTCAGACTCTGATTTGTTCCAAAAATGAGTGACAGAATTACTCAATACTGTTGACTAAATGGAGACATAGATATTAAAGAAAAGCCTTACTCTAATACATGATACTGTACACTGTGGGGAGCATTGCTCATAAAGGCAGACATCCCTATCTCTGTCAATCCTTGAACAAAATGTCTTCCCACATCCTCATAAATGACCTATTAACATGATTTTTTAAAATTCATTTTATTCCCTTGCATAATTCCCTTAACTAACAGGAACTGAAAATATTCTGAGACATGAATATCCCAGACTAAATTTATACACCATTGCACCCTGGCAATGTACACCTTCGATATGTTTAAAAGCCAATTTTCTCTTGGTGTTCTGGGGACAGAGAGCTTATTGCTGACACCTATAACTAATTACTTCAAATAACCAATTTCTTTTATTTACAAATGGCTCACGGGCTGGCTGGCAATATCCGGGGGTGTTCAGTATTGCTGCTGTTATATCAGTAAGGAAAATCTTGCCCACACATTCTCACTTTGATTTCCCCTCCCTTTGCTGGGGAGGCTCTTGCTGTCCATGTTCCTTTTGCCCGTCCCGTGGCTGAGGGGGTGACACAAAAATAACCGTCCTGAGGCTGTTCTGCAAAATCCCAGCAACCCACTAGATGGCAAACAACCCCTTGAAAAGCCCACAAATACAGCTGTCCTATATAAACAAAGCCAGTAAAATTCACCACAGGCAAATCGCTAATGGAATTACATTTTGGCATTTAGTTAACCCCAGACCACAGTGAAGTCTGTCAAAAGATCATTAGTAAGATATAACAGTAAAAGCTGTTTCACATTCTGGAATGTTGAGGTACAATATGAGCTTTTATATGGAATGGTTTGGGTTGGAAGGGACCTTTAAAGGGACACTTTCCACTGTCCCAGGCTGCTCCCAGCCCCAATGTCCAGCCTGGCCTTGGACACTGCCAGGGATCCAGGGGCAGCCACAGCTGCTCTGGGCACCCTGTGCCAGGGCCTGCCTGCCCACCCTCCCAGGGAAGAATTTCTCCCCATATCCTTACAGAGTTCACCCTCTTCCTTCTGTCAGTGTGAGACACACCTCAAAGAGGTTGTGCTGCCTTCCTGCACTGCTCCGCTCCGCCCGTAAGGACAGAATTTCACACTTTATTGCAATCAATGGGAAATTCACCACTGACTCAGAGTTCAGTGGAGATTTCACTCAAATGCTGCAGGAGAAATAAAGTCCCTGACAGAGCAGTAGATGAAGAGGCAAGGACCTGATGGCCCTGATCTTTCTGCTGTGAATCATTCTCTGAGGAGGAAAAAATAGCATAAAAGACCTCTTGAGGTTAAGGAGACACTTGAAAATGCTTTAAAAGCAGAACAAATTTGCAAAGCTGTGAAAAAAATGCTTGAAGAGCTCACAGACCATGACAGGAATTCATTCCTGCAGGGAGAAAAGGGGCCAGCACCCCCAGCTCTGCACTCACTCTGCTCTGTGCCCTCCTTGCTTTGCCAACTGGTATTTTAGCACTTGGATGATAGAAGTAACCACTTGTTTAATATTAAAGCAGCTTTTTTCATTTATACACACAAAGAGCTCTTCCTCACTACCACAGCAGTGAGTTGTGGCCACAAAAACCCAGCAGCAGAGCAGGAGAGGGTGTCAGCCCCTCAGAGCCCTTCCAGAGCACATCTGAGCAGCCCTAGAGCCTCCCTGGTTCCTCTGACCATGCACACAGACAGCGCTGCTCTCCCTGCCCTTGCCTTACCCTCACCCTGTGCTGATCACAGCTCAGTAAATGCAAATATGCAAGTGGTGAAGTGGTGAACGATTTGCTGGGTATTTACATGAGGTGAAGCATCTCTGTACCGGCTGTGTCTGTGCAGGGGAAGCACCTGCTGGCACCGGTGGGCTGCTTGCAGCTCGCCGGTTCCGTCCCAGCGCAGCTGCTCTGCAGGCCATCAGATAAGAGGGTTTCGGTGACAGCCCTGTCCCCGCAGCAGGATGTGGCCTCGGGGTGCTCACACGGGGCCTCGCTGGGCTCGCAAACGCTGCAGAGCTGCGCTGTGTCCCAGCAGCCTGGCCGGGACAGGCACCTGTGGCTCCGGCTGCACAGAGAGGGGGCTCTGGGACTGGAACGCTGCAGTCGCTCCCTCAGGAGGCTGAGTGCAGGCTGAGTGCCACAGTCATGACAGAACCGCCCTTGGTGGCTTGTCCATGGCCACGTGCTCCTCAGCTCCTGGAGGTGGCTTGTCCCTGCTGGCACACACTCCTCAGCTCCCACCCCACGACAGCCAGGTGAGCCTCGCCAGCCAAGCCAGCCTCATCTTTCTTTTTCTGTCCTTCAAAGCTGCAGACTCATGAGGAAAGCTCTAAAAATAGTTTAGGCCTCTCACTGTAGTAACAACTCTCCTCCCGCCAGAGCCAGAGCTATATCTGTCCCTGACGTGAGCCTTGCAGGACACAGCCTGTTCTCGTCTGTCCCCTCTGTGCCAGTGGCTCTGCTGTGACCTGCTCCAGCTTAACCCCCTGACCTGCACCTCCTCGCTCCCTCCTGCACCGCTCAGCTGGGGCAGGCTGGGGACACCCACACCTGCACACAAGGACACAGGAGGGGACTGCACACAAGGACAAACCCGGGCACGTTCCCAGCTCAGGCCTTTCCCCATCAGGACGATCCAGGGTGCAAGAGCCTCTTGCTGAAGCAAAGTGGGTTTGGAAACCTGGTCCGTGCTTGATGTCATCCTCTCCCAGGTGCTGTTTTCCCAGTTTGTTTACCCCCAGCTGGGAACACCACCAGACCCATGGCAGCTTCACTGGGCCAGATGGGATTTCAAGTACTGGCAGGGATGTCACCCGGGCTGCTTGTGCGTTTGTCCCCGTTCTCAAAGGTGGCCAGAAGCGTTTGTGACCCCGCAGGACTGGCTGTGCCGAGGGATGGAGCTGTGCCACTGCGGGGACGTGAAGCAGCCTGTTTGTTTCTGTCACACCTTCACGGTTTCGGGCGTCACTGGCAGTGCTGAGTCAAACCCGCGGCACAGCAGAAACCACCTGCCCCCGGAGGCACCCGGCAGCAGAGATGTCACCACATCACCCTCATACTTCGGGGCAATTACCTACACCAGTGCAAAGCTCTCCTTCCACCTTCTGGATCTGCCCACACAGAATTCCAGCTGCTCGTGGCCAGGCCATGCACAAACACACCCTGTGGAAGAGCTAAAGCTGCTCACACCCAACCTCTCCAGGCAGTGAAGCCCAGGGATCCAGCCTTAAAGGTCATTACTGTCACTGATCTACACCTCAGTAGGATTGATAAGGTCCAATAAATCAAATTCCAAATGCTTTTCCTGGCATACCAGCGTGTCTCAAGGAGAAAAGCAGGGTTGAGTTCTAAATGTGCTGTAAAACAGGTTTGAACTTCAGTGACTTCAAGCCTGATGTTCAGTTTGCAAATGCATCAAACTGCTATATTTGTGTATTTATTTATATTAATACTACTGTTGCAGATAGGTGAGCTAGTGAACATCAGTCTGTAGGAAAAATTGACTTTAATACATGGTGAGTGTTCCTTATTTCCTTGTTTTCCCAATGCCTTGCACTGCTTTGATGGAAGTTCAAGCAATTTGTGTATGTTGTGATGAGAAACTTGAAGCCTTGAGTCCATAGACTCATGAACTGAAACAGGCTTAATTTAGGCACTAAATCTTCAGAAAAAGCTGTGTAACACTCACAGAAATGCAGATTTACTGAGAAAACAGAAAGCAACAAATGTTGCGCCTTGAGTATGAGATTTGAAGAGCAGAGATTTTCCAGTTAATGCAGCGTATTTTACATTCTAGATGACAGAATAATTGAAAAAAAACCTGCTTTCATACATGAACAATGTTTAAATCGTTTCTTGATAAAGACTTCAAGCCAGTCACCAGCTGTGCCTCCGCTGCAGTAAATAAGAAATGAGTGAGAGGAATTCCACTGAAACCAAGGAGGGAGGGATTTGGGGAGTGGAAGGTAAAGGCTCAGTTAACCTGAAACAGAGAAACATCTATGGCCAAGAGTATCCCAGCTCCCCTGGTTTCACACCCAGTTACTCACGGTGCAAACTGCAGGGTGTGACTCCCCTGCTCAGTTCCTCTTTTCTCTTTCAAAACCAGTGAGTAAGAGCTTAAAGAACTCGCCCTCTGGGAACGATTTCAAATAATCCTCCTTGTTCCTCTGAGCTGTTAATTCAGAGCCCAAAATTAGAGTCTCTGTGAATCTCTCATAAAGGTATCTAACGAATTTCTCTTCAAGTTATAATTTGGCAGAGCAACACACTGTTTATCCAGCTGGAATAAATCCCACTGCCAAGTTTTTTTGGCACCAAACTTTTATCTCAATGCAAACCCAGTACTCGACACATCCTGGGGCTGTACTTGCCATGAGAAGTCCCGTTCGAGCTGATAATGCACATTTTTATCACTGAGATGGAAGAGAATTCCAGATTCTCAGTTAATTTATCACATTCAGCATGAAGAATTAAAGTCAATCTCCTAAATTGTTTGATTTTTAAAAAAACCACACAACTTTCAACTAATGTTTTACTTGGAGATTTTAGAATTCAATGAGTAAATTGATCAGTAAGTTGATTTAAGCATATTCTGCATTGTCTGAGTCTTGTCTATTTGATATGACAGCAGAAACTTTTAGATATCAGCTCATGTCAAAATAGTTTCCTGCCTAAATTCCTGTCACGTTGTTTTCTTACAGCCATCATTCCTCAAGGAAATCAGATTTTTCCGTCGTCAAGGATTCTTATTTTCCCAAAATAATCCTTTCTTTTTTGTTAAGGTAATTGCACACTGTAATTTGTAGTAATTTGCTAAGAAACCCTTTGTATTTTGTTCCGGGAAACATTTGCTGCCAAGCCACTGAGGTGATGTCACTGACCACCAGAAGGAGGGTTTGGGATGTCCAAAACTCGCTTTCCATGAGGTGTTTTGTTTTTTCCCTTTTTTAATCGCTCACCTTTGGTGTCTCTCACTGCAATCAGACACCTGGAAGAACAAAATCAGTTTACATTTGTGTACAACTGATTTGAAGAGGAGCTTCCGTGGCCTGCAGAGTTCCAGGCTGAAGGGTTCCAGGAGAACCAGGCTCGTTAATGCCTCATCATGACTCAAGCAGCAATTATTGATTGATGCTGTTTTCCAGCAGTGTCCTGGCAACAAAGCAGTGCTCCTGCTGCCGAGGGGACAAGGCACTGCTCATCTTTATTGAGTTCAAAAATACCCACATAAAAACATCAAGGATCGTAAGAACGGTCAGGAGGGTTGAGCTGCGGAAGAAGAGCAAATACAAATCTCTTTTTGAGCTTTTTGAAATATCAGCATGTAACCTGGAAAACTGGAGCACATTAAAACCAATAAATGATGGGTGTGTGCATGGGGGGGGAAAAAAAAAGGGCAAATTCCACTGCGCTGACACCTGCTGCTTCCATGACTCGTTTTTCCTCCTCTCCAGCCCCTTTGGCACGCGGTGGGAGGGAAATGGAAAGTGCTGCTCGCCTTCTGCAAATACCACATAAACCCGGGATTTTCACTTCAGAATAATGTGAGGGTCAGAGAACTGACTCAACTTTTCCCAGCTCTCGTTTTCGTTACTATTTCTTTAACCTTCAGTGCATTCCGTGGGCTGTAAATTGCTTTTTGCCATTGCAGAGGTGTTTAGCACCAGTGTTGTGGGTTCACAGGACTTTTTTTGGCTCTGTTATGACAACTCCAAAGACTGTTCCAAGTTTCTAAAAGGCCGGTGCTCTTCCAGGTTGGTGGTGAGATTTTTTTTTTATTCCCTGTAAAATTGTTTTTAAAATCCCAGGGATTGTACAGCACACGGCTATAGGAGGGGAGCTTCTCAAAAGGGCCAGGAAAATTGGGTGAACTATTCCAAATAACTGAATAATAAATAGCGTCCTTTCCAAACAGCCAGAATCGCTGCTGAGTCATGAACCTGCACATGTAACTGCTCCCAACTAAATGCTTTATTTCCGTTAACTACTTTGGTGATAGTTACAGACTTTCAAGCCCCAAACTATAATTGGAAAAGGATAAAAATCACACTGTGGAGAGCTTTCTAAAGGACGTGCTTGTAAAAATGGAGAAGTTTATTAATGACTGTAACCATGACACAAAATAAGGCGCTGCTCCACACCCTGTGAGGAGGATGAGCAGACCTCGAGCACCTCAGCCCCCTCCTCACAGCTGATCCCGTGGATCCTGAGGGAGCTGGGAAAGGGGCTCAGGCTGGAGCAAAGGAGGCTCAGGGGGGACCTTGTGGCTCTGCACAAGTCCCTGACAGGAGGGGGCAGCCGGGGGGGTCGGGCTCTGCTCCCAGGGAACAGGGACAGGAGGAGAGGGAACGGCCTCAGGTTGGGCCAGGGCAGGCTCAGGGTGGACACCAAGAGGAATTTCTCCGTGGAAAGGGAGGTCAGGGCCTTGGCAGGAGCTGCCCAGGGAGGTTTGGAGTGCCCATCCCTGGAGGTGGCCAAGGAAGGCCTGGATGTGGCACTCAGTGCTCTGGGCTGGTGACAAGGTGGAGATCAGGCACCGCTCGGACTCGATCCTGGATGTTTTTTCCAACCTCTTGGGAGTCTCTGACCGTTCCCGAGAGACCCCCGAGCACAGGGGCGGGAAGGGGCGGGGCCGCCGCCCGCTCCCCACACAACATGGCGGGCACGGCCTCTGAGGAGCCGGTGCCACTCAAACCCAACGAGCCAATCAGAGGCCGCGGCCGGCGCGGGGGGCGGGATTTCCCAGTTAGCGCGCGCGTGCGGTTACGGCGGCGGAGGGATCTGCGGCGCGCGGCGCGGGCTGTGCTGCGGCCCTTCCCAGAAGTGACGCAACCGCCGGGGCTTTCCCGCTCGCCGCGTCCCCTGTGGTCGCGACAGCGGGGGATGTCGCGACAGGCGGGGCTGGCCACGAGCGCTGAGCCACCGCTGGCGCCGCCCGGGCGGCGTTCGGGCGCGCGGTACCCCGAGGCAGCGGCGGGTGCGGCCGCTGTGCTCTTCCGCCGTGAGGGCGGTAAGCGGCTGCTCCATGTGGGAATGTTTCATTTATTGTGAATTTATTACTCACAGCGTTTAAAACTGCAGGAGCTGGTTCATTTTTATTTTGCTTTTCCTTAATAAATGAAGTTGGAGGTAACTTTCCGCTGGACGTTTCCCGTCTGGAATGGCGCAGCCCACCTTTTGCCCACAATCACCTTTTTATTCAGGTTTGGGGTTTTTTTTGTCTATGTGACGTATTTCGAGCACCAAAAGCTCTAAGACAGGGCTTTGATCCAGGACACGAGGCCTGCTTAACCAGCTATGCGCAATTTCTGTGTTTTATGTACCTATTCTGTACCGTGTCTCCGCCCATGACACGGTTACAGTGGATTGACCCTGAACGATCCTTTTCAGCTGTGATTACACCGCAGTTTATCCAGCATCCTTCCCGCTCCCTCGCTGCTGCGGCGCACACCCAGTTACTCCGCACCGGTTTAAAGCCGGTCCCGTTCCCGATCCCTGTCCCGCTGCCGATTCCTTGTCCCGGTCCCTGTTCCTGTTCCCGCTCCCGGGGCGTGTCCCGCGGACTCTTTTTTCCCGCCGTCCCCCGCGCGCGCGGCGCTGGCGGGTGCGTCACGCGCGGGGCCGCGCAGTCGGCGCGCGGCCGCTCCCGGGAGCGGACCCAGACCCAGCGCCCGCTCCGCCGCCATGGCCGCCGCGCACCCGGGCCCCGCCGCGCCTGCCGCCCCCGTCCCGCCGCCCCCCGCCGCCCCGGGCATCCTCATCGGCGACCGGCTCTACTCGGAGGTGTCGCTCACCATCGACCACTCGCTGATCCCCGAGGAGCGCCTCTCGCCCACCCCCTCCATGCAGGACGGGCTGGACCTGCAGTGCGAGACCGACCTGCGCATCCTGGGCTGCGAGCTCATCCAGGCGGCCGGGATCCTGCTGCGGCTGCCGCAGGTGAGCCCTTGCCGGGGCTTGCGGAGGGGCAGGGGAGGAAGGGAAGGGAAGGGCGGGCGCCGCCATTGTGGCGGCGGGAAGGGCGTGAGGCGGCGCGGGGGGGCGGCGGTGCCTCACACAAAATGGCGGCGGCTGGGCCAGGGCACTGACTCGGCTCCTTCCCCCCCCTCCTCCTCCTCTGCCCTCACAGGTGGCCATGGCGACGGGGCAGGTGCTGTTCCATCGTTTCTTCTATTCCAAGTCCTTCGTCAAGCACAGCTTCGAGGTGAGCGCGGCCCGAGGGTACCGGGGGAGGGCGGATGGGGCGGCCACGCGCTACACAGGCCGCTCGCTTCCAGACTGGCAGATTTGCTTCTTGGTTATGTAATTCTGATTTTATCTGGGTTAAAAGCTATTTGCTTAACGGAAACGGGGCTTCCTTTCAGATTGTTGCTATGGCCTGCATCAATCTCGCGTCCAAAATCGAAGAGGCGCCTCGTCGGATAAGGGACGTGATCAACGTGTTCCATCACTTGCGGCAGTTAAGAGCAAAAAGGTAAGATCAGCTTCGTTATGAGCATAAGCACCTGTTACCACTAATGTACGTTGCAGTTCTCAATTCACAGTATTTTTCCAGGCTAAGTTCAACGACCTAAAATTGAGAAGGGAGTGCCCGTTGGCTGCTGTGTAGGCAGTACAGAGCAATCCCGGCTGCTTCTGCTTTTGTTCACGTGGTAGACCCGTTTTCGTTGTTGATTTAGCTACAGGTTATGGTTGACAGGTATTGTTCTAGTTTTATATTCATGGTTGTGGTTTCAGGTCTGTTTGTTGATTTTTTTGATGTCTTGTAGTTGTTGTGAGGTAGTCTTAGGTGTGAGTGGCCAGTTAGCAAGTTGCTGCTTATTCTCCAGATTTTTAAGCGTACTCAGCAGTTGTGATGCTTTTCTGTCATTAGTCTGTGGCTGCCCAAGTGTGGTTGTGGTGCTAAGAAAGTACCCGTTAAGAAGAAGCTGGATTTTCAGTGGTGATAGTGTTACTTTCAAGAAAAAGCCGTTTTAGAGAGTACCTGAAGAATGGCCTGATTTGGCCTGCAGTGTTTGCAACTTTAATGGTAGGAATGTGCCATTGAGTCTGGGAGGCTGAAGGCATTTTTAGGTGCAGAAAGTGTGAGCTGTGTTGTTCTGGTGCCGTGCGCCTGTGCAGGTGGTGTAGAGCTGTCCAAGTTATGAGTGCCTAATGCTGCTTTTCGTGTGTAAAGCAATATTTTTCATGTGTAAAGCAACATTTTTCATGTGTAAAGCAAATTAACGATGCCTTGAAAGGAGCAAGGAGTGGTTGAAGGGAAGGAGTTCTCTAAGTTGCTGTTAAACACAAATCTCCTTAATTTTGTCGGGCAGCAGTATTGCAGTCTGGGATTGGAGGCTTCAACTTTGCCTCTGGTGGCTGATTGCTTAAAGTTCTAGGTACTCTGTAGCTACAAAAGGATTTTGTTTTCAGCTACGCTGTTAAATTCACACTTTATTTCTCTGCCGTGTGTCACCAGGTTACGGCAGGAATTTAAACTTCAGTGTTGTTGAAGCTTTTCTGAGAAACAGAGTAGAAATCCCGAAGGAAACCAGCTGTTTGTTGGTGTCTTTATCCTGGTTATGCTTCTGTTGAAGCCAGAGCTTCGGCTTTTACTGCCTCCTGATGGTGCCGTTCTAGTTAGTTTTAGATCCAAGAAGAAAGAGTTGGTGTTATCCTTTGGAATTTAGCTTTGTTCTGTCTGGCTTTTAAAGCTGTTATCCCTGATGGCCCCAAGAGAGCTGTGTGAAGTTATGCCGGGTGTGAATTCAGTGGGATTGTCTTCGCAGTTATTAAGGGAGTCTGGTTATTGGAATTACTGGAGCAGGCTCAGTGATTAGTAACGTTCTGGCCTCCATCCAGGCAGTGAAGGTTAATTAATCATATGCCTTGCTTTTCTTTGCATCAAGAATACAAATTAGTTGTTTCTTTGTGCTGTGTGAAGGATCAGAGAAACTGAACTTAACCTGTGAATTTAAATCTTTCCAGCTAGCCTGTTCCAAATCCCAACTTGTGCATGTTACGTGGTGCCTAAAGTGCATCATGTCCAGAGAAATCGTGCACTGCTACCCATTATTTTCGGGAGAAATGGGTATTGTTGCTCTGCGATTCTGAGTGAATCTGCATGAAATGAACCTTAAAAATGCTGCAGTCTGACATTCAGACTTGCACACCCCCTCCCCTTTTTTTTTTTTAGCAAGCAGGATGTAAACGTTTTTCTGTACTTTTTACAAGCTGACAATTCCATCACCTGTACACGTTATTAACTTCAACTCTTTTTTCCCTTGCAACCGACTATACAGCGACCAGCTACATTTACCAAAGCCTGGGTGATGTGGAGTGGTACATAAAGATGAAGCTGTCGTCATGGCAACAGTGAGTGAAGTATCGAAAATCCCCAAGGAGAAGCCAGTGCTCTGAGCATAGGTCACTGGAATCGGGGGACTAACAGGTTGGCCGCTGGTGAACCATTTGGAAGAACTCCTGTATCTTGTTATAAGCTTTTTTCTTTGCTGTCCAGGTTTTTAGAATACTAGCTTAATCTTTTTTATTTTTTACTGAAGCTAACACTTAGGCTATAGTTAGTCTCTCACACACAACCCAGAACTGAAACAGGCTGCTGTACTTTCTTTTTCAGTCTAGCATTTCTGTTAACTGAAGCTCTTAACCTGCACACATTTGGGGTAGTTTGGGTAGGCTTTGCTTTCTTTCTTAACCAGTTTTGGGTTCTTAGTTCCACTTTCTGGCTCTGTATAATTGCAGTTTGAATTCACAGTAAAACAAGGGTGCGGAAGTCTTGAATTTGTACGTTTTTATCAATTATGATGTAAGCAGTCCCTTCTATGTACCTGTTTGCAGAACTGGGAATTGCATTGGAATTTTCTTTTTATGAGACATGTAGTCAACTGAGGTGGTATTTCTAATGCTGAGAAGTAAGAAAAAGCTAAATAAGTGTTTTGGACAAGCATATTTTCTTTGGGATCTTTGACGAGCATATGTGATGTAGAACTGCATGTAAAAATGTTTGTGTGCATGGAGAAAAGCTCGTACTATGGAAAAACTGCTTTTTAAATAACTGTGTGCCAAAACCTCTGTGTTCTGAGCAAAGTGCAACTGTTGTTTAACTTGTAGAATGTAGTTTGAAGTTGATTATATTTCTTTTAACTGTGCCTGAAAGCTGCAGAAAGTCCTGAGACTGGAAATGTGACTCGTGTGGTGCTGTAATCTCACATGGTGCTTTGAGGTGCTCAGTCAGCTGTTCCTCACTCAGGGGCCCTGCAGCGGGGCTGCGTTAATGACACACATTCTTAGTGCCTTCAGACTGTCCTGCAAACCTGTGCTGCTTGTGTTTGTGATCCTGGAGACAAACAGAGAACTGGTGATCTTTTGCTGACCAGCATAACAGATATCTGCTCTTTGAAATGAGGTGCTGGTGCTCTGCTGTACTTATCACAAGTGCTTTGCTCATTAGGAACAAAACTCCACACAGGGCACTGTTCCTCCAAGTATTAGTCACGTCAAAGCCATCAAAGTTTATTATTACACCAAATGAAGCTGCAGCTGTGTGGAGAACTTAGGTCTCATTTGTCAGAGTGATTTTAAAAAAAGGTATTTTTAATTTATTTACTGTTACAAACACATTACAGTGTGTGTTAATCTTTTGGGTTGTTACGGAATCTAAATCCCAATCAAGTTTTGCATCTTAAGTGTTTGATTGACTTCCCAGAGGGGCCACTGTGTGCTCTGTTCTTAAAGATAAAGTCTTGCCTGGAGCTCTAGTGCTGGTCTGTAGGAACAGATTCCAAGTAAGAATTTGCAAGACTCCTTGGCTGTACAGGGTTTGAAGCTTATATTTCATATATAAGTTTACAAATTCTTATTCTCTGGTTTCTTACTTGGCCCTAAGATAATTCTTGGACTGAGAATTAAGTGCAGCAAATGCAGTGGCAAAGTTCCTCTTTTTTCTTAGTAGAAAGCAAAGAAGTTTTTCAAAGGGGAATCTCTGAAGTTTCTGACTTGTAAATAATTATTTACCAGCCTTGCGGATTTTATGGCAAAAGTATTAAATTAATGAATCAATGCAGTGGAGAACTTGACTTTTGCCAGTAATAAGGTGCAGTAAACCACTTAAGCCTTCTGGGGATTTTTGTTTTTCCATAAGTGGATAAAAGGTTGCATTGTTTGGAAATCTTGTCTGGATAAACTGATGGTTTTCATGGCTTCCTTAGGGCTGTAGGTCTCTAGGACTTGTGACCAAAGGAATGTGGGACAGCAGAGTAAAGCAAAGCACACTTGGTATGTTGGGTTTCCTGTCCCTGTGCTGTGGAACATGTGCCAAGTGTGAGCTGTTGGTGCTGATCCCATGGCCCTGTGTGAGGACAGTGAAAACTTAAACTACAGTAAAGGCTCATGTCTGTCCTGCTGCACTTGGAGCCACCTTAACTTCAGAGCTCTCAGGGGATGCAGGGTCCTGTGGAAGGTGGGGTGTTGGATGGTCTGTGCAGTCCCACTGGAGATTTTTTCAATAGACTGGAAGTCATGGCTGTCCTAAGTGTTTAACCCAAGATCTCCTACCTGTGATGAAGTTTTCTGCTAACAAACAGCCTGGATGCCTGAACTCGCTCTGGATGCTGCTCTGCAGATCCTGTTAATGCCAGTGATCTCAAGATGGAACTGAGGAGAGAAATACTGAAGGAAACATTATCAACACCAGTAAAATTGACAGGAATGGGTTGGAAGTGAATCAGTTTCACTGATGGGAAGAACTCAGCTTGGTTGTTCCATTGTCCCACTCCAGAGCACTGTGTTCAGCCCATCTCTGGAGTGTTCAGACAAAATCAGCTCCTCACTGAAGTAGTTACCTTAAAGAGGCTTGAAAACCTTTTCTTTTTCAGTTAATTTATGGGGTGAAAAGAAAAACAGCCAACCATAAACAAAACAAAACCAAAAAATCCCCCAAGTCTGGTTTTATTTAGAGGAGCTGAAAATTAACTTTTCCTGATGAGTGAGAGTAACACACTTAACTAGAGAAGTTACTCTGATGGAACGTGGAAAACCTGGTAATTTGTATCATGAGTCAGTACTTGAATTGTAGCAGGAAGCTGCAGTCGTTCATTCCAGAGCTGGGCGCTGCATCTCAGCCCCTTGGGAAGAGCAGGGACAGCTCATGCTTCACGTGCATGGTTGTACAACAAGATGCTTTTATTAGGGAGGTTTGTTGTGTCCTTTGCCCATGGCAATCTGTGTCTGTCCAGGTGACTGCAGAGGTCATGCCATAAACTGGATTGTTGAAGTTGGGGAGCTCATCCAGCCTCGTCATTAAATTGACCTTTTCTTCCTGGGGTGGGAACCTTGTTTTTTTGAGTGTTTTTTCTGCTCTGTGACCTATCAGGGAAGAGAAGTAAGATCCACTCGTGGAATTTGCAGATTGGCAGTGAAATATTTTGTCTGATACAACAAAAACTGTATTTTGAATCCACTTTGCATTACTTTTTTTTCTTTTGAACGTAATGTAAAATAAATTTGTCACCAGTGCTTGGGGTGTATCATGTACAGACTGTGGTTTATTAGAGCATAATGAGCTGCAAAAACATTATTCTGCTTTGGAAAGCACATGGAATGTGTGAGGCATATTACAGGGAAAAAGCTGATCTGTCTTCAGGAGGAAGTGGATTAAAATATCCCATGTGGAATGTCGAAAGGTCGAGTCTAAGCACGGACAAAGCAAAGAATATGCAATGGCGTGTGACACCTGTGCATAAAGTGTACAGAAGGTTACTGTGGTTAAACATGCTCTGGACAGTTCAGGGGTTGGATTTGGAAGGAATTAGGGCTTGACTGTGCTGGAGTTTGAAATCTCTCTCTAAATGAGCTGTTGTTTTGCAAATGCAAACATCAGGAACATCCCTGGTACGGCTGGAGAGGGTGCAGGCCCAGAGTCCCAGGCAGATCTGTCCCCGTTTCCCAGGGTGATTCTGTGCTTCACTCAGCTTTTCGCACATCACAGGGCAGGGCTGGCTTCTCTGAAGGGTGATTCAGCTGCTCTTCCAGCTGCATAGGAAACTGCCATTTCTAAAGCACGAGTTGCTACTTTAATACCAGTAAGAACCCTGTTCTGGTTTACTTCTGCTTTGAAATCTTGCCTGGCAAAGGACTCCTGCCACCTCTGCCACAGAGAGGAAATGTTCTTGGGCATGCCCCATCAAGCCAACTCCTTCCAGCAGCTGGAGCAGTGCAGTTTGCATACACAGGAGCAGAAGGTTATTTTTTTTTTAATCTCAGCCATCTAATCTTTAGCTAGCCAAAAGCAGCAACTAAACTAGTTTATCTAAACTTGGACAGCACAAGATTAATGCTTAAACTTGCTTGCAGGAGTTGAAAACCGGTTTCTGTTGCCATTAGTTGGTTGGAAGGGAAAACAGAGTTGCCGTTATTTTTGGATATGCAAAACAGTTTTGATTTTATTTCTTGCAAACTATAGGACTCCAAGCCCCCTGATACTTGATCAGAACTACATAAACACCAAAAATCAAGTAATCAAAGCAGAAAGGAGGGTACTGAAGGAGTTGGGATTTTGTGTTCATGTCAAGCATCCTCATAAGGTGAGTTCTCAACAATAATGTAATTGTAATTCTTACTCTACCTTGGTGGCATCACTGGGAGCTGTGGAACAAGAAACACAGGTGTCAGAATGACCTGGATTCTTCTCTTTATTCCTCTGTAGTTAATTATGGTTTTGCCAGAGTACTTGGGCAAACAGCCCTGTTGACTTTAGTAGAAGTCATTTCCCTTAGAAAGGGTGAAGGTGGCTGGTGTGAAAAGCACGGAAAAGTAGTGAAATAAGAATTGTGTGTGGGTAGCATGAGAGCTCAGAGTGTGTGCTTGGAGAGAAGGAGCCCCCATTGCTTGGGCATAGTGTTTGATTTTATTTTTTTTTTAACATATGTATATATTTACTTCCCTACTCCTGCTTTATATGTTGAAACTGAGTCTTTTTTCTCTTCCCCTCCCTTATTCCTCAGATCATTGTTATGTATTTACAAGTCCTAGAATGTGAACGTAATCAAACCCTGGTACAGACAGCCTGGTAAGTTTGCTGTTTTCCATTCTTTTCCTAGCCAGGAAAATAGTAGCAGAAATAACAAGCCTACTGATCCCTATGCAAAGCAATGAGATGTAAGTTACCACCCAAACACATTTGGAAAATCTTGTGGTGCTTGTTTCTGCTTACTATTTTCATGGCTTGATTCCAGCGTAGCAATGGAGAACTCAATTTAACTTTGTTCTTTTTTCTACTCTTTGATTGAAGGGTAGTCCCTGCTGGTAAGTCATAGAGCTCTGCCCTCTGCACCTCAGCCCATGACCTGGGGATGGCTGCTTTGGCTGCCCTTCTCTCCAGCCAAGCCAGTGCAAGCCTCAGCGAGTTCACTGCCATCGGGCAGCACCTCCTAGTTCTGTCCTGGCGCCAGGATTTGTATATTTGGTTCTAGAAGTAACTGTTACAACTGTTTCTCGATGTCTTTGTTGCCTACCTGCTGTATGTTAAAGGACACGTGGGGGACGGTTCTACCAGCATTTCTTTAGTTGATTTAACATTTAAACTTGAGTTAAACAGAGGAGGACAGTGCATGCAGCATGTTCACTTAGCAGCCAGGCTGGGCATGGGGGTGTAGAGTCCTCACTGACTGACTGCTGTTCCTCTTTCCCGTAGCTTGGGAATTTAGAAATCCGTGGAACTCTGCTGTTCTCGGTATCTCTGGGCGTGTGTTGCTTGGCAGTGCCAGCCCTGTGCAAGAACAGGAGCTCAGGGGAGTGGGGGTCCAGGTCTAACTCACAGGTCTTTTCCAATACTCAGTGAGCAAATGGGATGCATCTCCCTGGATGAAGTTGATGTGACTCAAGGCACACAAAATTAAAATGGAGTCGGAGTTTTATGAACTCCGTAGGTTGCACGTAGCCTCTGGAACATGGTAGGTTGAAAATAGCACCTTGCTCTCCTGGTGGCACTTGAGTTCTACATTGATTTTTAAATACAAACCCTTTGGTGTTTAAGACAATCAGCTGGACAGGTGCAAAGTAGTTGTTAAATTGTAACTCAGTGGACACTTCCCAGGATAATTTAACCTCGGGAGTAACCATTCCACACTTCTTGAATTTACTGCTGTACGTTACTGCCTTGGGTTTAAACCAGTGGCAGTGGTGCAAACTGGTACGAAGTGACACATGTAAACATCCAACACAGTCATCCAAAAGAAATCACATGTTTCATATAACAACAGAAAAAATAATAAAGTCAATTGAGTCTCCAGTGTTGTTATCCTCTAAAAGAAAAGCAAACCGGAGATCTGACCTCTGCTGCTTTGTTTTTTAGGAATTACATGAACGACAGCCTCCGGACGAACGTGTTCGTTCGCTTCCAGCCAGAGACCATCGCGTGTGCGTGCATTTACCTCGCTGCTAGAGCCCTGCAGGTGAGCACTGGCTGCCCTGAGCACTGCTGCTGGTCTGGCTTAAAGAAAATTCATGGAAATACTTCAGCAAAACCTGGCCTGAAATCTCCATTACGCTTCCCCTTGTTCGATTTTCAGATCCCACTGCCTACCCGTCCCCACTGGTTCCTGCTCTTTGGCACCACAGAAGAGGAGATTCAGGAGATCTGCCTAACAACGCTGAAGCTTTATACCAGAAAGAAGGTGAGTTTGACATCTTGGATTTTCTTGCTTGAGGCTCAGTGCAGCTTGAGCTGAGTTATGGTTGTCCAGAAAAGTTTGGGAATGCCTAATACAGATGTACTAATGGGGAAGGTTCCTTGAAGGAGAGAACAAATTCTGGAAGTTACATTACTGGACAGATCATTAAAAGCCAACTCAGTAAAAGGAGATGAAAATATGAATTACATTAGTTCAGCTTCTTACCTGGTTGTTACTTCCACAGCCCAATTACGAATTTCTGGATAAAGAAGTAGAAAAGAGGAAAATGGCACTACAGGAAGCAAAACTGAAGGCAAAAGGTTTAAATCCAGATGGAACTCCAGCACTCTCAACGTTGGGTGGCTTTTCTCCTGCATCCAAACCATGTAAGCTTGTTTTCTGAACAGAAACTTGCGTGATACTGTGTGATAAGTATTTGTGTAAAAATAAAGGAGGTTTGCTTTTTGAGCTGTTAGACAGTTCAGGCTTTCTCACAGAATGAAGCAGCAAGGCAATTTTTTTTTTTTTAACATAGTTTTTAAAACCAGTCTCAAAACCTTGAAACCAGATTAGAGGGAAAAGGGATGCTTTATGCCATATTTCCCCAGATAAGAGAGTGATACATTAATAATATGCACCCTTAAGAGACTGAAGCAGGAGTTGCTGTGTGTTCTGTGATGTGAAGAGAGCCTTTCTGGATTTGATTTGAGGGTGCTGCAGTAGCCTTCATGGCCCCTTTTTGCAGCAGGTATCTGTGAAAATTCCCTCCACTGGTTGTTTTTAATGTACTTGGCAACTGTGTGGTGCAGTGAGGGCAGACAGCTGGTGGGCAGGAAATGGGGGAGGGACAGGCCCAGCACTGCCTTGGCATCAGAGGGAATGAATTGGAACATGTATTTTGAACTGCCAGTCTGTCTGAACTCTCATGGTTTCTCCTGAAGAGTCCTGCATTTTCAGAGGTCTTTGGGCTGGGAAGTGTGAATTTCTCACTGAACAAGGAAAGTGTTCCATTTCTGTGAGGAGGGAGCCAGGGTTGGGAGAGTCTGAAGGCAGGAGCTGTGGTGGGCTTAACAGCCCTTCCATGAAAGGGGAATCCACCTCTGGGCTGTACCAACTGTCTAGAGACACACTGACATCCTGACTAGATAACTTTATTTGTTGCTCATTTGTATTTGTGCCATTACTGTAAAGATGAAATCTGTAGTTTTGCTGGGCAGGCTTAATCCTTTCTCTATAGCATTGGAAATAAGTGTCAGGGTAACAATTCTGTATTGTGGGCCACGAGGGCAGCTTTTGTTTTGTACCTTTTGGCCCCACGTGAGCCTGGCTGTGTGCTCTGAAGGTCACAGTGCTGTTCCTCCTTCATGGGCAGAGGGTTTCCCCATGAATATCCCATTCCAGGAGTGAATATAAATGGAGAGATGGGATGAAATAATAGCTGTGGAGTTCATATCTACACTTAGTGCAAGTCCTGGTGAAGGTGTCTCAGGGATGTACAGTGTGTTTATGACAAAGGATGAATAAAGAGCTAACTTTGAATTGAAATTTAATTCTTAGCTTCCCCAAGAGAAGTAAAAGCTGAGGAGAAATCTCCGGTGTCTGTGAATACCAAAACCATTAAAAAAGAGCCAGAAGAGAGGCAGCAAACCTCAAAGAGCCCTTACAACGGGTAGGTAAAACTCCCCTCCTGGTAAGAGAAGGCTTCAGTAGCAGTGCTTTCAGCTGAAGCCCAGGGAGCTCCTGGGGAGCTCTCGCTGGGGTGGCAGTGCCTGAGCAGTGCTGCTTTGTGCCCGCAGGCTGCGGAAGGACAGCAAGAGGAGCCGGAGCAGCAGAAGCGCCAGCCGGTCCCGCTCCCGGACAAAGTCCCGCTCCCGCTCCCACACCCCCCGCAGGCAGTGAGTGGGGCTGGGGGGCTGCACTGGGGGGCTCGTGGGTTTTGTCACACTTAGTCCTGTAAATACAGGATATTTCAGCAGGGCTTTGCACTTGTCAGAGCCAGGGGCACTCCCAAGTGCTGCCCAGCAAAAGGGGGGAGGCTTGGCTTGACTTCAGGCTCTTGGTTCTGGGTGTGGAGCAGCTCTTAAGAGTTCAGGCTGTAAAATGGAAGCTTAAGCCTGTCCTAACTGCACTGTACCTGAGGAGTCTGAGGTGGGCAGGGGTTAGTCTTCCCTCATTGGATAGTCTTCACAAGGATACCATTACAAGTGAGAGCAGTCTTTGGGAGCACAGTGCCCTTGGAAGGGGGAGAAGTGTTCCAGGTGTGGCAACTTCCTTGTGTCAGTGCTCCCTGGTGCAGTGCCTGGCTCTTCAGGACTCTTCCCCTCTCCTGGGACAGGGAGAGGGGGATGCAGTGAGAGCTGCTGCCTTTAGATGGGAATATTCGAAGAATCTTGAGGCTCACATCTTAATTGGAGGCTGCCAGCTTGGATCTCAGTGTTCCCCAAAGCACTGCTGAAGGAAAAAGGCAATACCCAGTCAGTGATCTGCTGTTGAGGGAAGACCCTTGACAAGGTGGACAAAAGGTGCTGCATTCTGGTTTTAGTTTGAGCTGTTTGTTTTCAAATGAGCTCAGCTAAAAGACTCACAGAGTGGTTGGGGTTGGAAAGACCTTAAATGCCACGTCACCGACCTCAGCCTTCCATGGGGCAGGTTGTGTGTCCCAAGACATTCTCTGTCCTCCCTCCCTCATCCCTGTGGGGCAAAGTGATTTCTTCCAGTAGCTTGGAAGCTCTGAGCGCTGATTTCTGTTTGACTTCGCTGGTGTTGGGCACACGCTGTAACCCTTTCCTCTCGCGCAGCTACAACAACCGGCGGAGCCTGTCGGGCACGTACAGCTCCCGCTCGCGCAGCCGCTCGCGCAGCCACAGCGGGAGCCCGCGGCGGCACCACAACCACGGCTCGCCCCACGCCAAGGCCAAGCACGGCCGCGAGGAGCTCAAGGGCGCCAGCAGACACGGCCACAAGCGGAAAAAGTCCCGCTCCCGCTCGCAGAGCAAATCCCGGGAGCACTCGGAGGCGGCCAAGAAGCACCGGCACGAGCGCGGCCACCACCGGGAGCGGCGCGAGCGCTCGCGCTCCTTCGAGCGCTCCCACAAGGGCGGGAAGCACCACGGCAGCGGCCGCTCGGGGCACGGCCGGCACCGGCGCTGAGCCCACGGGCTGTGGCACGGCACGGGGACTGCACGGGGCTGGGGCAGCTTCAACCCAAATCTCGGTTTCTGAAAGGTGTAGAAGACTTTTCTTTTGGGAAAGAAACTGTTACCAACTTTTGCACATAATACCTTAGCAGTATCCCAGAGGTGGCAAACGATCAGGTTCACTGTATGTATTAGAGTTGTGTATTGTTTATTGAGCTGAGAACTGGAGAAAGGATTTCTGTAAAAAAGCAAAACGTACCTTATTTTTATACCAGTCAATTGCAGACGCTTATATTTAAGTATAGTTATTTGTTTAAACATGGTGGAGACTTTCTTACACTGGTTTTAGTCTGCATGTGTTCAAAGATTTTTACAAGAAATAAAATATAAAGCTTTTTTTTTTTTTTTTACTGCCTGTTGGATGCCAAATGTGTGGAAACTGAACTTGGTTTTCTTACACGCCGTGGCTTGACCCTTGTGCCAGAGTGGGACACGGGCTGTGGATGTGCTGCTGTTGGGAGGGCAAAACTGGGGAAGCTTTGGGTGTTTGTGTCTTGGGGGTGCAGCTGGGCAGCCACGCAGCAGCTGCAGTAAATGGTCATGGATGAGCCAGGGAGGGGCTGCTGCTGTCCCCTGGCTCTCAGCTGCCCCTGGGGAGTTTGGAGTCTCCCTGCCCTGCCCCTCTCCCCTGGAGCTGCTCTCAGCTGTTCAGGTGCCATTCCTGGAGGGCTCAGGTCTCGGGTTTATTCCCATCTTTCATTGCAGTGGCAGGATGCTGGCAGGGAAGGGGGGATCCTCTTGCAGGTGTGATGCTGGCACAGCCTGGGGCTGAGCCACCCCTTCCCTGTGGCACATCTGGGGCAGGGGAGCCATTCCCTGTGCTGCACTGGGAGCAGGAGCTGCTGGGACATTCCTGGAGCTGTGCCTGCTGTGGGAAATGAGAGCTGGAATGGGAGCGAAGGACTCGGATCTGATTCTCCAGCTGCTGTCCAGGTGCTACCAAGCCCTGGAGCCGCAGGTGGGAGGCGTTTGCTGTCCTGCACCCGGAGCCCCTGGGCTCTCCCAAAAGGGCTCTCCCCGTTCCTGCCGAGGCTGATTGCAGTGTCCCCCTGCAGAGCCCAGTGCTGCGGGCTGGTCCCTGGCACCAGGGCAGTGCCAGTCTCCGCTGGGCAGTTGTTCTGCAGACCTCAGAGAGGGGAGGAAACCTGAGCAGGAGCTCCGTGGTTGGTACGTCTGCCCTGTGTCCTGCTGGGCCCCTCTGCAGCTGCTCTGGAAATGCAGAAAGTGAATGTATATTTTGGAGGAGGAAAAGATAAAATGTCTCTTTCTGTTCCTTGGTTACCACTGTTTTTCAATCTGTAACAACTGTTTTGTGTGTGTTGCTTTCAGGAAAATGTGTTCGTTGCTATGGAAATTGAAGGAGCTTTTTCCCCCAGACACAAATGCTGAGTCCAGAGCAGAGAGAAAACCCTGGGTCTGGAGGAGCAGCACCGCTGACTGTCTTGGATTTGGGGTTTGTGTTGGAGGGACCCGTGGAGGGCTCAGCCTTGGGTTTGTGGGAGCACCAATGACCCCTCTGTGCTTCCAGAGCTTCGCTCCCCTGAGCAGCTGGAGCAGCTGGAGCTGTGAACAGAGGGCAGCACCTGCTGCCCCAGGCAACCCAGCAGGGAGTTCAGAGCTTGTTCTTCCCTCGGGGAAGGTCCCATCCCCAGCCAGGGATGGGTGGATGGGTGGAGGGATGGATGGCAGGCAGCCTGGCCCCCAGCAGGGCTGTGCCAGCGCTGGGATGTGCAGGAGGCGCTTCCTGAGGGGAAAGCAGCAGCTCCCAGCTGGGAGTCCCAGCCTGGCCCTCAGGGCCTGTGTGGGTTCTGCAGGGGGACAAGGGGCAGGTGAGAGTCCTGAGGGGCTGTGGCCCCTCGATGCCCCATTCCCTGCAGGACTCATCAGGAGAGCTGCTGGGCACAGCAACCGAAATGTCCCTGTACCACAGCTCCTGTCTCTCCTAGGACTTGGAAATGTCCCTGAATTTTGAAGTGTCCCTGTATTTTCATGGAGCTCTGAACCACAGAAATGAGTCATTTGACAGGGCTGATGGACTTCAAGCACCTGTATCGACCTCCAGAAGTCACCTGAGGCCACACTCAGCTCGTATCTCAGTAGCTGAGACAATTTTCCTGGGAAATCTGGAGTATTCCTGCCCTGGGTGGTGCTGCAGCCTCTGCCACACTGCTGGAAATCAGGTGCTGCCACTGGGCTCTGAACATCTGAGACCCACAGCGACAGGGAAATGTCCCAGCCAGCTCTCCTTGGGCACAGGGCTTTGCCTGGGTGGGTCTCAGAGTTGCTTTTTCTCTGAGAAAAGGATTTCGTTAAAATTTTTTTACTAATTTTCAACAAAAAGATGCAAAGGCTTCAAGGCATTTCATGCAAACTGTTCTGTTTGTCCTTCACTTTCAGCTTTGTTACAGATATTGGAAGGATGAGCGTGGGCCTGGAGCTTTGGATGGTTTGGGAAGAGACAAAATGAACAATGTGAGAACATTTCTGATGGAAACGGGCCCAACAGGTCCCTCTCAGGGCTTCAGTCCCCCCCAAACCCCACAGGTGAGTGGCAGCAGGGGAGGTGATAAGGGCCCCTTTTCCAGGAAATCTTTCCCTGGTTGCTGCTCCTGCCAGGAAATGCTCATGAAATCCATGACTTCACATCAGGCCAAGTCTGTGACTCTCCTGTCCATGCTCCTTGTTGCTTCCAAGCTCCTTGGGGCAGGAAGCAAACCCCCCTGGCCAGGCTGGCAATCACATCCCCCTTTGGAAAAAACACTCCTGCAGAGGAAACAGCTTTCCATCCCCTCCTCCTGCCTGGCCACAGCCCAGCAGGGCCATTGAAAAAAAAAAAAGGAAGTTAAAATTAGTAAAGCTGGCCTGAAGAAAAAAGTCTTTATATTCCAGTGGAAGGAAAAAACTTGGCAGAAGTGACCTTTTTGTCCCAGGATGGAGAATCCTTCTGGATGGGTTTGCTGGAGAGGGTGAGGGGCTCGTGTCCCCACCCTGCAGAGACATTCCAGCTTCCCAATCCCCTGGGGCTCCAGGGATGCTGTGTCCCCCTCATTCCCGGGGGGTTCTGTGTCCCCCTTATTCCTGGGGGTTTCTTTGTCCCCCTCATTCCCGGGGGGTTGTTTGGACCCCTCATTCCCAGGGATTCTGGACCCCTCATTCCCGGGATGCCGCGGTTGCTCCCGCTGCCGTTCTGGGTTTCCTCTGTAGGTGGAAGTGTTGCAGAGCCCAGCCGAGCCTCCCCTGCACTCACGGCTCTCTGTCTCTCTTCTGGACACACCAGAAGCCACCAAGGTGAGGAGGGGACAAATGTCCTGCCCTGGGCCATGGGGGCAGAGCAGCCCCATCCCCGCGGTCTCAGCCTCGGCTGAACACCCGAATTCCAGCTGTTGGGAGCTGGGGATGGATCAAAGCCTCGAGGGATGGCATCAGCCACCAGCTGCGGGAGATTCCCCAGGAGTGGCCAGTTACTGGGACAGCTCCGGGGGACAGCCCTGAATGACCCCAGAGGGGGGAGGGAAAATGAGGGTTTCTCACCATGGCCTGAGCTCCTGCAGGCCCTGGCACAGGTGTCCCAGAGAAGCTGTGGCTGCCCCATCCCTGGAATGTTGATCCCTCTGAGGCCCTGCAGGTGCTGGGCAGCCCCAGGGCCTGTGCTCAGGAGCCAAGAGGGGAAATCCACAGCAAAATTATCTCAAACCAAGTGAATCTCCTGAAGGGCCCTCACAGATTTAATTACCCCTGATCAGTGATGGGTGCAGCTTCCCAAAATTCCTTCATGATTCGGGACCCCAGGTTTGTATGGAGCAATCAGGAGCTGGGACCCAAATGCCTGAGGTCCCATTTTAAAGTGATTTAGAGGCTGAGAAGCTGAGGTTTTGTTCAAAGCCTGAAGGTTTTTCTATGCCTCAACACCTCTAAAACAGGAAACATCTTCAGCATCTTTCTGCCACCTGGTTCAAAGCCTGCCCCCCATGCTGAGGAGACACCTGGCCTGAGGACACGCGTGGGGTGACTGTGACTGAAGGAGCACAGAGTGGAGAGGCTGGCGCTGCCACCGCTGTCCCAAGGGAATAAAACTCATCCTCCCTGGGCAGAGAGCACCCTCCTTCCTCCCTCCTCAGCAGCCCTCCGGCCCGGGCGCCCTGCGCCAGCCCAGCCCCAGCCCAGCCCTCCAGGATTCCACACTTTTACCCAGCACGATGCTCAGGATGCCGTGGCCGGGCGGGGTGAGAGCACGGTGGTGCTTTGCGGTCCAGGAAACCTCGAGCAGCAAGCAGAGATGTTATCTCTGACATCTGGCTCTGATCAGGGAGCTCTGTCTGCCTTGGTCAATGGACGAGGGATGGCCCGCGGCTGCTTTTTGTTTCAGGACTCCTCTGGGGTTCCCCTGGCAGCAGCGAAGCCAACGGAGGGATCCCAGAGCTGGGGACACAGAGGCAGCACCGCCAGCCTTCCCCTCTGCCCTCCTCTCTCAGCAGCCACGGAGCAGAGCCAGCGCTGACCTTGGCACGGGCCAGAGAGCAGGAACGTGTCCTCACCCACCTTCCAACCCCCCAGGTGAGAGGTTTTAAGACGTTCATCCCATCCCAGCCCTGCCATGGGCAGAGACACCTTCCACTATCCCAGGCTGCTCCAATCCAACCTGGCTTTGGACACTGCCAGGGATCCAGGGGCAGGACACCCTGAGCACTGAGTGAGTGTCCTGCTCGTGCTCTCAGGGCTATGGTGATCATGAGGTTTGAGGTCCTGGCCTCATTTTCCCTGGGTCAGGCTAAGAGGGATCCTTGGAGACTTTTGCCTTCCGGGACGTGTGCATCTCCTCCACACATCCTGCTCTGTGCCAGGAGCCTGCCTGGGTTTTTGCTCTCCCGGCATTTCAGGCGCTGGCTTTGGATTAAATGCTCATGACATGACCCCGACTCGTGCTGTGATCCGGGGGAGAGGCTGTTCCACAGATCCCGGGGAGGGGATGTTCCACAGCCCTCCTGCATGGCCCTGCCCAGCTGTGGATTCCCCACGTATCCATTGCTGCCGGGGCCAGGCACACACACACATCCTCTCCCAGTGGAAGTCCTGTGGGCAAGAAACAGTTTCCCTGTCAGGTGGATCTTCAGCAGGTTTGGAACAGGTAAGGCTCTCCTTACCCAGAGCCAGCCAGAGGAAAGGATTTCTGTGAACACAAATTCACAGAAAATCCTGGTCTCCTGAACCAACCTTTTACCTGGGGATCAGAAATCCAAGTTCTCCCTGTGTCTGAGCGGGTGAATTCCTGCCTCATCCAGCTCCAGCTACTGCTTCCATCACCCTCCAAGGAGGTGCTGGGGTTATTTTTAGAAGGAATCCACAAAAACAACCCCCAAACCCAGACATCAGTAAACAGAATGGCGTTGGCAGCCACTGAGGCCGTGCTGCTACTTGGTTACACCCAAATCCTGCTCCACGTCTGACCCTTCCCGGATGCCCTCCAGCTGTTCCCGAGGATCCTTTTTTGGGTACGTTTCCCCAAAGGCACATGCGGTTCTTTGTTCAGAACTTCACGGTGATTAAAATGACCGCTCAGTCCTGGTAAGTGAAACCAACCCCTGCGGGCAGCGCAGTGCACAGGAAACAGCTGGGAGAGGACGCTGGGACGGATTTCCATAAAAGCCGATGATTCATGGAAACGTTCAGTGAGCGGGGTCAGCCTCGGGCTCCTGAGGAGCCCCTTCCGATGGAGACGATTCCAGAGCCAGCCGCGTTCTGGGTCACTCCCGAATTCCCCGTGCCCGCCCCGGCACCAGCCATGGAGCAGAGCAGCCGAACTCCCAAAATACAGCCTGGGGGGGATTGATCCCCACTTTCTGCTGCCAGCGGTGTTCAGCTGCCCTGGATGTGGGAAAAGGGATGTCAGGAGAGGGCAGTGCCTGTGTTACAGGGGATGGAGGGACAGGACTCAGGGAATGGCTTCCCACTGCCAGAGGGCAGGGATGGATGAGAGATTGGGAAGGAATTGTTCCCTGGGAGGCCCTGGCACAGGGTGCCCAGAGCAGCTGGGGCTGCCCCTGGATCCCTGGCAGTGCCCAAGGCCAGGCTGGACAGGGCTTGGAGCAGCCTGGGGTAGGGGGCAGGACAGGGGACAGGTTGAGCTTTAAGGTCCTTCCAACTCAACCCAGCCTGTGATGATGATGATGATGGTGAAGGACATTTGGGCAGCACAGAGTGTGACCTTCCAGCAGGAAGAAGAGCTTGCTGCATTCTGTGGCTCTCCAGGCTCCTTTCCTCTGTGCCCAGAGGTTTCTGCCAGGACTCTTTCCCTGGAGTTCAAGGCAGGTAGGTGCCAGCTGGGCATTACTCCCTGGAGTGGTGCCAGGCCAAACCAAACCACTTTCCATGTCACATAAATCAGGAGATGGAAAACACCCCTTGGGGCACTCGGTTCAGCCACTCCTGCAGCTCAGGGCTGCTCCTGACAGGACATTTTCCATGGATTTTTCCCGCCCACTTTGAATGACTCAAGCGAGGGGCTCCACCACTGCCCGGGGGAGGGCATTTTCCTCTCTCTTGCACTGAGACTTTCCCAAATGTCAGCCCTTTCCTCCCATCCCGGACCCCCTGGGTTGTTCCCCCCTTTCCCTGACATTTCCCACCCTGTGTTCATTCTGTGCCTGGCACCAGTGCCTGGGCCCTGCTGATCTTGACTAAATCCTACTGCAGGGAACAGAAGGGAGGGTGGAGAAGTGGAGAAGTGGCCTCAGAGACACTGAGGGGCAAACCCCACTCACTGGAATGGTTTCCATCCCCTGAGAGGTCTGGTGGCACCTGTGCCCATCCCTCGGTTCACTGGGAAGGAGCAGAGTCCCACCCTGGCACTGATCCCTGTCCCCACTCTGGGTGGAGCACAGAGGGATCCAGAGCCTGAAGGGCCAAGGAAAACAATCCATGGGAGCTGGCATGGAAGGTTTATCATGATCTGGGCACAGCTCCCAGGGCAGTGCCAGATGCTCCACACAAATTATATCTCTGGTGTTAAAATCCCCTCAACATTAATCCCTGGCAGTGCCCTTTTCATCATCCCACCCAAGTGAATTCTGTGCCGTGCTGTGAGGATGACACCCCTGGATTAGGATTTCACACCATTACGGCTGTTTGGGGGTTGTTCCTCCTCCAGCAGGACACTCTCAACCACCTGTGACCACCAAGGACATCGAATTTTCATGAAGGAAATAAGAGCCTCTTTTAAATAACTAAAAATGCAGCAGTGGGGGCTTGTCTGAGAAAGGAAATTCCCTCAATTTCATTATCCTGCTCTTTTTCTGGTATTGAAAATGCACAGTACAAAGAAAGACAGTCTTGATTTGTTCTGGTTAATATATTTTAATGATCTGTGGCATCAGTTTCTATTTCCATGCACTTTTAACACTGCTTAGGAACTAAGATGCTTTTTCCTGCAGTCCAATTTTTTCTTTTGTAGAAAAACTCCATCTGCAAGGCACAGTCGGGATCCCAGATCCTACACACACCTCAGAGCAAGGTCTAATGATCATCCCAGCTTTGGTTTGTGATATCCCAGTGGGAGGGAAGTGATATCCATGGCAAGCTGTGTATGGCCAGGGCTAATCCCATCTCCTGCGGAAGGAGCAGCAGCACCACGCGTGGGCTGGGCTCTCCACAATATTATCTGTGGAGAACATTATGTTTTGGGCAACTTTGGGTGGAAAAAGGGTGAGCCACACTGAGGCACTGACTGAGGTTCCGTGGCTTCCTCTTGTGCTGTCTCTCGTTAGCTGGGAGCAGGGATGGACCCCACCATGGCTCGTCTTTGGGGCTCACCCGAAGGATCAGACCCATCCCCTGAGCCCCATTTTCCTGCCCACAGGAATCAGGCCTGGCACAGAGCATTGATCCTTTCTGGAAAGGTTCAGGACTGCAGGAGCTCACTCCAGAGCAGGCAGCACGCCCAGCTCTGCCATGGGCAAGCTGAAGCCTTTCCAGCAGGGAAGGACAAGACAGCCCCGTGCCATGGGATGTTTTGTCCAAGGGAAGGGCTGGAATGCTGCCCACAGCCAGCAGGGCAGGATCCACAGGGACAGGTTTGTTCCAAGCCTGGAGCTTTGTTTGGCTTTGCCTCGTGCCACAAGTCCTGGAGTGCAAGGTCCCTGACACCACTCCTACAAGAAACACTCCCTTCAGGAAGTTTGATTTCCTAAAATTTCAGGGCTATAATGAGGTGTCCACATCCTCCGTGGCACTTTGTGCTGCTGCCCTTCATCCCACCATGGAAAACACTTGGTAAACTTTCCTTGACGTGGTGAGATCCATTAAATTGTTTTCAAAGCCAGTAAAAAAGGGTCCCTGACATTTCCCTATTTTGCTTATTGCTTAGCAGCAGGAGCTCTGGGTTCTGGGAGGGAGGGGGAGAAGGGAAATATTTGTTCTGGACTTGGTTTGGATCCAGGACCTGGCCACTCCCTCATGCCAGAACCATGATCCCGTTCCTGCTCCCGTTATTTTACGTGCTGTTCCTCTCTGGCCCACTCCCCTTTACTCCAGCTGCTGCTGCAGGACACAAACGGGGGGCTGTGGGTAAGAGCCCAGATTTGAAATCATGGAATCACAGACTGGTTTGGGTTGGAAGGAACCTCAAAGCTCGTCCAGTTGCACCTTCCCTTTGCCAAGCTTCTCCAAGCCCCATCCATCCTGGATCCTGTGAGCATGGGCCATTATTCCCTGCCCAGGGCCAGGGCATTGGAACGGGATGAGCTTTAAGGTTTCTTCCAACCCAAACCTTCTGGGATCCAGGGGTTCTCTGATTTCAATCCCACCCACTGAAGATGTGCTGCTCTTTGTGCTCCTCTTGGAGAGACTCTTTTTACTTTTCTCATCTTGAGATACACCCAGCATTTCACTACACCGTGAATAAATTAATGGACAGGTAAACATTATTGCATCAAAAATAAATAAAAATTTAACTGGACTTTAAGTTGTAGAAATGGACGAGTTGGAGGCTGGAATGGTTTCGCAGGTGGAGCTGTCAGAGCTGGCTCGGCCGGCGCCTCATCCCGGCAAGAACCCGGCTCCGGGGCTCGCTCAGCGAGGCCGCCCTTCCCTTGGGAGGGATGGGATCCATGGAGCCGGGGCCCCTGGCGGCCCTGGCCGTTCCGAAGTGCCCGGACAGGCGGAGCTCCCCGGCGGGGAGGGAGCGCGGCGAGGCCGGCAGGGTCCCGCTGAGCCTGCGGAGCTCCAGCACCTGCTCCCGGGCCCGGCCCAGCGCCGCCGTCAGCTCGAAGCGCTCCTCGCACTCCCGGCGCACCGTGTCCTGCAGCAGGGCATTCTGCAAAGAGAAACACCGGGAAAAGCGCCGTCCCTCAAACCTGGACACTCCCGGGACACCATCCCTGCAAACAGGGCATTCTGCAAAGAGAAACACCGGGAAAAGCGCCGTCCCTCAAACCTGGACACTCCCGGGACACGGACCTGCCCTGCACCGCCCTCCTGCTCCCTCGGGAGCCGGTGGGGAATCCCAGGGAAGGGCTCAGAAGGTATTTCTGCTCTTGGGAAGGAAAGGCAAAGGACAGAGGTGCAGTGACACCGAAGGGAGTCAGAGCTGCTTTTCCCTGAACCCTCTGCAGTGGGAGAGCACAACCTGCATGGAGCCATGGAATGAGGATTGGAATCAGGTATGGAATCAGGTATGAACACTTGGAATCATGGAATCACTCATGGAAAGGCCATGGAGTCCCTCGGTTGTCCCAGCACTGCCAATGCCCCTCTACCTCGTGTCCCCACCCTGGACTGGGCACAGATTGGGCACAACCTCACTGTAATTCCACTCACAGCTTTCCCACCTTTCCAAGGAGTAACTCAGTACCAGCCCCAGCACTAATTCACTTGGAAGAGTTTTATTTTCACTGTTGACCAGTTCTTTTTCCTGCCACTTAACTGCTTTGGACATTCCAGCCTAATCTTATCTGCAGTCCCTGACTCCACATTTCTCATGGAGCAGCTCTCTCCTCCCTTCCCATTATATTCCAAGCATTCAGCAAATGCTTGTGGTCAGAACATCCATCAGTCAAATTTCTCTTTGCATTTAGTTCATTTTTATGCATTCCTGAGTTAGGGAACGTGGCTGCACTGGTGGGAGCTGGGACACCAGTCCAAGGAATGAGAAATATCCATGTTTTCTACTCTAAGAACTGGGAATTCATTTTTGTTTACTCAATGTTTGGGCAGTGGGGCATGAGGCTACAGACTAAGGCAGGCCTTGCAGGACCTGAAAAATAGATACATTTTCCTATAAAACACTAATTTAAGTGTTTGCTGAATTAAAACTTCCCATCTTTTGTGATCTACCATATTTAGGAAATGACAATGGATTTTTTTGGGAAATCTTTGCATGTCAATGGATTTTCTGGTCTGAAACACAGAACTTTGAATGATTTTAGATATCACATGTCTCCAAGTAAAAATAACCAGGCATTTCCTGGGTCATGTTCCTACCTCCTCTTGAACTTGACTCAAACTGTGAATCAGCTGTGTCCTCTCCTGGGTTAATTTTTCCAGTTCATCTGACTTGTGCTTAATTTCTTTCCTCAGTTTATCCAGGAATGATTCATTGTTGCTCTTTTCCATGGTCAGCTGGAATTCAAGCTCACTGATGAGCCTTTTAAGGCTCTGGATTTCTTTTTCCTTGTCTCCATCTTTCTCTGCCAGTTTCATTTGGGCATCTTGGAGCTTCTTCTCCAGAATTTCCGTCTCCATCCTCAAGCTCTTGGTGGCACTAGATATTAAACCTGGGATCTGGGTGAGATCAGACAGGAATTAATCTCCACTCAGTACCTCTAAATATGGAGAATTAATAGCAGACAAATGTTAACTTGAGGAAAAAACCAACAAATTTAAACTTACAGGTCCTCAGAGAGGAAAAAAAAGCTCTGAATTTACATAATACCCTCAGAGGACACCAGAGAGCTGCAGATTAATCACCACTCATTGAGAACACAGAGATTAATTAGAGTGTTCAGGATCAAACAGAGACATTGAGGTAAAAATGGGAAAATTTAACTTCAAGATAAATTTAGTGCAAGTCGGTGTTTCCTCAGGGTTTAAAACTCATGGTTAAATATTTGTCAAGTGAACAAAGCCAACCTTATTCTCATCTCTAAACCACTGCACAATGCCCCAGATTTTAAATAACAATATAGCCTCATCACATTCCTTTTAATTTTTCCAGGTTTCTCAGGAATTGTTTCAAACCTTTTGAAAACTCAGGTTGCAGGTACAGTTTCTCAATTTCTGTATAAAACTGGAGGGGCATCTGGAGCCCCCAACCCCCTGTGGTGCCAGCACCAGTCCAGCCCAGCTTTACTGGCCCCTCACCCTGGAGCTGCTGGGTTCACTTGGGAAGGGGGAAAAATGTGGGTGGGCTTGTGGCACCTCATCACAGCCTCAAACAGTCCCAAGCTTTAAAAAAATGATGATGTCAGATTAAATATAATTAACAACTAGTCTGGGGACATAGATGGAGTTTTGGTGGTGAAAATGTGAGATGAGAAAGAACTTCCACACCAATTAACTTGGACTGGAATAGTTATTTTCAGCCTGTTCCATTAAAAAAAATTACATATACTAAGAGTGGGAAAAAGTACTGTATCAGCCAGATAGAGGATGACACAGAGAGAAGGTTTTATTCCTTCACATTTACAGAAGATTTATGTGATCTTCTGCCACAAGTTTTCTCTTGAGCATTGCACACCTTCTGCTGGAGCTCCTCGTGTTCTCTCTGATATTTTGTGATCAGTTCCTGCTGTTTTTGTCTCTCCAGGTCCAGCTCCACTCTGGCCTCTTCCCTGACTTTCAGAATTGCTTCTTTGTGCCGAGCCTCCCCTTTGGCCAGGTCCATTTCCAGCTGGGGGACAAGAGGGTGTCAGTGGCATTGTCACACTGGTCTGGGATGGGAGGGACCTCAAAGCCCACCCAGTGCCACCCCTGCCATGGGCAGGGACACCTCCCACTGTCCCAGGCTGCTCCAAGCCCCAATGTCCAGCCTGGCCTTGGGCACTGCCAGGGATCCAGGGGCAGCCCCAGCTGCTCTGGGCACCCTGTGCCAGGGCCTGCCCACCCTCCCAGGGAACAATTCCTGCCCAATCTCCCATCCATCCCTGCCCTCTGGCACTGGGAAGCCATTCCCTGTGTCCTGTCCCTCCATGCCTTGTCCCCAGTCCCTCTGCAGCTCTCCTGGAGCCCCTTTAGGCCCTGCAAGTTCATCCCAGACCCTTCTCCAGGCTGGAGTTTTGGGTAAAACATCCCAGTCCATACAGCTTCTCCAATAATTCAGCCATAATTTCCCCAATAGAAAAGCCTGGATTCTGGAGGAAACCCTGAAGGCTGCATTTAGGAAAATGCTTTTCCTAACCCAGGATGTTCCCATTCCCTTTGTGCAGGCTGATTCTAATGGATTTAATTGCAGCAGGCTGAGAGCACAACAGGCACATTAAATGCACAACTCAAACCTCATTACTTCAAGTGATTAAAAGCACAAAAGCCCACAATGAGCTTAATTACAATTATCTAATTTCACACATTAATTATGAGCAGAAGTATAATAAATCTCCCTGAACTCTTTAGGGGGAAAAGAGAAACTGGAAATATTTTCATTATTTTTTAAACCAAAATACACCCACTTCTGGGTGTGGAAGAGATGCAAATGCCCCATTAAGGTTTTGCTTAAAATTGCTGTATTTGTAAGATGCTCAAAGTAGACTATTATTATTTTATTATTATTATTATTATTTCTATATTCTTAGATGGGAGTTGGGGTTCTGAACATAAATCCCCAAATTTATTAATTTTACCTATTATTATAGATCCTGATCACTTGTTGGAGGCTACTTGACTACAAAGACTACACAAATAAAGGCAATAGAGAAACCTGAGCTCATTTACACAAACATTTCACATCTAATATTTGAAATTAATGAAGCTGAGAACCAGGACAGGAAATAAAGTGGAAGCTGATGTTCCAAGAGAGCATAATGGCCACTAATTGATTTAAACCCACTTACATGCTCCTCATTAATTGGTATTTTTAAAGTCCAGAAAACAAATGTGTGCAGGAAGAATTCCAGGAGGAATTTCTCCACGGAAAGGGTGGTCAAGCACTGGAAGGATGGACCACAGCTGGAGGTGGCCAAGGAAGGACTGGACGTGCACTCGGGGCTCTGGGCTGGTGACAAGGTGATGGGTGGTCACTGAAAGGTTGGGCTCGATGGTCTTGGGGGACTTTTCCAACCTCAGTAATCCTGGGATTCTCTAAATATGGTGTGTTCCAATGGAGTAATTTCTTAAATTACTTCCTAAAAGTGATTTTTTTGTTGTTCCACTATAGCAACTTAAGGTTTATGTGTATTTTAGACAGAAATCTTGAGCCCTGGATACTCTGCAGGGGCACAAACCAAAGGCAACGTTGTCACTTTGTTGAATTTTTTTGGCTGCTGACCCCAGTTTTGGGGCCTTGCCACGGCTGCATTTTAATGGCTGCGACACCAAAGCTGATACTGCTCCTTCTCCCTCCCACCAATCTTTATCTTGTTCTCATGTCAGGTTGAAAACACTCTGTGATTATGGAGCAGCATGATCCCCTTCCCAAATTATATCCTGTGACAGGGCAGTGAAGGTGTTTTCAAAGAAATGTAACTGATCCTAATTGCTACCAGTCCCCAGATTTTCCTGGGACTAAATAAAGCTTTCAGACATTGAAACAAAAAATACAGTAATTTCAGTCACCAATTATGTGAGGCTTACATCAGACAAGTCACAGTTATTGTTCAACTCTGCTTTTAAATTTTCCTTCACGGATATATACATTTGTTTTAATTCCTTATTCTTTTTAATATATAATTTTTTAAATATATAAATATATTTTTATTTCTTATTCAGTTCAGGGTTTTTTGGTGCTCAAGGGAAAAAGCTGCAGATGAAAACACAGTTGACATGGTGCCAGCTGTTTATGGGAAACAGCTTCCCAAATCCCACTGGACGAGGCTGGCAGGAGAACTCCTTGTACAAAGGATACTTTGGACAAGCTGTGGCTGCCCCTGGATCCCTGGCAGTGCCCAAGGCCAGGCTGGACATTGGGGCTTGGAGCAGCCTGGGACAGTGGGAGGTGTCCCTGCCATGGCAGGGGTGGCACTGGATGGGCTTTAGGGTCCCTCCAACCCAAACCAGTCTGGGATCCTGTGATTCCATGAACTTCAGCAAACATTAAATGTGCTTTTAGAAATAGGAGGCTCCCCAAAACAAACCCTTCCCTGTAAATTTCTGCATTTGAGGCCCCAGCAGACCCAGAGGTCCCAGGCAAACAAGATTTGTGTGTTCCTGATGGAACTTTTGGCTGAGTGGCTTCCAAACCAGTCTTTGTATGAGTCCATGATTCCATCACATGTGGCACCTGAGGAGGTCGTTCCCTGCCTTCCTGTGCCCTTTGTGAAACTGAAAAGCCCCAAAGCAGAGCCCCCAGAGTCACCTTGTCCCTCCAGGAGTCCTCACTCCGCACCTTCTGCCTCAGCGCCTCCTGCAGCTGCTCCGTCCTGCTCTGCTGCGACACCAGCAGCAGCTCCCTAAAAACAAAAATTCCATGTAAAGCTGGGCTCTGCCCACACTGCTGCAATCCATTTCCTTGCACTGAAGTCCTGCTTCTCCTTCCCCTTTTGCTCAGTATTTATATTTTGTTCAGTATGTGTATTTGTATATTTGCAATAAATCCCAGGAATCCTGCCCGGAGGCGGGGCAGGAATTGCCACTTGGCATCTCCACCATGCCCTCACCTGCTTCCTGAATTTCGTGTTTTAAAGAAAATACAGAACTTGGCCTGCCACTTCAAATGGTATTTTAATATTTTTTTGATATTTCTCAAGACAAATTTCAAAGAACACAGAGAAACTTAAAATATTCCAACCAGAAATTGTATTTCATGAACTTGGAATGTTAGGATCATTAATTTACAAATTGTAATGGGTTTGGAATGAAAACCCCAGAGTGCTTTCTGTTGTTCAAGGTACTGTTTGTTATGTGGGGCTTGTAGGGCAAGACTCCTGGAGAGGTTAAGTTCCTGTCATTGATGTTGTTAACAACTTGTCCACCACAAAAATGCCGTCAGTATTCCCTCAGCCAGGGTCCTGGATAGGATCTGGTGCTTGGGGAGGTGTGAGAGCAACTCTTCACCAGTTCAGTCTGGCTCTGAAGGGTCTCAGCTATGAACAAAGCTGCCATTGTCCCTGGAACTGCTTTTGAGATGTGGAAAATAAAGCACTGGGCTTCTGAGGACTGTTTTCCCTGGACTGGGATCGAGTTTGAGTGCCTTTGCTTTGGACTCACCAACCTGAATCCGTATTTTTTTAATTACCTGCACTAGAATCTCCATATCCAGTTTTACTCCTGACAACCACGGGCTTGTTTTCAGCATTTGAAAGTGCCAGGAGGCACCAACTGTTCTGCATTTCAGGGGTTTGAACATTCCCTGCACCTTTAGCACAAAGAGCAGCTGAACAGCTGCAAGAAATGGGATTTGGGCTCAGATTAAACTCCAGCTGAAGCCCTGCAGTCCAAGCAGAACTTTTCTACTCCTATTTTTTTATAGGACCTTTTCTTTTTTTCTCTTCAAGTTTTTTCTATCCTGTAATAATTTAAAAAACCAATCCAATGACCTCCAAAATCTCCAGAATTTTCAGGAGAACCTGAGTCCAGCTCAGCTCCCTTTACCTTTCCTGCTTCAGCATCAGCAGCTCCTGCTCTGTTTGGCTCAGGAGAGCTTTCAGGGTTTCCAGCTCACTCTCTGATCTCCCAGTTCTTCTCTTCAGATCTTCTTCTTTCCTTTCTTTCTCGGCCACTTCCTCCTGTAAATGTTTGCAGACTTGTTGGCAAATGAGAAGGGATTCCTCCTTTTCCTTCAGCTCTTTTGTAAGTCTACAGATGAAATAAAGGAGTAGCAGCATTGTAGTTACTACATTCTTACTTATAGACAGAAATAAAAATGCCTGGAAAAGAAAACATCAGTCAAAACCCCCCATATTCATCATGAAGTAACATCTAGACATTTGAAAGAAAAATTTAAAAAATATTGTATAAAAATGCATTAAAAGTCATAAAGTTTTTGCTCTCACTGCTCAAAAATATCTATAATGAAATATCATTTCAGCATTTACCTGGCCTCAGCAATTCCATTTTCATATTTGATCTTTTTCAGTTCATTCTGACAGACATCAAGTTCTGTTGACTTCACCCTGAAAAACATTGGAAATAAAAGGGTATTATCCAAAGAAATGAGCCCTTACTCCTGCAGCAGCCTGGACATCACTTCTGGTGCACTTCCCACCTTGCATTTTCCATTCCAGGTGAAAGGCCACGAATAGAAAGTTCTGTCAGCTCTAGCAAAGTTGTTAACAATTGGAAGTTACACTTCCAGTGTCATCTCAGCCTGACCTGGATCACAACTGTTGCAAACAAGAAGTGAGATCTTGCAACACTGATGACAGTTTTGAGTAATAAATGAATAAAATGGAACAAATCCCAATTTTGGAGATAAAAGGGCTGGAACCTTTGCAGGTTTCATGTCATTATGTCATCATTTCACCAATTAATAACCATGGTTAAGCTTCATATTTACATTTAAACAGATATAGAATATGTTGTTTTATTAAACTGTGCCCATATTACACTGAAATGTTAATTTACACTTGGAAAGCCCTCAGTGTTTATTTAACTGTGTTCATGACATCTTTGTTTCCCACTCAATCCTTACATTATCTCTGAAATACTTTGTTGCTAAGCATCCCAAATATTTGCATCTTGGTCATGGTCAGCCCCCCTGAATAAAGGAACTGAAACCAGAAAGTGCAGAGCAGAAAGGCAGGAATCCTTTGCTTAAATTTCAGGAACACGTGGGAGAAGAGTGACGTTGGATGGTCTTGAGCCAGGCAGTGCCAGTTCCTGACTCTTGAGCTTCACATTTGGAGCAGGGCCTGTGCCTTTCCAGCATCCTCTGGCACCCTCTGAATTCTCCTGGAGATGATGTCCCCAGGCTGCTCCAGCGCCCACTGAGGTTTTCAGCACTTGGCTGTAGGATTTGGAATGTTTGGGTGGTGTTGGGGTGTCAGGCTCCAGCTGTGGGAGTGTTCTGAGGGGCTGTGGAGTGCTCTGGGAATGTGAGAAAATCCTGGAGTGGTTTGGGTTGGAAGGGACCCTAAAGCCCATCTCGTTCCACTCACATCTTCCACAGACCAGGTGGTTCCAAGCCCCGTCCAACCTGGCCTTGGGCACTGCCAGGGATCCAGGGGCAGCCACAAATTTCCTTGAAAACCTGTGCCAGGCCTCCCCACCCTCCCAGGGAACAATTCCTTCCCAATATCCCACCTAACCCTGCCCTCTGGCAGTGGGAAACCATTCCCCCTTGCTCTGTCAGTACACACTACTTCCCACACACATTTTCAGTCCTGAATTTATGTGGATTTCCCAAAATGCATCCTACACCTGTGTATTATGTGAGGCACTGGATCAGGCTCATTATCCCTCCTCTGCAGTTCCATTAATGCCTGCTGGAGATAGGAAGCCCTGCTCCCACAGCCAGGCTGGCTCAGGCAGATGCTTAGAAATAATAACATAAAGATAAAATAGTTCTTCTGTTGGCCAAAACCTTCTCAGATCATCGTGATAAGCAGCACTTGCTGGAAAAAAAAAGTGGTTTATGTGTTTTTTGTGCAGTGGGAAGCAATCAAGGAACAGGATTCTTACAGTAACAGCTTCTTGTAGTGGTCCATCTCCGCTGTCACCTTCTGCAGCTGCAGGCCAGCTGTTTCCACCTGATTTGTTAAATCTGAAAACAAAAACACAAGGTTGTGTCTGTGTTTACACTAAATGAATTCACTTTAGTGGTTTGTTTCCATGCCAGACCTGCAGCTCCCTGCTCCCAGGCAGAGTGGTGCACACGAGCAGAGTGCCTTTACAGCAAAAAGCTGGGTTTGTCTGTTCGGGGCTTTTTATCCCACCAGAAAACATCAAGTTCAACTACACTGACACGTGAAATTGTTTAAATCATATGGGTTGTACATAAAGCTGAGAGCAAACACATGCAGGAAGGTGGACCCAAAACTCACCTGGAATTTACTTCACCTGAAACCTTGGCACTAACGTAGTGGTGTTACGTGCTTCTCCAAATGGTATCTGTCAGAACACACCACCTCAGCTCCAGTCAGCCACTGCCTTTTTCCCCAGTACATATCCCAGTTTTCTTAGTTTAATTATCTCATCTAGTTTTGTGTGCCTTTATAGCATTCTTTTCTATGTTTTTAAATCCTAAGAAAAGCCATAACTTGAAGATGTGAAGCCCCATAAACTGAAACAACAGCACATGGCTTAATCTGATTTTCATCTCCATGAACATATCACAGAATCATGGAATGGGTTGGGTTGAGAGAAACCTTAAAGCTCATCCAGTCCCAACTCCCTTCCACTATCCCAGGTTGCTCCAAGCCCCATCCAACCTGGCCTGGAACACTCCAGGGATGGGGCAGCCACATCAACTTGGGCATCTCTAAATAAGCTTGTGAACAAGAGTTGCCTTTCCAGAAAGCCTAAGAATTATTTAAAATCAAAGTTTCTACCAAAAAGGCAGCACCATGAACTACATGGAAAAAAATCCAATGACAAATCATTGCAACAGATTTAAAAGTGAAAGAAAAAACATGATTTTTCCTCAGAATGCAACAGCAAACAAAGTGAGGTGACCTTGTCTCTGAAGGACAGCTCCCAAGACAGTCCTCCAAGTTCTCTGATGTATCTTCCCAGAAGCCAAATCTGTCACTCCTGTTCTTAAATTTATCATTTCGCCACAATTTCCTGAATTTCTGTAACTTTTCCCACATGTCTCTTTCAGTCATTTCTAGCAATGCTGATGGATGATCCCAGCGTGGGATTTCCCGCCAGCCACACCTTATCTGGTAAATCCTACAATTGGAAGGGTCCTCTCTTTTCAGTAAAGGGAAAAGGAAAGTTGGTCATTAGACTACAACAAAAAAAAACAGGGAGAGAATGATACAAGGTAAACCACACAGGGCCTGTCGGATCCATTCCCAAATTATCAGCATTTATAAACAGCTTTTTCAAGAGAAAGGTACGATTTCTTTGGACTTGACTAAACCCTTGCAAAAATCATGGAAGTTAATTATCAAAGCACCTTCTCCACCACCTGCCATGGGTGTCAAAACCAACCAAACCCATTTTTGTGTACTGCACCTGTGGTACCAAGAGCTCAGATGTCAGTGCCAGCAAGGGAAGGTGGACTGCAGTGAGCAGAGCTCCAAGCTGCGAGAACTGGTGGCACCTTCCCTTGGCTCTGAGCCACAGTGGTGGCCAAGCACCCTCTGGACACATCAGGCCACCTGCAGTCCCTTCTGGTCCCTTCACTGGGCATTCCTCAGCAGTGCATTGTCCTGCACTTTCCCAAAGCTAAAGAATCCAACTTCCATTTCCTGTCATTCATCCTGCTTTTGCCTGTCAGAATTCCTACAGAAAAGGGAGAAGCTTTGGCTTCAGCTGCCAAGCAGATGTGAGGCACAACACTGGCAACCAGCCAAGCCTGACAGCAGGAACGTGACTCTGTGAAAACAGATTAAGCCCAGATTAGTGTGGATGGACACCAGAAAGAGCAGAGCCCTCTGCCCATCCTTGCAGGCTGCTGTGGAGAAGATTTTCCCAGACAGCTCTTTCTGACCTTTTTAAAATTGTTATTTGAAAAGATCTCTGCCAGTAATTAATAAATGTGGCATTTTTTCTTCTTCCTCGATGTGGGAGTATGGACACAAGTTCTGGAATAAAGGAAAAGGAGAGGGATGATGCTTGGTTTGGTTCTGTACTTTGGGTGGTCTCTTTCAACGCTGTTTCCTCTTTCACTCAATTTGGTTTCAGAAGTTTTCATGCACACTGAGCATGGACAGGAGTTTTTCATGAGGGAATAGATGGATTTAATTATACAGATGGTTTCTGCAAGTCTTCTCTGGAGAGAATTCTCACCAAAGTCAATGGGAGCTGGTGAGCACCAAGTCCCACATCCATGGAAGCAGATTTCAATGAAAAACATGGTAAAAATGTGCACACTAATAAGGAGAATGGTAATACAAATGGAAACCTGTGCTGAAAACTTGCTGAACAGAGGAAAATGTATTCAAATACTTATGTAAAAATGTTCTCTGGTAATGAAAATAAAGCCTATTGCAAAACATGCAAAGCCAACAGAAAGAAGTCACACTTTGTAATACTGATACTGGGCTCAATGCTGCAAGAACAACCACATCTTAAAGTCTCACCAGGCCAAATCCGTCTCAGTTTCATTCATGTTTAATTTTACTTATTTTTGTGACTCAGAATGGCTCTCACCATAGTCAGAAACCTTCCAGCAACCTTTCAGTGAGCCCGTGCTGTGACAAGGACAGAGACTGAGGGCCACAGCCCGAACGTGCACGAGGACTTGATGAACCACAGGCACAGAAAAAAGCTGGGGACTGTTTCCTCTTCCTTGGCTGAATTACCATCACTGCAGCCCCTGGCACATGCAAAACACCCAGGAGAGCCTGCCCAGAGCTGGCTTTCAGGAATTTAACCAACCAGTTTGCATCCAAGGGCACAGTGCCCCAGCTCCTACTTGGAAACAGCAACAACCGGTGAAGTTTTCAGTGAAAAATAAAAATAATAAGCAGCACATTGGGTAAGCAGCCACTCTGGAAGCCATCAACTCCACAGCTAATTCCTAACAGATTCCCAGTGAGATCAGACCAGAAGCACATGTGGTAGAGCTGTGTAATTTTCTGTTTTTCCTGCAAAACCTACAAAATCCAATCCAATATCATTTCTGACAATTTGGGGGTAATCTAAATAAAAACCCAATGTTTTACACATGTGCACAAAAAGGAAGATTATTTTCCTGTAGTTAAGACTTTATGGGAAGGTTCATAAGCACAGCTCAAATAGATCATGGAATTCCAGAATGGTTTGGGTTGGGAGGGACCTTAAATCCCATCCCATCCCATCCATCCCATCCCATCCCATCCCATCCCATCCCATCCCATCCCATCCCATCCCCTGCCATGGGCAGGGACACCTCCCACTGTGCCAGGCTGCTCCCAGCCCCAGTGTCCAGCCTGGCCTTGGGCACTGCCAGGGATCCAGGGGCAGACACAGCTGCTCTGGGAATTCCATCCCAGGCCCTCCCCACCCTCCCAGGGAACAATTCCTTCCCAATCTCCCATCCAGCCCTGCCCTCTGGCAGTGGGAAGCCATTCCCTGTGTCCTGTCCCTCCAGGCCCTTGTCCAGAGTCTCTCTCTGTGTCTCCAGTAGCTCCTTCAGGCCCTGGAAGGCCATAGTTAGGTCACCCTGAAGCTTCTCTTCTCCAGGCTGAACAATCCTAATTCTCTCAGCCTCTCCTCACAGCAGAGGTGTCCTTCTCTCTCCAGACTCTCCTCTGGATTCACTCCAGCAGCTCCCTGTCCTTCCCCTGCTGGCGATCTCAGATTGGCCACTGAGGACACGCAGACCCCGTCAGCCCCTCAGCCCCCAGTGCCTCAGCAGCTGCTGGACAGAAACCCCACAGCACAGCAGGTCCAGGGCAGCCACGGCACAAACCTGGTGTGTGTCACCGAGCCTCTGGGCTGAAATGCCTGCACCTGCCCCAGGTAAATGCAGGGCTGCAAACCCCACCTAACCCCAAGGTCACAGATAAATGCAGGGCTGCAAACCCCACCTGCTCCCAGGATCAGGAGTCGAGCCTGTGCCTCACTGCCCGGCTGGGCTCTGCAAACAAGAGGATCTGCTGGTGGCACCCACATCCCTGCAGCACGCAGAGAGTGGCACAGGGAGCAGTTTCATTTTCCCTTTCTTTCAGTGTGGTTTGGGGGAAGCTGGCAGGGTTTTGGTGTGAGCAGGAGCAGCTGTGAGTCACCATTCCGGGCCCTGCTGGCAGGGCAGGCCCAGGGCTGCCCATGCTGCCCACAGCCCCCACTGCTCTGGGACAGCAGCACACAGCACAACTCACAGATGAAAACACGTTTTATTTCATCAGGCTTTATGAAATTGTCATGCCAAATCAGGCATGGTTTCACAGAGAGTGGCTGGAAGGGACCCCTACGGTGCAAAGCTGATCCTTCTGCCCAAACCAGACTGGGTTACCTGGGGTTTAATTCAGCCCCAAGGCTGCAGGGACCCCAGCTCACCAACGCTGCACCAACCTCTGCTGAAAACCTCTTCCCAATGTCACAGGATTCCAGACTGGTTTGGGTTGGGAGGGTCCTTAAAGCCTCTCCAGTGCCACCCCTGCCATGGGCAGGGACACCTTCCACTGTCCCAGGCTGCTCCAAGCCCCAATGTCCAGCCTGGCCTGGGACACTGCCTGAGGCTCAAAGCCATCTGCCATCTCCCAGGAGGGTTTGGATCCTCCACCTTCCTCTCGGCTCTAGGCACTCCCAGGCTTTTGGGTCCTCTCTCAGCCATGAGGGATCAGCCTGGAAAATATTGGAAGCTCAAACCTGGAAGATGGTCAAGAAGTGGAATAGAGAGCTCACAGATCCCTGGCCAAGGCAGACTGGAACCCAGCCCCTCTTGCTGGATTTCTGTGGTATTCTGGGCAACAGGGGGTTGCAGCAATTATTTAAAACCTACTAAATAACACCCCGTGTATGGACCCTGAGTTTGGCCAATGAGCTGTGTCAAAAGGGGCAAAAATATTTCATTTTTCTCAGAACATTATTGCCAGCCCAAATTCAGATGTACACTTAACACAGTTTCCAGTACATTTATTTAAAGAGCATAGCAGACAATCTGTGAGAAATATGAAATACATCCATGAAAAATTACTGTGTCAGAGCCGGAAAACGTGGCCTCACCACGTGTTTCTAAGGAGACCAAAGAAGTGAAGTAACACCCCAAGTCCCTGCACAGAACAGAACTAATTATTTGTATTTATAATATTTCAAGTACTGTGTTCTCTAAGATATTTTTTTTTGTCTGTACAAGAAAGTCCTTCTTTTTATTTGTGACTCACAAAAGTCTGGAAGGAGCCCAGGGATGGACTCCAGATTTACATCCTTCTGGAGACCTCACCAGTGCCATCAGGAAGTGTCCAAATCACTGAAAGCTGCCAGGAACTGGGAGGATGTGCCAGGAAAGGAGGGACTGGGGCTTATCTCCCCCAGCACATGTTGCTGGCCACTGCCAGGCTGGGCTTTCTGGCCCTCTGCTCAATTCTTTTACCTTCATAGAGAAAACCAGGAGAGAAAAAGCAGAAAAAGGGACCAGATTCTAAATAGTTTTGAGTGACACAAATCAAGGGCAGCCTCGGTGCCCTCAACAGAATAAACCAACAACTGCAACCATGCAAACATGACAATCTCCAAGACCTTAAAAAATCTTTAAAGAAGGGAACAAATGTTATCTTGGCAAAGCCTGCTCCCCCTCCCAGTCCCCCAGTGACACATTACAAGCACTCCTGCATTCAGAAGGATTGGATTTGCTCACCCATGGCCAGAGTTCACACTCCAGCATCAAAGGATTGGGTCTAAAGCCTGAATTTCTCTGTCTGTATTCCTGCCTTTTTGAAGCCAAGCTATTTGGGATATGTCAAAATTCCTACAGACCTGCTTCTCCTACACATTAAAATTGCTTTGAAATACTGTCCTTACTTATTGGCTGGGAAAACTGAACAGGAAAAAATAATAGAGAATCTGACCTTAATTTTCCTTGGAGACAATTTTTTACCCTCAGTGTTTAGGCCAAGCAGACAAAACAAAATACAATAAAGACATGTCCTTTAACATAGAATTATGGGAATTATGGTTTGGGTTGGAAGGACCTTAGAGATCACCCAGTGCCACCCCTGCCATGAGCAGGGACACCTCCCACTGTCCCAGGCTGCTCCCAGCCCCAATGTCCAGCCTGGCCTTGGGCACTGCCAGGGATCCAGGGGCAGCCACAGCTGCTCTGGGCACCCTGTGCCAGGGCCTGCCCACCCTCCCAGGGAACAATTCCTTCCCAATCTCCCATCCAGCCCTGCCCTCTGGCACTGGGAAGCCATTCCCTGTGTCCTGTCCCTCCATGCCTTGTCCCCAGTCCCTCTGCAGCTCTCCTGGAACCCCTTTAGGCCCTGGAGGGGGCTCTGAGCTCTCCCTGGAGCCTTCCCTTTTCCCAGCCTGGCTCCACAGGAGAACCTGGCTTCCTGCTTTTCCTCCAGAAGCAAAGTGTGGACCTTCTCTAAGTCACACTCCGAAGCAGCCTGATCCCAACCCCTCGTGGCAGGGAACTGGGACTGTTTTCCATCCATTCTTGTGCCTCCTCCTGCACTCAGCCTGCTGAAAAGCACTAATGAGCCATTGCCTCGTCACACTCTGCTCCAACAGCAGCCCTACATTCCCCAGCTCCCACCCTTCCAAGCCTTCCCACCGCAGCTGGAATTCATAAAAAAATACATTTCAACAACACTTGTAGCATGAACAGGGGCTGTTTGAACTGCAGCCTACCTAAAACTGCAGGAAACTATTCCCCCTTTGCATTTTCAAAGCTCTTCCAAGTGGTCTTTAAAGTGCCACTAAATACACTTCAGGAGATGAAAACACCTCCTTTCCGTGAGGAGTGCTAACATTCCCCTCTCCAGCCCCCCAGCTCCTCCAGCTGCCTGCAGTTTTCCATCATCTCCCATCAGCCTCACTATGGCAGCACACCACAAAGTTTCTGTTTAGGGGCTGAAGTAGCCTATGGAGCAGGAGCAGCAAAAGACTGAAAATTCAGATTTCGTGAGCATCACCAGCAATTTCAACCCACCCAGAGCAAGGCCAGAGCTGTCATGAGCTAAAGAAAAACCACAAGGACTTGGGGAAGAAAAATGATTCTTCATCTGTGATTAAGTAAAGGATTTGGCTGGTAATAAAATGAAAGCAGAAATCTTTTAGGAGCATGTGCTACTGCAGCCCTGCTGCTCCCAGCACTAAGAACAGACACATTATCACAGTTATTGATTTTTAATCTGGGGAGTCTGTTTGATTAGACAATTATCCTGCAGACCTTGCCCTGTGTTGAGCATTTGTCCAGACCTGTCACCTCCCTCTAACTGGGTGATGCTCCGTGAGGCTGAAAAGTGGCTTGAACCCAGCAATCAAACTGATCCCACAAATCCCCTACAAAGGGAATCTTCAGAGTCACAACAAGCACGAGAACAAAAAACAACAGGAGAAACAACTGCTTGGTTCCTGCTCTTGCAAATACCTGCTATGATGGGAAATAATCCCAACTTTACAATTCTGTGAGAAATATGCAACAGAAAAATCCTCAAAATACTGGTTACAGAAAGGAAAATCCTTTAAAGACACAGAAATCACAAATCCTGGTAGTTTTTATTGTTGCTGGAGTGTCAAACTATTTCAGTACCAAAGAGGGATGTTGGAGTAGTTTGTGGGAGGGAAAAAAGCGAAATAAAGCAAACCCCCAAGCTCCCCCCGAAGCATGGACACTCTGCATGTGGCTGATTTCCTACACCCTGACTTTGGACAGTGCAAATCCACTCCATGGGACTGATTTCCAGGAAGATGTTTGTTCCCACTCATTTATTTTAACTCAGTGGGAAACTCATTTCATATTTAATGCTTGTTTCATGAGCAAAATCATATTTGGTATTTCAAAGAGAACCATTTTTATCTCCAGCAACGTGTTCCCGAGAGCCAGACCCCTCTAAATCCTCCTGGATTTGTGTTTTACTGATCCATTCAGGAAGGGTAGAATCCAAATGCCTGAGCCAGCAGCTTTCCTGCCTTGAAACCTCCTTCTGGATACCCAAATCAAACGTTTTACTGCTTCTTAATAACTGATTTATTAGCAAGTGACTGTTACGTTTTTATTAATACATTTAAAAATGTCTCACATAAAACATCAACCAGCTTAGATGGTATTTTTACTCATCATTAAGATTTTGCAGGGTCCCAATATTCTGTATGAATGCCATACATGATGTTTTAGCTGTGTTTTCTCCATAAAATCTCTGTTATTTTATATTTCACTGCAAATTTTCAACCTGGGATAGTGGAAGGTGTCCCTGCCCAGGGCAGGGGGTGGGAATGGATGAGCTTTAAGGTCCCTCCCAACCCAATCCATGCCAGGATTCTGTGATAATTAGTTGTGATGGGCTGATGCAACATGCCAATTTAGGGAAGCAAATGCAGGTTTTGAGAAGATCCAGGAGGCCAAAAATACATGCAGGCCCCCCAAAAATATAGAACACATTGAATAATCTCAAAAAACCAAAATAAAATAGAGACTGCAAAAACCTCTCTTTTAAGTGAAGAACAAGGCAATTCTGCATGGAGTTAAAGGGGGGCAAAGCTGAAAATGAAAGTGTTTGCTTGCCATGTTCATGAACAAACCCAGAACTCCCTGTTTGCAGGAACCTCTGGAGTAAACAGAGGGGAAAAGGGAACTTGAGCCAAGGGCAGTTTTTGTATCAGCATAAATGTAACAATACAACTGTTTGATGTTATGATGCTAACTCACTTATTTCAGTGTGAGAGATCATCTGATGAGATTTTATGTGCACTGCTTCTTATTATTTCTACAAAGACAGAAGATGTCTTTGCTGGAGCTCTTTGGCAGTATTGTTATAAAAATAAACCAATTCAATATTAATATATAAGATATTATTATATTATTACAATATAAGAATAGATAACAGTGCACATCCTCAGCACCAGGGGTTGGTAACTCGGTGGATGGGATCTCACATCTGCTGTTTTCACTGGTACTGAAGGACCAGTGAAGTTCCCCCACCATGCCCACCACTGTGACCTGCTGCTCCTTTCCATGTGTCCCCACACTCAGCACAAGGCAGATGGGCATTGCTGTGCCAGCCTGGGGACTCCAAACCATGCCTGAACAGCACGACCTCAAACGTGTTCCCAGGGTCTTAAAAGACCTCTGAGCCAGGCCTGTGAGCACAAGGAAAAAGAGATCTCAGAGATACCAATATAAATAACCCTTCTGTAGTGAGTTATTCTCTGCACAGAGTTCCCAGGATATCATTTCAAGTGCTGTCACTGCTCTCACCCTTTTCAAGAGCATTCTCTGCTTCCTGAGACACAATCAAGGGTGGATCATTAGAGTCTCCTGTTCAGTGACTCTCAGAGAAAAGGGCCTGGCCTGGCCTGCTTTTGAGTCCTGTTCTGAGAGCCAGAAGTCCTTCCTGGTCCTGCCCTCAAAATGAGACCAATTCTTTGAATTTCACCCTCAGAGCCTTGTCCCTAATGTTCTACCTAAGATGGACAATTAACAGCAGGATTGTATTCCACCACCTTCATCACTTTCCTCTTTTCCTTCATGTGCCCTCCCTGCCAGCTGCCTGGTGCTGCCAGCAGGGTTCCAGACTCCCTGGAATGACAGTCCCTCCTTCTGACTGCACAACACCCACCTTTTATTCAGGCCTATTGAGTCTTTTCACACTAACAACCACCACTTTGGTGCTTTTAAAAACATTTTTTTCTGCATTTTTTTCCTCGGATTTTTTGCTAGAAAGGATAAAAACTTCTCTTACCCAGAGTTTCCTTCTGTAGCTCACGACACCGGCTCTGGAGCTCGTTCACCTGCTGAAGGGAAGTTTGGAGCTGTTGAGTTTTCAGCTCGACTGTGTCAGCCACTCCAGTGAGGTGTTTGACCTTCTCCTGGAGACACTCGTTCTCCCGCTGGGATTTTGCCAATCTTTGGTTCAATTTGGGTATTTCTGAGGAGGCAAAACAAATCCGTGTAGACTGTTGCTATTTTATGTTAATAATGAAAAAGCAATACAACAGAACATGAAAGCTTTTAACTGGCATTCACAGGCCAACAAAAGTAAGTGGGGCTAAATTGTTCTGATTTAGAAAGCTGGATTTGAGGATGGATGTGATATTCCTGGTGTGGCACTAGTCTGAAGTGGGATATGTTGGATGAGGGATACACAGCCTGTGTAAGAAAGGCTCCACTCCTGCATCCATACAGGTGCTCTGTGTATTTGGAGTACTACAGCAAACAGAACAAGGAATACTCCAGAAAAGAAGCTTTGAAATGTGTGCATCCCTCTGATGCTGAAGATGCCTGCAGGGACATGTGCTGCCACTCCCTTCAGCCAGAAGCAGACAGGGAATGAGCCCAGGAAGAGGGGAATCCTCAGGACACACGAACCTTCAATTGACACTTCAATCCACTGGTCTCACAAAGAGTGAATATCAGGGAGGGATATTCTGGTCACACTCATCTCCAGCAGGCAGGAGCCCTTTGGGGCCCAGGGCCCCCAGCTCCCTGCTGGTGCTGCCTCAGTGGGTTCGTGCCACTCCAGGCACAGCTGCCCCCGGAGTCCTTCCAGAGGGAACAAAGCAATCATTGAAAATTCCCTGCTCATGTCCCACCGGGCAGCTGTTGTGTCAGCCAGCTCTGGGATTCCTGAGCTGCTCCATGCACACAGGTTTCACTGGAGCTGTGGATTTGCACCGGAACTCACAGGGACAGAGGGAGGTGGGAGATGCACATCCCCCACCCTGCCCTCAAAGCCCTTCTCCAAGGAAGGAAAGCATGACATCAGCTCACCTCCTTCTTTACTGCCTGATAACCCTGACCAAACCGATCCCCAGAGGTTAATTTGGTCAACAGTGGGATCTTTGGGGTGTCCTGTGCATGGCCGGGAGCTGGACTTGATGCTTGTGGATCCCCTCCAACTCAGGATATTCTGTGATTTTGTGATTCTATGAAACAGCAGCTCATCCACTCATCCACACTGAACAACTACAAGGAAGGGAATATGTCTAAAGGCCTGTAAAGCTGTAGAAGTAGGCACAGGGCCAGTGGGGAAGCTCTGGATGTTGCAGTCTGCAACTGCACCACTGCACACTCTCTTGAGTGAAACCAATCTCAGCTGAGGCACAGCACAAGTGGCATTCAAGGATCAGTCTGAGTTTCAGCCTGAGGCCAGGCACGACCTCTCCTGAACAAGCCCTCGGTTGTGCCTCGCTCCCAGCTCCCCTTTCCCTGAAGGCTGCCCTTGTTGGAGCAGGAAGCAGGCTGGGGGCCAAGGGAATGACCCCCACCCAGGGGCTGCTCCGTGCCCCCTCCAGGCCCAGAGACCCCTCAGATAAGGAAGGCTGCGTCTGGCAAAGTTTGTTCTTACTCAGAAATGGCAGGGGGGAGTAGTTGCTGATGTTGGGTGTGGGTTTGCTCGTGGCTCCCTGGCCAAGGGAAGGGGTGCAGCCTGTCCAGTTTGGGAGGCAGCACTGCAGGACACTCCAGCAGCTCCCAGCAGGATGCTGGACCATCACCCTGGAGTATCCTATTTTCTCTTGCCCCAAATGGTTGCAAGATGCTTTACCTGTCAGAGCTTCTTTGCTCATGGCTTTTATCTGCAGAGAAATTTCTTCCTTCATGGCAGCAAAGTTCTCCAGGTTGGTGGAGATGACCTCTTTAATACTGTCTAATTCACTTCTAATGAAAGGGAACAGTGAGACAGCCTTGTTCAGAGTGGAGCAGTGGTGTTCCAAGGTATTTCTGCAAGAGAGAAAAAACACCAGATGTATATTTATAAATTATTTTATAAATAAAACTTGGGAATTAGACAAAGCTTGACAACTCCTATCCCATTCTCTGATAAATTATACTGCATTGGGTTACAATAATTTAGTGTTTGAAAGGTGCTGTGTATGGAATGTATGTATAATAAGTTTCACCACCTAAATGTTTAGAGCTTTTATGCATAAATGAAGAAAACTGGACAGGAAATTGTACAATCATTTTTCATTGAGAAATCAGAGTAATCATGTTTAACTAGGTTTCTGGTGAATCTTTATAAACAATATATATGTAAGAAATAGAGCATTTCCAACATCAGCATTTCTTTTTGGGTTCTCACCTGAGGACCTGTGACTGCTTGTAGGCAGCTTCCTTCTCCTCCTGGAAATACTGCAGATCAGCTTTCACAGTTTTCATCTCCTCCTGCTTGGTTTTAAGTTCCACTGTTAGGGTTTTTATCCTATAGACGTAAATACAATAATCAGAATTGTGTGCACCAAAAATCAGCCTCCAACTTTGGTTTCAGCTTTTCCAGTCCTCTCCCTGGCCTCAGGCACAGCAAACACCTCCAGAACCATCCCCCCACGGTGCTCTTCGCCTCTAACATTTACCTTGGGAACTTTTCATTACAGCACCGGTTTGTTTTTCAGGCACAGCTCCCACAGTGTAAATAAACACAGTTTAAACACTGCTCTTTCAACAGTTCAGCACTTACTGCCATAATTGTCAGGAAATGAATGGAACTGCACGGGAATAAAAGAGCTGAATCCAATTCCCTTCCTGTGGTACATGTGAGGCAAGAATCCCACACAGCACATCAGCCCCAGCTGTTTTCTGTAGATAACCATCCTAAAGCAGCCTTCCAGCCCCAAAAATACAACTCCAGTGACAAGCAACTGTTTAAACCAGCCCCTGCTTAAGCTTTCAACACTTACTGTTCACGCAGAGAAAATGATCTATTTGTCTACTGGTGACTCATTGCCACAAGTAAATAAATAATATTTGAATAGACAAGTATTTTACAAAACCAAAGGCTCACAGAAGCTCTGCGTCAGCCTTGGCTTCAATTTTAAACAGCAGGGAATGAGATTGATTTATACTTAAAATATATATAAAAATTAAACCAAATTATGACAGTGCATCAGTTACTGTTATCACATAGATCAGCATCAAAATGAACATTTAAAAAAATATTACTCTGGTTAAGAAACCTGGGTCTGCAGAGGTCTGACAAAATCAGAACTGAACATCTGGGGATTAAAAAGCAAGATTTTGGGGCTCAATTGTGATCACTGGAACACACACAAAAAAAAAAATTTAAGACATTTCTGGCATTACATTTTTAGGAAATTTTACCCATTGCTACCTGCAAATTTCCAGGAGGTGGAGGGCAGGAGGGGAGATAATAAAATCTGCTGGATTGTGGTTGGGAGCAGAAGTGTTGCCACTCACAAGGAAATGTCCATCCCCTTAACAGCTACAGGAATTCAAATCTGTGTTTGCAGATGAGGAAAAAAGCAGTGATTTATCACTGACCAATAACAAATCCAGACTCTGGGAATCAGGGAAAGGCAGATGCTCATTTTCCATTCTTGTTTTAGAATAGGCAGTATTTGAAGATCTTTTGGCTTAAAAAGAAACTGGTAAATAAGGAGAGATACATTTTCTTCCTCTTTCCATTCCAGAGCTGACATTAAAGGGATGTTTTCAGCATGTCCTGGTCAGTCACACACAAGAGAACCGGTGGAAAAGGCAAGAAAGTTGCACTTCACTGTCACCATCAGAAGGAAGGGAAATAAACACGTTATTTTGAGGCTTTTTAGCAAAAAGGAAAAGTTCAATGGATCATTAAGGGCTGGCATTTAGAGAATGGTGGGAACACAGCGATCTCATCCCGTCCTACAGTTCACAGCCCATCCCTGCATCCAGCACGTGTTCCTGGGGAATACAGGAGGAATCGTGGGAGGTGGGTTAGGACACGTTCACTCCCAGTGCTGACAGGAGAAGAATAGCACGAGGAAATCCAGCAGGAGCTGCAAACACCCTCATTGTCCCAAAGCAATGAGGAGCCACTCCCGTGTTGTTTCACACCACAAGAAATAATCACAAGAAATAACCCTTGCACTCCCTGGCACAGGACCCCCAGTGGGATGGAGGAGCACTGGCAGCAAGGACAGGATGCACTGAGGAGCCTGGAACACACTGTCCAAAAAAAGCTCCACCACAGTATTTTCACTTCCATGAGACTTTGGGAGCTGCCCAGAGCCAGGAGCGGCTCATTTTCATTTCACAGCCAGGAGCTGCTCATTTTCACTTCAGAAAGTGGTGAAGTCACCACCCCTGGCAGTGCCCAAGATATGTGTGGATGTGGCACTTGAGGACATCTCTGGCATTTACACCTACTTTCCATTTCCTATACTGGACGTGGCAAGAACTTTGCTAATTAAATTAATAATAATTCAATTACTTATCACGACTGAAGTGATTTTAACACAGAATCAGGTTGAACAGCTGAGTGCAATCAGTGCAGTTAATTCCCCTTCTCTTGCCAGGATCCCAAAGGAGAGGATGGGTAAACTCCCAGGTGGCTTTCAAGGTTAACCACAGGTACAAATAGGATTACTTGAACCTCGAGGGAGCAGAAAACCGAAACAGTCTGCAACTGATAAGAGAGATTCAGTCCCTTTGTCTGGCAGAGATAAAAGTAAGAAAAAGGCATGTTTGGCTTCTGGGAGCAGTGATTTGTCAGCCTGGCCAGACCCTGGATGTTGAATAGTTTATGCCAAAGCACAAGGTAGTCAGAGAGGCCCAGGACAGCAAGGAGGAGATAAGGAATATTCAGACAAGTTACTTAACAAGGCACAATGGTTGATTTATGGCTGGAACTGAAGCCTACTGCAAGTATTCCACTTGATTTCAGCAGCTTTTAAATCAAGAGGAGCCTTGGGGGGAAAAGTGCAGAGATAAAAATTTTATTAACTGTTCCAGCTTTACTACAAAAAGTCGGCTCAATGAAAATTTAAAGTTTAGCTCTGGCAAATGATCCTCAACAAGAAGAAGGTGCTGTCAGTGCATTTGCTCACACACTGGATTCTGCCACCAGAGCTGCCACCCAGGGTCATTAAAGGGACAAGGAACAAACACACTCTTTAAAAATAGATATTAAACCACAGAAAATATTAAATATTGGGAAGGAGAGGGTGGAAGGTGTTAAATTTTAATGAAAAAGATATTGCAAGAAACATTATGAGTAATTTACAAGATAAATGCTTTTTGTTCACTTTTGTGGGAACTTGTGCTCTAAAATGAATCTTTTATTAGTAATATTAGCAAGCAAAAGCCTAACTAAATCTATTAACAAAGTAAATGTTTAGCAGTGTTTGAATGATTCTCCAAAAAAAAGCAGGTTTCCAAAGCATTTCAGTCCAATCTCAAGAGCACCTTCAGCTCTAGATCACTTGGCGTGAGTCAGTCACACAAGGAACACCCCTCCTGGGGATCCCAAAAATCAAACTGAGCTGATAATTAAAATTAGAGACTCATTCTTACAAAAAACTTCTGGCAGTTCGAGTCAGATGAGCAAGAAATTTCCCAGAAGTTTCTGGCCTCGAGCCATCAGTAGCAAACTTGAGCAAATGGCATTTTTCTAAAGTATCTTTTACTCGATAATGATAAACATCAACTGTTTATAGTCCTACTGTAATCAGTTACTGGACCATAACAATAGATTCCAAAATATGAGGATGGAAAAGGACACAAACCCTGTAAGTATGAGCTGAAAGAACACACTCGAAGGTTCTAATTGTGCCCTGAAAATTCAAACGTGGCTCTGAGATCCGTCGTTCATTACTGGAGTTCTTAAGGTACAAAACTGCCCCTTTAACTGGGGCCTTCCCAGCTGTAAGGATTTGAAACCTCCTGTTTCTGAAGCAAAATGCCCCAAGCAGTACCCAAACAGTTCCTCATTGCTTTAGCATTCTGTACCAGCCCTCAGAGAGTGAACCCTGAACTTCCCAGGGATCACTGGGAATTCTTACTGGGAGAGAGAAACCCCAAATTTCAGAACTGTGGAACTCCCAGTCCTATGGCATTTCACTTGGAATGTTACAGTTTTATTACAAGATGATAAGATGAAATATTTATCATTTCCCTTTGAGAGTGTGTGCAGGGGAAATCCCTCTGAGTACCTTCTGGCCCTTCCTTCACCTTCAATATGTTGATTGCTTCTAAACTACGCAGGAATTCTAAACCTGCTTCCAAAGGATACTATAAAGATGATTTAAATCAAGTATTACAGTGTATATGGGCCATCTGAGGAAAGAAAGACAAATGTTATTTGTATTTTAAGCTGCTTTGGGCTGAAATTCCCTACCACACAGAGGAGAGGATCACCAGAGGAGATGATGTGCTCTGACCTTTCTGTTTTGGATTCACTCTCAGCTCGACAGCGCTCAAGGTCATGGTGAAGAGCCTGCAATTCTGCCTGAAGCCTTTGCTCCCGTTCTAGACTTCCTTTATAAACTTTAATCTCCTTCTCCATTGCTTTTACTTTGTCTTCCATCACCTTAAACTCGTGGAGTGTCAGGTAGCTGACTCCGCAGTATTTGCACACTGTCTCCTCCCGGGGCATCTACAAAAAGAGAAAATGCTTCAGATTGTCTGTAAGAAACAAGTCCAACTAAAAAACCCTCAGTGACACTAAGAAATAATAATAAATCCAAACAATTTAAACCATTTACTGCCTTGGAACATTTAAGATCAGATGATGATGTTGCTTTAACAAATAAAGACAAAAATCCGAATTAGCAAAATGAACCCCGGCTATAGCAGCACCTTCCCCTACTGGCAATTTTCAAGATACATCAACTCTGGCAATTTGATATGTGGGAACTCCCACTGAAATGCTAAAGTACTTCTGAGTTAGGTTTGATGTATTCATTGAAAATGAAATGCTGTGTTTTATCAAGTTATTTCATTAATGAATCTGAGATCGCCTGTGCCAGAAAAATGTTATTTCTGTGGGTTTCTGACAACCCATATCCAAGCAAAGCAGGCAAGTTGAGGGAGAGTGAATAAGGTGATGTAATCCAGCAATCTCTACAGAAATAATTCATGACTGATGCTGATGTGGGGTCCATGGCACTGGGGTGCTGTGGAACATGTCACCCCTTCGCCAGGTATGAAGGACTCAGGACAGATTAAAAAACACAGAGCATGTAACACAGATCCAATAGAAAGGCCATTTATCAAATTGGGAAACAGACTTTTCCAAGTGATCCAATTATTAACCTTGAAGCAGGGAACACGCAAGCACCTGCTCAAACAGTTTAAGTCCAATTAAGGAACCTTGTTTTACAGAACAAGAAAAAAAAAAAGACATTTTGAGACACTGTGGTAAACAGAAAGAAATCCTACCCAGAGGAAAGAAAAGAGCTTTCAAAAATTGTAAATTAAAGACTCATACAACAACCTTTAGCACTTTAAATATATCTTGATATAAATGGTGTTTCAGGATGCCTTGAACAAGCTTTATTTCCCCATTTCTTAGTGTCGCCCCACTTTAAAACCCCCGTGGTTACAGTTGCTCTGAAGGAGTTGAAAATGCAAGTTTATTTTTCCTGGCAATTGCAGTCTGTGCTTGGAAACCTGAAACTGTTATTCAGGATAAGTACCCAGAAGTTCCAAAGCACTGAAATGACTGCATTGAAAAAGGACAAAATGAGCTGTGCAGGGAGCACAGGAGGGGTTCTTATCACAGAGAGGACACAGTGCTCTGTGCAGCACAGCCACTGCTGCTGCTCACACAAACAGCTCAGAACTTTCACTGGCTTCTCCAATCAAAAACAAGATAGAATCATCAGGGGCCTGAACTGAAAACGGTTTGTGCAAGTACCAAAACTTCTTAGTTTTCAAAGTCAGTTTTGTTACTGATTTTCAAAATAAATGAAGTCATAGAACAATAAATATTCTCTGTCTGGGCTCAGTTGGAAGTGGGTCCTGCTCTCCTTCCCATCCATTCCTCAGGAGAAAAGAACATCTGGGGGGATTTCAGATCAGGTTGGATTTTTACAGTATTTGCTATGAAGTCAAAAAATCACAGAATAGGAAATTCTGTCTAAATCAGGACCTTGCTCTGCACATAAATAATTACCCTGCAAGCACTGCAATAAGTGTACAGATTGAACAGCTTCCAAATATCCATCTTAATGTATGGAACAGTTCCCTGCCACCAGAAATGGATTTGGCACATGTTGAGTGATGCCAACCATGATTAATTTAAACCCAGCACATCTATCCAATGTACCTGGAAAATCAACAGGGTCCAGCTGAAAGTGAATAGGGCAAGGGAGGCACTGACCTGACCTCCCACCCTAAATCCAAGGTTCCTCTCTCATGGAATCACAGAAGGGTTTGGGTTGAAGGGACCTCAAAGCTCATCCAGTGCCATCCCTGCCGTGGCAGGGACACCTCCCACTGTCCCAAGCTGCTCCAAGCCCCAATGTCCAGCCTGGCCTTGAGCACTGCCAGGGATCCAGGGGCAGCCCCAGCTGCTCTGGGCACCCTGTGCCAGGGCCTGCCCACCCTCCCAGGGAACAACTCCTGCCCAATCTCCCATCCAGCCCTGCCCTCTGGCAGCCTTATGAATAAATGGTCTTTCCAGGAGAAAAGCCCCATTAGACCTTGTCTCTTAGACACCAACGTTGACCACACAAAAGTCTGTAGGAAACGAACTGCCATCAGTTCTTATGCTTACAAATTACCTTTTCTGGAACAATGACATTGCTGAGTAACCACTAAGGATGTGTATTAAATACAAGTTCATGGTTTCACATTCCGTATTTCACCGTTTCCATTTGATAAAAAAACTGTTGTCATCTTAACTTCAAAGCAGAAAAAAATGAGGGGAAAAACAGTTTGGAAGGAACAGAAAAGGAAACAGAGCTCTGAGTAGAAAGGGGACTTGCACGTCCTGAGCACTGAGGAGAAGCAGTGAACAGAAAAAATCAATTAGGAATTAAAAAACCAATTTTGCTGAGAACGAAATGCTTGAACTGGGAAGATATTTATCCATAAGGCTTTGAGCTACAGTTGTGATGCACAGATGCTGTAAAGCATCTGGGGGAGCAGTTTCCACTCTGCAGCTGGTTTTGGAAGAAAATATTATCCCCTGGTTACAAAGATTTCTTTAGCTACCAAGGCAAGGGGAGGGCTGAGCCAAGAGGGATAATCACTCGAATGACATCTGTCTGACTCAGTTCCATCTGTAGAGCATAAGTTATAAGGGAAAAAAGAAAAAAAAAAAAAAGGTGGTCTGGACCATTTTTAGCCTTTTGAATGATGAGACAGGAATTTGTACCATTTGAACTTGACCAAATAACTCCAGGGTGTGTCAGCTCGTGCACCACTACCCTTCTCCTCTGGAATTTCACATTCCACCCGCAAACACCCCACGATGGAGAGACTAATTCCTGTTAAAAAAGAATGAGCTCCTCTCTCATTTGGCAGGGCTTTGGTATTGCAGCATCCAGAGCATGGATCACTCCTCACAGAACCCTAAAATTGTTCAGGTTGGAAAAGCCCTCCCGGACCACCAAGTGCCACCATGCCACAGCCCCAAGTGCCACATCCACAGGGCTGTTCAATCCCTCCAGGGATGGGGACCCCACCACTGCCCTGGGCAGCTGTGCCAGGGCTGGGCAGCCCTGTCCATGGAGAAATTCCTCACAACACCCAGTGCTCCTTGGTCTACAGCTCTTGCTCCCTTGGTGGATCTGTCAGGACTGAGATTGCTCCAGCAAGGACCGACCAAGTAACAAAAAACTCTGTATTTGTCCAAATTAAACTTGTAGCTGAATACATAAAAGTCAAGTAAAAAAAAAAAAAAAAGAATCCTTATGCTGCAGCTGGGTGGTCTTAAATTATTTCTGTATGTTGACTTATTCTACCTTATTACCCAATTTTACTTTCTTTTTTGTTTCACTCCTCTCCCACATTATTTTCATGTCTCTCATCCTGTCTGTCCCTCTTCTGACACACCAGTCAATCCCTCTTGCGCAAAAAGAAATCATGACTCAAACCACACCATTGATTTTCGAGGAAGAAAGGGGAGTCTCTTGCTGCATATGCAAAATGAGGAGCTACCAGACTGAAATTTATATTTGCCTTAGTCAAAGGAAGATTTTAAGTCCCAGTAAAAACTTCACTTCTTTTAAAAGAAACAAAGTGTATTATGAGCCAAGTTTTCAGTCAGCATCTACCCCAAAGCAATACAGATGGTACTGCTGAGCCATGCTGTTCACATCATTATTTGCTGCCTGCCCATAAAATCACAGCTGCAAAATAAAAATCCCTGTGCTTGCTTTGAATACACGAACAGTGGAGAACCAGGCTGGGAGTAAACCCAGAACGTTGCTTCATTCAAAACATGCCATGGGACAATCCCTGTGCCACGAGAGGAAATAGCACCAGGAGCTCAGGTAGCTGAACCCATTGCTGCCCGGGAGGAATGCCGAGCAATGACTCACAGCAGCCCGGGCTGCCCTGCTCACACTCACACTCACACAGCCTGCAAACACCAGCACAGGGCCAGCAGCCCTTCCTGAGCTCCCGAGCTTCCTTGGGACGTGACACAGCACGCTCCAGCTTAGAACTCAACCCGAGTGCTGCCACAAAGCATCTCATGACAAAACACACCAGATGCAGGACAATTTAGCCCATTGTTAACCAGACCTTTGCCTGAGTAACTCTCTGCATCCGTAGGTGTGACTGTCAGGAAGCCCCTCCTGGCTGCAACCCCATGCTGCTGCGTGGGATGCGAGGAGATTCCAGTTCCAAGCAGCACACTTGGACAGTGGTTGCAGAAAGGGTGGAAAACCTTGACTGTAGTGAATACAAAGCTGGTTTTGTCAGAAAATCTTGGATATGGAGAATATAGCACTGGTCTAATGAGAAAAGCTTGACTATACTGCCTAGAGAGGGTGTGGAGTCTCCCTTACTGGAGAGAATCTGAACCATCTGGATACAATCCCTGGCCGTGCCCAAGGCCAGGCTGGATGGGGCTTGGAGCCACCTGGGATAGTGGAAGGTGTCCTGCCCATGGGACTTTAGGGTCCCTTCCAACCCAAACCACTCCAGGATTTTCTCACATTCCCAGAGCACTCCACAGCCCCTCAGAACACTCCCACAGCTGGAGCCTGACACCCCAACACCACCCAAACATTCCAAATCCTACAGCCAAGTGCTGAAAACCTCAGTGGGCGCTGGAGCAGCCTGGGGACATCATCTCCAGGAGAATTCAGAAGGTAGGTGCCAACAGGATGCTGAAAAGGGCTCTGCCATTCTACCATGCTTATCTGGAGGGCACGAACTGGAATTTCTGCTTTTAAATCCCTGCTGGTAGCAATGCTGCACGTCCCAAACAGAGTTGTGCTGTTCACTCCAGCCCAGCCAGTCCTGGTGGATGGGACAGGCTCGTGGGCTCCCAAACACAGCTGGAACTGTGTGTTCCAGAACCTTTTATAACAAAACCCCAAGCCCAGGCTCAAAGAGAGCAAGAAAAGCGACAGCTGACGTGATGTGCTCATAAAGAGCCCATACTGTGCCTGATCTATAGCACACGTGGGAGAGGCGCTGAGCACCCATCTGCTACTTGTGGTGTGCACAATGCTCTGGGGACACCACAGGACGTTCTGTCCTGATGGGGAACAGCCTCAAAGTTCCTGCCTGGCATGAGCTCTTCAGCTCCTGGGGTGAGAGAACTCTTAATCTGTAAGGGTATCTTGGCCCTATTAATTTTATGATTTATGGTAACAAAGCTTATTTTTTTTGCCAAATAAAATATGAAATTAAATATAACTTTGTTTGCTGCTGGGAGGACTTGGGTCATTCTGTTGCTGTTCTGTTTCCTGTTTCAGGGAGATCTTCAGTGCAGAGCTGCATCTTCCCTTCTACTTCCCCCCACTTCCACAGAACTTTAATAAGTTCACAGGCACAACAAAAAAGATTCATCTACCACTGGCAAAAAACAACTACCAAGGTGAAATATAAAAGTCTTGAGGAAAAATTAAACCAAAATAAAACATTAACCAAGCAACAAAACCAGAAGTCCCCAAAAATATACATCCATGACATTGGAGTCAAGGAAACACTAACTCCTTCTGTACCCTGCTGGGATCTGTGACACCTCTCAGGCTTTGATTGCAGAAACTCTACACAAATACATTAAAAATACATCAAAAACAGGCATTAAAAGCCAGTGATTTTGATCTAACAATTAGTTTCCAAGAAGTATGCAATTATAAATACAAAAGAATACTATAAACTTTAATAATGGACATATGGATGTTTTATTTACCTGGTGATTTTGGTTTTTTCCTTTAGCACCCATCTTGCAATGAATCTGTTGTGAAACGGGTGTGAGAGCAGAAGGAATGAGAGAGAAGAAAGCAGGGACATGTGAAAGTTTTTACACAATTCTCTGAGGCAAATTTGATCAGAACACGAAGAACCAATGTCCCTTCCCATCCATCATTCCCTTAACAAAATGCCAAGAAATCTCCTTCCCTCTAGACTAAAACTTCCTTTAAAATAAAGCCTTGATAAGCAGCTGGTGAAGTTCCACGGAGAGGAACAATGAGAGCTCTGCACCCTGCCCTGGGAGGCAGCTCCTGGATCCCCTGTGAGCACCACAACCCAGCCTCCAGCATCCATCCCAAACCAGCGCCTGGCACAGGAATATCCCTCACTCTGGGCCGCAGTCACAGTGCCTGACATGCTCCCTGCACACACACGTGTTCCCTTGGCCTGCAAACCCATCTTGGGAGCACGTGCTCCGTCTGGCAGAGCAAACCACAGCTGGCACAAGTTCGGCTGTGTCAGGAGCGAGCTGAAAGAGAGATTCCAAAAGAGAGGCTATTAAATCTGAGCAGCAGAGAATGGGAAGGGACTGAGAACATGTGCACAGGAAAGACAGGAGATACAAGGACAGGAAATTGTGAGAATGACTTGTAGTATCTTGTAACGATGCTGCAGCTACAACCCGAGTCAGCTGAGGAGGAGATGAGCAACAGCACAGGATGTGTAAAACCCCGACACTTTCTCATCCCAAATCCTGGGCTGTCGTTGCCTTGGAGCTCACACGTGTCACATAGAGGATGGGACAGCAGCAGAAGTCTATCCATGTACATCTCTGGAAATTCTGTGTCTTCTGCACCAGAGTTTTTATTAAACATGTACCCAGGAGGGATCTCCAGAGATTGCCGGCCCCATCCTCTACTCCGAGGGAAAAGATGATCCCACAGTCCCACTGGGAGAATTCCACAATTCCCTGGGTGAGCTGCTCCAGAGTTTCAGAGCATTCAACCAAAGCACATCTAGAAAGGTGAGGAAAAGACTCATTTTCACCTGGAAAGGAACCACCATCTCCCTCCACCTGTGAGCAGGTACTGTGCCCTCAAATATTGTCCAGAATGAGCAAACCCAGCTCTATTATCCTCTCTAAGAAACAAGATTTTTAAGCTCCTTACTATTTTTGCTCTTTTCTAAATTCCCATCAGTCACAGTATTATTTTTAAAGCCTGCAGCTCAGAACTGAAACCTCAGCAGCCCTGAACAGCAGGACAATGAAGACCCAAGTTTCACATGTGATTCCTATTACAATTATTGATCTATTAAAACTACTAATACATTAACAGACTCCTTCTGTGTAACATCCCTTTGTTAATATTATTCTGCTTATGGCCTGATTACAGACCTCACTGCTAGGTTTGACAAGTGCCAAGGAGGTTATTGTGGATTTTCTATCAATGCATTGGATTCATTTTAAATGCCTTATTTTTTCTAAGAATATGGAGTTTAATGCTGTTCCCAGAGTGCTCACACCCCTCCCTGACTGGCACCAGTGTATTCCTTATTGTAATCCAAGATCCTGGCTCCATTATAACCATCAGACACTGACACTGCTGCTGGCAGAATGAATGTCACTGCCTTTCTGTGCCTGCCCTGGCTGCTGCTCCCTCCTTGTGCCAGCATATGCCTAGCACATGGATCAGGAACTGGCTCGGGAACAGATCCAAACACGAAACAGGTTCAAGTGCCACCAAACTGCAGCTTTAAGTCACTAACGGAAATATTAAGCAATAACCAGCTCCAGGAGAATTCCCTCATCCAACAGTTTGGTACAACTGTTTCTGTGAGAAGCTTACACTGATTTTTGCTGGCCACCTTACCCTGTTGGGCCTAAAAAACTAACTGCTAAATAAAAAACTTACTGGGATCCTTCCTGCTACCAAAACAGCTGCTCATGAGTCCGAAAGCATCCCAGCTTCTTCCCTTTCTCTTTCTTAAGGGTAAGTATTCCTTTTCCCTTTCTTTGTCTGTCTTAGGCATCCTTGAATTCTCAGAAATTGTCTGAACAGTTTCCTGGACTAGTTCAGGGAGAATTTCTCCAGGCTGAGTACACAAAGCCTTTAAATGACTTGTCAATTATGAGCTGCAGACAGGGGAATGAGGACAGCTGGCTGTTGTACTGCCAGAGTGAAAACCTGATAGTGTTACAAAAAGTGACTCCTGTTCCACTTGAGCGGAGCCTCCTCCTAAACTGAGCCATATAAACAGCAGCACTGTTACACTGGCAATAATCTGTCTCCCAAACAAAAGAACACACAAAGATACGAGGGAAGAAGATGATGGGGAATATTCCGTGCCTCTGTGTGTTGATACTCCTCTGGAACGTGTCATGCTCTGCAGTCCTTCCAGACTCCCGGCAGCAAAACATGTCAGAACAGGGGAAATCTGAGACTCACCTGCAGTGACAACACGGCACAGGGCGAGGTGTTCTCCAAGACTCACCTGCAGCGACAACACCGGCACTGACTCAGGTGCTCCTCTGCAGGGCTCCTATAGAATTACTGTAATTACACCGCACAAAGAGCGAGGAAACCCAACACCCGACCTCACCCAGGACCAAAACGCACAGATAATGTACCGGTGCTCACAGGCCTGCGCAGCATCTCTGAACCGCTGCAGGAGCTGCTCTCCGAATGTTGGCGTTTGCCATTTCCACAGCTCGTACCTTGCGGATCTCCTCGGGCAGCGCGTGGACGGGGCCGCGCCGCTCCATGGCCTCCCGCAGGCTCGGCGGCGGGGTCCGGGAGCGGCGGGGTCCGGGAGCGGCCGGGGCTCGGGGCTCAGAGCCCGCCGGGGTCCCGGGAGGGGGGACCCGTCAGGGGCGGGGGGGGCGCGGCGGCCGCCGCCATTTTGTGGCCGCGGCGTCCGCCGTCACCGCGGCAACGGCGCGTGCGCGTCCGGGTGCTGAGGGGAGGGGGGCGAGGCGAGCGGGGCCCGTGCTCAGTTCGCCCCAAAGGCCTCCCTGGACCCCCCAAAGCCAGCCCTGAAACGCCAAAGCCCCCCCGGCTCCCCAAAGCCACTTCTGACATCCCGAAAGCCGGCCCCGACATCCCAAATTCGGCCTTGACGCACCAAAGCCAAACCTTGACACCCCAAATTCTGCCCTGACACCCCAAAGCCCCCCGATACTCCAAAGCCAAACCCTGACACATCAAGGACAAATTCTGACATCCCATTTTCGGCCCTGGCACCCCAAAACTGTCCCCCCCCCCCCAGCACCCCAAATTCATTCCCTGCCACCCCAAATTTGGCCCTGCCTCCCCGAAGCCACCCCTGACATGCTAAAGCCACCCTCATGTCCCGAATTTGGCCCTGACATCCCAAACCCGTCCCTGACACCCCAAATTCTGTGCTGACACCCCAAAACCACCCCTGCCCCCCCAAGCCAGCCCTCCCAGACAGCCCAAATTTAACCCTGACACCCCAAACCTGGACCTGAGACCCCTAATTCAGCCCTTCCAGCCCAAATTCGGCTCTAACACCCCAAAGCCACCCCTGCCACCCCCAATTAGTCCCTACCACCCCAAATTTGGCCCTGCCAGCTGGGTCATCTGCGTGTCACACCCGAGGCACGAGCTCAACCTCGGGATGAACCATCTGCGTGCCGCCAGCTCCCGGTGAGATCCACTGGAGCGCACACACGGCCACGAAAAAAAATAAACCGGGGAAGGATGGCAGCGAGATTGGGGAGTTCCAGTGGGATTAATTCCACATTCTGCCTTTCTTTCCATCGCCGGTGGGTTCCTGTTTCTTCCAAAACCCAGTGGCTGTTGGGACTAGGCTTTATGGCACAGCATGGACCATCTGCCCAAAGCAATTCCTATATCCTCAAGGCAGTTCCTATATCCCCACAGCAATTCCTATATCCCCACGGCAATTCCTACACCCACAAAAAGCAATTCCCTGCAGTCTTATCTAAAACAATACACCCCCAAAACCATAATTTAGGGACACACGCACACAAAACTGGGAACAGGCCATGGCAAAAAGACAAGGTGACCTTAACTTATGCAGGACTCATCTCTGAGGTGAAGCATCAGTAAGGTTGGGAGCGGAATAAGGGGATTGGATTGAAGGAAGTAGTGAATTTTAGGGGATAGAAACGAAGGGTTTATTGGGAAAAAAAAAAAAAAAGGAAAATTGCATCAGTAAGGGGGGCTGGATTGAAGAAAATAGTGAATTTTAGGTGGAAATGGAAGAAAATTGCAGGAGTAGAGAAGCTGGATTGAAGAAAATAGTGACTTATGTGAAAAAAGGGGAAAATTGCTTGAATAGGGGGGTTGAATAGTGAATTTTACTATTCAAGGGCAGGGAATAAGTGAGGAGGTGCTGTCTCAACACAGGGATGCAAAGCCGGGGGGTCGACGGAGGGCACCGGGCGCCCGTTCGGGCGCCCGGTGCCCTCCGTCGCCCCCCCGGCTTTGCACGGCGATGCCACGCGTGTCACCGCGGGTCCCTCGCGTGTGGCCACCGTGCCCCGTCCCCCGTTGCGTGCCGAGCTCCGAGCCGCGCTAATCCCGCTTTGGCAATCGCCTCACGCCCCCGCCTCCATTTTAACCTCTTCGTGCTTCCACGCCAGGCGCGGGCGAAGGGGGGGGGGGGGGGGGGGGGAAATGCGTTGCGTGTGAAGGACGGCTCGCCCCCCGCGGGGGTCATTAATTAAGATCTGCATTAATAGGAGCTGGCGAGGGCCCGCCTTGGCTGGGAGCGGGGTCTGGGAGAGGGGTCTGGCCGAGCCGTGCCGGCAGCTGTTCCCGCCGTGCGTGATGGCGGCGGGCGGGGGGGCGGCGGCGGGCGGCGGCTCTCACGCGATGGCAGGGCTGACGTGCCGGGCCAGGGTGTCGTGAGGCGCGGCCGTGAGCTCAGCTTGGATCACCGCGGGCGGCGAGCGAGGGGGGAGCGCGGGGTAGGGCGGGGGGGAAGGCAGGCGGCAGCACGCAGCGAGGGACGGGGGAACGGAGCCTGCCGCATCTCGGCCCGCCGCGGCTGTGCCCGCTGAGGAGGGGCTCAAGGGGGCTTGGCCGGAGGGACTTGAAGGAATCCAGTCTTGGGGATGCTGTGGTTGAGGGGGGCTGAGAGGATCAAGTCCTGGGGATCCTGTTGTTGGAGGGGGCTGAGGAGAGCCTGTCCTGAAGGAGCAGGTGAGGGGATCCAGTGCTGGGGGAAATGGAGGCGATCCTGTGCTTGGCGACCTGAAGGGAGATTGGACAAAGGGGAGCCTCTGGATGAGAAGATTCAGGGGGGGGGCTGAGGGGAGACTATCGTAGGGGAAATAAAGGAGATCCTGTCCTTGGGGTCTGAGGGGAGCTTGCACATCGGGAGCCTGTCCGACGGAGATCCTGTCCTGGAGGTGTGGAGAACCAGACAGGGCCATGCTGAGCCAGCCGAGATGCTCCCAGGCCGGGACCCTGTGGGAAGCAGAGTACGGGAGAAGCTGCTCCCACCACACTCAGCTCTGAAGCAGCTGTTTCCTCCCAGCAGGAAGCCCCTACAAACCCCCCACTCCTCATGGAACCCACGGCCCGCTCCACACATCCACGGTGGCTCCGGGCTGCGGTGGGCCGAGAGGGGTCCGTCAGCCCCTGCCCGAGGCCTGGAGCTCCGGCCGGGCCGGAGCGCGGCCGTGTCTGTCCCCATGGCGCGGTGCCGGTGTTCGTGCCAGCCCCAGCGCCCGGCACCGCTCGGGGTCAGGTTCCAGGCGGCGCGAGCAGCTCCAAGGACAAACGAACGGGCAAGAACCGAGTGCGTGACACGCAGCAGTCATAAGGCAGCTATTTCCATTGTTTTCCGGCAGGCTTTGTACCTTCTCAAACACACGTGGAAAGCCTCCCGCTGCTTAGAAATCCCAGCCCGGAGGAGCAAAGTCCGTGCCAGTGGGCAGCTGGGGAAAAAGGCAATAAACACCAACACCCTGTTCGCACAAAGCGGGACCGGCCGAGGGGCTGGGAGGGTGAATAGGTGCGTCCACACCTGCAGCATTCCCTGGACAATGAGAAATCCAACTTTTATCCCAGCCCTCTCGCTTTAGGCTGCCCTTTTATTTGCTCAGTACAAAGAGCGGCGCGGGGAAGCGGTTTTGCAGCGTTGTCTGCAAACAGCTCCTCTGGGAAGCTCCGGTTGTTTTCCTAAGGAGGAGCAGAGCTCGGTTATCGCTCCGTAGGTACACGGGGGATTTGGGGAGGAGCGGGGGGTCCCGTGCCGGGCCCGCAGCGCGGAGCAGACGTGCAGCAGGAGGGGTCAGGGGAAGGACAGGGCTCGGAAGGCAGCCAGGTTATTCCCGGTGCTCCCTGCACATCGCGTTAGTTCCCCTTTTCCAGCGATATTTGCTGGAGTTGTTTGGTTTGCTCTGCTTGCCCCCTCTTTGCAAATGTCACGAGGACGAGAGCGTGGGGGGAGAGGGGCCTCAGTGGAAGGATGTTTGGAGAAGGGATCTGAGCGCCAGGGCTACCTGGGAGTCAAGGTCAGGCAGGTCGCTCTGTGCAAAGAACAGAAACCCTGCAAAGCAGCAGGGAAATGATAAAATCGGGAAAAGCGGGGTGGAGCAGGGTGCCGGTGGTGTGTGCGGGAAGGCAGAGGGGAGGCGATGGTCCTGCTCTCCAGAGGCACCGATGCCGGCCCAGAGCAGAGCACAGAGGAGCGTGCTGGTGACAGTGGGACATGCGGGGCAGCCATGGGATCCTGAGGGACGTGCTCCTGCCGTGACATTGCCAAATCAAAGTCAAGCTCTTGGCTGCAAGAGCACATGAGGTGACTCAGAGAAAGAAACCATATGATTAAGCAGCAGCTGAGTGCCAGAAGTGAAGAGCTGTCAAGGATAATATCAGGAGTGTGTGTGTGGAGGACAGTGGGTTTATTTGCCACGATAGGAAAGGATTTGAAAGGGAATACAAGACGCTTGTACTGAGTCTGACTTGGCAGCAAGAGAACTTGGGAAGGGTGCCAGGAAAAGCATCACAGACACAGGGCTGGAGAGAGGAGGGAATGCAGAGCACACAGGCAGCTCCAGCAGTCAGGAACGGGCACAGAGGGCCAGAGGGCATGGAGCAGTCAGCAGGATGGGATTTGGGGAGGGAATCACAGAATAATTAGAACTGGAAAAGATCTCCAGGGTTGAGTCCAACCTTTGACTGACCAAATACCACCAGTCCAGAGCCCTGAGTGCCACATCCGGTCATTCCTTGGACACCTCCAGGGATGGGGACTCCACCACCTCCTTGAGCAATGCTGAACAACCCTTTCCATGGAGAAATTCCTCCTGATGTCTAACCTGAACCTCCTCTTGTCCTGTCAAAACATCCAAGCAAAAGCCCAACCCCCTGGGAAATGGTGCAGAGGGGTTGGAGGTTTTGTTCTCTATTTTTAGGCATTCAAGGGCATATCTATAAGATCTCCTAATGCTCCTGGATGACAGTGATGGTGGCACTCCTCATACCTCCTTAAGCAAAACAGAACTGTTACCATGAAGGTGAGGTTCATCCGTGCAGGACTCAGCAGTTTCCCAGGAGCCTGCCAGGGAACTCCCATGGGATTGCAGAAACGCCATCAATCTTCCCTGTTCCCCCCAGCCACCAGCAATCTGCTCTTTCCTAATTGAAACACAGGAGCTGGAGGGAGGGCAATGTTTCTACTGCTGGCTTTAAAAAAACCCAAACCTGAAAATCCTGCCAAAACAGAAACTCCACACCAAGACCTCCCCACTGAAAGGGGACAGGGATGGATGAAACAAGACAGATGTTGCAGCCTTGGTGAGCTACTGGAAGAAGCACCAGGCAGTGATGAAGGAACTGTGGAGTCACTGTAGAGCAGGAAAAGATAAAGAGAAAACACAACTGAAGGAAGCCGGGACGTTTAGGGCATGGAGCATCCCAAGGAGGATGGTGGGGCTGACTTGAATCCAGGAGGCAAGATCAGTGCGTGTGTGCATCATTCTGAGACCCAGCATGCAAAAACAATCCCTGGGTCTCCCAGCCAACAGCGAAGGGAGTGGGATTAGCCACACAAATGAGGAATAGTGAGGAGAGCGTTTGCAAGCCCTGAGATTGTGTTATGATACCTACTGCTGACACGGTTCTGGAGCTTTGCTTGTGCTCCCCTCCATCCCCTCTGAAATACTTTTAAACAGCAGCATATCGTGCTTGGCAGGAGCTCAGGCTGCTCCTTCCTCCACCTCACTTCAGTGCCCAACTCCTGCTTTGCGATTGCCCTGCAGTGTCCTGGCACATCCTGAGAGGAAAATGCAAATGTTGCATTTCCATGGCATGGCCCAACAATTTAAATTTATCTCCCACAAAGAGATAACAGCACATGTGTGTTGATTGCAGGCTGTTGCTACAACAGACTTGTTAAAAAGCAGCCCTACCCTTATATGTGCGGAACTGGGATGAAAATAAGGTGGAATAAGATTTTTCTTGCTTTGCTTTAGAATCCCTTTCCTCATCTGTCAAACCCACTGACTTCAAAAGGAGTAAGGGCAAGACCCCCAGCTAACATCCAAATATAGATAATGTTTACTGAAGTGCAAAGATGGTTATTTCTGGCATCTAAAGGTGAATACTGGGAGGGGGTGATGGCCAAAGGAGTTGGACTTGACTCTGCCTCTGTACTGTCCTGACCAAGAGCTCGGCCATCATGGCCTAATGCCACCTGAGGTGACCTGTGGCTCTGATGCCGGGTGAGCTGGCAGCTTGTGGAGCTCAGGGAGGTGCAGGGACTGTGGCAGTGCTGGCTGGTTTCTGATGGGTCTGCACCAGAACCCTGCACAAGGAGCTGCAGACCCCTCAGGGTGGTTGTTTTGGGTCTCCTCTAGCACTACTCAGCATCACAAACTTTGCCCCCATTCCTGTGAATCTGTCAGCAAGTGGTGGTTTCCATAAGCTGTTTGCTATTTGAAAGTATCCTAAATGGTTTAAGAAAGGAGATTTTAGATAAAAGTGCTTTAAAAGCTTTAGGTTTCTTTGTGATTTATCCAGAATAAAAGCTATTGATGACCTTGGCACAGCTGCCAGCAGAAGGCACAGAACTGTTGAGATGTTTGGGAGCAAGAGTGGGGACTCCCTGGCAGGGGTCCCTGAGCTTTAAGGTCCTCTCCAGCTCGAGCAGCTGTGATTCTGTGTTGTCAGAGGCACACAAAGAGGTGTCCGTGGCTCCTGGGGAAAGCAAACCGTGTTTGTGACCCGTGAGAGGCCGGGGAGGCTTGTGAAACGGGACAGTGTTTCCCGATCACTATGGAGTCACCGAGGGAACAGGCAGATTTTCTTCCTGTTTACACAACATGTCACCAGCAGCTTTGTCCCCATCCCTGGTGACCTGCAGCCACCATTTCGAAGCCGTGTTGACACACCATGGCGATAACACTTTGCCAGAGGGTTTCTGTGAACTGAAGAGGTTCCCAGCCAGCACAGAGCCCGGTCCTGCCGCGGGATGCTGCGGTGCAGGAGGGCTGGGAGGAGATTCAGGCACAGCCTGCCCTTTGCCAAAGGCCCCCAGAGCCTGCAGCCACCAGGGTAGGAGGGAGGGCACACCAAAGGTGGCCCAGGTATGTCATGGGGTGAAACTGCTCCCCAGGGAATCGCAACAATGACCCGCATCCAGAGTCAGTCCTGTGAGGCAGGCTGAGAGAGCTGGAAAGGGGCTCAGCCTGGAGCAAAGGAGGCTCAGGGGGACCTTGTGGCTCTGCACAAGCCCCTGACAGGAGGGGGCAGCCGGGGGGGTCGGGCTCTGCTGGCAGGGAACAGGGACAGGAGGAGAGGGAACGGCCTCAGGCTGGGCCAGGGGAGGCTCAGGGTGGACATGAGGAGGAATTTAGTAATGGAGAGGGTTAAACATTGGCAGGGGCTGCCCAGGGAGGTTTGGAGTCTCTACCCCTGGAGGTGTCCAAGGAAGGCCTGGACACTCAGTGCTCTGGGCTGGGGACAAGGTGGGGATCGGGCACAGCTTGGACTCAATGGTCTGGGAGGGCTTTTCCAGCGCCAGGGATTCTGTGATCTCATCACTGTGCAAGACCAAGCCTTGCTGGGAAGTCAGGCCTGGGGTTCCTACAGGGACTCAGGGTGCTGCCACACTCTGTGGGTCCCTCTTCAAGTGCAGCAGCTGATGGCTTAAAACCAAAGGTTTCACTCAGGACCCCACACCCCCATCACACCACGCAGGGACAGTGCACTACAGAATTCACCATTTTTTCACAATGCTGTGAATAAACTAAAAGTGAGTTTATTCCCAGCGGTTGTGGCAAGTGCTTTCGTGAGCCTCCATTTCATCGCTGAAAATTCCATTCCCAAAGAGTTTTGCTGTCATGTGGTGATGGTGAGAAGCGACAGAGTCCCCAGCTGCACCAGCAGAGCAGCAGGCGCCACGCACGGGCTGTCACAGGGCATCAGTCACGGCTGCACCACGGGAAACCCACACACAGCAACCAACCTGGCAGCCCACACTGCAGCCTCCTCTCACGAGCACTGTTTGTCTTCCCTGCAGAATCCAGAGTTACACACAAACCTAAGCTCCCTGACCTTTATGTGCTGGCCTTTCTTCCAAGGGTGAGAGAAAGGGCCGTGGGTTGTTCCACAAGGTGCGGGGTGAGAGCCACGTCCCCCAGCAGGATTTGGGGTGCTCAGCGCTGGGATCAGCTCATGGGGACACAACGTGTCCCACTGTCCCTGCACTCTTCCTTCTCCCCATTCCTCTGTGGGAGGGCACCACACTTAGCCCCTCTTTTTGGGGAGAGAACCTCCCTTTTCCAGATCCAAGTCAGATCTGACACCAAGCCTGCAATTTTGGGAGCTCTGCAGCGTGTCACCAGGTGACCTGGGCTCGGTGCCTGCGGAACAAAAGCTCTCCCTGCTGCTGTTTGCTCTTTGTGCAATATCCCTCTGAGTACACTTCCCATATCTGGGCTGATATGGTGGGAGATACTCACTGTAGTATCTTGCACTCACAAAGGGAGGATTGGCACTTCCTGCTGGGGGTACAGCACTCCCCACCCCGAGATTAAGGGCACATTCAATATTTATTGAGCTGTCACACCTTGAGGCCCTGTCAGGATTAAGCTCCGTGGTACCTGGTGCTCTGAAACCCTGATAAGAGCCAGTCCCATTCCCCCCATGCTGTGTGTGTCCCTGCTCACCACCAGTGTCACAGTGCCCGGAGCTGCCACCCCGTTTATTTTAAGGATGGCAATGACTCCACACAGGTGTCACCTTTCAGAACTCTCAAAAATAGAACTTAGAAAGTGCTTAATGTGACTCTTACCCTGTAAAGCCTCCCCAGTGGAGAGGAAGGGACCAGCCAGAGCAGCAGCAGGACATGGGAGTTTTGGGAATTAACTCGGATCCAGAGAGAAGTGTAATTCTAGGTTATATTTACAGAGCCTTTCTCCTTCACAGACTGCACAGAAAGTGGATTGAACCCTAGAATCACAGAATCATTGAGGCTGGAAAAGACCTCCAAGACTGAATCCAACCTGTACCCAATCCCCACCTTGTCACCAGCCCAGAGCACTGAGTGCCATGCCAGGCCTTCCTTGGCACCTCCAGGGATGGTGAAATTGATAAACTGGCAGAATAATCCTCATTTTCCACTGAAAGAGAAGTTTGCTCAGACAGGCCAAGCTGAAAGAGCATGCAGATCTCTGGATTATAGAATCATGGAATGGTTTGGGTTGGGAGAGACATTGAAGTTCATCTCGTTCCACCCTGCCATGGCCAGGGACACCTTCCACCATCCCAGGTTGCTCCAAGCCCCGCCCCGCCTGGCCTTGGACACTCTCAGGGATTGTTCCATTGATTTCAGCCCACTGGATTACAGCTTTCCTGCTTTGTAATAAATCTGTGATCACTAAAAGGTTAAGGGCAATCAGACAGGATTGATCACTTATGTTTGCAAACGTGTGAAGCTCCCTGTGGAAGTGCCTTTTGCCAGTTCTTTATGGGGATTGGAAAACAGTCCCATCCCCAATTCCCTGAAAACCAGTGTTTCCCAGCCGTGTGTGTCCCCAGTGAATCAGAAGCAAATCCTGTCTCTGGTTTCCAGGCCAGCCTCCCCTGTTCCATGGCACTACAGAACGTGTCAGGACACCAGCACAGCTGATCTGGCACGTCACTGCTGCACAAGAAAATGAAAATAAATACAGATTTATGAAGGAAGGCCCATTTCTGGCACCAGGCACGGATTTCCTGGCTGACTGCTAATACCAAAGTGCAGATCCTCTATTTTATATCAGCCAGAGGAAAACCCAGCAATTCATGCCACAGCATTAAAACACACGGTTCTAAAAATAGCATTACAGAGCTGGGCTGGAAACAGCAGTAAAAACGAGAGAGGAAACCTTGTCCTTTTGTGCGCTTGGTTTTTTGAAAGCAAGGATGTTAAATTCAACCCCCAGAGCTCATTTCGAAACAACAGGGCTTGGAAGGTGAGCTGGGAGTATCAAAATAGCTACTGCACAGGGACATTTCTCTGTTTAAATCCTACATTTATTTAAGATTTCCAAAACGTGCCTGTAAAAAGGAGGGCATTTCCCAACCTCCGTGTTCTCCCTCACAGTTCTGTCATTCCTGCTCAACCATGTTCATTTATCCCGTGATCCTGATAATTAAGCCACAAGGATAGATTTGGAATTCAGATATTTCACTGTCTGACCTGCAAATTCACACTCTGATGCAACCCAGGTCCCTCGTGCCGTTACACCCCCTCAAACTCACAGGGAGAAGAGGAAAGAGGGAAGGATCTTTCCTGCCTGAGGGCCCCTTGGTCTCCCACACAGGAAAACACATCTCATTATCCCACCATAACGTGGGAAAAATCAAACATCCCTAGGCCAGGGAAGTGATGTCAGGGGCTGTAGGTTTCTCACAGTTGAATTAAATACACAACACCCACAAAAATCCCAGCTCACTTGGATGGAGGATGGTTGGGACTCACAATTATCCCAGGAAATAGCAATCCTTGCAGCACTGCTGACCCCAGGAGATCCTCTGGGCCTGCGCCCGTGTGTGACTCCCTTGCAAACGCCTCTTTGGCAGGTTGGGAAAGCAAAGGCTGTGAGAATTTCTCGTGGTTTTTCCTTGGAAACAGAGTTTCCCAGGAATTATGCTGTCCAAGAGGAAGAGGTCAGCGGGATATTTATACAGCTGGCTGATCAGGTTTTCTTGGTATGGATTTTCCAGAGTTCTGGTTACTTATGGACCTGCCAATCCATTCCCAAGCCTGACTCATGAAATTCACTCAGTAAGCACTTCAGTACGGCAATAGCCAGCATTACTTTTCCATATTTTTTAGCATTCTTGCTGAGCCATAGAACGTAGCAACTTGGAATGAAAACCACAGGAAGAAAGAGCTAATGAGGTCCTCCTGTAAGGGTCTGTTTATACAACTCCCATTAATGTTAATTGGCCTTACAGAGACACAGCAAAAGGAAAACAGACCCTGGAAGATGGAAAAAATCAACTTATTTGTGCAGCCAGGTACTGATCTCCTTTCCACAGCCTTGCTCAGTCCAACAGCCACAGCTATTCTGGCTTTACCCCCCCTCAAAAGCCTCGAGACACGCTGCAGATGACTAGATTGCCAAAGACGCTCAGTCACATTATTTATGCTGTCACATCACATGATTTAATAGGAAAAGAAGAATAAAATCCAAACCCCCAACGGTATCAGGAGAGCACTTGAATTTCAGCATGTATTTGACTTGTAAGTAAGATTTAAATTCTGAACAACATGGTCTGGGGAAGGTGTCCCTGCCCAGGGCAGGGAGGGAACAGGAGGAGCTTTAATGTCGCTCCCAACCCAAACCAGGCTGGGGTTTCTGATCCTGACTCAGCCTTCGAGGAGTGATGAGATCAGAACAGATCCCAGCTGCTGCTGGAGGAGGCTGGAGGATGTTGGTGCCCGTGGTTGGCGTGCAGACCGAGGTGTCCCTGCCACCGTGGCTGCTCTGGGTGGGAGCGCGGTGTCAGGAGCGATCAGGGGCTCCACGGGGATGTGGCATCTCCCCCCTGGGCCTGTACCCCTGGCAGAGCTAATCTGAGCAATCTGCTGTGCTCCCCAGCTAATGCTGCCCCTGCTCACACCTGAGAGCGCTGCTCTCAGCTGGACCCTGAGCCTCTTAGAGCCAGGATGATCCATCCCGTGCTTCCAGAGCTGCTCCAGCACTGCCAGGATGGGGCTGGAGCCAAACCAAGCCCTCGGCTGAAACTTGTTCCCATAACTATTTAAATAAAGCATTTCCATAACCACAACCACCATCTGCCAGCAGTTTCTGAGGTGACAAAGAAAGGCTTTCTCAAATAAGTTTCATGAGAAGGAAGGTGCAAATGTGGATGAGAGGTTTTGTTTGGGGCCACGTGAAGCTGGCTTTCATTAGCTGATGTTGTGGGAATCATAGGATGTGATCAGATAGAATGTGCTGGGATGTTGGGACTGTCCTGTGCAGGGCCAGGAGTTGGACTCGACGATGCTTGTGAGTCCCTTCGAACTCAGGATGTTCTGTGATCCTGTAAAACCTGTACTCATGACACATGTCAAACCTGAGGCATCAAAAGCCTTTTACATGAAGCCCACAACAAGATTTCATGTATAGATAAGGCACATTTAAAATAAATCAGGTTTGGGGTGGTTTTTGGTTATTATTGTAACTACACAGCAACAAGCATCAATTCCTCTGTCCTCCCATCCCACTGGGATGTCAGCAGTGGACGTGGCACTGAGCTACCACTCGTCAGCCTCATAAAGGAAATCATTTCAACTCACTGTCAATTAAAGCTCAAGCAGTGTGGAGGTGCCTGCCCAGCCCAGGGGGGCTCTGGGATCCCCGGCAGTGGCCGGAGCTGCCAGACCTCCCTCCCAGCCCTTCCATTGCATCACTCCGTGTCCTGAGGCAGCATCTGCGTTTTCCCACGTGGGCCAGATGGGACATTAAACAGAATAATGATCTGGTGTTTCCAGAGGAGAAGAGCTCCCCGGCAAAGTGCTGATTCTGGGAATTCTGAAGGACGAAGGGCTCTGACAAGAGGAGGGGAAGAGCAAAGGTTCCTTCTCAGCCCTGCCAGGAGGGTGCCAGGCACACACACGCACACACGTCTGTGTTCCTGGGCCTTCTCCAGCTGTGTTTTGGAGAATGCTAGACAGGAAATTGGTGCCACAGGGCAAATATTCATTCTTCCTGACTTCCCTCCCAAAGCAAGCCCAGATTTGCCCTGACTAGACTGGCTTCCTGTGGAGCACGGAGCACCGCGGCCTCCCCGGAGCATCCCCAGCAGAAATGACGAAAATGTGTGTGAGGTGGAGAAACAAACAAACAGCGGCCTGCCAGATGTTTGCAACACCAACCCAGGAGCAGGGCACTCACGGGAGCAGCTGATGCTCACGTGGCACTTCCAAGCCAGGCTTGGAGAAGCTGCCAATTCCAACCTTCGACCGGGTACCCCCATTCCCACTAAACCTCATCTCCAAGTGCCACATTTGAACACTTCGGGGATGGTGGATGCTCCTGGAGCAGGAGTGGGGTGTTTGGTGCTGCATCCCTGAGAGCCAGGGAGATGAATCCTGCCTTCTCCTTCCTTGCATCCTGGCGTTGCCCACTGGAGATGATGAGGATTTTGGAGGCATCACGGTGTCCCACAGCTCCTCGGCGCCTCACCACTTTCTCTGCCCCTGGCTGGGACACTCAGAGGAGTTCAGGCTGAGCTTTGCTCCCCGGGGCTGTGGAGGGACCGCTTCTGCCGGGGAGCTCAGCCTGGCCCCCGCTGGCACCTTATTCCCGTTTTCCCAAGGTTTGCGTCCGACTGGTGTGCCCCTGGCCGAGGCTGCGGCCAGCCCGTGCCCTGGGCAGCCCGTGCCGTGCAGAGGTCGCGGCTGAGAACAAACACTCGCAGCGTTTGTACATCCAGTGCTGCTCTGGCGGTGTTATCACAGCCTTATCAGTGACAAATGAGCCATTAGAGCTCCTCAGCTGCGGTGTAGCCCCTCGGGAGAGCCCGGCGGGCTGCAGGGAGAGGCTGCGAGTGCGTGGAGAGGGGAAGGACACAGGGAACAGCCTGGGAAGAGCAGCCAGCGCTCCCTGGAAGGCTCAGCCCCGGTGATGGAGCGAGGCAGCTCCGTCTGATCCCACCCAGCCCGGCCGACTGCAGCTCATGGAGCAACAGCAGACACGGATAAACCCTGAGTATCAGCAGGAACAATCGGAACAACTCACACGCCACGTCCTGGTGTTGCAACAGCCCCCACGAGCAGGAACAGACACGGCTGGGAGGGCCCAGGGGATGCTCCCGGAGTTCTGCCGGCTCCTTCCTCCCCAAGGTCGCTCCACACACGAGCTGGAGCCGCCGGGGTTAAAGCAGGGTCAGCAGCAGGTCCCTGCCAGTGCCGGGGTCACAGCAAACTCTGCCTGGGTGCAGCAATTCCCGTCTCCCTTCAGGATGGGTTTTAGCACCAGCTCACAAGAAAGCTTCAAACCTCTGTTCCTCACACCCAGGGAGGCGAACAGGAGCATTCGGGAGCATTTTGGTGCTTCTGTTCCCAGCTAAAGCTGTTGCTGGTTCCTCATTCCCCCCGCGTCTCCCCACGGTGCTCTCAGCAGGTACCACAAACCCGGGCTGGGGCAGCCACCACTGCCATGTCCCACACCTCATCACCAGCCTGGACAGGGACTCCGACCCCTTCCAAGGGGGTGCAGATCGATCCCAGGGCGAGTGAAACCGGGAAATGTTGGGAGAAGGGAAGTGGGAGCAGTGAGAGCCGTGGGAGGCGGGATGTGCGGAGGGAAGAGCAGGAACCCCCTCCCAGGCACGGCCGGGTGTGCAGGGCTCACCCAGCCGCAGCAGCACAGCTCCGGTACAGCTCTGGCTGACACCAGCCCGCGGGGACGGCTCAGGAGAGCTCCCACCGCCGTTCCAGGCCCAGATCCATCCCTCTCCGAGCCAGACACAGATCCCGGGTGAGCCCGGCTTCCCAGCCCCCGCAGGAGCCTCCTGCTCCCCGTGCTGAGGGTGGGGAGGGGTCGGGGCCGTGTTCCCCCGGGAGGAGCCGCCCTGTCCCTCCCTGCCTGGGCAGGAGATAACAGGGAACAACTGGTTCCAGAGCACAGCAGTCACCCCCGGCCCAGGAAAGCGCCTGTCTTTGCACGTCCTTTCCTCTCCATCGATTTTGTGGGTGCTGACAGAGGAGCTGCTCATTAACACCTGCCCCGGGCAGCGCCCGCTGGCCCCGCACCTCGGAGATTTTACCGGGCTGCACAAAGATCGCCTGGTGACAGAGCAAGAAATCTCAGTACTTCTAAAGAAGGTGTCAGAACGCGGGAAGCAAGTGAAACCTCCTCCATCAGCTGCTCGTTCCCAAGCCAGCCCTGTAGAGAGCGGGACAAGGAGAATTCCTGCTCTCCGTTCTCCTCTGGGGGAGAGAGGGCAGACGCGGCGGAGCGTGGCTGGGAAGGGGAAGGGAGTGCAGCCCACGGCTCCTGCCTGCGCGGCTGTCTCAGCAGCTGAGGGCTCAGGCTGCAGCTCTGAGCTGATGAAAAAGGTGCACCCGGTCACTGTTATGGGGACAGGGTGACAATGGTGCCGCTTTTCCAGCTGCAGGGAGCCTTAGGTGCCTCCTCATGGAATGCTTTGGGTTGGAAGGACCTTAAGGCCCATCCAGTGCCACCAGGGACACCTCCCACTGTCCCAGGCTGCTCCAAGCCCCAATGTCCAGCCTGGCCTTGAGCACTGCCAGGGATCCAGGGGCAGCCACAGCTGCTCTGGGCACCCTGTGCCAGGGCCTGCCCACCCTCCCAGGGAACAATTCCTTCCCAATCTCCCATCCATCCCTGCCCTCTGGCACTGGGAAGCCATTCCCTGTGTCCTGTCCCTCCATGCCTTGTCCCCAGTCCCTCTGCAGCTCTCCTGGAGCCCCTTTAGGCCCTGCAAGGGGCTCTGAGCTCTCCCTGGAGCCTTCTCCTCTCCAGGTGAGCACCCCCAGCTCTCCCAGCCTGGCTCCAGAGGGGCTCCAGCCCCGGAGCAGCTCCGGGGCCTCCTCTGGACTGAGCCCTGCAGCCCCACAGCAGCTCCAGGCCAGGACACATGGGGGGCTCTGAATGCAAACCAATGTTCCTCCTTTCCCTGGTTTACTGCTTGCAGTAATTATTGCTCTTTGCTCACTACACTGTGGTACAAATGAGGGCACTATAAACACTTGTGTGGTTTTATCAAACAGTTCTACAATGTGCTTCCCATGCCTGCTGCTCTGGAAAATAGGCAGGAACGAGACAGAAAGCACCTGGAATGTCTTCGTCAGCAGGAGACTTCTGAGCTCAGCAGATCCCAGCTGAGATTATCTGGAAAAGGCATCAGTTGGTGCCTTGGCCTCGGTGCTGCATCCGAGTGAAAGCCAAAGCCCTTTGGTCTGACTGTGCAAACACCGAGTTCATGGGAAACAAACAGGAATTTGATTCCATGGTGGTATTTACTGCAGAACTTCCCTGTCCCGTCCTTCCTGTGACCCGGCTGAGGGTGTTTGGGATGGTTCTCAATGAACACCCATCCTGGGGACAGCAGCATGAGCAGGCCTGGCTGGACAGGGCTTGGAGCAACCTACTCTGGTGGAGACCAGAGGTGGGAATGAGGTGTTCACTCTCCAGGCTGGGCCATGAGCTGGGCTCAGAGCTGGACAGCAGATCCACCCTCTGTCTGCATGGACATCAGGGGTCACAGAACCATGGAATGGCTTGGGTTGGGAAGGATTTAAATCCCATCTCATCCCACCCCCGCCATGGCAGGGACACCTCCCACTGTCCCAGACTGCTCCAAGCCCCAACGTCCAGCCTGGCCTTGGGCACTGCCAGGGATCCAGGGGCAGCCACAGCTGCTCTGGATCACCTCCACCAAGCTGAACCCGTGTCCCCCCACGAGCCCATTCCCAGAGCAGCTGCAATCCATGGCTACGGAATGGATTCCTGTCCCCATCCAGCTGCAGAGAGCTGGAGCGGCTGCGGGCGAGGCCGGGCCCTGCTCAGCTGCAGAGGTACAGGGAGTGCACAAAGTGCACAGGCAAACAAAGCCCAGCGTGGGTCAGCACATGGGAATGTGCTCCTCGTGCATGGGGAGAAGGCAGGAGATGATTTATCACAGGCTAATTACGCATGAGACAACTTGTACCCGGCTGGTTGGACAAGAGGGAGCCCGAAGAAAGTTGAGGCAACAACAACCCTTAGGTCAACTTGACATTTGTTGTTGGGTCTGTGGGAAATTATTCGCATAAAAACAGACTTTGTAGCCATAAGAGAAAAATAAATATTAATGCAGAGGATGTGCTGTGATGGTCGGATGGTGATGACACAGCAGGGATGGAGAAACCCCAGGGGCAGCCAGAGATGCTCCCTGCATCTATCCCCCAGTTCTCACTCCTGTGTCAGAACCTCAGATTTCCACATGAAAAACTACAAATAAAAAGATCCCTGCCCCCAGGCTGGGCAGGGGTTTGGTGCTGGGAAGCAGGAGGAGGCTCGTGGTGTGCTGCACTCTGTGCCTCCCATGACTCAGCCCCTCACGAGGTGCCAAATTCCCCTCCAGCAGGAGGAAACCGAGGGCCAGTCTGTGCCCACCCTGCTGTGGCACGCCGGCCTCATCTCACTCTGCTTCTCCCAGCAGAGTTGAGAGGAAAGGGTTTTTTTCCCAGGCAAAACTCAAGTGGGCTGTGGGAGAGACACAGAAATCCTGTGGAAGTTCTGGGAGAGGCACCCAGCTCTGGCATCCTGCTCCCAAGAAACCTCTCTCTGCATCCATTAATGGTCTCACTCATCTCCAGCACCTCTCCTACAGCCCCTGCTCCGAGTCTGGAAGTCACATACACGGACTGCAGCCCGTGGACACCAGGAGCTGGGCTGTATCAGCCTGGGGCACCATAATCCTGGGTTTAAGGGTGTTTCTACCCCTCACAGGGACATTGCCGTGGCTGGAGGTTGTCCAGGAGCCGAGCACACTCCAGCCCTGCTCAAGGCAGCTCTGAACTCTCTGGTGTGACCTCAGAGCTGACCTTACTTTGAGCAGGACGTTGGTTTGGACACCTCCCAGGGCTCCTTCCCACTCACAGGACACCTCCCAGAGAACCTTCCCACCTCCCCACCCACCGCCTGCACCTTCCGTGCAGCCGCTTCCCCAAAGAGCCCCGCAGAGCTCTGCCCTCAGCTCCTGGAAGGAGGGGACAGGGAACATTTCCCACTCCAGGGCTGTTCTCTGACGCGGTCCCGCGGCCGGACAGCCCCAGAACCCCCGGTAAGGTAATCAGCCAGGCAGGAGCAGGGCACAGCCGGGTCCCTGGGGGTGTCCCCGAGCCCAGCCAGGCCCCTGGCGAGGGCGGCTGTCCCGGGAGCGGCGTTTGGCCCGTGTGGGAAGGGGGACGGTCTGGCCGTTCCCGCAGCACCTTTGGGCTGCTGACACTTCAGTCTCCTCCAGGAACAGCTCCTGCCCTTCTGCCCAGCTCCCAAATCGGCTCCTGCTCGAACTGTTCCTTCCTCCCGGCCCCTGGAGCACCTTTATCCCGCTGTCCAGAACAGGCTGTTTCATGACAAATCCCAGGCACCAGCAGTGACCGCGGCAGAGGTGACCTCATCCTTCTCTGTCACCCACGCCACTGTCCCGGCTGCTGCCTGCCGAGCTGGGCTGGCCTGGCCGTCCCCAAACACTCCGGTAATTTCCCCAAGAAGTTGCCGGAGCCCCCCGGGTGTCCGGGTACGCCCACAGCCCACAGCCCCCCGGCTTCCCACGGGAACAGAAGCGCCACTGATGGCCCAGCCAGCCCAGCAGGTCCCTCTCGGCCAGGCCACCACTGGTGCCACCCCCGCAGGGCCACCAGCTCCCCGAGGGGCTTTTCACAACTCACGGCCTTGCCCAAAGGTGTGTCACCGCGGCAATCCCGGCAGCGACACAGCGAGATCCTTATCGCAGCCCCTCCTTTGTCACCCGCTTTCATCCCCGAATTCTCCACCGGTGACAGCGCCGAGAGCAGGGCGAGAGGCACGAGGAGGATTTATCGGTTCCACGGCGCCCTCGGGGACAGGGCCAGAGGGTGCCCCGGGTGTGGGCACAGGCAGAGCCCGGCTCAGCACGGAGTCGGGCACTATTGCACCATCCCGGCCCGCAGGCTGTCACCGCACTCGTGTCATTTTAACAGGCACAGAGCGAGAACGGGAACAGAGCGGGAGCAGCCCCTTGGCAAAGGCGGGATCGGGCCCGTTCTGGCCCAGTGTCCCTGCCAGGAGCAGGATTTAGGAACAGGCAATTCCTCAGGGCTCTGCTCAGGCGTCCCTCGAGCAGCCGCTGCCGCGGACGGCGCTGCCCTGGCGCACGTAGGAGGCAATTAGCGTAATTAGGGGCACGTTCTGCCCCTGCCCAGGGAACTGGAAGCCAGGAATGATCCCACATGAGCCCGGAGCGCTACGGATGGACGATGGAGGGACAGCAGTGCTCAGCTGGCCGGGCACGGCAGCGCGGTGACGGTGACACGGCTGCGGCCCCGGCCGGGATCCCCGGGATCCCCAGGGAAAAGCCGTGGGGCAGGCTCAGGTGGCACAGAAGAGGACACCAGGCCGTGTCACCCAGGAGGAGCCGCCGGTGTGCTCAGCCCTTGCACGGTGGCTCAGACACTCAGCGCGTTGTCACGGAAACACCGTAAATATTGTCAGTGCATTGGCAGCGGCGTCACGGAGCTCCCTCATCCCACAACCCCAGGGAAGGTGAGAAGGGGAAGGTTCAGGCACACCCTCCCCGGGAGTGTCCCTGGGCAGGGGCTGCGGAGGAGAAGGACTCAGAAAAGCAAAACCTCATTACAACATCCAAGGAAAAACCACAACTGACTTCCTGCCTGTGGAAAGCGGGAGGGAAGACAAACTCCCCCCTCTGAGCAGCTGTCCCACCTCCCACTCCCATCCTGTTCATCCCAGGCCCAGCCTGGTCAGGAGCCTCAAGCGAGGGAACAACTCAACACAAACCCACAGGAACAGCAACCCTCATTCCAAGGCTTTGGCTCTGAAGTGAATCCCAAATCTCCATTCTGAAGCCACCACAGCCCCCGGTGCAGACCCCCCTGAGCTGCACGGACACCCCCAGCCCACCAGTGACCTCACCTTTCCTCAGCCACCCTCACCCCTCCTCCCTGGCCCCGGTACCTTTCCAAAGCCATCCCATGGGATGTGAGCTGTGGGCAGGAGCAGCTCCAGGTTGCACACCCCAGCTGGGAGCTCCCATCCCACCGTGCCAATGTCCCCACCCCCAGTGTCAGCTCTCCCAGCACTGCCAAGAGCCTCCAGGAGATTGGGGTCAACTGGAACCAGCTGGTTGTGTCTTCCCCCTCTGCTCATCTGCAGCTGAGCTGACCTACAGGAAACCAGGAGTGATCTGGAGGAGAGGAACCAGCAGTGGGGTGCTGGTGGGAGCAGGGGATTCTCTCCCATGGCAGAACACGTTTCTGTGAGGCCCCAGCAAGCAGATGTGGAGCAGGCTGTCCCAAAGCACAGCTCCAGCCAGGCCCAGCTGAGTTTCAGGAGAGCCCCAGGACACTGAGCCTGAAGGTCCCTTCCCATCCCAGGGAGCCACCTGAGCCCCACAGGAGCTTCCTGGAGGGCAGCGAGGGCTCCTCGGCCACACCTGTGCTACTGCAGGAGCCTCGAGAGGGAGACACCCTTCCTTGTAAAGGTCCCAGTGAGGACAAGGCACCTCAGGTACATCCAAACCACAGGACTTGAGGTGAACAATTACAGAGTCAGTCCCACCCCAACAAGTGACAGACTCTGTGTCCCAGCAGCTGCTGGGAAGCCGTCCTAGGCTTTAAACCCTCCCCACTGACCATGCTAATCTCTTCTGAATTTTCAAAAATGAGCTATTTGTGTTCTCCTGTTTAATAATGCAAAGTATGAGCAGGGGGTAGTTTTGTGATCTCTCTCCCAGTCTCTCTGAAATATGGTAATACAAAGTAGTGGTTGGGAGAATGTCTAATTTAATATCCTTGGGATGAAATGTGGTTCTGATTCCCTAGAAATGGCCATGGTGAAATTCTGAGATCAGAGTGTGACAGGCACAGAACGCCACTGAAATGACACCCACAGACACATTCTGAAACACGAATATTTACTAACATAAATAAACAGTGTTTTATAACAAAAGGCACAGATTTTCAACTATAAACAATGGAAAAATATGTACAATTTCCACATAGGGAATCAACCACCAAGTGCACAGTTGGTCACTTCAGATTTCCTTCCTTCCAAGTCATTCCAGCAGTTAGGAAGTGCCCAGATTTTATTTCCCCCACACAAATGGCTGCCAGGTGAGACTTTGCGAAGGAGCAGCACAGGCTGTCAGATGGAGACAGTGCTGCTGACTTCTTCGTACTGGATGATAAAATAGGGGTAGCTCTGGTCATCATTGAAGATAACAAAGATCTGGGGCTCAAAGTAATTGTCCACGCAGGAGTCGTAGAGGTCGCTGGTGATGCTGCCGGGCTCCACGGGCGGCGGCCTCCTCATGGTGTGGTTGCCCACCGTGTACCTGCCCGTGAGCACCTTGGCCAGGAACATGAAGTGGATGCCCCTGGGGGAGCGTTTGGAGAAGTTGTGGGAGTAGCTGGCCTTCCTGGCGAAGTAGCTGCCCTGGCCGAACATGGTGGCATGCTTGCCGCACACCCGCGGGTCGAAGTTGTGCTTGCAGATCCCGTCCACCACGTCCTGGGATGTGCCATGGAACAGGTGCCGCTCGTTCATGATCCTGTCCAGCCCAGACATCTTCTTGGACATGTATTCCTTTTTCCTGGAACAGAAAGTGGGAAGTGAAGGTGAGTATTCGCTGCAGGTCAGCCGGGGAGAAGCTGTTTTCATTACGGCGTCACCCTCTGGAAGAGCAGAGCTGTGAGAGGAGATACAAATCTCTCTTATAAAATTCCCCCTCTAGGAATATCCATTATAAAAGAACTGGAATTGCATTCTCTTACCTTTTATACTTCTCCCAGAGGAACTGGTTCTGCACTCGCAGGATTTTCAAAATCTTGTATTTGGTCTCTGGCACAGTCTTGTGGAACAGGTTATAAATGGTTCTATAGCTTTTGTCTTCCTTCAGAACAGGCACTTGGATGAAGTCCTGAGCTGGATCCATGCCAATCCAGGTCTCGGGGTAGAAGCTGGGAGAGGTGACAGCAGCTGGGGACAAGTCCTGTGCAGAGGCGGGGTCGGAGCACAGGGAGGGCACCGCGGAGCTGCCGCCCAGGGTCCTGGGGGACGGACAAAGGTTGTGCTCAGACACCCACAGCAGCCTCCAGTCACCTCCAGTTCATCCCCACCGTGGCTGAAAAGCCTCTGATTACCATGAAGTGTCCAAGGCCATGTTGGACAGGGCTTGGAGCAACCTGGGCTATGGAAGGTGTCCCTGCCCCTGGCAAGCGGCGGCACTGGGTGGGAGTTAAGGCCCCTTCCCAACCCAGGAAGACTCTTACTGCCATTTGCACAGCCAGATGTGGATTTGCATTTGCAGCTGGTTCTTCTCCTGCCCCTCCTCTAGGAATGCTGCCCGGTGAACAGGCAGGGCTGAGGGAGGGAGCTGTGGCCAGGGAGCCCCATGGATGCCAGAAAAACCCCCTTGGAAAAGCCAGCGGAGGGGACCAGCAGGACTCTGCTCCCACCCACCTGCAGCTCTGCAGAATCCTCACGCTCTGGAAGCTGCTACACTGAGGCAAGAGGCCTTTGTGGTTTATGCTGCCCTGATCCCACCTCAGTGAGCAGCCCTTACTCAGCTGAGTAAATCCTTGCTCCCTGGATTCTCCCTCCTACACCAAGGGGAACACTGGGACTGTGCAGCGCCTGCTGGGCCCTGGCTCACACCAGCACAGCTCCTGCAGCTGCAAGAACACGTGGAGCAAGCTCCAAAGTCCACCAAGAAGTATTTTCCCAAAGTATTTCCCTAGGAAAAGCTGTCAACCCCCCCGTGCCCCAGAGCAGGCAGCAGGAGAGAGCAGAGCCCAGGTGCCCAGGGCGGAGCTGCTCTCCAAACCCCACAGATGGGCAGAAATCAAATCAAATCCAAGGAAAACGGTTGGGAGAGGGGAAGTCTGGTGGAAAAAGGTCTGTTTTTAAATCAACACATGGAAAGCTGTGACAGACCTCCCACCTCTCAGGGCAGAAACACTGAATGCTCAGTGGCTGATACCTCCTGCTCGAGGCCAAGGCCAGGATTCCCTTCATTTGCATGGATCTGACTTAACTCAAAGTTCTTCTCACTGCTTATTAACAGTTGAGCAGAAACCCAGAAAATGGATTTTGTTCTAAGAATTATTATTAAAATAGCAATCAAATACCAACGTGTGCATTTGTTTTTAATTTGTTTTTCCTCTTTGATAGGCAAATGGGTAAAAAAATATTCCTGTAGGGCCTCATCACTCACACTGGACTGGAAGACTAAGCAGAGATTGCCAGTAAATCATGGATTAATGAGGAAGACATCAAATCCAATAAAAATCCTGCAATCCTTTGGTGTACATTGTTTGGTTCTTCTGACTGGTGTAAAATATTTATATTATTTATTCTACAGGGGAAGCCATTAAAAAGTCAACATTTTTCATTTCTACTCAAGGATTCTTTTCCAATTTTAGAACAGATTTAAGCAGGTGGGAGGTGAGGGAAAGAACAAATCTCAGGTAGCATCATGTAGGAAGTGGAGGCAACACTGCTTAAGGATAGATCCCATAAATATTTAAAATGCTCTTGTTCTTGCCAAGAATCGGTGTGTGTAAGTGAGCTTTACAAGGGCTCTGGATAAAGAAAATCAGAATGAGCTTTGGTGCAGAGCAGACTCTCAGAGTTTAGTCTGTACGTTTGGTAGCTGGCACAAACAGTTCTGGTCAATCCCTCGTGAGTGCAGAGCCCTCAAGGTCCAACAAAATTAGCTGGGAATTAATTGGGAATTGCATCATTTTAGCAGATCACTGTGGTAAAATGATCCCAGGCAGCAAAACACGAGGAGGACCCCTGAAATCCCCACTTTTCATTAGGATGAGAACCAGGACTGCTCTACCAGCAAGTCCACTCTTGGTTTTTACTGGCACCCTCCAGTTTCTCTCTAATAACTTGGGGTTTCCTTCCTGTAAAACCCTACATAAAAACACCTCCCAGCCCACGTGTGCTGAGGCTGCAACCAAACCCAGCCTCCCCTCGGGACCAGAGGGGTGAGGGCTCTGTGAGCACACCCAGTGCTCCCATTAAACCACCACAGGATGGTGTGGGCTGGCAGGACCTCGAACCTCATCCAGTGCCACCCCTGCCAAGGCAGGGACACCTTCCATAGCCCAGGATGCTGAAAAATGGACAGGAATTCGGCAAACCTGATGTTCCAACATCCCCAAGGTACATTACAAATTAAATAACAGTAAGGAGTTCCTCAGGTATGTAATATTTAGGAAAGTGGCAGGAGCTGCCAGCATGACCCAGATTTTGGATTCTCGTTCCCATTTCCCACCCGGCAGTGCGGGTTTCCTGCCACGCCTCAGGAACACAAGTGCCCCGGCCAGCCCAGCGCGGAGCAGCGGGAATTGCCCATTTCCCGGGATACCTACTGCAGGAAGGGCATGAGCAGCACGCAGGAGCGCAGCAGGGGCCTCCTCTTGATCTCCCTGCGGAAGCAGGAGTTCTGCTGGAAGCCGTCCTTGATGTTGAGGATGTACTGGTTGTGCCAGGTGACGAAGCGCACCTCACGCAGCCCGCGGCAGCTCGCCTCCTCGATCAGCCTCACCACCGGCTAGAACGGGGAAAACGGGGGAAAAACGGGGGGGAAACAGGGGAAAATGGGGGAAAAACGGGGGAAACACGGGGAAGGGAAAACAGGGAAGGGAAATGCACACGTGAGAAACCGCACGCTCCAAAGTTCACATTCCTGTTCTACACTGCACAAAGCCAGGCCCTGCGGTTCTCCTCGCAGCTCAAACACCCTAAACCTGTCATTTGTGGTATTTCTGCCCAGCTCTCTCCAGTTCTTACACTCAGGAATTATTTCTGGGACTGCCAACGCTGATGAGGTTTCATTCCAAACATCAGCTGTGCCCAGCCCAAGGGCTGCACCCCACAGCTCTGGCAGTGCCTGTCCTGCCTCAGCAGAGCTCTGGGGACAGGGAAATCAATGAAAAGCTGCCAAGGTGAGTGGAGGTGGTGCTCTAAAGGCTGCAGAAACGGTGCCACTGTCACAAAACCAGATCAGGCTGCAGAAGGGCTCCCTTGGTATTGCCACAAGCTGCTTTGCTCTCCAGTGTGACAGCCTGGCCAGCCCTCACATCCCCGGTGCTTTCAGGGCTAATTCAAGGATCACAGAACCATAACCCAGGCCAGCAGAGCTGTCCCTTCATTGCTTTCTCAGTTGAACACTGACCCTCCTCATCCTCAGAGTAACTCCAAATCACCTCCCAGAGTGTTTGCAGAGGAACCAGGCTGAGCATGTACGTATTTAGTGTGCACTGTAAGGAGGGTTCGGGGCTCCAGGGCAGGGAAGGGGGCCATACCTCTGAGTACTCTCTCCAGCCAAAGTGGTCCCTGCAGAAGTACTTCCACACCGTGTAGCAGCTGGAGCTGGAGCTGGGGCAGGAGGCTGTGGACAGGCGCCGCATTTGGTCGAACTCTGCACTTTCATATAATTTCATAAGGTTCAGATCCACCCAGAACTCCTGGCCCCTGCGAAGAGCGGGAAAAACAGACAATTCTCACATTTTGTATCCCATTAAACACATGGTTTTCAGCACAGAGGGACAAAACCTCAAACCCAGCACTTGTCTGAGGTGTAGAATCCCAGAATGGTTTGGGTTGGGAGGGACTTTAAATCCCATCTTATTATCCCAAATAATTTATTATTAGGTGTAAAACATGATTAGATTGGATATTAGTGAGAAATACTTCCCTGGGAGGGTGGGCAGGCCCTGGCACAGGGTGCCCAGAGCAGCTGGGGCTTCCCCTGGATCCCTGGCAGTGCCCAAGGCCAGGCTGGACATTGGGGCTGGGAGCAGCCTGGGACAGTGGGAGGTGTCCCTGCCCACGGCAGGGGTGGCACTGGATGAGCTTTAAGGTCCCTTCCAAGTCTAACCATTTGATGATTCCATGTAAAGGAGAATTTTGTAGCTAACATGATGTAAAATAATATCTGGTGTTGTCATTCCTGGAAGAGTCAGTGTGGCAGGAGCAGGTTCTGAAGGCTGCAGTTTGTCAGAGGTTTGGAAAGCAGGAAATGCATTCAAATCCTTGGTGGGGCCCAGGTTCCTCCCACTGCCCCTTGCACGAGCAGCATGAAACCTGGGCTGCAAACACAGCTGCCCTTCCCCACAGAAATGTTTGTCAAACCCCCTGCAAACACCACAGAGCCTGAGCTCATCCACTGCCAAGGTAGGAATGACTATTCCCAACTGCCTGTGGGAAGGATGGATACTCAGCCAGACTAAAATTACTTCTCCAAAGTCCTAGAATCATGGAATGGTTTGGGTTGGGAGGGACCCTAAAGCTCATCCCATCCCACCATCCCATCCCACCCCTGCCATGGGCAGGGACACCTCCCACTGTCCCAGGCTGCTCCCAGCCCCAATGTCCAGCCTGGCCTTGGGCACTGCCAGGGATCCAGGGGCAGCCCCAGCTGCTCTGGGCACCCTGTGCCAGGGCCTGCCCACCCTCCCAGGGAACAATTCCTTCCCAATCTCCCATCCAGCCCTGCCCTCTGGCAGTTTGAAGCCATTCCCCTTGTCCTGGCACTTCGTGCTCTTGTTAAGGTCTCACAGAGACTCTGCGAGAGGTGAGAACAGAGATTTCTGAAGAATTTCTCCTCACCAACTCACCAAATAAAGGTCTCTATTTATAAAATAAAGCAGTTCAGTGGAACTATTTGCACAGAGAGAATGAGCACGTTGAACTCCCGGAAGAACAGGGCACACAGCCCAAATTTGGTGCTGCAGAACAGCACAGTTCAGAATAAAACTCCACGAGATCTCAACAGCAGAACATGACCCCACGAATAAGTTCCATTTTCTCTGTTCCCTAAACTTCAGAAATAACACAAAGGTATAAACTTCCCAGGACACTGGACTGAGCAGGTTCATCGACTGGTGAGTTATAACACTGATGAACTTTTTCAGATGAGTGCAGCCAAAATAAGGATATTTTGGCTCTTCCTTCCATCCTTCTGAAGAACTTCAGCCTAATGCGAGAATCCCCCGGGCTCTTTCCCTTCAGCAAGGCAAACACTCTCGAGATGTTATGTACAAATAGATGAGTAGAGAAATCTGTTTTGTAAGTGCTCTGAAAATACATGTGGTTTGAAACTGCTCTCCGAGTTCGGGGACGTGCCGTGAGTTACCGCAAACAGGTTCAGAAAAAAACAGAAACGCTGCGAGCGGCAGGGGCCGAGCAGGAAATGAAACCCTGTTCCCATCAGAACAGCTGTGACACTCAGCACACGCTCAGACACCCTGCCATGCTGAAACTGGCCATGTTCTCTCTCTGACTAAGCTAGTTCCTCTCTGCACCAGCAACAACCTGGGGACCTCAGGGGCTTCAAAGAGCCAGACAGGCACGAGAAGGTTTTGCACTCGGGGCTGGGAGAGTCACACGGAGCTCAGTTACTGCAGGAGACAAGTCAGGCACCTGCACTTCCTGGTCACACAAGAGCAGCAAGGTTTCATCTTGTTTGTACACCTGTTTGAAGCTGCAGGGGAAGGACTCTCCCAGAGGTGCGCCCAGCTTTGGGCGGGGGACTGAGAGTTCAAACTCCTGTCTGAAACCAAACGTCTCTTAAAGGATATTGGCTTTAAAAGATCAGAGAAATCACAGGTTTGGTTAAATTGGAAAAGCCTTCTCAGACCATCGAGGCCAACCATTGCCCCAGCACTGCCAAGGCCACCACTGACCCATGTCCCCAGGGCTGTTCAATCCCTGCAGGGATGGGGACTCCAGCAGGCAGCCTGTGCCAGAGCTGGACACCCAGCCAAGAGTTTAATTCTGAAGCACAGGTACTGAAATAGCAACAGCAGTGCTCAGACAGCACAGCCAAATGTGCTCCCATCGAAAGCCACAGTGGGAGGAAAAGGCCCAGGGAACACTCCCAAGGGATGTGCACCAACAGCTCTTCCCAACACAGGAGTGAAAGCACAGCAATAACCAGGACTGGGCTGCACGGCCTGTGGAAGGCACACAGCAACCTCTGCAGCATGGCAAGAGCACAAACAACCCATCTGAGCCTCAATCTTAGCAGTGTGTCCTCATTTCAACCCCAAGAGAGGGGCAGCAGGTGCCAGGGCAGCAAATTAGCTCCAGATTTTACTGAATCTGCCCCCTCATCAAGTCACGCTGCTTCTCTCTGTGGTGACCGTGGGCCACGTGGGAGGTGAGACCTCAGAATGGCAGAGGTGCTACAGACACACTTCTCTCTCAGCTGAAAGGCTCCATCCTAGGGGACAAAAGAATCCAAAAGCAGTGGCTTTGCTGCTTTTCCCATGTTTATTTTCTAGAAGTTGGGAAGACTGTTTTTCCCTGCCTGTACAATTGGTGACTGGGGTGCTTGGAAAAGCAATCTCCTGGAATTTTCACAGTGAGAAGGGCCAGCTTGTAAATCTGAAACAATTGCTGACACACTGGCCCATATATATGTGTATGTGTACATATATACACACAGCTTAGATGAATGCCTGGCAGGGAAAATAAAAATAAAAATAGTAAGCCCCCCAGCTCTCTCCCCCCCAGCTCTGGATCAGGAAGTCCTTGGGGCAGGGCTGCTGGAGGAGAAGAGACTGTACCAGAAGTTGTTTGTTCTTCCCAAGAACCCACTCCTGAACACGAGGTCCTGGGTTGGGGGGGCCTGGGCTGTGAGGCACTGGAAAGTTCTAAAACTCCACAGCAACGAGGGTGTGGAACACATCCCCCTCTCCCAAGGATTCCACCCTATTTCCCGACTCAAACCCCAGCTCCCCTCCTTTGCAGGGGAGCACAAACACGGTGTCCCTGTCCAGGCTTGCTGGGTTAAAGGGCTCTGAGCTGCTCCGGATGTGGATGTGTTTGGGAGAGGTTTGTTTGTTTGCTTTCATTGTTAAATCGGTGGAAGATGCTCCTGGCAGGGCGTGGGACTGGATGACCTTTAAGGGCCCTTTCCAACCTAAACTATTGATGTTTTAGAGGAGCACAAGCACAGCTCTGAGTGGCTGCAGAGCTGATACAGGCAGGGACTCTAAAGCCCATCCAGTACCACCCTTGCCATGGTAAGGGACACCTTCCACTGTCCCAGTGTCCAACCTGGCCTTGGACACTGCCAGGGATCCAGGGGCAGCCACAGCTGCTCTGGGCACCCTGTGCCAGGGCCTCCCCACCCTCACAGCCAGGAATTCCTTCCCAATATCCCACCTATCCCTGCCCTCTGGCAGTGGGAATTCATTCCCCCTTGTCCTGGCACTCCAGGCTTTTCCTAAAAATGAATGCTCATTGTCACACCTTCCACAAACAGCTTCCCAAAAAAAAAATAGCACTCCTGTGTACACATGACTACAAGAATCAGATTCTCTATTACTACTCAGCTCAAATCCCTCCTGATTTCAACAAATCCGAGTACCCAGCAGGAAGGAACTTCTCGATCACTGCTCCTGCTGAGCAAATCATTGTCAGAGCCTCTTTGTGCTCGCCCTTGGTCCCGGACAGGGCAGTCCTGTCACAGCACTGTGCCTGCTGCGTTACCTGGGAGCAGCTCCTGTGAGCAATCCCTGCAGCCATCCCAGACCTTTGTTTCAGATTGCCAGGGAACAGCCTGACCTCAACCTGCAGCCAGGTGACAGCTGTTCCCCAGTCTGCAATCTGTTTGTTGACAGGAAACAAGAGGAGGGATGACAGTGATTGCTGGTTCCTCGGCTGCTCCACACAGCACTCAGGGCTTCCCTGCGTTTGTGCAGCTAGGAGCTAATTAGTTTCGTTTCATACGGAAATGGTGCTTTTTTGGTGCTCCAAAGCGCAGCAAAAAGGAACCCACACAGCACAAGGCAAACACTGCCAGAATCACTTCACAGGAGTTTCTTTCGAGGCTCTTGCATTCCTCCTAGAAAGGAATGAAAAGCAGCTCCAAACCTCTCAGAGGGTACAGCCAAGAACCTCCCCCAAATTCAGGCAGAGGGACTCTCAGCTGGTTTCTCATCTCCGTATTATCACTAACACATGCCTTATCTCACACACTGTGGCAGCTGTGTGGATCACACAGAAAACTTCTGAAATTTAACTATTTAATGGGCCAGGGACCTGCAGAACTCCCCAAACAACTCCTGCCCCAGAGCAGCTGTGGCTGCACCATCCCTGGCAGTGTCCCAGGCCAAGTTGGACATTGGGGCTTGGAGCAGCCTGGGACAGTGGGAGGTGTCCCTGCCCATGGCAGCGGTGACACTGGATGGGCTTTAAGGCCTTTTCCCAGCCAAACCACTCTGATTCCGTGATTCCATGCCTGAAATGCCTCCACTGTGCTCTGTATGATTTTAACACATCAAGCACATTCTGTCAGCACCAGAGATGGCAGCCATCCCACACACAGAGGAATGAAGGAAAACCCGTTTCCTGTACATTTCACTGTGTCCATGCCCTTCCTTCCCAGTCCCTTCACATGCCCACTGATAAGTCCACTGGAACACACCATGGTCACAGAGTCCTGGAATCATTTCGGTTGGAAAAGACCTCCAAGAACACCGAGTCCAACCTTGTCCCCAGCCCAGAGCACTGAGTGCCATGTCCACTCATTCCTTGGACACCTCCAGGGATGGGGACTCCAAACCTCCCCGGACAGACCCTTCCAGTGCCTGACCACCCTTTCCATGGAGAAATTCCTCCTGATATCCGACCTGAACCTCCCCAGGACAGCTTGAGTTTCCTCTTGTCCTGTTGCTATTTACTGACTTCACCCAGGAACCCCGAGTGCGTAGGGAGAGAACAGCTCCCAGGCACAACACGCCCCACTGCAGACCCATCTGCTTTTCCCTCACTGCAGCCGTTCTACCCTGGCCTCCCTTCTAGCTCGAAGGAGCCATTTCATAAAACTTACGGAAATTACAGGAAAAAGAAAGAAAAAGGAAAGAAATCAAAGCAACAGCAAGAAGCTGCTGTGTCAGGCGAGCTGGGAGACCTTTTTGCCAAGAGAAAGAGTGGAATTTTCAGCCAAAGCGGAGGGAACTGTTGGGTCAGGAACCGCAGAGTTTTTTTAAACAAATCCTCCTGTAATCTCTAATGCTGTTGCTTGCTTTGAAAAGCAATGTGTGCATGATAGGACAGGTGTGTGTGTGGGGAAACCTGCTCAGCTCCTCAGCCAAGTATTTCCCCTCAGCAAAGAGCATCTTAAAATATCCCAACGTGGGCATCTCCCGCTGGAAAGCAGCACTTGGCACTGCTCTCTCTGCTGCAAGCTGGAACTTCTCCAGGGCCTCTCCTCACATCTAGGAAGAAAACCTGAGTGCTTCCAAGTACTTTAACCTGCTTAAGTTGATGTTCCCCCATTTTTCAGATAGCTTGGTATGTGGCTCTACATAGTTGGCAGACTTAAGAATACAAAAAACATAAGTAATTTATGACAAATACTCAGTTTGAGGCCAAACTGCAAGAAGTAGCTGAAGGAGTTGCATTAAAAAGTAACTAAACAAGGTTTACCACTCCTCTGAGATCACATTCCCTTAGGTGAGAGGCAACAGCTTAATGTATATTTTACATTATTCATCTCAATAACTTATCTCCATCATTACTCATCCCAGTAATTAAGAGGAAGGCAGGTTTATATAAATAGCTCCTTGAAGAACACCCTAATTTAGAGCTCATTCCCTAATTGAGCTGATAGCCCAACACTTTCTGGAAGGGCCCAGCTCCCTGGGGGCAGCGCTGGTGCCAGGATTCCGCGCGCACGCTGCAATCCCACTCGCCACGCCGCCCAAACCGTGTGGGACACGCAGCAGGATAAACAGCAGCCCTGCTGGCCAGGCAAAGTGCTGAGCAGGCGTTTCCTGCCGGCTGCCAGGGAGCAGACAGGCCTGCAAAGCTCGTCTGACCACGGGAGATTAATGGCTTTAACAAATAATGCCGTAACCACGGGACGCGGCGCTGGCGGGGCACGTTCGCGGCTCCCCGGAGACGCAGCACACGCGGGACACGGGCAGCAGCCTGCAGGGACCACCGGGCAGCTGGAGCTCCTCACACAACGTGATGCTGCATAAGAAGAAGCTGGCAATCATACACAGTAGAACACTGACCTCCCACCTCAAAACCTGGCTTAAAACCTTGGCAAGTCAAAGCTCTAAGGAGGATCAGATTCAAAGTTTGAAATCAGCAGCTCTGGTCTTAAATAGAACTTCACTCCAAAGGTCTCACTGACACTTATTGACACGTGAAGCTCTTCCAAGGTTGGAAGGGATCTTAAAGCTCAGCTGATTCCACCCCTGCCACGGGCAGGGACACCTTCCACTATCCCAGGCTGCTCCCAGCCCCATCCAGCCTGGCTTTGGACACTGCCAGGGATCCAGGGGCAGCCACAGCTTCTCTGGGAACCCTGTGCCAGGGCCTGCCCACCCTCACAGGGAGGAATTTTTCCCCAATATCCAGTGTAAATCTGCAGTTTGGCAGAACCCACTCAGCCCAACAAGGTCAGGTCTGCACTCCCAGGCTGTGCCTCACCCCAAGGGCAGTGCCCCACCGGGCTGTCCCGAGCCCACGCTGCTCCTCTGCCTTCCCTCACACCGAGGGAACGTTCTGTCTCTGGCACACACCTGCCAACCCTGTCCCCAGTTGGATCAGACAGGCAGAAACTCTGTGTTCCTCAGGCCCAGCAGCCCCACCAGGCTGGGACCTGCACACCCAGTGCAAGGGCGATGTCACTGCACAGCAGCTTCCCAGGCTGGGGATGACTAAGCCATGACCAAGCACTGTGTTCTTTACCAGTAACACTTCCAAGTCCATCCTTTAGGACACAGAGCTCATGTGCAGTGATGGATTTGGTGACACAACTTCTAAAAGAAAACCATTTGCTCATTTGCACAGAGCTCAAAGTTAAATCATTTAATAGGCTTGGCTCTGGCTGTGCTATTTTGTTTTCAGAAATAATTTCAAATACTTGGGAAATAGAAGTTTGTTGTAAAATACAGCAAATTTTATCTGCTATGCACTTAAAAGATTTTTCAATTTTTTTGAAGACTGGCATTTTTCTTCGAGACAATTCTATAAAATATGGTTGTTCCCTACTACATATCCTACTTCATTTTCAGTGTGGAGTATCCATATTCTGATATTGCCATCACTAAAAAGGCCCTGGCACAGGTTGCCCAGAGAAGCTGTGGCTGCCCCTGGATCCTTGGCAGTGTCCAAAGCCAGGCTGGACAGGGCTTGGAGCAACCTGGGATAGTGGAAAGTGTCCCTGCCATGGCAGGGGCTGGCACTGGGTGATCTCTAAGGTCTTTTCCATCCCAGACCAGTTTGAGTCTATGAAAAAGGGTGAATTTAGTGTCTAATCCAGCATCAAATTAAGTGAGAGTAAAGACTAATGCTGACTTTAAGCACTAGATTTGGTCTCTGGTGCCGAATGAGAAATCTCAGCTTAATAAATGAAAATAAAATATTGAGAAAGCAGGGATATAACTCCTTCAGGAACTGGAAGAAGAGGCAGTGAGCAGAACCCCGAAGGATTTGGGCAGTGTGGCAAAGGCAGCGTGAAGTTTTCACTACAGAAGCATCGCTGAGAACTGGAGCTGTGCCAGCCTGGCAAACTTCTCCTCTCTTATCTGCCCTGCCACAATGTGCATCACACACTTCCTCCAGAAAAGAAACCAAACCAGCCCGCACCCTGCACTGACTGGACTCTGTAAACATCACTCCTCCCCACTGCTCCTCAAAGTGGAACCTGCAGGGGAGAAGCTGAAGAAGTTTTAGCTCTCGGGGTGCACCAGTCACACAACCACATCAAGTTAACAGCTGTTGGCTAATTTTAGAAAATGAGTCAATAAACACAGCTCTGTACAGAGAAAACAATAACTTCAATAGCTGCTTTAATAGTGGAGATGATCAGCATTTCTGCCAGGGTGGCTCAGGTTGCTCACAGGGAATTAGCTGAAACACCCCCATTTACTTGCAGTGATATGACATTTCCAAAGGTCTCCCCAGAGCTCCCCTCTGGTTTAGCTGCCTGGGGTGGAATGGCACAGACTGTGCTGGGAGTGCACAGCCAGTCTGTGTTCACAGTGGCAGAGAGCAACTGCTCTGTCATTCCTGTCCCCAGCGCTGCCAAGGCTCTTTCATGCTGCCACTTTGTCTAATGCAGAGAAAAGACTAATTAGGAACACCAAGAACAAGCACAGCATTGCACAACAGTCTCTGAATTCCTACAGAGCTGAAGTTTTCTTATTTCACACACGCCAAGTCCTCCAAGAACACATTCCAGATGCTAAACAACAGTTTTACAGGTGTACAAGAATTTTTGGTTGAGTTAAACTTGTTGGCTATAAATCAGGAAACATCATCCCAGGGTTCCTAACACACTTGGACACAAATATCAGGGAAAAAAGAGGCACATCCTGTTAAATTTCTGCACCCTTCCCAGCAAAGGAGTAAATTCAGTTACCTACCGATACTTGACTTTGATCTTGTCATTGTCAGGGTTGCAGTAAAGCCTTTCCAGGTGCTCCTGGGAATCGTTGGTCACACTTTGCCACCTCTGAGTTACTGTCCTCCTCACCTGCCAGTGATAGGGTAACACTGTGTGATGCTTGGGACAATCACTGCCATAAACACAAGTGCCCTGGAGAAAATCCACACAGATTTCAATCCCATCCTCCTGGTGGGTGTGATACTGCAGCTGGTTCAAGAGCTCAAACACCAGGTCAAGGGAAGCTTCTTCACTTTTATCCTGAAATATCCCAGCACTGAATTTATTGCTCGGGGTCAAGTTGTATTGCATGGGACAGCTGTTCTCCTGCAGTAAGCTAGATGTGTAGCTTTCCAGAACCTTGTCAGGGAACAAAGGACAAGCTGCACCGTCACTAGCACTTGGGTGCAAAGGATGATCCTGGAATGATTCATTACCATTATCAGCAGCAGTTCCAGGCGTTTCTGGGGAGAAACTTTGCTCTCCTGACTGGACGTCCTGCTCACGATGCCCGGGGGAAGGATGAGCTCCTGGCAATTGACCCTGCACATCTGGAGCTGCTGGCATCAGCACAGTCACATTATTTTCTGTCTGGGGGCAAGAGGTACCGAGGTCCAGAGTCTTTTTCACAGCAGGTTCACATAAATCACCATGGCCACCACGCTGGCCTCGGGGCACAAAGACCCTACCCAAGGTGCCAGCTCCCAGCAAGCTGGTAAAGATCGGCCGCAAAGCCCGCAAAGTTTGTGTGTCCAGTCTCTTCTGCACTTGCTGCTTCTTCTTGAAGCAAGGCTTCACGGGTGGGATCTTTTCAGACAGCCTCACCTGAGGAGAAAAGTCCTCTGAAGGAGAGCACTTCATTCCTGGGCAGGGAGCCTGGGGCACCACACACGCTGGCTGGGGTTCGGTGTCCATCGGACACACACTTTTCTCTCTCCAAATCACTTTCAAATGTCCCAGAGCCTCCCAAGAATCAATCTAGGGCAGAAAAGAAAACAAGACAGTTAATCTCTCTAATTGCTCATGGTTAACACGAACAAGATCACCCCTGGAGAGGATTTCGAGCCAGCAACAGCAAACTCCTCCCCTCGCTGTGACTGCGGGTAGCCCTCAGGCACGTAAAGCTTGAAAACAGCTAAACTCCGGCTAATTAATCCCAAACCCACACTCCTCATCTCCCCGCACATCCAGGCTCTGAGACACTCAGGCACGCACACAGTCCCCCGAGGGTGGGCAGGAAAGGGGGGTGGTCCGACGCCTCCTCCCTGTCAGGATGTTCAATAAACAAGAGCACTTGGATTCATTCTACTCCACAAAAGCGAACATGACAGTGCTGATTTCTGTGCCTCCCTCACACGCAGACCTGAGGAGCATGAGACAAGTCCCCCCCACATTTCAGACATTCCTGCACCATTTCCTCTCCCACCAGAGGAGCAAACCTACACATTCCCATTCCATTCGCATGTGTCCTCCCTCGTGCCACCTCCCACTCCCACCGGCAGCACCGCCGGGGAGCCGCTGGCTGCGCGGAAACCCGCGGCGAACTTCACACGGGTTTCAGCGGGGGCCAGGATGTCACCCCGGCGTGGTTCTGAGCAATTCACAGCCCATTCCTGCCGCCGCCGCCCCGTCCCCGCCCGCACCCCCCCGTGGCCCTGCTCTGTGGCACCCGGTCACCCGGTGGTGACACATCGCGCTCCTCTGCCTCTCGCCACGCCGGGCAACAGGAATTAAAACAGGGCAGGGAAGCAAACAGAAGGGTGGTAGTTACTCAGGAACTGAGAAAAACATTATTTGCAAGCTGCAGAAGTGTATTTTTTTAAAGCACAAATAAGCAGTGTGTCTCGTACGTCACCAAAAGCAGGTGCTACGCCTTTTAATCAGGAATCCTGTAATATTTGATTACATTTAATTAAACCTGCTTCAATCTCATATGCAGGCTCAATGCTCAGAGTGGAGCACATTAAGGATTACTTCCTGGATAAATGCATTCCGAGCAAAGTTACTCCTCACTTCAAAACAAAATCCCAGAAAACAGAGAAAATTTGGCAACAATCTCTTACTACTGATGATTTGCTCTGGAAAATTTCTCATTGAGTCTTCCGTATTTTGGAACATTTCATTTGTAAGGCTTTTCCATTTCCCTGGGAAACAGCACGTCAGGATTGCCAGGAAAAGAAAAAAAAAAAAAGCTGTACCTCTCAAATTTTCCCATTTTTTAGATTAAATTTAAAGCAAGTGGTATATCTGTTTGGCAGTTAAACCCAAAATCATCGGTGTATCTGTTATTCTTCCACAGACACCAGGCAATTCCTCCAAACCACCAAAGGCACCTTCAAGTAACTCCAAGGGTTTAAAAATCCTCGACTCCAAAGAGAATGAGATGTTCCCGTTCATGCAGCCCAGGTCTCACCGCCCCGGCGAGGAGCAAGAGGATCGGCCAGGTCTCAAGGACCCCTGCAGTGCCAAGGTGCTGAGCAAGTGACTTCTGATCTTGTTCAGCCATACCTCTGCTGCTATTTCAATATTTATATTCCTCACTTGATCAGCATTTAAGTTTTGCTGCTATTTTTACAGAACTGCCTTAGTGAGCAGAGCCGGATCCCCCAACGACTCTAAAAATAAAGCGGCGAGAAGGACGAGTACGGGGCTTTGCCGGCATTCCCGTCTCAGCATTCCAGCAGGCCGGCCCCGGGAGCAGCAGGCAGGAGCGATCCCCGCAGCGATGCTCCCCGCACGCCGAGCTTCAGCAGCCGCCGATGCCTCGCCGGGGGGGTTCGCTCCCCGAGCGCTCGCCATCGCACTCGCCATCGCACGCGAGCCGCGCCTCCTCTGCTCAAGAAAGCCACTCCGCTGGCCTTAAGACACGTTTCAACAATAAACAATAACAGCACCAGCCCAGAGACAGAACCTGAGCACGGCGGAGCTGCCGGGCAGCCAGCCCAGCGCAGCTGGGACCTACCGGCGCGGGCTCCCTCGGCGCGGCTCCCGCGTTCTGACCCAAATCCACGGTAACTCCAGAGCGAAACCACTTTTCTGCTGGGGGGAGATGTAATGAACAAGGCGGGCGCTGGGGCGGTGCCGGAGCCGCGCCGGGACACCCTGACCGCGGCCGGTGCGGGGTCAGCACCGCCGTGTCCGCACCAAGGGACGCGTCCCGCCGCACATCCCGCCCCAACTCGCTGCGCTCCTCCTCACTCGCTCCGCCGCCCGCTTAAGTATCGCTGCCGCGAGAGCTGCGACGGCAGCGCCGGCCGGGGCGGAGCGCGGGCGGGCCGGGCCGGTTCCCCCGCCCTCGGCCGGTCCCCCCGCGGCGCCGGCCAGGCTGCAGCACGCCCCGTGCCCACCCCGGGCCGCCCGGCCGCCGCACCCCGCCCCGCACCGCTGTCAGCGGCGAGAACCGAAAGCGCCGCCCGAAGGAGTTCCCGAGAGCGATAGGACGAGAGGCCCCTTCGCGTTTCATTTATCACGCACCGAGCGTTTCGTTTCAGCCCGGCAGGGAGGGATGTCCCCGAGCACGGCACTGCGTGCGTCGGGCTCGCACGCGAGCCGGGGACGGGCCGGGAACACGCCGGGAATGAGCCGTGTCAGCCCGGGCGCTCCAGTCACGCAGCACGAAGGAACACACCGTCCTCACGGAACGCAAGGACGGTACCCTGACCCTCCCCGCGCCGCCGAGCTCTCGGTGCGAGCGGCTCCAGCTGCGCTAATTAATGAGTAAGAGACAAACACGGAGCCCATCCCGGAACAAAGTCACCCTGACTCACTTGGTGCACCCACACGCAGCCCCTGCCACGGCGCTGCCCGGATCGGGGCTGTGCTCCTGCCGGTGACACACTCCGGAAAAGCGAGCGTGGAGTGGAACAGGTTTCCCCAAGAGGCTGTGGCTGCCCCAGCCCGGGAAGTGCTCAAGGCCAGGTTGGAGGGGGCTTGGAGCAACCAGGTCTGTGGAAGGTGTCCCTGCCCCTGGCAGGGTGGTGGAACGAGAGGAATTTAAAGGTCCCTTCTCACCCCAGCCCGTCCTGTGATAACGCACTACAGGCAGCTATTGTTTATTTACAGAGTATTTTATGGCTGGAATTGGTTAAGAGCAGTTAACCTCCCTTTGTCCCAAAGCCATGCCCGTGCTGTCACCGTCTGGCTGTGCGTGTAAGGGAGCACGGGGCCGCTTCAGCTGTCCATGCCGGCCTGGCATGCTTCCCTGCTGAATCACAGCCTGTTCCCGGAGAAAACCCCAGCGGGGCACGGCCAGCAGTTCACACGGCCACCAACTACAACCAGTGCATGCACAGCATTAATATTGGCCAGACAAAATAACTTATAAAGGAGTCAATAACTTCAGAATATAACATTTATGTTGCTGGAACACCTACTGTATTACTTGCCCAGAGAAGCTGTAGCTCCCCATCCCTGGAAGTGTCCAAGGCCAGGTTGGACAGGGCTTAGAAGCAAGCTGATCTTTGGAAGGTGTCCCTGCCCATGGCAGGGGCTGGATCAAGATGAGCTTTAAGGTCCTTCCATCCCAAACGACTCTGGGCTTCCACAACTTGTGTTCTTGTTTTCTTTTTAAAGCCAGTCTTTCATTCCTTGTGCTCAGTGACTTTATGAAATTACACATACAGAAAATACAGGCAGCTGGAAGGAAACTTGTTTTAAGGTGACACAAGCTGTACAGCACAGCTGGAAAATGCTGCACAGCTGCATTTATAGTGCAGTAGGATATGCCATTTTCCCAACAAATTACAGAAATGGAACTCCATAGAATCACAGAATCTCAGACTGGTTTGGGTTGGGAGGGCCCTTAAAGCCCATCCAGTGCCACCCCTGCCATGGGCAGGGACACCTTCCACTGTCCCAGGCTGCTCCAAGCCCTGTCCAACCTGGCCTGGGGACTTCCAGGGATGGGGCAGCCACAGCTTCTCTGTGCCAGGGCCTCCCCACCCTCACAGGGAAGAATTTTCTCCAATCTAAACCCGCTCTCTGTCGGTTTGAAGCCATTCCCCCTCGTCCTGTCACTCCATGTCCTTGTAAATAAGTCTCTCTCCAACTGCATTGGAGACTCAAGAGAGGCTGAGTAAAGGTGGCATCTGTATCTGCAGGAGCTGAAGACAAATTATCATCTGTAAATTAATTGAGCTCTTGAGTGTCTGAAGCATCAGACAGAGCCTCCCAGTTTGTCTGGACTCGAGCGTTCCCGAGTAGGGTGACTGGGATGTGTCACATCCTCGTTCAGGGAGAAGGAGCTGCTCACATACACTTGTATTTATGTGCCACCACCAGAACAGAAATTACCACTTTGGAATAGCTCCCTTCACGCATGAGCTATAAATAAGAGGCACATATGGCTGAACTGCACACTGGGGTGGGCACAGCTCCTGCTACACTGGGGCTGGGAGGATGGAACTAGGCAAAGACACAGGCTTGGAATAACCATCTTTCCCCAAACAAACATGTAATTAAAGGAAACACAGCACACCAGACCCTCGTACACCCATTTCTGGGGCCACCCCACACAAATATAGAAAGAAACTCTGACCACCATGAAAGCATGATCTCATCTTTAAATACATGTTTAAATCTTAAGCAAGAGAAAGAAAGCTTTTAATTATTTCTTTCAGATGGTAAACGGCCCCAGCTGAATGCAGCAATTTACAACTCTGAGTTGCAAATACAGGATAATCAGTATGCACACTTGGATTTGCTGATGAAAGAGGGGAAACATCTGACTTAAATGTTTTTGATAAAACAACAAAGCTCTCAGGCTCCAACACATTCTTTTTCTAGTGACTCCTTTTCTACCTCAACTCTTGCACAATGAACATTCTTCACTTCCTAAAACACATCCCAGTACAGGAAAGTTCATTGTCCTTTCTAGTGTTTTATACAAGCCAACAAACAGCAACGTGCTGACAATTAACAAAGAGATCACAGAATGGTTTGGGGTGCAAGCACCTTAAAGCTCACCTCATTCCACCCCTGCCAAGGCCAGGGACACCTCCCACTGTCCCAGGCTGCCCCAAGCCCCAATGTCCAGCTTGGCCTTGGGCACTGCCAGGGATCCAGGGGCAGCCACAGCTGCTCTGGGCACCCTGTGCCAGGGCCTGCCCACCCTCCCAGGGAACAATTCCTTCCCAATCTCCCATCCAGCCCTGCCCTCTGGCACTGGGAAGCCATTCCCTGTGTCCTGTCCCTCCATGCCTTGTCCCCAGTCCCTCTGCAGCTCTCCTGGAGCCCCTTTAGGCCCTGGAGGGGGCTCTGAGCTCTCCCTGGAGCTTCTCCTCTCCAGGTGAGCACCCCCAGCTCTCCCAGCCTGGCTCCAGAGCAGAGGGGCTCCAGCCCTCAAGCATCTCTGGCCTGGCTGCAGCAGCTCCGGGTCCTTCCTGTGCTGGGTCCCAGGGCTGGGGCAGCTCTGCAGGTGGGCTCTCACCTGAGGGGGCAGAGGAGCAGAATTCCCCTCCCCTGCTGCCCACGCTGGGGCTCAGCCCAGGGCATGGGAGGTTCTGGGGGCTCAGCCCAGCGCACCCAGCCAGGTCTGGTCATGCTGAGCTCCCAAATTCTTCTCCTCAAGGCAGCTCCCAGTGCCTGGATTTGTGCTTTTCCATACCAATGCTTGATGACAAATGCTAATCCCCTGCAAATACCATTGCAAGCTCTACCCTTTGCCAGCCAGCCAGGGTAGGTGAGCACCCAGGGAAAGGAAAGGTCAGCGATGCAGACATTTATTAAAAGTTAACAGAAGGGAAAAGGTAATCTCTGATGTGCTGGCTGTGTCTCTGTGACGGGGAAATGATGCCAGCCAGGTTTCACTAATGGGAAAGAAGAGGCAGGAGGGCAGCAGAGGTTTAGTCACACTTGCACTCAGGAAGCCTTGGCTGGACTGACACCTACTGGGCTCCACCTGCTGTGGTCGGTCCTCAAGACAAGGAAAGCAGAAATGTCACAGTCCAAATATGTCAAGATGAAATTTTCTATTCATTAAATTAATTTATTAATTAATTTCTATTCATTAATTTAATTCTATTCATCTCCAGACCTTATCTGTTTATAAATGATAATCTACAGCAGGTAAATGGAAGAAGGTGGCTCTAATCTTTAAAATAAAAATTTTCTTGCTGGTTACCTGACATATTCACTGTGTGGAGGGGATTTTTTAGTGAACCTCCTATTTTTCTCTTTTACACTGCTCAAAAGAAAAGTCTCAAAACTTGAGTGGTTCCGATTCATCAATGGAACCTTCTAAATCCAGACCCAACTTTTACATCTGCAGCTGGCAGTAACCAGATTCATTTCCTTGGTCTCAAATTCTCCCTCTTTTAATATCTTGTACTGTAATTAAAAGTTTTGAAAGCACAGCGTGCTGTTTCTTCTATTGAATACACCTCAAGTTTGGTGAAAACAGCATTTATCAGGAAAAAATAATCATGTATTATACACGAGCATCACCACACTTCTGGTTATTTCACTATCACATAATCTTATCTCAGGAAGTGATTTAGGACTGATGAATTCGGACAGGGAACACATGATTCCAAGGTGGGCTCTCTGCCTGGAAATTTTGTTAGGAGTTAATCATTCCTGCAGAGGTATTTTAGTGCCCCAGCCAGAGGAACGGACCTTGACCCTTGGCCTGTGTGAGCAGACAGCACCTCTGTGCTTTCAGGATGTCAGCACAGCAGCACTGTCCAGCTGGAGCTCAGTCACTCCTGAGAGCTCCCCACTTAGGGAGTCCTATCTTATGGAACCAGAAATCATTTAGCACGGAACAGAAACAGAAACAAGTTCTAGGAGACACACTCAGGTCAGCAGTCTCTCCAGAACTCAGTTTTCTAGGTGGAGTTTCCTTCTGCAGCTGGACCTGTCTGAGGGGAAAATTAATGATGCTTCCAAACTAAAACAATAATATTTTTTAAAAGCCCTGTGTTTTATTTTTAAAATGCATGCAGTGAGCATTTGCAGGGAATCAGGTATAGACTGAGACCAGGTAACACTGTACACCAGAAAGTACCAGACTGGAGGGACACTCTGGGACATTAAACTGATTTGCTGAAGCACCCATCCAATCTGGAAGTTGATGTAAATACACAAATTAATACATGAAATGAGTCAAAATATGCCCACAGTGGGGACAGGCTCCTTTGGTTTAGATGGGATTTTGTTGAGCTGCTGCACCCTCTCGTGGAAGTTCTCTTAAATCCATGTAAACCCTGAAAATTTAGTTAAGGCCAAAGCAACACTTACCAATGCTTAACTAACACAAACTGATTCATAAAACACCACTGAACTTTTGAGACTTTTCAAGGATAATGATAATTCTGGAACACTTCCCAGGTGGATTCTGGCACCAGGTGAGCAGCAATGTGTGGACAGCAGTGCTTTGGTCCTGCTCCTTTAGGCCAACTCCTTTTTAAACTAAACAAAACAGGAATGTTCCTTTACAATGCAGTGTTGGCCAACTAAAATAGAAATATTTTCTAAAATCACCATCTAGTTCTACCTAGCACACAGACAGTTCACTATCTGCATCCAAATAATGTAATTAACCTAGTTCTATTTAGCAAACAGGTAATTCACTATCTACATGCAAATAAAGTCCATCCTTTAACCAAAATTTCCAACACGTTAAAAAAAGGATGCCTGGAAGGTAACAGCACTGTCCTGTTTTACATCTGAAAACCAGCTAAGAGCTGCTCCCTGGAGCAAACCTTTAGTTACCCAGTCAAACACTGAGAGCTGCAGCACCCTGGAGAAGTTGAAGGTTCAAATGAAGATCTCTGTAGACATCCCTGGAAAAGGTCAATCCTTACAAGAGAAGAGGGAGAGGCATTGCAAATTTGAATTCCTCCCAAGCTCTGCATGACTCAGCAAGGAGGGAAACAGGAGTGTACACACCTTAAACTGAGAATAAAGTAACTGAACGGACAAAACCAATGCTAAATTCAACAACACTTATTTCCTGTAAAATGCAGGAACCGAAGAACCAAAGTCTGAAGCTCAGGGAGCAGCTGGGTGGACCCAGGCTGCAGAACACCTAAATGAAACCAGCCCTAGGATGATGCAGAAACAGCCACATGCCTGCTCTGCTCAGCAGCTGCTCTTGGAAACAGCCTGAAGTGCTGTGAGGAGGAGATGCTCTGCTCTGCAAATGAGAATCTGCATTTGGACATTATTTCTTTCCACAAGAATTCTGTGTGGGAGCACACTAGAAATGCTTTATTGCTGGGATTCACCCATCTGTGTGTTGCTGGATTCAGCATTCCAGAAGGGTACAGGACACTGCCTTGCTACGTTCATTCTGTTCACGACTTTTTGTCTTTCACATTTCCTGTGGCTTTTTAAATTGGGAAAATATTTGGCAGAATCTTCTCTAAGCAGGCTCAAATTGAGCCCTGATTGGCCAACTGGAAACCACAAAGTTTTCTGTGGATGCATTAATCTCCAACTGTTCCAGGAGATGAGTAGTCAGTAACACCCCCTTTTATTCCCACAGCCAAACATCCCTCACATGGCACTTCAGTTTTAGTTCATCCTTCTTACTTTAGGTATTAGCATTTTAGGAACCACCAGCACAGGGATGGTCAGCTCTTTTGATTACACACTAGGTTAAATTTTCCTGTGGTTCAAGTCCAGGTGCTGGCCAAGCTCCAGGCTGCAGGAATAGGGAACCCCAGAGAAGGCACAGGTGGGAAGTAGCACCAAGCACCCTGAACCCCTCCCACACTGCTGAGGGATGGAGCAGCAGCGGTGGGTGGGTGCCAGGATGACACATGCCAGGCTCAGAAATCCCATCTGCCTGACTCCCTCCCACTGACAGGGATCAGTGCTGAACTGGACCAGGATTATCCCACTGCACATCACCTCACAAAGCCCCAGTGTGAGGACCATGGCAGAGCCACTTGTGGGCTGCTGCTCAAGGGACACAAGCTCAGTATCCCACGTGGACACGACTGCTTGACTGCCTTTGCAATGTGGTTATTTCCCAAACAGTGCCTCTGATACTGCTTTTCAAAAGTGGTCATTTCCAAACTCTTCCCAGAATAAATGCTGAGCAAGGCTGAATCTATTCCTAGACATGATTTCATTCACGTGGTCCACAGGCACAAGAACCTTAAAAATGCTAAAGAAGGAAACTGGAGCAGATGAGACCATTTCAAGACATCAAAAATGGGTCACATATGCTACTCACTGAGCTGCCTTCACCAACAGCGAGTGCCACAGAAATCCAGCAATTCCCAGCCTTCAGAAATGACAGGCACCTCTTTTGGGGGCTACATTCCAGAGGAAAGTGTCCCTGCCCTTGGCAGGGCTTGGAATGAGATGAGCTTTAAGGTCCCCTCCAACACAAACCACTCTGGGATTCTAAACCACATGGAGGGACTGATTTGTCTGGAAAATAACACAGCCAGATTATGGCTCCAGTTTTAAACCTCAGACACCACAGAATGTTTCAGGAAAAGCACAGCACACAGGAGAACTGGAAAGCTTCTCACTCACCCAGTTCCCATACACAGGGAGAAGCTGCTTAGTTCATGAGCGTCATACTCATCCAAAGGAGGCTTTCCTTTGTATTTAAACAATTTCCCATCAGCTGATCCCAAACTCAGCACATTAATCCCTTCCTGCATGATAGATTGCAGTAACCTGACACAAAGGTGTCTTGAGTCTAAGCACACATAAGTGACAACAGTAAAATACACAAAACAAACCCTGGCAGGAAAGGTCACTGCCCTCATTTAAATTTTTCAGCTTAGTCCACCTTACAAATTTAGAGAAAAAGTGAGAGCAGTAAAGACAATCCATGTATTTTCAGAATATTTATCACTGCTGCTGTGCTTCAGAAGAAATTTGGCTAGAAACCTAATTCCTAAGTTACAAAGACAGCAGCATTCATTTTCCTGTTACCAGGAGAACTTTCGCTTTCGGGTCACGGAGCCGTCGCTCCTCTGCTTCTGATGTCTCACATTCTCAACAGCTTCTGAGTAAGGATTTAGCCAAGATACAAATTTAGGCCCTTAAACAAAACCTGGAATTGTTTTATTTATTGGCAAATAAATAAAGTGTTGGCCCAGTTTATTTCTGGGCAAGCATCTATGAAACACTCAGGGTATGAAGCTCTCACTGTACACAGAGTTCTGCCTGAAGCCACAGTTTGCCAGTGCCAGGAGCTTTAAAAAAAGCAAAGCTCTCATTTGTTTTTCATGAAAATCTTTCATCATTCCACTGCCTAAATCAATGTCCTGTTTCATCCTAATGAGGAGACAGATGGTCACTGGGCAGATTTCATTCCAAAATGACAGCATCCTTCCCATGTAAACCAAACCACAAAAAAAAAGGACTTAATTACATCCCACCACAACACAAAACAAATTTACCCAGATGAGAGGAAGGAAGAAATCTGGGCAAGGACAGAGATAATGACTTATCTAAATCCTGAAATAATCTTAATTTTCCCCACAGTTTCCAACTACTTTATACAACTCTAAGCATGTTCTTTAACAAAAAAAATTCACATGACTGGCAGCATTGATTAATTACTGATGTTTCCTACTAGAATCACAAAGTGCTTTGGGTTTGGAGGGACCTTAAAGCCCATCCAGTTCCACACCCCCCCCAGCCATGGGCAGGGACATTGGGGGTTTAACCCACTTTACAAGGAAACCAAGACTGGTCTCCACCCTTGCTGAAGAGCCATCCTCAGCACACATTTGGGAATGCCACCTAAGAGACAAACTGCATTTCCCACCTGTGGAAGTGGAACTGCTGAAACCACTTCAGGAGAGGTTCACGCTTGGCAGTGTCCAAGGCCAGGCTGGACAGGGATAGTGGAAGGCATCCCTACCCACAGCAAGGCTGGAATGAGCTGAGCTTTAAGCCCCTTCCAGCCCAACCCATTCCATGATTCCATGATGAGGAGAAGGTTGGTTCCCTGGCTGTGGCAGCTGGGGAACTGCACACCTGCCCTCTGTGCACAGGTATGGCCTCCATGGTACTCACAGGTGTTCCTGCTGCTCCTCAGAGCTCCTGTGCTTCATCTGATGGGCTGGTGTGTCTGCAAATCCAGCCTGGGAATCCCTGCAGGAGAGAGATTTCCAAGCCTGCAGGGAGGTCTGGCTAGCAGAAGTGTAACTCCCATAGCTGCCTGCAGATAACATGACATCAATAGATCCTGTTAGCACACTGCATCAACACACTCTGCATCTGAAAATCTGCTCTGTTGGAAATTTATTATGAGCTCAAAAAGCAGAGTCCTACTGCACTTAAGTGTTGTATAAAGCTCTATCATAATGAATTCATTTTGATCATATTTAACCTCATTTAAATTTACTCTCATTTCCACACAGCATTTCCTCATGGCATGCACCTCGTGTTTTCTGGAAGCAGAGAACACTAGTAACTGGAGGGAACTAAATGGGGGAAATGACTTGGATTAAATTTTAGACAAATACATGCTTTGCTAAACGAAGTTTACATCAAAATGTTAAAGATATGAAAAGAACTGGCAGTCCTGGGGACAAGCAGTGCTGCAGCCAGCCCAGGCCACTGGGACAACGCCTGTACCCCACTGGCAAGCGCTCCCCACTGGTACAGGACGCTGCTGTTAATCCCCGAAATCTCTGCGGGCTGAGCATCTCCACCACAAACTGCAGAGGGAACACGACAAACAGTGAAAAGCAGGGCACGCTGCACGGCTCCCCAAGCTGGGGTGGAGCTGCGGAGATTAGGAATGGCTCTAAAAGCCTAAAACAAGACAGAAACGCTCTTCTGTGGGGGCTGGCGAGTGGGATTTTCACAGCTAGGGAGAACACGAGAGAAAACACGGGAAATTTCCACTCCTTCCCAGCCGAACTGTGACACCCCGGAGGGATCCCGCCCGCCGGGGACTCACCTGCCTCAGCCACGCGGGCAGCGGGGCTACATCGGGACTGGGATCGGGCTGGGGATGGGCTCGGGGCCGGGATGGGGACGGGGCCGGGCTCGGCGCCGGGCTGAGGGAGGGCCGCGCTCCGGAAGCGCTCCCGGCCGGCCGGGCCCGCCCCGCCCCGTGGCGCCTGACCCGGAGCCGCTCGGCCCGCGCTGACGCTGCCTTGTCCCGCCATGGCTCCCAAGGGCGGCCCCGGCGGCCGGCAGCAGTCCGAGGAGGATCTGCTGCTGCAGGACTTCAGCCGCAACCTCTCGGCCAAGTCCTCCGCGCTCTTCTTCGGCAACGCCTTCATCGTCTCCGCCATCCCCATCTGTGAGCGGGCGAGGGCGGGCGGCGTGTCCTGAGGGGAGATCCTGGAAGAGGGGGATCGGCAACCCTGGGGGGGGGGATACCCTGGAAGAGGGGGATCAGCAGCCCCTGAGGGGATCAGGACTCCCCACCGCCCACCGCGGGCTCTGTCCCGCTGCCCGCGGCGGATCCCGGGGCTGCTGCGCCGCGCCCGGCTCCGAGCCCACCGCAGGCGGGGCTGTCCTGGATCGGAGCCCTGTGGGATCCTGGCTCCGGCCGTGTGGGATCCTGGTTCTGAGCCCGGTGGGATCCTGGTTCTGAGCCCTGTGGGATCCTGGCTCCGGCCGTGTGGGATCCTGGTTCTGAGCCCGGTGGGATCCTGGATCTGAGCCCTGTGGGATCCTGGCTCCGGCCGTGTGAGATCCTGGTTCTGAGCCCGGTGGGATCCTGGATCTGAGCCCTGTGGGATCCTGGATCTGAGCCCGGTGGGATCCTGGCTCCGGCCGTGTGAGATCCTGGTTCTGAGCCGTGTGGGATCCTGGATCGGAGCCCTGTGGGATCCTGGCCCCGGCCGTGCCGGGTCCCGCCCGGCAGCGGTGCCGGTCCCCGGCCGCTGGGGCAGCACTGACGTGTCACCGGAGCAGCGCCGCGGTGCTCTCACAAAGCCCCTTTCAGCCACGCACAAAGCTCATTTCCCCGTTCCAGAGTACCTTCAATGCAGTTGAAAGCCCCCCAGGTGATTTTGGAGGAGTTGGCTTTGGTCTGGCAGAGCCAATGCGGAATTACAGAGCTCAGATCTCAATATGGGTCTCCAGTAAAGGGGTGTTTTTCTTGGAGAGAAATAGCTTCAAATACCATTCTTCCTTTTTTTAAGGGCTTTATTGGAGAATATGGCATATGGATCTTGTTCAGTCTGCAGTCCTGTACAGCGTCATGACCCTCATCAGTACCTATCTTGTGGCTTTTGCATATAAAAACGTCAAGTTTGTCCTCAAACACAAGTAAGTTTGGAGCTTGTTTGAATTTATCATTTAATAATTTAACAAAACCAGAATTTACTACTGTAATTTTTTATTAATAAGAATGCCTGAAATGTTACTCCAAAAATTACTTTGCACGGAAGTATCCTAATTAGTTTCTGTTGTTCTCTTGCAATTATAATCAAATCTTGTCAGCTAAGAGTACGGTAATACAGCAAATCCACCTTCATGCTCAGGGGGTATTACCACAAATTATGTTTCAATTATGAATTATATTACTCTATGTAAGTTATATTACTGTTAGTACTTGTTATTAGTATTTCTTGTCGTCCCTTCACCTTGACAGAACTTATGTATTGGCTAAGTTTTATTTTTTTTTAATATATTTTTAAATTTTATTATTTATTTACTGTAAATACAACTTCCTGTAATCGCAGGGTTGGGTTGTGGGGTTTTTACGTTTCTGAAGTGTGACATGAGTGGTGTTACTTACAGAGTAGCCCAGAAAAGAGAAGATGCTGTTTCCAAAGAGGTGACTCGCAAGCTGTCCGAGGCGGACAACAGGAAGATGTCCCGCAAGGAGAAGGATGAAAGGTGATCTCTCTGTCCTCTTCCTTCTCTCCGTTGTAGCACTGCCTTAAATGTCTTCTTCAAGGCTCTGAGTGGGGTAGTAGGGACTGTGCTTGGCACTGCTTTTTCTGTATTCTGGTGAGCAGAAGCTGCAGTGTAGCTCTTGGTTCAGCTTCAGGCCTTTTTGAGGCGAGTTGTTACGGGAAGGTCTCAGATGCACTTGGTGTTAGAGGGGATCCCCATTGGGACTCTGCGGGGTGGGAGTTTTGGAGCCAAACCCTCTGTCTTCTAGGAGAAGTACTGCACACTTCGGAGTGTGGGTGTGCCAGGACATGTCCTGGATCCCTGGCAGTGTCCACAGCCAGCTTGGACAGGGCTTGGAGCAGCCTGGGATAGGGGAAGGTTCCACATGGCAGGGGTGGAATGGGATTGGGCTTTAAGGTTCCTCCCAACCCAAACCATTCCAGCATTCTGTGGTATCCATTGATTTAAATATATTAGAAATTTCATCTCCACTTGCTCCTAGGATTCTGTGGAAGAAAAATGAGGTTGCAGACTATGAAGCAACAACTTTCTCCATCTTCTACAACAACACCCTCTTTCTGGTCCTGGTCATCATTGCTTCCTTCTTTGTGCTGAAGAACTTCAACCCCACTGTGTATCCTTTATCCCCACACCAAAACCCCCACAGCCCCACTCCTTTTAGTTGTCACTACTAGCTGTAGTTGTCCTGTGGGCTGTGGCATTCCTCTGTTGGTCAGTGCAGCTCATTGTAGTGCATCAGCTTAGAATGTTGTAACAAAAAGAAGAGTTTACCAAAAAAAAGTCTCCCAATCACATAAATGTGACGTGAGATGTTCCTAGGATATTACTTGGACAATATACAGAAATTCTCCTGGCTTTGCCATTCCCATTGTGACTCTGGAGTGAGGACACAGCTCAGTTTCCTGCAGAAACACTGTGTCAGTGTTGGTTGCCTGGAGCTCTTACCTGACTGGATGCTTTAGTTTCAGTAACTTCACAACTGAAATTTCCTGAAGGAAATTAGCATTGCCAACAGGGCCGTTAATTCAAAAGCTGTATTTATAAAACTTGTGAGAGAACAGGCTTAACTTTACAGGTGTCTTAATTCTGCAGGTGAGTTCATGCCCTGATTGTGAGCTGTTTCATGTTGCAATAGTTCAGTTTTAAAACTACAGAGAAAGACCATTTCCATTCCTTCCTTTTCATAAAACTCCTACTCAGTGTTCTGTACCAAAGAAGTATCTTGACAATTCCTTAACCTGTTCCCTACAGAAACTACATCCTTTCTATCAGTGCTTCCTCAGGACTGATTGCTCTGCTGTCCACAGGATCCAAGTAGACAGAAAACCCACAGCAGTTTCTTCCTGTGAGAGGCTTCAACTGCCATGAAAATGTCTAAGGGTGGAATAGGAATATTTTTTCTTTTAGCATGAGGAAAATGTGGGGAGGGTTTGAACCCAAACTGGTTGAATTATATTTACTTTTGGTATCTTTACATGGTATTCGATATTGGAGTTATTCAGGTTTTTTTTTACTTAGCGAGGAGAGGGAATGGGGTGTGAGCTGTGAGCAGACATCACCACAGAGGAGTGATGGTGCTGCAGCTCCACCCTGGGACTCTGCTCACACAGCTGTACCTGCAGCCTGGAGCAGAATTCCCCTGGCAGTTCGGTGACTGGCCTCAGCCAAACTCACTGGGCATAGACGAGACAATCCCTTTATCATTGTAACTTGAGAAGTTGTAATAAAAAGGAGCTTTTTTTGCCATTTAATTCCATGTGTTTTCATTCTTCGTTTTTTAAAAAATGGGGGTTTTCATATCTGGGTTTGTCAACTCTTTCTGCTTCCAGAAGAGAGGAGACTTGTACAAGCTAACAGAGGTACTGTATTCATTAGAAGCACTCCTTATTTTTGAGTAACTTGGAGTCAGGACAAAACCTAAATCTCTTAGAAAAACACTTTGGAAGTGGTTTGAATGTACTTATTTTTTTCATTCATCTTCAAAGTGGTAAATAAATTAAAAACCCTGCCAGTTTCCCTGCACAGCTCAAGAAAAATGCTTTAGCTGGCTTTTAATAATGGGTTTATCAGACAATCCTGTGCCTTCTTTTCTGGCTATCACTGGAGCAGCTGTTCACTTAAATGCCAAATTCTACGGATATTAATGGAATTCCAGTTACAGATCCTGCCATGTCAGACTTGGGATCCTGAAGAGGGAAGAAAGAGAAAGTTTATAATCAGATTTAATGTAACAATTACTCTGCTAATCTTGGCTTCAATAGGATTAATGGACAGTAGAGGAAAATGGAGAATCTGAAGACCAGGAGACAGTAATGGCTCTATTTCTGACAAATTCAAGTACTTCTGGTCATTTAATACTCTTTAAATTAACTGTTTTCTCTCAAAATGCATGGATTTCTCTTTATCCCTTCTGCCTGACTGTTCACCACTGGAAGGAGACATTGCACAGTGCTGCTGCCTGCCTTGGACAGCTTCACCTTCCTTGGCCTCACTTCTTATAAGGGATATAACTGATGGATTTTAGGCTCTTAGCACACATGAAGCAGATTTTTAACAAACCCATCTGTAAACAGCCAGAGCCCAACACAAAGCCAGGCTGGCTCCTCTGCAAGCAGCAGGACTTGGATGTTGCTGTTTTTCCTGTGTTCCTCTCAGAACCCCCAGGGCTGAAATTCACACCCTTGAACGGCCCATGCTATACTCACTTTGCTGGCAGGGTTGGGAGGCTCAGCCTGCCCTGGCAGGGCTCTAGCAGGTGTATTTTGCAGAAAATCTGCTGTCTGGAGCAGTGCTTGGAAGCAGCACTTTCTTCTGCCATTACTGTCAGCTCACTGAGTCTTTTATTAACTGCTTTTCATCTTCTTTTAGGGCTTTTTTTGGTATTGACAGTTGCTGAGGCCTGGAGCTTAGTGAGTGTCAGAATTTTCCTGGAGAGGGAACATTGAGCACTGACAGCCTGAAACAAAAGCAGGTGGGTGGGTGGGGTGGGTTGTGTTCTGCAAAAAAACTAATCTTGAGCCTTCACAGAAAAGTTCAGGGCTTTTTTTGGTTGGCATTTGGATTTTTGTTCACTTTTTCAGTTGTTTTTATTTCTTTGGAGGTGATGTTTGGTTTTTCCTTTGCAATCCCCACTGCAAGCTGCAATTATAAATAAAAAATTCAATATAACATACTAAACGATATTTCTCTAGTCTAATGCTGAGGGTTAAGCTAAAGCTGGGCTGCTGCTTGGCCCCACACTGCCCTCAGAATCTGAAGCTCTTGCTACAAGTAAGGGACAATGCCATCTCCTGTGTTAAAGAAAAAGTTGGGAATTGATCTAGTTTTAACACATTCTTGGATTCCCAAGTACATGAGAAGGGGAAGAGAGAACATTAAATTGTACCTCCAGAGGGAGGAAAAGGAATTAGTCTGCTACTGGGAGGATAATTATATTAAATTAATAAAGCTGTTAACTGTGTAATGGTTGAAGCCTTTGTAAAAGTTAACAATAGCTAATGGTAATGCAGCATGGGGTGCTCCCAGGGGAGGGGAAGGTGGGCTCATCCTCAGCTGGCTGTGACTGGCCAGTGTCACCTTGAAGAGGCTGGGGACAGCTGCACTGGGTTTATTTCAGGCCAAATCACAGAATAGTTTGGCTTGGAAGGGACCTTAAAGCCCATCCAGTGCCACCCCTGCCACGGCAGGGACACCTCCCACTGTCCCAGGCTGCTCCAAGCCCCAATGTCCAGCCTGGCCTTGGGCACTGCCAGGGATCCAGGGGCAGCCCCAGCTGCTCTGGGCACCCTGTGCCAGGGCCTGCCCACCCTCCCAGGGAACAATTCCTGCCCAATATCCCATCCAACCCTGCCCCCCTCAGCTTCAGGCCAGGACAGACCTTATCTAGGATGTGTGTGCTCCTTGGGGACTGACTTCCAGCAGCACCTTGTCCCAGGAGAGAGCCAGCCCAGCTCCCTCCTGTCCCTGCTGCCTTGGCACCGGCCCTCGCCCCTCCTGGGCACAGCTGGAATGCTGCCCTGGGGAACAACCCCCCCATCCTCAGCAGAAACCCCTGCTGGCCCAGAGCAGCTCTGGTGTCAGTAACAGGTCTGCAGCTCTCAGGGTAGATGCACAAAATGCTTTTATTGTGTCCAAGCAGAATTCCAGTCAGACTGCATTTCTCATGTACAGCAGGAGTCATGTACACACACCACAGCTTCAAATACAGGAGGAGACCACTCGGGTGTGGGGAGCTGCTCAACCGGCCCAGGTGAGCGCTGCAGGGGGGGAGGGGAGTACAAGGGTCCTACAAATACTGTACAGAGCTGTATCCCAGCAGGGATGGGAGAAATACAGACTGAAATCATAGGAGCATGGTGCAGAGCAAATCCATGGGAAGATACAACGTGGGTCTTGAGCTGGGCAAATTAAGATGGAAATTCTTCCTGTCAACTCCTGTAAATGCTCACAAAAATCTGTTTAAAATGTGTCTGTGCACTTACTTATCCCTGGTTCCAAACCAGGTGAAAGCAGGTGTAGCCTTTTGAAGTACGTACCTGATTGTTCCTGCAGCTCTCAGCAGCTATATATTATATATATTTATAGTATCTATATCCTTAAAAGCTCCTGAATATTGAAATTTGCAGTAGCTCTGTCTACAAGCAGGCAGAAGTAGAGGCAGGTTTTTATAGATGCAAAACCCAGTATTTAATCATGGCTTTCTTGGTTTAAGGTTTATGGAGAAGTAGAGCTTCGCAGAGCTGTTGTGTTCAGTAACCTGACATGCGTGTTTGGGCTTCCTGACACTGCCCAGGAGCACTCCACAGCTGCAAGAGCTGCGTAATTAGGAGCTGAACTATCTTAATTCCTAACTAGTTCTCTGTCTTACAGCCTTTATTCAACTACAAAGAAATCCTAGAGCTTATATTCAACGTAAAAAAGCAGAGTTTGAGCTTGCCCCTTCCACCTGTTAACCTGAAGAAACTTTATGGTTGAGATTTCCCAAACATGGTTTTATTAAAACCTGAAGTTGTATCTGGCTTTTCTTCATTGAAAAAATAGATCTGTACATCCTTCTTTAATTACCAAGTACCTGAAGGTTATAAATTATGTCTTTTTTTGCTTTACAAGTGTTTGTCACAGCACAAGCATGAGGTGCAAAGAGTAAAGTAAAAATTAATGAACTCGGTCAAGAAGGTAAGAAAATACAAGGTTATTCTTGGTTAGAAGAGAGATCAACTGTGCTTTTAAATTCACTGCAGAGTAGTAGCAAGAGCACACATCTCGAAGGATCCAGTGACAGTAGACACCGAGCAGCAAGTGCTGAATGATTCTCATGAGAGTAATTCGGGGCTGTACTGGAGTACAGAGCACTTCTAAACCATGCAGTCCAGGAAACTCATGCATTGCATTAGGATCTGTAGTCCTTCTTGCTGTAGGGCTTGTTGCCCAGGATATTATCTATTTCATTTACAATATGGGATGTCATCTTTGGAAGGACCTGGGGTGGAAGAAAGCGATGTTTAATCGAGATCATTCCAAAATGAAACCTCGATTTTATCAAAGTACATTTCTTCTGGGGTTTTTGTGTGACAGATATTAAACATTCACCTAATAACTTTCTCCCTTGAAGGAAAAAACACTGGAGTGTCTTTACTCAGTGAGAGAATCACAGCAAAGCCTCTCAGCTTTCTGTGTGGAATATTGCTTGGTTGCAGTGGGACACGAGCTGGTGGCAAGGACAGCAGAGGAAGCTCTGGTTGTGAAAAACTACAGGGAATAATAAAGGGAGTGCAGGTGACATGTGACAGCACACTCTGTCACAACATGGCCTGGAATCACCTGCATTTTCAGATACATGAAAGCTGCTGATGCCACCCTGGTGTCACTGGATTTGTCTGCAATGACCCCAAGTGGTGCCAAGTCATGGTGACACCAGAGATGTGCCTGATGAAGGGGCACGAACAGAGCTGGGAGACAAAATCCCAAGTGCTCCCACTATTGAGGGAAGGAGGGTGCTGAGGTCTGGTGCTGTCCCCCAGGGAGCTGAGCAGGGCTCACCCCCTCCACGGAGGTGCCACCCCCCCTGCACTCACCTGTATGGCTCCGAGGTTCTCGATCAGCTGCTCGGGGTTGGAGGATCCCAGAAGGACAGAGCTCACCCCCTCGTTCCTCAGGCACCATGCTGGGAATAAAGGCACAGCGGGGTCAGGAACAGAGATGGAACAACACAGCCTCGCTCCAGACCCCACTGTTTGACAGAGCCTCTGCTTGGAAATAATCACATTATCTGTCTCAGCTTTGCTCCTCTCACCTACCAGGAGGAAGATGCAGGGATCAGATAACAAACCCCACAGACCTTCCAGGATCCCACCTGAGCCTGGTGCCTGCCCCAGCGCTTCTCACCGTTGTGGGGTTTGGTTGTTCCCGATCACGAATCACAAGGATTCACTGCTGGGCTGTGGAGCCAGAGATCACCTTTCTGACAGACACCTGGTATTTTCCAGCCTCAGCTCTCAGCAGCATAAAGATAATTATTAGAAAAAAACTCCAAAACTCATTTTGCACAGCACTCTCTTGTCTGCCAGCCCAGCACCCCAAAGGTATGGCTTCATCGGGGCAGGCAGTGTCCAGGCAATCAGGGAGGTGGGAGCCCTGGGGATGCCCAAGATACTCGGACCCTGCAGTCACAGCCTGCTGCTGCTGCTGGAAGCAATCCTGCTTTAAGTAATTGTTACCCAGAGAAGCTGGGAGTGTCCCAGGCCAGGTTGGAAGGGTTTGGAACAACCTGGGCTATTGGAAGGTGTCCCTGTCCATGGCAGGGGGTGGCACTGGATGAAATTTAAGTTCCTTTCTAAACCAAACCACTGCAGGATAAATAATGATTTACACATTTTAAATAACAAACACATCTCTAGCTACAGGCCCAGACCAAACCATGATGGAAAGAAAACACCTTTTCTGTGTTAGCCTTTCCCAAGCCAGCCCTGACCCCTGAAGAGGGATGGGAGCAGCCCTGGAGCTGTGCAGGGACCCACCAACAGCCAGCTGTGGCAGCGTGCAGCCGAGGCGCTCAGCGATGGGGGACAGGTCCTTCAGCTTCCCCTGCTGCTTCCTGCCCTCCTCGCTGATGATCTTCTCCTTCAGCCACTGGTAGCACTGCAGAGCAATCACAGCACATCGGGCTGTCAGCTTTCATCCTCCGAAATGGGAAGTTTAAGGCAATTTATAATTACGATCTATAAATATATAAATAGCAGCACTTGAAAAGCCATGTCCAGCCCAGAAGGTCGCGGAGGCTGAGTGACACAAAGCTGGGCTGCCCAAAGCAATTAGGGCAGGGCCAGAATGTCTCCTATTGTCCTCAGCTCTCTGGTTTTATTCTCGCTCCAGAACCTGGAACCTCCTCAGTTTTCTTTTTGGACCCCATAACCCCCAATAATAATAAAATCAGGATAACCGTGGAGAAACCAAGCTGTGGCGACACCAGAATGCCCAAACCTGTTAGAGAGGGCAGCCCCCCGCAGCCCATGGGTCTTCAGTAGGCTTGCCCTTGTCTCAGGGGGGATTCTGTGGAGGCATGCTGGGATCACTGGGGGGATGCTGGGGGGCTGAGCACCCCCATGCCCTAGGCTGGTGCCCAGGAAATTGATGTCCAAGTCTGTTGGACCTTCGTGGTTCGGGGGGCTGAAGTGGCAGCAGCTGCATCCATTCATGGTTGGACTCCGTGACCTTGGAGGTCTTTTCCAACCTTAATGATTCCAGGATTAACATCAGCGAGGGGCCTGGAGCGCCACAGAGCCCCTGGCTCGTGCCTCCTCCTCGGTGATGCCCATCAGCACGGGGTGGTGCCAGCATCCAGCATCCACGTGCAGCCCCCAGTCCTGGCTCCAGCCCCAACCCTGCCCCAAACCCCTCTCAGCCTTCAGCTCACTGCGTGGGGAGCCTGAGCTCGTTCTAACCCAGATTCTCCTGCTCTGTGGAGTGTGGTTGCCAGAGAAACCGAGCTGATCCATCAATACGCAGCCCGGCCTTCTCACGAGGGAGCCCTTTCCCCTTTGTTATTTTCCTGCCCTCACAAAAGCAGCACAACTCAAACATCCACAAGAAATACCTTGAGTGAAGCCCTTGAGCTTTCAGGGACCCCGTTGCCGTATTTCCCTGAGATGATCCCACAGGCCAGGGGAGACCACGTCATCGCTCCCACCCCTGCACAGGAAACAGAAAAAGGGGATTTTAGGGGAGTGGGGCAAATCACACTTGTAGCAAAAATATGCCTTTCAGCTAAAAACTAAAACAAAACCAAACAATTGCAGCTTGTTTCTGTTGCCACTGGCAGCAACGCTCAGTTGGTGTTCCAGGAAGATGCTGCTGATGCCCTTAAGGGTATTAAGGATTTATTTTACTTAATGGGCCACAGGAATCTCAGAGAGTAAGGAGCAGCCAAGCCAATTAATACTTAATATGTTTATTAATATACTTTATTTATTAATATATGATATTAAGCAATACTTCTTTATCAGAGGCACAGTAAGATGGTTTTTCTTTTAGGTCACTAGATAGAGACGTGGCTTTGTCATTGGTCCCACCTGGAGCCCTAGGTCACCCTGCTGTCCATTCCTTTCTGGGAATGCCCGAGCCAGAAGGCACAGCAGGCTCAGACTCACCGATTTTGTGATACAATTCTGGCAGCTGCACCTCCACCTTCTCCCTTTGGAACAGATGATACTCGGCCTGTTCGCACACGGGTGGGATCATGTTAAACTGCCTGGCCACGGAGTAGGCTTCCTGCAGAGGAGAAACCCATGGATGAAACACTTCAGTAAATGCAAATATCCTGCAGGATGCACCAGGCAATGTTCTCTGAGTGTGCAGGAGATGGCCAAGGCAAGTCTTGCTGTCCCTTGGCAAGGGGAAGTGGGGACCATCAGGATGCTGCAAACCTGGCATCTCCTGGAATCACAGCCTGGTGTGGGATGTTAAAGCCTGTCTCATTCCACCCCCTGCCGTGGGCAGGGACCCCTTCCATGGGCCAGGTTGGCCATGAGCACTGACATCAAACTGAAGGACTTGACTGCAGTCAAACCAGAATGACACAGACCCAAATTAACCACCCAAACCCCCAAACATCAGCCCATCTTCTGCTAATTAGCATTGGGCTCATTCTGGGACAGGTTTCTATATTATTTGAGGTGGAAGCACTGGACAGAGTGAAACCCCAGAGTGCCCAGGGATCCGAATGGCAGCCCTTACCACGATCACCCCATGGCAGCCCTTACCATGATCCCCATGGCAGCCCTTACCATGATCCCAACCCTTACCATGATCCCAACCCTTACCACGATCACCCCATGGCAGCCCTTACCATGATCCCCATGGCAGCCCTTACCATGATCCCAACCCTTACCATGATCACCCCATGGCAGCCCTTACCATGATCCCCATGGCAGCCCTTACCATGATCCCAACCCTTACCATGATCCCAACCCTTACCATGATCCCCATGGCAGCCCTTACCATGATCCCAACCCTTACCACGATCACCCCATGGCAGCCCTTACCATGATCCCAACCCTTACCACGATTTCCATGGCAGCCCTTACCATGATCCCAACCCTTACCATGATCCCAGCCCTTACCATGATCCCAGCCCTTACCATGATCCCCATGGCAGCCCTCACCATGATCCCAGCCCTTACCATGATCCCCATGGCAGCCCTTACCATGATCCCAACCCTTACCATGATCCCAGCCCTTACCATGATCCCCATGGCAGCCCTCACCATGATCCCAGCCCTTACCATGATCCCAGCCCTTACCATGATCCCCATGGCAGCCCTTACCATGATCCCAACCCTTACCATGATCCCAGCCCTTACCATGATCCCAGCCCTTACCATGATCTCCATGGCGCTCCAGCGGGACGTGCCCCAGTACATGGCCATGCCCTGGTTTATCACGTGCGTCATCGCCCGCACGATTTCTGAAGGAAGGCAGAACAAGGGGTGTGAGGAGTGCCCAGAGGCCACGTTTCCAGCACCAAATCCACTTCCAAATGCCACACACGCTGACAACCCTGAGCCCTGAACATGGCTCCTGCTGTGCTCTCCTGCCCAGGTGTGGCTGGAAAAGCATTTTCAGTGCAAACGTCAAGACATTGACCCTGCAGCTGGTTAAAAAGTGCTTTTCCCACCTGGCTCTTGCCTACCACCGCCTTAGGAGAACATCTTTCGAAACGGAACACAAGAGGGCAGCACAGTGGAAAAATAAACTTCAAAATAAATTCTATTTATTTCAAAATTTGCTTCCTGAAAGCACGTGTCTGGGTCTGCTTCTTTTCACCAGGAATACTGGGGACAAACCTGCAAAAATGGGTGATTGAACCCCACTCCACCAAGGGCCCTGTCACCCTCGGGTGTCACCTCTGCAAAACCCAGCACAGCAGTGCATGGAAGCTTGCAAGGCTACACACACCAGGACAGGATCTCGGATTTCATCCCTCAGACCTCTGCTGAGCAGCCCTGCCTGCCTGGGGGTGAAAAACCCTCACACTTTAGTTTAAAGGAATCCCAGGCTGGTTTGGGTTGGAAGGGATGTTAAACCCCATCTGTGCCACCCCTGCCATGGCAGGGACACCTCCCACTGTCCCAGGCTGCTCCCAGCCCCAGTGTCCAGCCTGGCCTTGGGCACTGCCAGGGATCCAGGGGCAGCCCCAGCTGCTCTGGGCACCCTGTGCCAGGGCCTGCCCACCCTCACAGCCAGGAATTCCTTCCCAATATCCCGTCCATCCCTGCCCTGTGTCACAGTCCCCAGGAGCAGCCACGAGCCAGAACCACTGCCCTGGCTGTGGTAACAAATCCCTATTTCTGACAGGGCTGCAGCACAGACACAACCCCAGCCACTGCCCACAAAATGGGAAAAATGGGCTGAACTCACTCTGAGAAGCAAAAGAAAACAGTTCTGGGGCACTGCTGCCCATGGCACCTCGTAGTCAGCGGGCACTGCCACATCTCCAAGTGCTCTTCCCATGAGAGAGTCAAGGACCTGACACTCCCCACCGACTCCTGTAACTCTGGCCACCCCAAACCCCTCTGGAGGGGCTGCCCTGGAGCCTGCTGTGCCCAGTGCACCCCTCTGCAGTGCCCAGAGAACCCCTCTGCAGTGCCCAGAGAACCCCTCTGCTCCCACTGGGATAGGGACTCCAGGCAGATCGAGACACGCTGCCTTTCACATCGGCAGGATTCTCGTCCTACTTCTGGAAAGGCAAAAGCAGGAGCTCGGCAGTGAGGAGGGTTCGATGCCAATCTGGGCGTTGCTGTGAATCCTTCTGCAGGCACTGACAGGCAGCTCTGAGGGTGAAGGCTCCATTTATAACCTGCAGGGCTGGGATTCGTTTGACACACAGACCTGCCTTAAACCCAAACACAAATCCACTTTATCCGAGGGAATGAGGGAAAGGAAATAAAAACCCCAGGCAGCATTAAAGCCAGCACTGGGATGTAAAGGAAACTTCCATTTCTTCACAAAAATATATAAATGCATTTCACTGAAGGGTAAACATAGAATCAAAGACTGGTTGGGGTGGTAAAGGACCTTAAAGATCACCTACTGCCAAGCTCTTGCCATGGGCAGGGACACCTTCCACCTGACCAGGGCTCCAGGATACAACTGATGAGCTATTTCAAGCTTCCCCATCTGAATATTTAATTAAAAATTGTTTTTCATTTCCTACCGCCATCAGTCTAAGCCTGTAAGTGATCCTTCCCTTCCTCCCTCCCTCTCTCCTCAGCAGCTTCTCCCTGGGTTAGTTTTCTATTTTTGCCCTGCCACCATTTCAGAGTTTTGAAAAACATTTCGTCACACGCCTCTTACACATCTCAGCCTGTGGTTGTTTTCGTTTCTCCCACCTCTACTCCTTTCAAAAAAAAAAAAAACAAAACACCCAAGTCAATGCAGAAAATGTATATAAATATATATATATATCTCCTTTTGTTTACAGAGCCGGGACGGCGATGGGATTCGGGAAGAGCACACGCCCGGATCTCTTGTCCTGCCAGCTGGATGCCCAAAAGGCAGCACTTAAGAACAGGAGACTTTTTTTCCTTAAATATAGATCAATGCTTCAAATCCCAAATAACAGCCCGTGGCAGCATGATAATAATGACAACTTTGAAGTAGCTTAAGGTTCCCTGGTAGGAACGCTGTCACCTTCCCTCCCCGCGTGCCAGGGCTGTGCCTGGTGCTGGATACACTGTGGGCACCTGGCACTGTGACAATGGGGGTCACACTAGGGGACTCCAGGGACCCTCCTTTCCAGCTGCACTCCTGGAAAAGGCCCTTGGGATGAAGAAAAAGCATCTGCTTGCACAGCTGGGGGATGAGATTTTCAGCCCGAGTAACAAGGCACGAAACACACGGGAATTCTGGAGAGGACGGATCCTTCCCATCATCTGTTCCCCAACGTCCCTGACCGAGGGGGCTGTGTGGTGGCAGAGGATGGCAGGGACACCCCACACGCGGCTGACCTGGTCCCAGTGAGGATGGGCAGCCCCTCACCCCTCATCCCCCCTGCCTGGCAGATCCCAGCCCGGCTCTGGGGCGTGGGGGACACGGCCAGACCCACCTGCAACGAGCTTCCCAAGGTGCTCCTCTCCAGCTGCTCCCTGACTCCAACACCCATTGCTTTTACAATGGAAAACTGTTTTAATTTGCTCTGAGGCCTTTAAGAACAGTAAATACATTTCGGGGGTTTAGGTTAAGCAGCTTTGCCAGGTGCCCTGAGTCACTGACAGCACAGAAATCCCCATGGAATGCTCGTCTGCTCCGTTCCCTAGGGGAGGAACTGAGCCTGGACAGCCTGGGGAGAGAAGGGATCTGCTCTGGCTGGGGTGGAGCAGAGAAGGATCTGTAAAAGCTGCTCCTTGCTGCTGCTGCCCATGGGCACTTGGCAGCAGAGGGAGGAGTCTGAGGGACAGGGCAGAAACCCCATGAGCAGCAAGCAGGGAAAACAAACAGGACCGTGCCAGGTTTTGATTTGGTTGTGCCCCCCTGCACACAACGAGCTGGCTGCTCCAGCAGGGCCCACAGGTGCTGCCACAAGTAGGGAACATTTTAAAGTCACCTTCTCCTTCAGGAGTGGCTGCCCCTGGATCCCTGGCAGCGTCCCAGGCCAGGCTGGACGGGGCTGGGAGCAGCCTGGGATGGTGGAAGCTGTCCCTGCCCATGGCAGGGGGGCTGGAATGAGATGAACTTTAAAAGTGCCTTCGAAGCCAAGCCACTCCATGACTCCCTTGTGGGAGAAGCTGAGGCGTGTGTGGTGCTGAGCCGGGATGGAGTGGCTCGGGAAGGCAGCGCAGCACCGACAGATGGCCCAGCAGATGCTCTGGGATGGAAGTGGCTTAGTAGGTGAACCATAAAAAAGGCAGGAAGAACATGGGAAGTATCTCCACCACGCCATTCATAACAAAAATGTCCCTTTTTTCACCCTGCTCGAGCCTCACCGAGCACCACAGCCGTGCCTGGCTGCCAGGGCCGGTGCTGCCAGCGGGATCCGCGGTGCCTGCAATGCTGGGAACGTGGGATCAGCTGTGCTGTGGGCACGGGAAACCCATCCACACCGCTCAGTGACAAGTGACTGAGCAGAGAGGTCACTCCTCCCTCTCAGACACAACACGGCATCTTCCTCGACCTCCACAGCTCCTGAGAAAGCTGCACTGCTCCTAAAATCCCAGGCTGGTCCCTGACCCGCAGCTGCTGGCACTGGGTGGCACCCACAGGTCACCCTGGGTGGCACAGCAAGGAAATGGGTGTCAGGATTCCTGACATGGAGCTCCAGGTCTGTTTGATTCCCATGGACCATCCACGGCAGCTCCTGCAGCCATCTGACAGGGACACCTGCCTTAAATCCAAACACAAATCCACTCCAGCTGAAGGAATCAGGGAAAGGAAAGACTCTAAACCTTAAAGCCATTCCTGAGACATAAAGGAAACTTCCATTTCCTTCCCAAACATACAAATTCATGTCGTGGCAGGGAAGACATAGAAACTTGGAATGGGCTGGGAGGAACCTGAAATAACATCTAATTCCAGCCCTCTGCCGTGGGCAGGGACACCTTCCATGAACAGGACACCACAAATGAGATATTTCATATTTAAACTGCCCCACCTGAACATTTAATTACAAACTGTTTTCCATCTCCTGCCCTCCTCAGTCTAAGCCCTTAAGCCGGGATCAGGCACGCTGAAATGTTTAACTGCAGCTCGCACCAACCTTCCATGGGGGTGTTGTTGTCCGGCCGGTTGGCAAAGACCACGTCCACATATTCCAGCTGCAGCCTCTGGAGAGAAGCCTTCAGCCCTGGGAATGGGAAAGCAGAGACAAGGACAGGCAGGGTCAGAGGGAGGCACAGAACGGAGCCAAGATGGGACTCAAATACAGCTTGGTGTATTTAAATAGACATATTTAGAGATACACACACACACAACCACTTAGGATATGAGAGGGATGCTGAATAACGTTGTCCCGTGTCCTGCTGCCATATGAAGAAGAAAGCACCAATCTGGCCACATGCAGAGCCCCTCCTTCCACAGAAGGTGCTTTATTTCAGAATTCCCAGGATCTGGGCTGACCAGCCCCTGGTTACCAAGCGTGCAGAAGCAGCTGCCAGGGACTATTCTGGCAGTTAATTCAATCTGAATTTTGCCACAGAGCCCTTCATGCTCCAGTCCCAGCTCCTGATGCCCGGCCCCAGGGGGACATTCCAGAGATGCAATCCCAGAGGGAAGGATGGTGGCACTGGGGTCGGGGCCTTAGGAAGAGCAGGTAAAGCACCAGGGAGGGCTTTACCTTGTCAGGGTGAGTGAGCTGCGCCCACCTGCACTGCAGACAGACTTGGGCAGAGCAAGCCAAGGCCCTTTGCAGCTCAGTCCATGAATGGCCAGGTTTTGAGAGCCTTCCTGTGGGGATCTGATGGGAGATGGCTTCAAACCCCTACAGATATATTTATGTGTCTATGGATGAGTGTATGAGAGAGGGCGAGCAGAGGATGGGCATTTTATCCATCTCAAAATTCAGCAAACATTTTCAGCCTGCTCTATTTTGACTCATTCTTCATGCATACTCATAAAAACATTTTGTTCTTGGGAAGATTTGTAGAAAATAACTGTTAGAAATCCTCTCTCTCACTCAGATAGATATAAATACATATATATATATAAAATATCTACCATTGACCTTAATGTTGTTTGCAGGGTGTTCTGTGAAATTATCCCAACTGCTGCCAGTTCTTTTCTGTCATTTCCTGAAGTAGCTCCACAAGAAATGGAAAATGGGTGGTTTTGGAGTGCCTGTGACACATCTGCCACCTCCCTGAGCACCTTTAGTGCCACTGCCTCACTGAGGCTTATTTAGATGAAAGTTCAACAAAATATGCTACAAGAAAAACTTCCTCCAGCATTACCTTACTGGGAAAGTCACATCCCAACACAGCTGGATCCTGCAAACACTCCAAGATAAAACTCTCCAGGGCAATCCCAGCTGGTCACTGTGAGGGAAAACGGCCCCTGCTGCAGGGATGCTCCTCGCCAGGAGCAGGAAGGAGGATGGAAGGAGCCAAACCTGCACCCCGGAGAGGGGCTGCTCTCCCCTGTACTGATCCCACCTGACCTGGGCACTGCCTTGGGGCTCCCCTGGGGTTCAGCTCTGCATTTTCCAGGTGGCCAGCACCCTGAAAGGAGAGCTGCTGCCCTGGGCTCCTCCATGGACCTTGACCCGGAGGATTTCATCCGCGTCCCCAAACAGCAGAGGTTCTGCACATCCCGTGGTGGCAGAAGGCACAAATGGGTCACACAGCAAAGCAGGTGGGGCACAAGTCCTCCCCAGGGACCTGTCACTGCCCTTCTGGGAGCTGGACACCCCTGGAATGCCCCTCCACAGCATTTCCCACCCCCAGACTGGTTCCCCCGCGATTCCTGCAGAGAACAGCCCCAGCCCTGTGCTGCAGGATGCTCCCGCTCCAGCGCCGCGGGCAGCCAGCCCAGGCTGGCTCCTCTCTCAGGGACAAGGTCACAGCTGACACTGCTGATCCTGGATGTGATCCTTAATTCCACAGGAACGGGCACTGCTCCGCCTGTGTGCTGCGAGCTGCAGCCGTGCCCGGAGGCCTGGCCTGGCAGAGCCCCGCAGAGCCAGCTCTGGGTACGCCCCAGGCAGGCACGGACAAGGTTTTGTATGTGGATAAATAGAACACAGTGTTCGCACTCTCCTCCCTCTCCTGCAGCAACACATCCAAAAGGACAGAAAAAAGCGCTGGGAAGGAGAGGAGGAGCAGGGGTTTGGGTGAATAAGCCCCGAGGGATGAGTGAGGCAGCGCTAGGTGGGACGCGGATCCGCGGAGCCCGGTGAGGAATGGGCAGCAAAACCGAGCACTTGAGCAGGAACAGCACCAGAGCAAACCTCAGCCGTGCCAGCTGGGGCCTGGCACCCCTCCAGAGGCTATTTCTGCAGGCTGACATCATGCCCACATCCTCATCCTCGTCCCTCCCGGCTCCAAAGGGAGCCCAGGCACCCCTGGCCATGGCTGGGGATGTGCAGAGAGAGCTTCCCCCAGCAAACCCCACGGTCAGCATGGCACGTTGGGGGGCTTTTAGAGCAAGCCATCTGCTCACACTTTTTGAGGGGAGCCAGAACGATCCTTTGGTCCTTTTGGGCACCTCACAGCCGAGTTTGGGAATGGCCCCCGTGGGACTGGCACAGGCAACAGCGGGATCAAACAGCCCCAGCTCACGGGAGAGCGCTGCTCTGGGATCCAGCTGGACACATCCCACCCCATGGCCAGCCTGAGCCCCTGGCACGGCCAGACCCCGAGCCCAGGTACCTTCAATGATGTGTTTTCTGGAAAGGCCTCTCTCGGTCTCAGCTCTGCAAGGGAAGAACAGGAACACGGCTGGGAGATGCCAGAGGTGCCAACAGCTTGGGAGCACTAATTTGTGTTCTGATTTAAACATCCCCAAAATTAGAGAATCACAGACTGGCTGGGTTGGGAAGAACCTTAAAGCTCATCCATTCCATCCCCTGCCATGGGCAGGGACACCTCCCACCATCCCAGGCTGCTCCCAGCCCCAATGTCCAGCCTGGCCTTGGGCACTGCCAGGGATCCAGGGGCAGCCCCAGCTGCTCTGGGCACCCTGTGCCAGGGCCTGCCCACCCTCCCAGGGAATAATTCCTGCCCAATCTCCCATCCAGCCCTGCCCTCTGGCAGTGGGAAGCCATTCCCTGTGTCCTGTCCCTGCATCCCTTGTCCCCAGTCCCTCTCCAGCTCTCCCGGAGCCCCTTTAGACCCTGGAGGGGGCTCTGAGCTCTCCCTGGATTCTTCTCCTCTCCTTAAAACACTTGGCAAAATAAACAGAAACACAGTGACAGCAGCAAAGCATCCCCAGGTGCTGTTAACCTGCCCCAGCTGTAGGGCTGGAGCAGCAAACACCAGGACAAGTGACTGTCACACTTACTTGCCACCCCAGTACAGCTTTGTGGTTATCACCAAACTGGACCTCCTGCAAAAAGAACAGAAAAAGTAATATTATTATTAAAAAATAATGATGATGATGATGATAATAATAATAATAATAAATAACCAAGCAGGATGGTGCCCACTTAGCAACTGCTAAAACCTGGGAGCAGGATTTCTGCTGGGAATGCTCAAACTGGAAAGAGCAGCTGTGAAATTGAGGAGACACTGACTCCAGTGCTGATTTGGGGAGGAATTGTGAACGTTGGCAGTCACTGAGAGCCCAGGAGTTCCCACCTGCATTAGGGAATGGCACCACTGTGCACAGGGAGTTATCCCTCTCCACGTGGTGTAAGCAGCAGAGGGGATCTGAGCTTCAGCTCCTTCAGAAGATGGAAAGTGAAATATCCTGCAGGTGTTTTGGCAAAATATGTTCATAAATAGTTTGGGCACAAGGAAATGGAGTGAAATGGAGTCGGGGAAGTTCGGATTGGACACTGGGATAGAAACCAAAGGTAATCCAAGTGAAGTGACCAAAACCCCCAAACATTTTTAATTACTGAGTGAGCAACATCCAGACCTTTATCCAAGGGCTGCAGCTCTATTCCCTCCTGCTGTCCATGCCCAGTGCTTCTCATTACCATGCAGCATTCCCAGAGTTGTTAAACTTGACTGCGATACATCTGAATTAATCTGTGAACTCCTACATGATATCAAATCAAAGATTTATCATCCTCCAGCTACCTTGCTGCATCACCAGACACAGACAACACGATTTCCACAGCTTTTATTTGACTTAATTCTTAATTTTTTTCTTCCACCTCATCCAGAATATTTCTTACCGAATAATCAATCACCCCCCTAAGACAGGGATGCTGGCTTTGGAGAGAGCCCTGCTAGAACCGCCCTTCAGCTGAACCTGGCTACAGCCCACACAGGAGGCCTTTAAAGATTATGTAAATCTCTGAAAACTCCACAAGGTATGCTAATGTGCATCATTTCAAGGAGGTATCATCTCCTCCCAGGCTGCCCGAGATGAAGGCCCGTCACAGCTTTGCATCCCTAATCCACAACATTCCTAGCAGGAATAAGGTGCCAGCACCCATCAGCTGCCTCCCGCAGGGAGAGGGGATGGACACACTCCTAAGGGGGATGGACACACTCCCAAGGGGATGGACACACTCCCAAAGGGATGGACACACTCCCAAGGGGATGGACACACTCCCAAAGGGATGGACGCACTCCCAAGGGGATGGACGCACTCCCAAGGGATCCAACTGAGACACGGTGGCCCCAGGGGGTGGTCACAGCCTCACGGAGTCACTGTGCACACCCAGAAATCCAGGGCAGCCGTTTGCTTTGGCCCTGGGAAGGTGTGGCTGCTCCTGAGGGACCACAGCAGCACCCACGAGCTGCCTGGGCCAGCAGCACCCAACGCGGGAAATCCTTCAAATCCAGGGGGACTGCCCTAAGCCAAGGGGTGCCGCTCGTCAGGGGGCAGGGAATGCCATACAGTACCTCCAGCCCTTCTTCTTCAGGATGTTCCCCAGGATGACCTCGGCCCTGCGCAGGAAGAGCCCGGCGTGAGGGAGGCACAGGATGCTCAGCGCCTCGGCCACCACCCAGCCCGGCCTCCCCAGTGAGAGCGAGCCCCAGCTGGGACAGATCCCATCCTCCAGCCCAAAGCCTCTTGACCCCCAGTGCCCCTTCCCAGAGCCCGCTCCACTCCCACAGAGGGGCTCGGTGTCCCAGCCCAGCTTTCAGGCTGAGCCCTGTGAACCACCCCAGCCACGCTTATCAGGACCGTGCTCTCCCCATCCCACAGCGGCTCTAAGAGCTGCAGCTCCGCTGGGATCCGTGCCTGGAGCTGCCACAGCCCCTGGCCATCCATCACCATTAAGATCTGCGCTGAATTTTCATTTATTCAGGGTACTTTTCTCCCTGTGCCAACAGCAAGTGGCACGAGTGTTGCACTCCAGCCTTTGCTGGGTACAAGAGGCTTTGGATTAATTTATTTTATGAGTGCTCCAAATACAAAGGTTTTCCTGTCCCACCCAGGGATAAGTGGCTTTCCAAGAGCCCACTCCATCAGGAGGGGGGAGCAGAGACCCCAGGGAAGCCCAGGTCCCTGGCGGGGAGGGTGGAACCAGCTCTCCCAGCCCTTCCCAAGCACAGCCCTGCCCTGAGGGCAGTGGTCACTCACTTGCCGGCTGCGTACACCTCGGCCGTGTCGAACAGGTTCACGCCGCTCTCGTAGGCGATGGTCATCAGCTGCTCGGCCACCTGGGGAGGCAGGGATGGACAGGTGAGGGGTGACCAACCACAGCCCGAGCCAGCAGCGAAAATCCCACACCAGGAAAAGCCCACAGCAGGCTTCAGCACAGCCGGGAGGGCTGTGACAGCCCCTGACCAGGGGACGCCTCTGACAGGGGCAGAGAGACACCAAAACACGGATTTACATCAACCTGCCTTGGACCCAGCCTGGCAAGAATTAATCTCCTCTCACAGGAGCTTTCTATCAGGAAGGCAGCCAAGAATTTAATAGGGTTACAGGAGATACTCTGTAAATCTCGAGTTTAACACAGAATGGGGGGAGTTTAATGTTCTTCTGGCTGCCTGCCAGGTTGTCCTGCAGCTCTCCAGAGATGCCGTGGGGTATGGGAGTGCCTGGAGGTCATTTTGTGGGAGCCCCGGAGGAATCCCTGGGTTCCTGCTGCTCCTGGGGGGTGCTGCACCCCGAGGGGCTGAAAGCTGTGGCTCAGCACCCCGAGGGAGGGCAGCCCTCCAGGACAGGGCTGTGTTCCTGCCCTGCTTCTCCACGCCTGACCGCTCTGCATGGAAGCATTCTGAGCAGGGAGGGCAGGAGAGCCAGGGAGCAAACTGATCCTCAAAACAAGCCTCGGCTGACCATCAGAACACCCCACAGTGCCACGAGACAGCATTGGAGCTGGGGATCCACCGGGAGAAGCAGGGATACCGTGGAGGATCAAGTGAATTTAAAGGAAAAACCCTTTGAATTCAGGCTCCTGGGCTCCTTTCCTCATGCCAGAGTTATTTTGGGGGTTACTCCACGTCCTGGGGGAAGGCAGCTGCTCTCCCTTGGGCTCTCACATCTGTGGCATACCTGGGGTGGAGGGGAGCCCGCGTGCAGCCCAGCGCTCCCAGGATGATTCCCTGGATCAGGAGCCATCTGCTCCAGGGGAAAGCACGGAGCAAACACGAGCTCATTTTCATTTGCTTCAGCTTATTATGTCAAAAATAAATCACGTTTGCAAGCCCAGCCCCTGCCTGTATTGATGACTGTTGCCCATTACATCCACACACCAAAATAGTTCCCAATTTCCACTCCAGGAGCGGAGCCGCTGCCCGTGGGAAGGAGGGCACAGCACGGGAGAGGAGATGGCCCTGAGGGGTGGATGGGGCTGATGAGAGCCGATCCCTGGAAACGTCAGGTTCATTAGGGGGCTGGGGCAGAGCTTTGTGCAGTGACTCGCTGCTGTCTCTCCATGCAGGAAAGTTCCAGGAGCCACAATTTCATTTAAAAATATCCCAGAGCGGGGTTTGTTCCATGCTGTGGACTTAACACAGAGCAGCACTCACCTCATCTGAGATCTGACCTCCAAAAGTGACCCAGGTCCCTGGAAAAAACAAAATAATCTGTTACTACAGGAGGGGTTTGACATCAAAAGTGAGACTTCACCAAAATTCTCTTGGGGATTCAATGGGTTTAAAATGGGGTGAACTGGCTCAGGGGGTGGTGCAGCCCCAAGAGAGAGCTCCTGCAGCCAGGCAGGACTGGCTGGCACCTTCTCCCAGCGTGGGATTGGCACAGGGAGCTGCTCAGGGCACCCCCAGGGGATGCTGTGCTGCCAAAATACAGAGCTGGATTCCAGCCATGAAATGGTTTGTGTTGGAAAGGACCTCAAAGCCCACCCAGTGCCGCCCGTGCCATGGGCAGGGACACCTCCCACTGTCCCAGGCTGCCCCAAGCCCCATCCAGCCTGGCCTGGGACACTGCCAGGCCCTGAAATCCGGAGCTCTTTCCAAACCAGAAATAATTTTCCAAAGCTTCCCTTTGACAAATTGGAAAAAATTCGTAATGCTGCCACAACACATCAGTTGGAGAATGCAAGTCTCCTTAAATATGTACTTCAGCATTTAGCATCCTGCAAGTCAAAATCAGAACATAAATAAATAAATAAATAAATTAAAAGGAGAAATATTTCTTGTGACAGGAAAGATTTCCATCCCAAAGTGACTTTTCCCCAGGAACCTTTCCGTGGAGCCAGTGTCCAGCCCCAAGGGGCAGTGCTTTCCCTAGGCTGGCTCCTAAAGCAGCTGCAGTTTAGGCTCAGTTGCTGACTCTAGTCTATTATTAGGAAAACTTGGGGCACTATCTCTTTATGATCATTGGTAAAAAAAAATTTAAAATTTCAATATTCTGTGGTGGAAGCAGTGTGTGGATTTAACTGGATCATAAAACAGTTTGGGTTGGAAGGGACCTTTAAAGGTCAGCTGGTCCAACCCCCAGGAATTCCTATAGGAACATTGTTTCCTACATAGATATTTTATGTGTATATATTTATTTTAGGAATAGGTATTTCCTAAGGCAGCAGGGAGCTGGGGGAGCAGCAGGTCACATGTAGGACGCTGCTCAGACATCCCTGCTGCTCTGACCTCGGCACAGCGAGCCTGTGACACCCCTGTGCCTTGTACCAGCCTGGCACAACATGCCTCTGATCCCCAGCACAGCTTCTCCTCTAGAGCCCCACAGAAATTCAGATGGCATTCACTGAGTGGATGGGTCAGAGCTCACGTGGCTCTCTCAAAACTCCCTAGAACTGAAAATTCTCTCTTATGGAGGGACGCTTTAAGGAGGGCAAAGGGGCTCAAGCTCCAAGCTGGAAAATCCAGTGAGATTTCCCCATCCCTGGCAGTGCCCAAGGCCAGGTTGGACACTGGGGCTTGGAGCAGCCGGGGGCAGTGGAAGGAGTCCCTGCCATGGCAGGGGTGGCACTGGGGGAGTCCCTCCAGCCCAGCCCAGCCCAGCCCAGCCCAGCCCGTGAATCGGGATGTGAACAGGACAGACGCCGCAGTGCCGCTGAGGGGCCGAGCTCCGATGCTGCAAAGGGGCACAAATCCCATGTTCTCTGCCTGTTTGCACTTGAAAAGATGCAGAAGATGCTCCCAGGCCCCGATCAAAGAGGGAGAGGGTCCCTCGGTGCCGGGACATGAACCCCCAGCAGAGGCAGAGGCCGGGCAGTGCCTGCTGCTCACGCTCGGGCAGCTTTGATCAGCCCTGCTCAGAGCACAGCCACAGTCATCATCTCTGGCAGGGGAATCTTGCTCTCTTTCCCTCAAAAAAAGGTCAGTCTGAATTTTTTAATACATCAGGTTTCTCTGAGTGCAAATAAAGCTATTTAAAGATGCACGAAGTGTGAGTTCAAACTGCAACTCCTGATTTCCTGCAGAACAACCCGAGCTGGGAAAGCCAAGTTTGCCACAGATCAGAGATGAAATGGAAATTAAATAAATGAGCAAAGAGCACACATTTTCCAGCTAATTTTACATCTTCTTCAGCTCTATAAGGACAATAATAATGGGGCAGGAGCCACCCCTGCTACACCTTGCTGGCTGCAGACCTCAGGGGAGGTATTTTCTCTTATTATTGGAGTTTGAGTGTTCTGGTCCTGCACAACAAAGATAAAACTGAAGCCTGTTTTCATTTTATCTTTAAGCTTCTTCATGCAGATAAAAAAGTAACCAGACGAAGCCTGATTGCCATGTTAAAGCTTCGGAGGTGTTATTTTTCCAGGAGTACATTAAAACGTGTTTCTACCAAAAAATGGGTTGAGACTGTTTATCTCAAGGGGATTTTTTTTTCTTTTGCATGAGCAGCACACAGGTGCACAGGTGAGAAGGAAGGGAATTGTTTACCCTCCCCACAGAGCTCACATCCTCTCAGGAACTGACCTTCTGGCACAACCCACGTCGCACTGAGTGACCACGTGCTCAGGGCTTTGGGCACAGGGAGAGCGGCCCGAGAGCTCACAATGGCTCGAGTGAGAATAACAAGCACCTTAAAGCCCTTTAAATGCAAGGAATAAATATCTGTGCTACTGGATGGCCCTGCCTGAGGTCCCCCTGTGTCCATTCTGTGCTCCCAGACCCCGGCTGGGGACAGGAGCATCAGCAGGAGCACATGGGTGGGGAATCCTTGGGGTTTTTTTTCCATGATCATCACAAAAACCAGGCAGGGATGTGAGTTTTGGTTCAGCAAGGTGAGCTCTAAAGCATCGGGTGTGGCTGGGGAAGGGAGGGGCTCTGGTTCAGGAGTCAGGGGCAGGGAAGGCACCCACAGCCAAGGCAGAGGCCCAGCATGGCACAGGCTGCTCCACTCCCCTTGGAAATCAAAAAAAAAGGCAAAGGAAGCACAAGGCACATTTGGCATTTCAAACAACAGCCAAGGATGATTCACAGCCTCAGCCAACACACGCACTGGGGAAGAAAAATATACTGGAGAGAGATGTGTTTTTCAAATTGCTCCTTTTCCCCATTCCAAGTCCCTGTCTCTCTCTCTCACATATCCCAGCTCATGATTTACAAAGGCATCCCCAGCCCCAGGACTCAGGGGCAGACACACCTCCCACTCCTGCCCCTTGCCCGTCACCTTGCTCCCTTTTGCCTTGAAAAACAGTTTTCCAACTGGATATTCTCACCTTTAATGGGAATTCCTGCCTTAAGCCCAGGTTTGGCTCCATTTCCCTCACACTCTGAGCCCAGCAGGGTGTGATGCTCAGTGCCAAAGCAAACCCCACCCCTGGACAGTGCCACTGCCAGCAGGAATGTCACCTCTGCAGGAGCAAAGGGCTCCTGGCTGAGCCCCACAGCCTCTGCTGCTGCTGCCAGCCCCGTGGGATGCCCATCCTGCTCCTGGCAGGGACGGTGCCACACGGAGCTCTGGCACGTGGGGCTGGTGCTGAGCACGGAGGGAGCCAGGGCTGCGCAAATCTCATCCCCAGAGCAAAGGGCAAGAACAGCACCCGACTCCTCAGGGCTCAGAAAACACCAATTTCTATAGCCAGCTGTGAGCTTTTGTACATGGCTTTGTCCTGCTCATTTCCTTGCAGTCAGGGCCCATCACCTCGGTGGAGACAGCCTCAGCATTCTCCCAAAATCAACGGGAACCCACAGGCGGGATCCGCCCTCAACCAAACACGTAAAAGCGTGACCTTGTTTTTCCCTGGGACCACAAGCACATTTTGGATCCAGCATCAAGGAGAGAGCCTCACACCACCCCCAGGGCCAGGCTGTGCAGATCCTCAGTTAAAGGCTCACCTGGAGGAAACTCACCCAAAGGAGGAGCTGAAAGCTCAGCCCAGGCAGGAGCAGGACACTGGGATACTGCAGGAGCTGGGTCCCAGCTCCATGGGAGCTCCAGTAACCCAGGAATGATGCTCAGCCACTGCTCCGAGGTATCCCAGATATCCCTGCCTGGGAAAAACACTGCCAGCACCTCTGGCAGCACAGGCAGGACCCAGCAGAGGAGCTCACTCACACGTGAGCCGGGAGGAGCAGGACGTCACTGAAGGGTCCCCGCTGCCTCAGCCCTGCCCACCTTTGATTTCTGCCCCACTTCCCATTCTCCTCCCTCTTTTCATCCTGCAGGATGAAGCACACTCCCACCTTGCTGAGATTTTGCCAGGCTTTTGAGGAAGACTGCTGAGCCTTCAAAAACTTTAGTGAGCCCTAAATTAGATTTTCATGCTGCAGAGAACACCGGGAAACACATTTATCTTTTGGGGAACTGCAAGAGAGAAGCCACTTAGGAAAGTCAGATAAAGCAGCACTCGGAGCAGACACCTGATGGATCTGCAGAGGGAACAGTGGGACAAGGGGGATGGTTTTAAACTGAAAGAGAGGAGATTCAGATCAGATATTGGGGAGAAGTTACTCCCTGGGAGGGTGGGGAGGCCCTGGCACAGGGTGCCCAGAGCAGCTGTGGCTGCCCCTGGATCCCTGGCAGTGCCCAAGGCCAGGCTGGACATTGGGGCTGGGAGCAGCCTGGGACAGTGGAAGGGAAGAGAGCAGGACGGGCTTTAAGGCCCTTCCAACCCAAAACAAAAGGTGCTGTGCTGCAGGAGAAATACCTGCACATCCCAGGGAATTTCTGGGTTTCAGGCGTTCCAGCTCCCCTCTCCCTGATTCCTGCCCACAGGGCAGGGGCTGCAGGGCTCGCTGTGCTGGAGCAGGAGGAGGTGCCCAGCAGCCTCCCCAGCCCCCCTGCTCCCTGCACAGCTGCACTCACAAAGGCTCAGTATATTTAGATGCTGCTGCAGTTCCACCCGCTTGAAATCAAAGAAAAGCTCTGCAAAATTGTTTTTATCTTTTCCTGCTGCTACTTCCTTCCCGCGGCTTCTCTCCTCCACCACAACAGAGCAGCACTTGGGGAAGCTGTGAGGCTGATAAATAAAATCTCTGCACAGACAAGACAAGTCCTCTCCAAGGCTGGGGCTATTTTAACCAGAAGAGCTCTTGGCAGAAGGGGCCTTGTTTCTCTGACTTGTGGTACAGGGTGACTTTCACAATTCCCTCCAGTTTAAAATCAAATCCCAGAGCATGTTGGAAAAATGGGCTGACACCTGCCCTGTGAACAGCCAGCCCTGGCAGGGATGGGGCTGAAAGGATCAGGCAGAGCCCAGGTCCTCACCTGCTCCAAGGCAGCGGCACCTCCTCGCCCACCTTGGACCCTGGGAATGCTCAGCCCTCACCAATGGCACCTGGGCAGGTAACCCTCCCAAACTTATCCCAAACCCTCTCTGCTCTCAGAACTTGTGCTCCTGTTTTCCAACAAACAGCACCAAGACCTTATTTTTCTGTCTGAACAGCCTGAGCAGAATAACCACAGAAGCATGGAATGGTTTGGGTTGGAAGGACCTCAAAGCTCATCCCATTCCAGCCCCAGCTTGGACAGGGACACTTCTCACTAAACCAGGTTGCTCTGACCTAATAATAATGTAATTGTTAAATAATAATATTATTGGGATTCTCAGGGAAAATTCCAGTAACTACCAAGCCAAATTGCATCCAGGATGGAAATCTCCCGATGACTAAAGCCAAGCATGCCATAGGTTGTGAGTCTACAGACAGCAGTGTTTCCCTGAAGTGTTTCACAGGTTTATGGCTTGGTACAGGCTCCTTGGATCTGTGTGTACATGAATTGATTTAAATACTCTAAGTGTAGCATGAATGTTGCCATCTCAGATTCATAATTAGCTTAGATTCATAATTAAGCTACTGTTGTGCTTATAGCAAATCCTATTGAGTCACTTTATAAATGTTAAATTAGTCAACTGATTAAGCCCTGCTATTGTTGTGTTGATCAGGCATTGCTAAATCCTTCAGACCTAAAGCACTGATCCCGTCTGAGGCTGAGTTTGGCACCGGGGCTGCTCTGAACCCCAGGACTCAACAGGAGGGTCTCCTTCCCCCTCTGCATCCCCACCCTTCTGTGTGCCAGCATCCCCTTAAATCACTGCACACTGATTTTAACCTGATTTTCCCTCAAGTGCTCTGTCTGTGTAGCAATGAAATAAACTCTGCCATCAAACTCTATGATTTTATAAATTTGTATTAAACCTGGGTTTGCTGATGCCTTTCAGTGGTTCTTCAAGCAACCTAAAGTGGAGCCTCCACCTCCCTGTGGCAGCACCTCTGACCTCCCAGGAACAAGGAACGGGGCTGGAGAGGCTCTGGCAGCCCAGAGCATCCATCCCTGGGGGGGTTCCTGCACATCCTGGGGGCTTCACGCTCCTGATGCTCAGCCTGGCACTGTGGGAAGGAGCTCACAGTGAGCAAACAGCCTCCTCCTCCCCACAGCACCGGGGACAAAACACAGATCTCTGTATTTCAGGCACAGAGCCCCATCAGGGCGTTTCTGGCCTGAGCAAAGCCAGCAGGAGCTCTCCATGGAGCTCACATGAGCTGAGCAGTGCCCGCAGCTGCCCCTCCTGAGAGAGAAAACACGGAGGGGATGAAATATTGGTAAGGCATTCCTAAGGCATTCCGTGGTGCTGGAGTCGGCGTGGAGCGGGGATAACGAGGCACAGGGCGGATGAAGCAAAGCGGAGCTCTGCCCCAGCCCGGGCACATCTCTGAGCCCCGGCTGGCACTCGGGGCTCCTGGGGACACCCACACGGGATCCCTGCAGGCTGCCCCTCACAGGGAGCGGGCACAGCAGAGGGTGTCACACCCCAAACCCTCACACAGCTCCCCGGGAGTGCTGGGCTGCGGAAGAGGCCAGAGGTACTCACCCAACCCGAGGCACGACACTCTCAGCCCGGACTTTCCGAGGTTTCTGGAAGGAAAAGAAAATAATTAGAAAACACAGTTCAGTCCTCAAGGGACACAGAGATCAACCCCATGGGAAGCCAGCAGCTGGAGAAGACGAGCCACTGCTTTTGTCCAGATCCTGTGTTTTCCTCCCAAAGGGGCAGATCCCCCACAGTGGGATCTGAGCACCCACGCTGGGCAAGGGGGGATGTGCTGCCATCCTCCTCCCTGAGTGCTCAGGGCTGGGAATAAACCCAGATACACTCAGCTGTACCTCACATCCAACACCATCTGGGGTCCCACAAATCAAGCAAAAACATTCCCCACACTTCCACAGAATCCCAGAGTGGTTTGGGTGGGAAGGACCTCGCAGCTCATCCCGTTCCACCCCCTGCCACGGGGCAGGATCAGGGTATAAATTACTGACCACCCGTCTGCCTTCTGCTGCAGAGCACCTCAAACAGTCCCTGAGCTCTTTGCAGCTCCTGGTGAGTTATTTGAAGCCAAATAAAATAAAACAGAAGAAAAAGCCCTGCTGGCCCCGGGGCAGGGTCAGGGAAGGGGTTGGACAAAACACCCCAGGTTGTGCCCTGTGCTTTCAGCTCGTCCCATTTTTCCACACTGGATTCCCTGGCCGTTTCAGGTGTTCATTCCTCTGGCACAATTTCCCACTGGAGCATCCCTGGGAGGGGCAGGAGAACCAGCCCAACACCAGCCAGACCTTGGGGCAGGAGTGCCCATCCTCCCACCCCTCCAGGACCCCTTAATGCACTGCTGCACCCAAAATTTAGTGCTGCTAATGGGAATTTAAGATGTTGGGAGGCACAGGAACTTGACCTGCAGGTCTGTTTGAAAAGCTGCAGCTGCATCTCCAGTGCCACGAGCCCCCAGGCTCACAGCACAGCTGGGGCAGGCACTGACCTCGTTTTTTTTTTTTCTGTTCTATTTTTTCTTCTTTATTCCTTTTCTATTTTTCCTCCCTTTTTATTTCTTCCCAGTCTTTTGAGAGCAAGCACAGCTGGACCCTGCCCACCAAACCCATCCATGCCCAGAACTGCACAAACGATGCCCATCATCCCCAGCACCACTGGAACCCTTGGGAGGTTCAAAGGCAAAGCCCCAGAGTTGCAGCACGGTGGGCAGGAATTCCACAATTCCAGATCCTTGGGACTGGGATCTCCGAATTCCTTCTGGACACAGCCCACCCACCCCGTAATGCTCCTTGGAGTCAAGTGCTGCTGTTCATTCCCACACAGATTCCAATTATTTTATAGGAGAGGGGGTTTTAAATCCTATTTCTCATTGTTCTTTGCTTTTCAAAGTCTGGCTCTGTGGGCACAGCTCAGCCATGAACTCCTCTCTCCACATAAATATAAATATATATCTACACATACACCCTTTATAGATAGATCTGCACATATATATTCTTTATACACACCCCTTAGCTATATGCACATCCTTTACACATAAACACACACCCCCCCCCCCTTTAAATCGGTATATTCATGCACATACCCTTTGTGTACACCCCTTTTTAATCACACACACATATTGCCACTATCTGCATGCAAGTACAGATCCCCTCCAAACACCCTTTTCTATAAATACCTATATAAATGTACATGTATGGACACACAGTGAGTGAAGCCCTGTGGTGCTTCCCCGCATTTGTAGGATTCACCACCCCGGCACTGGGGTCTGAGCCCAGACCTCAATGACTGTCCTGTCCTTCCCCACAGCTCCCCTGTGCCACAAAGCCACACCAGGGCTGGTGCCTCCCCACTCCAGAAGTTTTTTGGGGTAAAACACATCAGGATTTGCTCCAGGGAGCAATACCCAGCTCTGTGAAGAGTCTGCTCAGCCAACAAATCCGGGCAGAAATGTTGTGTTTGGATTTCCAGAGCTCTGCCATTTGCTCAGCACACACCTGACCTGGATATTTGGAACATTGACGGTGGGAGCCGATGCTGGAAATGCCAAATCCCTGCAGGGCAAGATCCCTCCTGCACAGGGAGCTGGGAGGCCGCTGGGCAGGAGGATTCCTGGAGCCACGGCCCAGCCTGGAGACATCCCCAGGTGTGCTCCCATCTCTGGGAACCGTCCTCGGCCGCACAGGAACAGGAGAGCACCGAGGCCACAGCAGCACGGGGAGCCACCACACCAGCTGTGAGCTGGTCACTCTGGGGTGCCTGGGCCCCAGCACGGACCTCGGGCTGTGTAAGAGCTCCCTGAGCCCAGCACTGCTTCCTCCAGCAGAGCAGGAATTTGTCTGGAATTTGTCACTCAAGACCTGCTTCTCCTCTGCTTCCCAGAACAGAAGAAACAAACCAACAAAAACCCCACAAAAATACAAAAACCCACCAATGAAATAGTTGGGTATAATCCACATTTGCACCGATTTTGCAGCGCCCAGGTGGATGCACACGGAGATGTATCAGACACACACAGACAGACACACAGACACGTGCCTGCAGCTGCACAATTGCCAAGTGAAATCAATGGGCTGTCTCTAAGTAACGGGGCAGTAAAAGCTCTTCGAGCTTCCACTGCACTAATTCCGGGCTCTGAGACAATGAACCAGCTCCATCCCTGCAGCTGAACTGGCAGCAGCCCCACAGATCCCTGAGCATGGCTGTGCTGGGAGTGAGGCTTAGAAGGTGCTGGGAACAGTGACGGGAGCAAATCCCAGTTCATTGGGAGCACATCCCAGTTCGTTGGGAGCACATCCCAGTTCGTTGGGAGCACCTGCTCTGGCCATGCACGGCTGAGCATCCTCCTGGAAAAACTGCTGGAGTGCCTGTGCCTGGCAGCTCGGGGTGTTCACCTGGATGAGAGAAGGTTGTGGGCTAAAGGGAGAGGGACCTGGGACAAGGGGGAATGGCTTCCCCCTGCCAGAGGGCAGGGGTGGGTGGGATATTGGGAAGGAATTCCTCAGGGTGGGCAGGCCCTGGCACAGGGTGCCCAGAGCAGCTGTGGCTGCCCCTGGATCCCTGGCAGTGCCCAAGGCCAGGCTGGACATTGGGGCTTGGAGCAGCCTGGGACAGTGGGAGGTGTCCCTGCCCATGGCAGGGGATGGAATTGGATGGTGTTGAGTTTCCCTTCCAACCCAAACCATTCCATGACTGATTTTTGGACAGCAATTATCAGCCTGTGCACATGGCTGCTGCCCTGGTCACCGGTCTCTGCTCAGCACTTGCCAACACCAGGGTGGGAGATGGGTCCCCATCCCCAGCCAGCCCCGAGCATCCCCCAGTGGTGTCCCTGACACCCAGAACCAGGCCAGCAGAGCCCTTTGCTGCTGTTCAGGTCCCAAGGGTGTCATTCCATCCCTGAGTCCCAGCTCTGCCTCCCAAACACCCGGCACTGCCACTGCTCCCGGGGTTATCCTGCTGCTATTGAATCACTCTTCCAGAAGGAAAATTCCAGTTGGAAGCCAGTGCAGCCAAGGGGTGGAGCAGCCATCAGAGAGGACCAAGCAGGAGCCTCCGGTCTCTGAGGATCGCTTTGCCCGGCCAAAGCAGCTGATTAAAAGTCAGCTCTGATGCCTCCTTTCCTGGTTTTTCATCAGCACAGCAATCATGCTTCTCCTGCTGGGAGTCCCCTATGCTCTGCAGATGTGGAGCAATGATTCTGCTTCCACAAATCACTGCCCAACCCACAGCACCCAGAGAGCACCCAGAGTTTATCCGCTGCTGTGCCCCATCCCCACAGCCACCCTGGTCCCCTTCGCACAGCTCCTGCCTCCCAGTCTGGAACTGCTTCCTTTTCCTCGCCCTTTTCCCCACAGTTGCACCACAAGCAAGGCCTGAAGGTGTTCAACACCTCAGCTCTGGGTTCTTTCAAAGGCAGAGTCCAAAGCCAAACAGCATCATGCTGGTGTGTGCCCAAAGCTGGGCTACAGCACAGCCTGGCCACTGGAGAGGCCTCATAGGGGATGGGATGGGGTGGGGAAAGGGGCAGGAAGGAGAGGTTTTGGGGCAGACAATGGGGCAGCCCCTCTCAGTGCACACAGTGGAGCTGTACAAACCTCGCTGAGGTGACCCAGCTCACACAAACCTCCAAGGCAGGACAGTCACAGCCCCCTCAGCACACAGAGCCACAGGGCACTGGTTTACTTCGTGGAGAGAAGAGACACCCCAGCCTTTCTGCTGTCTGTAGCTCTAAGATGTATTTTCAGCTTAACTGCAAATCTTTGCAGTCTCCTTCCCCAGGGAGCAGCCTTGGGACAGGTGAGTGCAGCGTCCGTGCTCTCCTGTCCTGGTGCCCGGCACCGAACAGGGGACAGCGAAAGCCGAGGGGACTTCAGCCCCTCCCAGAGCCCAGCTCTGCAGGTGGGTTTAGCTCGGCTCTGCCTCGCTGGCAGGATCCAAGGGTGACATTTTCCCTGCACAGCGGGAGCCGGGGCCGGCACCACGTCCCCGCAGCACCAGCGGCTGTGCCAGATTGGCGAGCGCGGAGCGAGGCTGTGAATCACGGCAAGCACAGCCTGGGGCCCTGGCACGCTGTTAAAAATACCCCGAGCCACCACAACAGCGTCGGGCAGCGCTGACATTTCCCTTGACTAGGCTTTTCCAAGCGCGGCACGTCATTCCCGAGGGATCCTGCGGGCGTGGGGCAGGAGCTCTCCGGGGTGCCGGGGCAGCATCCCCGGGAGCTGCCGCCAGATCCAGCCAGACACACGTGCCAGCGGCAGGGAAAAGGCTGGGAAGGAGGTGTCAGCACAGCCCACGGACAGCGGGAATGGATGGCACCCTCCTGCCGGACAGGACCCTCTGGATGGTGCAGCCACAGGGCTGGCCACCCCCCCTCCACACAGCAGGTCTGCAACGAGAGTCACAGCCGTGCTTCTGCCACATCTGTGCCCGCTCCTTCCTCATCCTCCTCCATCACCCGCAGGCTCAGAGCCTCTGTGCCCAGTGCTTGCAGGGATTTTCCCTGGGATGAGCTCAGGTTTTGGCCTGGTGGGCAGTGTCCCAGCTGGGCACCAGCTCCGCGGCTGCAGGGGCCGCTCCAGCAGCACAGAGACCTGGAAAACTTTGCTCAGCTGCTGCCAGCCCTTCCCAGCCTGCAGCCAAGGGGAAAAGCCCCTGCCTGGGCAGCAGGTATCACATCCCTGGGGCTCAAAGGCTCTGATTCTCCCTGCCCCCGTGACTCATTCCCATTTTCCTCGTTTCTAGCAGATACACAGCTCCTTATCAGCAGCTCAGCCCGGTTGGGGACCACACCTGGCTCCCCACAGCCCACTCTGGCTGCTCAGAGGAAAACCACAACCCAAACCCACCACAGCACCGAGTCCTTCACACACGGAGGAAATGCTGCTCAGAAGAGACACTTGGGTTCTGCTGCAGAGCTGAATAAGCCCGAGTTAATTGTTTTATTAAATGTAATGGACTCAGGGGCTGACACCACTCGGTGCAGGACAGGGAGGCAGCAGATCCAGCCCTGAGGACACACTCAGGGCTGCAAAAGCCTCCAGCTCCTCAAATCTGGGGGAAAACCCATCATTTTGCTGGTTAGTCTCTTAACTGCAAGCAGATGATGGGCAGAACAAGGAAAACAGGACAGAGATGCATTCAGGTGGGAGTGCTGGGTAAGGAGAGCCCCGTCTGTGTCCAAAGAAAGCACCAGGGCCCAACATGCACACAAAAGGTCAAGGTGACAATTTTTGGCTTCAAGAACCCCATGGTTCAACACCAGGATGTCAAAAAGTGACACAAAGGGAAAGGGAGGACTAACACATCCTGCAGCAGTACATCTGGGATAAAACCTGACAGCAAAAAGAAAGGGGGAAATATCACAGGTTTTCAAGACTCTTTTAACTAAAGTTAACATTACACACAGTCTTTTATCTTCCCACGGGGCCACATTACAAGGAAAAATCCCCTGGGATTGGGTTTCACCCTCTCTTGCTCCTGGGAAGTGGATGCTGTTCAGAATCCTGCCTTAAACCAGCAGTGCCCAGCTTAGTCCCAGCCTAAACTTCCTTCAACACAGGGCAGCAGCAAGGCTCGTGGAAGACATGGAAAATTCCCAGTCCTCGTTTTGCCTCTTCCCTCACCCCATGCCTCCTGCATGGGTTTTATGGGAATTTGGAGTTGAATTATTCCCTGGGAAGGGTGAGGGCTGACTGTGCAAGCAGAACTGAAGGAGAGCTAAAGGAATGTGTAATTTATATATGTACATACAGATGTGGGATGAGCCCAGAGCAGAGAACTCCCAGGGAAGCAGGCACAGGGATCCTGGGGAGCCAGGAGAAAGGAGAGGAGGACTGGAGAGCAGCGAGCCATGGGGAGGATGAGGCTCAGTTCTGGCAGACAAAGAGAGGATTTAGGAGAAAAAGCCCAATGTGGCAACGTTTCTGTGACCACCCACTGCTGAGTCCACGTGCCCAGCAGAGCCCTGCAGTGGGACACCAGCACTGCTGGGCCCGGGGTCTGAGCCAAGAGGCTGCTCAAATAAAGCAAAGGGGAAAAAGTGGGGTAAAACATCCCCACAAAGAGTGCTACATGGCAAGAATGGGGCTGTCTGCTGTGGCACGGAGCAGAAAGCAATAGTAATTGTCCAGTTGTAATTAATCCTGCAGCAGGGGTATGGGTGAGAGCCCATCAGTGACAGTGAGTGCTCTGTAACACTGGGCTGAGGCACCCGGGAGCAGCCCCAGCAGCCAGCCCAGGCACAGGGCAAACCCCTCTGCCTTCAGCCAGCAGGGGGGAAGGGCAGGTCCCCCCTGCAGGAAAACCATCCCCATTAAATTACCACACACCTCTGGATCACAGGGTGCTGGGAGAGCAGCACAAACCCCCCCCCCACATGAACACCACCAACACCCACCCCTTCCCTGGCAAAGATTTATGGCCTGAGACACCTGTGCTGCTTAATTACCTCGTTAACCTACGACTGGCTCCTCTGTCCTTCAGGGACAAAGCAATTACAGCACAATCCATCCCGTTTATCCAGGTGGGGATTTGCTTCCCTTCTGCCCTTCTCTGGCCCAGGGAGAGTTTGGGTTTGGCCACATCAATTAACACCCCCCTAAATCAGCCCAAACCTTCCCTTCCAGTATTCCCAGCTGGAAGGGAGCAGGACAACCATCCTATTTGCCTGTGTATCCATCTATCTGCCTGTTTATCTATACATCTATCCAGCCATCTATCTTTCTATTTATTTATCCATCCATCCATCTGTCAATCCATCCATCCACCCACCCTTCTATCTGCCTATCTATCTATTAATCCATCTATCCATCCATCCATCTCCCCATCCATTCTTTATTCACCCATCCATCTCTCTGTCTATCAGAAATGAGACAGACAAGGAGAGAGAGGCTTTTTTTTTTTCCCCATGGAAAAACAGAAGTTTTAAATAAAATCTCTGCAATAACACATACAATGACTAAAACATTTTCGAGTCCACACCCACAGAAGAATCACCAGGCTTGGGAGAGCTCCACAGAATTCAGATAAAGCTGCTTTTGGCTTGTTCCAAGCCTGGTTTCATTGCCCTGTGTCCCTGGTTGTGCCCACGGCAGCCAAACTCTACCAAAATACAGACCCGAGGGGACGGTCCCAGTGCAGCAGCCCGGGGTAGGTGACCCCCAGGGGACCCCCCCCACACCCCCTCGGAGGTGGGGGACACAGCCAAACCGGGGAGATCATGGCACGGGTTTCCTGTTATAAACTGCAGAGAGTTTGTCTTATTGCTACAAAAATATGAAAAAAAAAAAAAGTAAAAAAGTCACTGCTCCTGACACTGGTGGTGGGAAAACAACGTTGCTTAGAAACATCCCCATCAGGGCTCCAGAACCGCTCCTTTCTGTGCAGAAAATGAATAAAATATGTAATTTATTCCCTGAAAAAAAGAGGCTGTTTCAAGAGACACCAAAATCCTGATGAAAGCAGAGACCCTCCCCATCTCCCTCTCCCGCTGCAGCTCATCCGATGGCCCTCACCTGCCACCTGTGGAGTAGGGACCATGACACCTGGCTTGGCCTTGGCCCCAACCCCATTCCTGCCTCCTGCAGGGGAAAATAACAGAATCCCTGAATCCCAGAAGGGTTTGGGTTGGAGGGACATTAAAGCCCATCCAGTCCCACCCCCTCCCATGGGCAGGGACACCTGCCACTACCCCAGGTTCCTTCAAGCCCCATCCAACCTGGCCTTGGACACTTCCAGCTTCTCTGGACAGCCTGCCAGGGCTTCACCACCCTCTGAATAAAGAATTTCTTCCTAACAGCTAATCTAAATCTCTCCTCTTTTTGCTTAAAACTGTTCCCCCGTGCCCTATCACTACGTGCCTGCGTTAAAAAGTTGCTCTCCCTGGTTTTTACGAGCCCCCTGCACGTCCCGGAAGATGCTGAGCTCTCAGCTCGTCCTGACACCTCCAGCACATCCATTTGTCACGATTCATGGGGCTCAGGCTCGCCCGATGGAGGTGCTAATTCTCGCCTTTCATTAACTTGGGTGGTTTCCTGCTCCCAGGGCCGGGCTCCGTTTGTCTCCCTCGGCTCCACAAGCCCAGCGCAGCTCGGGCAACCAGGAGCTGTCCCTGGGCCAGGCTCCGGCGGCAGAAAAGTGTCTCTGAGTGCCGTGGGTGGCAGGAGAGGCAAATAATGCTTTCTGTCTCTCATTTTGGGAACAAAACGCTTCCCAGCACGCACAGCAGCTCGCACTAAATTACCGCCCGCAGCCGCGGTGACTGCAGCGAGCAGAGCCGCAGCTTTGGGCTGGTTCAGGGACTTCAAACCCTTCTGCACCGCACGGATGCGGGGTGAGGGGGGTCTGAGTGCCCTGGGACACCCGCACACCTCGGGCAGGGACAAATCACAGCACTCCAGTGCTTGGGGGGATGCCACAGAAAGTGGTCACTGCTGGGGAGAAACGGTTTAGTGAGGACGGGGTTAAAACCTTCACTAATGGAAATAAAAAGGGTGGGTTTGACCAAACCCTGCTGAGCAGCTTTCCTTGCCCTGGCACTACCCACCTTCCTGCTTGTCCCTCAGAAATACTCCCTGTTTCTAAATGGAACCTGTTTCACCCTAATACAACCCAAACTGCTCCCTACCATCCATGAGAGATGTGCCCACAGTATCACCTCGTCCCCACAGTGTCACCTCATCCCCACAGTGTCACCTCGTCCCCACAGCATCACCTCATCCCCACAGTGTCACCTCGTCCCCACAGCAGCCCATGGCCCTGGGACCTTTGGTGCTCAGACCAAGGCAGCATGTCTCAGCAAAGGCTCCGTGTGGGGACAGAAGTCAGGACAGGTTCAGGCCATAAAGCTGCAGCAAAGACAGAGAGTCAGAATCACAGAACGTCCTGAGCTGGAAGGGCCTCCCAAGGATCATCCAGACCAGCTCCTGGCCCTGCACAGACACCCCAGCAGTCCCACCCTGTGCCTCCCTGAGAGCATTGTCCAAGTGCTTCCCAATGAAGTTCAGGTATTTACGCAAAGCATCAACTCTCAGGAATTTTTTACCTCTATTCTCAGCTGATGACAAGCACAGATAAACATGCCAAGCTGCAGCAGCTGGACCAGCGTAGGTGGCCCGACTTGTGCAAGCTGAAAACACAGATTTCTTCCCTTGCTCGAGCACGTGCATCCTTCGCTTTGCTCTGGCATTCAATCTGACACCTGCACTGTGTGACTGTGCTCGTGTTTGCTGCTCGGCAAACTGCTTTGTGATCTCCTACCTGTTACAGAAATAAAAGAGAGTCTGATTTGGACCACGTGTTTCGGCAGCAGTGAAGGTGCTCCTGGAGCAACGCTGCTTCCCTGCTGTGTCAGGGTAGGAGGAGATGGATCATAGAACCCCAGAACGGTTTGGGTTGGAAGGGACCCTAAAGATTATCCCATTCCACCCCTGCCATGGGCAGGACACCTTCCACTATGCCAGGCTGCTCCAAGCCCCATCCAGCCTGGCCTGGCACACTTCCAGTCCATGACACAGTCCCAGGTGTCTCCCTGTGCACAGTCCTCACCATGCAGGTCCTGCAGCACAGAGCAGTGATGTTCAGGATTAGGTCAGTGATACAAAATAGGAAAGAAAATTGCTACTCCTGGAATAACTGCAGAGACAAAACAGGGCAGTCCTGATGGGCTGGGGAAGGCAGGAGGTGGCTCCTGGGCAGTGGCAACCCAGCTGGGCCGCAGGAGGGGCAGCCAGCCCAGGCAGGGATGGCACAGGGGACAAGCAGGTGCCTGAAGGGCGTCCAGCCCCCGTTCCCTGGCTCCCTTCTCACTTCCCAACTCCTCTCCCGTACTCGTAGGGCCACCGGCTGCGTAGGTGGTCGCCTCAGCTGAAATTCCCCAGCGTTTTTCTTGGCTGCATCCCCACAGAAGTTGCAGATGACGCATTAAAATGTAGATAAGGCAGAGGAGATGGGCCTGGCCCAGCGCAGCCCTGATGGGTGCTCGGCCCTGCCCGCGCCGGCCACGGGCCTGTGGCCACCCTGAGCCCTCCGGCCGGGCACGGAGCCATCGCCCAGCCGGGCACACCTGCCCAGGCAGCCCCTTGGCCACGGCTGTGGCAGCTGCTGGGTCACCAGGTGGGGACACCACAGCGGGGGCAGCGCTGGCAGCGGCGTTCCCAGGGGAACAACTCCTGCTGGAGGGCCCCATCCCAGCGCAGCCCCCGCCGCGCTTCGTCACCGTCCGACCCCGGCAGCCAGAGAAAAACTCTTTGTCATCCTGCAGCCAGGCTTTTAAAGTGTGGGATTTCAAATGTCTGAGGGAATTACGTTATCCGTGCAAAAAAACTTGATGGAGTCAAGTTATTTCCAGGAATAAGAGGAACAGGGAGAGCTCCATCCCATCTGCACGGGGCGGGATCCGCAGCCCCCCATCATCCCACGGCGGTCCCCAGCCCCGTGGTGCTGCTGGGGGATGCACACAGAGCCAGCAGCCTGGGACACGTCCTGCCCCTGTCCCACTGACCGCACATCCCACGCTTTGGAGTCAGTATCTGAGTCGTGCCTGTGTGCAGAGGGCACAGCCAACAAACCCCACAGGGCTGAGCATTACAAATGCCATTTTCCCTCCTTTCGGTGCCACCTCACACTCAAAGAGGCAAAATAAAAACAGTAAAAGCCTGTCAAGGGGTTTGCCTTCCCCACCCCTTGACCCACCTTGGAAAGTATTGGTCACTGAGCTGAAGTGGGTGAATAAGCTGGAACTGAAAAATAGGTGCTTTCTCCACAGGCAAGAGAGGCTGGTTCTGACACAATCCTGAAGCTGGGGAAGGGGAAGGAATCTGAGCAGTCCCAGGATAACTCTGGGCTCTCAGCACAGCCCAGGGCAGTTCCATCCCATCTGCATCTGGAAGCACCCACAGCAGGGATGGCCCAGGAAGGGGAGACTTCACTTTGGAGGGGCAATTTATCCTTGCAACAACATTCAGGTAACAGCGATTTGCAGGAATTATTATAAAAATAAGCAGCCTGAGGTAGGGAAACCACTGGGGAAAAAAATAGAATTTATGTTTTGATTACTGTGCTGGACTTTGCTTTTTGACAGAGAAAATACGTTTTTTGAAAGATTTTAAGTATTGCTGAACAAGGGCCTGGAGTGACAGGATAAGAGGGAATGGCTTCCCACTGCCAGAGGGCAGGGATAGATGGGATATCAGGCAGAAATTGCCAGGCTGGACAGGACTTGGAGCAGCCTGGGATAGTGGAAGCTGTCCCTTCCCACGGCAGGGGGTGGAAGGGCATGGGCTTTAAGGTCCCTTCCAACCCAGCCCGTTGTGGGCTGATTTGACGGCTCCGAGAAGCAGCTGCAGCAGTTTCACAGCCAGCACAGCTGAAGCTGCTTTTCTGTGTCGGCTTTTATGGCAAATTCAATGCCAAAAGGAAAATATAGGTATGCCATAAAATTTTTATGACTTCATCCTCAAAATATCTCCAAAGCAGCTTGTTTACGTAGGGGGCACGTTCTCCTGGTGATCTCAGGAGCTCCCTCAGGAGATCCAACAGCCCCAGCCCCGCTCTCCTCCCCCGTGCACAGGCACCATCCCATCTATCGCACCCGAGGCTCTCCACGTGTGCCCCATCCAGCAGGATTTAAGCTGTTGGGGGCCCTGCATAGACTCTCACACCAATCCCGCATCTTGCCACCAAAACCAAGGAGAAACCCGCTCCAGCTTCCCTCTGAGGAGAATTTCTTATACATTTGGATCCTCGAGGAGCACGTCTCGGATTGCCAGGGCAGCGGCTCCCTGGGAAGCAGCAGGAGGGGGGGAATGAGATGGGCTTTAGGGTCCCTTCCAACCCAAACCATTCTGGGATCCTGTGAACTTCTAAAATGGCTTTGTTCAGGAGCAAACCCCTTCCAAGGCTCCAGTCAAATGCTGACCCCTGCAGAGGGATGGAAGGATGGCCTGGACACCCTGAAGAACAGGGCCGGGACACAGGACAGGCCACAGCACCCAAATCTACCCCTCTGCACCATCCAGACCCAGACCTTACATCCAGACCCTCCACTGACCTTACATCAACATCCGCCCACCACCCAACGCCACCAGAGCCCACCTTGCTGGGTGTTTTCCAAACACTAAAGCAAGGGAAGCTCTGCTGGAGCAGCAGCTGTGGGGACAGGTCCATGGCATGTCCCTCCTCACCACAGCGTTGGGCACACGCCGGGCCCCAGGCACAGAGGAGAGTCCCTGAGCCACAGCAGAGACTTGTCACCCTGGCTGTGACCTCTGGGCTCACACCCAGTCACACCAGAGCATTTTCCTTTCCTCAAAGACAATTAATTTCTTAACAAACACATTCTGCAGAAGGCGTTTTGTAGAGTTAGTCTGAAATAAAAATAAGCACACTCAAAACTCTGATTGGATTTTGCCAAAGCAGCCAGGCTAAAATAATACATTTTAAATGTCTTAAACTGTGCACTTCCCAAGTAATTAAATTACAGCGTTCCTGCACGACGGCTTCTCTTCCATCCATTTAAGCATTAAAGTTGTCAGGCAGCCTTGAGATGGAAAATACCAGGCTGCAGGGAAGGGTTTGGGAGGAGGGTGGAGCGGGGTGAGTTTGAGCAGCCGTGGGGCAGCGACGTGCTCCAGCCACCAGCACCAACCAGAGAGGTGCCCCACACAGGGGACAGCCACCCACTGCCACTGCCCAGAGAGGGCACACGGGTCTGGGGGCACGGGAGTGGCAGTGGTGATGGGGACAGCCACCCGTGGGCGACAGGGAGAGTCATCCATGGATGACAGGGACACCCACCCACGGGTGACAGGGACATCCAACCGTGTGTGACAGCGACACCCACCCACGGGTGACAGGGACACCCAGCCAGGCTGCTCCGTGCCCTTGCCCTCCCCGTGCCCCTCGGCCAGGGTGGCTGTGGGCGGCTCCGTGGCTCAGCCCCCACAGCTCCGCTGCATTATTTAAAAGCCTCCTTAAAATATCATCGTTCTGCTTCCGCTTAAGCAGAGCACCATGAGAGTCGTGCTCTTGGAGCACCACTTGTCCTTGAATCCAGTCCTGCCCTCCCCATCTCATCGCTCCCCCTCGGGATTACAAGGGGGCATCGCCTGCAGAGCCGTGCCCGCTGCTCCCAGTGCCACCCGCACCGCGGGCAGGGCTGTCCCCAGGGCGGCCCAGGGGCTGGGCAGGAGAAACCCCTTGGGCTGCATGTGCACAGGGCTGGGCAGCGCTGCTCCAGGGCCAAAGCCACGCTGGAGAGCCGGGAGCAGCCAGAGCAGCTGGGCAGGTACTGCAAAGCAAAGCCAACTTTGCTTTATCCGACACCTGGAAGAGGAGATCCATCTCCACTGCTCACACCAGCCCGGCCACCTGCAAAGTCCTCAATTATCACGGAATCCTGGAATCGCTGGGGTTGGAAGGAGCTGGAGGATGACAGAGCCAGCCCTGGGGCAGCACCGGCTGCACCGAAGGCGGCAGCCAGGGAGGAGGGTGCCCTGCCAGGTCCCGTGCACTGCCCTGGATTCGGAGTGCAGCTGGAAAATGAATGTGTGTCCAAACCTAATGCTGGTTTAACACTGCAGTGTGATGAGAGGGGAGAAATCCAGCCCCCACCAGGCCCCGGCCTCACCTCGGAGCTGCAAACTCCTGGGGAGCCACTGGGAATGCGAAAGCAGCACAAATCAGCAGATTGTGTTTACTTGACTGGTTCCTTTTCCTTCCCTTTTGAGTTATTCCTGCCTCCTTTGTAGCCATTATAAGCTACTGTCCTGGGGGGAAAAGCATTGTGAAGTCAGCATAAATCCATTCTGTTCACTGGATTAGTCTTAATTTGCAGCAAGAAAATGAAGATCAGGCGATGAGCCATAAAAGTCAGCCTGATGTGGAGAGTATTGAAACAATATGGAGCTTGATATCAAAATAATTGTACCATTTGCATGTGAGAGTTTAAAACTGCTCATAATTGCAGCAAGACTTAAATAAACCACAGTTTCCTAAATATGTGAGGTAGTTATTATGGTTAATGCTTGGAAAAAGAAACGTGGGGAAAAAGAAGACACAGCTCCTGGAACACTGCTAAGAAATACCTGCTTCCACTTACACCCCTTGGCAAGCACAGGACTCAACTCCAATTCCCAAAGGAATTCTGCAGCCCAAGGTGACCTGGGTGCATTTCCCAACCCATCAGGCTGGGGTTGGTTTGGCCTCCTCCAAGCCCACATCCGTGGCACGGAGTCCAGGACACCGCGTGCCTCGCAGGGCCATTCCAGCGGCAATAATACCCCGATGCCACAGAGGGAATTTGTGTTTTAATAAAATCATCCTTGCTTCCAGCCCGTGGGTGACCCAGGCATGTTCAAAGCTGTGGAAGGAACCACCAGGGATGGTGGGTGCTGATGGTGCTCACACCCGGGGGCCCTGCAGGGCTCCAGCCCTTCCCAGGCTGAGATTCCTCCTGCTCTGCCAGCGCTTGGCAGCTGCACCAGGAACCCCTCCAGGAGGGGGAACAGCTGAGGGATGTTCCATGGAATCATAGAATCATCCCAGGTTTGGAAGGGACCTTAAAGCCCATCCAGTGCCACCCCTGCCATGGCAGGGACACCTCCCACTGTCCCAGGCTGCTCCCAGCCCCAATGTCCAGCCTGGCCTTGGGCACTTGGGATCCACAGCTGCTCTGGGCACCCTGTGCCAGGGCCTCCCCACCCTCACAGGGAACAATTTCTTCCTAAAATCTCCTCTAAATCTCTCCTGTTTCCCAGGGGATGAGGAAGAAAGCAAACTTTACTTCTCAAGGTTTATCTGCCCAGATCACCTTTACGTAATTCCAATGTCAGCAACTTTACTTCCACAGATTCCTCCCTGTACCTTCACCATCCCCAAATGCTCAGCTCGCCCCAGATTTGAAAACCATGCTAGGGAGGGAAACTGTTTTCTGCCCTCCCTTCTTCCCCCTTTACTCACTTGTTTTTCAGCTCTTATCTTACAAACGTTAGCAACACTTCTCTAATGACGGAAGATTCTCACCCCTTCGGGTGGGAAGGATGGGTTTCCTCTCGGGGGATGGTGCCCGGCCTCTCCTCACGCTGCCCAGGCCCCGCGGAATATGAACTCCACCCATTTGCCTTTGCAGATAAAATTTTTTGTTGAGGCTCGCGCCGGAGTTAATGGTCAAAGCTGCCGCCATCAATTATGGATGAGCACAAATAGATAGTTGTGCTCTGTAAATTGCCCATGCGCAGGCATGGGCTCGGCAAAGGGCTATTTCTGAACTGCTGACGGCCCCGAACCGGCCCCGCAGCGGCGGAGCCTGGCACAGCCCAGCTCCCATCCCAGCCCAGCTCCCATCCCAGCCCAGCTCCAGGCACAGCCCAGCTCCCATCCCAGCCCAGCTCCAGGCACAGCCCAGCTCCCATCCCAGCCCAGCTCCCATCCCAGCCCAGCTCCAGGCACAGCCCAGCTCCCATCCCAGCCCAGCTCCAGGCACAGCCCAGCTCCCATCCCAGCCCAGCTCCCATCCCAGCCCAGCTCCCATCCCAGCCCAGCTCCAGGCACAGCCCAGCTCCCATCCCAGCCCGGCTCCCATCCCAGCCCAGCTCCAGGCACAGCCCAGCTCCCAGCCCATCCCAGCTCCAGGCACAGCCCGGCTCCCATCCCAGCCCAGCTCCAGGCACAGCCCGGCTCCCATCCCAGCTCCCATCCCAGCCCGGCTCCCATCCCAGCCCGGCTCCCATCCCAGCCTGGCTCCAGGCGCTCCTGGGCACAGCTCCTCCTCCTGGGAGCACGCTCTGGGGCGCTCTGGGCAAGGCTTTGCACTGCTGCAGCTGTGATGGAAAGGGGCTGGTATCAAAGAATCTGGGAATTCTAGAGTGGCTTGGCCTGGACGGGACCCTAAAGACCCATCCCACCCCTGCCTTGGGCAGGGACACCTTCCCCTATCCCAGGCTGCTCCAAGCCCCAATGTCCAGCCTGGCCTCCGGCACTGCCAGGGATCCAGGGGCAGCCACAGCTGCTCTGGGCACCCTGTGCCAGGGCCTCACCAGCCTCATTGTAAAAACTTCTTCCTACTATGTAATTTGAAGTCTGAGAACAGCAAGGCTGGTGCCAGTCTCACTTTGAGAAGTTGTTCCCTGTGGGAGCAGCACCACATCCCAAACCACCCCCAGCACCAGGATCAGGGCTGGATCCATTTTACTGAAAAGAACTTTAAAGAAGATACGGCAAATTAGGAGAGAGAAGAACCCAGGCTGTGACGTCTCCACGGTCCAAAGCAGGTGGAGACCTGGGCTGCCGTCCCTCCTCCCTGCTGTGCATCATCTCAGGGAAGCAAAGCCACATCCTTTGTTTCCAGCAGCGGTGCGGCAGATTGCAATTTTCCAAGCCAAACGCTGCAACTACATAATTTTCAAAGAAAGGCTTGAAGTGATCCCAGATATTCTCCCCGAGCATCTGGGCAGGCTCCCCAGTGGGACTGAACTGGAGCATTTAAAAGGATAAAAGAGAGCAGTCCTCTGCCCGTTCGCCTTCCGCAGGAGGAGGCAGCGAGGCTGTGCCCGGCGGTGACAGCGGCGGTGATGCCTGGGGAGTCCTGTCCGGCTCCTGCCACAGCCGGGCAGGGAAGATGCCAAACACAAAGCTCTTTTTGCAAAGGCAGAGCCGAGGTTTGCTCAGGTGAGCGCCGCGGGGACGCACCTGAGTCCTCGTATTTGCAGCTGTTTCCCGGCGAACGCATTTATTCCCGTAAACTTTTGCCTTTCATATTCCAATTCGGTCCCTGAGCTGGAGCGGGGCCAGAAACACGTCATTTGGTGAAAAGCCCCCGAGCTGGCTCCTCTCCCGCCCCCACCCCTGTCACAGGCGTAGTCGCTGTCTCTCCCTTTTACATAATCCCAGCGGATCGGGAGCGCCTGGCAGCCGGGGGAGGCAGCCCGGGGTCGGGAGCATCCCGGGAGCGGAGCGGGAGCTGCGGGGCAGCGCTGCCGCGGGGGCGGCGCAGCGCTCGGGGGCGCAGGGGGGCGGCTCTCGGTATTTTTAGCGTGAATCGAGGGCCAGCGTGGCTGTCGTGGCCTTTGGAGCAGCTCACGCTGCAGAGCTCAGCATCAAGGACATAATTCAGGCAGAAAATGGATTGGGAAGGACTTCAGGTTCAAATGTGAGGGAGCTGAGGACTTTACAGAATTATTGTTGCAGCCGTTGGGAAAAGCCTTTGGCTTTGGATTTCCCTCGGGCTGAGGAATCAGTCCCAAGGTGAAGGCGAAATTCCAGCTCCACTGGTAGGCGCTTCCCACCCAAAGGTTATCGCGACTCAGCAGCGTCGCAGCTGAGCCCGAGGGTTACTCAGCTCTTCCTCCCAATTCCCCTGCGCTGCTTCTCTTGGGGGAGAAATCAGCTCTGCATACGGAGCGATTTGCGAGAAGAAACAGAGATTAGTCATAAAGATAAAACCTCAGCCTTGTCGCCAACGAGCTGCTATTCCTGGTGCAATTCCCAGGTCTGGGGCAGACGGAGTGCCGGGGCTGTGAGAACTCCGCTGGGACAACCCACCCTCACTCTCCAAACCTTATCCAGGAATAAGGCAGAAAGGACTCGCAAAGGCCCAACTGTGGAGGCTGCAGGAGCAAGGAATTGCAGTTACCCAGAGTGCTGGTTCCCTGGGGAGAGCGCCGCCGGGAGCCCGGGGAAATCGGGGGATAACTGCGGGCAATTAGCACACAGTGCCCGTGCAGCCAGCGAGCATGGCTGGGGAGCAGGTCCTGCCTCCGAGAGACACCCCATGAGCATGGCTGGAGAGCAGGTCCTGCCTCCGAGAGACACCCCATGAGCATGGCTGCGGAGCAGGTCCTGCCTCCGAGAGACACCATCAAAGACTCATCTCCTACAGACGAGCTTACAGGGAAACTGAGGCACGATGGCTTGGATGGGGCTGCCAGAGGGGTCAGGGGTCACAGGAGCTGCTGGCTGCCACTGCTCCACTGGGGAGGTGCTTAAAGGACAAGTTTCACTGATTTTGAGTTTCCTGTTTTCGGACAGGAGCCTCTGCCACGCCCCAAACACTGCCCTCCCCACGGCTGGGGCCGGACCGCAGCACCCGGGATCCCCCTGGACACTGCCCCTGCCATGCCACCCCCAGCCCCTCGTCCGGCTGGGACCTGGCTCCAGGAGACATTTATTAACCAGCAGTTCTGCCCTGGCCACAGGCTCACGAAGGACTTCTGCTGCCAGCACCATGGCAGGAGGGTGCAATGTCCCTGCTGAAAGTTGGTCATGGCTGAAGGACAGGGACAAGCAGCTGGAAAGGCCGGGCTTCCACTCGGGCCAAGCCTCCCTGCCATTTATCAACCATCCACGCAAAGCACAGAAAATGACACCTGAGCACCCCATCCACCGTGCCTCCAGTCTGCACAGTTCCTGGAGAGTTAATATTGACATTTTCCGAGGTGCAGGATCGCCCTGCACTGGCTGCAGCACCCCTGGATCCGAGAGCGGCTGCTGAACCCAGAGGGGCTTTGCAGCCGTCCCAGGACCCCAAACCCAGCATTAACACAAAACTGCATTCTGCAGCTCCCCTGGGCAGGTCTGGTGGCACAGGAGCCCTGGCTGGTACCCCACGGGCTGGGAACCAGCAGGATGAAGCTGCCTGGAGCCCCACGCCCCCCAGCCTGCCCAAGGAGCCCTCCAGTGCCAGCTGCCTCCTCCAGCAGCAGCTCCACCTCAGGCATGGGGTGCAGAGATCCCAGGCTGTCCCCTTCTCCCAGTCTGAATGTCACCCATTAGTGGCTGAAAGGGACACCCTGAACAGGCAAAAGCCAGCACCAAAGGCACACAAATCCTTCTCACTCGCAGCCGAAGGCAGGACAGAGAAGCTGATCAGCTGCCCACACCGAGCACTTCGGACTGAACTCACAGCCATTCCTTATTTTTCCTGCCTAGGTTAGGAGGAATAAAAACCTGTGAGAGGCAGGAGGCATTCCATAAGAATGCCTGAGATTTTGTTTTCTGCATTTGCCTAAAATTGGCTTTGATCTCATCTTCCCCAAGTGAACCAGGTGAGAAGTCCGTGAGCCACCCCCACGGTGGATTGATACCCAAGGCAGACACCTCTGCTCCACTCTGCAAACCAACTTTCCTTGTCCAGCCCCAAGCATGATTTGCTAATTTATTTTTCTACTCATTAGCACCAATATTAGTTATATTGAACACTTAATAGGAACCATCTTACCACCACTGTCACAGATTCACGACGTTGTATAGAATCTCCCCAAGCAAGCGGGATTTTGGTATAAAATCACAAACACATTTGCCTGCAAAAACATAAACACCCCAAAGCTTCCCCGTTACGCCCAAGTTTAAAAATCTATTAATAACCTGAGGAGAGAGCTCCTCTGCAAAACCAGGTGCATCCAGGCAGGCAAAGTAAAGAGCTATTACACTGCAAGGGAACAAAGACCGAGACCGTGCCCATACCTATATTTCATGCCCGTTTGCTTTGCGGTGGATTCTTTTAATGAAATGTGGTGCTGCGGGGTAAATGTCCCCAAACTGCGAGCGATAATAGCCACTGTCCGAAATTTTGCCCGGGCTGCATTCACTACGTTCGGGGTGGTGGTGTTCTGCTTGCTGATGAGCCTGTCTTCACCATTTCTCTTCAAGTTGTGGTCTGTGCAGGCGATGGACACTTGCATCGCGCCCGCGGTGCCCCGGCCAGGTGGCGGGCGGACCCACGGCCCCCCACGGGCTGCAGCTGCCCAGCACGGCCGGCAAACCTCCGACCTGGGACTCCCCGAGCACCGGGGGCTCCGGCAGAGCCGCGCTGCGTGCCCGCGATGCCGGCGGCAGAGAAACGCGAACTTGCCACGGCAACCGCGCGAGCGGCTTCGGGCTCACTCCGGGCTCTCCGCGGCGATGCTGCTGCTCAGCCAGAAGCATCCATCCAGTCAGGTGCTCCCGGAGCGCCGCTCCTTCATGGTGATCGCTCCGCAGCCGCTCTGTCTCGCTGCAGGCTCCCGGCCGCTGGTTTTAAATCACTGCGGGCATCCTGCGAGCGCTGGCTCCGGCGCCGCTGGACCGCGAAGTGCTGAGCAGGCACAGCCGAGCCCCGTCCCTCGCCAGCGCGTCCCTAAGGAGCGGCAGCATCCATCGGTGTCCTTCGCCCAGGCGCAGCAGCGCTACCTCCCACCCATGGCAGCCCGCCGAGCGCTGGCAGCGGCTCCGCAGCGGCCCCGGGATCCCCCCGCCAGAGCCTGCGGGGAGGATGGGAAGGATGGGAAGGATGCGAACGACGGGCCTCCTTTGTGCTCGGAGGGAAGGCAGGCGATTCAGGCAGATCCGCCCGCAAAAATCGCTGCCGGCATCGCTCAGCAAGGTCTTCTGTAGCGGGCAGCAATTCGGTGTTAAAATGGGTTAATTATGGGGGAAAGGGAAAAAAAAAACAAGGGGGAGGGGGAGGAAAATCGCTGTGCCCCGGTGTGTGAGGGAGTTAACACGTTAATCCCGTGCTTCTGGCACCCGGAGCCGCCGCCCGCAGCCCCCGGCTGGCAGCAGGGCCGGGTTAATCCCGCTCCCCCAGCATCGCCAGCGGAATGAGCCGCAGCGCAAAGGCTTCAGAGCAAAACCAGAGCGTCCCTCAGCAGAGCAAAGCATCCCCATCCCCGGCTGCGGCCGAGGCTGCGGTCGGAGCCCGGCACTGCCCGGTGCCACCTCTCCTGTGGCGCTGGCTCTGGGCACCCAGGGGACCCCCAGGCTGGGGAGCTGCTCGCGGGAGCGGTGGGAGGGTGACAGGGACAGGGCGGTTTGGAGACCCCCGCCCGTCACTGTCACCAGCAGAGCGGCCCTGGGGAGGGACAGGCAGTGGGTGTCCCTGGGTGCAGCCCCACAGCACAGGATGCCCGAGTGTGGCAGGGCAGGTGGGTGAGGGCAGGGTCACCCGTGGTCCCTTTTCCACCTTGCGCAGGCCCTGAAAAATGGTTCGGGGGGCCGCACTCCTTCATCTGCCCCAGACTGCCCGAGGGGTTGGGGTGAGGGGGCACCTCCGGAGCTCCTCCTGCCCACCCCCCACTCACTGCCAGGCCCAGGCCCAGGCCCCTTAGGGTGTGAGCAGCTCCCAGGCTGGACCCTCCTGCAGTGACCTGCCCGACACACCCAGAAGTGGAGCAGGAGCAGTGGCAGAGGGGGCTGGGAATGCTGGCGGGGTGATCACAACCTGCTTTGAGCTCAGGGTGGCAGAGCTTTGACCCCTGCCCTGCAGCGGGGGCACACCACGGTGCCCCCCCTCCATCCTGCTGAGGAGGGGGCGTGTGGGAGCGCTGGGGGGGCAGCTGGCAGCCAGCCGAGGCCACCCACCACCCCGTGACAGGGGAAGAGCTTCTGCCGATCCCGCTGCAGCTCCTCTCCTGATGGCTCATGAACAGGTACCCAGCACATTCCTCTGAGGATGGAAAGCATTAAATCGAACAAAGACAGTTACTGTAGGATATTTTCCCAAAGAGGATTAAAAGTTAATCACACAGCAGACCCACCAACTCCCAGCTGTCAGGGGTCTCCTTGGGCTCACCCTCAGGCAGGGATTTGGGGGGAGCAGGACCCCTTGGAGAGTTTCCAGACACCTCATCAGTGAGTCGGTATCGCAGACCACCAGCAAACCCAGCAGAGTGAGGCATTGGGGGGCACAAGCCATGGGGGCACTGACACCAAGGTGCTCCTTGCATCCAGGACATCCTCAGGGTCTCCATGGCCCTGGGGGATGCAGCTGGAGCATTGGTGGTAGCACCCACTTGGTTTTGGAGCTCTGTTCTGTGTTTCAGAGCCCAAAGCCGGACTGACAAACCTGGAAATGTTGCCCTCTCTGATGGTTTCACACCCCCTCGCTGGGCACAGGCACTCCAAGGTGCCTTTTACCTCTGTTCTGTACATCTCTGGAGAGTTCCCACTGCAGCCAGACCTGCCAAATGCTGTGCCTTGGTCCTGGGAATGAGCCCAGGCCCTGGTCACCATCCCCACTGCCAGGGCTGCCTGTGCCCTGAGGTACCGGGGTGGGCCAGGGAAGGGGACAGAAAGGGACAGTCCTGTTCTGCACTGGCACATCCCACAGAGCATCTTACCTCAAGCTGCTTAGCTTTGGAGGGGTTACAGTCTCTCCACAGAGTATGTATTTAAATATGGGATTTATTTCATTTCCCTGAGCAAGATAATCACTCCTAGAGTAAAACGTTGGAGTAACATAATTCTGTATGATGAAAATCCTGAGCTTATAGAAGAGGAGCTACGTGACAACCCTGGCAGAGGACTCAGCCACAAGCCTGTGGCCAGGCTCCCTGTGACACCTCAGTGCCACCAAATCACTGTGACAAGATGCCCGCCTGCATTTCCCCCTGAGCAAGACAATTGCTCATTAAATAACTTGCTCAAAAAGCTTCATCAAGCAAATGTGATTTAACACAGCTGCTTGTGACCACCCTGTGACCCTCCCCATCTGTCCCCAGCACCTTGCAGGGGCAGGATGATGCACACCCTGTGGGGAGCAGGATGGAAACCTTCAAAAAGCAAAAAATGCTTAATCCAGCCCCCGTCAGGCCCCTGTGGAGGCTGGAAGGGGCGGTGGGGCCGGGCACAGCACGGGGGTGAGGGAGGAGCCCCTCCCAGTGCCCCTGCAGGGACTCTGCTCCAGGGTCAGTTGGCAGCACGGCTCTGGCTGCAACCAGAGGTGGAAAGATGCTTCTGCAGCCCGAAATGTGAACATGAATCAAGGTCCTGCAGTCTGGGCTGGGTGAAACCTCGTGAGCTGCTGCAGCCCTGGCCCAGCACGGCCAGAGCTGAGCACACTGCTTGCCCCTTCCTTTTTTATTTTATATTTCACCTTACAGTGGAGCTCCTTTGAAATACGATGCCAAGCCTGGCTGGAGATTCTGCTCCTCATGGCTGCAGTCACAGGCTATTTACCCTCCCTGCCATGGCAGGGTGTTGGGACTGGGTGGTCTTTAAGGCCCCCTCCAGCCACACCAGTCTGTGATTCCAGCAATCCAGCTCACAGTAATGATGCCAACCCAGCCTGTCTGAGCTCTTTAACTGAAACTCTTCCATGTCGGGAGAAGACAACAACTGAATTTAGCAGCAAACCTGCAGCAGTGCCTGTGACAGAGGGGTGGCTGCCCCTGGATCCCTGGCAGTGTCCAAGGCCAGGTTGGACGGGACTTGGAGCAGCTTGGGACAGTGGAAGGTATCCCTGCCCATGGCAGGGGGTAGAACAAGGTGGGCATTGAGGTCTCTTCCAACCCAAACCGTTCTGGGACTCTGTGATTAATGTTAGAAGTGTTCCCTCTGCTCCCAGTGCTGGAGGGTCCTGCCCTCACCTTGGCCAGAGCAGCCCCAGGGCCGGTGAGAGGCAGCAGGATGGAACAGTCAGTGCTTCCAGGCTGGAGACACATCAAAAATATGGTTTCAGCCTTCATGGAGAGAGCTTTAACCCTGTTGGACACTCAGACAGATGCTCAGGGAGAGTTTGCATGCAATGCCCTTGGATGGGCCAGACCTCAGGAGACTGCATGGAAGCACTGAAAACGCAGCTGGCAGAGCCATGAGGGCAGGATCCTGCTCCAAAACCGGAGCCTTGGAGCTTTTCCACCCAAACAAACGCCCTTCTTTATTTAACCCAACAGCCCAGACCTGGCTACAGCCCCCACATTCTGTCCACAGCCCCAGAGCCACATTCCCAAAATCCAGAGCAGACACTGCCGGCTGCAGCCTCTCTCCAGGACTGGCCTTCCCGAGAATTATCTCGACATGCTGCCACAAATCGCTGATTTCCAGGCTCCCGGCCGCAGCTCTGCCGCAGCGCAGCAGGACTCGCTCAGGGCGATCCCACCTTCTGTCCCAATAAAAGTTTCCTCGGGCCCCAAGAGCTGTGATGGCAATCACGGCCCGTGCTGTCGCTCAGCCAGCTCCCTCGGTCCGCAGAGCCGCTTGGGAACGGGCTTCCCGCTGGGATAATAACCCGGGATTGCGGTGGTTCCTTACATCTCCCTAAACCGGGCTGATACGGGCACGGGTGAGATAAGGAGCGCTGCCCGGGAGGCAGCTCCCAGCCGAGGAGGGCTCCTGCCGGCAGCGGCAGCACCGGAGCCCGCGGCGATTTGCAGCGCTTTGGGGTGGGTCTGAACCCGCCAGGAATGGCTCTTTTTGATAACACTGCTGGGAGCTGGGCGAGGAAATGAGCTGCAGAACAAAAGCTCGGCGCGTACCGAGCCCACAGCCATCGCATTTCCGCTGGTTTCACATCAAAAACTCCATTTGCATTTGTAATTGTACTTGAGGAAAACTGATCAAAATTCCTATTAAATGGTTTGTAGTTAAAAAGGCGTCGTTCTGGCAGGTTTTGAGCCAGGCTGGGGGCGGTGCCCAGCCCGGGGTTCCTGTAATGGCACACGAGATCTGTCATCCCCGCCGGAGGGCTGCATCCACCCGGAATGGACCAAACCTGGGACTGTGACAGCTCCGAGCCACGCTGCTCTGCCAGCACGGGCTTGGGACAAGGCTGGGGTGTGATAAATCCAGCACCAGCACTGCCCCTGGAGCCCTGGCAGTGCCCAAGGCCAGGCTGGACATTGGGGCTTGGAGCAGCCTGGGACAGCGAAGGTGTCCCTGCCATGGCAGGGGTGGCACTGGATGGGCTCGAAGGTCCCTCCCGACCCAAACCAGGCTGGGATTCTGTGCTGCTCTAAATTCCTGGACAAACTCCCGTCTAATCCCCCCCGCCGCCGGGTGTCCAAGGCCAGCCCCACCCTGGGCGTGGGAGCACCCACGGGAGCCCCCAGCACCCCGGGTACCCTGGCTCTGGCAGCTCTGCAATATTAAACAACTCATCTTTTGATACAACAGGAAAGAATCAATGCTGGGCCCCAGCCCGGAGCTCGCCGTGTCTGACACGGAGGGTGGAACTCATCGGGCGCCCAATCCCATTAATTGGCCGCTTGTCCCCATGGAGAGAACACCCCCCCGCAGTGCCTGTTGCCCATTAGCTGCTGGATCCCCCGCTCCAAAGCAGGTAATTTAATTTTTCCATGCTATCTATTCCATTTCTCAGCTGACTGCAAGCCGGTGCCTCACATGAAGGGCTCCAGAAGTCACCATTATATTAATGTATCGTGCTACACTGAGCACTTAATGGTCTTTAAAGTCCCTCCAGCTCAAGCCATTCTGTGATTCTGTGATTAAATATGATTAAAACACTCAGAGCTGCACGAAGCTCCACTGCACAGTACAAGAGGGTCTTCTGTTTTATTCTCCCCGAGAGCCCCTGACATGGTATCCAGTCCCTGAGCATCCGTGCCAGGCCCAGAGCAGAGGAGCATCCCCGGCAGCAGCAGCAGCAGCAGCAGAACCCTCGGGCATTCGGGGCTGTTGTGCCAGCTCGTGGCCAAGAAATGATTTTCCCTTTTGCCATCCGCGTGTTCCACACTGTGCACGCACAAAATGCAGATCTGCCCCGTGTGCTTCGCATCACCTGATGGATAAATGTATTCCAAATAAAGCTCAGCCCAAGCTGTGTTCTTGCAGCTTGGCTGTGCTTGTTGAATAGTAGATTTTAGGCAATTATGTACATTGCTCTGTTATCCACACGCGACAGATCTCACCCAAGCATTTCTTGTAGCAGCTTAGAGCTCTAAATTAGCTTGTACGGAGGAACGCAGGTGTGGGGTTTGGCTCTGGGTAACAAACACACAGCTCCGAGCTGCCCTGCTCCGGGACACGCTGGAGCAGATGGGGGAGCAATTACGGAGCAACAACTTCTGATTCTTTGAGATTAACTGGCAGAGGGTCAGAACAAAGACGAGCTACAGCAGACTGTGCTGTTTGGGAAACTTTCCCAATGAATACCCCTTCAAAAAACCTCTCCCCCTCCTGGGAACCCTCAGTTTTCACCTCCTCCTCCAGGCGATGCAGGGACTTGGCCCCTCTGTGAGCAACTCAGTGAAAGCCAAGTGTCTCCATCAGTCATTATCTTACATAAGTCACCGCTGCATAATAAGCACTATTAAAAATATCACCTTCCCAAATAGCATTTTTCAAAGAAGAATTTTAATTCTTCTCCCGAGAGTCTCTCTTTCAGCTGCAACAGCATTTCTCATTATTAAAGTGAGTGGCACAGGGTACGAATCCCATCAGCTGCATCCAGCAGAACTGGCACAAGACCTTGCTGCTCCCGAGGCAAAACTCTTCACCCTGACCAGCATCCCAAAAGAATGAGGCATCTGCTGGAATTAATCGCTGAGGAGAATTAGCACATCACCCAGGACAAAGCCGTTTGCTGAAATCCAGCAGATTACCAGGGAACGATCTTCAGCCCCATTAATTTTAATGGATCCTTTTCCCACTGCCAGGCTCCTCTTCGGGGAAGGGATTCAGCAAAACCTGCTGTGTCAGCACTTCCTCTGCCACGCGGTTACCAGCCCCCACTGCCGGTTAGAAATCAGCGTTTCAGGACTTCTGGAATCTGCTTTCCACCTGAGCAGGTGCAGGCACAGCACTCTGCTGCCAGGCAGGAGCTAGGGGCTGTGGTGACTCTTTAGCTCCCAAATTTTCCTTTGCTCCTTTCACTTCCAGGACTCTTTGCAAAGGCTTTTTACTTTTTTTTTTTTTTTAAACTTTTTTTGGCCCACAAGGCAAGAACACGATGTACCTCAGAGCAGCACAATGTCATGGAATGGTTTGGGTTGGAAGGGACCTTAAAGCCCACCCAGTGCCACCCCTGCCCTGGGCAGGGACACCTCCCACTGTCCCAGGCTGCTCCCAGCCCCAATGTCCAGCCCGGCCCTGGGCACTGCCAGGGCTCCAGGGGCAATGTCATTTCAGTAAATCAAGTGCAAGGCACTGTCAAGCCTTCAGGCGACCTCCAGCCACTGCCAAGCACTTCCAAGCCGAGGATTTCTGCATTCTCCAGGCCAGTGCTGGCCGGGCAAGCAGTCCCTGATCTCTGGGCACATCCCAAACATTCAACAACCACTTTCACCCTGGAATGGCGCCCATTTAATTAACAAAAAGATTTGTGAGAGGATCATTACTTACTGCCAAATGCATAACCGCTCATTAGGCCCTCAGGGGAAATGAATAATTACTCCTGCAATCTACAGATTGTGTTTTTTCTGCAGTGAAAAACGGTTTCATCTCCCCAGCTGGGGTGGGAAACCGAGGGCTGGGGGGAACCCTCAGCCCAGCAGCGGCTGCACCGTGGGGAGCAGCTCCCCCGACAGCCTCAGCCTGCCCGTGTGGACTCTCCAAGGATCCCCGTGCACTCCACAAACACCTCTGGAAAAAGCAGCGACCGTGCCACCGGAACGAGGGAAACTCTGTGCTGGCTTCTGGAGCCCTTCTGGCGCAGGGATGAAGCCAGCAACTATGAAAATACACTGAAAACAAGGAAGAAAAGGCTTATCAGGCAGTCACGGGTCTGCACAGGAGGTTTATCCATGGAAAAGCTGCCTTTCATCCAGCCTGCCCCCTCCCCAGCTGCCCACAGCCCTCCCCACACCACGGGGAGAGGCAGAAACAGAGGGGTGCTCAACCCAGCGTGGGGAAAAACACACAGCGATACAAACACATCTCAGCTGAGTGTTTCGACTGGCTTACAGTGTGAAAAAACAAGTTCTGGTTCAAGGATGGGTGCGAGGAACAGCCCCACTGTGCTCCATGCCCACCCGCCGTGCCAGGCACGGTCGGCATCGCCGGAGCACCAAGGCTGGTGACACAGGGACCTGCTCTCCCCCGGCACTGAGGCTGACCAGAGCCTTGCCAGAGCCCGGATTTATCATTGTTTCCTACTTGAAATAAACCTGCAAGCCACGAGAGGACGTTTTGCTCCCAAACTCGCCCTCTGCTCAGCAGTTTGTGTCGGTGCAGCATCCGGCAGCGTCCCTTTCTCAGCAGAACCCAAAGTCAGCCCAAAGACTCCCGGATAAAACCTCTTTTAACCAGGACCACGTGGGCTGAGTTTCATCCCAGACTGCAGCCTTCAGGCCTGTCTATAAATATATCCAGAAATATCCCAAACTTTGGAGTCAGCCCCCGGAGAGGCGCTGGATGCGCTGTGCGCCGGGGCAGCGGCTGCAGGAGCAGGAGCAGGCTCAGCAGGAGCACCTGCCCTGGATCGGGGCTGGAGCAGCATCTGCCAGCCCAGGCTTGGCAGCCAGACCTCCACAGGAGCAGAAGGTGTGGGGAGAAAAGCAGCAAATCCACAAATTCCTGCTGGGCAGCGGCCAGAGCAGCTGAGGGTCAGCTGGGATTTACTGCGGTGGTGGGGAATGAGGAGGGCAAAATCTGCTTTGTTTTCCCCTCAAAACCAAGCACCTACAGCATGGGAACTTTCCACAGAAAGGTGGGAATAACCCTGGAAGTACCAGCACACTGAGCCTGAGCCTGTGTGTGGCTTTGTGAGGACTTCAGGGAATCATCAGGGCATGGTTTGGGTTGGAAGGGACTTTAAAGCTCATCCATGGGCAGGGACAGGACCCTACAAAAATACCAAAAACCCCAAGGGACTGAAATCATTAGAAAGAAGGACAGACATGGGGAGGTGTCCCATCACCACTGCACCAGGCGGCTGCTGTGTAGTTTGAACAGACTAAAAAAGATTAAAAAAACACTTAAGAGACATGCCTGTTAAAGAAAGGGCACAGCTGGATGCAGCTCTGTGGATCAATCTGCACAGGAAATAGGGAAAACATTAAGGCTGTAAGATATATCCCAATAAATATAATGCAGCAGCACTGGGGACGGAGCAGATGACAGGATTACAGCGCAGGATTACACGACCCCATCAAAAGCCCTCCTATGTTTTGCCATCTAAAGATTAGATATTTTAAAGCTTCAGTGCACAAAATGAGCCTCACTGAGGAAGCCTGGGAAAGCAGCTATGGCGAAGGGATCATTCCCAAATTGCCCTCCTCTGGGGTAGCTCTGTGGGGGGATAAGAAAGCTGAAGAGGGGGCTCTGCTTGCTCAGGGTTAAATCCCCCCTTGGTGTTTAACACCTTGGATGGCCGTGGCTGATACCTGATAGCATCTTCAGCCTGCTGGTGCTTCCAGCAGCCACACCACCATCCCGTGTCGGGGAGTTCCCCAGTTCCATTCCAACAGGCTGGGAAAGGGCTTCCTGTGTTCAAACCTGTTGTACAAAATGTCCTTTGCTCCCCCCTGCCCCAGTTCCTGCGTTGTGGGAGATGGTGAGTGACTGGCCACAGGCTGTTCCTGATTTAAACATGTCTGTAATCCCTGTCCATCATCTTTTCCCTAAGCCAAAAGCCTGTTTAATCGCCCGGTGCAGGGACAATCCCATGCCTCAGACCCTTCTGCTTCCCAGATTCCAGGTTGCTGAATCCATTTGAAATGGGATGGCCAGCGCTGGCCAAGGGTTTGGGTGTCAGCTCCTGGCAGCTCCCACTGCAATCAGGAAAGGGAGAAGGGAAAAGGGAAGAGGGAAAATGGGGAAGGAGAAAGGGAAAAGGAGTAAGAGGAAAGGGAACACCCTGCTGCTGGCCAGCCTCTGTATAAAAGATCCAGTATCCTAAATTCCCAGGTTTTAATTTGTTGCTGAACCAATGAAAGCAACAGAAAGAGGACAGATCTCTCTGAGGATGCAGGAACTCGGGGGTTTCCCTGCAGGACACTCCAGTGGGGTCATGCCAAGTGAAGTGGCTTTGCCAGGGATTTGTGTGCTGTGGGAAGAACCCGCCCTCCTGGAACAGAACCTCAGCTAGCATAAAACAGATAAGATAGGAACCCACACCCCAGGCCGGCTGCAGAATGGGTTAATCCAGCAGCACCTCGGGGCTCCGTGACCTCCATAAATACTTTCCACCCCAGCATTTGCCAGCAGCATGTTTTGCAAGAGCTGCCTGGGTGCTCTTGCAGACACATCTACTCATATAGGATTTCCCCCCCAGGCCCTCTGAGCGCAGCTGCCCGAGCTCACAGACCCTGCTGGAATCAGGAAGGAGCAGAACATTGGGAGGTTTTACAGTCAGAGCCTCCCAGAGCGAGGACAGACCTTGAGCCCCAGCAAAGTGTGCATGGAAAGGAGCTGTGCAATGCACACCTCCTTGGACAACAAGGCACCAAATCTGCTTTGTAAATGGTGTTCCATCTGAGAGGAATTCTGTTGTCATCAGAAACCAGCCCAGCTCATGCACTGCTGCACTTCAGGGTCTTCTGTAATAGCTGAACTGTGCTGCACTGGCTGAAGCAATGAAAGGGAAAAGAACTGATCAGCCTGTAAACGAACCAGCCTGTAAGCGTTTAGTAAGTGTTTCTTGTTCACAATTCATTACTTCCCACATGTAATTGAATGAATCTTAATAAAAAAGGAGGTTCTATTGTGCTGGCTTTAGACTGGACCCAGGAGAGCTGAAGAAACATCCAGGAGGCAGAAAAAGAAAGAGAAAATGTCCAAACTCACAGGCAGACTAGAACACCATTTACAAAGCAGGTTTGGTGCCTCGTTGTCCAAGGAGGTGTGCATTGCACAGCTCCTTTCCATGCACACTTTGCTGGGGCTCGAGGTCTGTCCTCACACTGGGAGGCTCTGTACTACTGGAAGAGAAAATTCCCTCTGGAAAGCAGCAGGTGATGGCTGCTGGAGCATCATCCCTGCCCTCAGCAGAGCCCTCTGCACAGCCCCTCTCCCACAGGATAAATTTCTGGGTACATGGAAAATGCAGTAAGTTATGGTTGCTTCTGTCAGTTGTGAAAAATGGACACACTTAAAATGGAGCAGAGGCTCAAATCCATCAGCTGCAACAGAAATTAAGCACCTGCTTTATTCCCTATGACTGGTGGATCTGCTGAATGAGGGATACTCCACTTACTAAGCCAAGAAACAGAGGTGGCTGAAGGTGTGTGCAGGGAGCTCCTGCAGCCACAGCCCTGGGCAATGCCAGCTACCCCCACACCAGTCCCAGAATCTCTCATTAATTGCATTTTTCTACAGCTTAAAAACTCCCTCTCCATCAGGTTTGGGGGTGGAGTATCCAACCCTACAGAAATTTGCTCCCCAAGCTCTTTGCAGGTTTCTCCCCCAGGCTGGGCACATTTTGGTGCAGCAGAACAGAGAGATGAACATTGCTGTCAGCTTTTGGGTGATGCCTTTCGGACGTGGCACCAGCCTGGTCCTGGGTCAGGATGTGTCCCTGCACCAGGGCTTTTGCAGGACAATCTGTGGAGGATGCCTCAGACAGGGGATCACAACCCTTCATGGGAACACTGTGTGCTACACTTGCGCTCCTCAGTGAGGGCACAAGTTTTAAATCGTGTCTGCACGGACCAACAGCACGGAAAGTGCAGGATCAGAGAGAAACGAGGCAAATGGGGATTTTTCTGTGGGTACTGACACCAACCTTTTCAAACACAACTGCAATGTGGGACTAGGATCATCAGAAGGAGCAAAGGGATTTCCCATTAAAGGGTGGCAAGTTTCCAGGCCAGAAGCCCCAGTTAATGAGAGGATCTCACTCGGGGACAGCAGTGCTCCTGCCAGCCCGGGAATTGCTCCTGGCACAGCTCTGCTCCGAGCATGGCATCCCTGGGATGCTGATCAAGCCTTGGGACACTCTCCCATTTCATCCCCCCGGCACTGTGGGCTCAGTTCCCTCTCTCTTTCTGTGTAACCCCAACTTGCTCCAAGGGTGCCCAGCCAGCCCAGCAGCATGGTGGCACAAAGGCCTTTGCCATTTCTCCTGGTCCTGACTCCAAGGCTGCTCTTTCACAGCCCCACTCCTCCCTGGACACTCTCTCCAAACACCACCAAATTTCTCCATCCAGCAGTGAAAGCTGGGACACAACTGTGCTGGATCCATAAAAATACCAGTCACAGTGTCTTATTTCAGTTTTAAGCTCAGACCAGCCACAGGCAAAGATCAACCTCTTGGGAAAGCAAATGTTTCAAAGAAAATTTGCTTTTATTAGAAGCAGAGAGAACTTGTTGACTTTCCATACAGGATGTCATCCTTTTAAAGCAAACCTCTCTGGCAGCAAAGCACAACGACAATTGCCGGACTAAGCACGCCAATGTCTTCTTCACCCACCATCCCCAGCCAACCCCTCTGTCCCCAGGCTGTTCCAGCTTTCTGCATGGGTGACACCCTTTCCCTTGGACACCCTTTCCAACCCAAAAGCCACATATTTCCCAGCCTGAACCCAGCCAGGGTTTTGGGCTCTCAGTTCTTTTGCTCCATAAGGAGGGTGAGGGTCTCAAGGTTCAGCTCAGCTGCAAAATTCAGTGTGATTTCAGTGTTCCAGGCCAGGCTGGACGAGGCTTGGAGCAACCTGTTCCAGTGGGAGGTGTCCCTGCCCATGGCAGGGGTGGCACTGGACGAGCTTTTAGGTCCCTTCCCACCCAAACCATTCCCTGATTCTGCGATTAACGTTAGAAGAGAAGGATCAAATTCAGAGTCTGAAGAGAAGAGGCCACATGCATTCAGCTTTGCTCGAAGTCATCCTAATTCTCACAGCGCCCAGAAAAATCGGAGAAGTCACTGAGGGGCTCAGCCGCTGCCAGCCCACCCAGAGGCGTGCCCGGGTTCCTCCCTCAGCCCGGCTCTCCGGGCGCTACGGAGCAGCCCAAGGCTGTGCCCACCTACCTGTACCTCATGCCGCTCTGGGCGCGGGTGCCGTCGTGCAGGGACAGCCCGTGCAGGTGCAGGAACCTCTCCAGCTGTTTCCTCTCGGCGCTGGGGCTGCGCGCCCCGGGCCAGCCGGCGGCGGGGCCGTGCGCCCTCGGCCCCCGGCTCACCCTGCGGCCCCGCGGCGGCCCCGGCTTGGGCGGGGGGATGTCGGCACACGCCGGCTTGTACAGGTGCATGGTGCCGCCGGGGCCCGCCGGGAGCAGAGCCCGGAGCCACCCCCGCCCCGGGGCTGCGCTGCCCGGGACGAGCCCGGCGCTCTGGAGGGGTTTTTCTCCCAGACATTCTTTACATCATTGCAGCCGGCCCGTTTTGGTTGATGCCCAGGATGGATTTTGGCCAAGATCAGCAATCTTGTTCATCTGCTGAGACCTCTCGTGGGCCAGTAGTCCAAGGGATGAGGGCTGCTGGTGGGAATAGAGCACTGACCCCATTTCCCAGGTCTTATATTTAGATAATGAGAAATATTTGCTTGGGATTCAATCCAAGGCCAATAAACATAAACCAAATACTCTCACAGGGTGTATTTCAGGCCCTGGGCTGGCCAGATGAACACTGCAGGCATCTCCTCTGCAACTCACTAGAACATCTTGTTTTCTCACAGGGCACTGCGAGCTCTCACAGCTGGGGTTACCCGGTCTGGGAACTTCCCCAGCATCTGCAGCCTCCCGGGGTGTGACAATTCATATGAATTAAATTACGATGTTAACAATGATTTCACCACTGCTAAACAGCAAACAAAAAGGTTCTGGTTCACAGACTCACAGAATGGTTCGGGCTGGAAGGGACCTTAAAGACCATCGTATTCCCAACTCCCCTGCTGTGGCCAGGGCCACCTTCCACTATCCCAGGCTGCTCCAAGCCCTGTCCAACCTGGCCTTGAACAATCCAGGGATGGCTTTTATGGTCTTCATCCCTGCAACACCCTGAAGGGCCACAGTGACCTTTTCTGGCCACAGCAAACAATCCCGACAAGGTGTGGTTCATGCCACTGAGGCAGATGTCTGAGACTCTTCTATTTTCAAAACTCACCCCATTTCAGCCCCAAATACTTCAGAAAAATAAGTTAAATAATCAAGTGATGGATGTATAATGAACTCAACTAATCCTTAAATCTTTCAAAGCAGATAAAGAAAGACTGATCCCAACCCCAGAATATATCTGAAAAGCTCATAATTCAATGTCACAGAGGGGAGTTTGGCAGGGACTGTGGGATTACCCCGTTATTCTTCCTGTGTGACTGTCGGATCAGGGCACGGGTTGCCCTGGGTGTCCCCAGGAGGGTCCTGCCCAAGGATGGGGGTCCTGTTGCCACAGTACTGACCCCATCGTGGGGTGCAGGGGGGGATTTCAAGCCCAGCTCTTTGCAGCCCAAGGACACTCAAGGGAGGGCAGCGTGTCCTGAGGCCGTTCCTCGTAGGGACCTTGTGTTTCTTCCCCGCAGTGTAACTCCAACGCTGTACCTGTGATCTCTGCTGCAGCTGCCTTTGCTTTTACCTCCTGCCAGCCCCAGCTCTCTGCTCATCCATAATGCGAGGTGAACCAGTGCTAAGAAATATTTCTGCGAGCTCCTCTGAGTTTTTTGGACACAAGAGTTTTGCTGGAGTATCAGGGTCTTTAGACCTGGATCAGCATCTTTAGAAACTTAGCTCTCCCAGAAGTTATTCCCCAGCACTTTGCTTTTATGGTGCTGTTCCAGCCCCCGGGTGCGAACCACGGGCTGGTGGGGCTGGTGGGCACCGGACCCAGAATCTGCCCCCTCCCAGCCCTCAGACCCCTCGTGCTCCCTTCAGGCGCTTGTGAACATTCCTGCATTAATACCCACTTGCTCCTTCTCTCCGTTTTACTCCCTTTTCACTTATCCCCTTCCTAATTTTTATTGCCGTGACACTCTAATTCCTTTCTTACCCAAGCGCATCTGCTAGAGCTCGGTTTGTGCCGGGCACTGCAGGCATCCCCATCCTGCCTGGGATTAGGGACGATCTCGGCCGATTCTCAGCTGAAATCCCGGCCGCTACCGAAGTGAGGTGAAGGAAACCCCCGGAGCGAGGTGAAGGGAACCCCCTCCCTCCCTCGCCGGTCCCAGAGCTGCTCCGAGCCGCTGCCGGGGTGCGGCTCCTCGGGACGGGGACAGCGGCACCCCGGGCAGTTCCTGCTGAGGTTCGATTTCAGAGCGGGTCTGACCCCGCACAGGAGATTGGAGACTCGCACGTCTAATTTCCACTAATACCAAGATCCCCTTATATTTTTTTAAAGGAGCAAGATCGGATTCTGGAGGCTACGACATTTAAGACCGATGGCATGAGAGATGCAGCGGCTGCAGGTCCCCCCTCCCGGGGGGCTCCTTCCCAGGCTGAGCCCCGCCGCTGCCCGGGCAGGGAGGGGGGGACAGGGACCCTCCTGGCACCCACACCGTCCCTGCTCGGCGGCAGCAACTTTTCAACTCTATTCAAGCAAAAGTACAATCACTTGGACAAATTAGAAACAAGGCTCAACAACCACACGCAGCTTGTGCTGAAGAAGTTGTGGGAATCAAGAGACAAGTTTGCAGGATATTCAGCTCTGTAAAGCGTGAATAACCAGAAAAATCAGACTTGTAAAGACAAAGACCTTTCTATTATTATTACTATTACTATGATTATTACTGCTGCCGTTATTATAACCACTATTATCGCGACCATGCCGGCCAGCAGCATTCCCGAGGGCAGCGTGCCCCGGGAGGAGCAGGGACGTACCTGTGGGGCATGCCGGTGGTGTAGGCGATGGTGTACTCGTGGGACAGCTCGCACACGCGCAGGTACCAGTTCATCTCCAGCTCCCGCAGCAGCGCCAGGCGCCGGGCTCGCTGCTGGGGCTGCCCGGCCCGCGGCCGGCCCTCCTTGCTGCTCTCGGCCGAGCTCTTCAGGGCTCTGTCCCTGCTGCCCAGGGACAGCACCGACTGCTTCCTCAGCTTCAGGGACTCATCGGCGCTCTTCCCCCCCACGGTCCCCGTGCGTGCCGCCAGCATTTCTTGTCCTGCCTCGGTGCGACGGCTCCGAGCCGCTGCCCTCAAATCATTGAAAGTGATTTCAGCGCGCACGTTCTCCCTCTATAACCTCGCGCCGGCCACAAAGCTGTAATTAGAGACGTGTCTGCGGGGCTTAACCAGAAAGAAGAGCTGCAACCTTCTCATGGAGACATCTGTAGCGGTTCCCGCATGCCAGCGGCTCCGCAGCCGGGGCGGGGGACAGTCCCCAAACGCATCGCACCTCAGCTGGCCCCGGACGGACAAGGGCTTTCGGTGGAGGCTTCTGGAAAACCCGGCCGGCTCCCCAGCGCCGTAAACATCGGAGGTGAAGTCCCACGTGTCACCTTGAGGGCGAACCCTCGCCCACGTGGGCTGGCCCGGGCAAATTGCGGCGCTGTTCGTGCCGGCCGCGACCCGGAGCATCCCCGTGCCCATCGCTTGGCCACGCTGGCGCTGAGGCGGCCGCTTTGCCCTCCTGCTCCTCCTCCCGCAGCTCCTCGGGTCGCCCCATCCAGCAGGGACTCCCATTCTCCAAGGCATCTGTAGAAATTTGGGGATTTGGTCACCCTTAGGATGAGAACAAAGTTCGGAGTGTTCCCGAGCAAACGGTGTTTGGAAAATGTATGAAAGGGAAGACACCGGAATCGCATTAATTCCCATCTCCGGTCTGAAATGTAAAAGCTGATACAGAGATTACAGCTCTAATCACAGCAGCCACTTTGGGAGCGCGGGCAGAGCCGTGTGCCGACAGAGCAGGCAGAGCAAAACCCCCTCCAACACAGCGGCATTTTAAAGCCATCGCCTCAAAAGCACTGTAATCACCCCAAAGCAGAGCCGTCACCCCCCTGCGCCCCGCAGGGTCTCCCGGGGGTGGGGGCCGGCTGGAAGGATTCCTGGAATCAGGGCAAGGTCTCTGGTGCCCCACCTGAGCCTTGCAGATCCCCAAGGCTGGAAGCTCCCCCAGCCTCTTTCCAACACCCATCCCAACGCTTCCAGGCTCCAAGCAGTGCCCGGTGGCCCTGCCTTCCCCCAGCGCTTCTCCGGAGGGTTTGGGTCCCCGCTTCCCCCGGGCACTCCCGGCTGCGGCCGGGTCCCCTCTCAGCCAGCTGGGACCAGCTGGGCTCTCACCACCCCCGGTCCGGGGTCTCCCCAGCCCTGGGGACCCTCTGAGCCAGACCCAGTCGGGGGTGAGGTGTGCTGGGAGCCCGGCAGGGTCCGTCCTGCTCTGCAGCCACACACGGCTGCTCACCGTGCTTCCAGAGGAGTTACAGGACAACCACCCCCCCCCCCCCCCCTTTTTGGCTGCTTTTCCAGAAAGGAGTTCCATCACCTTTAGGAATAAATCCTATAAAATGTACCTCTGACAAGAACTGGTGCTATCCGACCTATTTAGCAGACATGGCACTAAGACATTCACTGGAAGTTTTGCAAAACTCTAAAAAAACAGACTCAAACTTTGAGCTGTTAAAACATTCCAGCTCTGTGCCTGATCCAACGTGTTTCCTCCTTTATCCTTAAAGTCTTTCCCAGAAAGAAAAAGGTTTCCAGCGACTCCAGAGCCTTTAAACCAACCCTGAGCAGTGAGGCAGTGCATACTTATTTTACACGTGCTCGAGTTGAAGCCTTGTAAGATCCTTCAGGTCCTTCCGCGTGGAAGAAGTTGGTTATCACAAGTCAAATAAAGTTCTCAAAGAGCTGCATAAAAGGCGCATTGTGCTTCCTCAGCCTCCCGTGTTTGTCATTCCCTTAACCACAGAAACGCCCCGCTGTTCCCAAAGACGCTGAAAGGTATCAGTCACCTCAGAGGTAAATTAAATTAAAGCAGCTGCTGGCGATTTGTCCCTCTCTCAGTGGGGCATTGTTGGGGTATCGCGGGCCATTGTGCGGCTGGATGTTCCCTAATGTGGCACTTAGGCCAGCGGATATCGTGTCCCGGGTGATTCTATAGCCTGGCGCGTAAGGAGAGCCCGGCTCGCCTTATAAAAATTGCAGAACGATTGATTTCCTGAAAGCAAAGCTGCCGTGAAATATTGATACTGGAATCCTCGGTTCCCAGCGCCGCGGGCATCCAGCGGGACACGCCGGAGCGCTGGGGACAAGCCCACCCCAAAACCCTCCAGCTGCCGTACCGAAAACAGGAGCAGGGTGTGATGGTCGGGTGAGCAACACTTCAAACTGATCCCTCCTCAGGGCTGGGGGCTCCTCCTGCCTTCTGTATTCCTTTTATAGTCCTTTTTCTAGGCAAACATCTGTTAAAGTAATATATAATACTATAACTATGCATTTCTAACTTATCTGTACACTGTATAAACATACAGAAACATGTTTAGGAGCTCATTATGAATTATAACTGATTATTATATTAATTATATAATATTATAGAACTTATATTTATTAATAAATTACTCCAGGTTTTGAAAATTTCTCTGTCTCTTCTTAAAACACTTTCTAAAATCTGATTTTTATTCCAGCTGCAGTCCCTAGAGCTGCACACATAATAGGGGAACCACCTCCTGCCGAGGGGTCTCCCAGGGACGCCCCTCTCCTGTCCCCGCCCCGTGTTAATCTCCTTGTGCCCAGAGCAATGCCCTGCATTTACAGGGAATTAAACACAATCCTGAGCTCCTGGAGCCAATGGAGGGCCCGGGAACACCAAGGGGTGCAGAGGGACACAACAGCCTTAAACCAGCCCTAAACCAGCCCTAAACCAGCCTTAAACCCCCAGTGCTGTTTGTGCCACTGGTTTTAAAGCAGAACATTTCAGTAGCACCCAGCCTGGAGCCCCCAGGATCAGAGCTCGGGATTAATCCATTTTCCGATGGCTCAGGCACCCTTTTAGCCAAACCTCCTGTTTTCAGATGTAAATAAGAGAAGCTTCTAAAGCCCCTGCAGCAGCTGTTTTCTGCTCGGGGAAGCAGGAGGTTGCCTGGATGAGTTAATGCACACAGGGCCCCTTTTAAACCTGGTTTAAAATCTCCTAAGCCGTTTTCCAGCAGGATGTGCCATTCCAGTGACACCTCTGTGCTGGCCAACAGGACCCCACAATGTCACACACAGGAAGCCCATCCTGACTTCCTGCACCACAAATTTATTTTGATAGAGTGGAGGAATGGTTTGGGTGGGAAGGACCTTAAATTCCATCCAGTGCCACCCCTGCCATGGCAGGGACACCTCCCACTGTCCCAGGCTGCTCCCAGCCCCAATGTCCAGCCTGGCCTTGGGCACTGCCAGGGATCCAGGGGCAGCCACAGCTGCTCTGGGCACCCTGTGCCAGGGCCTGCCCACCCTCCCAGGGAACAATTCCTGCCCAATCTCCCATCCAGCCCTGCCCTCTGGCACTGGGAAGCCATTCCCTGTGTCCTGTCCCTCCATCCTTGTCCCCAGTCCCTCTCCAGCTCTCCTGGAGCCCCTTTAGGCCCTGCAAGGGGCTCTGAGCTCTCCCTGGAGCCTTCTCCTCTCCAGGTGAGCACCCCCAGCTCTCCCAGCCTGTCAGTCTCATTCCAGAGTAAAGGAATGCAGGACACACAGTCTGATCCTGCAATTCCCCAGTAATTCTACTAAAAAACGTTTACAATTCATCCTCTCTCAGAACGATCTCCAAATCCACCCCTGCTCTGCACATCCCACAGCAGCCTCTCAGCATCTGTTCCCCACATTTTCTCAGCTCCGTACCCACACACCCCAAACCTCAGCACACACAGACAGGATCCTCTGGGGACACACAAATGAGCAGCAGTTAATCACCTGGAAGGCCCTGTTTAGAGACATTTAAGCAGAGAACCCCAAGCCTTGCCCAGGTACAAGGATTTGGGATGTAGATGTCAGTGATCCGTAAGCAAACCAAGGAGTTTGGTCCCACAGGAGCCCAGTCATTCCCACCTCCTGATCCAATTAGCCATGGAGCTCAGGCTCTGCTGCTCCCAGCTCTCCTCTGCTCCAGGTAATTGAAACCCCATCAGGGAAAGATTCATTAAGGTGTTTAATTGGGTTTAAGTGGCTCACCCTGCTCTGACAGCGCTCAAATGTGGTGGCTTATGAACCTTTGCTTGGCCAGCAGGTTTGTGCCTGGGCATCCTCAGCAAACCTGCTTCCACAGCATGGAATCGTGGTCAGCCCGCTTTTAAAGGACCTCTAAGATCTTGGAGTCCACCTGTTAACCCAAATCCTGAGAGCAGCCCCTCGGAGAGCTCCCAGCTGCCTCCCTGAAGGGCACCAGGTCACAGCAGCCCCGAGTGAGCCAATCTGCTGAAATTAAAATCTGAAGTGGAAGTGGCTCTCTCCAGCCTTTTATCTTCTCCAATAATTTCTAGATGGGATTGTAGGGCCAAAGGCCAGTCCCAGCACACCCAAGTGAAGAGAAAAATTCCGGGGTATGTTAATTACCTCTTTTTTCCCTCTTTGCTGAGTTCAGGGAGGTCACTCACGAGCAGCTCTTCTGGGCTTGCTCTGAGTTGCACCAAGTAGTGACCAAGCAACCCGTGATTAGAAAGGGAAAAGTTTTCCAAGGTCAAGGAGAGTCCAGGCACTCAGACCTCTCTGGAGGCGCGTGGCTGCGCTGGGCAGGGCTGAAGGAGGCTTTGGAGCCTGACAATCCCTGACCTGCTCAAACAGCACGAGAAGGTGCAGAGCCACCCCCACACTCTTTACTTTTCTGCACGAATTTCAGACCAAAGGCTGAGCTGCTGAGCCCAGCAGGTGCAGAGCAGTCGGTTCCCTGCTGAGCAGGTGAGCGCTCCCAGGATGAATTCAGCGCAGATCCTGCTCCCAGCCAGGCTCCTGGAGGATTGTGTTTGGTTTCCAGAGCTGGGAGCCCCAGCTCTGGCTGTGAGCTGTACCCACACCGTGGAGCAGACAGGGGACACGGAGCTGTCACTCCATCCCAAAGCACGGCCCGGAGCCCTGTCCCCACCCCAGGCTCTCCTGGTCCCAGAGCAGCACCAGCACATCCAAGGAGCCCAGTGCCGTGGCATTGCCATGGCAATCGGCACCACACAGGGACTAAAAATAAACCCCAGCTCTGCAGAGCACAAAGATCATCCTGAATCCCAGCCCTGACTCAGCCACCTCCGAGCCTGGGGGTGTGTGCTGCTGGGTTGGCACAGGTTTTCCTTCAGCCCTGATCCACCCCCGGGCTCTGCCACTGAGAGTGCCCGGGAGCAGGTGGGCATCACTCCAGTGTTCATCCAGAAAACCTCCTCTTTTCCTCTAAAACCCCCAAATGCAACTGATTCCTCCTGCATTCCCCGAGTCCCAAGCAGCATCTCCCCTCCACACCACAAAACCCTGAGAGCTGGGCCAGCTCCCGCCACTAGAGGAGAGGCTGGGCCTGTGACAGTGACTTGTCCCAGGGCACCTGGCCCAAACTGTAACAGAATTACTGCAAGAGCAGCGCTGGAAGCATCTCCCGGGGATAAAAGCTGCATTTCCCAGGGGCAGCCACATCATTCCTGGGCACAAACTCGACAGGAGCCAGGGCCACCAGGGCCACCAGGGCCACCAGGGCAGAGCTGTGGGAGCCCAGAACATCCCCGTCCCAAAGGCTCCGCAGGCTCCCGGGGACAAACGCAGCCCAGGACTCGGGTGGCAGGGCCATGGATGATGGATGGGAGCCCTGGATGATTCCTGCTGCCTCCTGAGAAGGGTGGGGACAGCGGGACACACCCAGGGACTGTCCCCAGCCCACCACACCCTGCAAAGGCAGACACCCTTCTCCCTAATGAACACTTCTCTTAAAGAACACACAACTCAAACTTGGCTCCCCACAAAGCTTCGTTTACCTCACAATGTTTTTTTCCACCCTAAATAACATTTTAAAAAGGGAAGAAGTCCTGCAAGCAGCTTTATGTTGACCTCTGTATCCCAAACCACTCTAGGGAAGGAACCACAAGAAAAATATCCCAGCTGTAAAGGGGCTCTTGAGCACACATTTAAATCAATTACATCCATAAAACCAGCTTTTTCAACCCCAAATACATTCCCATTCATAATATAGTTTCTACACCTAAGCCCCTAAAAAAGAAAAAAAAAAAAGAGCCACACCAAGGTTCAAACATAATATTTTTATTTGTGGATAAAAATTAAGGCTCACAGTACTTTATCATTTCACAAGCAGAAAAATGTTAAAAATTGAGACTGATGGGGAGTGCCCCCGATACAAATTCCTCTAATTGCTGACATGTTTTACTGAAGACTCGAGGTGAACAATTGTACAGGGCAGCTACAGGTATTAGTTTGTAAACTAGGTGCTAAATATAACTGGTTTTTAAGAAATGTGAACAGAGTATGATGTTTCTCTCCACTCTGGCTGTCCAGGACACAGGGATTCCACAGAAACACCCAGAACTGCTGGGATGAGCACACCAACCTTCCCAGAACAACCCAGCACGGCCACGACGCACAGCTGGCACACAGGGCAGGGGCTGAGGGGCACAGACTCCATTTCAGTAAGACATTTTGATTTATAGTGCAATAGTTTATGCCTAAAATGTTCAATATCCAACTTTCTGACCTAAAGAAGAGCATGGAATTGCTGCCCAGCTCCAGGAATGCAGAGGGGACGCAGCTCAGGGGTTAAAGGATGGTCACAGTGCACAGCAGACATCCTGCCCAGAGCTAGGACGCAGCTCCAAGGAGGACTTTTGCAAGGGTGCAGCATGCAGGGAATAAAAGGCTCCTGCCCAGGAGAGCTGCAGGGTGTGTCCCAGAGGCTCCACCTCCCCTGCAGCCCCAGCCCTCACTGTGGGCACACTTTACCCCAGCTACATCACAACCACAGGACACAAACTGCAGCTCCAGCTACGCAGCAACAGCCTGGGCACAATCCAGCAGGGGCTGGGATTCAGAGTTCTCTGTATTATTTGCATTATTTTTAGTGATTCCTTCAGCTCTGCTTGTTTGCTGTCAAGGCAACACAGCCGTGGCAGCCACGAGGACGAGCCTGTTGCTGTGAGAACTGAGGGGGTTCTGCATCTCACCAGAGATTCAGCTCTTGCCTCTGCACCCTTCTGAGCAAGATACCACCCAGAAATGACAACAGCTGCCCTCAGCCTTTCCTGCCAAACTTAAATGCACTGGAACTTCACTGGGGAGCTCTCTTTGAGAACAGCTTTTACCTGGTGGGACAGGTCCTGCCCCAGCAAACACCCATTTACAGGGTTTAACCAACCACAGACCCCCTTCCTGCAGCAAAGGAATCAATAATCACTGGCACCACTGAAGCTCAGAGAGCTTATGACAGGTGTAGGTGCAAATCACCACCCCCTTCTAAAAAGGAGGAGACTGAGTTATCAATTCAGCTCAATTTGCCCACGTCAATTAAGCTGCACTTGCCCAAGCTGCAAAGCCCTCGTGCAGCAGGGCTGGAGGGGAGGCAGAGCTCCCCACCCCAATTGCTGCCCTCCTGCAGCCCCTGTCCCCAGCAGCCCTCGGAGCTGGGACACACCACCTCCTCCCCCTCGTGCAAAACACCCCTCAGTGACACAGGCAAAAACAATCCATTTACACCAGTTGGCCATTTCCTAGGAGCAGAGATTTCCAAACCCAATTTCCATAGTGTGTAGGCAGGGAATGCAAGAGCAGGAAAATGCGTGCGACCAAAAATATGGAACAAACAGGTTCAATATTATTCCAGTTCACAAATCCAGGCAAGGGCAGGGAGAAGGAGCTACAGCCATGAAATACTCCATGTTACTGAACAGTTTAAACCAAGTATTTTATCCCGTAATACTACAGTGATCTTGCAGCTGAACAAAACACAACTGCTTAAACGAAAAAATCAGGATAAGAGGGATGAATGCACATTCCAGTTCCCCCAGTGGGGGTACCAGCAGGCACCCAGCAACCTGCTCAGGTCAGAATCCAACTGTTCCTGCCACAGGACAGGTGGATGGAAATGGCTTTGCCTCAAAACATTGGAAAGCTCCTGTCCAGTAACCATCTCAAATTATTGCTTCACTACGAACAGCAGAACACGAGCGACAGGAGATCTACAGGGATGGGGAGCTCACCCCGACCAGGGCTCCACACTAACAACTAGAGTGATCTTACAGATCGAGCTAAGCACAACACACACCCCAAAAAAACCCTGTCAGAGCAAATGTGTAGAAAATAAACTGTCATCAAGTACAAGGGAAGCACAGGGGCAGCGCTGGGGACACACAGGAGCCACAGGTGCAGGAGCTCGGCTGCCACAGCTTGCCCAGCTGCACTGCCAGGTTTGCCCTCCTGCCATCCCCAGAGCACTCGGAGCCACTGCAGTGCCCGGGTGAGCCACGGGAAGGAGCCGGGAGCTCTCCTGGGCCCGGGCGAGCAGGGACAGACACACGGACACGGCGGTGCCACAGAGGTCAGCACTGCCCAGCCCTGGTGCCTCGGGCCGGGTCCAGGAGCACAGAACACAGGACACAGCATACACAGCCACTCCACGACTCAACAGTACCCACTACTCCATTTGGCAAAATATTTATTTATAATAAATCCGTCCCAAAGCGGTTGGTCACAAAGAATTAACTCCTTTTACATGTTTGGGCTGTAACAATGCTTTTGGTAGAAGTAAATAAACTGTCTCTTTTTACACAGTGTACAAAAACAAAGAGACACTGAAATGACAGTAACAGAACACAGGAGAACACGGGGACTGGAACGACAAAGGCAAAGCAGAGGGGCCTGTCCCGGCAGCGCTGCCACCATCATTTACCCGTACAATCCTCAGCCCCACGCTGCTCTCATCCCCAGCACAGCTCTGAACTGCAGGATTATGCTCCAGGAGAGGAATCTGATGCGATGTAGCAGCTCCAGTCACTCTTTCACAGTACTGCATGTCAACACTGGGAATGGTTTCTGATATGATTTAGACTGCACACAGTACTTGGATAGGGAACAGTTAATTACTCCCACTCCGTAGTTCCTGGTGGCTTTGATGTCAAGTCATACATCACCCGAGAGATGCCAGGGATCTTCTTGATCTCTGCCACCATTTTCAACACAACCTGTGGTGGAGGGGAAACAGAAGATCAGAAGAAAGCATGTGACACAGACCTGATGAAAATCATCCTTGTAAAGCTTGAGGGCAAACTGCTCACACCAATTCTGCTGGACACCAGAGCCTGTTGCTGTCAGCACAGTGCCACCAGGCAGGAAATACAATCAGCTAAAAGAAAACCTCTCGTTTGTGGTACAGCTACACTTGGGGCTTGCTGAGTTTGGCACAGACAGAACTGCCCAGGCTCAAAGCTGCTCCCTGGAGTTCAGCAGGAACACTGTGCTGCCTGTTCCTGCCAGTCCCTCCCTGGCTCCCCTCGCACCAGCACCTCCAGCTGGGCCACCAAGCACAGAGAACAGCTGGGGAAAACCAACCCCTGCCAAAAGAAAACCAGAAGCTGTCAAGGTAAAAAGTTCAATAAATACCCAAAGGAAAGAGTGAGAATTATCATTTCCAGTGAGAATTATCTTCCAGTGCTCACAATTAATCCATGTTAGCAGGAATATTCTAGATGAGAATTTGATGATCCTCAGAAGTTCAGCTTCCCTGAAAATCCCACAGTTCCCAACACTCCTTGCATGACACACTGTCTATAGTGCAAGCACAAATTAACATTAACATTGCTCTGTATAGAAAAACATTATTATTTCCCCCATAAACATGATTATTCTCTGTAACCTCTGTTATTTAGTCACCACACTATTACCTAGCCTTAAAATGACCATTTTTCATTTTGAAGAATGCAGGGTTTTTGTTTGGGGGTGGGTTTTGTGGTGTTTGGTTGTTTTTAAACACAAACACTGAGGTCAAATGAATCCTCATTTTATACAAGGGGACAGTTCACATGGCAACCTGAATTGGTTGTTTTTCCTGGATAGGCTGCCTTAAAGTAGAGGAGCTCAGGTATATACAATTACTAAACAATGCTCATATGCTCCTAAAGTGTGTTTAAAATAAAAGGTCAATCCTGCTCCTACAGCGCATTCCCAGAGGGACAAAGTACTTGACTGGACATGGATAAAGTTTCCCAGAGGACAAAAAAAAAAAAAAAAGGAAACTGACTCCTAAGTCCTTTTAGTGACCTAAAGAGCAAACAGACACTGAGACATTAAACTGCAAGTTCCAGTGAAAGCAGAAGTGCCAGACAAAGGCAATTCATAACGCCAGGAAGTTTCCAATTACTGATGCAAAATTTAATTCCAAATCCCAGGAATGGCTGGGGTATTCTTTCTTCTTTAATTGGTGGTATTTTGGCTCAGCTCTGCTGGAAAGCCTTCAAGTTTGTCATACCCATCTGCCAGCCCCTCATTTTGTTAGCTTTTTTCCTAAAACACCACAATATTCTTCCTAGTGATTATTTATAAGAGAGAAAAAAAATCGCAAGAAAATCGAAGTGAATGAGAGTGAGAGGAAAGTCAGAGTGAGCCACGTAGAGCACAGATTTCGTGGGGCAGGCAGCTGGAGCCCCCTCACCTCCTCGGGCACCTCGCTGCCCGGCGTGGCTGCGATGCCCGTCATGAAGTCGCTGGTGATGAAGGGCCTGATGACCACAGACCTCTGGCACGAGGGCTGCTTCTGGAGGGGGTCCCGGTCGAAATGCAGCGGGGTCAGGATGATTGGCATCTGGCTGATCTTCCCAGCATAGCCTGCAGCACACAGGGCACAGAGGGCATTGGTTGGGTGCACAAGAGTGACGCAAGTTCTGCGCAACTCCCATGTGTGCTTCCAGCTCTAAACCAGGAGCTGCTTCTGCACCCTGTGGGATGTGCTCCCTCTGGTCCCACAGCCCGAGGTCACAGGCAGTGCTGCAGCTCTACAGCTGCTCAAACCAGCACTCAGTGCTCACCAGGCCCTCAAGTTCCCAGAGAAGCTGTGGCTGCCCCATTCCTGCAAGTGTCCAAGGCCAGGCTGGATGGGGCTTGGAGCAGCCTGGGACACTGGAAAGTGTCCCCAGGGGGGGAACAGATGATCCTTAAGGTCCCTTCCAACCCAAACCATTCTGAGATTCTAGAAACTGCCACTTGAGATGATCCTCAGACTTTGCAGGCACGCAGAAAAATCCCAGCTAATCTGTGTTACCCTGTAATTCACTGTGCATCTACTGAAGAGCCACTTTCCTTCCCACATAACATAAAACCATGGGCTTTTATCTGTTCCCATATCAATCCCAATAAAGAGCCCTTCACAAATATCTCTTTGAAATATTCTTTGAATAGTCTTTAATCAGGAGAAAGCTCTCCAGTGTCCCTGGCTGGTGGTGGGCAGGTAACTCCAGACGATCACATTTCACTGATTTTTAACATCTCCTGAAAGGCAATGCACAGCCCCCAATCTCCCCGTTTCAGTGACCTAAAGGTCCAAAATCCAGGTGTGTGGAGCTCACGCTGCTCAAGCCCTCTCCCTCTGCCAGCCCTGGCCTGAGCTGCTGCACAGGGAGGTTTTTTTCACTAAACCATAACTCCAGGCTTATTTTTAGGAGCGATTCATTCACACAAAGCCAAGTGTCACCAAAAGTTAGCGAGACACAGCTACAGCTTTACCAACACAGCCGACAGTGTTATCTCAGCCTTTTGAGGTTAATTCTGCACAAATTCTGTTCACACAGCTTTGTAACCTGAGTATGGATCCTCAAAGAGAGGGATCTGTTGTAACTTGATTTATACGAAATACAGGCAGGGCTGATGCAATGCTTCCCACACAGATCACATCTCCAAAGGTAATTAAGCAAAAAACTAAGGAGGCTGAACCTCAGAACTATTTATTCCCAGGCTCTGCCTGCGTAGCACATCCAGGGGACTCCACACCCCCTGGCCGTGCAGGGTTTGGGTTGACAAACACAGCTTTGACTCCAAGTTAAGAAACCTGAAACCACCACAGGCCATGAGCATCACCCCCATGTGAAACTTGGCATCTGGGCTTTCCCCAAAACCAACACTATGTCAAGTTTCTTCACCCCAGGTGAACACTGACATAGCAAAGAGAAGGGATTTGGGTGACTTTCAGCTGCCTGACAGTACTTTTTGCACAGGTGTGCAGTGAAGCACCACAGCTTTGAGCTTCATGGTGTGTTGGAAGCAGGTCAGTCCCAAAAATCCCCTAAAATTAATTCCTGTCCTTTAGCTATCAGCTTCCACAACTTTTCACTGTCATCCCATTAATTGATGACTTTTTTGGAAACATTTGCTTGTAGATTTTGACAGCATCACTCTGATTACATCCACGAGGTTTGCAGGGATCTGCAACCGTGAGTCTGACCCCTGGGGTAAAGGTGGAGCACCTACCAGACTCCCTGAGAATGTTGTGAGCCTCAAAGTCAGCTTGACGTAAAGTGCTGAGGACTCCTGTGGTCAGGAAGGTGGGGGTGACATCCGTGGGGGGCTCCTTGACAGGGGGGCCAAACACGTACACGACTCTGCAACACACAGGGGAGGGAAAACCACATTTGCCACACACAGAATAAACCAGATTGCCTAAAACCTGCATCTTCAGTGCTACAGCGAGAAATCAGAGCTAGGAACAGCATCATGTTTCATCTTGCTTACAGTTTTTAACAGGAGACCACCAAACCCCGCATCAAATGCTACACCTTATTGTTAATGAAGAGTTTTCAGCACAGGGCACTAACTGCAATTTATGAATCTACAGAAGTACATCTGCACCAAAACATCTGAATTCAAAGCAGTCACGGCAGCTTTACATTTTTAATCTCATCCCTTGTGTTTCAGATGCTGCAGAAGAAAAGGCAGAGTTTGAGTGGCCTCGTGCACGGATTTACCACGACGTGTCCACAGCAGCTGCTGGAGTCTGGAGATACAAACCAGGAGCACTTGTCTAAATTCCAAAGCACACAGACATGCCAGTTTATACTGTGTATTTTTGTTTGGAATACAAAGCCTGCAAGCACAGCTGGGCAGCAGACCAACTATGGCAGTGCCCTCCTCACTGTCCCTGTAACAGCAGTGGAGCCTGCAAAGACCCCAGGGAGAGCAGAACTCCCAGAGATGTGGGATGTTCAGGAGGGCAGCATCAAATCCAGCAGAGCTTAAAGAAATCAGCAGTGCTCTAAAGCCAGAAACTGGCTTTTATTTTCCTTTTTTGATATACTCTGAAACTGCACAGGCAATCCTGATTTATGCCTTCTTTTGTCCCCTCTGCACTTAATTTAAACAGGTATCTTGCAATTCCAGGTCTCACCCTTCAGAGTAAAAGCTCTGTCAGTAGGTGTCACTTATGTGAGAAAAGGAAGTTTTGCTACAAGCAGTTCTAAGCAGTTTTGGCAGAAATCCCACAGCCAGGCAAGGAGGGTATAATTCTCCAGAGCTGATTTCATGTCTAAGCACCTTCAGCTGCTGGGAAAGTTACAGACTCGAGTAGGGAGAAAATGTATCCTCAGAGAGCTCAGTTACGATCAAACTGCCCAGCTTTGCAGCTCTCCCTGTGCCATCAGAGCTGACAGCCCCACACAAATCCCTCCTGACACAAAGGCAAACCAAACTGCAGCACACCACAGCTCAGCACCAGGCTGGAGTCTTGCAAAAGAGATTTGCATAAATTATAGTGGATGCTGCCTAATCCAAGGATATAGGCCAGCAATTTCTTTTCAAGCTGGAAATAAATCCATATTTTGATTTATTGAGTATTTGTGACCTCTGTATGATACACCTGTCCAACATACAAAAATAGTACACCCCAGATTAAACAGGGAAATGTTTACACCAGCTAAACTTCTATACATGAACTAGATAATTAAAAATAAAGGTAATTCAATACCCACCTGTTGATGTTGTGGCACATGCGTGGTATGAGCCTGGCAAGAAACATCAGGGACTCCCAGTGTGGAGCATCTTTACTGGAGATGCCACAGACGTAGCTGTATGAGCGACAGTCACCCTGCAGAACAGAAATAACCACACTGAATGTGAGCTTTGCTGCCAGAACAACTCACAATGCCTTCCTGTCCATCCTGCAGGTGACAGGACCACAGTTTGGGCCAACATTTAGCAGACACTGAGCTGGTGACATCAGTGAGAGACTGAGTGGGTGAGAAAACAAAGAGCAAGATGACAGAGCTGTAAAAAGAAATATTCAGACTGGCAAGACTCATCTGCAGTGGCCAGTGTTGGTATTTTGGTGAGAAAGCACAGAAATCTGATGACACTGCATCCTGAAACAGTAACCAAAGCTGACTGCAAAGAGCCACGGGAGCCACACGCAGCTGAAAATAAAATATGAGGAGGAATTCAACACAGAGTGCAGAGCAAGGTGCTGTACAGCCATGAGTGCTCAGTAAGGAAATCTCCCAAGCTACTGCACAGTTCCGTGAGAGTGCCAGCTCAGCACCTGCACCTGGTGTGTGTCCCTGTGCCCACAGGGAGGGAAAGGGAAGGGAGCCCAGCTGCTGCACAGATCCCAGCGCTCCCTGCACTGCTCCAGCTCCTCCTCTCCCAAGGAGAGGGATTAGCACAGTTCAGAAAAGCACTGGAAAGGGCAGCAACCACATCCAAACGTAGGAAAGAGGGATTTTTACCCTGCAGCCGAGCACTCCCGAGCCTCAGCGGGGCCAGCAGGGTGACAGCAGAGCTCAGGGGGGCTACAGCAGTGGACTGTGAGTGAGCAGCCCCGGGGCTGGACAGTGCCCCAAAGAGCCCCTGGCACTGACCTGCTCAGGGACCCCAACACCTGCCCTGCACTCCCAGCCACACGGGACAAGGCTGGCACAGCACCTCCAGGTCCCCTTCCTGAGCCAAGCTCTGTATTCCCAGCCCCTGAGCAGCAGAGATGTTTCCCCACAGGCTGCCCCTGCTGGGAAGCAGCTCCCAGAACACCCCTGGAAGGAGCCCTGTACCTGCACTCCCACAGTTTTGATTGGTAGCAAGAAGGCATTCAGTGAATGTAGGCTTGTGATCTGCATCAGCTTCTCCTGGTCCTCCTCACTCGTGCACGCCTTCACCCTCTGCAGCAACGTATGAGGCTGGGCAAGGATGCAGAACAATAAATTGGAATTAAATGAAGCTCCCAGGCCCTCAAACAGAACTTGCACAGCGCAAATAAAATTGTTATTTAAGTAACTGTTTGCTTAGTCTACATTTACCCCTTGGAACTATTTAAAAGATACCTCTCATTTGACAATCAAGCATTAGCAAAAGCACTTGCCTGTGATTACACTGCATTTTAAGCTGCAGCTCTCCAAGGCCATAGGGGAAGCTCTTTTCCTGAGCTCATTTTCTCCTTCACAAAGCTGCACTTTTCAGTTTTACGGCACCACAATTCCATGTGTTTTAAAGGAAAGGCAGATGGAAATCCCTGCCCTTCAGGATTTACCAAAAAGGTTCTGGAAGTTGTTTTGAACTCACACCTCAGAGCAGACCCCTCTAATGACTCGCAGCCACCACAAAGGGCAGAAGAGTCAGGAGGTGTAGAAGTGAAACATCACCCATTAAAAACTCCAGGTTTGGAACAGGGCACCTGGCCAGCACCAGCTCCTGCACTCGCATTTACACACCCAGTGATTTCTGCGGTGTGCAAACCAAAAATGTTACAACTCTTTCAGGAGGGAAGATCTTTTCCTGACTCTGTGTGATCTCATCTGCACGAAGTTTAACTACAACAGAATCTGTTTATTGTCTGAAAGGTAAATAAAGTTCCATTTTCCAGAAATGGTTCAACACATGCACCAGTCACAGCACTAAAAATTCCACTGAACAGCTTCAGTTGAGCTGTGCTGGGAGGCAGCATTCCTTAGAGAGCACAAACCAGTCCTTTGAACCTTTTAGCAGACTAAACCTCACTGCAGGTCACTACAGAACCATCACTCAAAATTAAAATTTAGAATTTCCTTACCTTCTTCACACTTGCAGAAAAATCTGCAACTATTTTCAAGATGTTGTTTGTTTCTGGGAAGTCTTTGCACACGTAAGGTTCTTCAGCACAGATCACTCTGATTGCTAGGCCAGGCCCTGCAAAGCAACATTGAAAAAACATTATCCTAAATAACAAGAAGCTAATTTTCACCTGAAAATGTGGAACAGTGAGTCAGCCACTGAGCACTGTGTATTTTGCCATTGTATCTCAGCTTCAGTTGTCTTAACACCCTCAAAGACAGAAAGAAACCAACCCACAATTATCCACTTTGCTGTTTTCTGGTGGAAAACTCGTGTTAAAAATGTTGAGCATTTACTTCCAAGAGAGCAAATGCCCCTTGGAAAGGCAGAGCCAAGCCATTACTGCAGGGAAGATCCACCTGGCAGCTCAGGCAGTGCTCACTGCACTTTTTGAGAACTCCTGCTTTGGCTTCTCCCACCAAAACCAAAGGCAGTGAACTCAATTATAAAACATTACATAAATTTATCAAGCTGCTCTCAAATAATCTTTTCCTGAAAGACTGTGCTTAAGTAAAAACCTAAATCAACTTTTTTCTGTGTTTAGAGATCAGCTTTATACTCCAACATACTGCAGTTATTCTGGATCTGCTAAAGAACCCTGCTGTGATCCCCCAGCTCCCTTACCTGGGAAGGGATGCCTGCAAACCAGCTCTTCAGGAAGACCAAGTTCTCTTCCCAGCACTCGCACTTCATCTTTGTGAAAGTCTTTCAGTGGTTCTATTACTTTACCCTATAAAAGAAAAAAAAAAAAAAAAAAAAGGCAATTTACACTCCAGCTCATATATCCAAACAAAAAACCTCAAATGTTTAGGAGCTGGCCTGACCTCACAGCACCAGTGCCAAGGATTCCATAAACACTGGAAAGAAATTCCATATGAATGTGGGCTTTGTAGAACAGCTGCAGGACAAAGGGTGAGACCTGGAAGTTCCAGCTTGTGCCAGAAGAATCCATGGCTCCAGCAGAGCAGACAGAGCTGTAAGCTCAGGCTGGCTCTGCCTGCACCAATTCAGACCTTTCTCGTCTTTGCTGGATGTTCAAACCAACCCCAAAGCCTTGAAAACACTTTGTGCAGGGATCAGTATGAGACATGGGGATCATTAGTTCTCTCCTGTGGGTGGAGTTGGTGTTAACTGAGCACCTTCCACCCGATTGCTGGGTGAGGCCTCTCTCCTGTGTTGGTTCTTTCTTAGGGTATTTTACAATACAGGTAGAGAACTCACCATTCTGATGCCAGAAATCAAATCAGGGCACTCTCCTACCTTTGCCTCACATGCTAATACCAAAGAGCTGTGCCCAGAAAGGTGTTTAAAAAGCTTTTCTGCACTTCAGATGAACAGACCCAAGGCAACAAAGGAAATGCAATGAAGTACAAAATACACCAGAGTCTCACAGGCCTTGTCCCAACAGGGTCCCATCAGTGCAGGACAGTCAGAGCAGCAAAAGAGGGAAGTTTTTGGATGCTCAGCCTCCTGGGAGAGCCAGGAGCAGCAGCCCCTGCCCCTCACCTCCTCGCGCAGCTTGCGGATCAGCTCGGTGTCATTGTGGTGGGTTTTGATCACCTCAGCTTTGCCACTGGCCACCAGGGAAGCGCTTTCGATGAGGTCAGGCCTGAGGGTTCCCTGAGCAAGAAAAACCTCCTCAGGTTTCAGGTTCATCTCTCCGATGACCTCGTTGGCAATCTGCAGGGTGGGCAGAAAAACAAACAGTGCTTTGGGGCTGTCAGAGGTCTCAAGGAAGACAGCGAATTGTCCAGCAAATGGTACAGAGCTGCAAAAGGATCACAATCAGTCAGCAAACTAAGGATTGCACTGTCCCACTGCTCGAGCAGTCCTGTAACCCCAGCTTTTGTTCAACAGAAGATGGAAAAAAAAAATCTCCAAAGTACAGGAACATCAGTGCCTGTTAAATATTCCCCCTGGCACTTACCAAAGGCTTCTTGGGTCATCCACAGCTTACACAAGCACTGATGCCACTGATTAAACAGTAGAAGATGTACACAGGAATCACAATATTTAAAAAATTCAACCAAACAACAAATAAACATTACCTTGACAAAGGTGTCACCGATAATTTTTCTCTTTTCTTCAGGGCTTGTAGTCATATTTAAGGTCTTGCTAATTCTTTTACGTGGAGTTCTGTCCTCATCTGAGATGGGCAGAGTTGTTGTGCCATTATAGAATGAATGGGCTGCATTCACCACTGCAGAAAATCACAGGGATTTTGGTTTGACAAAATCAATAAAGATTTTTATGCAGGTTACAAAATAAAACTTGCCATTTATTGCTTTAAAAAAAACCCCCAAAAATAAAAATCATTGTGGGCCTTTGACTATTAATTGCATTGAATATGTTCAATACCTCAGGAATTAATTTTAACAAAAGCCTTTTATTTCCTTTATTAACTTACTGCTTTTTCCATATTGTGAGGTTAGGCAGCCACATGCAAGTCCAGTTCTTGCTTCCCCTCTTAGATTATAATTTACTTGCTTTAAATAGTTTACAGGACAGTGTTTCCCCAAGGCCTTTCTGCAACCAAAATTAAATGATGCACTATTTACTCATGCTACATTATGCTTCTTAATTTAGAGAGGTTCCCAACCCAGAGATCAGCTGGGAGGCTCTCTGGCATCCTTCAGCAGCACTGAACTCCATGACCTACAGAAGGAGTGTCTGCAGCAAAGGGATTCCCTCAATTTGTTCCTCTGGCTGCCTGCCAGAGCCCAGGTTTATTGCTCCACAGAGTGCAAGAATAAGACATGGATTTTCCACTAAAAAATAATAAAATAAAATTTAGAAAAATGTGTTTGGAATAAAGCTCAGGACACTGCAGCCCAGCCTGCACTGTGCCAGGGCCAAGCCAGTGGGAAGCACTGCTCACCCAGTGCCACACTGCTTGAGCAGAACACAGGAGAACCCCTGGATAAGACCCAGAACAGGCAGCTATTGCTCTGTAATTCACCAGACAGGCAGTACAGAGCAGCTTGTGCTGGTGGCACAAATTTGGTCTTCTCTGACCTCCTCATACTTGAGGTACAAAAAGCTTTTGAACCTTCTCATCAGCCACATCTGGGCACTTTCTGCTCTCTCAGTGAACTCCTTCACAGAATCATGAAGGTTGGAAAAGGCCTCCCTGATCATTGAGTCCAACCTTTGGCCAATCAACACCTTGTTCTCAAAAAGCCACTCCAAAACAACTAAAATGCACCTCTTTGAAAGCAAGAAAAAATGTCTTGAAAAAGTCATTTTGGCTATAGTAGCATTCAATCACTCAAACGAGCTCACAGTTGACAACAAAAGAGACTCAGGATAAGAAATGAAGCCCCAAGTGTTAATCAAGATACCGAAGAAAATGGAAATCCAGTGAGTTCTGCAGGAGCTGCACAGGATCCCTCAGCAGAGAAGTGACCAAGGCACAAATCCACTGCTCTGCGGTGGCACACCTGCAGATACCAGACACCAACACCCACAGAGATGGGGCAGCTCACTGCATGCTCCAATCAAGTAAATAAGGCCAACATTTTAGGTTTAAATTTTGTGACCAGGTTGAGGTGGTTCCACATCACCGACCTGGCCACAGTACGTGAGTCTGGGAACAGCAGATCAGTGAAACCCAGCACTAAGGGTAGGTTTTGGGAGAAGTTATGAGTGGTGTAAGGAACACTGAGCAGGAATGTGGTACCTTTCACCTGGATGCCCAGCTTTTTGAGGGCCTCCTCCACGGCCTGGCTCTCCCTCTTGCGCATGAAGCCGTTGTCGATGTGCACAGCGATGACCTGGTCGCGGTTCAGGGCCCGGTTCAGCAGTGCCGTGCACACTGTGGAGTCCACGCCCCCACTGAGCAGCACCTGGCCAGGGGAAAGGGGAAAAACCCCACACTGGGTCAGCTGGCCACAGGGAACGTGTTAGCACACAGCTGAGGCGCAGCTGGGACGGGGAGAGCAGGCAAGGAAAGCACAGACAATGCACTGCCCCAGCTGTGCAACTCCCCAAAAACCTGGCCACGTACGACCCAAACCACGCCAATTCCCCACTTCCCAAACCCCAGCAACTGCCAGTGTTTCTGCAAATCAGCCCCCAGCTCTGACTCAACTCACCAGGACCTTTGAGGAGCCCACCCTCTCTTTGATATCCTGGATGCACTGGAGTTCTCTGTTCTCCACGGTGAAGGTGCCGCTGCATCCCGCAATATCGTACAGAAAATTCTTCAGGATCATTTTGCCGTTCACGGTGAGGCTCACCTCAGGGTGGAACTGTGCTCCATAGAGTTTTTTAGACTCATTTGCTATGCCTGGTATACATGACAAAACAAAAATAAATAAATAAGCTGGAACTGAATGCATGCCCAAGTAAAGCAAGAGACTCGGAGTGGCTCTCTGGGATTCAGTAACTCCAGTGGCTTTCAAAACCCAAATTCTAAGGTCCCACAATTTCCTCCGACAATCTCTGTGTGATGTTAAAACCCTGCTTTCAGTACCTACATTATTCTTGCTCAGTTGAACATTCATGCAATATTAAATACATAACAAGTTAATAAAGCTTTAATAATTAAACAGTGCTTGACTTGCACTGTTACAGTGCAAAACCCAAACTCCACTGGCACTGCACACCACAGTGCAGGTTTCCCTCTCCCCTGCCTGAAGGGCACAGAATATTTTATTTCTGAGACAAACAACACATGCATGCTTTAAAATAACAAACTATATAAATAATGTTACTTTTAACCACATTTAAATCAGGACCATTCCTTGTAAAGTCTGTTTCTTTATTATCATGACAGCTCGACATACAAACATACACCAGGAACTGTTAAGAACAATTCATTTATTTGGCAATTAAGTAACAAGAGCTATTACTCTGTTCCCATTTGGCTCTAACTCCTGTCTGCCATAATTCTTTCCATTAACCAACATCATCAACAGACAAATTCAGGATAAGATAAATACCTGCTATGATGTTCCCAGACTGTGCCACCACTTTGAATCCATCGGCTACTTTATCCACACTATCTCCGTGAGTGAGGAGCACAAGCTCTTCCTTCTGAAGGCCCCTACACCAAGATTAAAAACTAGAATCAGTTCAAGAACAAAGACCTAACTCCCTGCCTTTCCAAGAGATGCCCTGAGGGATTCCAACAAAAGCACATCTCGGCAGACCAGGACATTTGAAATGTCTGCAGGATTTCCTTCCCAGGAACAGCCATCTGCAGCTTTATGCTTCCCTTGGAAGCTGCCTAAGTCTCTGTACAACACACTCCTCGTGCAAGAGGGAATTGATCTTAGTTCTGAAGGGTTTGTGGGTTTCTCCTTATAAACACCTCAGTATTGAAGTCCCTTGCTGGACGTGGGGAACCATCTGGAGTCAATCAGGATGCTGGGAGTCTTGCATTTTATTTCAACAAAGTGAACTTTTCTTGTTCAAAACTATGTGTTTTCAGGACAATTCGGGCACATTAGACTGTTCTGCAGGCACCCTACAGAGGGAAGATAATAGAACTGGAACACCAGGGATGAGTAAATGTTCAGACTTTTTACAAGGAACTTGAGAGCCATCGACAAAATTATCAAGAAATCTAATTCTGGTTTATAAAACATCACAATGCAATTTTGAAGGAAGGTAGAAGAATGGGGTCGGATTTTCTGTGCCCCTTCCAAAACTGGATGGGCACCAACAAATACAAGAGCACAGGAGAGCAGGAGACAAGAGCTTAACTCAAATATTCTCAGGTCATGGTGAACTTGCAGCTTTCCAATGAAGACTCTGAAATAAGGGGTTTACACAATATTCTCAGAAAATACACCTGCTTTTCTAGCGTCAACTGGAAAGTTATGCCTAAGTATTTGTCTCAACGAGTAACCTGCTTATTTGTGACCACACTTGTAAAAGACTTATTAGCAATTATCAGCTCATTTCACTCTTTTTTCTTTTTTTAATAACCTTCCTCTCATCCAGACACCCTTTCCCAGACTGATATTGCTTTGAGAACTGGAAATGTCTGTGCACCTGAAGAGTGAGCAGGTGTTGTCCAGGGTAATGCTGAACACTCCATCCTCCCGAACGCTCTTCTTGTGCACCGTCCCTCCAAACACCTTGTTCATCATCTGCAGAGCAAAAGGACCCCATGAGAAAGCACCTCACAACCTGCATCACTCCATCCCTCACTCCAGTTGGCAACAGCTCACCACATTCCTGTTGTTTTCCAAAGGTATAAGAATTCTCTTCAGAGTGAATCCTTGCTCTGTACTGGGCTCGCTCCCCTCTGCCAGCACAGCTGGGGGCCACTGCCACACACAAGGAGCAGAAACCCAGAGGCAGAGATGTGCAAAATAATGTCTATTCCATAGTGCACAGCTCCTTCCCTCAGAAACGGCTGCTCTGCAAACCAGCTGAGTATCTGAGGCCACGCCAGAAACCTGAATTTATTCCCTTGAATAAAGTTTTTCCTTGAATTATTTCCCTTGAATAAAATGTTTATTTTGTGACTAACCCTGGAAAAAACAAGATGCATGAGCAGAAGTCATGCACCTAAAGCAGCCCTTGTCTCCCTGCAAGTTTGTTGTGCTCAGCTTGGATCTACCAGATCCCTGCAGGATCACCAGTGAGTCCAAAGGTAAGTAAAGGGTTATTTCTCTTTTTGTGAGAAAGTGTTAAGCACTCTCAAGAACTATGCTAGAAACAGCCCATGTCTGAAACACTGCTCCACCTGTTTCCAGGAGAGGTGCCTTCTTCAGTACCAGCTGGGCAGAATTAATGAGTGACTGACAGGTTATATTTACTCTGGCAAAAACAGGGAGTGTGGAACTCAATTCACAGCATTGCAGCAAAGAAAAACCATTTATGTAACTCATCCCAAACTGCTTTGGGTTGGAAGAACCTTAAACTTCATCCCATCCCACCCCTGCCGTGGGCAGGGACACCTCCCACTGTCCCAGGCTGCTCCAAGCCCCAATGTCCAGCCTGGCCTTGGACACTGCCAGGGATCCAGGGGCAGCCCCTGCTGCTCTGGGCACCCTGTGCCAGGGCCTGCCCACCCTCCCAGGGAAGGATTTCTTCCCATCTCTAATCCAAATCTGCCCTCCTTCAGTTTAAGGCCATTACAAGAGAAGGCAGAGCCAAGAGAGGAACACACAGTGAGCTCAGGTTGTGAATTAAATGCCCCTGTGGCACTGCCTCTGTTTGGAAAGCAGCTCCTTCAGCACTGCACCTTCAGTTCATGCAGAAATGAGGCCTAGAAGGTGGCTGTGGACAAGCAGATTTAATGGCTGCACTCACTCCTGGAGCTCCTTCCCAACCCCAAGGACTCTGTGTTATCTCCCAACAGCACCTGCATCCCATAGCAGATCCCAAGCACTGGTTTTCCTATTGTGAATATGGCTGGGTCGAACCATGGTGCATCTTCTGCATACACAGAGTTTGGTCCTCCAGATATGATGATAGCTCTGCAGACAGAACATGAAGAGATCATTAATACAAATACACTGTTTACTTTCAGCATTGACACTGTCTCATACCACTCTTAGAACAGATACTTTCTAACAGACATTTTAACACAGATATCATAATGTGTGGCTTGATTTTTGTTGTCAAACCCAGCAGGTTTTCAGGGAGGTATTTCCCCCAGTTTAAACAAAGATAAATATAAACCATCATTAAAAGTGCCTGTATTTTAAATTCCTCACAGCCAACCATCAGCTACGAGAGGAGCAGGATGGCTGGGATAAATGCAGAGTATAGCACAAAGATATATATTTTTATATATAGATATATATACACACACACAGTTTATGAAGTCTGTGACATTTGGAGGGGAGCTGCAGTCAAAAAATCCACTCCCAAATTCCTAAATCTGATGAAAAAAAAAAAAAAGTCCCTTAAACCATTCTGGTTATGCAGAGATGGCATTAGCAACAAGTTGAGAATTCCAAGGGCAATACATGCAATCATGTGGGGTTTGGAGTTAATACTTCACACTATAAGAGAAAATTAAACCATCTCAAAGGGGAAGAGAGAGTTTTTGCAAACCATAATGATTTACAAGACTGTGAACTACAGAAGCACCAGTTGGGCAACACTTCTGGCCTCAGCCCAGGATCGAGCAGGGCTGTACCAGACCTTGGACTCAGAACTGTTTATTTCACAGAGAACATCAAACTTGTGCCGAGCCAGAAATGCAAAACCAACGAGACAGAAGTTGCATAAATGGGATTAAATGTATCTAATAATTCTCCCAGCATTAGTTCCATGCAAGTACTGACAAAACAGAGTTTTTCTGGTTCTGAGCAGCAGAACAGGCACTGTGCTGCCCACACCTGCCTGTGCCACCAAGAGAAACAACCCTGCAGGACCAAGCCCAGGCACTGAGGTCACCTGCAGCCCCTCCAGCTCCCCCGCAGTCCAGGAGCGAGGAGCTGGAGGGATGGAGCTGGTAGAGGCAGCATTTATTTCCCTGCCTGCTGGGATCTCCAGGCCAGCTCTGGAACCAGCACAGCTGACGTGGGTGTAGTTTTACACCGAACCATCCTGAGAGCTCCTCCCTGCTGCTCTTGCACAGGCACTTCTGGTCAGCCTGGAGACACGCTGGATTTCCTGAACTTGAGCTGCCCTAAAGAGCCTGAGCAGTGTCCATGACTGCTGGCATTACTGCTCCAAATAACTCCACGTGCAGAAGCACTTGCTCCAGTGCCAGATGTACTGAACACTATTTAATATTAATTAGAATCACAGAATATGTTCCTGGAGCTCTGGCAGCCTCGGGGCCGTGCCCATTCCCTGAGGAGCCTGGGCAGTGCCCAGCAGCCTCTGGGGGAAGAACCTTTCCCTGATCTCCAGCCTGACCCTGCCTGGCACAGCTCCAGCTGCTCCCTTGGGTTCTAGGAAGGAATTAAAGGAATACAGCCACACTATAGATTGAGCATTCTTAAGAGAAGTCAAAATAGTTATACTCAGCTCTAGTCAAAAAGTAGAGTCTTAAAAACCTGGTTTTTTTCCATACCAATTGAAATTTAACATAATATGGAGAGGTTTGCAATGTGCCCAAGTATTACAGTAAAAAAAAATAGAAGAGTTGAGGCTGAGAGAAGTCAGAACCAGCACAGGATGCAGACTTTGCAAGCTTTCCTGCAGCACCCTGTAATTTCCTGCACACTTGCCTGTGTTGGTATGAATATACGTTTCTCTGGTTTACCCTAAACCCCTTCCCAAACAACCTGACCCAGCTCTGGAAAGCTCCTTTGCATTGGATTACAGGCACCTCAGGAACCACACAAAAACACCAAGGGGAAAATGTGTGCATTGAAACCCCGACATCAGGACTCCTGCCAAAGCTTACTGCCAGAGTCCAGACTAAAAGCAGAGCCAGGATCTTGTGGGAAATGCTCATGTTCACACCACATTTAGATGATGTTTGCCACTAGAGAGCGTTCTGAGCATCGAGGGGCTGGCTTTTTAAACATGGCATGTAAATAGGATTTAGCAAAATGTTGGCTCCTGCTGCCCATCAAACCTCAGCACAGCCCCAAGCGCAGCTCCTCGGCCCATTCCATGCGTGAGCTGGAACATGGGAACCTGGCTGTTCCCAGACATGGAATACACACCAAATAAAACCACAGGCTCATTTTTACAGTGATCATTGTTGATCTGTTGGGTTTGTTGACTGACGGACACTGAGGACACAAACAGGTTTTCTGGACACTCACAGCTATTGACCAGCCTGGGTGACCTGAAACCACCACCCCAACCTTGAGAAGTGACCTGCATGAAGAGGCTCTGCCACATTTCAGAGCAACTATTTGCAATGACAAGTCCTACAGGTCTAATCCCAACGCTCTGAAGAACTTTCAACTGTTCTGAAGTTCTTCCCACTGCAAACCTGCATCAACACATACACTATTTACTGCTTCACTAATTACCATTGATTGGAAAAATGCACTTCTGCAGCGCTGTCTTTATCTGTTACTGAGCACAACCAAAATCCCATGCGTACCATATTTCTGGATTTGTACCAAACTGACAAGTAAGTACAAATCTTTGGTGATTTGCAGACTTCAGGGTATTTATTCTCCCCACCCAGAAGAGATCTATATCCTAAGAAGCCTAGTAAAACATGAAAAATTAATGTACAAAGTACTAAATAATTGTGAGACCTTTTTTTTCTGCAAATAATGAGTGGCAGTGTCAGTTAAGGCATTTTTTTAGCTGCTTTCCCAGAAACATCTGGCATGATTTATTATATCTTCAGTATCCAAGTTAGTTAGTTAAATTTAAAAAAACAAGTAAGAAAATAATTTTTAGAAGCCCAAAAAACCTTTTTTTCCTTGACTATCAGCTACCCCAGTTCAACAGGCAAAACAGCAAAATCATCCACATTTTGGCAGATATTTAAAATACAACCTCTTGAATGATACTTAGGAATTGAAACGATTAAAACGACATTAAGAAACTGATGTCCAAATAGGCATTGAGAGACAAAAGTACAACACTGCTGTCTGTGCCCAAGTGCCTGCAGCAGCAAAGCCCAGGCGTTTCTGTGGAACCGCTCCCACCACCGGCACCGGAGCTGCCGCCCAGGAGAAGCCAGGCGGACAGCAGGGCACGGACAGCAGGGCACGGACAGCAGGGCACGGACAGCAGGGCACGGACAGCAGGGCACGGACAGCAGGGCACGGACAGCAGGGCACGGACAGCAGGGCACGGACAGCAGGGCACGGACAGCAGGGCACGGACAGCAGGGCACGGACAGCAGGGCACGGACAGCAGGGCACGGACAGCAGGGCACGGACAGCAGGGCACGGACAGCAGGGCACGGACAGCAGGGCACGGACAGCAGGGCACGGACAGCAGGGCACGGACAGCAGGGCACGGACAGCAGGGCACGGACAGCAGGGCACGGACAGCAGGGCACGGACAGCAGGGCACGGACAGCAGGGCACGGACAGCAGGGCACGGACAGCAGGGCACGGACAGCAGGACGTACCGGAACCCCTGCTCCCGGATGGCGAAGGCCGGCGTCTCCAGCGGGAAGATCTCGGACTGCACGAAGAGCTCTCGCACGCGCCGGTCGATGACCTTGCCGTACTGCGCGCCCGCGTCCAGGATCACCACGGCGCCCTCGTAGTGGTGCTGCCCATCCTTGAGCTCTGCCCCGGCGTTCTCGGGCTGTGAACGGCACCCGCGTCAGCAATCGCACGGAACCACCGAGCCACAGGGCTGGAAAAGGCCTCTACGAGCAGCCTAAGCCCAGCTGTCCACCCAAGCCCACCAGTGTGTGGGCCACTGAACCGTGCCCCCAAGTGCCACTTCCACACGCTTCCGGAACCCTCTCAGGGATGGTGACCCCACCACTGCCCTGGGCAGCTCGCGCCAATGCTTTACAAACCTTTCTGTGAGGAATTGTTTCCCGATATCCCAGCCTAAACCTCCTCTGCCTTTACACTGACAGCCCACTGACTAAGCCAGATCTCTTTAGCAACTAACATATGCAAGGCTTTGCTAATTAGCTATGCTAATTTATAATAAAAATGACAAAGACCAGCCAAGAAACTTGAAAATGAAAAAAAAAAAAAAAATCTTGAAGATTATATGGACCAGTTGAGGCACTGGCAAGATAAAGGGGCTGGACATCAGTACAGCACACCCACCCCAAGGCAGCCACACAGACACGACATCCCCATCCCCCAAACCAAACAGGGCACAAACTACAGAAGAAAAATGCTAATGATCTAATGAAGGCAGAGCTTTCCACAAGCAAGAGCTCATACACCCCGATCACCATCTGCAGCCTCTCCATCTTTTTCCATTTTCCAGTTCCACATGAACCCCAGGACAGCCCATGAGAACTGAGAGCATCAGCCTTTTTCTCAGGCAAAGCAGCACAAAATCAAACAAAAACTGTTTTTCCTCGTCACGCTGCCTCATATGCTGAACTTCACTTGACATTACCTCCTGGAGAGGATAAAAAGGGGAAATTGAGAACAAATGTTGCTGCTAAATGATTTTAAAAAATCCCACCACATTTTGAACAGAGCATTTGAGCAGACTGCACATCAGAACAAAGCAGTGGTTCTCTCTGAGCCTGTCACGTCTGAGCTGGTTGGCCAATTTGGGTAAATCTGAAAGAGTGCTAAAAAACACAAGGCCAAGTTTCTTCGTTAAAAAAAAAAGTTGTGAAAAGAGGCAGCTGTTCCGTGGAAGTGTCCTTATCAGAGCATCTCCAAGGAAAAATGAACCACGCTCTAACACCAAAAATTTGCTGCCTAAAGAATTTACTTCTTTTGGGGTGCTCTTCCTCTAACTTACAGCTTACCCTGTTTCCTTGCCAATGCAGTTTCATGAAGGACAGACTGGGAAGGGTTTTACTTTGGCAAACACTGCCTCCAAGCATCTTGGAGCTCCATTTCAAGTTTTACTGATGGCAGGTTGGAGTTGTTCTGCTCATTTGGAGCAGGCAGCAGAACCCCCAACCCAGAATTCGCCTGTGTCCTCATCACTGCTGCTCAGGCATTTCCACTTGGGGCAGGAATTCACCCCAGACCAGTCACAGGTGACTCTGGAGAGCATCACTCTGCTGGGACACAATCTCCCAATAAACACACTGGAACCTTCCAAAATTCACACCAGCTGGAAGAGGTTTTATCTTAATTAAAGGACATAAGTGGGGGAAAAAAATAGTGCTAAATCCCTCAAAAGCCTAAATCCAGGTTAAAATCAGATATCTAAATTTTGTCCCTCAGCTGGCAGCCAAGTTGCCTGATGGGGAGCGCTTAATGGCTTTCAGTCCTGGGTTACACAACAAAAAGTGCACATGTAGAAAGAAAGAGAGCAGACTTGAGCAGCAAAGGCCCCTCACACCCCCAGTCAGGCAGAGTCACCAGGACTGTTCTCCCTTCCAGTGCACGGGAGGGAATCACTTTTAGAGTGATTCTGGGCATTTTCACCTGGCAATTTCTAAATAAACAGCTCTTGTGAGACAGACCAACATCCTTAATCTTTCCTGAGCCCATCTTGGGGAAGACACTATTCCTTGCAGTGCTGTTTTTTTATTTCAAGTCTTTAACTGTTTCAGAGCAGTGGGTTGTGTCATTTAGGGACAGAGCTCTGCAGCCGTCTCATAAAAAGAGACTAAACAGAAGTTACTGTTGGTGTCCGCTCAGCTGGACTGATAGCTGAGCATCCACACCTGTAACTAATAAATAAATAAATCTGGTTTTCAGTGCCCTACCCCTAGATCTTTTAGGCAGGCAGGTGTGGTTAACAGGAGCATGAGCAACAGTTGTGGGGGAGACAGAAGTGTGAAAACAGAAAGAGCCCGAAGTTACATCAGGAGGAGCTTGAGAAACATTGCTAAAGCAGCATAAGTAGGTCTGTACCCTGAACCTGCACCTCCGTCAGATCCCAGCAGAAGCAGGACAGCGATCCAGACTCCCCTGAACTAACCAGACAGGTAGAACTGCAAGGAGGTTCAGGACTACGAGAGCCCAACATACACTACCATAAATCACAGGCAGAAAGAGGAAAGGAAAAAAGGCAGCAGTCAGCACAGGATCTGGCTTTACTTATTTAAAGGCACAGTTCCAAGGCTAGGGGTTTTAAACCCAAAATTACCAAGGGAAACTTCATTTAATGAAATCCAAAAAGGAACAGATGCTGTTCATGTGCAGCCAACATGGCAGCTGAGCTCTGTACACCACAGGCGTGCCAGCAGAGATTAAGAGAACACCAGACAGCCCAGCTCCTGCAGGGACAGGGCTTATGGAGCCAGCACCTCTTCCTGCTGGGGACTCAACAGGCTCTGAGGAAAGCTCTTTCTCCCCTCAGTACAGGTGTGACTAAAGCTCCTTGTCCTCTGGTCTATTCACACAAATATCTGGAGAGCTCACTGGTTTTGAGACCTCCTGTGGTGATGCCTTAAGAGGCCTCCTAGAAACAGAGACTAGACAGGAGTAAAGGCAGGTATTTATTTGAAAGGCCTTCAAAGGTACCCCCTCAGGAGCCAGAGGCTATTGCCAGGATAGACAACAGGTCACTGAGTTCCTCACCCTTTTATAGGTTTGGTTCATTTGCATATCAGGGTTAATTCTCCAATTAAAGCTTCAGTTTTGCCCTCAGCTTGCTCCCCCTTTAGAGGCTTTTGGTTTATACTTTTTGGGCCTAGGACGGTCTGGATGTCCTTGGAGAGCAGGACCAGAGAGGCTTTGTTATGTCTGCCCAGCATGAGAGAGCAGAAATTAACAGGCTACAAGAAACTTTCAGAGTTACACACCAGGCAGTAAAGAATTTGAAAAATATAAAAGTTAAAACCCAAGGCATCAGTGGCAGCTGCTCTGACACCTGTCCCAGGCTGTCCAGGTGCTGGGGCAGAGGCACCACGCTAGTGCCCCAAGAGCAGGACTAAAAGCTTGTGCACACCGAGAGGAGAAAGCCTCTATTCAGCTAATTCAAATCACTAGTCACCCTGACCACAGGCCAGAGACATGGCACCAAGATCCCATGTGCCACCTGAGCCGTGTGGCCACCCCGACAGTGCTGCCACACCGAGGGTCAGCCTCCTTCCACCACCTCAGCTCTACCACAGTAACACTGGAGGACAAAAATCTTCCATCACTGCTGTTCTTCTGGTGTCAAAACCCAATAATTCTGAGTTCTCTAGCGAGCTAGAGAGAACTAGTTCTCTAGAACTGGCACCAGGCTTGCGCTACCAGCCAAGGACAGCACAAATCCTATTCCTCACATACCTGCCTAGCACCTTAAACCGAGTGTGCAGGTTCCTAACAGCCCACTTGTGCAGAATCAGGGGATTTTTCAGCATTTCACACACCCACATGCTCGCAGGTTGGTCATTAATGCAATTTACAGACCACATTTCCATACAGACCAGTCCCGTCCTGGAGTACTGGTCTCAGCAGCAGCAGCTCCTCTGTCCAAGCCCTCAGCTTTCACCCACACTACTAACGCAGCACAAGCCTAAACCAGGAGCCTTGATCTCGCACTTTCAAGCCAGCACAGGTTTTTACAAGAGTTTAATTTTTTCCCTGTGGTATTAAAATTAAGCAGGTCTAAGAACACTCACTCACACTTCAAAGTATAACAGGAAAGTAGCTCCCTCAAACTCAGGCCATCCCCCAGACTGAAACAAGAGCCCCCAACCCATTATCTCAGGGAAACTTTAACAGACATGAGTCTCATGCAGGTGTCCATGGGCTGCTGGGACCCGGTGCCGGCAGAAACTGCTCTCACTCGTTCAGGATGAGCCATGAGCTCCACATCCATCGCCAGCACTGGCAGAGAGAACTGGAGCCCCCAAGAGCAGCCCCGGCCAGGAAAGGAGTCTGTGACCATGGCCGGGGAAAAACGTGGCAGAAAACTTAGAGACTAACTGATAACTCAAAGAACCCTTCAGAGCCACAGCTTCCTACAAACCAGATAAAGAGCCGAGAACAAGGCAGGAGAGGAGCACCCAGGAGCAACCCCGGCCAGGAGAGGCGGTTGTGAACACGGCCAAGGAAAAGCGTGTCAGAAAGCTCACACAGTGACCAAGCGAGCACTCAAAAACTGAGCACCCAACCGCCCCAGAATCACGGTTTTTTGGAAACTAGATACAAAAAACCAGAACGAGTCTTTTATCCTGCTACAGCAGCGGCTTGAGGCAGCTTGCAGGGCTTGGTTGAGAAGTAGCATTACCAAAAAGAGCTGTAAGTTCCTGAGGCGCACGGGTCGCTCCCTGCCGCGGTGTGCCAGAGCCACACGGGCACGGGGCGATGCGGGGGGGAGCAGCGGCCCCGGGCGAGGCTGGGAGCTCTGAGGGAACCGAACCCCGGCCGGGAGCGGGAACACAGCCGGGCAATCCCCGGCGGCACAGGCCGGGCAGGACGCCGCACAACAGCCCCGCCGGAGCCCTGCTCGGGGAATTAATCAGCTAATTAATGAATTAACGCCCTGCGAGCAGCCGGGGCTGCGGCTGCGGCGCGGGCGGTCCCCGTTCCCCGCCCGGCGCCGCTCCCGGGCCGCGGGGCCCCGCCATGTGCCCGGCCCGGGCGGGCAGGGCCGGGTCGGGCTGGGCCGGGCGGCACCCCCGGGCCCCGCGGCCGCAGCACTGACCTTGGTGTCCCCGTTGCACAGGGCCATGGGGGCGGCGGGCAGCGAGAAGAAAGGGCCGCGAGGAGCCGCGGCCGCCGCGCCGCGATGAGCTAATGCCGCCCGGGAGGAGGAGCCGCCCGGCACGGCCGCTCCGGCGGAAGGGGAGGAGCGGCGGCGGGGTCAGGGGCGGGACGGGGATGCGGGGATACGGCGGGGACACGGCAGGGACACGGCCGGGACACGGCCCGGCCGCTCCCGGAGGCCCTCGTGCGCGTCCCGGCACCCCTGGGCGGGTTTGGGCTCCGGGGGCTCATTTTGGTCTATTATCAGGGTAAAAACAATCAGAGCTTTGCAGTGAGTGGGTTTTTGTGCGTCAGCATCCTATGGTATCATGGGATCACTGGTTGGTTTGGGTTGGGAGGGACCTTAAAGCCCATCCCGTCCCACCCCTTCCATAGACCAGGGTGCTCCAAGCCCCTTCCAAGCTGGCCTTGGACGATGAACCTGCTGTGCCTGCTCGGTGAATTCCCCAGCGGACACGGGGGGAGGTGACTGCATCCGTGGAACCCTCCTGGAGTGGTCCTGGGATGGTTTTGATGCCTTTCCCTGAACATCAGTTTAAATAGAGGGAATGAAATAAGAGGTAAATGAAGGAATTCAGGTTAAGGTGAAGCCACACACCAGCGTCTGGTTCTGCTGTCAGATTCCAAACAGTTCCGTCCTCAGGCTGACAGAAATGAACAGGGTTTTTTACGATTTTGTTCCAAATGGGGTTTCTTGGTCTGTTGTTTTTTGGGGTGGTGTCATTCTCTTACAATCCTATTTACATTGTCATCCAAGCAGGGTCATCTCAGAGCACACGGCACAGGATTGTGTCCAGATGGATCTGGAATGTCCCCAGTGAGGACACTCCACACCCTGTCTGGTCTCTGTTCCAGTGCTCATAGGAAAGATCTTCCTCCTGTGAGGGGGAATTGCTGGGCTCAGGCCCTGCCCGGTGATCTGGTGCCGCTGCCGGGCCCCGGAGCAGAGCCTGGGCCCTACTCGGAGCCCTCCCTGCAGCCAGGGACACCCAGGGCTGAGGGCCCCTCTCAGCTGGGGCTCCTCTCGAGGCTGAGCAGCCCCGGCTCCCTCAGCCTGTGCTGGGCACGGAGATGCTCCAGTGATCCCGGTCCCGGTCCCGGTCCCGCTGCCCGTCAATCAGGGGCGGGGGCGGGGCTATGCATGACGTCACTCGCGTGCACCAATGAGGTGCGGCCACGTCTGGCGCACGCGGGGCGGGGCGGTTCCCTCAGCGCGGCGGCGCCGGGGCCGTTCCCGGGCCGTTCCCGGGCCGTTCCCGCCCGCTCCGGGCCGCTCCCGGACATGGCGCCCGCCATCGCCGCCGAGGAGGGCGGGCGGCAGCGCCGCGCCGGCACCCGCCAGCACAGCCTGGACGTGACGGCCGAGCCGCCTCCCGACGGGCTGCCCGGGGACACCGAGGCGCTGCTGCCGGCGCCGGCGCGGGGGTGCCGCGCGGAGCTGGGCAGCATCCTGCTGCTGCTGGTGCTGTACGTGCTGCAGGGCATCCCGCTGGGGCTGGCGGGCAGCGTGCCGCTCATCCTGCAGAGCAAGAGCGCCAGCTACACCGACCAGGCCTTCTTCAGCTTCGTGTTCTGGCCTTTCAGCCTGAAGCTGCTGTGGGCGCCCTTGGTGGACGCCGTGTACGTGCGGGGCTTCGGCCGCCGCAAGTCGTGGCTGGTGCCCACGCAGTACGTGCTGGGGCTCTTCATGATCTACATGTCCACGCAGGTGGACGCGCTGCTGGGCGACGGCCACGGCCGCGGCCCCGACGTGGCGGCCCTCACCGTCACCTTCTTCCTCTTCGAGTTCCTGGCGGCCACGCAGGACATCGCGGTGGACGGCTGGGCGCTCACCATGCTGTCCCGGGAGAACGTGGGCTACGCCTCCACCTGCAACTCCGTGGGGCAGACGGCCGGCTATTTCCTGGGCAACGTGCTGTTCCTGGCCCTCGAGTCCGCCTCCTTCTGCAACAAGTACCTGCGGTTCGAGCCACAGCCCCAGGGCATCGTCACCCTCTCAGGTACGGCCGGGGCGCTGCAGCCTGGGTGTGCCGGGATAGAGCCATGGAATGCATTGGTTTGGAGGGGACACCTTCCACTCTCCCAGCCCCAATGTCCAGCCTGGCCTTGGACACTTCCAGGGATCCAGAGGCAGCCACATCTTCCGGGGCAACCTGTGCCAGGGCCTGCCCACCCTCCCAGGGAAGGATTTCTTCCTAATAATAGTGGTTATAGCTTCCTCAGGATGGTTCTTCCCTGAGCCTGGACCCCTCTGTGGTTTGACGCTGGGAACCAAACAGCTTTGGTTTGTCCCTTGCCCAGTGGGAAAGCACAGCCTGTTTGGAGGCTGGCAGAGCTACATGCATTGGACTTCAGATTTTTCTGGGCTTACGTGTGTGGGAAACCTGCCTTGTCATTATCTTGGCTGACCTAAGCATTTGGGAGGAAATTTTTTTTTTCCTCCTAGTTTAATGGCCACGGACTAGATTACTCTTTAAAAAAAGCAAGCCAAAGTCTCCATCTGGGAGGAGGGAAAAGGGGAATTTAAAAAAAAAAAAAAAGATTCTTCCAATATGATATTTTTCACAGAAGTAGAAGTGAAAATATTCAGGGTTGAGCATGTAGCCAGTTTCTGAAGAAAGGCCTTACTTTAGTAAATTCAGGGGGATTTGATTTTTCTCTTCAATGAATTAAATGGAGTGTGGTAATCCAAGCACCACTAGCTGTTAGTGTAGGGATGCTTCTGTTTGCTGGGGTTTGGGTTTTTTCTCAGAAAGGTTTTATGTGGTGGTTGGTGTTGGGGTATTACCCAGGAGATGCTTCAAGTGCACCTAGGCTGGTTGCAAGTTTGAGGGAGGACAGGAAATCCTGGCACCGCTTCTGGCTGCAGTCTCAGGGTGACCCTGGCAGTGAATGAAGAGCAGATCCGCATGGTTTCAATCTCCCCCTCCTACACTGGTTGCCATGCCTGTGCCGTCTCAGAGATCAGGTATGCTAAAACAGGCTGGAATTGTTGTGTAAAGGGTAGTTTTGCTTTATCTGCTGCCCCTTCCTCAGGGGTGAATCAGGACAGCAGCTTCCAAGACTGCTGTGCTTGCCTTGTTTCTGCAGCTCTCAACCACTGCTGACTGGTCCTCCTCTTTGCTCCCTGCTGCCAGCCTCATGTCTGGCCTATGTCAAGGAGCACAGAGTGGCCCTCCAGGTATCCCAGCTGGTTCCTGGCTAACCCTGGTGCTGTGCAGCTCCTGGGCTGGTGTGTCCCTTCCTTCTCACTGCAGTGCACCCTGACGTCTTTGCTGCTGATGCAACTCGCAGGCGCTGGTGTTCAGAGAGCTTGGCTTGGCTGCACTTCCCTCACTGCCCAGGGTTTTGGTTTGTTGGGGTTTTTTCCACTCAGGGCTGCTCATATGAATGGATTTGTTACTATTACAAAAGTGCTGTTTTTACAAGATTACTATCCCAAACCCAAACAGCACCAATGCAACCTCCTTAACCTGCCCTGGAGTACTGATGTGGGTGAAGTAAGAACAGCAGATGACTGACACTGTAGTTGCAGGATATGGTTTTTCAGGTGGTAAAACTGTAAGGAATTCCATTTCCTGGTTGTGTGACTGGCACAGTTTGGTGTTTCCCTGGAGCAGCTGAGAGCAGCAGGAGTAACCAGCTCACCAAGGAGCACAGGGGCTCGCTGGTCCTTGCCCTGGCTGTAATGGGCTTGTGATGAGCAGGTTTGGGCAGGTAAAGCAGCAGAAAACTTCACTGCTGGAAAAGGTGAATGTTTTCTGCCAGCTCAGATCTCTGAGCACTTTTGTCATAGGCTGAGCCCAGTGCCTGGGAAAGAACAAGTCAACACTCCATGATCCAGAGGGGCAGCACCCCAAGGGAACAGCTGGAGCTGTGTCAGGAGAGGTTTAGGTGGATATCAGGAAAAGGTTCTTCCCCCAGAGGGTGATGGGGCTCTGCACAGGCTCCCCAAGGAATGGGCACTGCCCCGAGGCTGCCAGAGCTCCAGGAGCATGTGGACAACACTCCCAGGGTTGTCTTGTCCAGGGCCAGGAGTTGGAATGATCTTTGTGGGTCCCTCCCAACTCAAGATATTGCGTGATCCTAAGTCAGCTTTGAGTTGCTGAGAAGCAGCAGCATTCATTGTTCTCATTAACTTCAGGAAATAATATAGACAAATGTAAAACCATCATCAAATTCACCAAACCAAAGGCTGTGTGAGGCTGTGTCAGGCTGAAGTGCCAGAGAAGGAAATGGGAAATACCCTTCTGTGGGCTGATTGTCCTGGCACATCCAGGGGTTTATTTAGTACTTGCTGTTCAGGTGACCTTTGTTTTTCTAAAAGCAGGGGAAGCTCCCTGGCTGGGTTTGTGATTCCTACCTGGTTTTCCTGTTCCAGCATGAGGGAGGACAGGGAAAGTGTGAGCACAGGACAAAGGTGCCCCTTGAAGGCCACCCCCACTTAGCTGTGCCAGGGACCATGGAGCACCCCTCCTCCTGGGAGGAGATCCTGTGTACCTGTGCAGGTACAGCTGTTGGGAACTGTACCACCTGGGTACCTTCTTTGTGGTTGTGTTCCAGCCTGATCCATCCCAGACTCAGTTCAAAAACTTGTTTTGCCCCATCTCAGTGGTTTATTTTGTTACCAGCAGTGTAGCTGCAGAGACAAAACAGGGATGGGGAAGCAGCAGTGGTGGGACCAGAAACTTTGTGCTTGAAATCCCTTATGTAAACTGTAATTTCAAAGTTCTTTTGCTTGTAGCCTGTTGGTGAAGTTCACTGTACTTGAAAGGAAATGTACCTTATTTTTGTGTAAACTGCCTACAGCCTCAAAAAACCCCAATTTTTCTTGTCTGGACTACTGTATATATACATGGTGGGTTTTTTTTTTTTTTTTTCCTTGCTTTGCTTTGTTGCTGATGCAGCCCCTGCAGTGCTGTGCTGCAGATGACAGGGCTGGCCTGATCAGGAGCACTCATGTGATGATGCTCAGAGCTATTTCTATCCCCATCCTTGCACTGTGTGTCTCTCAGTGCAGTGATAATGCTCGGGGTTATTATTAGAGGACTGCTCCTCTATGTCCTTTGTAACCAGCAGCTGTGATTAGTGAGACTCTCAGAAAATACATCTTTCATTGACAATGGCTGTTTGGGGCACCTTTTCTTTAAGAGAGAGAGCAATCTGACAGTGTTGGTTATGAGGTCATGTTTGTTTTAGGAAAGGGAAAAGTAACAGAAATGGCTTGAAAAGCCTTTTCTCTGTTGCCCTGAGAATGGTGGGATACACCTCGAGCAGTCCTTGCACATTTTCTTCCCTGCTCGCCTGCTCTCCTCCTGTGCATGAGAAGCAGGCGATAATTGACTGAACCTTGCGCTGTCCCTGCCCTTTCATCAGCCCTTGCTGCTGCCTTTCAAGTCTCCCAGAGGCTGCTGGAGTTGCTCCCGAGGAGGAAGATTAAAGGCTGCTTCTGTCCTACCCTCTGCACGTGGCTGAGTTCTTTCCTGCCTCTGTCATAGAGGCAGAGGATAGGATTATCTTGAATTACCCATTCACTAAATCAAAAAGTACTGTCTTGGTGTTTTTTCACTGCTCTCACATCCATGGTTTAGCAGATACTGATCTGCTTAAAACAGAGCATTTGAACGCTGCCAAGTCTCCACTTCAACCAGACATAACTGAGGACTCCTTACAACTCTGTAAAAACTTTCCTTAGGCCATCTTCACACTCATAAATCCAGCTGGGAGATGGATATTAGATAGACATGTATGTAGAGCTGAGGCACAGAGTGGTTCCATGACTGCACAGTAAGGCAGCTGGGGAGCTGGGAAGGAATTCTTCCCTGTCTTCTATGACATGTGTTTTTTTCTCCTTTATCAGCCATTAGTGGTTGTGTGTGTAATCCTTCAACACGTTCATTTTTGCTTCTGTTTCTCCTCCAACGTGCTCACTGTGGTAATAACCCAGCAAACAGCAGGGAGGTGACCTGGTTTGCTACTGCTCCTCTGCCTCAGCTCCAGCAAACACCTCCTTTCAGAGGAGGGCAGAGCTGTGTCACTCACTGTAAGTAGCTCTGTGCTTGTGGTTTGCTTTTGCTGCTTGTTTTTATTCCACTTTGATTACTAGGTTTATATTTTACAACTGTCAATCATGGGTGCTACAAAGAAATTTTTATTTTATTTTATTTTCCCCTTCAGATTTCTTGTTTTTCTGGGGAGCTGTCTTCTTAGTTACCACTACATTGGTTGCCTTTTTGAAAAAGGAAAACCAGGAGCTAATACCAGCAAAGGAAGAAACAAAAGGCATCACTGACACATACAGGCTGCTATTCTCAATAATCAAGATGCCAGCAGTTCTTACTTTCTGTCTCTTGATCCTCACTTCAAAAGTAAGTAAATACATTTAAGAATTGTTAAATGCTGGCATCAGAGTCTGGAAGGCTGCTGAGTCTCTGGGATGTAACTTAGTCTTGCTATTGGCTGTCATCAGAGTTGTGAATTTTCACATGAAATTTACACAAAATGGCTTATCTCATTGTGCTGAGCAGGGCTGTGCAGCAGAAAAGCTTTGTGTGAGCTTTTGTGTTTAACACAAGCGCTGAAGAGAAGTTTGGTGGCAGCGTGGTATTAAAGTAAAGTACATTTTTAAACAGGCTGTGTAGCCTGCAGTTAAAACGACAGAAAACATTTCTTTTTAACTGCAACACTATTCTCAGAATCCCCAGCTCTGTCCAAGCTGGGTTTCCATGGCTCCCTGTTGGACATTGGGGATGCCAACAGCAGTGCAGGCACAGGAATGAATGGCAGTGCTACTCAATGTTCTTGGAATAGTTTTGGCTCTGATGACAATAAGAGTGTGCAAGTGTAGAACATGTAGAACTAATTTGGAAATCAAATCAGAGGCAGAAGTGATTTGTCCTCTATCCCATTTCTCAGTTTACTTGATAGTGAGTAAATTGAATTTCTAGCCAAACTCCCTGTTCTCCTCAGTTTATTTTGTCTCCTTGACATTGCAGGTTGGGTTTTCAGCAGCAGATGCTGTAACAGGACTCAAACTGGTGGAGGAGGGAGTCCCCAAAGAGCACCTGGCTCTGCTGGCAGTTCCAATGGTTCCTTTGCAGATCATCTTGCCTCTGGTTATCAGCAAATACACAGCGGGCCCCCAGCCCCTGAACACCTTCTACAAAGCAATGCCTTACAGGTGAAGCCTCATGTTAGTGAAACACAGTAGTCTGTGTGCTCAGTTTGTGTGTTCAGATCATGTGTAGGGTTTCTTGTGTAACTTTCTGACTTCCAGATCCAAAGAAGCGTGTCAGAATTCTCACAGTGAGCTGGACTGTCTGATTCATGCAGTGTCTCTGTGTGAAAGCAGAGCATGAGGTGATGCCTTAAGAGGCCTCCTAGAAACGGAGACTAGACAGGAGTAAGGGAATAAAGGGAGGTATTTATTTGAAAGGCCTTCAAAGGTACCCCTGGGGAGCCAGAAGCTATTGCCAGGATGGACCCCAAGATGGACAACAGGTCACGAGTTCCTCACCCTTTTATAGGTTTGGTTCATCTGCATATCAGGGTTAATTTTCCAATTAAAGCTTCAGTTTAATGATGTGATTTCCCCAAGCTTGCTCCCCTTTAGAGGCTTTTGGTTTATACTTTTTGGGCCTAGAACAGTCTGGGTGTCCTTGGAGAGCAGGACCAGAGAGGCTTTGTTATGTCTGCCCAGCATGAGAGAGCAGAAATTAACAGGCTACAAGAAACTTCAGAGTTACACACCAGGCAGTAAAGAATTTGAAAAATATAAAAGTTAAAACCTAAGGCATCAGAGGTGTTTGGGACATGCATGTACAGCAGCATTAGAGCAGTGCTCTCCTGCTACTACTTAACAATGTCACTGCTTGTCAAATATTTAATGTCTAATTCTGAGATGGAAATAGTTGTAACTATTCAGATCTAAACTATTTTAATGTACTCTCTCTGATTGTTCAGTAGTTGCTTTGTGTTGAGGAAACATGTGGGAAGAATTACTTGCAAAAACGAATCATTTTTGTCATCCCTCCAGGTTGCTGCTTGGCCTGGAATTCGCTTTTCTGGTGTGGTGGGCTCCTAAAGTAAAGCAGGAAGGAGGATTTCCTGTCTACTACTACGCTGTGGTGGTGCTGAGTTACGCTCTACACCAGGTAACCCTCACTGTGTGGGGAGGGGAGATGCTGTTACCTGCCTTGTCCTGGCTCACACTGGAATCCCTCCAAGCCTGACCTGTGCTGTGTGGCTAGATTGACTTCTAATACTCTTTCCAGTGTTACTCCTCCCTATTCCCTGTGCTCCATTGGACATCATCTGGGGAGCTACTTTTAGTTGTTCATATCTGGTGTAGTTCCCCAGATTCCTTTTTCCCCAGACCCAGAAGCTTAAAAGCACAGAGGAGCTGGAGAAATCCCAGAACTGTGTCTGAGCTTGATAGGCGTGCTGATGAACGTGCTGGTTGTGCAAATAAATAAAGTTATGTGGTCCTGGTCCTAGAAAAAAAACCTGTTTGTTGGAGGAACATCATAATGGATCTGATCCAAAGACTTGGGAAACAAACACCTGATACAGCATGGTCTTTGGATCAGAACTGAAATGTATGCAGTACCCTGAGAGGTGATTTTAAATGCAGAAGTGTTGCATTTAGATGCTATTTTAGCTGGCTGATTGTATTTCAGTTTGATAACCTGAGTCATGCCAGTGCATGTGAGTCTGGGTCTGTTGCAGCATGACTTGAGACAAGCAGCAAGGCCACTCCCCGTGTCAGCACAGGGACAGGCTGCAGGAGGAACTGCTGCTCTTGGCATGGTTTTCCAGTCAGTGCTGCTCAGTTCAGGGGATCTCTGAGCAGGGTTTTCATGCTGGGGGTTTCAGCTGTCACTGCACGTGGGGACACTCTGGCCTGTGTTTGTCCCTCAGATCACCCTGTACAGCATGTACGTGGCTATCATGGCCTTCAACGCCAAGGTCAGCGACCCGCTCATCGGGGGCACCTACATGACCCTGCTCAACACCGTGTCCAACCTGGGGGGGAACTGGCCCTCCACGGTGGCCCTGTGGCTGGTGGACCCCCTCACAGTGAAGGAGTGTGTCGGGGCCCAGGGCCACACCTGTGCCACTGCAGCGGCCGCAGAGGTGAGGCTGGGGGCCTGGGGGGGTCTCTGCTCAGTGTCTCAATTAAATTGCTTCTTGCGGTATTTTTTTTTGCCTTTGAAAACCTTCACGATGTATAGCTTGTGCTTAAAAGTTCCCACTGATGGAGCTCATTTTCCTGTCTGATAAACTCCAGTCTGTTAGTACCTGCACACTCTGAATAACCAAGGGTTTGCAGCTGCAGAGTAGTTGGCCCTTTCTTCCCGTGCTGAGCTGGGGTAGAAGCACCAGACTGGTGCCACATTCCATGCAGTGTGAGGAGGCTGTCGGGATGATTCTGAGTTGTGCAGTCAGGGGCTCTGTCCTTGGCAGGTTCTCTGTCCCTCAGGCCCCTCCATTTCTGTGGTAGGTTTTTCTTCCTCCTGTCTCCCTGGAGGTTTCTTATCTGCCTACCTTGATACCTCCTCCAAGATGCTGCTCTGCTGACTGTGGTGTCCACTTCCCCCATGAAATCAGGTGGGACTGGCTGCCTGCCCAGTTCTGGGAGCGCTGTGGAAGAGAACAAAGAACTTGCTGTACACAAATCAAACAACAGGACACAAAACTGCTGGGAAAGCAACATTTCAAATTCACTTCCTCACAGCAAATGAGACATTTGACATGGCTGAGGAGTGGAAATGTTTGGGGGTTTTTTCTGTACTCATGGCTGAGATGTATTTCACTCCTGAATGCCAGGATGCTCTACGACGTGGAGGTTCTCTAAATGAACAAGGTGTTCTGGAGTCCAGCATGACTTGTCTGAACTGGAGTTGCAGTTTTTGCTGCTGCAGAGGGGAAACTGCTTCTGCAGCAGGTGCTTTCTCAGCCTCTCACTCATTAGCTTGCCACTGATTAGGTTCCCTGTGTGAAATTGAGTCCTTCTTCCTTCACCTCACTCCTCTGATCTTTTCTCACATCCTCCCAGTTGGTGACATTCCACCACACCACTCCCTTCTTATTCCTAATCTGATTTTGACATGTCTCAGAATAATGAAAATGCTGGCAGAGCCTCAGCTCAGAGGATTGATTAATCCTGGGATTAGAGCAGTGTTGAGAGCCAAACAATAGCAGAAACAATCCCGTGCTGTACACTCACCCCTTGAATGCTGTGGGTTTGTCTTCCAGTTCAGAACCATCCTGGGCGTGAATCACTCGGACACAGAACACAGAATCATAGAAGGGTTGGAAGGACCTTAAAGCCCATCCAGTCCCACCCCCTGCCAGGGGCAGGGACACCTTCCACTATCCCAGGCTGCTCCAAGCCCTGTCCAGCCTGGCTCTGGGCACTGCCAGGGATGGGGAGTCCACAACATGGATGGCTAGGAAAAAACATCATCTTTCTCCATGAGATCAGGACCAGTGGTTGCAGCTCCAGGCCAGCACAGGCAGTGGGGCAGTTTGTGTTTTCTGGAGTTTGCCCTTTTAGAGCAGGTTTGTTACTTTATTACTTTTCATTCAGCTGATAAGCTCAAAAGCCTCTCTGACCAACTGCATGGGAAACAGCAAAGAGTAAACAACTCTATTTAGTCATGACCAGTAGCAAGGAGACCCCAGCAGCTCTGGAGTGCTGTCTGGAAGCTCTCAGTGCATTAACCTGTGCTCTGTTGCAGCTGTGCACAGGAGCTGGGGGTTCCTGCATCACCACCCTGGACGGTTACTACGTGGAGTCCGTCATCTGCGTCATCCTGGGCTTTGCCTGGTGGTTCTTCCTTGGACCAAAATTCAAAAAGCTGCAGGACGAAGGACAGTCTTCGTGGAAGTGCAAGAGGAGCAATTGATGCACTTAGGTGTTGGATGGACCAGCAAGGTGGTTTTAGTTTTATTACAAAGACATATCCCATAATCAGCACCCCGGAATCTCGGTGTTTCTGTGCCACGCAGGGAGATCGTGTGGCCGAGGCAGGGCTGTGTGTGGCACCACTGCCCTCCCCAGAGCACAGGGTCAGTTCAGAAAGGAATGGCTAAAGCAGCACCTCAGAGCTCCATGCTTATCCCTGACTCCAGAGCTGCTGATTCCATAGGGCGCCTCTAGAAAAGCTCTTCGTGCCGTGGCTGTTGAGGCAGCAGCATCACCAGCTGAGTGCCAGCTTTTATTTTCACACAGAAATGATCTGACAGGGCAGCTGACCCGGGGAAGGATGCCTAAGGCATTCTGACTTTGAGGTTAAGCATGGTACTGTGGATTTCTCTGTGGGAAGATCAGTGTGAGATGTCTGTGGGCTTTGCTTCTTCTCACTTTCTGAACTGTAACCACGCTTCAAAGGATGAAATGTTCCGGAGATTCTTTTAAATGTATTTTCTGGCTTTTATAAGCTTTAAAGATTTATAAGAAAATATTTTTATAAACAAATTACATTCATTTAATTTATTTCCGCTGCTTCAAGGCAGTTTGATTTACGTTCAAGGTACTTTCTTGACGGCAAAATGCTGTAAGGTAGGACTGGAGTAACGCACAATCCTCTGAGCCTTGAGTCCTGCAGCTGGAACTGGAGGTGCTTTCCAAGGGAGGGCACGTGGGCCTTTGGAAGGGTGAGTTGAGAGAGGAAGACCAATCTGCTGGTTTTCCAAACTGTATTACTGAAATTTGAATATTCATTCTCAAAAGCAGTGGGAACACGGAGACTTCCCCCAGCTGGGGGTGAGAAGAGTGAGTTGGTGGTGACAAAGTTGCCAAATTCCCAGTGAGCTGGTGCAGGACTCGCCCTCACAGAAACCCAACAGGCGCAGTCCTGTGGCAGAGCTGCTACAGAATTCACTGCTGGTGCCATGTGGTGGAAACATTCCCCTTGGATTTCTCCCACTGAGCTCCCTCCTGAGTGCCTTAGGGACCCACACGTGCTGGAGAGGCACTCGGACCCCGCTGGGTGTATGTGGAACATTGCTATTAAAAAGGAAAACTATTAAACATCCCTTGGAAAGGTGCACGAGGTTCTCTGCCATGTTTCTTGTCAATATTTGAAGGATTAGGCTGGGATGGGGTTGGGATCTTCTGTGTTTTGGGGGAAAAGTGACCCAATATCATCTCTGGAGTGCCTGGGGGGGCGGGTGGGTGTACAAAGGGTCTCCTTGGCATCAGGATTAAGGAGGGGTCCGGAAGAGGACGCTGTGACCTCGTGCTTCCCTGGACACCACCTCCTGTTCTCTGTCCCTTCCCTCTCCCTTGGGGGACACACCTCACAGTTTGTTTCAAGCACAGCAAAACCAGTCATGCTAAGTGATATCACATGGGTTTTACTGCCCAGGCTGAACATCTTCCAGCTTCTCCTCTGCGTAAGCGCAGAATCAACATAGAAATACATCAGATTTATGGCTGCACCTTTCAGCCCCCATCCCATCATCTCCACTGCATTAACTCTGTGAGGCACTTCAGTTCTGTATCCTCACTGGAACCATGGGCCACTTATTTAATTGCATCTTGACTGTAACTAGAGGAGCTGTTTTACCTTTTCTGATGGTGAGGAAAAACTTGAAGTGCAAAAGCTGAAAATTGAAATTTGCAGGTGTATCAGAGTTGGGTTTTACTTTGCAATTTTGCTTCACTATTTCTGAAGGTATGAGTGAAACTTGTCTCTAATAAAGATGGGTTGAGGATTGCTTATCAATAATTAGATTATCTTAACAACATCAAAATTGCACATAAACTCCAAATCAGTAGGAATAGATATGTTACCTGAAATAAATAACTGTCCTTTTTCAAACTGGTGAAACAAGTGATGGATTTGTGCTTTTAATTTAAATAGCAATTTTATAAGTTGGAAATGTTACTGCTGTGCCAGCCCCTTAGCAGGCTGCTGAAGAGAGCCCATAATATTTTGATCTTGCTACTTTTTTTTTCTACCAGCTCTGTTTGAAAGTGATTTTTCTCTTTTTAACATTAGAATTATTGCAGACTTAAACATATTTAACATTAAAAAACCAAACAAAAAAAAAAAAAAACCAAACCAAAGCAACAAGAATAACAAACCAAACAAATTTAAAATGTCAAGAAGAACGGAGCATCTGAAGGGTCAGAGAAGATATGGTACAGCTTTGAGGAGCTTAATGCAGAGTTCAGCCTGGAGAAGGGAAGGCTTCCAGGGAAACCTCAAAGCCCCTTGCAGGGCCTAAAGGGGCTCCAGGAGAGCTGCAGAGGGACTGGGGACAAGGCATGGAGGGACAGGACACAGGGAATGGCTTCCCAGTGCCAGAGGGCAGGGCTGGATGGGAGACTGGGAAGGAATTCCTGGCTGTGAGGTTGGGCAGGCCCTGGCACGGGGTGCCCAGAGAGGCTGTGGCTGCCCGTGGATCCCCGGCAGTGTCCGGGCGGGGCTGGCCGGGGCCGGTGTCGCTCCGTGGCAGCGCTGGCCCCGGGCGGGGTTCGCAGCCGCCCGCGGGGGCGCTCGGGACGCGGCGATGCCGGAGCGGGGCGGCGGCGGCGGCTCCGAGCGGGCGGCGCTGGCCCTGGCCCGGCTCTCCGAGTGGGCGGACGCGCACCTGGGGCTGCTGCGGGTACCGGGGCCGGGCGGGAACTGGGCCGGGCGGGAACCGGGGCCGGGGGGGCCGCTGGGCCGGGCCGGGCCCCGCTGAGCCCCGTTCTCCTCCGCAGGGCCTGATCGCCGGCGCGGCCGTGGCCGGGGTGTTGCTGCTGGCGCGGAGCCTCCGCGTGGTGAGTGCGGGGCCGGGCCCGAGGCATGCGGGGGAAGCCCGGCACGGACCCGGGGGCGTGGGGGGAGCCCGGCACGGCCGCTCGGGGCCGGGGAATGCAGGGGGAGCCCGGCACGGCCGCTCGGGGCCGGGAAATGCGGGGGGAGCCCGGCACGGCCGCTCGGGGCCCGCGGGCGGAGGGGGCCGGGCCGGGCCTGTCTCTCGCCCCGTGGTTGTCCCGCCCGCGGGCTGTTCCCGCCGGCACGGCCAAAGCATTCCTGTGTTTTGTTCTGGTTTGTTCAAAGCAGGAGCTGGTGGTTCCCCCGAAAGGGTCCCCACTCCTCAATACTTAGCGTTATTTATGTATTTAACAAAGCATCAGCGTTCACTGCTTACAAATTACATAACTTTTCTATTAATTCGTGCTCAACCCCCTCTGCGTTAGTTGTACCTGTGGTTTCCATGTTAATCAGCCCGCAGGCCCAGCCCTTCCCTCCGTCTGAGGCCGGGGTGCCCTAGGCCTGGGTGGTCAGTGGGTCAGTGGTCGCGCTGTCCCACTGTTGGAATTCCCTTTCCCCAGGGACGGCTCCGCGCTGCTGCCTCCACTCCTGGTGGCTCCCGCCCAGACAGCCCATTCATCTTGGCATTGTCTTCACTTTTCCTTAAAACAAATGATTAGCCAAGCGTGCAAGGTTCACAATGCGATTGCTTAATCATAACGGTCCTGCTACAGCTACTGATTAACAACTGAAAAACACCAGCAAAGTTTGATTCAGATCTTGAGGGGCTCGATATCACTGTCTTGTGGCATCTCCACGGGTTCCTTGTGTTTGCCTGCTCCTAAAGCCTCTTGGAGGGGTAATGGGCCGTTCCTTGTCCCACTGTGCAGCTCGAGGACCCTCACTTGTCCAAACACAGCTGAAACAGGAGTTTCCTCGCGTACTCTCTGCCCTTCCACGCAGAGAACTGCTTCTGAATGGTTTTAAACATCACCCAAATCTTCCCTCACTCCCGGGATGGTCAGGTCACGCTGCACTAACACCACGCTGCTCACTCCTGGAAAAGCTGAATCTCCACTGGCAGGAGCCATCGCGCTTCCACAGGGTTCCAGCTGCTTGGAAAAATCAGTTACCCTCATCTTCCCTCTGCACAATTCCAAATGCTACAAGAGAACATTTGTGTGGAGCTTTTGCTTTAAAATCCTACCAGAAAACCCGAACTACGAATGTTACCAGAATTATTTTTCTCTATTTTTTGTTTGTTTGCTTTTGACCCAAGGGCCTGTGAGTGCATTAACCTGGCTGGTGGAGCTTCCAGAGCTTTAAACGAGTTCGGATTTGAACAACTTCTTTGCTTGAAAACCTTCAGGCTTCCTGCCTGCAAGGTCCCAAATTCCTGTGTTCCTAGTGGGAGGCCTTATGGACCGCAGAGTGGGAGATTTGCTAAATAAATAACACACAGGAGACACATCTTTAGTTGTGTTTTGGTGGGTTTTTTCCCAGCAGTTGTACATCAGTGGTCAGTGGGTTTCACAGCTGTGTAGAAGTAGGTCAGCACTCTGCTAAGGCCTCTTACAGTGAGACTTCAGTGTCTCAAATTTTGGGGGTCCTAATTTTTTGGGGTCTCACCCATCCATCCTCCCTCACCCCAGACCTGTGGCTGCTCCATTCCTGTGGCACGGCCCAAGTCTTTGCTGCTGCTCAGCTTGGTTTTCCTGTGTGATCACATAACCATCCCCTTTGGCTCCTCCCAGGCTGTAGTATCAAATTTAATCTTCTTGTGATCTTCTCAAAGCTGTTCACCTGCCTTTGTCTGTCTCCTCGTTTCCTCCCGCATCAAAGGTGGGGTTGTTTCTGCCCTCCCTGCTCTGCCTTTGTTTTCAGCGTGTCTGTCCTTTGGCTTCCTTTCACCCCTATCCCAGCCCCATTCAGGCTGCTTCTAAAACACTCTTTTTATGGGGAATCAAGTGAACTTCAATAGGCATTGCTCAAAAACCGGCAGTTTCTGTTCTTTCTCTAAGCCTGGTTTTTATGTCCACACTGATGTTGCAAGTCCTGTAAAACAGGGAACATGGCAAGTCTGGAGAGGCTGGCACAGCTTCTGCAACTGATCACTATTAAATATATATCTGTATTTTCTTGCCCATGGTGTCTGATAATAGAGGTGTAAGTTCCCAAACTGTTTTAAGAGATTGGATTTAGTGTGGCTGTAACCGCTCTACATTTTTTCTTAAAATTTTGTCTTGCTCTTCCTTCCATCAATAGACAACAAAGTTCACAAGTCCTTTGGACATACCTGTGGAGTTCGTAGAAAAGAATGTAAAACTGAGAGGGAAATTACATCACATCACAGAGAAGGGCCTGGAAGTTGAGCACATTCCCATCAGCATTCCTTTCATCACAGCCATCCAGAGAAAATGTGAGTAATGAGGAAAAGAGTGTGAAGTGCAAGGGCAGAAATGAAATGTGCTGCTCTTAGAGTGGCTGCAAGCTTGAGAGGAAGGGCTGAGGCACATTTCCAGCTCTGCCTTTTGGTCTTTCCATGCTTTACAGGTGGGAAACTGGGGAATAAAAGACATGAGGAGAGTTTGTAACTACGGTGTTTGTGTTAATCCTTACTGTGATACCTTCCAGCAGCAAAAGTGCGCACTCAGGCACAGCTCATCTCATTCCTGGCAAAAAGCCTCTGTTGGGATTGTGCTTTTATTTGCAGACACCCATTTTTGGGGACACTTTTGCTGTCAGAAACAAACTGTCCTTCACCTCTGTGACTCTCAAACTGGCTTTGCAAACACCAGCAGGTGCTGATGCTTCCACCCCTTTGGATAAAGGATAGTGGCTGAGAGTGGGAGCAGATCCTTTTCTCTACATGCAAAATAAACCAAAATTGATTTTCAATTAGGCAATATTGAATTTTTTTTTTTCCTGAAGAAGAGATGAGACCAAATTCTTGTTTGCTTTGAGGAACTAAAAGGGATTCTTTTAGTCCATGGGAATCAATTCATTACCAACAGCTGAGAGTCTGTGCAAAGCCTGAGCTTTCCCCCAGCACCAGATTTCTCCCTTTCCCTTGCAGGGCAGCCGGAGGGGCTCCTGCTGATCCGCCTGGCCGGGGTGGAGCTGGCTCCAGGCAGCACGGCCTGGCTGCAGCGGGAGCTGCTCCCCAAACAGCCCCTGTGGTTCCAGCTCCTGGGAAGGGACAGCTCAGCCCTGGAGTGTCTTGTTTTAGTCCATAAGGTAAAGAGAGACACAAAAACTGGCTCTGATCTGTGGTTTTAAATGTGAGTGTAGTCACATGGTTATCTCAGTACATTTAACAAATGTTATTATTTATGATTTATCTTCCTTGGTGTGAATTTTAAATGTTGCATTTGCAAATCTGATTGCAGGAGCAACAGTTTTTCAGACTGATTCATGGCAGGAATGTGTTTCTCTGCCAGTGCCAAACAGGCATCCTGTAGTTCTGATTAGCCTAGTGTTTGGGTTATCCAATGTTCCCTCACAAATGCCTTGCATTATAGAATCCATGGTTTGGGTTGAAAAGGACTTAAAAGACCATCCAGTCCCAGCCCATGGGCAGGGACACCTTCCACTATCCCAGGCTGCTCCCAGCCCCAATGTCCAGCCTGGCCTTGGGCACTGCCAGGGATCCAGGGGCAGCCCCAGCTGCTCTGGGCACCCTGTGCCAGGGCCTCCCCACCGTCACACTGGAGTTGGGTTTTAAGTCACCTGGATTCCTCTTCACTTTTAACTTCTTCTGCCAAAGCGTAGATTTAGCCATGAGTAAAGCTTGTACTCTGAGGGAGTTCACACCAAACCCCAAATAACCCCATTTCAATGGTGAATATCTGTTTACTGTTATTATCTGTTATAATTATCTGTTATTTATTTAATTTTTTTTTAATAGGGTGGACTTCTCAGTGTGTGCTTGAATGAAGAGCTCTTGAGCCAAGGGCTGGGCAGAGCAGCCCGGATTGAGGGACTGCCTCACCACTCCCGCCTCTACTGGAAACTGCACAAAAGGCTCCTCCGGGCAGAGTTAAAGGCTGTGAAGAAAAATAAAGGCATATGGAAAGACCAAAGCTACTCTGAAAGAATCCAGGAGCGCATAAGCAGCAATAAATTCCTGCTGAGGCTGAAACAGTTTGTGAGCTGGGTTAGAAGCTCCACCGAGAGGTAAAGAGGTGGGGAATGCAGTTCCCCAAGTTGTGGGATTTGTGTCTGTGATCACAATCAGTGCTGTGATGTTGAGGGTCCCTGTCTGGAACACAAACCGCACAGTTACTGGGTTACACAGAATATAAACCCCCAGTTCATGGGTTATATGGAATCAATCCCCTATCATAACCCACATGGGACTGAAGTTTTAGTAGCAGCGTGCAGGCCACCAGTGAAAATGTTCTGATGCCAGACTTCTCCACAGTGATGTCCTAAATTAGCTGTCCAGTTTCCCACCTGCTAAGCCCCTCCAACCTGTGCTGCCCAGGCAGGGCAGCAGGGACAGTGCAGGTTGGAGGTGCAGTGCCACTTCACACCTCTGTAATGTGCCATTGCTGCCGAGCTCACACTGGACAGAAACCCCATGTCAGGCATTTACAAAGCTCGTGGGATGGGTTCAAAACAAACTTTTTGTTTGAATTCTGTTCTTGTGCTTCTTTTTTTGTGTAATTTGTGGTTTAAAACTAATTCATCTTGAATAACGGGTTGCATTGTTAGCGATATAAAAGGTGATTTGTTACGGCCGATCTTCAAAAGCTGATAAGGTTGCAATAACTAAAGTTCCTCGGGGTAAAAAACCACTTGGTGTATCAAAGAATATAATGTCAGGAATCCAAATTTTTCAAAGACACCTTTCATTTGAAGAGGAAGAACCTATGTTGTTTCTTTCTGATGGTTCTGTAAGTATCTAAAATTAGATGAATATAGAACATCACCATGAAATTTGACAAGGAGGATCAGACTGTGCTAAGAACTTAAATTCTTGCTTTATTTTTGATACATGTGTGAAGTATATGAGTGTATTACTATTTATGTTGTAAATATTCTTAGAATAAAGATTGAATTTCTTAAGTTTATTGTTGCATGTTTTATATACCAAGCTTTTGGCCCTTGTTTAACCTCCCACAGTCCCAATATGTATTTAAAGTGAAGTGTTTTACAGATTTTCTTTTTTTCTGTGTGATTGCTTTCCAGTGAAACACTGAGGAGAAGAGTGTGGTACAAAAAGTCTTCATAATTGAGCACTGCTTGTCTGGCAATTAGTCGCTACATCAGCATATTCTCTGCTGACTTCAGGGCAAAGTTGTGACTCTTGAGATCCTAAGAAAAACCCAGTTTCCTTGGGCAAGAATAGATGTTAGTGGTTCTTTACTCCTTTTGTTCCTGGTCCTCCCAGGGTGAGGCTGGTGCTAGGGAGCAGCGAGCCATGAAACACCTGCAGTGTGTTGGAACCCAGTGTGGGGAGCAGCTCTGGGGCAGCAAACCAGGTGTCTGTGCCTGTTTGAAAATGAAAAATAAAAAAGGTGGGATTCTGGGTTTATGCGTAAGACAGCGAAGGGCTGGGCCAGCCACCACCGTGGTTCTTGGACATGAAACTCATCAGTCAGTCAGGGATTCGGGATTGGCCACGGCACCCTCCGGAGCAAAACTCAAAGCTGAGTTTGAACCCCAAAGTACACATTCAGGCTCAGCAAAAATCCACTTCTCCTGAGGGTTTGTAGGTGTTCCTGTGTCTGGGAAGTAGGAGGAGCTTTTCTGAGCTGGGCATAATTGAACAGTTATGGTTTATTTTCTGTAATAATTAAATGTAATTCTGGACTTTGCACTTCTGTTGTGTTGATGAGTCACAGGAGGATTTATCACAAAAATCCATTCTAAAGCTGAGACAAAAGTCTCAGGAAGCCACATGCTATATTTCTAGCAAGCAGAGGTGAGGTGTGGGCGAATGTGAACCGAGTGTTGTTCCCTCACATGGATTTGGGGTTGCAGTGACAAATGATTTCTTCAGGGTCAGGTCCTGTAATTGTTTATTAATGCTGTTTTTCTTATCATGCAGGGCTTATCTTAAAAAAAAACCAAAACCAACCAACCCACCAGCACACCCTCCCCCCTCAGAAAAACCCAATTCAGTTCAAAGCTGAGTTATCCATCTGTGCAGGGCTTGAGAGGTTGCAGATCCTGTCTCTGTGGGAGGCCTGGCTATTGGAAAGGCAGTAATAGGAGCAGAGACAAATATCTCTGCAGAACCCGGCTGAGCCGGCTGGGAGGCTGGGGGAGAAGCAGCATTTGCTCCAGTACATAAAACCCCCACGCTGCCTCTCGGGAGCTCCATCCCTCCCTTCACCCGCAGCAATGCCCGGCAGAGGATTTCCAGGAGAGGAGGCAGTTCTCTGACTGGGAGTAAGGACAAGAACTAAACTGTTCAGCTCTTGTGCCCTTGCCCCTGCAACTGCATATGCTGTGAGCGATGCAACATCTTCAAAAGATCACAGGGCGTGAAAGGAGAGACCCGGCCTCCAAATGGTCCAAGAAAAATACCTCCGACCCTGCACAGACTTTTTATTGCTGGTGTGGCATGTCAGGCAAATGGCAATAAACATCCCCGGCCCCTCGGAGCCCACCGGCAGCGTGGGCACGGGGCTGTTGTTCGCATCCTTTGGGAACAAACTTCTGAGCAGGGCTATTGTGATAGGAGAACGGTGAATGGCTTTAGCTGGAGGCAGATCGGTTTAGATTGGATTTAAGAAAGAATTGTTTTACGCAGAGGGTGGTGAAGTCCTGGCGCAGGTTGCCCAGAGAAGCTGCGGCTGCCCCATCCCTGGGATTGTCCAAGGCCAGGTTGGACGGGGCTTGGAGCAGCCTGGGACAGTGCAAGGTGTCCCTGCCCACGGCAGGGGTGGGACGGGAGGGCCGGGGGTCTCCATGGCACCCGCCGGGCGAGGGGCCGCCCCGAGGGGCCGCTGCGCTCCTCCGCTTCTCCCTCCGTTCCCAGCGGGTTCCACCGGCACCGCTCCCCACGGCTCGGCCCGGGGTGCTCGGTGAGTCCCGCCGGGAGGAGACTCTGCCGGGGCGGGCGGCGCTGAGGGGAGCGGAGCGGGCGGGCGGGGGCTCAGTCCCGGGCGGCGCTGAGGGGAGGGGAGCGGAGCGGGCGGGCGGGGGCTCAGTCCCGGGCGGCGCTGAGGGGAGCGGAGCGGGGCGGGCGGGGGCTCAGTCCCGGGCGGCGCTGAGGGGAGCGGGGCGGGCGGGGGCTCAGTCCCGGGCGGCGCTGCCCCGCCGCTCGCGGAGCACACACAATGGAGCAGGTTGAAGAGGCGCGGGGCCGCGGCAACACCGGGGCTGGATCTCGGCTCGGGCCGCCGCAGCCGCTCGGCCGGCGGACGGGACGCTCCGCTCCGCGCAGGCCGCTCCGGGTTTCGGCAGGGTCCGTGGCGGGGGCGGGCCGCGCCGGGCCGGGCGGGGCGGGCGGCAGCGCTGGGGTTTGAACGGGAGCAGGTTGTGCGCCCGGAGCGGGTTGGGGCCGTGCGGGTGGCTGTGGCGGCGAGGGACCGCACCGGACCGGGCTGGACCGGGCCCGACCCGACCCAGCCGGCGGCCGCGGTGAGGGCGGACGGGACCCCCGAGCCCCGTTCCTGTGTGCAGCCCCGCGGGCGCTCCTGCGGCAGGACGGGGCTGTGTTCCTGCGAGCCTCCGCTGGGCTTTCGCTTGCGGTTGATGCTGGTTTCTCCTGGTGTTTGCGGCCGAAAGTTGAGGTGAGGGTTTATAGGGTGTAACTTTTTTCGGCCTCTTTTACAAACGGCCCGGGGGGCTCCGCTCGCCCCGGTCGATCGCTGTGCGAAGGAGCCGCTCCGGGGCTCTCCTGAGGTGCTGCCGCAGCCGCTGCTCCGGCCGTGTTTGTCCTGCTGGATACAGACAGGATGGCCGGGATGCACTTGCAGCCGTTGTCCCGCGGCTGGCCCCGCGTTCGCCATGTGCCGGGGCGGCTCTGCCCCGCGGCTGTGCCAGGGCAGCACCTGGGCCGCGGGCAGTGAAACCGGAGCGAGCTGCAGCCGCTGGGCTCGCCCTAGGCCGAGCCCAGCCCGTGTTAAAAGAGGCTTAGCAGAAAATCCCGACGCCCGTGAAGAGCGCAGGACAGCAGGCAGGAGTGCCACACGGTGGGAGCACGCCTGTCCCCACCTGGAAGGTGCTGGGGAAGGTGGGGGTTGAGAAGAGTCAAACCTCTTGCTGGATTGAGTCCTCCCTAAGAATACCTTATTTCTAATTGCCTACTCCATAAAGCATTAAAAAAAAAAAAAAAAAAAAAAAAGAAGGAAGTGCAATGATGTGGAAATTAAACTCCGTGCACATTTTGTTGTAATTAAGCTACTCTGTGCAATTCTGGGAACTTCAACTCCAGCTGGCTGAAAAGTGTTTTAGAAGAAGTGTTATTAAATTCCAGGGAGAAAGATATAAGCCTTATCTGATGGACCAGTCATAGGCTCTTTGTTTAAAGTGTGCTTTAACTCCTGTGTTATAAAACACAATGTTTGCCTGTTTTCAGGGGGCCCTCCTGATTTACTTGTCCTTGGGACTTCTGGCCCACAGGTTGCAAAACTTAAAGGAAATGAAAGAAAACTTCAGGTGTTTGTTCTGAAATGTGAAAGAATAATTGCAGGTAACAGTACTGAAAAGAGAGGCAGGGTTCAACCCTGCAGTGAAGCACCTGAGTTAAAGATAATGTGGGATATGGAAAGAAAATCCAGGCTTTTTGGGAGGTGAGAGACAGCAGAGTGCATGCACGCTGTTAAAAATCTTCCTGGTTCTTTAAGCATCAGCTCCCTGGAATAAGTTTGAGAGTGCTACTTTTACAGAATTTGTTTTTAACTCTGAAGGATGCTTTTTTCCTACATTTAAAAATGCCCGTAGCCTGTTAGAGAAAGAAATGTTAAGTTTTATCAGCTGAAGATGCGCGACTGTTCACGGGTGCTTTCTGGTTCTGTGCTACCCATTGTCTATAAAAATGGGGATCAGCTGGTGGGTTGGGATCAAGTGGTGCACAACTCATTATTTTAACAATAGGGGCTCGGCTTGGGAGGTTGCCTAGGGAATTGATTTAATGCTGCTGTCCTTTCAGCCGTTGAGGCGGATGTCCCGCCATGACTTTGATCAAAATCACCGGTATTTGAGAAGGAGAATAAAATTTTCACTCCATAAAAGCAAAGGAGAGGCCACCCGCTATTAACAGCTCCCAGTTTTGCATGAGCTGATCTGTAATTTAAAACACTGTCAAGAAATACCCGTGGCAGTAGAACAGTTTCATGAGCATCAAAATACAGAATGAAAATTAGTCCTCTGTTCAATATTTGGCTTCCCCTCACTTCTGAGAAAGGCTTTAACACCTAAGCTGTGTGTTTCTGTTGGCTCTACAAAGTAAACTTGCTATAAATGGAATAGTTTTCCTTTAATGAAGTATGAATAAGCTGAGTTTTTTCTAAGGTGTCAGCCAAGATCCAATTCAATTTAAATTGACAACGTTGATGGCAGAGCCAGGGCACAGCCACATGGAGTTGTGTGGTGGTGTAGAGATTTGTTTTGTTTGTTTGCTCTGGGTTTTTCTATAAGTTTAAACAACCCTGAATGTTAAAAAACCAAAATCCAGCTCTCTGAATTGGGAAAGCAAATGTCTGTCTCCAGGTTTGCTGGAGACCTGCTGCACTGTCTGCAGTAGGACAGCATTTTCTGCCTGTGCCTTCAGAGGAGGTAAGACGGTCATGCCTAATTGCCTTGGAGGGTCTTACAGAAACTCCTTCGATGAGTGCTTCAGATGCACTTGACTGTGTTGAAGTGAGGGTGCTGTACAAGCAGTTTTATGGCATTTTCCTCGTGGCACAGTGGGATGCAGAGCATGTTCTGAGCAGTCATGGCTGTTGTACCGGGAGGCTGTTAGAGCCAGTGATTCCCTGGGCGGTGGATTCATGGGTTTGAACCTCTGGGTCTGGCCTGTGCCAGGGATAAATCTGGCTTGCTTCCCAGCCCACAAGCAGAAGGTGCTTCTGGTGGAGCCCTGCAGGGGTCAGCTGGTGCCAGACTGATCTAACGGCCAGGAGGGAGCTGTGTGTTCTTGTGTACTTATTTGGGTTTGTTTTCCTCCTTTCTTGTTTACTTTAGGAAACTAGAACTGTTTTCTGTAACAAAGGTGGCTTTCTTGTTTCGATCTCTATGGTTACTGAGGGCGGTGTTGTTACTCCAGAGATCTGAGCTTGCCCTCTGATCTGAGCTTTCCTGACTTTGGAGCCTTTTGCTGCTCATCTGACACACAGAAGGACTATCTAGTGTACTTGGGTGGCTGGGAGTGAAGTGGAGCTCAGATCTGAGGGATAGGAAGGCAGGTTGGGGGATCCACAATGCGAGGAAGTATCTGACACTGCAGATGGGCGCTTACAGGGCTTCCCCTGGGGGCAGTGGATGTGCAGGGGAGGGGCAAGGAGAGGTGGGCAGAGTTTGGGGCAGGCGCCTGTTGCAGGGCTAGAAAAAGCCAGGGACAGGGTGCTGAGGGTGCCACGTGCCCCGGTGGAGGCTCAGTCATCCACTGAAGGATGTAAAACCGCTCCAAGGGCGTTTGGCCGCGCGTGTTACAGTTCTTGGCATGAGGTGCCCATGTGAGTCTCTTCAGCCTGAAGTAACTCAAGGCTGCTTGCAAGAAACTTCAAGTGGAGACAGGCTGTGGTGCAGAGCGGTCTGTGCTCGGTTCCAGATGTGATGTATTGGAGCTGACACAGAGTTTCCTGTTCCTTTGCACTCTGAGTGTGACCCAGCGTGTGGCTGAGGTGGAGTACGGGATGTGTCGGCTGGGAAGGCTTGGGTCACACCAGACAATGCTGAGCCTCAACGAGCTTTTCTTTCTTTGCTTGATCTTTGTTCCACCCAGAGGTGAAAAAAAGGAAGAATGTTATCAATTACCAGCTGTGTTAATTGATGTCCAGCACAGAGGGTCTTGTGGTGTGAAATGCCCACTCCTTGGGGGAGCCACACACCCACTGATAAGAGGCCAAGTACACAAGGTGCAGGTCATCCATGTCCATGCCTGGTTGCATTGGCACAAGTCCTTTCCAGGCATCTTATTTTTATCTTCACAGTTCATCACACGGTGAGTCGTCTCTCTACATTTTAGATTTTCATTTACAGAAAGATTTCTGCGTTCACTTGCAGTTTGAAACCCTCTGTGCAGCGGACCCAAACCTGATTTGGATTGGTGAATGGGTGTACAGAGAGCTGGCAGAGGCAGCAGAAAGGTGTGCAGAGCACTGGAAATCTGTGCGAGGAAAATGTGCATGGACTCTCACTCATACTGACCCATCCCATGTCTGGTGGGATGCGTGTCACCCTGAACAAGGTGTGCAGGGCAGGTGCCAGCTGAAGCTGTGCCTGCTGAACCTCAGAGGCAGCAGCACGCTGCCCTCCTGGAAAGAATTCCTTAAGGAGGAGAACAACAAATTCCATTTAGGCCTCTCGAGGAATGGGGAGCAAATGCTAATTCCCTTTCAGGGTCTGTTGCCATGGGGAGTCAGTTCAAATCCTTTCTAATGCCTTCCTCAGCAGCAAGTTGTGCTGACACATGCTTTTCATGGCTTCCAGTGATGCCAGAAGGAGTGGAGAAATGACTGGGAACAAAAGCTCCATGGGAATGAACAGCCCCGAGAAGAGCAGAGGTTGCTGTAGGCTGGCTGGGCTGGCACAGGTGGAGTTGTCCTTTGCACAGGGAGCTCAGCTCGGTGTCCTGCCCACCTGGGAGGGATGGGTGCCAGGGAACTTGTCTGCCAGACCCTGGTGTGGTGCTGTGCAGGGAGCCCAACCTGTTCCTCTGGCTTCTAAAGAGCAAATCCTGGGAAGTTGTCCTCTAGCAGGACCCAAGCTGGATGCAGTCAGGGTTGGGCTGAGCCTCTGTCCTCATCTGGTGAGCGATGCAAGATGTGTTTAGTGCTCTCCTGGGGGAATAGCCAAAGTATCTGATTAAACCCAGTAAAATTTTTTTTAAATCTGCATTTTCAAGAAGTCTCATCTATCTAAGAGCATGCAAGTGCAGGATCTGTATCCCAAACTCTGTTGTGACCCTTTGATTAGACAGCTCTGAATTCTGAGAGTTTCCAAGAGCTCCCAGGGAAATGCACAGGATGTTTCTTTGCTCCCATTCTGTCTTGCCCCCTCTGACACCTTTGCAGCCAGTGTGGTGCCAGCACAGCTGTTTTGGCCTCGTGGCACGTTTGAGTAGGGAACTCACCTGTCAGAAAAATAAACCAAGCAAAAATCTCTGCTTTTATTCCTCCAGACCACTTCCTAGAGGAATAAGAAAAGGGTCCTATACTGGATGGTTTTGTTTTCTATTACCAAGTATTGTTCATGTTTTTTCCATGCTGATAATAGTTATGGTTAAATATTTGCTGTTCGCAAGGGAGTGTAATTTGGGGGGGATTTTTTAAGCTTTTTATTTTTTAAGTTTTATGCAAGATGCTTTAACTCTGGAAAGTAGCCATACATTAAGGACATCGTTTATACCATAGGTAGGTAAAACTTTGTTTTGTAAGTTATCAAAATGACATCAATTTGCTGGAAAAAATGTCTTTTTGTGTCAGCAGTGTGGAACTTCCATCTTGCGCGCCTTGCCTATTCTGCCTGGCTCCCATATGTGTAACTTTAGCAACGTTTATGCAAGTTATTTTGAGTGAATGTTGATATTTGATGCTGATTAAAGTGGAGATTTGCACAGATGATGTGTGGAACCCTTGGAGCCTGGCTTGTGTGACAATTAAATCTAAATCTGCATAAATTTAGACCAGCTTAAATGCTTAGCAATATTTGGGTGACTGTCAGTGGCTTAGTGGAATAAGAAGCCCAAGACTGCAGATGGGTAAATGCCCCATGAAATATTGTCATATTAGGGTTTTATAATCTCATCAGATTTGTTTTTTAGGTCTAACTATGGCTAAGCTTTTCATCCAAGAACTACTTTGGTTTGTAGATACCGTCAAAAAACCCAGCCCATGTTGTGCAGAACTGGTCTCTGAAAGCTTGAGGGTTGTTCCACCAGAGTTGTCACTTTGGTTAGAAAGTAAAAACATGGACTGGGAAGTTCCTGTGGGTGGCTACTGATTAACTAGGAGAAAACCTGAAGCGTATTTTAATATGGTCCAGGGAAAGGAAGTTGGTGAGGGCATAAAGACTCCCAGTTGCATCTTGTGGCGTGAACAGAAATGCAAATGACTTCTCTCCCTCTGGTCAGTTATTTCTAATATCAGTGTAACAAAGGGCTGAGCCCTGGGCTCTGGGGAGCATGTCCTGGAGAAGTGTCTGTGTGCTCTGCAGTGTGTTTGCCAAGCTGCTGAGTGCTGATGGCACCTTGGGAAATGATGTAGAGCTTGATGTGGAACATTTCTTTATCGAGCTAAGAAACTGTACAGAAAGCCCAGCGATCCCCTCTGGGCAGCCCTTGCTCTGTTCCTGAGGACAGCAAGTGAATCTCTTGCTTATTCTCAAACTGCAGATAAAGCACTTCACTTCCTTCCTTCTAATAATACTGAAGGTTTGTTGTGAAGCTGAATTGCTTAGGTTCTCAATGCCACTTCGGGATTCGCCAGGGGAAGTTCAAAGTAGTATTTGTCCTTTGGTGTTTATTTTCTGTTTGCAGTGACTGCAGCTGCCCACACGAGATGGTGTCATCAGAGATGCTGCGTGCCCCCACCACAATCCCAGCTGCCACACTAAAGCCCAGCCTTTCTCTCTGGACTATATTCCTGCTGCTTAGTGCCAGCCAGATGGTCCGTCCTCCCTCCCATACGGAGATCTCTAAAGCTCATGAGAGGGCTCTGGCCATAGCTGGAGCCAATACAGCATCATTTCCATCACAGCATTATTTCCACCACACACTTGGGGTGGCCTTTGTGTGACTCTGGATTGCTCTTCTCATTTCTTACCTTTTTTCTTAATTATTATTTTGTTATACTTTTCCTTTATGTCAGTTGTAGAGCCCAGTATTTCTGAACAATTTTTCATGCTAAAATTTGTCACAAGCTTCCAAAATCAGTAGCCCTCTCAATATTCAGTGTTTTCTGGACTTTCCTTTAATTACCAGGGACATGCACTTTATATGCCATTTGGGGCTAAAGAAAGGAATCAGTTTTTTATAAATCATACTTTCCCCGTGTGTTCACTGGGTAGATATGAGCGCTGAAACTGGAGCTGTGGTTTTGTCCGAGGGAAGTGGCGGTGTCCTGCAGGACCTGCCCTGCCATTCGGAACGATCCATGGTATCTGATGGAGTCACCGCTGTTGTCTGTGGAAGTGCTCCGGGAACAAGCAGGGGAGAGGGCAGGCGAGCAGAGAGCCATCAGCAGTCTCAGCCTCTGATCTCACTTAGTGTGCCCGCTCTGGGAGCGGCCACAGGGCTCAGACACCTTCCTGGCCGTGCTAAGTGCCCGTGTGCTTATACCCTCTTCACACTGGGACCTGCTCAGTGTCCAGGTTAAACACTGCAGATAAATATTTGGATTGTGCTGCTGCTTTCCAAAACAGTTCCGTGCTGAGCCCAGCAGCCCGAGCTGAGAGTGTTTCACTGAGTGTGGCTCAGCCTGCAGCTGCTGGTAACACGCACTGTGATTCCCTGGAATGAGGGAATTCCCTGCTTCTCTGCACAGCGCACTCAGGCACGGCTTTTTTCTGTGTGAGAGGGGAGACTGCAGAGTACAGTGAGACACAGGGGGTGGTCAGATGTTGTTCTTGGTGTTGAGCCTCTTGCCATGAGAAGCATCTCTCCCAGCCTGGGCAGGGCATATGCATCCTCTGCTGCATTCAGAATATCTTACACGTTCATTTCCACAACTTTTAGAATCAAATAACTTCATAAAACATGCATAGAATAAAACTTTCCTTGTGAGTAGTTTACCCTCTTTCTGGTTACAAAAAGAATCAATATTTGTTAATCTCATCTATCTATATCTGCACTGTTTATTCATGCATGCACACGTGAATATGTAAGTTAACTTACTTTTGCATCAAACTTTGAGCAATGTCAGCTTACTTCTATTAATAACAAGCAATACCAGTTTACTTCCATTAATAACTTGAGCAGTATCAGTTCCTTCCATTAAGAACTCTCTTGTGAAGTTCACCTCTGTACAACTAATCAAAGCTCTTTGAAGAAGTGTCTCTCATGGAACACAGTGCTCAAAGCACTAAAATAAGGCAGCTGACAGGTTTAATGGAAATTAATCAGCTGAAATAGAAGATACAGTTCTCTCAAGTTGCTATGTTTCTGCACACCACATAATGGACTGCTTGCTCAACTTCCAGATTAATTACTTTATCCAGATACAAAGTAGGTGGATTCCTGACAGGTTGGAGTAGCATCTCTTCTCTCACGTAGTGAAGCACCGATTGTTTTACCTTTTGGAATGAATGTGGCAGGCTCAGGGCTGAACCTGCAGGAATTTTGCTTATTGTGAAAGTGATATCCCAAGCTGAGAAACCTGCAGAGTGGAAAAGTGAGGAGTGTTTTCAACTCTCTCTGAATTGGCTGCTTTATCAAGTAACTACACAAGCTGATTTTCAACTCAGATTTATATCTGGTCAGGATTTTGGTAAATTTTTGCCAAAATAGTTTTGTTGTTACAGTCCTAGTTATACCTAATTATATGCTTACAGGCACTTTTTACTCTAATAGCTTATTCTACGTGTACAAAATAAGTGATACAGGTACAGCCTGCATTTTAGTCTGTGGCATAGGCAGCATGTTCTTTTTCTCCTGTATTGAAATGATGCAAATTTGTGTTAAGTTCCTAAGTGCGTGTTCCTTTGAAACGACGGTATTTGGCCCAAGTGCGGGGTTGGTTGGGATTTTGTTTGGGTTTTTTTGTACTGTAGAGTAAGGCATGATCCTGGCTGGGCTCTCCTGGAACCCTGTACAGCAAATAACTTTGAAGACTGTCCAAAAAGCTGCTGGTGTTTCTTAGGAAGGTTTTCTTGTGGGATGTTTGTGTCAGCTGATGCAGCCCCTTCGGGAGCCTGCCTTCATCCCTGATGTGCCCGGGAGAACCTTTGTTCCAAGGGGCCACCGTGGTGTGGGAAAACCCTTTGTGCGGGAACAAAGGAGGATTGTATCAGCAGCGGTGGTGAAAGGAGGGGAGGGGGCTCAGGGGCTCTTTCAGAGGCACTGCAGGGAAGTATTGACAGCCACGTTTCCCTGTAAATCTCCCCTGTGGTACGGGTTCTGTGTGGGAGCCGGGCGGGAGATAAGATCTCCTTTTATTGTGTGCAAATTCTTAGTGGTGAATATTTGATATGGTTTCCTTAATTAAAATGTGGCGTCTCTTGTACTTTTGTAGCCTAAAGCAAAAAGCCTGGCAGTAGGCTGGACTGTGAGGTTATTCCTGTGCTTTAAAAGTAACTAACAGCTTGTGTCTCAGTAATTAAGGCTGGAAGAGTGGCCTTAGTGCAGGCTGTAATGAAAGCTCGTGGCTGGCTGGGGCAAAAGTGCAGGAAATGTAGAAGATGAAGCCTGGCAGAAGTAGTAGCTATTGCTGCTTGGGTTCCAAAGTTTGGCAAAATATGCCTTTAGTGTAAACCATACACGGGCCATACCCAAAACACACCCCCAGTGGAGCTTGGCTGGAAGTTGTAAGATGGAGCAAACCACAAACAGGTGGTTTTGGCTCCCACCTGCAGCAGAGCATCCAGACCATCCCTGCTCCCCTCAGAGAGAGGCAAATCCCACATGTGCAGCCACAGCCTCCTGGCCAGCCCGGGGCAGGAACAGCACGGGTGTCACACTGGGACTGGCCTGCGGGTCTCTAATGCTTGCAGGTAACCATGAACAGTGACACTTAGGCACGAGTTACTGGCTGCAGCCCCGTGCTTGGTGCTGCTTCAGCAGAGGAGACCTCCACACCTTCCAGACTGGAGCCTGAGAGCCCTGCAGCTCTCTGGGGGTCCCCTGTGCTTCACCTCCAGATCATGGGATGCTGCTGCCCCTCCTCAGTGCCACTGCTACCGCGCCTTCCCTGAGCTCAGCCGGCTGCCCAGCCCCGCAGGAACAGCCTGGGTTTGTCCTGGTGCCTGACCGAAGTGGTGGGAGAGGAGGTCTGCTCAGCCCCGGCAGGGACTGCAATAGAGCTGAGACTGGAGGACCAGAATCAGGAGATATTTCTGGGCTCTTCATGATCGTCTCCTTCACCTTCACCACACTGCTGCATGGGGAAATGGGAAAAGTTCTCCAGGTTCTTCTGTTCCATTATTAGCTGAGTGCAGTGGCTGCACCCAGGAAATGATTGTAGCTAAATTGGTTGTTAAGGATCAGAGGAGTGCAGTTGGCTGGGATTTCAGATTATTTATTGTCCTTCTTGTTTTGAATGAAATGGATCTGTGTCCCTCAGCAGAGCTACAGGCCAAGCACTTCATGTGCTGTGGTGCTTCATTTGGGTTTGTTACTAAGGCCCCCTGGCAGTAGTTTTATGAGGAGATTTGGGTGGCAGTGTCCTTACAATATGCTAGAATTGCTTGGATGAAGACAGTTGGAGTTGTTTGTGCCAAGTGTGGGCGAGCAAGCAGCTGGGTTGACCAGAGTGAAGGTGGGAGGGAGATAAAATGGGAGACCAAAGTGGGCTTGTAACAGGAAGGGGTGTCTGGATTGCTGAAACCAGAACTTGAACTTCATAAAATAGCGAAGGGAGAAGGAGGATCCAGTGAAAGGATTTGGTGTCAGGACAGGAGATAAAGGATTCCATGGCTTCAAAGAAGTATGAAATGCTGGTGTGTCTGCCTGTAACCATAAGTGTTAATTTTGGGTGGTTTATGTAACTGCTCTTCCTCAGGCTCAAATTGTCTGTCCATGGGCGAGTTCATCCCAAGTGCCACAGGGCAATGTCTGGCAAGGGCATGGGCACAGGGACCCTGAGTGCTCATAACTCTGCTCTGGTCTTGAAATCAGGGGGTGATTACCTTTGAGTCACCTTTTTAATTACGGTAACCTTCTCTTGGGGAGGATTTATAGTTTTGTGGTGTTGTTGGATGTGCCTGTAGCTTGTTAAATATGGGACAGCATCACTGAATGGATTAAATTGATTGTCTCTCCAGGCCCCACAGTGGCCTGCAGTGGCTGGGGGGGTGACGGTGACAGAGGTGCCCATTGCGGGCACAGCCAGGCTCCCTGCAGCAGCCTGGGACTTGCTGGCTGGTGGTACCAGTGCAGTCCAGTTCTGGCTCTGTCCAGGTGATGTGTCCATGCCCTTTGCCTGGATGTCCATGGAGATGGGCATGTTTGGAGAGCGAAGAACGACATTTGTTGTCATCTTTGCGTGAAGCCAATCAACCATTTTGCATAAAGGGCTCAAATAACTACAGTGCTTGCAGTAGTTGGGCATTTTTTGTAAATTAAGTCCCACTGACCAGTTCTCCTTTCCCTTGCAGGGTCAGAGCCTTTGATGGTGAGCGGGAAGCGGCCTCAGGATGAGTTACTGGAGTCTGGATAAGAAGAGCTGCCTGCAGTACTGCAGGCACTTCCTAGCGGACAACGGCGTGTTCCACGGTGAGCTGCAGACTTATGCTGCACTGTCGCTGTTTGTGTTTCCTGCGGCCCGCGGGCCCTGACATTGTCTATCCGCGCCTGTGTCTCCCGGGGGCCGCTGCTCCCGGGCCGCTCAGCCCGCCGTGCTGGGGGGCCGAGCCTCGGCCGTGCCCGCACCGAGCGGGGGCTCTGCCGGGCGGCGCTCGGGGCGTGCGGGACCCGCGCCAGTGCGGGGGCAGGCGGGGCTGCGGCGGGGGCGCCAGGGGGCGCTCCGGGACCGCCGCCCCCGGTGCGGCCGGGGCCGGCTATCCCCGATCCCCCCGATCCCGGTGCGGCCGGGGCCGGCTATCCCCGATCCCCCCGATCCCGGTGCGGCCGGGGCCGGCTATCCCCGATCCCCCCGATCCCCCCGATCCCGGTGCGGCCGGGGCCGGCTATCCCCGATCCCCCCGATCCCCCCGATCCCGGTGCGGCCGGGGCCGGCTATCCCCGATCCCCCCGATCCCGGTGCGGCCGGGGCCGGCTATCCCCGATCCCACCGATCCCCCCGATCCCGGTGCGGCCGGGGCCGGCTATCCCCGATCCCCCCGATCCCGGTGCGGCCGGGGCCGGCTATCCCCGATCGCCCCGATCCCCCCGATCCCGGTGCGGCCGGGGCCGGCTATCCCCGATCCCCCCGATCCCGGTGCGGCCGGGGCCGGCTATCCCCGATCCCCCCGATCCCGGTGCGGCCGGGGCCGGCTATCCCCGATCGCCCCGATCCCCCCGATCCCGGTGCGGCCGGGGCCGGCTATCCCCGATCGCCCCGATCCCCCCGATCCCGGTGCGGCCGGGGCCGGCTATCCCCGATCGCCCCGATCCCCCCGATCCCGGTGCGGCCGGGCTATCCCCGATCCCCCCGATCCCGGTGCGGCCGGGGCCGGCTATCCCCGATCCCCCCGATCCCGGTGCGGCCGGGGCCGGCTATCCCCGATCCCCCCGATCCCGGTGCGGCCGGGGCCGGCTATCCCCGATCCCCCCGATCCCGGTGCGGCCGGGGCCGGCTATCCCCGATCCCCCCGATCCCCCCGATCCCGGTGCGGCCGGGGCCGGCTATCCCCGATCCCCCCGATCCCGGTGCGGCCGGGGCCGGCTATCCCCGATCCCCCCGATCCCGGTGCGGCCGGGGCCGGCTATCCCCGATCCCCCCGATCCCCCCGATCCCGGTGCGGCCGGGGCCGGCTATCCCCGATCCCCCCGATCCCCCCGATCCCGGTGCGGCCGGGGCCGGCTATCCCCGATCCCCCCGATCCCCCCGATCCCGGTGCGGCCGGGGCCGGCTATCCCCGATCCCCCCGATCCCCCCGATCCCGGTGCGGCCGGGGCCGGCTATCCCCGATCCCCCCGATCCCGGTGCGGCCGGGGCCGGCTATCCCCGATCCCCCCGATCCCCCCGATCCCGGTGCGGCCGGGGCCGGCTATCCCCGATCGCCCCGATCCCGGTGCGGCCGGGGCCGGCTATCCCCGATCCCCCCGATCCCGGTGCGGCCGGGGCCGGCTCCCCCCCGGGGCTGTCAGTGACGGACCCACCGCGGTCCGACCGACCCCTGGGTCCCACCCCGTGCTGCCGGCGCTCGCCCCTCCCGTAGCGCACGGCATTCCCGGGCAGACGGAGGGCACTGGCTGGGAGCCTTCCCCCTCCTTAAGTTCGGCTGCGGTGCTGCCTGAAGCACCGAACCCTGCAGAGGAGCAGCAGCTGCAGCACAGCTGGGGACAGAGCTGCTCTGGGGATCGGTGCTGGTTGTGCTTTGGATGACACGGGCTCGGGGGCTCCAGCAGGTCTCATCTAATCAGACAGCTGGACCCCTGTCTGCTGAGGGAGTGACTTCCTATGCTGTTCTGAGAGGCCCACATCTTGTATTCTCTATTCCCTTTGAGGTCAGTAATTAAAACCCATCACTTTAGGGCAGATTTATGGCACTATTAATAACAGCAGCACAGAATGGCTATGAATTGAAGATAGAAATACTCGTCTCATTCAAAGCAAAGGTAATTTTTTTCCCTAGAGAACGTACATCTCCATTTCAGTGTGTTTGTTAGGACCGGAGAGGTTTGCAGCCCACTGTAAAACAAACTGTATCTGCATTTTTGTCACTGTGGTTATGTCACCATCGATGAAGTTAATGGCTTAGTGGGAGAATTAATCATTTGTCAGTCTGTGAATCTTCCTAATGAAAGCCAATTCAGAGAGAGCCCCATTTTTCCCTGTACTGCTTTTTTCCTTGCCCATGGGCACTTCTAGTTCTATTTGGGACACCAGAAGAATGTTAATAACTTTCTGTAAGTAAGTCTGACAGTGGTGTTGTCACATTAATTCATGTGTGTGCTGCATTTGGGACTTGTGTTAGAGGGAAAGTGCTGTCATCTCCAGGCACAACCATTCTGCTTCTCCAATGAAATGGATTCATTCCTGGGATTTATCAGGCCACTCGTGTGGTCCCACTGGTTTTGGTGGGGTCATGTTCCTTCAGAGTTCCCTCTGACCCTGTGGAAGGGCAGTGTTCACCCAGGTGCCCCGAGCACTGTGGCAGTGTTTTGTGAAATGCCTGTTAATCCCTGTTCTCCCCAGGCAGCTCCCTGCTCTCCTGCACCACTGTGTAACTGGAGCAGCTACACAGATCTGTATTTGCAGCTCTGCTACTCCAGAATAGTGAAAGAAGAGTCTGGTCCATGCTCTGTGACCTGAGGTGGTATTTCATCATAGAGCAGCACCATGTCTTTACCCTGCTAATGGTGCAAAGGCTGGATAATGATCCATCAGCACAGAGTCCAGTAATCCATGACCAACTATTGAGAGATGAGTCTGCAAAGTGATAATCATCTACAGCTCAAGGCATAATTAGCAGGAATCCTAGACCAGAAAGATTTCACGGTTTAGTTTTTTTATCTTTGATTCATGACCAGCTAAGATTAACTATTTTTCCCTGACAGAATCCATTAGGGCTTCCCATTTGTCTCCTTTAACCTAAACAAGACACTGCAGAGACAGTTCCTTTCCCTCTGAGTGTACTGAGGGGGCTGAAGTCCCCGTGGGACAGTGACAGAGGTGACAGTTCCCACAGCGTGGTGTGAGAATGTGTGCATGTTCCAGGAATTAGCGTGGTGTTCTGATGCTCCAGAGGAGCTGGGTTCCTCCAGGGCTGTGCTGATAATTCAGGCTGCTCCTATTATCCAAGTGCACCCTTTCACTGGGAGCAGTGGGACTGTTCAGTTGCCTCAGGGCTGTCTGGAATCGAACCTGTGAGCTGAAGGAACTGCTGCACCTCGGGTGCAAGCCAGGTGAAAGTATCCCATGGGCTCGGCTGGTGTTCTTAAAAAGCCTGGGAGTATCTTTAGAAGGACTGGAAGTGTCTGCAGAGGTGCACAAGAGGAATTTTGCTGCCCAGCTGTGCTCCTCTCTGGTGTTTGTTTCACACCCTTGTGGCACCTGCTTTGCTTTAAGCACCTGAGCAGATGATGTTTCATTTGTTCACCTCCCGCTGAGGAGTTCAAATGCAAGAACTCGTGGACTGCATAAATAAAAATGCAGAAGTTCTGTGTTTATTGGGAGTGGTTTAATTTTTTTGTGTAAAAAACCCAAAAGCTGACCAAAAAACCACCAACAAAACCCCCCAAAAAACCAAACCTCCCCCCAGAAAAGGAAAAAAGGCTCAGCTTGCACCAGAAACACCCAACTGAGCCTGCAGCCCTGTTGCAGTGTAGTGCCCCTGCAGCAGGAGTACGGCACCTGCCCCGTGGGATGCATTAGTGTGGGATGTCACATCCCTGGATGTGCTCAAGGCTGGAGGGGGCTTGGAGCACCCTGGGGTAGCGGAGGGTGTCCCTGCCCATGGCAGGGGTGGAAGAAAATGAGTTTTAAGGTCCCTCCAACCCAAAGCACTCTGATTCTGTAATCAGGCAAAGGAAGGTGCAATTTTGAGTGTTCAGGAGTAAGATGAAGGTGGTGGTGCCTCAAGGCCCAGCCAAATGCAGTTCTGGGCAGCAGTGTTTGAGCAGGGGGAGCTCAGGAACAGAGAGAAGGGCTACAGAAGTGGAGATGAGATTTGTTTAGCTTGGGAAATCAAAGACTGAGAAGGGATGTGACTGCTGGCTCTGAGTGCATTGCAAAGAGCTCAGGGAGGAAAAGGCTTATTTGAACTGATGGGGGAAGTTGGCACAAGAACAAGTTGAAAGTTGTCCACGAGTGTATAAAACAGGCACAGGAAAAACTAAGGTACTTTGAGTGGGAGATTGACTAGTTTTGGAAAAACTGTTACAGCATTGTATTTGTGCTCTTGCTTTGAAGTTGTAAATGTGATTAGTAAGCAGTGTATTGACTAATGGGAAATAAGGCTTGGAACACTGTCTGTGGTCCCAATTCAATGCCTGTGTCCAGTGAACTTCAAATACAAACAGCAGTGCTCCCATTCCATTCGGGAGAATGCTGCTGTACGTGGATCAGGCTGCTCTCTACCAGGTTCTAATGATGCTTTGAGACACTTGCATGTTGTTAGAAAAGAAGTATTGATACACAGTTGTGGGGCTTTCCATAGGGCTCTGATGGGTTGTCTTTAAATAATGACTGACATTCATGTGTGTAATGAACTAGTGTGCATCCACATTGCCTAAGGCTTTCTCATCATTTTATAATTTTATTAGGAAAAGCTGCTAATGGCTGCATTTGCAGGATATTAAAATTATTATCTGTTTACGTCTGAAATTTTTGGTTACAGAAGTGGAGGTTGCTGCTGTGCCTTGTACTCTGGGGAGTCTTATCTGCCCAGAAGCAAAAATGTCAGTTTTCTTCATCAGCATCAGCAGCGAGATACAGCAGTGTGTGTGCACACAGAGAATAACAGCCCAGACACGGGGCTGCGGGTGAGCTGTTTTAGCAGTTTCTGCAGAACAGAGAAGACAAGCAATTAGAATGTTTGGAATAGCCTTGAGGATTTGATGAACCCACTTTCCTTTTTCTTCCTCTTGCAAGCAGTTCCAAAATACAAAGTACAGCATCCCTCTAGGCGTGGAATAAGAGATCTTTTTTTTATTTTTGAAGGGGTTTTAAGCTGTAAATGTGCATCATGTTTTGTTTGTTTGCTGGCAATAACAATGTAGGAATGGCTGTGAGCAAACATTCATCTGCTTTGCTACTAGATAGTCGGGGCTAAAAGTATAAAGGGAAAAAAAACCCCAAAGTGTATGGAGCAGCCCTTCCTGTGGCTCCCAGTGCCTCCCAGTCAGCAAGGCAAGTACTTCCCCAGCCAAAACTGCATCTAGATAATTGCAGTTTTTATCATTGCATGTGATAGTTTTATTTTTTTCCATAAGAATTTTGGAATTCGTTCATGCTTGTGACCATCTGTGGGAATTAACTCCAAAACTTGTGGTGGTTGGTGTGAACCCTCAGGTTGGAGGGAAGCAGGAATTCAGGCTGTCACAGATGGAGCAGGTTGTCTTTGCTCCATTGCTCCACCTTGGAAAGGGAATTGCCTGGAAGGTGTGAGTGGGGGCTGAGCCTGACAGGACACAGGTCCTTAAGTCATGTTGGGCACATCCTGGTGGCTCTGGCTGTCCAACATCCTGCTGAGGAAACCAGGGAGAACCTTTCCTTGCTTCAGTGACCTTGGACTTTTGTGCAGTGAGGACATAAAATGCCTTCTGTTGTCCTTTTTATGCAGTCAAATGGTCTATTTTGGTTATTGGAGCACAAGACTTTTGGGGGAGCAGTCCTAGAGCTTTGCCAAATTGCACAAATCCTTCAGGCCTGATGTTTGCTGATGGGCAGTGCTTTATAATTAGCTCTGCTGAAGCCTCGTGCAAGGCTGGGGGCACAGCTACAGATGCCAGATGTGGGCTGCAGGATTCAGCCTTTTATCTTCAGAGCAGCTTCAGCTGGAGTTTCATAATGATGCTGGGAAAGCAGAATGAGTTAGTAGTGCAGGAATTTGTGTTTTGGATCATATTCTGATTTACATGGTGAAATATCCACAATTCATTCCTTCAGACAAACATGTAAATGAAAATGTGTTTGCAAGGAGAGCATTAAGGAATTAATGTACTAAAGTCCACTTAGGTTAAAAAAGGGCCTAAAATGCCTGAAAAAACTCTCTCTGTTTTGTTCAAGAACTGTCTGTCTCTGGATCTGTTCATGAAAGGAGTCTCATGTGGGATCTGTCTCCAGACAGTGGTTGAGTTCTAATGCCTAGTATTTTTCCTCTTCCATTTTTGTGTTTCTCAGCTTTCCATAGAACCATGTCTTCATTAATGATAAATGAGTTGATAAAAGCTTAAATCTGATAAAAATGATAAGTTTTCCATGCAGCTGATACAAAGTTTTATTCATTGCTGACTGACTTTTCACAAGGAGGTTGTCTCACAGTATAGGTCTAGGATTACACTTGGATGATGATTATGAAGATGTTGTTATCTCCTTATTTCATTATCTATTCCCTGTAAGAGGTGTTAGTTCTCTAATCAGCTTTTCTTGCTATTTAGCAGAATTAGCTTTGTACTGGTTTTCAGCTATTTTGACAGTGATAAAGGAAAACCCAATGAGCTAGAAAATGAACCTGCCTCTGATGCTGTAATTTCCAAACTGTTAGTTAAATCATATTTCATTTATTGGAAAATGGATGTTTTGCAGTAGAACTTGCAGGGTTGTGTCTCTCTCCAGTAATCTGAGCCTTGTGAGGTGTGGGCAGAAAAAGTAAGTAGGAAAAACAGGAGTGGAGGTGAGGCTGTTATCTTTCCTGCCAAACCTTAGCTTGGGACTCTGCAATACCCATGGGACAGCAGTGGTGGTTGAAAAGATCTTGACTTACGGTGATCATCGTTGGCAGTCAACTGCAGGTAAAGGAAAATGAATTTTTTGTTCAGAAAGCTTGTTTGTCACCTGTTACCTCTGAGACTGTTAGAAGGGTGTGTGCTGTGGCTCTGCAGAGCATCCCCAGCAGGAGCCTGTGACCCCTGGGAGCCAGGAAAAAGCCAAGCAAACCAACAGGGCTTGGGATTAGATGCAAAACCTGGCTTGGCACTGAGGAGTTGTCATGGGGATTGATTTTATTATTTTTTTAAAGTTGAATAAACCTACAGATATTCTCATACCATTTGGCACATGTCATCTGAATTACATAAAGTCTTCATTTGTTTGCTGTCATGTTCTTCTAACCCATATAACATGCTTGAATTTCTAAAGGCATATAGTCTTTAAGCATGTCTGGTTTTAAAATGAAGTCTATTTTGAAGACAAAATAATGAAAAATGTTTTGGTGATTGTGTAAGGTTTCTTACAGAGCACCTGTGGTGTTGAAGGTGCTTGTGTATAGCTTGTCTTATAATTAACAGAATGGTAGGAGTGGGAGTAATTTGCATTTAACACATTATCAGGTGCAATCTGATATAACAATAATTAAACTATACAGCAGTGACAGTTTATTTTTTGTTGTTGAATTGCAGCTATAGCACATCAGGTCATTTCAATGTACACACATTGGTAACTGTCTAGAGGCTTCAGCGTGGTGACTTCAGCCATGAATGTGGTGAGCTGAGGTGGGAACCAGAGCTGGGGTAACGCCGTGGCCGCGTTCACTTCTCAGAGTGGGACTTGTGCCACCTCCTGCCATCCCAGCCTGAGAGTGCCATTAGAACCACAGCTGGGAGCAGCCAAGAGATCCTGCCCTGGGTCTGGGGCCTTGTTTCACATTCCAGGGTGCTGGACATAGGCCATGGATACCCTGCCGTGTGCTGAGCTCTGTTGTGGGGGTTGTGGGGGTTGTGGGAAGGTTATGTTAGCAACAGCTAAGAAATAATGATTTCTCAGGAAGTAGAACATGTCAGCTCCTCTTGGATCTTGTCTCTCATCCCACTGGGCACAGACCCAGGGCAAAGGCATAGGGATTCTCCCCTCCCGCTCGCAGAACCCCTGGCTGCAGATGCGGGGGGTTACTCTGGACTGGGGCTGGATTTCCCCTCCTGCATCCAGCCTGCGTCACTCTGCCGCTCCTTAGCTGGAGTGTGGTAATCCCTGCCCGCCCAGCCGCCCCGCTGCTGCCCGCGGGATTTCCCTGCGCTTCCCGGGGCCGAGCAGCGCTTCCCGGAGCGCCTGCGGTGTCCGGAGCGCCGTGCCCGGAGTGCCTGCGGTGTCCAGAGCGCTCCCGTGCCCGGAGCGCCGTGCCCGGAGCGCCTGCGGGGACACGGGAGCAGCGCCGCTCCGCAGCTGCTGCACGAGCAGATGCTGCCGGCTCCCTCCCAGCCTGCGCTCCTCGGGCGTGAGCGAAGTTATCTGCTCTCGCCTCTGCATCTGTGCTATGGCTCACTGAGGTTTCCTCGCTCATCCTGAGGAGCAGCGCTCGGCTGTACTTCCAAGGATTGCTTTCCAAATGTGTTGGCTCTGAAGACATGAAGATGAAACGGAGCCTTTCCTGAAGGGAGAATTTCCATTCTGCTTGCCAATGATGCACGAGTTACAAATTTAATGGCAGACCTGGAAGTATATAAAAATTTAAGTCCAGAAAAAGGTAAGGATGTTTGAGTTTGGAATTGCCATAGGACGAGCTCATAACATTTCTGGAAATGCTTATAGAAAAATCAGGTAACTTAACCCTTGTGATTGGTAAGTTGTATACAGTGTTTGTGTGGACATTGTTGGTATAACAAATGTGTATCTATTCCTGAATGTTTAACAAGAAAACCTGGTGGGTTTGTATTGACTTGAAAGCACATTTCTCCATGAAAACATGTATCTTGTATTTGAGATACTGCTCTTATGATGAGGAAAAACTGCACTTCTGTGTTAGCTTAAATTACTACAAATGTGTTTGCCTCGAATAAAAACATTCTTGACCTTTTCATCTGTTGGGAATTTTGCTGTGGCTTTCAGTGGAGAAGAGCTTGTTGATTTTTTTTCTAGTAGCACTTATAAATAGTATAACACATTTGCAAGTGATGTGTAAAATTTGACTGAAAGCATTGGATGAAAGATGCCTTTTCAAGAATTGCAGGAGATGGTACAAGAAAGGAAGACATCTTGAATAACTTTCTTCAGTATCTTGTAGTTTATAATGTCCAATTTTGTTCAGTTTAAGTCAGTGCTGAATGGAAAGTGGCAATTAGCTTAACCCTCTAAGTGGATAGAGAGTAAATGCTGTAGCAAGAAGGAGAAATCATGGTAGATTAAAGTTAATTTTTGTATTTTGCTCATTGTTAGGGATGTTGGATTATGTTCTTTTAAAGAAAACACATAGAAAATACATTTAGCAAAGAGCTTTTTGCCAGAATTAGGTAGTTCAGAAGACATTTTTGTGACAAGATTATATGTAATTTAAAATCAAACAAACTAATCTAAAATAAAGTCACCAAAAGTCATGGATCATACTTTGAAATATCATCTTGCCCATTATAAGATGCTAAAAAATTTCAGGGCAGTGTTGGTGGGAAAAAAATTGCTGTTTTTTCTTTGTATCTGTCATGGTTGATTTTACTGGATATTTTTTATCTAGAGAAAGTTACTGGGAATGGACAGAGCTATTGTACAAGAAACAGAGCCTATTTTGGGCAAAAGTGAGTTATTTGTGGATGCCCTGCAGGGAGGGCTGCCTGTGCTGGAGCTGCTGAGCTGCAATGCCAAACACTCTCACAGGTGTTGGGTACCCAGAGCTCTCCATGGAGCTTTGGTGGCCATGGTTAAAGGAGGGCAGGTGTTACTCCATCTGCCTTCCGAGGTGGAGGAGGTAATGGATATGGCCCCATTTAATAATTCACAGCAGCCAGCTCTCCTGGAGGGCTTGGGAACAGGCCTGCAAGGAAAGCATCAGGTTCAAGTTCTGAATCTTGTGGCAGTGTATGTGTAGATAAGCACATTCCACACCGGAGAACTCGGCTGAGGGTAGAATTCTGCTAGAGGTTATTCTGCAGTCCCTTCCTTACCCAGATGTAATAGCAAGGCCAAATTCCAGTTGGCCATCCTTGGTTGTGGCAGTGCCATCTCTGTGTGGGGAGGCCAGTGAGGGCTGCAGAGCAGTGAGTGGGTGTCCCAGGGTGTTTCTGGCACCGAGGTTTGGCCGCTCGGAGGTGGGGTCGTGGCCGGGCTCCGAGGTGACCCATCGCGGGCACCGCCCTCGCGGTGGCTCTGTACCACCAGGAGTGTGTTCCCATACTGGATGGTGGAAGCAGGCAGGGTGAGTGAGCCCCGTTTTCCAGGCTGGCTGGGACACCAATCACCCTGCATGGCTGGTGTGCCAAAGGGTGCCCGTAGGATAACCCTGGAGAAAGGGATACCTGGCCCCGATGAGCGCCCGCGGGAAGCAGCAGCTCCAGCAGCTCAGCCGTAACTTCCTGGGTGGCTCTGGCCACTGCGAGTGGGAAACGCTGGAGCTGGGAGTGGGATCAGCACTGGGACATGGGGCACACACCTCCCTTGGGGCTGGGCCTTTGGCTGTGGGTCGTGGTGCTTGGTTTTCTCAGAACACCAGGGATGCAGCTGGCACGGCCGGGCTGAGGAACAGCCGTCAGCTCCGTCAGGGCTCGTTCCCTCACCCAGGGACTACAGCAGTGGCTTGTTTAATGCCCTTATTGGTGCTGCTTTGGGACTCCTGTGCCTGCAGCTGTCCAAGCACCTGTAAAACAGGCACTGAGTGTAGACTCTGGAATACTGATATGTAAAGGAATTAGCCTGGAACAGCAGACTGGTCTGAGTGGATATGGAAGGCATCTATCTCCTTCTGGGAAGAACTCTGGGTCATCCACAGGGTTCATTCCAATAACAGCTTAAATCTGTCTCGGCAATAAATGCACTCACAGTAAGTTAGCACATGCACATGGCAGCTTTGTCAGGTTGAAAGCCTCGAGGTGGTTTGGCATGTCCTGAAGAGGCTGCCCAGTGTTGCCCTGAGTGCCACCTGACTGGAGTGTCAAGGTGGGACACCACAAAGTGTCCCTGCCATGGCCCTGCTGCGGGTTCCGAGGGTGCTGGAGCTGGATGCTGATGGCTCCAGGGCCAGTATCTGATCAGATCTGCAGAGGATGTGGCTGGCCAGGTAATAACGAGGTTATGTGCTTGCTAACTACTTAGTGTTCGTGGTTTTTGGTGCTTATGAATGAAATCTACTCTTTTTTCAATAAATCTACAGAACACTGCCATGGTGTGAGGGGGAAATGTTGTTGCTGTTTGCTGAAGAACTGTTGTCTTTCCAAAACTCTGGGGCATAGATTAGAACTGTTGAGGTAACTCCTTCAGTGCTTTGCTGGAGACTGAGCTGGCCCAGTCCGTGTTGGGGTCAGCGCTGGCACTGTGGTGGCACACAGCAGCTTGGGGATACCAGGGGCTGGTGACCAGAATGTGCTGGAAGAAACCTTCCCAGCTCTGTCCAGCACTGAGCTTGCTGCAGGAGGTGTGTGTGCTGGCTTTCCCTCTTTCCTCAGAAGCTCGTGCCTCGGGGGAGCATGTGCTGCTCCGTGTGCTCCTTGCATGACTGAACTGGGAGTTCTGAGGAGCCCCAAGCTGGCTTTTCCCTGGGAGTGCCAGCAAACCCGGCTGTGGGGCAGGGAGCTCGAGCCCGTGCTGTGGCAGGTTATCGATACCAGCACAGCAGAGAATGGGCTCAGAGGTGTTCCCATGTTACCAATAGAAACATTGATCAGCCTGAAACTCAGATGCACAAAACAGCATCATTTTCAGTAATAAGATCACTTTGGTGTTTGAGACTGTCAGTTCATTGTTTGCCCACAGATGACTCACTGTCGGTGACTTGCACCGAGGTAATTTAAAATAGAATAGATAAACGTGTTTCTTTAGAAAACGACTATTTCTGAGGAGTGTGAATAAATTAGTTCATATCATCTGTTGCACTGCAGTCTCCATTCATTGCTTTTAAAGGTTAATTAACTTCACCTTCCATTCTAACTCTGCTTTTTTCCCCTTCTTCCTACTCTCTAGCCCAGCCCCAGGTATGGCTTTGTTTGGTAGCCTGGAGGGAAGCAGTGCTCCCTCCAGCCTGGCTCCAGGCCCTGGGCACTGGATCCCTCTTCCAGCTGTTCCTGTGCCCTGTCGTTCGATCCTCTCTGCAGGTTGTGGTGCTGGACAGGGGCCGAGGCTGCTGTCACACACGGCTGTTTGCTGATAAATGTGCAGACATCACAATTGACTGCTTGCACTGAGGCTGGGACAGTTCATCCTCTGCATGTCTCTGTGTGGGCACAGGAGCAAGCTTTAGGAAGGGTCTTCTGGTGGGGGCGGTTTTTGCCTATCTTTTGTTAAATTGGTGAAGTGGGAGGTGTGACATATAAAGGGGGGTGTGGTGAATGAGGGGGTCTTGCCCTAGCTCAGTATGTTGTGGTGGGAATTGTATTTGCTGTATCATACAACACAGGCAGGCTGAGAACAAGGTCTGGTGCACAGCTTTATGATCCTTATTTGTGTACTTACTGATTGTTTTAGAGGGCAGTATGGGATTCTGGCAGAGAAGGAGCTCGTGGCTTACTGTTCTCCACCTCTGCATCCAGAGGCATGGCTCCTGGGATGCCTTTCAGACCACTCTGCCAGTTGTGAGGCCTCAAAGGAGGAACCCCTGTCTTGGCACTGCAGAGGTGACTCAGCTGCAGTGAGGAGGGATTGCCCTCCCGAGCAGAGCTTGCCTGGCTGGGGGAGCCCCCAGGGTTTCCTACGGGGACATGGACACAGACCCTCCCTCGGGATGGTGCCTGGTGCTCCATGTCATGGTCACACAGGGGGAGGGTGCTGCTTGTCCTGAAAGCCACCCCGATCTGGCACAGTGACACTACACACCTGTGTGCTCATCTTCCCCTTGGCAGGGGCAGTGGAAACTCTCCTCCTCCTTCTCTTCCACCTCCTGCCTTTTCCACATGCTCTGTAGTGTCATAATCAACTGCTGTGCCCCCCCTGCTGAGGGATCCTCGAGAAAGAAAGAGGATTAGGATGTGCAAACTTAACTGTGTTTGCTTAATAAATCTGTGTTCCTTGTTCACCCCATTGATGTGACAGTGTGCTTTGGCAGTTTGCCATGTCTGTGCTTAAACGATTGTGCTGTTCAGTGTTGACAAAGGACTAATTCCACCGTCCTAATGGAAAACTCACAGTCCTCAGCGATGCTGTGTTGCAGTGGCACCAGGGCTCTCACTGGTGGGCAGCTCTGGACAGCTCTGGTGGAGTTGTTTCTGAAGAAAGGATGAAACCTGGGCTAATTGCTTGAAGATAATAAGTGGAACTTTGCTGAGCTGGCAGAAGGAGGGGTCCTTGGGCAGGGGTGGAAAACATGCATTATTTATGGTCTCCAACAGGGGAGCACAGCCCCTGTAAAAGGGGCACTGTCCTGGCAGGACATTTCTGCATTGCACAGTGCTCTGTGAAGCCTCAATGAGGGAACAAAGCTTGTCATTAAGGATCATTCAGGCTCTTTTGGGATTATACTGTAGTGCCAGGTTTTTGTTTGGATGTTTCTGGTTCCTTTCTGATCTGTAAGAGCAAAAGAGGAGGGGGCCTCAGTCTGGGAGGGGACTCTGGGTTCTCCCATGGCAAGAATAACTAAGGGTTGTCAAGGATCAGCTTGAGGAGGCGAAGAGCAGAAACCTTTCCCTTGTAATGAGAAAATAAGATGAGTTATTGGTCATCCTGGAAGCATTGACCTGCAATGTCAATAGGGGAGGCTGAAAGAGCAGTTCTGTGAAATATGTGTTACTCAGACATGACTTCTATGAGCTGCTGCTTCCAAGTTTTTGGTTTTGTTTTGGGATTTTTGAAAGAAAAAAAGATGCCACCAGAGAGTTACCAGATCTACAAAGAGCTGAAACATGCTGATAGGTTTTGGTTGTGCTTAGGGTTGTTTCTCCGTTCTGGGTAGTGTATGGTTTTGTTCTTAAGCTTCACCCCTTTTTTGTTTGCCTATTATTTAGTGACTTTACAAGCATGAGCTACTTCCCAGAGTTAGGGATTTCCTTTGCTTAGACACCATTCACGGCTGTTTCGAGTAGTCTCAGCTTGTGTTTGGTTCCTTGTTTTGATGCTGTGCATCTGCAGGGCTGAGATGAATTGCCCATGCCCTTTTCAGCCTCTGGTGTCTGCTGGTGCTGTGTGACTTCCTCGTGGGTTTCTTGAGATTTGCAGAAGTGTGAGAGATTGTCCATCTCATGTCCATGGACTTCCCAGAGATTACCATTAAATCCACTGTAAGAAGCTTAATGTGAAATTCCATGAGGCTGGAGGAGCTGCTGCAAAGCAAATTAAAATCTGGCATAAAATAGGAGCTGTGGCTATTTAAACCAACCCTGCCTGGGGCTGTGGATTGCCCCAGACCTGCATCTGCCCTCTCTGCCCCCGGGCTTTTTGGCTGTTATGTAACACCCCAACAATCAGCAACCTGATGACATCAGTGGTGTGCTGGATATTAGTGCTGTTCTGTGGGATTTAGATAAAATGTGCTCTCTGGGGGTGGACCTTGGGAGAAAATGGCTTTAAATGGCATTACTGGAAGGGCAAACTTAGTGCTCAGGATGAGTAAATGATGCAGAACTGGGGGGTGAGAGCAGCTGAGAGCATTGTGGGGTTCTGGGGTTTGCTTTGGGGTTTGGTTGGATCCAGACTATCTTCACTACAGGGATTGGGACAGTTCAGTTGTGTGCTGGTCTCTGTGCAGGGGTGGAGGCTTGTTTGGAAAGGACCTTTCAGATCATGAAGTCCAACCATCAGCCCAGCACCACAACAGTGTTCACCACTGAACTTTCTCCTCGAGGGGCACATCCACATGGTTTTCAAACATTTCCAGGGACAGAGACCCCACCACTGCCCTAGGCAGCTGTGCCAGGGCTTGACAACCCTTCACAAAATACGTAGTAAACCCCAAAATACTGCATGCAGGGCAGAAGAGCTGCTGCTGCAATTATAAAAGTAACTCCTGTATTTTATGGGTTCCTTTTATCTCTTCAAGCTTAATGTTGGCTTAATGCAGTTGATGCCCATCGTTTAGAAACCCAGTTTATATCCTCTTTCATAATTATAGTTCTCAGTGTTTGGTAATGCTCTTTATACCTTTTTTAATCTTTTTGTTTTGTCAGATGGCTGTAACAGTAAGTCCATAAAAGCAAGACGAGACCAGACCTTTTGTCATTTGGTTGCACTTTGAAATACTAATTTCTTAACATGCAGTAGTATAACAGGAAAGCAAAAGAACTATTTGTGGACAGCAATAAGAAATTTGTTTCAGTCTTTGATTTTAAAGAAAAATGATCTGTCTCATAAGAGTGGTGTAACCTTAATGCTCAGTTACAGGACACTGTTCCTAAAACTATTAAATATATTTACATTGAGCTGTATTTGGTTTGTTAAGGGCTAATTCTGTTAAATTACTAAGGGTTTGCTGTGCACACCTGAACTGTTTGCATGTAGCATGTCACACACTCTGCCCCTTGCAAAAATAGCTTTTACTGGCTGTCCTCAAGTGAGGAATGACTAACTAATAAATAATTAATAATAATTGCTTAAAGCCTGATGTACCTGCTCTGGCAGCTTTGTTGTGCTGCCTCTCAGAGGCTGATGGAGATGGGGGTGAGATGGTGCTCAGGGGGAGCTGATGCCCCTGTGGAGTAAACTTAGGAGAAGCATCAGATTTATTTAGCTGAGACTTTGCCCCTGGATGTGCCTTAGTGCAGAGGAGCCACAGAATGAAGTGTGTGCAGGGTCCTCTGGAGCTTTTATGTGTTCAAACAGTTAACATCTCTTTGCAAGAAAGGGTTCTTTGAATGCAGTGCTGGAAAAAAGAGAATGTTTTTTCAGTGAAATTTTGCTGAAACTCACTAAAAAAGGAAATAAGTTCACCCAAAACCTGCGTTCCATCATGATTTTGCTGTAGACTCTTGGCAATAGAGTTGCTGCTAATGCTTAGGTAACAGTGTTTTCTTGAATAACTGAACCCTAAAATACAGCAGCAAAAAATGGCCAGGATATTTATTTAACTTTGGAGAACATGTTTTATGGGAGGGGGTGTTTGCTTCACTGCTGGGATGTGCCCTGTGTAGCAAAATGCTCTTCTGTTTGTCTGAAAATGCTGCTCAGTGTAATGTCTTAATTCCCTAAATGATTTCCTTCCGGTATCAACTGTAGGGTCCTGCACAACCTGAAGTCTTTCTGGTGAGGCACAAGAGCAGGCAGATGTGTCCTCATCACTGTGACTGCTGGGAATTGAATCAAATCGGAGGAATTCCCAGCTCCTCGGGATCGAGGGAATGGCCGTGGCTCGGGAGCGGTGCCGGGAGGTTTTGCAGGGATTCTGGCAGGGCTGATGCTGGGCCATTCCCTGGTCATTAAACCCGAGGGCACAGGGCTGGATTAGAGGCGAGGGGATGGAGGGTAGCACGGGCTGATTTGGGGGATTAGCGCTTCTGGAGCGGCCGGAGCTGTGGCTCAGAGTGCCCGGCAGCAGCCGGCTCAGTCAGCGGCCGGAGCGGCGGGGGCAGCAGGACCAACAGCATCTGCCCGGCATCCCGCACCTCAGGAGCATCCCACTGCCCAGGGCTCCATGGCTCTCCTGCTGGCTTCCCAGGTCTACCACGTGCTGGGCAGCGTGGCCACTCCAGAGAAGGTCGAGCTGGCACAGATGGGTTTGTATCTGGTTTACCCTTGGCTACAGAGCAGTTCCTCCCCAAAGGAGAGGTTTGTGCTGTTAGGAGTGATTTTCATGGCTGAACTAAGGATTAAAAAGTGCTATTTGAATTCAGGTCTGTATTGCTTTAAAGGGTTATTTTTGGGAGGAAAAAAAGTAGACTGGTCTTTCATTATTAAATCCCATTAAACTCTAGGCTGTCTGTTGGGATGATTTTAGACTGTCAAGTTTGCATAACTCTGGAAACAGAAGTGACTGTAGTATTCAGGGGTTCTAAATTTTAAATTAAAGCTTTAAATATCATAGAATCATGGAATGGTTTGGGTTGGAAGGGACCTTGAAGACCACCCAGTTCCAACCCCCTGCGGTGGGCAGGGACACCTTCCTTATACATTGCATAGACATAATTTTTAATTTAATCTTCCAGATTAATTTTCTTTGATCTTATAACATAAACTACATCATGTTCTAGTTTAACCTAATTAATTTTCAGACTTTGGGCAAAAAATGCACGGCTAGTCCTTGTATTAAAAAGAAATCTTTTAATGGGAAACATGTCTTGCTTCCTCAAATTTTAATCTATGTCTGCATTGAGAAGCTGCTTCATTTACTTTGTATTCCTGATTTATCTACAGGATTAGATGTTTTTCTGGAACCAGCTTCCCTATTCCTTAGTGAAATCCTTCCTGAACTGCTCTTCTGGAGCTTTATTCTGCCCTGCACAATACCTTCCCTGATTCAGATGCTAATGTGTGGTGTCTGGCAAGGGACTGGCATTAGCATACTGAGAATAGATTCGAAAAAGACCTTTTTTATTTGCGTGCTTATATTTTATAAATAGCCTGAAGGGGAGGATGGGGTGTTTTGTAAATGGTTTGCAGAGCTGAAATCCAGTCGGCCCATGATTGCTGTGGCATTTCCATTACCCCAGTCCCTTCTTGAACGTGGAGTCCTTGTTATTAACACCTACCCAGCAGGAATGATGCCATGAACTCTCTTACACGTTTACTATTCTTTAAATGTTTGAATTCCCACGGTATTTCCTTGGAATTGGGAAAGCGCAAGCAGCAAAGATGGTGCTTCCTGGGGCACTGGACCTACTGCAGGTGGGGTTTGGGAAGTGGAAGCTGTTGAGCTATTGGGCAGGAACTGGGTTTCTTCCACTCTGTGAAAGAAAGTGTTTTAAAATCTATTCCCTACAACTGAAGTCTGCCTGAAGCGTGAATGTGACTGCACCTATAACAATTACAAATGTGATGTAGAAATGTTTACGCAGTTGAAATGGTGAAGAAGGAACTGGATTGCTTTTTATGTTTCTTATTTTCCCCCACAGTTTTGTTGGCTGCAGTTACGTGACTGTGGCCCATTCTCTGCTTTTCTTATATTGAATAAATGCAGTCTTCTCCCTTCTGCCTTTTGCTGGCTGTCCTCATCTTAGTGAAACCAGGCTGGGATTTCTTCTCTGCCAACTGAGCTGATGCTAATAGAGAGACTTATGTGAGAATTAGTTCTTTTTGTAAGACTTTCACCAGTAACTGCTAACCTTAAGTGCAAAGAAGTAGATTTTCTGTGTTGAGTAGCTTGTTGCTAAACCTCTTAGTGAGCTAAAGCCCTGCTGGAAGTGATCTCTTTATTAGTGAAATCAAAAGGTGCTGGTGGTGTGTGTGCCAGGCTGATGGAGCAGGGCACGTTTGTGTATCCACAGACACAGGGAGGACCTCATTTCTGTGCTGGGACAAGCCGTGTTTGTTTTGGTAGGGACCCAAGGCAAACCTGACCTAAACTCATTTCCACAGGGAAAGGCTGGGTCTGCCAAGAAAAGGCATTCCTGTACAGATTTAGCTAGGGAGTTTTAGAGACTGTTTTTGCTTCAGTTCGTCTTTCTTCTCTCAGGTTCTGAGTTTTCCATCCCTCATGGAATAAAGGTTTGTCTTCCTGGTTCTTTGTGCATCTTCAGATAGATCCAAGTTACTGCTACCCCAGCCAACATGTGGATATGGTGTAACATCTCCTTCTAGCTTGATTTATGTCACATTGGTGGTTTACCTTAAAGCCCTTCCAAGCTCACCTTCATTCAGTGCGTGTGCTGGTCCAGGGAGTGCCATTATTTATGGACACAATAAAGGACACATTTATTGCACTCACGTGATGCTTTCAGAAGAGTTTGGTTCTGTTCAGCTTAACCTCAGTCCCCTCTTTCCTCCAAGAAAGACAGTTCAGGGAAAAGGCTCCTTCTGATGTGGTTTATTCCATTTGGGGTTTGCCTTGCAGGCTCCCTGTGTGTGAGGGAGCCAGGGGAGGTTATTCCAGTGCCAAGGACTGTTCATCCCTGGTTTGCCCAATGTGTAGGTGCTGCTCTGACTGCCTGTGAGTGTGTCAGAGCTATTGGGAGCTGGGAGAATAAATAAATCCCAGCTCTGGCAGAGGGGAGTGGGAGTGTGGGTTAGTCTTTGCTGTGACACAGAGGAGCACTGCAGAGAGAAGTGCTGGAGAGAGGAAGGGTGATAAGAAATAAAGACAGACCCAGAGAGTTTATTTGGGAGCCAGCCAGAGTGTAAACAAATCACCCAGGGAGGCGAATTTGGAGTGATACCAAGTGAGGAGAGGCTGTGAATGGATAAAACCAGAAGGTAATTTAAGAGCATGGATATATACTGAGATCAAGAGGAAATGTTATCTTGATCCTCGTGTTTGGAAGGCTGCAGGAGGGAAGATGTGAGATGAAATGGAAGAAATGGGTTTATTTTAGTCAAAACACAGAGGGGGGAAAAAGCCTTATCATCCGGATGGGATGGGTGGATAAAAGGAAATCATCCCAGTGTGTGCTCAAAGGTCGGTGGCAGCATGGAGAGGGTGTGAATGTGTGTCTGTGTCATTCTGTGAGCAGCTCTGCCAGTGTCACAGCACGAGGGACAAACTCCAGGGTTACTGAGCCCAAAGGACTGCGGGGTTTGAATGAGCATCTCACCAGTCCAAATACATGGAGTGCTGGGGTTTAAAATTACAGAACTTTGTGTAGTAATATAAAAAAATGTAAATAAGAAAAGCATGGAACAACCAGAGAATACTTTTCTTCAACATAGATTAAAGCTTTCTTTGCCTCCTTTGTCATGAGGGTATTCTGACAGATGATCTGTTCCATTTTCCTGTGTGGAGAAGGTGGCAGTGAAGAAGCAGTAGTCTCCCAGCACTGCCCACTTTCTGTCATTCGAGGTTCAGGTCGGAACTGTTGTGTGCCTGGCAGATGCTGGAAGCCCATTAGTCATGTCATTAGTGGATGAGGTGGCTGCTCAGTTGAATTTATTCTGCTCTGCCTCACAGTTGAAAGATGCATGAGTGTGATGCAGTCTGGGACGCAGATGGTGAAGCTGAAGAGTGGAACCAAGGGGCTGGTCCGTCTCTTCTACCTGGACGAGCACAGGAGCTGCATCCGATGGAGGCCCTCCCGGAAGAGCGAAAAGGCAAAAAGTAAACTCCTCATGTTCCTTCTCATTTCAGATCAGTATTAGAATGTGAATTACAGAGCTATGCAGGGACTCATGGACTGATGGGAGACACTTGCTGTCTGTCTCTCCTGCTCCCTTTCTGTAGCCTCAGCCCCGTGATGTTCCAGGGAGCACTCGGAGCCTCTGGGGCAGCCGGCATTGGCACAGCCATGGCAAGGAAAACCTTCAGTCCAACAGGGCTTTTGGATGTGAAGATGTAACATTAATAAAGTTTAATGCCTCTGAGCCTGAATAACTCAGAATTGTTAGAAGCAGGAAGAGGCTGGCTGGCTGTCCCAGCGTGTCCTTTTGTTTCCCTTTCCCCCCAGTTGTCATCGACTCCATTTACAAAGTCAGCGAGGGCCGGCAGTCGGAGATCTTCCACCGCCACGCCGAGGGGAGCTTCGACCCCAGCTGCTGCTTCACCATTTACCATGGCAACCACCTGGAGACCCTGGACCTGATCACATCCAACCCGGAGGAAGCTCGCACCTGGATCACGGGGCTGAAGTACCTCATGGCCGGGATCAGCGACGAGGACTCGCTCGCCAAGCGCCAGAGAACGCACAATCAGTATCCTTTGAGAGCTGGGCCTTCATCCTGGTTCATATTCCTGCCGTGGCTTTAGTCACTTCAGCACAGGGTGTCCTTTCACCTCCTATTAAGTGACCAAAACCCTTCCACTGAATGCAGTGGAAACCTGAGCAATGGGTTTGACATGGACACTTATGTGTGTGATAAAACATGGGCTGTGCCTTAGGGACTGGATCAAACTGCATGGGAGTCAGGGGATAGGCTTGCATTATTAATTAATTCCTTTTTGAAGGGGCAAACCAGTTATCTCTAGGTATCTCAATATCTCAGTAACTCCTGGCCATCTCTGCTTCTCTCGCGTAAGTCAGATGTCTGTGTCCTTCCCAGCCTCTATTGTTTGTCAGGAGCACAAATCTTTAAAGCTCTTACATGTTTGGTGTAGACCAGTAGCCAAAGTGAATCTCATGTCCACTGAATATTTTCTTCATGTGCCTTTTTTTTAACAACAGAGCTGACTAAAATGTTATACACAAAGAACACTCCTCTCCCTAAACAAAAAAAACCCCAAACCCAAGGCCATCTTAATTAAAACTGTAACCTGGCTATTCTTCTGCCTCGTGGAAATCTCCAGCAGTCACTTGTAAATACTCCTGGAGAATATACATATTTCAGGTATTTTTATCTCCCGTGTTTGATTCTGATCCACAGCAGGCACAGGTCCATTGGGGTTGTATTGCATGCTCCGTTGCACATGTCCTCAGCTTGCTATATTTAACCATGACTTTTTGGAGCTGCTCCTATCTGCTGTATCTTCTCTCCTGGTGAAACATTGCTGCAAGTCCTCTTTGTTTTATCCAGTGTGGCAGCTGGGAGACTGCACACAGAATGGCTCTGTACCACTCCCAGCTACTGCAAAAACTTAGCAGGAGGTGCTGAGGGATATTTGTGCAAGGAGGGGGTGAAAAGTGCTGGTTGGGAAGTGAAGCTCAGGTAAAATGAAGAGAGAGGTGGAAGAAGATCCCAGAGTAAGCCCAGCAATATTTGAAAACTTTAGAGCACATTCTCAGGGGAGGAATCAGTAGCAGAAATGGGAGTGCAGAGGGGCTGGTGTTGTGAACTGAGCTGTAAATAATTGCCATAAACCAGTTCTGGTTTTAAGCATTTGACCGAGCTGTAGTGAGGACAGGGGCAAAAAGGATTCTTTCCTGAGCTGCCCTGCCTCCCTTCTCTGTGAAGAGATCACCTGTGGTGCCTGTCCTTGACACGCTGGCAGCTGGGTGAAGCAGACCTTTGAGGAGGCTGACAAGAACGGGGACGGGCTGCTGAACATCGAGGAGATCCACCAGCTGATGCACAAGCTGAACGTGAACCTGCCCCGCAGGAAGGTCCGGCAGATGTTCCAGGTCCGTGCCTGGGGAGGACTGGGCCAGTGAAGGTCCATTTCTGGGCAGATCCAGAGCGGGATCTGCAGCTTGGGACTAAAATCCCTGTTCTTTCCAGCACCTCACAGGCTTTTTCAAAGTCTTGCCTTTTTGTAGACAGAGGCATCAGGACATTGTTTAAATGACAAGGAGCACACAGAAGACAAGTTATCAGTGTTACTCGTTCAGCTGCATTGTTGGCTTCAGCTCTGTGAACTGAATTGTTCAATGCTGACATTGATGGACAGTGAAGTTACTTTGTTGCTATTGAAATATTTTTTCATTTCCTTTGGGGAAAATTATTTAATAGAAACTGGCTTTATGTAAGAAATTAGGTTTTCTTTAATGATTTCCTCATATTTAGCCATTTCAATTTGATTGATTTAGAAACAATTTTTTACTTCTGTTGTCTGAAACAGCTCTCCTTTTCCACCTGTCCTTGTGTTTACTGTAGGAAAGGAAAGATAAGCCAAGGACACAATGGAGAGCAGAAAATGTCTTCTTCCAAACCAGTACCAGCTCAAAGCTGGTTTGCTGTAAAACATGGGAAAGTTGAAGAATCTTCTATGGTCAAAAGTACTTTGTTTGTCTGGCATAAAATCCCCATTAGAGATACATCTTTGGAGTCTGGAGTTACTCCCAAACACCTGGAGTGTGGAATCTGGTGGGGCGGTGTTGCAGAGATGAATTTGGGTTCTACTTGTTCCCACAGATTATAAATGTCATAAAGGCATGTAATAGACATAATGATTAAAAATGCCATTCAACACCATTTAGCTGGGAATTCTTTTCCTCTCAGCTGACTTGCTGTGATAGGAGTTTGCAGTTCTTGTTTGCATGGAGACCCACACAGTGCCTGCCAGCCGTTCTCCAGAATACATTCCTTGTTTTGAAAATCCAAAGCAATCCTCTTAGGCAGATGTTCACAGGAAAAAGCTTGTATTAGTGTGTGATAAGTACTGTTTTCTTCTCTTCCTACCTCTGAGGAGAAACAGAAAATCAAGACTGGAGATGTTGGGTGTATATTTTGGTGTGGAGTCTCAGTGCTGCTGCAGAGTTGTCCCCTCTGCAGAGTGCTGCTGGGGCTGAGAGTGCTGCAGATTAAATTAATGTGTGTTTAAGACTCTGATGTTATCCTGAATGTTTTAAGACACCAGACTGTTGTTGGGGAAGCCATGGGGTGATATTGTTATTCCTGTTACTGTGTTTTAATCCAGGCTCACTGCAGGGCATACAGGAGGGCAAGAGATCAGAAAAAAGTCCAGGGTGAACCTCTTTATGGGGGAAATAAATCTGAAATTAAAGAAGGAAACTAGAGTCTCATAGGGAATCTGTGGCTTTAGTTTAGTAACTGCTCTCACCAAAAACCCAAGAGATGATGATATAATTTTACAGTTATTTTAGCGTGTTAGAATTTGTGTCTGAACAGTCTTGCAGACTAGAATTTATTAGATTTCTGTTGCTGTACACAAGTCTTGATCTGTTTTATTCCCTGATTTCTCCTGTATTGAGCATGTTTACCTGAGTGCCTTTACCTCTTAGGAGGCAGACACAGATGAGAACCAAGGAACCCTGAACTTTGAAGAATTCTCTGTGTTTTACAAGATGATGTCCCTGCGTCGAGATCTCTACCTACTGCTTTTAAGCTACAGTGACAAAAAAGATCATCTCACTGCTGAAGAGCTTGCCCAGTTTCTGAAGGTGGAACAGAAGGTATGGAAATATCTGCATCCATGTCTATGGCCATGTACTCACATTCCAGTGTAGGGAAAGGATCTTATGGAAAATATTAACTTGGGGTGGAGGGCAAAGCACAGATGTAACAGAAGAGAATTCTGAAGGTTTTACTGTTTTTTGAAATGCTTCTAGAAAGTGTTTGAGCTCCTTTGGATGATTTTTGAAGTGCCCAGGATAGTGGTGTGAGAGGGTGCTCAGGGAGCTGGAGCAGGAAGAGGAACACGTGACAGGGGTGTGTACAAGGACATTCTGGAACTCCTGAGGGAGCAGAAACCCCGAGCTGACAGTCAGGTCTGACATTCTGCATCCTCTTTTTGCTCTGTGTGCCCTCCTGAGAACACTGAGTGGGCAGAGTTGTCTGGGGAGCTGCTCTGCTCAGCATTGCTCCAAAAGCAAACCATAAAAAAAGTGAAACCAGCAGCTCCTGGAGATGAACCTCTTGGCTGGGCAGGTTGGAAGCTCCTTGCCCTCCTGTGCCCCTTCCCAGTACTCAGCATTGGGAGATCAGGGAGATCCCCCTGAATGTGCCCAGTGCCAACAACATCCTGGGGCAGGGCAGCATTGCCTCAAAAGCTGATCGTGCTCCCAGCCAGGAGGGCAGCTCCCCAGTGCCCTCACCCAAACAGCATTTTGGTTTTGCTGTTGTCTGGATGCTTGGAAATCTGTGGACAGTCTGTCCTGCTCCATCTGCTACTCCTTTGGCAAGATGTTCAATATTCTGCAGCCTGAGGACAGAACAAAAGCGGGTTGGGGTTTTTGTTAGCTTGCTAAACTGGCTTCTTTTTTAGGAGAACTCCCTCTTTAGGAGAACACCCCATATTATTTTTAGTGGAGTACTTTAAATTGTAACAGAAAAACGAGTAGCCAAAGTTATCATCTCTCCAGCTGCAATTAAAAAAGCACAAATGAGTGGACTTCCCCAGCAGATGCATCTTTGGACTAGATTAGACATTTCCATTCCTAGAGCACGTGAGAACCCCACAGTGGGCCAGCAAGAAGCCATGAGGGATAATGGAAAAGTTATTTTGAGCCAGCTCGTGCCAGAACAGGGCCTGCTCTGAGCAGTGTTTGCAATCAAACACCAGCTTGAGCAAGGATAATCAGTTATTTTTTCTGCAGAATTGTTCTTTTTTCTATTATCCCGTGTAATTCCTGCAGCATCTTAGTTGGCTTATCTGGGACGTACAAACAGTGAACAGGATGATGGCACAAGTGCCAGAGGTCTGAGTGCCAGTCTGTGGTGTTGGTCGTGGAGAAATGAAATCCACCCAGTCCTCATTCTCCCTTTGGTTCTCTGCAACTCAAGGCAGTGGGGAAAGATGAGATGGCTGATGGAAGCTGCTTCTTTCCTTTAGTTCTGAAGGAAATAAAAGTGTCTACTTCTAAGTGCCCCACAAATCAGTTAGAACCTCAGCTGTGGGCTAGCTGAAGCTGTTGACAAAATTCCTATTTGTTTCAGAAAAGCTGCTGTTTTTCATTTCAGAATTTAATTATTTCTCTCGTAGCCTGTGTATTATAGTGGACTCCCTTGGAAGTAATGAAATCATAGGAGTGGAAAATGCATGAAAATGAAATCAGACACTGCCAAATCTTTTTGCATGTCTAAGAAGATTATATTAAAGAATATAAAGTGATAGTTCTCATTTCAGCAGTATTGGCCAGTACAACTATTAAGGCTGCTAAACAGCTAATTTTAATCTTGTGACTAAAATGTCATAGGTTTTAATTGATGGCTATCTCTCACTCCTATTTGTCTCCTCCAAGTTAAGCAGATTTCCACATGCTGGTGACATGGCATTAAAAAGAAGTGTACCACCACTGTTGTTTTTATGCAGATGAATAATGTGACACCAGAATATTGTCTGGACATCATACAGAAATTTGAAGTGTCAGAAGAAAACAAGAAGCAAAATGTTCTTGGGATTGAAGGTAAAAGTTTTGATGTCAGAGTGAGTTTTGTCTTGCTGCACTGCAGTGGAGTAGAAGTGCTTTGATGGTGTTTAGTGAGGCTTTTGCTGTTTTCCTGTGACACAAAGTCCCCTGGATCAACAGTTGGGAGCGTGGGTGCATTTTTGTGAGCTGGGGGGAGATGTGAGTAGGTGGGGTGAGGCAGCAGCTCTCCAGCCATCCATCACAGCCATCCTCCAGGAGTGGGGATGGATGCCTGAGGCTGTGGGGATTTATTGCTCACTTTGTGTTTGTAAGGCAAACACAAACTGTCCTGTGCCATGTAGTTTATGTTATAGCCTGCTCCCAGTGAGGTAATGAAAGCCAAGTGTTCATTCTGCCCTTGCTCTGGAGATCTGGGATCCTGCACAATCCATTCATTTATGCTTCTGTGAAATAAAGTATGGATAGTTGCATTTTCAGTGGGTTTTAATACCTGATTCACATATTCACAAATGCAATTTAATACCTGATTTACAATTGCAAATTGTATGTTTACTCAGAATCCAATTTAGTATCAAATCAGACTCAGAGCTGGGATGAAATAGATTAAATGCCATGGTGAGTTCCTTTGCCCAGAAGGAAGCTTCCATGGAGCAGCATAATGTACGTGGTGATTTGGGGAGGGGTGTAGGAACCCAGAGTGCTGAGAATATTTCTCTGCCTGTTTTTAAGGGTTCTTACCCCCCTGAACAACGCTGTTTTAACCTCCAACCTTGGAACGATCAGACAAGAACTAGAGAATAAAGTGGTGTGAATTAGGTGATAGACTACTATGTAAGATTGTCACAGGGTGAAAAACTTAGAGGTTTTGGGCTTCTCTTTGTAGTAAATAGATAAGAGTAAAAAATATCAAAATGGAGGATTGTTGTTGTTCTCTAAACCTTCTTCTCCTTCTTCTACTACTCCATGTTCTGCAGTAAAAGTAGTTTGGGATGATTGGATAGAGAATTCCGCAGTTCCTGCCCGTGTTACTGAATAATTGGTAGGAAAGTGAAAATAATATAGGTTTTTAGTAACTATTGGTTAAATTATCTTTAAAAGGCCATGTAAATTTTGATAATTAGACTTCACTCCTGCTTTCAGTGCTCTATGCTGTACCTGGGTCACGCTGGTGGCTCTGTTCCTCTGATAAGACTTCATAAACAACTATCCGGCAGCATTGAAACTCCAGGAAGAGTCTCGGTTTATCTTTGAAACTCCTTGCAAGGACTTTTAGAAAATTCTCTCCCATCAGGAGGGATTTGATTTATGGCACAGTTCAGTGTCAGAGGGGGGAAGTAGGAATCTTCCTCCACATGGTATTTAAATCCTGGGTATGGCCTCCCTTCAACAAGCTTCTGATGTGACCCAGGGTGCTGCACTCCAGCTGAAATGAGGAAAGTAAAACAAACAAGCGGTGACACTTAAAAAATATTTCTGCAAGCATTTCTGCTCCTCTTAACCTGCTGCTGCTGCTTTTATCTCTGAGGTGCTTTCAGGGCTGGTATTGTTTGCACTGTCCTTTGCAAATATTATACATGTTTCATTCTTAAAAGAGGTATTTTTAGAACTTTCTGTTTAGTGCTGCTCTCATTTAGAGGGTTATAAATCAAGTACCATCTTCTTGAATAAGCTTGCAGAAAGAAGAAGACTGTGAAGCGAAGATGGCTGGGTCAGTGACTTGGCTGCTGATCCACGGTGCTCCTTTGGGTGGCTGCTGCCTTGTGTGTCCCCACACTCACTCAGGGCACTGCCGTTCACAGCCCAGGAGTGCCAGCAAGGAACTCTCTTAAGAACAAGGCATTTGCTTCTGAGTCAGTTTGCCTCCGCTCTGTCCCGGAGCCCGTACCCACTGATCCTCAGCTTTGGCAGGAGCTCGGAGTGTTCTCCCTGCCGTGTCCGTGCCCGTTTCCTGCCCATGGCTGACGTGTCCCTCTGCCCCCCAGGCTTCACCAGCTTCATGCGCAGCCCGGCGTGCGAGGTGTCCAACCCCCTGCACCGCGAGGTGCACCAGGACATGGAGCAGCCCCTGTGCCACTACTTCATCGCCTCGTCCCACAACACGTACCTGAGCGGGGACCAGCTGCTGTCGCAGTCGCGGGCCGAGATGTACGCGCGGGTGCTGCAGGCCGGCTGCCGCTGCGTCGAAGGTGGGCTGGGGCTGCTGCTCCGGGGGCTGCTGCTCCGGGCACGAGGCCAGGGCCAAACACCCAGCACGATGCTGGGCTGGCTCAGGCACTGCAGCGCTTTCTGACTGTCACGATAGAGGGGAAACCCAGACGCTCAATATGAGTGATCAGCAGGAATCCGATTTATTGATTGTACCAGAACTCCTTATATACTAACAATAATAGGCTTTATGCATATTCGTAACAGCGCATTCTAAGTGGTTCACGTCGACTAAGCTGATTCTAAACCCCTCCTTAGTCCCCCTTTCGTGGTCAGCAGTTCTGCCTTTTTCCCTGGCCTTCTAACCACAGATGTCCATTGTTTTGCTGCCAAAACCTAACCTTGCTGGCTCTGCAAATAAACCCATAGTTCAGCAGTAAGGCTCAATGGTGGTTCAGTTACTGAGCAAGATACATGTAATATTCTGTAACTTCAGTTGTTACACAGGATGTGTGGTGCATTGTCTTATGAGACCTTGCTCAGCTAGCTGCAAGGGCCTATGTGCCCGTTCTCACGTAGCCAGCTTCTCAGATCAGTAAGCTGCAAAGAATCTGTATATCCTGAATCTATATGTCCCTTTCACATAACCAATCTCTCACATCTGACCACTCAAAACTGAATTTTTCTGTTGCTCATGATCACCTTGGGCAAGCACCGCAGGCACCAGAGAATCACAGAATGCTCAGGGTTGGAAGGGGTTCTAAAGATCATCCAGTTCCAGCCCCCTGCCATGGGGGAGCGTGGAGATCACACCGGATTCTTGTTTAAGCTCTGCATGATTTAAATAATAACAAAACATTCGTATTTTTAGATCAGTATTTGTATTTTTCTTTTCCAGAAATAAATGAAATCTTTTGACAAAGTTAGACTCAATATTAATTTTTTATGACTAGCATTACAAAAAGTCATCTGGAGAAAAAATATTGTTAATCTCTATTTAAAAATTAATTAGAGAAAATGAACCTGAGAAAATTGGGCGGTTGCCTTCTGCAGAACACTCAGCCAGCATTATTTTGCTTGACCTCAAAGCTATCGCAGCTACTTCAGAGCCCGGGGAATAGCTCTGCAGCTTTCTCCTTGGGAAGTTTAACTGCCTGTAGAGGCAACAGCAGTGACAAGTTTGGTGCAAATTCAGGGTACAGGCGTTCCTTAGGAAAAGCATTCTTATGCTGGTCCATTCTACATGTGCTGGATTTGATGCTACTCTTCATACAATCAGTTATAAAGCTGCAAGTTAAATTGGGAGTGGGAAAAGATAAATTCTTTTTAAATAGTTTGTCTTCAGAAGCAAAAACTGCTTTCCCAAGATAGCTGTAAAGGTTATTTGACCTATTACACTTTGTAGTTTTATATATGAGGAAAAACCCCTCAATTTAATACAAGGGAAAAAACAGTACTAGGATGCAGAATTCTCATCTGACTGACTGTCATGTTAGTCTGAGCTCAGCTGGCAGGTCAGAGGAGATGGAGTGAGAGGTGGCAAGAGGTGGGATGAACCTCGTTGGCCCCGGCATGGTTGAGCAGGTGAGCTCTGCTGGCAGCAGGAGCACAGGAATGGTTGAGATCAGAGGCATCTCTTAATGTCTGACTTTTCTGGTCTTAACAGTGGATTGCTGGGATGGCCCGGATGGGGAGCCCGTGGTGCACCATGGCTACACCCTGACTTCCAAAATCCTCTTCCAGGACGTGGCAGAAACCATCAATAAATACGCCTTCATCAAAAATGAGTAAGTGTGGAGCCAGGTTTGAAGCTCCACCTGTTTTTCCATAGTTAATCCCACATGGGAAACAACCATCAAGCCCAGGGAGTGCAAATATTCCTTTAAAGACATTAGGGTTGATTCTGTTGCCCTGTTTATTGCCCATGTTGTGGTTATTGTTCTTCCCATCAATTGAGAGAGAGAGCTCTGCCTGAGTTGAACCTTTGGTGCTCTTAAACTCAGTAAGGCTTTGGACAGTCTGACACTGCTGAATATCTTCCGATAGAACTTCCCACTCGCATCCAGAGGGAAATTCTCCTGAAAAATCAATACTGTGATGTTCTCTACCTACTGAAAATACTTTATTTCAGCAAGAAAATTGAAAAGCTGTCACATGTGTAGTGTGAGGAAATACTGAGGTGTGGGATAGTGTTCTGAATCTGTGTGATTTGCCATGGTGCTTTATAGCAGTTTATTATGAAAACTGTGGACTTAAACCATATATATATATATAGTTATATATACACATATATATACACACACACAGAGCAGTCTCAAATCATGAGTGGGTGTAGAGAATTTTGAGTAGTCTAAGAGAATAAAAGGAAAATACTTCCTTCTCTTTATTTAAAAAAAAACACCCAACAGTGGATGTGTGGGAAAAAAACAACCAAGCCCAAAAGTTTGGTGTTATTGATGAGAAATACGAGGTGTTACTTTCAGAACTAAAGGAGGTGGTTCTTCATTTGGTGTGGGGTTGGTGTGGGGTTCCTTGTCATAGAACCCTTGGGCTACCAAGAGTTTAGAAAGCAGTGGGGCAAATTTGTGGAAGAACTCAGCTGTTCCATCCACAGGTGTTGTCTCTCCTCACACAGCTGTGACAGTGTCTGGGGGTTTGTTTCCAGGTTTCCTGTGATACTGTCCATTGAAAACCACTGCAGTATTCAACAGCAAAAGAAGATTGCCCAGTACCTGAAGGAGATATTTGGTGACAAACTGGACTTGTCATCTGTGAGCACTGGAGATCCCAGACAGCTTCCCAGCCCTCAGGATTTAAAAGGGAAAATTCTAGTGAAGGTAACTTGCTGCTGGGCATGTTCAGAATGCAACAAAGTCAGCTTGTGATATTTATTGTAGATTTTCTTTGGAGGACCAGTTCATACCCCTTTAGTATCTAAACGTTATCTGACAGTCCTTCCTTGGACAAAGTATTTTGGAGTGACAGAAAAGTGAAGATTTCCTGCCTTTCCCCTCACCCAGCTCTGAGCTGTGGTTCATGGAGTGGAGCTCTGTTCATGGTCCATCTGCCGTGTTTGTGGGAGAGGAGCAGCTCAGGAGGAGCTGGAGGAGGCCCTGGAGCCCTGGAGTTGGTGCTCTGTGCAGGATTAATTGTGTGAGCCTCTCAGTCCAAACAGATTTGCTCTGAAAGGAATTTCAAAGGCCAGGATGGATAGAACAGGAAAGAGGCACAAGGCAGACCTCTGAGAGGATGATTAATAGAGTTCTGCCCTATTAGATTGTCTCATTTACCCACACACCTGGGGGCAATTACTTCTGTGTGAACTCTCAGGAAACTCTGGTTCTCCCTCTCTCCTTGGTATCAGTCTGGCTACAGGGATTCACAGTTCCAGTCTGATGTTAGTTTGAACACCCTGCAGGGCACAGTACAGAGCTGACCCTGAATTAGAAGCCCTTTGAGTGCTCAGCCGTGATTTTGCATTTCACTGCGTCGGTTTTCTGGGGTAGCTGCTGCTTAATGAACTGTGCAAACGTGGGGCTGGTGTTTGAGGGATCCACAGGGAGTTGTGTGTAATGTCACTCACATGAGAAATCCCAGGGCACTGCACTAAAGGCAGGAGAGGCTGGGTGTTCTGGGCTCTTACCTCAGCTTCTGAGCTGGCTTTTCAGCACATCTGAGGTTGTAATTTCAGTGTGATCCTCCAGCTCTCACTGCTGGAGCCCTGTGGGTGCAGACTGCTGTGGAGCTGAGCTGTTTTCAGAATGAGAAATTCTATCTCGAGCATCACAGGATCCCTGCACGAAGCTCTGTCTCCCATCTCCTGCTCAATTTAAGCAGCTCTATTGGAAAAGATAAAATCAGACTTAGGAATCAGTACCTTGTTGAGAAGTAAGCCAGCTTCTCATCTTTTTGCTGTTGTTTTTGCTCTTTTCATACATTTTCCTTTGAAAGGCAGTATTGATTCACTAGCCAAACAATTTCAAATAATGGCATCATTTTCATCCTGTAAGTGTATATAAAGAGTCATTCTAATAACACTCATGGATTTAAGCCAGTGTAAAGGTACCAGCATGAAGTGAATTTGACCCACTCATTAGCAGCAGCATTATTAATTTCAAAATGCAGCCTAAAAGTCAATCTTCTGCATCTTGAATGTCATTCCTATCTCCCACTGATGAAGCAGGTAGGCTGAGAACATTTCTGTGCACTGAGGCAATATCACAGAAGTTTAGTAGGTGATTTATTTAGGAGCAGATGGTAAAGCAAGAGGATCAGACTGGGTGCAGTAACTAACACTGACCACATGCACATTTACTGGGGGTGTGTTTTTCCTCATTTTAGGGTAAGAAGTTGCCCTGCAGCCTTGGAGCAGATGCTGAGGAAGGAGAAGTTTCAGAAGAGGACAGTGCTGATGAAATTGAGGATGACTGCAAGTTAAAGCCCTGCTTTGTATGTGCACACAGTCAGCTCCCAGAGTGTGACAGCTCTGCATTTCTTACATGCACACTCCATGTCCTACTTAGAGTTGTTAGCAGAGTTTTTAATTTCTAAGTTTTTAATTCTTGTGTCAGGTTCATGCTGTTCCATAGGATTCATTTTTACTTGAAGTGCCTTACGTAAGAGTCTGGTTTGAGTCTGTATAGTCTGGATGACTATTAACAGGAAGTGCTTCCTTTTTTAACTGTTTGGAGTAGGAGTCTAATGTTTAGGTTGTCTCTAAGTGCATTAGCTGAGAATTCATGCTCTTCTGGAAGAGAAGGTGGGGCTTGTGAGAGCTGTGAGGCAGAGAGAGCCCATGGCCAGGTCTGTGGGGGGGTCTTGGGGGACTCTGTGAGCTGTGTTGGGAGGACTGAGGGGAAAAGGAGAAGGGAAAGGGCAGTTAAACCACGGGTAGAAGAGCAGAATCAGGCAGGATTATGCAAGAAGTCTTCTCTTGCAGAGGAAGGAAATGTGTGACCCTCAGTGTGCAATGGGGTGGACTTGAGCATCTACTTGAGCTGGGTTTCCTGGTGTCTTTCAGGGTAATGGTGCAACTCAGCACCAGGTGGAATCTTTTATACGAACAAAACTGGAATCTCTGCTAAAAGAATCCCAAATCAGGGACAAAGAGGATCCTGACAGCTTCACTGTGAGAGCCCTGCTGAAGGCAACTCACCAGAGTTTCAATGTGAACCTGAAGCAGGTACGTGGGCTCTCCCTTCGCAGCCCCTGTGAGGATTGGACAGGGCCATGTGTTGCACAGTGCTTCAGATGGGAGAGCCAAGAGCTTAGGAACTGGATACAAACTCCAGGGACATTAAATACAGAGTGAATTTTCTGTGGAGATGTGCCTGCTCTGGAACCAGTGTAGCCAGAAGGGTCATGTGTGTGTAGCTCTGCTTTTTGCATGTCTTCCCACTCCGTGGGGTTTATGTATTCCCTGTCAGTTTTTCCAGAGACTTTTCCCTGAAGCCTTCCTTGATGACAGAAAACTCCCTTGGCCTGTGCTGCTGCTTGAGGTGTCTGGGGAAGGTTTTGCTGTGCTGGGAAGGGGCTGTAAGAGTGAAGGATGAAGCATCTGCCCCAGGAGAGGGGTTATTTCAGACTGGCTTTGCAGCATGACCCAGTCACTTTGCTGGTTCCCTTTGGCCTCCAAGGTCAGAAAAGTGGGATTGCAGAGAGCAGACTCCTCGTATCAGTAAATATGGTCAGAGGAGAGCATTTCAGTTTCATTTTGTGTTGAGGTAATTGCATTTGACAGGCTCCCTGGTATTGGGGAAGGGACTGGCCCCTGGAGAGCATTTGAGGCAGTCTTGGTTAAAGAATGCAAATTTCCATCGGGGGGGTTGGATGTGACACCTGAGATTGCCCATCACATGTCATCCACATGACCAGAATACTGAGATCCTCCAGTAATGCCAGTGCATTATTCAAACATCTGTCAGGTAATACAAAGTGCTGGAATTTTCTCATTGATTTATTTTAATTTATGAAGGAACATTTAGAGATCTCTTCCCCTGCTGTGACCCATGTGAAGGTTGTTTTTTCCAAGGGTCTCAAAGAAATTCAGAGCTGAATGACTAGGGATAATAAGTTAAAACAATTGGAAGATTAGTTTATAGCAGTGTTGAACTAGATGGGAAAAAACTAACTGGTTAAACATCATGCTGCTTTGGTGCTTGTGTGGCTCATGAGCTGCCTTTGAGTAGTGCTGTCACAGAGCTCTTTTCTGGGAGTTACTGTGTAATTGATGGACCAGAAAGGGAGCAGTTGGGATATTTTCCTATTTTTTTGCTGGTCATTTATATTCCTTCTTTACTGATCTGCCTTTGATTTTCCCAAATAATTGCTATTAAATGAAATAAAAATCTGCTAAAGATTCTTTCTATATATTACAGAGACTTCCAGCCTGAGCTCTGAGCAAATCTCTGAACACAGGTTATTGATTTTGCTGGGCCCCCAGTGCCCTCACTGTCATGAAAGCCCAGAGTGACTCCAGCTCAGCACTGAACAGGGAGTAGCTGGAGTTCATAGCATTGAAGTACTCACCCAGCTGAAATGCTGGGGGAATACTCTTCAGTTTTGTTTTGCTCTTCAGAAGATGAAGAGCTGTGTGTTCCTGACAGAAGAAGCGAGATGCTGCCAGGAATTATCCAGCTGATGTCTAGGGGCATGGCTGGCAATGTGAAACTCAGCCTGCAGGCTGCCTATGAAAAGTCCACGTTTATCTGCTAGGAGATTCTTTTTCCTCTCCCTTTTTCCTTTGTGGCTGCTTTCAAGAGCACTCAGATGTCTTGGTTTGTTGTTTCTTGCCTGGTTTTGCTAGACTGCTTTTTCTACATGGTTTGTTGTTGTCTTGAGTGCTAATGTTAATATTTTTCTTTACAGTTAGAGGATTCTAAACAAGTAAGTAGACAAAGAAATTAGAAAAGTCCTGTAATGAGACTTTGGATTTCAATTTGTGTGCACAGATCAGATTTTAACTCACTTTGTCTCATTTGCAATAACTGTACTTTCATGATGGTGAACACGGGTAACACACAAGAACTTGTATGAAGTTGAAATTCTGTCTTTTAGAGACTGTAGCAGACTCTTTAAAGACATTTCTGAAGGTATCTAGTTACACTTTTTATTGCACTTTCTCTGCACAGAACCTGGACACAAAAGAAGGAGGAAAAAAGTCTCACGGTCGATCATTAATGGGCAACTTTGGTAAACACAAGGTGAGTGGAATAAATGAGAGCTCAGGTTGCTGTTCTGGGACTGGCAGCATTCCAGAGACCCTGGCAGTGTTTTATTGCTCCAGACAAGCTTGGTGGGCATGGGGGCAGCGAGGAGGGAGCCTGTGTGATCACACTTGGTGTCGTAATACTGTTCAGAAGATTGAGAACCTTTAAGGATGAACAAAAACATCTCACATGACTAAAATATCACCTTTACTTGTGCTGTGGAATTGCTGATTTTCTGATCAAACTTGCAGCAGCAGAAGAGCAGCATAGACAAATGTCTTGGCATATCTTGTTTCCCACACAGCTGACGGTGTCTGGTTCAGTCAGAGCCCAGTTTTGCTGTGTCCCACCCTGGGCAGTACCATGCAGGGACTGTCCCTGCTCCCAGGGGCTGCTGTGGCCAAGTGCTGGCTCTGTGCTCCTGCTCTGTGCAGATGTGTTCTTCCCTGATCTCTTCCTGGTTTCCATGTCCTGGTTATGTTTGTGCAGCTGCTGGGGCGGGCTGCCTGCTCTGCTGCTCTTCAGTGATGTCTGCACCGAGCCAGGCAGGAGCTGAGAGCTCTCATTTCACAGCTGGGCACGGAGCAGCCCCCACGAGGGACAGTGCACACGTTTCCTCCCGTTCCTATATCCTGACAAATGTGCTTCTGTCATCTGCCTGCCCTATTCCCACACTCCCACAGTGCCTTGTTGAGCCTTGGATTTACAGCCTCGGCCTGAGCTGATCCAGCTGCCAGCTTCCTTCCTCCTGGAGTCAGTGAGCGCTCTAGAGTGGGTGACTGAGCAGAGGGGCAGCTCTGCAGCCCAGTCCCTGTGCCACCAGCAGCCCCTCTGCCCCAGCCTGCCAGACCCTGCTGTTCTTGGTCTGTGCTAGCCATGGTGAGGGCTGCAGCAAACTCTGGGATTGATAATCTGAGCAGTTTTTTGTGATTAAGAGACATTCCAAAGAATTTAATCAGCCATCAGTCCATCTGCCCTGAAGCCAGCTAGGAGCCATCAAAAATTCCCTAAGCAGACTGTATCAGACTGTATTTACACTTCAGTTCCAAGCTTACATCAGTTTGAAGTGCTGTGTTTCCTTGAGCACCTTCAGCTCGGTGCAGGTTACTCACTCAGGGTGTGGTGAGGGCTCCAAGTGCCTGTGGTCCCTGAGAGTGGGCACTGCCCACGGCACCCTGTGCTTGCTGCTGGCCCGACGAATGCTGTGGAGTGAGATGTCACAGGCAAACGTCAGCCACTGGAATCTGCTGGTTATGCCAAGGGCTGGAAAGTCTGTCAATAATTTAATTACTTCAGCTAGTTATCCTAATGGATGTAGCAGGTTGGAAAGCCAGTTCGTTTCACCTTTGCTGAAAAAAATAAGGGCGTATACAGATTTTTTTAAAAACAGTGACTGTATTGTAGGCTGAGGCAACATGGACATCCTGTAACTGCCCCCTGATGCCTTTCCAGCTGAAGGGATGCCTGGGAAGACTGGTTACTATGGATATTTTGCAGATATAGAATGATCCACCCAACAGTATTGATATGTGACATTTTCAGCCAGCTCTTGTGCCAAATGAATAACCTCTTTAAAAACTACCAGGGGAGGGACAAGGACACTAAAATTGGCAGTTCCTGAAAGTTAACTGCATGGAACATCCTCAGTGCAGACCTTCGGACTCCAAAGTGAACCATGCAAATGATTTCCAATATAGTCAACTTCATGTCAGCACTAAACACAGCAAACTAAATTATGTTCAATACTGTGTGTGACAAGAGGAGGAAAGAAATCTGTGCTCAGTGAGCTGTATGCAAAAGGATAAGGAGCTCCTAGTTATATTAATTACCTCTTGATGAGAAGGGAGTTAACTTACTCTCACTTGAAGCTGTGTTTAGTGTTACAAAAGATGTAATGCTGAAATTGGAAACTATTAAATCATAGGTGCTTATGAAAAAGGGATTTTTGAGGTTTTAATCTTTTTTATCGTAGCTATTTTCTTTATACTGCAGTAATTTAGAATCATGTGAATATTTGTATGTGGCTCAAAAGGGAGTAGAAAGATGATGTTTGAGCATTTTGCCCAGACTCAGTTCACACCTTCACTAAAGAATATGTTTAACTTTCTAAACTGGGGGGAAGCACAGGTGGGCAGAAGCAGTGCTCTGTGTATTTAGGCCCTGCTGTGTGTTGCTGTTTGTTAAATATGACACAACCACTGGGATTTCAGCAGGAGCAGTGCCCTGGAGCCAGGGAGCAGTGTTGTCCTCTCGTGTTGGGAGGGAGCAGGGCAGGCACACAGCACACAGTGGCCTGTGCTGGACAGACCCTTGGCAGAAATAACGCTGTGAGGCCTGGCTGGGTTGGCCAGCACACAGAGCTGCTCGTGCTGCAGCCTGGGTCCCTGCTGTGGGGTGGAGTGGTGCTCTGTGCTGGCTTTCCTTCTCCACAGCAGGGAAACTTCTGCTGGCCTAGCCCTAGGGGTCAGTTTTGTCCCTGGAGCTGCAAACCCAGCTTGGCCTCCTGCCCAGCAGCAGCCACGGGAAGGGGGTGTCTGGAGCCCTGACTGACCCAGCCCTGCTTGGCTCTTTCCCCACAGAGAGCTGCAAAGGCAGCAGCCAAAGCCCACGGTGCCTCGGACGACGAGGACAGCCAGCAGCACCCTCCTGGGAAGGAGCCAGGGCAGCCCCACAGGTGAGCTGGGAACCTTCAGGTGAAGCCACAGGCTGCTCTCTGCCATCAGCGTGTGAGGCTGTGCCAGAGCAGGTCGCGTGTGTCACATGTGTCGTGCGTGTCACACATGATGTGTCTCACACGTGACACAGCTGTCGGGGTGGGTTTGCTGTGAGCCCCCTGTTTTGGCTGTGTCACCTGTCACAGGCTGCAAGCAGCAATTACCCCGAAACTGCAGAGAAGTGACAGTAACTGCTCATGGAAAGATGCCAGGCCCCATTTCACCTGCTGCAAACAGTGCTCAGAGCAAACTGTGCAGGTTAAAGAAGGTGTATCACAGCCCAGGCAACCTTATTGCATCTGAGAATGGAAAGAAAAAGCAATCAAAAAACTGCCACTGAGAATGCGTCTGCTGTCACTGAAATGCTCCTTGGTTTTGTCTAGAACAGCCATGGTGCAGCTATTTCATTATGTTTTAAATGAAACTTTTTGTTTGTGTGGATGGGCTGTGGAGGTAGAGGGGAGCTGTCATCCCAGAACTCTCAGAGGAGGTTTGTCACATGTGGTTCCCTGCTCACAACTGTTCACTTCCTTGTTTGAAAGAACAGAAAGGGGGATTGAGAACAACAAAAAGGTGGATTGAAATATGCCTTCAGTAGTGCAAGTGCCTGGTTTTGTTTGGTTGAACCCTGCAGGCTGGCCCGCCGCAGGAAGACGGTGAAGCTGTGCCGGGCCCTGTCTGACCTGGTGGTGTACACCAACTCCGTGGCAGCCCAGGACATCGTGGATGACGGTACGGGGCTGGCACGTCCCTTGTCACTCGTGAGAGAGGAGGGGGCAGAGTGCTGCTGTTGCTGTGGCACGAGGGCAAAGCCAGGGCCCAGTGGGGCACTCCCTCCCCAGCAGTGACTCTCCTGCCCCCACTGCCAGCAGAGGATTTCACTGTAGGTTCCCCAGAGCCATCACTAGGGGTCTGCAGGAGGAAAGGCCCCAGCAGGCACTCTTGAGCTTGAGCTCTTTAGCTGGAGCTCTTGCTTGGCTTTCCTTTCAAATCTGCAAACTTGAGGGGAGAACAACAGACCCTCCTGGAAGCGGGAGCTGGTGCCCTTCAGTTACCCAAGGTACATGATTTGTGTAAGACAAGACAATCTATCCTTGTAACACTGGACAAAATCTCACGTTGCCCTCAATTAGTCACCAGGTGATGAGGTGTGGGCTCAGGCCCCGTGCCCTGGGATTTTTTGTCACCTGTGTGTTGGTTGTACCATGGCACAGGCTCCACAGGGAACGTGCTGTCGTTCAGTGAGACCAGAGCCCACCAGGCTGTGCAGCAGAAGGCTGAGCAGTTCATGCTTTACAACCAGAGGCAGCTGACCAGGGTCTACCCCTCAGCCTATCGGATCGACTCCAGCAACTTCAACCCTGTTCCTTACTGGAATGTGGGCTGCCAGTTAGGTAGGAGTTGCATGAAAGACTTCCTTCCCTTTTGGTGTGTGTGTGCTAAGTAACACTGTCTTCATTAATGACACCTGGCTTCTCTCTTTCAGTGGCCCTAAATTACCAGTCTGAGGGACGTGTGATGCAGTTAAATGAAGCAAAATTCAGGGTAAATGGCAACTGTGGTTATGTCCTCAAACCTCAGCAGATGTGCAAAGGTAAGGTTCCAGTGTAGTTACCCCTGTAAATATCAGGCCTTTCACAGTGTCCTTCACAGTGAAGGCACAAGGAAGGAAAATGCAAACAAATACAGAATCTTTCATATTTCCATGCACTCATAGCTCTTAGACTTGTACTAGTGTGCAATCCCTTACTGTGATCATGTGTATATATATATATATATATATATATGTATATTTTGAGGTCTTTGTCTTACTAATGTGTTGAAAAGAAGTAAAAAGGGTCCTAGGATGACCAGCTACAAGAAAGTAGAAAAAGCTCTGCAGTGGCCCAGGAGCAAGGCCATCCAGGGCTTGGTCCAGCTCTGTCTTGGAATCACATAAACAAGGGCTGCTCAGCTCAGAAAAGGTTGTAAGAAAGAGAATGAGAATTTTAAAATTACTGGACAGCTGCTCCATACTCATAGTTTCTTATTTCTGACTGAATTTGTCTGTGTTTGTCTTGGGGGTGATAATTATTGTCCATGTTATTTTCCTTACACTCTCATTCTTGCCATCTTTTAGGCACATTCAACCCCTACTCTGCTGATCCACTTCCTGCCAGTCCTAAGAAGCAGCTTATTCTGAAGATCATCAGTGGGCAGCAGCTCCCCAAGCCTCCTGACTCAATGCTGGGGGACAGAGGAGAGGTGAGATGCTCTGGTCCCAGCAGATGCTTCCACGGGAGCTCCTGGAGTGATACCTTCTCCTTATTCAAATATACCAGTGCATTTCAGATATTGTCAAGCTTTTGGTCACTAAATACTACATTTCCCCCAGCCTGTATCCTACTCATGATGTTTAAGAACTGATTTGTTTTGTATTTTAAACAGTGACTTTTATGAAAATTAGTCACAGCTGTCCATAGCTCTTGATACAAACAGTACATCAACATGGACTTCATGGAACCAATTCCCATGATAGTGCTGCCTGAAAATTCATGTCAATCAAAGGGGTTTGAATTCTCATATGAATTTAAATCAACTCTCTCCATTTTTTTTTTTTAAATTCACCTTCATTTGTATCACTGGCTTGTTTTTAAAATACTGTGTTTTTGAAAAACAGATAATAGATCCCTTTGTTGAGGTGGAGATTATTGGGTTACCTGTTGACTGCTGTAAAGATCAGACCAGGGTGGTGGACGACAATGGTAAGATAATCTAAGTGACTTCTTTGAGTAAAATATGAAATATAATTATAAATCAGTGTCTGTTACTGTTTTCTAAATTGCAAAGCATCTTATCTGATGAAATCAAATGATTGTATTTTAACAAATTATTTCTGCTTCCCAGACAGAATTTCTGGTGTGGGGAGACAAAAAATTTAGAGGTGAAGGGCGGGAGTTGTTCCCCACATTGTCTTTTAACCGAATTGTTCTTAAATCTCCTTTGTGCAGAAGTTCCAAATCTATCTATGTCTGTATCTGTATCTATCCCAGTGCCTCCAAGCAGCAGCTTGCCTTGGGTATCCCTGCTGGCTCCCAGGCCGACCCATTTTGTTTTTAAAGCAGTCCTAGGGGCAGATGTGTCACATTTAGTGACTGACATGATGGAATTTTCATTGCTGCTGCTTGTGTCCTGTGCCTCTTGGGAACTGAGGCAAGCACTCGCCATGGACTTGTTTCCCAAAGTGTGTCCTGTTTGCCTGGCAGGGTTCAATCCTGTTTGGGAGGAGACCCTCACCTTCACCATCCACATGCCCGAAATCGCCCTGGTGCGGTTCCTGGTTTGGGACCACGATCCCATCGGGAGAGACTTTGTGGGGCAGAGAACTGTGGCCTTCAGCAGCCTTGTGCCTGGTGAGTCCCCCTGTTCTCCTGGGCATGGAAATCCACCTTCAAACCCAAGGAGGATGTTACCAGCACGAGATGATAGATTTTATAAATGTTTATCTCTGTGACTTGATGTGAAGCTTGGACAACTCTTCTGCTCTCTTAGGGTGCTTCATGCACCATTCCTCAAAGGAGTTTGGTTGTCTGTGCTTTTGGAAATTACTGCTGGTGTTTTTTATAACTTGGATGCCATTTATAATGAGGGCTTGGAAAACCTGTGAGAACACCAAAGAAGTTTACTAAAGGCAAAAGATGGCTTCCTGTGTATACATCACTTTTATAGGCAGTCACTGCTAGCTGGGCATAAAATGCAAACTGCTGGTTCTTGGTGGTGGTTTGTGTGGAAATATTTCTATTTCTGTTTCCCCAGGCTATCGCCACGTGTATTTAGAGGGGCTGACAGAAGCTTCCATATTTGTTCATATAATCATTAATGAGACCTATGGGAAGGTAGGTACAGATGGAAATTTACATCTTCCTTCTGATAAAAATGGATTTGAAGGTAGCCCAGAACCTCTCAGGATTTTTGTTGGAGTGCCCAGGAGGCTCAGAGTGTGTGTGGGGGTTACACCACACCATGACTCCCCTCTTGGTGTGCACATACTTACAGATGTTCTCACTGTTGGCACCAAACAATTATCTTGTCTAGGTACAGGAGGTACATTTCTTTAGTGTGCTAAACTGGTCTTATTTTGGAAGTAGATCTTGAGAACTGTAACTGCACCAGAACATGGCATTTGACAAGCTATTTTTAGCAGCTAATTTAATTAATTTAAATAAACATAATTTAATTTTAGGTTCAAGTGCATGAATTTTGGTTTTCTGCAAGTTTGCTAATTTTAGAATGTTTTTAAAGTGAAAGTGAAAGCACAGTGCTTTTTCTGTGTTTTCAGCTGCCTCCCTTAGCTGTTTCCATTTGGAGAAAAGCAGCACAAAGAAATTAAGGCCATGTTCAGCAGGATGCTAAAGTAAAATAGCACTTTTGCAGTGATTTAAGAAATGAAGATAAACACAAAAATCCACAAAAACCTGACCTTTGTGAGGTTTGAGATTGCAGAGGACACTCAGCCCTCAGTCTTTGTGCCTTCTGAGAGGATGCAGAGAATGTCATGACAAACATGAACACAAAGCTGTGCAGCACCCACAGCAAGCTCAGGGGAACAGGGAGAGAACAGCAGAGAGAAGGGCCCAGGGCTGAGGTTTGCTCTTGTCCAGATCTTCTCCCAGCTCCACTTCCTTTCTCCTCCCTGATCCCATCAGATCACTGGATGGGATCACATGTATTGATTTGTGCACATCTGTGAAATCACATCCCTTGGGGAGGGTTTGCAGGTGCCCGTTTGGCTGCTGCTCTTGTAAGAACAAATATGCTCAAGAAAACCAGTAGAGAGTAACTTCAGAGGGGAGGCAAGAGGAGCAGGATGGGACACCCACTGGGATTTGGTCTCTGTCACTGGGTCTGTTCACCTGATGCTGCTCTGAATGAATGATGGGCTGCATTGTTGTTTCTAATTGGCTGAGTTTGCATCCGTGAGGGAGATCTGGGGGACACTTACATTAAACTAATCAATAGTTTGAAATGCTTTGCTGTAGAGTGGTTCTATTTACAGCTGATGCACTGTTACTTTATTTGCTTGTGCGGCAGTCTTGAAAACATGAGCCAAACGGATTTGCATTTCTTTTTGCCTTTCAGTGGAGCCCTTTAATCCTCAATCCCAGTTACACAATAATGCACTTTCTAGGAGCCACAAAGGTAGAGCTCATGAGCATGCACTTTGCACTTGCTGGGCACAGACTTTCCAGTGGTTCCCAGTCGCATGATCTGCAACTGCCAAACTTGCACCACTCTCCATGCAGGCTCTGAAACATCTGAATATTGCTTTGATGAAAGCCATGCATATAAACCTCCACGTTAACGTGCAGCCTGTCACTGCACACACTTCCTAGAGCCTTGTCAGCTCCCATTAGGAGACTGAGCAAAGCCCTCTTGTAACTGTGCCAGGCTGCCATCCTAATGAGGAGAAAGCCAGGCATGCATGAATCCGTGGAGACCTGTGCTGGGAGCTCCTTGGTCAGAGTAGATGTGAGTGGCTTGGTGTGAATTTTTGCTTTGCTGCATTTTGAACTTTGTCATCATCACTCATAAGCACTGTGAGAGCAGCTCTGTGCCTCGTGCTCCCTGTGAGTGAGTGTGAGCTCAGCCCAGACCGTGGTGGTGTTGTCCTTGCAGAGCAAGCAGCTGATCGGGCTCCGAGGGCTGTTCTCCAAGGCGCCCAAGGCGGGCGCTGCCGAGGCCAGCGGGCACCACGTGCGGAAACGCTCCATCGGCGAGCGCATCCTGCGGCGCACGGCCAGCGCCCCGGCCAAGGGCAGGAAGAAGAGCAAGATGGGCTTCCTGGAAGCTGCTGAGATGAAGGACAGCACCTCCGAGCCAACAGACCTGAAGGACAAGGAAGGGGTGGTCCGGCGGCCGAACCGGAGTTGGCAGGCGCGTCCTGCGTCCATGCCTGTGGACAGATTCCTCATGGTGGAGCTGCCCTGCCCAGCAGAGGACACTGCCCAGGAGGCCAAGGCAGAGGAAAACACATCTGGTAAGAGGCTTCCAAAATTACTTTTGGTGTAGCAAGTTGAAATAGTGTGTTCAAAAGGATTAGTGCTGCAGCCTCTGTGCAAGTAGTTTTATTCAACTCAAGGAAGAGTCAGTGGGCTAAATCACATCTCTTTAATATTTGATCAGCTCCTTACGTAGGTGACACCTGGAAAGGTGTCTACTCTGCAAACCAGGCACATGAATTAGATGTGAAGATGATACAGCTCAGCCATTCATCACAGCAGCTGTGACAGTTTCCTGCCTGTTTCTTCCCAAGGGTGCTACAGACAAGGAAGCTTACACACTTCCAGCAAAGGAACCCTTTGCCAAAAGCACAGGCCCTGGGAGGCGATCAAAAAAGCTGTCACAGGGTTGAATCCTGCCCCTTCTTAACTGTGAGAGGGGTGGATCCTGTCCCTTAGAGCCTCTGTAAGGCTTGGTTCATACCCTATGGAAGACACTGTCCCAAAGAGATCTCTCTTGCTAAAATGCTCCGGCTGAACATGTCTCTGCTGCTCCACAATTATGCCAGGGGGACAGGGTGCTGTCCGTTTTCTCCTCCATTCTTTATTAGAAAAAAATAAATCTGCAAATCAAGGAAATGTGCATCTCTTCCACCCTTCTCTTGGAGCACTGGAAAGCCTGGGAACTGTCCAGATTTTGGAGATGGGCATTTAATGCCATGTTCATTAGCAGCAGTTCCTACTCCACCAAGGGGTTCAGTCGCTGCCAGTGAATGGTCGGGGCTCCCCTTGCTTCTTTCAAGAGTACCTGATTTCTAGCAAGCATTAAAACCAGTATCTGTTATGCCAAGTTTACTTCTTTAGTCCCTGTTTAATTAATCTCCAAGGGAGTGAGTCACAGAGCTCAGATCTGGCATAGAAAGACAAGAGGATTTGGTGGAGAAAACATCCAATATGTATATTTTGAGGAATTCAAACCCTTGCCCTTGTGAATGCTGCTTGCTGGTAGAAGATGCAAATGAAATCCTTGTATTGTAACACTTTGCAGTAACCACATGTGTAAAGCAGTCTGGAGTCCATCTACTCAATGCTTTTGACTCAGCTTGAAGCATGCATCTTGTTTCCAAGTGTGTGTTTTAACAGAGCTGTTTTGTTCTGTCTTTATTGCCACGCTTCTTTATAGTACAAATGTGACTAGGAACACAGCTGAAGGTAATGCCACGTGCAAGCTATGATGTGGTACCTCATTGACATTACTTACAACAAATATTACATCACCTGCTTGATGTAATAGACATTCCAAGGAAGTTTCAATGAAGTGCCTGCAGTTGTATTTTTCCATTTATTCATATCACTCAGATAATTTGTACTAAACCTGCACAACCCCATGATTAAGTTCTGTCACAACCGTACCTAATTTTGCGTTCTCCATTTGTCTGTCTGAGGACAAAATAGCTGTTGATAGAGCAGAGTCTTGTATGCCACTAATATGTTTCTCATTTAATTTAGCCAACAGTGATGACAATACAAATGGGAAGGAAACGAGCTTGAAAGAATTGGTTCTTCCATGTTCGGAGCAAAAGGCAAATGCTTTAAATTTAGCATCTCAGTTCAAGAAGGAGAATGACCAGAGGGATTCTACAGCTGACTCTTTAGTACCACCTCCACAGGAGCAACCTGAACATTTGCTTTTTGCAAATGGTGTAGCTCAAGCAAATCACCTCATGGACTATCAGGAGAATAATCTTTGTGATGGAGCTGTCCCACTAGTGCAGGACTCTGACTCTGAACTTCCCACAGAAAAATCACACCACAAAAGCGGTGCAGGCAGTAAAAAGGAAGATGATACAAAAGGGTCTAAGGAAGGGAAAATCGCTCTCATGGGGACTTCTCTTTCTCAGAAAGCAGAGGTGGAGGATCACAAATACAATATGAGGAAAAGCACTGCAGCACCTCTTTCCCTGACTGATACTTCTTCTGCTGTGTGCTCTGAGGGCCCTGACTGTCACCCCACAGTGGCCCTGCAGGACAGTGACATTTCTCACCTCATTGATGAAGTCTCTCTCTCGACTGAGAGTGAGCTGGACAGCGCTGTGTCCGCTCTCATTGGGCAGTTTGATGGCACAGATGACCAAACTCCCCTTCCCCCTGTCTCCAGCCCCCATGGCAGCGGCAGCCAGACCCACAGGCTGGGGGCTGCACTCCCACACGTGTTGGCTGCAGACCTGAGCAGCCCCTGTAGGCACAACTTCACTCCCACAAAATCCAGCAAATCCCCTTTATTCTCCACTCCAGATACAGCCATGTTCTCCAGCCTGGAGGATGCAGAGTATTCCACGTACGCAATTATCCACGAGGCATCTCCAGCTTCTGAATGTAACAGCCACAGGGAATTAGTGTGCAAGGAAAGATTAAATAGTCTAGAAAATAATTTGCCTGGCTCTCCTTGTTCTTCATCCCTCTCTATGCTAAACGCAAATCCCAAAAGGAACTGTGGTACAAAATCTGGACCAAGCTGGGGAGCCCCTGAGTGTGCCAGTTCTTTTGGTTCCAGCGGCCTCATCTTTGAGGAGGCACTGGGGCCCCCTGTCACTGGGGAGCACTCGGACAGCAGCAGTCTCGTAGAGGTGGATGGGGACTCCCAGGACCTCCTGGTCACTGCCTGTGAGTACAGACGGGAGGACATGAGCCAGCTGGCTTCTCCTCTGAGACTGAGGCAGAAGCAGGACCCTGGGCATGGCGGTGACAGGACCTCAGGGAGCAGCACCACTGCCGGGCTCTGTGCTGCTGCCCGGCACTGCTCCAAGAACTTCAGGACTGCCGGGAGCCAGCTCCCTTTCCTCTCGTGTGATGAGAACGTTGGGTTTTTGTGTCAGCAGCACTCAGAGAAGCACAAGGATGCAGTGCGTGCCCCCCAGCTCAGCTCAGCCTGCTCGCTGCTCCCGGGGGCTCTGCCGTTCCCCCCACACCCGGCCATCCAGCAGAGCAGCCCCTGCAAGTCCAAGAGTCTGGGAGACCTGACCTCGGAGGACATTTCCTGCAACTTTGAGAGTAAGTATCAGTACATCAGCAGGAGCTTCATCTCCTCAGGCCTGAGGGACAGGAAAGCGGCTGCCACTCAGGGCGTGAGGCCGCACTCGACGGACGCGCTGACGGAGCAGCTGCGGAAGCTGCTGTCCCTGGAGCAGGAGGACAGCCGGGAGTCCCTGTGCTCCAGGCAGATGGACGAGGACTGCTCCCGGGCCCTGGTGAGGAAGCTGTCGTCCCGGAGCCAGAGCCGGGTGCGGAACATCGCCAGCCGCGCCCGGGAGCGGCAGGAGGCGGCGGGCAAGCCCAGGCCCTGCGACGGCAGCGGTGTCGGCGGGGTGGTGCTGCGGAACAAGGCCGCGGGGCCCCCGCACGCCGCCAACAGGCACTCCACCGGCTCCTGCATCGGCCGCTACCTGCACGGCTGCCCCGGCGAGCGCCGGGGAGCGCCGGAGGGCGCCTGCTCCGCCCTGCAGCGCGGCTGTGGGGACGGGCTCTGCGGGCACGGGCTCTGCGGGCACGGGCCCGGCCTGCGGCTGCCGCCCGGCGCCCAGGAGCAGCCCGAGGTCTACTTCTTGCTCAGGCTGTAGCCTGTGCCGAGGTACGGCCGCGGGGCTCCCGGCTGCTGCACTGCAGTGAACCGGGCTAGTGAGGAGCTGTAAGGAGGGTTTAAGTTATTTCTAAATGCAGTTTCATGCCCGTGAATCAGTGGAGATTTAACGTGCCCCTTCCTGTCAGAGCTGAGGGAAGTAGGAACCACCCTCTGGCCCTAGGGCTGCCTTACTTTGGGCCAGACCTGAGGGAGCGCGGGGCCGTCTGTGCATTTGTAGCATTCTGTGTCTGTAATGCTGTGCTCCAAAGCCTGACATTGCACTGAAGGCAATACTGGTTTCCTTGTGTCTTGTCCTCCTGCTTGGAAAAACACTTTTGGTGATCACTTTTGGCCTTTTGTGAGGATTCTCCAAAGCACTGTGGTGTCTGGAATGCTGGACTGGGGCTTGTTCTGCCCAACAGGCAGCAACCCTTCATTAGCATCACTTGTTCTGAATTGTTATTATTAATTTTACATGCTTTCATGTATGAACTGTGATTCTACAGCAAATGGTTTGTAGAATTAGGGTTAGTCCAAAATTGTGAGTCATGTGTAGATTTGTCTTCTGCCCTCTCTACAAAATATGACAACAGTTGTCTTCCTTTTTGATTACTGTGTTGAATGCTGATTTGGGACAGAGTGGAATGTGGGAGTAATTCTGCTTTTATGAATGAAAACACTTAATTTCTGCTTATTTCGTTATGTATTTTTGCTTTTGGTTGTGTGAGTAGCTTTGATACAGCAGATCCATTTTCTGTATATTTGTAATTTTATTGCTAAATTGTTGACAGTCAGTGGAATATTTAAAGCTGACATGGTAGAGTGACTGTTTTGACTGTTTACCCTTTTCTTTGAAGGCTGAAAGTGAATTGGGTGAAGGATTCTCAGACACCTGAAGCTTCCCTGTAGGGAACAACATAGCTTTATTTTGGTTGGAAGATATTCTTTGCCTTTGCTGTAAGTTTTTCTGATATGTCAAAGACGTACCTTTTACCTCTTTCTTTTGTAATGCAGAGTATTATTATTCTTGAAAACATCATTAAAATAGATTTTTAAGCACTTGGTTACATGTTTTCTGAAAAAGGTCTATTCAGCAGATAGATTGGTGCTGAATCCAGCAGCAGTTAGTGACTGCACACACCTGTCTTGGCAGGAGATGCAGGAAGGGAAGATCCTTCATTTCACACGGTGGTTCTTGGCTGGAGATGGCAGCTGAGCTCTGGTCTCCCTTGTGGATCAGGAGCCACATTTGAGTCTGACTGTTCCACTTAGGCTCTAACACAGAGTTGCTGTATTATCGCTTGGGAGAGAACAGTGGATTTTCTAAACAAAAAGCATTTTTCCATGGAGGAACAGAACCAGACACTGGATTAATCCCTTAAGATTTGGACCTGAATTTCTGTCTCATACCCAGGATGCAGTTTGGGAGGTGTGGCTGAAGCCTAGTAAAAGTGCCTTGTAAGGAAGCAAATGACAAGATCTCCATTGCAGGAGGTGAAAAACCTTGCTTTAGTTGGAATTAATTTAGGAAAATTGTGTGATGCTTGCAGGAGGTCAGGATAGATTATTGCAGCACAGTTTTAACACATAATCTCTTATACTCTCCTCTTAATTTTAGAAGTTAATCCAGATGGGGACAGTGACATTTGGCTAATGGAGCAGGGCAGGGTTTCTGTAGAGTAGCTGGAGCCAAAGGCACATCAGCCTCAGTGGTTTTTACTGTCTCACTGGACTTGGTGCTTGTGCGGTTTTCCCCTCCTCTCACTGAGATTCAAATTCTGTTTTGTTTGCGCCAGTTTGGTTTTGGTGGTGTAGCACTGGGCTGTGCCAAACCTCCTCAGCTCTCAGTGCTGGGGCCTCTGAGCCTGGAGGGACTGGAGTCAGAGGATCCAGGGAGTTCCCAGCCTTGTTGGGATGTAGCACAGGTGAGAGGGCAGAGGGTGCTTGTACCAGCTCCCACTGATTGCTGCTCTCCAGGGCTCTGCAGTTTGGGCCTGCACATGGAGCATTGAGGAAGGACCATTCTTGTGTCTGTTTGCAAAGGTGATGGTAAAACAGGGAGGTTTCAGTCTGCAGAACCTACATTTCAATAGGTTGTATTTAGAATTGGTTTTGGTCCTTAAACACGTGTTTTAACACCTATATATTTTGCACATGTAATACATTTGGATAAAATTTAGTATTTTGTATTAAAGCAAGTGCACCAGGTGTCTACAAGATAATCATTTGACCATCTCTCAATTTGCTAGAAATGGAGATCATTCAGAGCTTGCAAGGAAGAAGATGAGATGCAGAGGAGCTGAGTCTGTGCTGTCCTTGCAGCACAGGCAGGTGAGGATTCCTCCTGGGGCCAGGACAGGGAGGGGTCAGACCCCCACAGCTTTGGGGGCTGTTCTGGGCCTACTGTTAAATAAGTGCTCAAGGTTTCACAGGATTAGGAACTGGTCTATAAGTGTATAAAGATGTTGAAACCTCAAAATTTCAGTTTCTTTTTCAGATCAGAGTTGGTATAAACAGTAATTTCTCCTTTGCTTAGAACTCTCCATATTGCTCTGAATCTGGAACTTGCAAATAGTAGAAATGTAGGACAAGGACAAAAGATGGAACAGAAAGCTAAAGGCACCATTTATTTGATTAATTTGTAGTCTTCTCTGTACTAATTGGGAGGCTACGGTGAACTGGAGATGGGCAGATGTCACTCTTCAGTGAAGTCACTTGCTGTAAACCCATTATTTTAAGGGAGATTTACTGCATTCTATACCAGGTTATAGTCTCAATTCCAATGGATTTTATATCTATTCAAGATTTCTATAATCTTTACATATATATATTTACATATATATCAGTATATCATATTTCTTCAGTTTTTAGTTTAAATGAACAAGCTTCATTTTTTTTCATGGAGTGGAAGCAATATAAACAAATGTACCTGCTGCCAATCCAGCTGCTCCAGCAGGGATGTTCCTGCCATGAAGCTTTCCTGGGATACCTGAGCCACACTGCTGATCCTTCTGTGTCTGGGTGATGTGGTGTTACTGGTGAGTACTGGTGATACCAGCCCCAAGCTGGTGTGGGGCACTCTGGGTCAGAAGTGTTTGTGTCACTGTGAATTGGTGCTGCAGCAGCGATTTGGGGTCCCAGAAAATCCAGCCTGGAGGTGACATGCTCTGTGCAGCAACTCTGAAACTCAGTGGGAATGGGACACTTTGGGAAAACTGCAGATGCCTCCTTGTCCAGCTTTGTGCCCTGGATCATAAACTGAAGGGACACTGAGTTTGGAAATTCAGCACTTCCAGAACTCAGTCTTTAAACCATGGGAACATCTGGTGTGTGGATTCCAAGCAGCACTGTTTAGAGCCAGGGGTTTCAGACATATGGGTGGAACAGACCAGCAATCTGCAGTTCAGACATCTATAAGGCCATTCAATTTTAGTCCTCTCCCAAAATTAATTAAACTGTCTGAACGAGGCTGCAGCTTGTTGAAAATCCATCTAGTGAAGACTTTTTTTAGTGCAGAATCTGCACCAATGCAAAATAAACAATTACTTTTGCCTACGAAAGGCTAGTGGCTCGCATCCTGGGTTAGCAGGCTTAAATTGCTTTGCTAATTTATGAAAGAAGGCATAAATTAAGCTGTTCGAGAATCTGCAGAGAACAGATGGGTTTGGAATATTACTTTTGAGAAATTATATATTTTCTAATTCAAAACCAGAAAGAGTCTCCAGTTACATTTATGTGATTGTTTACTGGAATATCAACTGCCCCTGCTTTAACCAGTGGTACAGAATGTTCCAGGTGTTAGGGAGCCATTCCACATTCCTCACTCCTGGCACAGGAGCCCCTGTGCTGATGCTTTGGTAGGAGGACTTTCATCCTGAGTTTCCCATTCGCATCTTAAATAAGATTAAGCTATGTAAGAATAAAACATTTCATGAAAGAACAGCCAGATTTTCACCCAGGAGCATGCTGGGTCAGTTTTGTTCTTGGATTGATGTTCATTTGGATTTGTTTTGATAAGATTTTAATGCTGTTCGTGTTTGCAACAGGGAAAATCATGTGCAGGACCCTCAGTCACACACGAGACAGTGGCACAGTGATTACACTGATTACAGATCTGCTTAGATGTGCAGGAGGAGAAATAAATTGAATTTCTACCAGAGATTATCTTTCAAAGTCCTGTGTTGGTTGAGACAGAAAGAAATTAAAATGCGCAGTGCCTGGCTGGCCTAGTTGAGGTGGAATTGTGTGTGTGTAGAAAGCCATGGAAGTGGAAATATCTTCTTTTGTATGTGAGTTTAGTCTAGCTATGGACCAAAGCAGGAGTGTTTGCAGTCCAGGTGCAGCTGAGTTACCTGGCCCTCCCTTGTCTCTGCTCCCGGGGCTGGCCTGGCAGATGGACGTGGCTGTGTTTGTGTGTACGGGGGGCTGTGGAGGGGAGGGAGAGCAGCTGTAGCTGCTGCAGGGCTTTGTTAGTCCTTGCCTTAGGAACAGCTGGGGTTCTAACGTGAAAACCCCCTGCAGCAGAGCCTTGCTTTTGGCCTGGCACTGCTGCAGTCCCAGCAGTGTTTGGAGGGTCCAGTTCCAGCCTGAGGAGCTCGTCAGCCTCTCTGCAGGTGGAGCCACATGGATTTGCTGCTTTGGTTCTGTGTGTATGTGTGTGTGCAGTGAAAACACAGGAAAGGATGGTGAAAAGGGAGTTTGAGGTTCTGAATGGTCTGGATTTCACTGGTTGCTTGGCTGGGCACTTGCAAATAAAGATAAATCCCATTTTTCCTAGTGGGTGCATTTAAAAAAAATGTGAACTTCCATGTCATATTTCATAACAACATGGAAATAGTTCCTTTGTATTCAAATCAGTGAGGTCTCTTCCAAACTCCACTGTTCTCTGATCTAATCCCAGTACACAGGGAGTGCAGCCATGTACAAAGTGACACCAGGGGTGGGAACTCTGGTGTCTGACAGCCCAAAACTTTGGGTGTGGGACAGCCCTGTAGCTGTGAGGGAGGGCTGTGACCTCCTTCCTTGAGGAACCACGTCGCTGGGTGCAGTGCTCTGTGCGGTGGCGTGAGGAGCAGACGATTCCCGAAGGGCCGAGCTGGGATCAGACCTGCTGCAGCCTGTGTGGGATTGGCAGTGTCTGGCAGGACCAGCGCTGGGCTGGGGCTCCGAGTCAGACGCGCTCCAGGGCCCCGGGCTGGCAGCGACTCCCCGAGCGCTGCTGCTCCGCTCCAGCCCCGTTCCAGTGGCGTGGCTTGGGTGGGGAATAAAGTACAGCTGGGGGGAGACTTCAGCTCGCCAGTGCAGTCAGACAGTTCTTATGTGATCCCATTTTAAGGAGTAATAGACTTAAGGAAGCACATTTTTAAGTGAAACAGATGTCTGGAAGTAGATGATTGATTTGTGATGAGTTTTCAAGCACTGTTTAACTTACAAGCTCTTTAAAGTGGATTCTTTAATTTAGTGTTTCACATCTTAAACATTTATAGTCAAAATCTTATTTCGGTTAAAGATGTGTTTGTCTGAAGTGACACTTTTAAATTCAGTGGAGTTCTGCAAATGAATACTGCTCAGAGAACAGAATATGGAGAGCTGCAGAGTGCTGCAAGTCGTGTTAATTTGACTTTCTTATTTCCAGCGCTGGTAACATTTTTTCAGTAACATGAAAATTCAGCTGCATCCGAGAGGATCCTCTTGCAGTGCAGAGTTCAACAGGATGAGGGAACATAACTGAGTGCTAAATTTGGGTGCTTTAGACAGTGTGCATCCAGTGTAACTGGTGCAGTGGGTGGAGTTTCCCCAGGCGTGTGCTGGGGTGGGGTCTGTTTCTTGCCTGCTTGTCCAGACTTGGTCCATCTGAAGCTGTTCCAAAGCCACCAGAGATGGAAGTTTGATTTGGAAACTATGAGGCCCTGGTTGCAGTGGCATCCTTCCCCATCCAAGCTGAGAGAGAAGACTGCAGAGGATTTCATCTTTCAGCATTTCCTGAAGCCAATATGTGCTTTCATGAGAGAAACCAAGATTTACCAATCAATATAATTTTTAATTGGAAAGATGAATCCTCAGCAGCTCCTCTGGCCCCTGCTCCAGGCACAGAGCTGAGCCAGCCTTGCAGCAGGAATGCTGCTGGACTGACAACAGGAGTGAGGGAAAAGGGCTGATGCACACATGTCCAGGAATTGTCCCTTTGATTTCCTTGCAGAAAAGCCCTTGTTTTGACTGAAAGGAGGTGTTTCTTTGGCCAGTAACTCAGGCTCATCCATCATCAGGCCAGCAGGCCCTGCTCTGCTATAGGTCTGTGCTGGGAATGATGCAGAGGGATTCAGTCCAGAGCTGGAGGAAATGGTTCCTCTCTCTGGGATGGTTTTGGCAGCACCTCCTGCTGCACATAATGGAGATGCTGAAAGCTCAGCAGGAGGAATTCACACAGCAAGTCCCAGTGCTGCTCTGATGGGAAGCTTTAAACAAGGAGTAACTCCATGTATTTTGTTTGAGGCATATAATAATCTAAATTAGACCAAAATTCTGAGTTGCTGGTCATACGCATCCCATATATTTTCATTTGTTATCAAGTGAAAGAATTGTGGGGAGTGATGGCAGTCCTGGGGTGTTGATCCACCAAAGCCTTCCCAGGCTCAACAGTCCAGAGGCTGCAGTTGCTGAATGGATTTATATTCATTTTTTATTGGAATGGTTTCAGAGTTAGTCAAACCGTTATTGATTGATAGGTGAGAACTGGAATATGATATCCAGTTTGGATTTCTCAGTTACTTTTCCTGAGGCATCTCCTCTGCAGGAGGGACAGGAACACAACCCCTCAGAGCTCACAGTTTTCACCCCCAGCAGAATCCAATGGCAGCCTCCTGCTTTTGTTGATGAAATCATTCCAGCAGCTGTTCTCTTGCTGACCACCTTTCCTTCAACCTCTTAGATGTAAAAAGAGAAACAATAATGGGATATTGTTAGGGATATATATTTGTCCCTTGAAGCTCCTCTAGCATTTGTTAGTTTCTTCATTCCATTTCCACTTCTTCCAAGGAAGTAACTCCAGCTACACCAGCAGTGGTTTTTGTAGCAAGCGATCAGGTTAATTTGTTGTTTTTTGAAAAAAAAAATGTTTAAATTGATACCTTCTTGGAGGCTTTCCTTCCATGGCTTTCCCCAGCAATGCTCTTGTGCCTCCTGTCTGTATCACTTGGTGGTGATCCAGGCTGTGGATAGCATTTCATCTGTGCAGGCTGCAACAAATCCTATTTATGTTGGGCCAGAGAGACAGAAGTTTCACCCCCTCCACACCAGAACAAACCCTGGCTGCTCTCAGACAGTCAGTTATCTTAATTGAGTTCTCACTATTTATTAACAGATCTTTAATTCATCTTTCACTCTTACCTTCAGATTTCTCCCCAATCTTTCCCCATGTGTGAGACGAGGTGATTTCTATGCATGGGCTGTGCACTGAACAGATGGATCTGACAGCAATGCCATATTCTCCCACCAAAAATGACTGGCTAATAAGTGGAGATCTTGTTAAACTTGGCTGTGTTACCATAAGTGCTTGTTTGCTAATATTCCACAGCAAGGCAGACTGGCTGACAGGGCTTTGCTGAATGCATCGGCAGCAGCTTTTTCTTAAGCCTAAAGAAATAAAGAAGAAAAAAGGAACAGAGATTGCTGGAGACCTTGCCAAGACCAATCCAGAGTATGATGGGGAAGCTCAGGGGCTGAGGGAGCCCTGGGCTGCCCATCTGACATGGATCTGACCCTTCTGCCAAAGGCTTTTCTATCCAGGCAGCTCCTGAGCTACCCAGAATTACACACAAAGCTTTGTTTGCAAAAGCTGGCAACCTCTCCAGATCATTCAGCAACTGCAACCTCTCTGCTGAGCGCTGGGCCTGGCACACCTGGGCACACCTGGGCACACCTGGGGGACTCAGAGGCAGCGGGAAGGGACCAAGGGGTGGCAGCAGCCGCGGGGAAGGATTGGACAGAAACCTCTTGGGTTTAACTTGGCCCCCTGAGCCACACAAACACCAGTATGGAGCTGGGCACAATAACTAAATAGCTGCTAGACAGACACCTGTAAAGTTTAATTAATCCCTCAGACATTGAGGGTGGATCCAGCTCTGGACTTGCACACTCGGGCTCTGTCACTGTCACGTGTCTCTGCTGCCAGTGCTGGCAGGGACCCTGAGTGTCTGCAGAACAGATTTGTCACAGCTGAGGTGTCAGGCTGGTGCCTCGTGCTCTTTGGGAGTTGACCTTGCCTGTCAGTGTCTGAGTAACACTCAGCTCCTCCAGACTGAAATGGATCCTTTGGTTTCCAGGGGACAGGTTAAACTTCAGTGTATTTAATAAAACCTATTTGGAGATGCTTAGGGGTGTCAGGTTTGTAAGACTTCTTGAAGGCATATGTTGTCTGGGGTCAGAATTTGTTTGGAATTTTTCTCCTCCATCTCTCATGTGTGGCTCCCTTTTTTTTTTTTTGCTATTCTGCACTGTAGACAAAAAACGGGGGGTTTTTTTTGTCACTGGGCTGCCCTCGTGGCCTCTCCATGTGGCAGCCCTGGCATATGTCACTTCTCACTGGTGAATGTCACTTCTCACTGGTGAATTTATTGTGTTGTTAAGATTCATTACACTTGTTGATCAGCAGGGATAGTAGGAAAACAGAAATCATCTGCTAAAGCAGTCAGCATGTTTAGGAGCCAGAGATGAGTGAGCTCTCCTTGGTGGCACACGTGAAGTCAGTGCCCCTCCACCCTGGGGACACTCGTCCCTTGCTCATCCTCAGCCCGGGTGTGGGCAGGAGGAGCCAGAGAAGCTTGAACACGTGGCAGTAGAGATGGGCTTTGAGTCAAACCGGGTGTGCAGGGTCAGCCCTTCCCACCGTGGGTGTCCCTCCCTTCCCTGGCTCCATCACAGCTCCTGCTGCTCCAGGACAGCCAGGAGAGCAGTGTGGGGAGAACTGGGCTCTCTGAAATGTTTGGGGATTTGGTCTGGGTTTTGGAATTTGGTTCTTTGGGATTTTTTTAATGTGAATCAGAGACTTTGTTCTTTGCCCTTTTATAAACGAAACAAATGCCATCTGTATCGGAGGAGCTGCGGGGTGGCTTTGCTCTCCAGGCGTGTCTTTCCCTTCTGTGTGCTCAGCCTAAGGAGCAGCTCTCAGCCTCCAGGGCTGGCTCTGACACAGGGTGTGACTGGAGCTTTCCCACTGCTGCCCCAGCACATGGCGCTTTTTGCCCCTGGGTGAGGGGTGCCTTGTCTGGCTTGGCCCGTGGGGCTGGGCCTGGGGTGCTGGGCAGCTCCTGGCTGGGTGTGCCCGGAGCAAGGGGAATGTGCAGCAGGAGCAAGGGGAATGTGCAGCAGGAGCAAAGGGAATGTGCAGCAGGAGCAAGGGGAATGTGCAGCAGGAGCAAAGGGAATGTGCAGCAGGAGCAAGGGGAATGTGCAGCAGGAGCAAGGGGAATGTGCAGCAGGAGCAAAGGGAATGTGCAGCAGGAGCAAGGGGAATGTGCAGCAGGAGCAAAGGGAATGTGCAGCAGGAGCAAGGGGAATGTGCAGCAGGAGCAAGGGGAATGTGCAGCAGGAGCAAAGGGAATGTGCAGCAGCACCCCGTGCAGAGGGCTGGAGCCAGCCCCCGGGGCAGGATGTGCAGGATGTGGGGTCATGCTCCAGTGGGCTGTCAGCACGGGGCATCCTGAGCAGGGTTATTTTTCATGCTGGATGGGAGCATTTCAGGTAACATTTGATTGTTATTTTTCAACTCCTCTGTAACCATGGAGACCAGGAGCTTCCTAAAGCAAAGCAGGCGCTCTTGAGGTGTAGCTGGAACTCACTCAGACATTTCTTCCTCTTTTGGCCCCTTGTCAAATCCTTTTGCTTTCGGGAAACTAGAACAAAGAATCAGAGTGCCATATGCAGAATAGTACACTTCAAATTACAATTCAGTGGGATAAACCTGAGTGGATCTGCATTTGAAAACAAAGGGTAACTCTCAAAAGCCCCTCTGCCACATGCTCTGAACATGGAGGATGTATGCCAAGAAAATCAGCAGGTACAGCAGATCTCTTCCTTCTCTATAAAACAAAAGCAAGAGGACCTGTACCTGGAAATGACAGAAACTGAGGAGATGGGAAAATATGATGGAAAATATCTCATTAGTCATATATATTTAAATCTGTGAACTGTTGGATAGGGATAGAAAAGTCTCTATCATCTGACTTCCCATGATTAATTGTTCCCACTGTGACAGGACTGCATTGTGCCAGGTCCAGTTTGAAGGCAAGAGCTCTGATGGATCAATGCAGTGAAGCCTGACTTTTGTTTAGCATTCCTGCATCTTGAGCTAATTATTTTGCTAAATGTACACATGGTTCTGCCTTAGTTTGTTAGATGATCAACAACTGTGTTGTCATCCTTAGTTCCTTACACTCGTGTTCAGAGAGGAGAATTTATTTCCTCAGCATTTGCTTTATTGAATTGCAGTGTGTTTAATCTTGGGATATGGCAACAGAGAAAAATGCTTGGGGTTTTATTTCTGTAATTCAAAGTAGGAGCTGAGTTTCAGTCCTGTCTGTGGCTGATGAGTGCCCTCAAGAGCTGGGATCTCTGGAGTCACTGATTTCAGTGTCCAGGGCCCATCCCTGAGGGAGCTGAGCTGCCCTGCCCAGCTCCCAGCAGGCACTCTAACCTCCAGCAGTCCTGGCTTCCCTCCATGGAGGGAAGCAAACTGAGGAGAGAGTGTTTCCTGGATGTGGAGCAAATAGTTCTGTGAAGCAGCAATAAAGCCATCCCTTAAGGACAGCCCATGAATTCCTGCTTCTCGTCCTTAGCTTAACTTGTCCAGCAGCTGGGTCACTCCTCACACTGGGAATGCCCAGCACCTTTCCCTGTGCCAGCAGGAAATGGCAGATTCTGCAGCAAAGTGTGTTTTACTGAGTCACAAAACCCCAAGAACATGCGAGTCTGCCTCGTGTGAACCAAGATTGTGGACAGCTCCTTGTGTGTGGCAGCAATCCGTACCCAGCAGGGAGGGAGCAGGGATCAAGCCCTGTGTGCAAGGATGTGCTGGGGAAATGCATTTGTGGCAATGAAAATTCATTGATTTGTGTGCAATGAGTTGTCGCATGTCAGGAGACACAAATAAAAAATATAGATGAATTTTAATAGGATTTTTAAAGTTATCTGGAAGTGATCCTGAGTCCCACTGCAGTTCTGTGAGATTGCAGCCCACACAATCATCATCTTGTTCAGAGAATTGTTACACATAAAGTTTGAGTAGCTATGGGGGAATTGTTTTATTTTCTCTGTATTATACAGAAGACTGAATTTAATGACAGGAGAGGAAATGTCAGAACTAAATAAATGACTAATTCCTTGCAGCAGTAGAGCTGGTGCCATAAAACATAAGTTAATAAATGACAACTGTTTAGACAGGCTTGAGCCACCCTTACTCTTCTAAGCATTTTAATGGCAGGGGGAGTTGTAAATGCTCTTCTCTGGAGCCAAGGAGCCATGGCAGTACCTGGAATTACATTGGGATGCTGCCCAGGGCATGGGCAGCCTCAGGTGTGGGTTGTGCAGCTGCACAGACAGAGGTGCTGCCTACTTCCTCTTCTCCCTGGGGAGCTCTGCCTCATTTCAGGCTAAAAAATACCTCCCTTGCCCTAAAAACACCACTGAGTGGTGGGATCAGGGTATCACTGTGTCCTTGGAGGAAAGCACTCTCTGTTAACCAGAGGAGACAAAGTGAGTGGCCAGCAGTTCATGCTCACCACTCCATCCTGCCCTTCCCCTGCAGACCCTCTCCAGGGGCTGCTCCTCCAGCTGCTTCGTGTGCCTGCCTCTGTCTGCTCCCAGCTCTGTCTCCCTTCCTTCCCAAAACCCTGTGTACCCACCCCTGGGGTGCCACCCATAACACATCCCACTGCCTCTGAGCCAGGAATGACAGCATTCCAGGGTTTTTATGCTTGCATTAATCTTTAAGATTAGATGATCAGCTTTGCAATGGATTGAGGAAAGGAAAAGGTCCTGTTTTTCTCCTTAAAAAAATCAATGTGCAGATGTGGCAGGGGAGCAGTCTCAGGCTCAGGATGTATTGATATCAAAATGTGTAGAGGGATCATTCAGTAATAGGCTGTTTAAAAATCCAGAAGACAAGCTGGGAAGGAGATTTAATAAGGAAGGAAATGATCTGTGTTTTGTTTTCCTGGAGCAGCTGCTGTTTATGAAATTGAGGCACACAACACTGACATCACACAGGTAGAAGGGTGGAGAAAGGAGAGTTCAGAGACAGTAGGAGCTTATATTGGGATGTCTTGTTTGGTGGAAGACAGTCCCATCATTTAAGATCTATAATTAGTTTCAGGTCTATGTTGTTATGAAGATATTTTTCCCCAAAAAGCCAATATGCAGCTTGATTTCAGTACTAACATGACTTATTAGAGGCCCCTTAATATTTGTTTAAATTGGCAGTGGAGATTCAAAGAGGCTCTTTGTAGTTCTGGTATCTCCTTCAATGAACTTGGAATGATCTGTTAGCAGCAAATTAGTGAACAGCTGTAATTATGCTAAAAATACAATGTTGAGAGGATTAGGGCAGGCCGGGAAGTGGCTGAGCAGTGGGGTGGCACAAGGCAAAGTGAATCTGCCCAAAGCAGCCACGACCACGGCTCAGAGGCAGCACTGACCCCGTGTGCCAGGGAAGGACAAGGCTGGAAATTCATGGATCTGCTGGGTTAGCAAGGGCTGCCCTGGAGCAGTCTGACATTCCACATGCTTTGGTTCCAAGGACATGGCACTGAAAGGGCAGCGATGGCCCTCGGGTTGCTGGCAGGGAGATCCTTGCTCCGAGACGAGCTCGGGGAGCCACACGTTTGCCTGGGTCACAGCCCAGTGTCCCTCCTGTGGCCTGGGTCACAGCCCAGAGTCCTGCCAGGATCACCAAACCTTCAGCCCACCACCTGTAAGGTTTTTCCCACATCATTCTTTGTCTTCCTGCTCCTTCTTCACCTGAAGCTGCCTTTTCCCTGTAGGATCTGAGCTGGAGCCCTTCCCGTGGCTGGGTGGGGCAGGGGTGGCCAGGTGCCCCCTCCTCCTGTGCACTCCCACCCTTGCTTTGTCCCAGGATTTGTCACAACAAACGGCACGTACAGATGTGGAAAAGCAGCAAAAGAGCTAATAAAATGTATCCCCAATATAAATTTATGAGCAAGATAATGGAATAGGATCACTCTGACATAAGGGTTATTTTCTATTTGCCTTTTTAATTTGAAACATTCAGAACAGTTTGAGAGTTTTGATGTGTAATAAAATCCTGACCTGTTTTCTGCCAAATTGCAATTGTACAGCCTTGGCTTAGCAATATATTGCCAGCTGGAACTGGGGCAAAGTAAATCCACATACATTATATAACTTGAATTGGTTTATACAAGGAGAAAGGGATATATCTTAAGCCTTTTAAATAAGGGATAAGTGCAATACTGCGAGTTTGTTAATGTTATCTCATGCTAAATTTTAAAATGCATTTCCAGGTGCAGCATTTAAAGATGAGGCTGTTTAAATGATGGGATCATAGGCTTCCCCGTGTCTGGGAGCTGTCATTTTAGGAATGGCACTGAATGTTGTGCCATGGGTGAATATTGCTGTGGTGAGATAATGTTGGGAGGAGCTTGGTGGATATACCTGGATGGATGGGGAGAACTCTTCCTCACAGCCAGAAGAGTGAGGAAATCAATGATTTGTCAGAGTGAGTAGAAATCATTGTGGTTTAAGGCCCAGGCTCTCCTGTAATGTTCATTGAAGTCAGTGAAGAGCTCCAAAAATAGCTCCTTCTGTCAGTATTATTGACCAATCTGGAGAGAACCATCCAAAACTTTTAATTTTAGTAGGAGAAAATTCATTTATTGACATTTTAAAGCATATTAACTACTTTGGGGAGGCTAGAGGATAATACTTTGAAATAACTCAGTTGTGCAGGTTTTTTTATGTCATCATTGCAGTGTCAGAGCCCAGGGCAGAGCACAGAGGGACCAAAGCTGTGATCTTAGTGACTCCTGTGTACACCAAAGTATAACATAATATATAATATAGGCATAACTTCATGCTCCTGGGTGAGGTGCAGTGGGACAGGGGTGAGCACTGCAACGGGAAATGCAGTCCAGGGATCTTGCAGCAGTAAGGGTAGTACAGAAGGCAAATTAAAAATAAATCAACTAAAAATAGGCTGTGCATCGACAAACCTGGAACTCGACACACTGTCAGTCATGAGTCCCCACAGGAGCCCCGGGTGCCCTGAGCACGGGAAGGGCTCAGCCCGAAATGCAGCCCCGCCAAGAGGCTGGGCATTGTTTCCACATCAGGGACGGGGCTGCTTTGGGAGGAGCCGCTGTCACAAACCACCCCCCCTCTAGCTGGCAGGGACAGTCGTCAGGCACAGGACAAAGGCCAAAGAATGGCCTTCTAAGACTGTTCTACTCTATTTTCAGTAGGTTTTTTAATGCTGTCATTGCCATGAGTGGTGGCACGTTGGAGGCTGTGATTTGACTAAATCTGAATGGAGGTTTGTGCTGCCCTTGTTCTTCCTCCAAGGAGAACAGGAAACAATTTCTTCCCAATATCCCATCTAACCCTGCCTCTGGCAGTGGGAAGCCATTCCCCCTTGTCCTGTCCCTCCAGCTCCTGATGTTCTTTCCCAGGTTCCTTTCCCAAATCCTGCTGCTATGGAGGTGTTGGAAGGGCAAGGGTGGCATCCTTGTGACAGTTCATAACTCCTGGAAGGGATGACCCAAAGGTTTCTTTAAGCTGTGTGAAGGACAGTGTTTTAAATGAAATTCTCTGGGATCAATTTTAACTCACCTGAGCTTCTTTTAGAAGGACAGAGCCGTGGCACCAAATCCTGCACTGACCTGCAGGCCTGTCCTGTGTCACCTGTGGGATGGGGGCACCTGGCACTGGGAGTGTCACAGTCAATTGCTCAAGGAGCTGCACAGAGATCAAGGACATGGTCAGTACATTATAGATCCTTAATTTAATAACTGTACACCATTAAGAATTAGATGTTAATATATCAGTACAGAAAGACATGACACTGAATATTAATTGTCTCCATTTGAATGTGGCTTAATACATCCAGAATTTAAGGTCAATGTAATTACCTTTGCTACTAATTTAATTAGCATTTGTTTAGAAGAGAACATCCTTTGGCATTTGACAGCATTTAAGCTTTATGTTGCTTGTTCAGAAATAACTCCTGAGGGAAAAAGTCACTTAGGGATTGTCTGAAAAATCCCAAACTGTTTGGAAATTAAACTGTTGCTTCAATTTCTTTCCCATGCGTCTGCTCATACAAAAATAAGCCTTGGGGTTTTAGAATCTTCAATTTGCATGAAGGAATGTATCAGATAATGATAATAGTAATATTCACTGAATAGATTTGTGTCAGTTATCAGCAGCATCAGTTTCTCTGGAGAGGAGAAGTAAGTGATTTTTGTGCTTCTTTTGGGGTTTTTGTATATTTTAGACTATTGCTGCTGGTTGATGATGATGGTAACCTGTAACATGTGCAATATTTTGACTTCAATATTTTTAGTGATTTTTGAAGCCTAGAAAACTCGATGGCAGTTCACCTGCTGAAGTAGCAAAGGCTGATGCCGAGGTAAAAATCCATGAAAAATTCTGATACACATTTAGCAAACATGAAGGTCTTGCTATCTGCTGATAAGATGATCCAGCAGAGATTATCACACCCCCAGGAGGGTGCTTTTCCTCCATTTTTGCTTTAAATTCAGACTTCAAAATAACTTATCAAAAGACTATTTTTGGAGATTATACCCCTATAAAAATCTTCAAAACTGTCTTTTTTCCCCTAGTCTTCAAGCTTTTTTGCCCATCCTTTTACTGGCAGCATGATCTTAAAGCTCTTAAGCCCTTACAAAAGATAACATGCTCTTGATGAGGTTTAAAGATAGATTATTTCAGATTAATTTAAATGAACCAAGAATAAACTGACTCTGAGGAAAGCCTTCTACTGAACTAAGAATTTCTGCCTTTTTGTAGACTTAAAAGTGGAGTAATTAAAGTGGTGAATTTCTGTGTGGAGGGAAGGGCTTGGAAAAAGGACTATTGGCCTTTTATCTTTTGAATGAGGATTTTATAAACTCATTTGCCTTCAAAATATAATACCAATTTGGGGAAATTTCACTTGTGACCTCCTTTGTCATTTGAGGTGCATTGCAAAACACGCTGATTTTTGAGGAAAGACAGGTGAGTTCAGGCATTATTCTTTGCTCCCTAAAAACAAGGGAAGGGGGTTGAGAGGTGGAGTAACAGAAATGTGGATCATGGAAATGTTTTCCAGGTCAGGGCTCTTGCAGAAGGAGCTCCCTTCCCAGTGCTGATCTTCTCTCATCAGTGTGGTGATTATTCTACATTATTTCCTGGAGTCTGTGGCTGTGAGGTATCCTTGAGGTGGCTGAGGGAAAAGGGAGAGCTGCCTCACTATTTTCTGTCTGTAGGTTCTGTATCCCAACAGAAGGGGTTTGCATCCAGAAATCCAAGACAAAATGGTATTTCTCCATTGTAAACATTATGTAATGTAATTAATTCTAGAAATGCTTCATTATTTTCCATTTGTTAATCGTTCAGAGGACTTTTCCCCAAACCCTGAGACATTCACTGGCCTGGCTGCCTGGCACTGCGGGCAGGGATTGCCATCTGCTGGCAGTCAGCCCTGCCTGGAGCAGCAGAGGTTCCAGGAGAGATTCCCACTCCTCAGGTCCTGGAGGAGCTGTGTGACCTGCTGAGACCCCAGCAATGCCACCTGAGCCGGGCAGGGACAAAGGTGGGCAGGGACAAAGCCCCCGAGCGCCATGTGCCAAAGTGCCCGGGGTGATGCCGGGGGCACGGCCTGAGCTAACCAGAGTGTGCCAGGAGCCAGCGTGCACTCCTGGGCCTGTGGGCCAGTGATCTGGGAGTCAGTGACACTCCCTGGAGTGTTAAAGGGCTGGACAGGGCTTGGAGCACCCTGGTCTCCACCCACAGCAGGGTGTGGAACAAGATGGGCTTTAAGGTCCCTTCCAACCCAAACCAAGAACTGGTTTCCGAAAGCTAAAACCAGTCAATTCTGGGAGTTAAGTTTGGGGCAAAATACAGTGAAGAACCTACAGAAATGAGAATTAATGTCAAACAAGCAGCAAAGTCTCTGTTTGTGCCTGTAAATATTGCTCTGGGTCACTCAGGTGATCTGAACAGCAGCCAGAGTGCCCATGCCTGTCACCTTGGAGCATCCTTGGCCAGTGCCAGAGGGACCTCAGGCTGAGGAAGGGGGTTCAGGTGCTTCATTTTCTGTAACTGTTGTGGATTAATGTGAACAGGGGCAAAGGCACCCCATGGTGTGGAAACTCCTTTTCCAAAGCCTCCAAACAGTGAATACATCTTTCCTGAGGAATGTTTCAATACCAGCAGGTTTAGTTTGTTTAAAATCCCCAGCCCACACCTTTTTGTGTGCATAGAGCTGCTGACTGAGGCAGCAGAACCTCCGGGTTCTCTGCAAACAGGAATTGGCTCTGGCTGTCACAAGAGGGAACTGCAGCACCAGTTTGGAGCTGCTGTTCTTCACACACCTTTTCTCTAAGGACTCAGTGGTTCAGTCATATCTTCCTCCTAAAACTGCTCTGTTCTTATAAATAAGATTCTCTTTTAATTTGGGCATGAAATTGTCCATTTTTATTGCTTTTGAGAACTTTATTTCTGGTCAGGTAAAACTTGGTAATATCTTCAAGGCTCTTCAAGGCTTGCAAAGCTTTTTTGAATTAAGTGATTTGCCATGGTAATTTTAAAAGTGTATTTTTCCCAGCACAGAGGGTTCATTTTAAAAGGAATATATAAGCTATAGGAAAAGCAAGGACAAGGATCCCTCTGATTTTCTCCCTTGGGTAGATGGACTGCAAAAGGAGGGAACATCTCCACAGAGGTATGGAGTCAGAGAAGCTGATGCCAGAATCACCTGGAAAAGGCAGGAGAAGATGACCTGGCTGGTTGTCTGCAAAAGGGGTGGGAGTGAGGCAGCCCCTCCAGGTCACAGTGCCTGTCTGGCACCAGGATCCCAGGGGTGCAGCTGGCATTCCCAGCCGTGAGTGCGGAGGGTGGGGAGCTCCCTGTCACTCACAGGAACTGCTGGGACACACTGGGGGGTCCCTGCACCGGGGTATGGCTTGGATTTATCTGAAGTTTTCTTCAGCTCTTGAATTTTGTCCCAACCTTGCTCTTCCAAGTTTTTGAGAACAGGGAGTCCTCAAGTGACCAGGTAAGAGCAGGATATCTGCAGGTGTCTCTGCTGGGGAAGGTGACTTTAGGGCTGGCTTGTACCCACTTGAGCTGTAGCACCACCTTGATGGTGCTGGGCTGATGGTTGGACTTGGTGATCTTAAAGGTCTTTTCCAACATTAACCATTACCAGATTCTACAAAATTGTAGAATAAAAGATTCTGAAGAAACCCTTCATTTTGCTTTAAAGAGGACATTGAAATTAACTTGCTCCATTTTATCCAGTGTTTATGGTCAACTGAAATGGTCAGATCAAGAAATAAATTAGCTAGATCTTAGACAAACACAACATTTTAGAAGGTCTTTCACAATTTATGATAATGAACATACCCTTTTTTCTTCAGCCAGTTTGTGTTTTGCCATTGTGTTCCTTGCTGGCACAAGCCAGTGTTCTTTCAGAGGACACACTAAGATCAAATAAAGATGTTTTCAGCCCGTGTCTGACTTTGCCCAGCACATGAGCTGAAATCACACAGGCCAGTGGTTGGTTGTGAACACAGCATCTTCACTCTGGTCAGTTGTCTTCAACCAGGAAATGTAGGGCTGGACCAACAACTGGGACACGTATCCCAGCTGAGCGGTTCAGTCTCTTGTTTTTCACAAGTTAGAACAAAGGAGCAGCCAAAGATGTAATCCAGTCTCCAGCTGTTCCCACCACTGTGTCCCACCTCCTGTGTCCAGGTACGGCCAGAGCACGCTGGTGAAGCCCTTGCTGGGCTGCTCCTGCCTCCTGCTCTGCTGCCTCCCCTGCTCAGCCCCCTCTGGAGGAACCTTTCTCTGCCCACTGAGCCTCGAGTGGTAGGTGAGGGGTGGTGATCAGTTGGCTGCAACTGCTGCACGGCAGTCTGGGGGCTGTGTGTGTCCTGGGGGTGCCCTGGGGCTCCTCCCAGCTTTGTGCCACCACCATGGAGCAGTGCAAGAGGTGATGACTGGCCAAAAACACCTCCCTGTGCCTGCACCAGGCAGTTTTCCTTAAACTTTGCTGCACACAGAGTGCACTGCAGGTTATTTTTTCTCATCCAAAGAAACAGAATGGAGTAATTATTAACTTCATTGTTCTGTCACAGCAGAAAAATCACATGGAAAATGCAGCATGGTAAGCCTGGAGTTCTAACTTGGTCAAGGATTCAGTGCAAATCCAAGTGACACATTAAATGCCTTTCAGTTCTGAAGAAAATGCCAAGGAGACAGTAAAAGCCACAGCAACAGGTTGCAGTAATGTATAAATCATAACCCACATCCTCCAGAAAGCTGCCATTTCTCAAATCATAAATCCCTGGTGTGCGATGGGCTGGGTTCCCTTCCAGAATAATAATCACAGGACAGGAAGAAATGGGTGAAGTTTTTATCTGAAGAATCTGAAACCTGTCCTGTGGCTGACCCTGAGCTGGGCAGCTTTGGAGGCTGAGCTGTTCCTGGGGGGGCTCAGTGCCAGTTCAGCTCAGGGGAAGGGCACGGCTGCAGAGCTGCTCTGGGTCCGACAGTCTGTGGTTACGGACATTGGGCTCCGTGTCCAGCTGCTGCCATGGCCGGGCTGTGCCCTGGGCTGTGCCCTGCCCTGGGCTGTGCCCTGGGCTCGTGGTGCTGCTCCTCACCTCGCAGCCAGCCCCGGCTCTGCGGGGCCCCAGCGATGCCGGGAGCTGCCGCCGGGGAATGCGGTGTCGGGGAGATGGGGCCGTGCCCTGCGCCGGCTCCAGAGGAATTTGCTGTCCCTCAGCTGCCAGGGATGGAGCCGTACAAAGGCAAAGCCCACCTCGTTATCGATGCTATTCTGAGACACCAGTGGGGACTGATCCAGGAATGGCAGAGCTCATGGAGAGCTCTACACCGTGGTACTTTTCCCCGTCGTATTTGTGGCTGTTCTTTGCGGGAATCTCAGCATTCAGCTGAGTGATGCTTCTCTCTGCCAGGAGAAATGATGTGCAGATCCAGAACCTCAGGAAGCAGCATGTGGAATTAATTATTTAGTAGCTTAATATATGGATTTTTTCAGGTCTTTGGTTGCATAGTTATCAAATAAATCAGCTTTTATTTTCATGATGTAAATATGAGTAGAAGTAATGTCTAGCAATTTGTAAGGGACCTTTCAAATGCTAAGATTGGTGTGACTAATAAAATGCATTTCATTAGACAAATTTTCCACACATAAACCTATTTTGAGAATGCAATAATATGATATTCTCATATGTTAGTCTGCAGGTCACAAGAGAGTATGGTAAAGTCATAAAATAATTCAAGGCATATAAACTTGGCTTTTGATTCGCTAGTAAATCAGGATTTTTTCTTAAAGGAAAAAGATCAATTGAAAGAAATGTGATTTAAAAATTAATACCAGTATTACAAAGCTATAAAGACTTTATTACTTGGAGCATTCCCTTTGTGAAGATGAGTTGATCTGTCCTTCTAATCTCCTGTAAAGCAGTGTAGGCTGCAGTTATTTATAGGGATCATATAGAATTTGTAAAACAAAGCGTTTCTTTGCCAGCCTCCTGCATGTGGGTGCAGATTCCCAGAGGTTACAAGTACAGTAACAAAGACAGAAATGTGACATTCCAGTATTTGATCTCTGGGTACTGGTGCAGTGATGAAGATTGGGATGCGCTCTAAACATATTGGATATTTTAACACAAAAAATGGCCAACTTGCCTTGCAAAGTGGGGGGAGGTCAGTGAGGTTCTGACAGTTCCTGCCCAAACACCAGGCACTAAAAGGATTTTTCCCCTTAGAATCACTTCTCTTACAGAAAGCTTTGCAGCCCTGCTGCCTTACTCTGTTCCTCCCTAATTTTGGCCCCAATTCCCTTAAAGCACTGTAGACATTTCAAGCATTTGAAGTGATTCCCAGCTTTAAGCAGTTAATGCGAATGAAGTCCCAGAGGCTGCCCCAAAGGTTGCCCTGAGACCAATCTGTCTGAGCACCTCAGTGAATCTCATTTCTGAGCCCAACTGCCCGTGTGAGTGTAACTCTGGATGTTGAGTATCTCAGTGTCCCAGCACAAACACAGAGGGAAAACATAAAAAAGATCACGTAATTGGAAACACAAATAGAAATGAGGGAATTGTTGTTCTTGTGTGTTGTTCTTCATCAGCAAAGCAGTAGATGCGTTTTGCCACGGATCATTCTGAGTATTTTCTTAAGCCTTGTGTCCTCTCCTTGTTTTTGTATTTTGAAGCTGTCCCTCTGCTCTTTTTTGGCTGTTGGACTGAGCTCTATTGTAGAATTGATGTCTGCAGTTCATTCCTCAGTTCCCAACAGAAGATGTGTTGTTTAAAATAATGTCTATATTGTTACTCTATTCTTTGCTGCAGTTACAGCTTTTATCTCCTTTAAGTCCAGCTTTGGACGTGCAGGACAGCACTGACTGGGGAGCAGTTACCCAAACTGGTGTGAGCAGCAATGACTCGCTGCCCTTGCTTGTGGCAACTGGGCCTGGAAGGATCCCAATCCATGAAGGTCAGATGGTCTTGTCAGGAATACATGATTCCTGGTGGAAATTATTTCCATGAGATCAGATGCATATATATAATTAGCAGAACCAAAACAGATAGGATTCTTACAGGAGCAGCTGTGCAGCCAACAAAGTTACTGTATCAGAGATTTTTTTTTCAATAAATATTTTACACAGAGTCATATTTCTTTTTACAACATATTGGATCTTATCCCAAAAGGATTTGCTTTATAGCAAAGCCAGACAAAGAAAGTAAAGCTCAGAGTTTATTCTCGTGTCTCAAAATGTTATGATAGGCTGAACTGTGCATGGCATAATAAAGTGTTCCATAGCCCTGAGTTTTATTGTGAGATTGCTCCCATTTTGGAGAAGCAGTAATGAAATCCCCTTCCTTAGGTGGTGTCTGGGGAAGGGCTGTCCCTCCCAGGTGTGTTGTAGCCGTGATGTTGGACATGTTCCTGCCCCCCTGCTCTTCCCCTGTGGAGGGATCCCTGCAAAGCAGCCCTTCCTTGGGATTGAACTTCTCCTGCAAGTATGAGATAGCTGGTGGTGCTTAGCAGAGAATTAACAACGACAGGAATCCTGCACAGGGATCCTGAACAGCGCTTGGCTGGACTTTTCATTGGAACGGGATGAGAGAAGATTGGGGGACTCAGAGCACACCAGATCCCTGTGATACTGGAATTACAGGGGTGGTCAGGAGGAATGTCTGAACTTACCATGGCTATAAAGAGACCATAAAGCAATTTTCACCCTTGTTTCCCTCCCTCTTTAATAAGCTGACCCATCTTTAGACAGATTTCTCTGAAATAGAGGTGCAGTTGGAGGAACAGGCAGAGGTAACCTTGAACCCCTGAATTCCTGCCTTTTTAGACAATTGAATGCTTATAGCCAACCCCTGGCACCAGTGAGCCAGGCAGCTGCAGCACATTCCAAATATTGCTCTATTTAAAGCATCCCAGGGCTCCCAGAGCAACTGCAGAGGCAAACCTTAACCTGCCATTAAACTAGCAGAGGGGGAATGGCAGAACCAGGTAAGAGGCACAATTAGATGTGAATGTGATAATATACTGAAATTAATAGAGCTGAGCAATGCAGTGTGAACATACTCAGCTACTTGTATTCTTGTCTGATACACGATATATATTTTACTTTTCAGTATGAAAGTGTAATTACTTTAAAAGCTAATTCTGTTAACAGCTTGGGTTCCTCCTGTATTTTCGACTCCTACTAGTTTTGTTTTTTTTCTGTAGTTGTCATTCCAAGTTAGCTAATACAATAGAACAGTGTGTGAAATGAGTTGTTTGACAGCATTTTGGTTATATTGTGTGTAGCTGAGCTCCAACTGTAGTGCCAAGTGAACACAGAATAATTTAGATTTTAACCCCACAAAGCTCAAGTGTCAGAGCAAAATGAAATTTTAATAATGACCTTTCCATTGTAAGCACACTTTACTCTCTCTAAGGAGAAAAGGCAGTTCATAAAAATGCATTTTATATGTGTTGTCATTTTTTATTTATTTCACTTAAATTTACAGCTGTAGCTGTGGTGTGTGCTGTGTGCACAGTTACTCAGGTAACACTTGTAAAGGGAACTTTTTAATATGTCTTCTTAGCTACGTTCAAAGTTTTTAAGGACTTATCTCCTGTTTTTTTTCACCATTGACTCTGGTATCTAGGGAGAGTGAGTTTTGCTAAGGTACAACAGGATGCTGAACACTGTTTATTTATCTGAGTTTTCATTGATAGCCCCAGAAATTACCCTGATACTGGGTTAAACTGGAGCTCCCATTACAAGCCCCCATAGTCAGTAGCCTCAGCAGCATCAGCAGAGCTCTGACAAACCCCTCGGTGCAGCCCAGCAGAGCCCAGCCCTGTGTTTGTGATTAGACCTTTGGAGAAATGGCAAGTCCAGGGAAATGATCCCCAGCAGCTTCACTGTACACAGTGTCAAAGCAGTAGCTGTTTCTAAATGAAACACATGAGGGACTCCCCTGGGGCAAGAGGACACCCAGTTTCAGGGCAGGATTTGTTTGCTGTGTGGTTGTTAATGTTTTTAATGTTTTCATGGCAGCACATGCAGATCTCTCTCTGTGCTCTCCCTCCCCCTCTGGCAGACACACTGTGCAGTGTCATGGTGAGACAGGTTTGCTGAGCTTTAGAAGAACAAGGTGGCAATCCTTAAATTATTAAGCTTCCCTCCGAGTCTGCCTGCTTGATCTAAACTGTGCAAGGTGTTGTGAATTGTTTTACATAATTTATTAATCCCTTCAAAAACCATTAACTGTGTAAAGATGTGCTGTAAGAGGCTGTAATATATTGGTAAGTAATAGGATCTCAAAGGTTGTTATTCTGCTTTCTGGCAAGAGTCTGCTGTTTGCTGGAAACTGATAGAAGGGTCTCTAAAATTCTGATGTTGCATGGAGATTTATTTATGTAAAGCCAGTCCTGCTTCCCTTGTGCTCCATAGAGAACCATGGCCTGCGCTGGGCTCCACTGAGCAGCCTGAACAGGGGTGGTGGCTCAGCCACCCTGGGACATCCCCACTGCAAACTTGTGGTATTTTCCTTCTGGAAAGGAGGGAACACCTTTGCAGTGGGTAATTACCTCAACCTGAGCTACCCCATAACACCGTGGAGGCAGGATAGGAGAGGGCTATGGTGGGCAGAGAGATGAGCTGTGAACCCCTGGTGTGCAGCCGCTGCCAGCCTCCCTTTGGGATGTGGGAGCCCATCCAGCCTCTCCTCACTGCAGCCCCAGGCACACAGATCTGGACTGGCTGCAATGTTAAATAATCACTATTTTTGGTTTACTGTCACCAGCCCAGAGAAGCTCCTGGCAGGTGCTGCAGGTGTCAGGGCTCGGATCCAGGCTCTGCTGTCAGTAAGTCCAGTGAGGATGTTCTCCTGTGGAGCTGAAGGGCAGCCCTGTGCTCATCTCCTCCCTGTCCCCTCTGGGCTTTGGATTCTCACTGGAAGGCCCCAGGACACGGTGACTGTGCTGGAAACAGCCTGTGTGGCCTGAGCTGCCGGGTGTCCCTTTGCTCTGTGACAGTCCTGGGTTGGGTGGGATTCATTTAGCGAGTTCCCTGTCAGTGTAACGTGACCCCCTCTTTTCTGTGCCAGCCCAGGCCCCGCTGTCCCGCCTGGTGGTCCCCGTGCTGCTGGCGCTCGGCTGGATCGTGGGCTGTGCCCTCATGGTCTACATTGTCTTCTCCTGATGCAGGAAGGGATGGCAGAGTCACACAGCAGCCCTGCAGTAAGTGAGGCCAGTGGCACACAGCAGCCTCCCCTGCCCTGCTTGGCACTGCCACCCTTTTACATGGAATTTTCTGTGTCTTACAGGTCAGAAGAACCTACAATGATGTTGATTAGAAGAACATGGAAGTTTATTTGAGATTTCTAACGACTAAAAGAAGTATAAACTGAGTTATTTTTAATATCAATAATGTAAAGGTCGTGCACACTTTTTATCCACAGCATTAGGAAGAATCACCAAACCAATTTCCCTGTTCTCAGATTATTTGCAGTTGAGGGGGTGGTTTTTGGAATCTTGTGGTAGGTCAGATACCTGCCTGCTTGCTGAACAGCAAACTTTTAAAATAGCTGCTATCAGCTAAGGAACTATAAGCTTGCTAGAAACAGGCAAGGGTTAATTTCTCATGGGGCCTGGGCAAGTATTTTTAGCCTTATTATGGGGAAAATCTCTTGGAATCTATTGTTATGAAACAGAAACATGCATGTCCTTCGAAAAGAAAACCTCAGGCTTATTTGGGGCTGGGAGGGTCGTACAGCTGAGTGTGTCTGCAATCTCAAGCTCACTGAGGGCCCTGAGTCTCTTGTACTGGGGGGTTTGCTTTCTTTAATTGTAATTGGAGATAATTATATTCCCCCCGTCAGTAATAAGCCTTGTGAACTTCCAGTGACTTTGCCAATTAAATCACAGCTGAGCATCAGATCACTGCATTTTCACAGACAGCTTTGGGTTTTTGAGCATGAAGATTTTTATACTGAAGAACTGCCGTTCTCAGAAGATGAAATCATTAATAATTGAACGCCCAGTTAAAGCAGAGAATTGATTGAGAGAGGCATGTCTGGAAGATCCCAGCAAGATGTATGCTTAAGGGAATGTGAAAAAATCGTAATGATCCCTGATGGGGTTAAATAGAGAAGGAAGCTATTTTTTTGACTCCTGCTCACACAATTTGTATAATTTTGAGAATGTGAGGAAGGCACATCAGTCCGACATCCTGTCTCCATCTGTGGGCACTGTCTGTTGAGCTTTAGGAATGGAAACACAAATAGATTTGACCATAGTGCAGCCATGAACATTCCTGGGCCACTCCAGCAGTCAGCAGGAGCACTGAAGTGTGGCATTCTGTTTGGGAATTGTCTTAACACCAGGTTTCTTCACCTGTGAACGAACTGAGGGCAGAGGGAGGATCCAGTCTCATCTGATGCCTTGAAAGAGAGGGGCTAAGTCCTGGAGATTGCCGATCCCTGCACAGCTGCAGTGTCCCTGAGCAGCACATCAGGGAGTCCCCGCAGGTGGGAACACCCCCCTCCCTGCAGGGGCTGGCTGAGCTCGGAGCCCACCCTGAGCTCCACCTCAGGGTCTCCCCTCAGGACCAATTCCTCAGTGTCTAAGACTGAGCCCACCCAGACTGATCCAGCTGTGACTGACACAGGGCCAGCAGTGACTCCACAGTGACCATGTCCATGTTTTTACAACTCAGTTCATTTACCAGGCACAGAGGGAAATAGTTCTGAAAGATCCCGCTGGCCCAAACAGGTCTTTGGGTGCCTAACAATGCTGGAAATCGAATGTTTCCAATTAAAATGTTACAGAGCTAAAACATAAACACTACAATCTGGTTTAGCTTTACCTGACTTTTGAGATCTGATTTGGCAGAGGAAACCAAAATAACTTTGTAGGCTGGCTTCAATGTCATCGAGCTGACTTGCTGTATACAAAGGAGAAGTTTCTGCCAGTTTTATGGGGTAATAAAGAGAGGATTATTCCAAGAAAATATGCATCCCCCACGCTGTTGGAAGATCACTGAGCACTCTGCAGAGTGACCTTTTGTAACCACCTTCAGATAACCCACTCGGGTGTCTGCTCGTGGTGCAGCTGTACAGCGTGAAGCTCCCCTTACATGCAGGGGTAAAAGGGGCAGCGAAAGGTTTGGGGCTTTTCATTCCTGAAAAATCAAACGAGTGTTTCAGAGCTGGGTTCTTTTCTCTCACAGAGATGCTGGTGATTGAGGGGGAAAAAACCATGCACATTCAGATTTCTTGCAAAATGCTGGTGCTACACTATTAAAGTGAGGTGATAGCTTCAGTTTTTGTCACCATGTCAGGCCACTACAATATTGTTACAGTATAATGCCAGGCTTGCCCCACGGCCTCTGCCTGGCTTTCCCTGTTTCCCCTGAACAGCTCTTGGAGTAAATTGAGTGGGGAGGAGTCTCTGTCCCCCTGTCCTGGGATGCTGCCTGTGGCATCCTGGAAACTTTTCCACGCTCATGTTTATATTCTTTCAATGCTTGTAATCCCATCTAAGGGTGTTGGTGGACACAGAGCATGACTGCATTCCTGTCCGTGGTGCAGAGTGGTGCCGTGCGAATAACACCTGCCTGTGAACCAGGGTTTATTGTGGGACATTCCCAGTCCCACGCCAAGGACAGAGGCTGCAGGGCGCGTTGCGCTCCGGCCGTGCCTCTCCTGCCGCACAGACGGCCCCGGCCCGGGGCAGAGGCCGAGCGGCTCCGGCCGTGCCTCTCCTGCCGCACAGACGGCCCCGGCCCGGGGCAGAGGCCGAGCGGCTCCGGCCGTGCCTCTCCTGCCGCACAGACGGCCCCGGCCCGGGGCAGAGGCCGAGCGGCTCCGGCCGTGCCTCTCCTGCCGCACAGACGGCCCCGGCCCGGGGCAGAGGCCGAGCGGCTCCGGCCGCCAGCCCCCAGCGCCCCTCACCCCCGGCCGTGCGTGCGCCGCTGCCGCGGGGGGCGCTCCCTCACCTGCCCGGGGCCCTCAGGAGCCCCTCGGAGCCGCCCCGGCCCCGCTCCAGCGCGGCTGCCCCGGTGCGAGCCCCGGCCCCGGCCCCGGCCCCGGCCCCGGCACGGCACGGCACGGCACGGCACGGCACCTGGAGCCCCGGATCGCCCGGGCCCTCGGCGGGCACGGCTCAGGTAGGAGCCCCGGGCGGCGCTGGCGGCGGCGGGGCCGCAGGGCACAGCCCAGGGGAGGGCGCTCCCTCACCTGCGCAGGGTCCGCCTGGCGCTGCTCGCCCTCAGTCTCCAGCCCCGTTCCAGCATCCTCAGAGCGCTGCGGGCTTTTTTTTGTCCTTGTTCTGTGCAAAGCTGGGGGAAGTGTTGGTTTCTGTGTGAAAACAGAGGAGCTCTGGGTTTCCCCTCTCTGTGAGAGGCTCGTTCCTGCGCAAAGCCAATGCGGGGAGTTGTGTGAAGGATTTTTTTTGTTGTGGTCTGTGTTTCCTGAGCTGCGGGGCTCAGGGGCAAGTGCAGACATTCATTTGCAGAGAATTTTTGTTTTGTATTTTTATAATTCCTATGAAGAACACACACTGCATTTGGCTCATAATTTCAGTTTATTATCAAAATGTTTTGATCAGATGACAAACTCAGAAAGCTAAAAGGACATAGGTTTTTAAATAGACCTATTGTAGCAGTCATCTGAGGTATCTGGTACTTGGTTTGGGAATGTCTTTGCTTTGATAAACAAAGCAGTAAGTTCCTTTGAAATCTGCATGAGGATGTTTAATACCTATCATTGCAGATTTAAAGCCTTTTACCTTCTTACCTAAAGCTCCTTCAGACTCGTGCAATCAGCTGTGCAGCTTTCCTGATGAGAGGACTGACATTAATCAGAACATGTACAAGTTATGTGCAGGATCAGAGCCTAAGCACTGACAGAGTCAGCCTGAAAACTCCAATGTTGGTGCCCTCCATTGGAGAACTCAGTTTTGTAGGCTTTATCTTATTGCCTGATACCATGCTTTACTCCAATTTCCCAGTTCTATGCAGCCACTGATAAAATATGTTACAATACTTCAAGTCAAAAGTGTAGCTCAAGATTTAAATATAAAAACTATGATTTATACATTACTAGAAACTTTAAAAAAGAGCAACTTTAGAGAAAGCAAGAAAAAGCTTAGAAAATTGTGAAAGGGTCTTTGATCACAATCTTACAGATTATAGGTACAGAAATTAATAAATTACCTACAATTTCAGTTGGGCTGGAAAGCTGTAAATAAACTGTTGTAAATAGGGACTTCAGGTAATACACGCTGGAGTAATTAGTGACAAGTTACTTAAGTACAGCATGTCTTTGGACTCCTCTTGTGTAAATGGTTTCAAGTAAAAATGAAAACATTTGGTAGAACAGATTTCCCATAACAGCACAGGGTACAAAGTCTGACACTGGGAGATAAACCATCATCTCTCTATCATGTCATGATGGCTAAAATGTGTGTTACTGAGTATTTCCTTCCTCCCCCGATCAGAAATCTGCATTCACCGTCCGGGGGGAGATCATGTGTTATGCTTTGCCATTTTAAAATGAATCCAAAAAGCCACTGGCTGTGGGGGCAGGATTAAAACTACAGGTGAAGTGTTGCTGAGCACTGCCAGGTGAGTTGAGTCCTACAAGTTTCCGGGGAGGAGAAGCGCCTTAGTCCTTCTTCAGTGCTGTGATGGGTGATGATTTGGGGTTTGCATGTTTACCAAAAATTACAGTCATCTCTCTAGCATATTCCCCTCAGTTTTGTTCCCTCCTCCCCTTTCCAAAATCAATTGGAAAGGTCTCTTTTCCTGGAAAGGTCCTTGAGATGTGAGGTTTGCAGTCCATCACCAAACGCGGCACTTCTTAGCAGGATCCATGTTGTCTCTCGTGGTGCATGAAAAGGCTTCTGAAAACTCTGGGGAGTTCTGCAGTGATCCCAGGACCCTTTAAAACAAAGCAACATGCTGTCATTGCTGCTCGCCTTGGTTTGAAACATACAACATGACCCATATTTTGTAATTTGGTTTTTGTCACCTCACAGTAGTGTGGGGAACACCCTGTTGCTGAGCTCAGACTGTTGCTTCGTTTCACCTCAAGGGCTGGCTGTGTTTTTTTCTTCAGTTTGTCTTGCCCCTACTGCAACCCGAAAAATACAGGACCTGTCTTCTCCTCATGGCTGGCTCTCACAAGCCAGTTCTTTCACCTAGAACAGATTTCTTGCTTGTCAATAGTTGTCACTAAGGATTTTTTCAGCTACGTTTTGCTGACAAGTTTCTTGGTGAAGGGAAAACAAGACCCTGAGGTCACGGGCTGTGGTGGTAACTTGTCAGTGAATGTTCATTTACATTTTTACACCAACCAAGTTTTAACTGAGATCATACTGCTCCTCTGGGCGTTCTGCACAGATTTTCCAGTGAATGAGTTTCCTGGCAAAAAGATTCATACAAACAATGGCTTTGAACTGAACATGGGAAGTGAGTATGGGGCCATTCCAGCTAAGGCTGATTTTATATGTGTAATTGTGAACATGTGTGAGTAGATCTGCTAAGAGTCACTTGTTCCTTCAGGAACATACCTATGCAGGGAAACAGCCTCCAGTGTCAAATACAGATACTGAGGGACACTGATTGTGGCCCAGTTCTTTAAAGAACTCTTTCTTTGAGTAATTCATGGTTATTCTGAGAATTATGCTGATCATTAGAACCAGGATATGCCCACAGAAGCTGAGGTGAAGTTCAGCAGTGACACCTGCAACACTTCAATTGTTGTACAAGGCCAAAAGTGACTCCCTGGTCTTGGGAGCCAGCAGTGGAACAGGAGATGGCACAGAAAAAGGGTTATCAAAAAAGTCATGCATTTTGGTGATCTAGCTGTACTTCACTGTTCCAATGAACTAGAACTGCTAAAATGGGATGCTCTGCAATTAACAATTTTTTTAACGAGCTGCCTGTCCTACTTGTAAGGAGTGTCAGTGCAGCAGGTGTTGAAAAGGCTCATCCCACTCCCCAAATAATAATTGAAAAAGACACGTTGGGAGCCTTTGTGACCCTTGTACAGTATGTTATTAGGTGTTAATTTTGTGGGTATGTCTCATGACATGCTTTCTATTTTAGAGCTCTTAGGGGGCCTCACCCTGTAAATGAGAATTCTAAGAATTCTCATTCTAAGAATGTTGTCTGGTTTCTCATGAACACTTGCATCATTGCATATAAAGTTTATAGCCTGTCCGACCGAGGTACAGACAGCACAACACAACGTAATCTATCCAGGGTACACACAAACACAGCTTGTTACACTGAGATGCTGAACTAGTGTACTTCAAAGGCCTTGTGCCTCATCCAAATCAGATGTACCGAGGCTCTGAAGAGCTTCTGGAGCCTCATTAGCACTGAGACCAGACAGGAATGATTGTAGGATCTGGTGCACAAACTGCCTCTGGGAGAGACCCCAGATAGTACAACCCACCCGCAATGAAACCAGGCAAGGAACAGTCGCTGCTTTCACTAAATATTTGAGTGTGTGGGATAAACAAGATTTGGTGAAAGGCTGTTGAAAGAAAGATATTGAAATAATTGTAGTGGATCGTATCAGCAGAGAACTTGGCTATTATGGACATGGAGCTGGGAGATGACTCAGCCTTCCAGAGCCAGCAGATGCTGTGATGGCTGCACTACCACTGATCTCGTGGCATTGGACCAAACAGGTTTATTAGAGCACATTGTTACACTGCTGATGAATAGGCTGCTCTGACTTCAGATAAAAAGAAAAGATCCTAGTCTGGCCCAAAACCTTCCACTCTGAGCAGGCACATTTCCTGCATGGCTCTACTGAATTGAGCCCAGCTGATCTTGGGAAGGCTGGCTGAGCACACCAGACACAAAATACACATCTGCTGTTGTACCACAGCACATGGGTTTGTTAAGAGTGAGGGTCAGGGATCTCTCACTGATTTTACCTGCAACTTCAGTGGAGGACAAAACTCCATCTGTGCTGTTGGTGTAAAAGAACCTTACCAGGCGCAACTGTGGGAGCCAGGGGACTTGTGAATGAGGCCTGGATTCCAGACACAGGCACTGGGACTCTGCTGTAACAGTTGCACAGTGACAGCCGGGTGATGGTGTGTGTGTCCTGTTGAATTAAGTTGGATCTTCTCAAGGATGAGACAACTGTCCCACATCCTTACTCTGCCTGTGGAGCTTCCTGGGAAGGGCTTTGCCTGTTGGTGCAGCACAGGGCAGTGCTGGGCTGGAAGGGACAGGGACAGCCCAGCCCATCTGTCTCCTGTTAAACAGCTCCAGTGTGCTCTGCCTTTCAATGTGTGTATGTTAAACCTCCCCTGGGAAGGGCAGCCCAGCCCTTGGGCAGCATCCTTTCAGTTCCACCACAAACAGCCGTGTTACAGAGGTGTTACACTTTGGGACTGCACTGAGCATTGTTGGCTGTGCTGACCTGAATTTGCCTGGGCTGTGCACGTCTGTCTTGATGGAGTTCACTGCATATTCTGGTCTGTATGTTCCACACCAGACCTGCACAGGTAACGAAGGAAAGCATCATTAGCCCTAAGATTGTACTGGAAGAGATCTGCTGTCATTTAACTACGAAACACCTAAAGTTCATGAGAATAAATTCCACATTACAACATAGAGAAGAAAAGGTGTATTTTGTTAAAAAAAGTATGTCACTGACCTCAGACAAAGGCACTTAGGCACAAGAAACCCTACCAGGCTTATGAGTACTGAATTAATTTCTTTACGGAAGATAAAAATCATCTAACAAGACTTTATTTTCACTGCTTTGCAGTGAACACTGCTCAGCTCTGCAGCTCTGCCAGCTCTTAGTTAGCCCATGGGAGTCAGCCTGTTCTGACTTGCTGTTAAACTGTAATGTCAAGTGGTTTTCAAAGCCCTCAGACAAGAAGGATACCTGTGCAAAGTTCAGAAAAAACAGCTGTTTGTGGTTCATGTCGAGACCAGGAAGAAGTTTTTCTTTTCCATGTTTTCTCACAAAGTTTTCATAAGCCTGTAGAATGAAGTGAATAGAAATGTTATCACTTTGAGCCCAGACAGTCAAAATGAAATGATGACAAGGAGGAACATGGATTCTTTGACATAATTAATCGTTGTCTCCCTGGCCATCCATCCCACATATGCCACCTTGAAGCAGAAGACCACAGGGCCATTTCTTAGTACTGTGCTGTCAATTATCTAATGCTGCATTATGAAAAAGAGATTTTTTCCACTGTGGGTTTTTGGGGGTCTGGTTTTTTTTAAGTGAATTGCAGAAGACTTTAACACCTTGCCATAGGAAGAACAGCTGCTTTCATGTTTCTTATGGAGACGTGTCAAACGATGTGTTGTTAGTGTATCATCACTGATGAAAGATGCTGGAGAAATGCTCTGCCTGAGGTCAGTGCCAAAGTACTGCCCAAGTGCAGCTGAGGAATAAGCAGATAGCAGGTCCATGGAAAAGGCTCTGGAAGTTTCAGTGGATAACAGCTGAACGAGAGCCAACAGTGCCACAGCACTGCAAAACAGGCAAGTGTTGTATTGGGATGTGTAAACAGGAGTGGCTTATATGAAATACATGAAGTAATCCTGCTACTCCACTTGGCACTGGCCAGGCCTCAGCTGGAGCACTCTGTCCAGTTTTGGGCACTGCCCTTCAAGAAAGATGTGAACCAACTGGAGAGAGTCCAGAAGAAAGCAGCAAGAATGAGCAGAGGTCTAGCAAACATGACCTATGAGGAAAGATCGAAAGAATTGGGTTTGTTTAGTCTAAAGGAGACAAGTCTGGGCCTTGAAGCATGTAAGTCTTCAAATATGTGAAAGGTCACAGGAGAGAAAGGAGCAGATTGTTGTGTTTGCACTGTTGGAAGCAGAGCCATGGTGGCACTGGGAGTGCCACGAGGAGGCAGTGGGAATGCTCCTGTGGGAGGCTGGAAGGATACAGAAGGGGTTGATTCTACCTGCATGGAGAGAGGGGTGGAATATTGACCTCTCAAGATTCCTTTTGGACCTTTTTTACTATTTATATGATGTCATAATAATTTTTAATATTTCTGACCTAATTTTTTTGGCTACTCCCATTCCTTTCAGAAAGCATGTCCCCTTTCATGGCTTTGTACTTTGCACAAATGTTCCAGTAACTGAAGATCAGTCTAATCTAATAAGCCTGATGCCTCTTTTAGGCTTCCAAATCATTCTTTAAACTCTCATTATCAATTGTCTTTGCCCTCAAACATATCCATTTCCAGTGAGAACTTGGAGAAGAGTGAGTTGGCCCATGCATCCCAGGGGCTCTTTGTTGAGCAGTGCCAGCAGTCCATTGTCAAGTGTTGAGTATTTTGCCACAGAACAATGTGTTCAGGGAAGGAGAAGGAGGATAGTGCTGTTGAGGCTTGCAGCCATCAGATTTGTCAATAACAAGAAGAGCTGATAGAGAAGCTGACTCGCTACTCTCTTCCAGACCATGTTCACAAAAAGAACCTGTGTCTCTCTGACTGTCAGTCTCAATGGTGGCCAATCTACAGAGTCCAGCAGCTGTTTCAGGAAGAGAAGGAAAGGAAAGCCAAAAAGCATCCAGCTCCCATGGAAGGCATAGTGCAGGGAGTCCAGTGTCTCTGATGTCTTGGGATACCAGCACAGAGGACGCAAGACACCTTTACAAGATGAACAGCAAAGTTTTTGTTTATGTTTATGGGTCAGAAGAAAGTCATTCTGCTCCTCCTTCTTGCCATAAAAGAGCTGGTGAAAAAGACAGCCAGCAGCAGACAGCTGCTGGTGTCAGCACTTCAGTTAGGTCATGGTCCAAGTGTGAGCCAGTGAATGTTTCCATTCCACACATTCCTCATTCACAATGGAAAAAAAAAAAAAAAAGTTAGTTTAAGAAGAGTTCCCTAGGAACAGGTAATATGTAGCCTGACATGATTAACAGGATGAGGGAAATACTTCAGCTGGCCAAGAGCTTTAATCCATGTCTTGATGGCACAGTAGGTCTAGTCCTGTCCCTAACACAGAAACATGTTTCTTCTTCCAAGGCTCTGAAACTGATTTTCTTAATCTCTGACAGCTTCAGCTAAAACAGAAAAATGGATACTTCTTACCTTGTATGCTTGTCTCACACCCCCATTATCAGCAATGTTTTCTCCTAGTGTGTTGATTCCACTCAGCTGTAAAATAGAAAGGAAAAGTATTGGTTTCTGAAAAAAGAGCTCATCCGAGACCTACACCAAGCTTTGTGCATTTTCCACTTTCTAAAGGCAAGAATTACCTTAAAATCTGAAGATTCCTAAGTCAGTCAAATATCACTGAAGATGATGAAGCTTCGGTAATGGGAAATCTCTAATTTTATTTTTTAAAAAATATATTCTTAACCTTTAGCCCAACATACTGATTTATGATAGTCAAAGCTGCAAAATCTAGAATCATCCTTTAAATTTAACGTGTGAATAAAAGGGCAGAAAAATATGGTAAAATTTTCTTCTCTATTTTTACTGGCCTCTCTCTGAGTCCCAACACTTCAACACATTTTGGGAAAACCTCAGGGCTGGGAGTTCTATCTTTTCCCTATCCTGTGCAACGGAATACATTGTCAGGCTGTAAAAAACCAGCCAGTAGAATTGAGAGAAATAACTTCTTGTTCGTTCCATGTAGCACTGCAAGCAGTGCTGTCTCATCAAACCAGCATGGGGAGCCACACAAACAGGACCTACGTTCTGTCCACCCGCCAGGTCCCACGAGAAGTTCCCATACTGGTACACCATGCACTGGGACAGCTCCTTGAAATTCCGTGCTGATTCTTCAGTCCACCAGTCCACAAGGTCTCCATTCTCATTAAAATTCCTGCCTGTAACAGTACGTTAAACAGAATTATTTATACAGGAAAACAGGGTTTGGTGCAGTGAGGAGGGAGCAAGTAAGGCTTTGGATTGTGCTTTTGGGAGAGCAGTACTGTAATGCCTCAGAAATCCAGACTTGATCTTACATACAGAAATTCATCTCCCTTTTATGTGCTCCCTGGAAGGATTGAGCACTAAAGCATGTAAAACACCCTGTGCATTGAGTGTTTTGTCACTAGAAGCTCAGTGCCTCACCGTTGTCGTCAAAGCCGTGTGTGATCTCGTGCCCGATGACCATTCCTATGCCACCATAATTCAGAGATTTGGGCTGGGATGCACTGAAGAAAGGGGGCTGCAAAATGCCTGCAGGGAAGACTGAAAAAAAAGCCACAGCACAGTTAAGACCCTGCCTCATTATCCTGCATGTGCAGTGGGGCCAGACCACTTTTATGGCCTTCAACCAAAATCACGCTGTCCCCTCTGATCTCCCAGCAGCACTAAGTGACTGACGCATGGGACTGCTGCAGGGCAGAAGGAACAGAGCAGCAGGATCACTCCCCTCTTCAGACACTTCCAAAACCATGACCAGCATTTGCTTTGTTACTATGTTGCTCTGCGAAAAAAGCAGTTTGTTCCAATTTACATCACTCAGCATTCACAGACTTCTGTCTCATCATTAAACAAACCTCACAACATTGTGAGAAGTGGGAGGGTGTCCCCCAAGAAGAATAAATTATTTGATCATTCCATCACAAATCAATCTCGGAGACAGGAATTTATTCTTCCCCTGAAAATACAAGTAACTCCCACTAGAATCAATAAAAATAGGCCAAGCTGGCAATAAAAGAACTGGGACAAAGCAGTTCTTTTTACCCACTATTCTACTCATTTTTCTAGGCTTCTAAGAAACAATTCAGTTAAAAAGAAACCATGTTGCAGTTATGATCTTTTATAAATTAAGAGTAATAAAACACTATAAAATATTCAGTTCCACTTTAGTATCTCGTGAAGGCCTTTTCCTTTCCCCCTGCTGCCACCGTAATATAAAGTATTAATTCTCCCTGGGAAGGAGGTGGATGTAACTCTACAGCAATTGAACAGACAGGAGGAATTGGGTGACAGTTCTCACACAGCAAAAGAAAGAAGAATGATACTTCTTGAATTTCAGTATAAATCCAGTTCGGTTCTAGGGCTTTCTTTCAGGAGGAGAAAGAACCATGCAAGAACTAGAAAATAATAAACAGGTTAGAAATAACCCAGTTCCGCTGCCTGTGCAAGCTGCTGTCACAGCAATCCCAGTACAGTGCTAGTTTGCTATGGAATGAAATATCCCAATGTTCCATGCTGTTACCAGAAAGCACGGACAGGAAGAGCAGTGTAAGTGCCACGGTGTGTGCAGGGCCCCAGCAGAGGAGCTCTCTCTGGAGCTGCTGGCTGTGCAAGCGCTGCCAGCGGGATGGGGACTCGGGGCTGTGCAGCCTCAGAGCCAGCTGCTACCTGAGGGAACACACAGTGGGGCTGCCTGGGCAGCAGCAGCTCAGCTGGATTTGGGAAGCTGAGTGGCTTCCTTACAGTCTGAGCTGCTGATGGAGCAGTGCAGGTCAGACCACACTTAAAGGTAGTAACAGCTCCAAGTTCCCTACACATCATGCACAGAACTGCTCTTTAGAGGGTTTTTTTTTTAAAGTCTAGTTCTAAGCTAATTCAGACATCACTCTAAAGATCAGACTGCTTTAATTATCCTGTGCATGCCATAGTTAAAGGATGAGGTAAGAATTTATGACTCACATTAACTGCCAGTCACCAGTTTCAGTCTTCCACATCATGATTCCTTTCCTACAAATTACTGAACAAAGCTATTTTAAACAAAGCTTTCTGAAAGTTTTTGTGTTAACTGTTCCGTAAAGAGCTAAATGCTCACATCAAGAAATAATGTTTCATTTCTGTGCAGAGCCCTGCAGGACAAGGTTTTTCCATTTTTTTAGATTTGTTTTCAGGAGTTACAGGTGGATCACAATACCTCACTGATGGCCTAGAAAGGACACTGCAGTCTGTGACATTTGGATAACTAAAATTTAAATGCTATTTGCAGAATGGATGTGACAGAAATATCGAGAAGCATAATTAATGTTGTGAAATGTTTTGTGACACTTGTGAGCCTTGCAGCACTGTGAAGGGAGCTGGGATGGTTCACAATGTGAGAAACCTTGGGGCCTCCATTTGGTTCTAATTTTTAGCCAGAACAGATGGGGTTTTTTATTTCCATGGATGGTTTTGGGTAGGCTGACATTAGGAATCTTTATACTCAGATTTGTAATATCAAGATCACTCACTTCCTGGTTTTAAAAGTACATACATACATACGTATATATAAAATGGATAATTTGGACATTAAATCTGAATCACATCAGTAAATTGGTAAAACTTACCTATCTGATTCCTACTTGCTGAGTAAAAAGCATTGACAACTGCAGCTCCACTTATCCACCTGGTAACAGCAGAAGAATAAACATTAGAATTTCAGTTGTTAATGGCAAAGTTAATGATTGCAAGAATAAGCCTAGAAACTGTATAAGAGAATCACAGAATATTTGAAATTGGAAGGTACCTTCTCCTGTGCAAACTGGATGAAAGACTAGACAAAATATTAATAAATACTTACTCCTCTTTGTCCACCTTTTCTCTAAGCTTTTTCAACCTTTTCTTCTGGGTAAATACTAAATTTTGAATAATGTTTTCAAAGTATTCTTCTTCTTTATAGTTCAACTAAAAAGAAAGGGGGAAAAGGAGTTAGTGGTGGTGTTACTGATTTGGGATAAAAGACACATGGATCAGGAAAAGCTAGTCTTAAGCATGATGAGCTAAGCAACACATTTCTAAGAGTATTTTTTGATCTACAATTAGACCTTGGTTTGCAGAGCTCTGCTACATCACAGAGATGGTATTGTAGCTGGATCTATGTTAGCAGCTGGGTATTTTTTCCAGAGCTCTTCGTTCTCTCTTTCTATACATATTTTGAGTGGAGTTCAGCAATTTTTGGTGTTGACCTTAACCTCTGGAGCTTCCTGTTGCAAACCAGTAGCTGCCAGTTTGGCAAGGAGCAGTTCCACCTCTGATGAAACACACAAGTCAGCTCCGTGCCTGGGCATCCACTGCACCCAGTGTTGGATCAGTCTGTGCCACATGCAGTGCTGCACGGCACACCACTGGCTCCATGCTTATCCTCACATAATCCCTCTAGAATGTATACATGGCCTTGGAATGCCATCAGATCCTGGCACATCGGTGCTGGGTCAGCTCTACCAGGCTGGCTGGTCACACCTCCTCCCTTCCCCCTGCAGCGGGGCACACACGGGGCTGTTCTGTGCAGGTACACAACGTTTGGTGTGGTAAGGAAGGCAAATGCACATTTTTTTCTCTGAAGACCGTTTTCTAATTCTCCTGCCTATTGTGCAAACTTACCTCCTGGTACTCACTGTTGAGCTTGTTGTCATCGGTCACAATCTCATCGGGATAACCAATCCTCTCTCTAATTGCTGTTGCCTAGGGACAAGGGAATTTGATATCCATAGCAAATCCAGCCATGTTTTTAAATCATAAATTATATAAGAAAGGCAATATGGAAGCTACTGCAGAAACCACAGGATGTTAATTATATATAGGTTTTGTTTACATTTTTTATTCATTGAAAGCACTAATTTATGGGTTTTATCCTGTTGCTTCTAATACCTGGTCAAATCACCAGAAATCATTCCTTCTCATTTTCAGTACTATTTTCCTGTAGATATTAATTATCTAGCTCCTTAATCACCGATTTGCCTGAAAGGTCTTAATCTTGTATACAAGTTCCTCCTATTTTGGGTGCCTATCTCCAGAGGCCCCTTCCCACGGAATCCTAAGATGCTGTGCCTTATAAACACAACTATAACTGTGTTTGTATTATAATATAGTGATAGAAGTTACTGCTTAATTTTTGTTGGGACAAACAATTGAAATACTGATATTTATAGGACTACACATTACCAATATTTAAGACAGAACTTACTTTTTGTTCTGCTCTCTTTTTGGTCTCTGCATCCATCCAGGGAAGTTCATCTAAGGTTTTTATAAAAACATCACGTATATCTGCAATCATTTCTTCAACCTGGAAAAGACATCAGAATGTTACAAACCCAGAGAGTAAGATGGCAGGCAATGCTGTTCAGTCATTCAGGTTACCAAAACCTGACAGACATCGCCCTACTGGATGCTGTGCATCTGATGGAATCACTGTGTTTATGCCAACCCCAAAAATGGGTTCTTTCACACCAGGATTCCAGTGGTGATCGCAGTCAACTAAGGCTTCACTTCAGGTCCATTTTCAGGAATTTTCTGTGTGGCTGAAGGCAAACAGAAATAACCAATTGCCCCTGCCAGTGGCAGCAGGATGTGAATGAGTATCAGTCTCAAAGAACAGCAGTGACTGCTGGTGCCAGCGAGTGCTGCTCCTGGGATGTGAGGATTAGCTCATGCACAGCCCACCCATGGACCTGGCTCAGAGAGCCACGGGAGCAGACAGGTGCCTCTCTCCCTCCAGCTGTGCACGTGCAAGCCTCACATTTCACACTGTACTGTAATAAAAACTTGGATTTTTAAACCTTTGTAATAACCGTTATTAACACTTCAATAAAACTTAAAAATCAAACCCACTTTGATTACACTGTAATAAAAAGTGCAATCAAAGCTGTGTCAAGAAGTGCATGGTGATGATAAAGGGCCACTTTGGTGGCACTCAGGCTGAGTGGCTGAAGGCTTTACCACGTGTTTGCTGTCTCCAGCAAAGGCCTCCTCCACGTAGAGCCGGCCCACGGCATTCTCCATATTCCCGTTGACGTAGTTGGCACAGCGGCGCCACACAGCAGTCTCGGAGGTGGTGCCATAAAGGGCCTGTGGGACACAGACATCAGGGCAAGTGGGCACAGCGACTGAGTGGCAGCTGTATGATTCAGAGCAGCCTCCTCGACCTTCATACACCTAGGTCATTCATACTCCTGGTTAGGGCACTTAGGTGGACTCACTCTGTAATGGGAGGAGCATTAGCAAAATTCTTACAGAGGAAGAAGCTCTGCTGTGGACATACAAAGAACTTCCATGTCCAACTGCTGAAATTGCTCAGCATTTCCGTAAAAGCACTAAGCTATCAGCAGGATCGAATGACTGAAAACCAAGACTGGGGCCATAAAGTTTGCCTTGGAATAAATTCCTTTGGATGATGAAGAGTTTGTAACAAGTCAGTCAGAACTGTAATCCCTTGCAAATAAATGGGACTGTTCTGATACCAAAATGGGGATTCACTTAGATTCAGAAAAAACAAGAGACCAAGTACCAGAGCAGTGCTTTCAAATCCACTCAGTATCAGGCATAAATCCCATAAATTATAGATACACTCGAGCAAAGGCTCAGCAAATACATCTGGCTTTTGTGTGCAAAATCCAAAATACATTAAATATTTATATACTACACCTACATAAAAAACCTATCTTTTGTGGCTCACAAAAGCCATCATTAAAACTTATGGAGAGATGAATTTCTGCACCTTACGGAAAGCATTCCTTGTGTCCTTGTAGTCCCGGCTGAGGCTGTTGACAAGATCCATCACAAATCGCCAGGTCATGTAATTTTGAAGGTCTCTGTTTAACAAAACAACGATAATAAGCTGGTAATGTTTTGAGGCTTATTAAGTTTTCTGGAAAGAAAATGCAAATACCAGGAATACTTAACACACCTACCTGGAAGAGTATTTTACAAGAATAGACTTGAGCTTGATAAGGTAGTCAGGGTCGTAAACAATGACATGTTCCGTGTTGTCAACATTTATTTGGACAGTTGACATGATAGCATTTATGAATTCTGACCAATTGAACACCTAGAAAATCAATATGCATTATTATAACGGTTCAATCATAAACAATTTAAATATGTTTGCATGACACAAATGCCCTGCCTGTAGTTTCCCTAATATTTGCACTACTTATAGATGGGGCCATTGTAATAATAACTGGTCTGAGATCATTTACAGCTCTAAAAATGTTGTCAACAGAGGGGTATTTGGCAGTAAGGGTAGAGAAATTGCTTTAATTTCAAACTAACACAATTTTTTGTTGATTTTTAAAGTTTTGTTCTGCCTATTACTTTGAAAAGTGTTGGTGATTTTTCCCAGCCTGTATCTTTGGAAAGGTTTGTTGGAAGAGGTAATGTCTTCCGTCAGACAAATGGATGTAGCTGAGGAGAGCAGATAAGCTTTCAGGAACAGTCACTGCAGGTCTGAGAGAGAAGCAGCAAACTTCAGGCTAATCTTGGGAATAATTGCTGTTCTATCCTTAGGCATTACAATGCTACCAACTCCCATCAAGTGTCTTTTGAGCATTTTGGAATAAATTTAAATTAGTGCTGATCTGCAGCACCCCCCCAGGAACTAATAATAACCAGGGCAATGCCATTCTATGACAGGAGTTGTTGTTTTCTGACAGGATGACTGTAGTGGTAACCAACTACACCTGTGGGAGATGATGAATTATGAAACCAATTAAACCAGGCAGGAGGGAACTGTCAGAGAATTACAGTCAATAAAATTGCAGTGATTATGAAAAAGTGCCAAGAATAACAGTGTTTCATTGCACCTCACTGGCCTCAGAAACCTCAATAAAAGTCATGAGAATAAAAACTACCCATGTCTAGTATGACATAATGCTCCTGAGGAGACAGAGCTGTGTTAGCAAAGCTTGGGCTGGTTTTCAGCTGGACTCTGGTGCCATGAATTAAAGGCTGCCCTGCACAAACAGCACATGGCTCGGGGTGAGAGCAGATCTGACACATCCCAGGGGAGCTGCAGTGGGAGGGATGTGGAGAACTGTCCTGTTCCATGGGCCTGACAGCCTGGGCTCCTGTCTGCTTGCACTGGGAGCAATATTTACAGAAGGAATGTTGAACAAACAGGACTTTTGTTCTGAATCTGCAGCTCTGGATAAACAGTGGGGCTGAGTAGTCCACTACAACATCCCTGAACCAGTTGGTGGCTACAGGATGGACTTTTGTCCTGGGCCCTGAATCCATGAGGATAAGTAATAGGATCACAGAATCACAGTATGGTTTGGTTTGGAAGGGACCTTAAAGATCATCTAGTTCCAGCCCCCTACCATGAGCAGAGGCACCTTCCACTGGATATTTTTTTTCCTTTGTGCTTTCCTATGTCTTTATGTTGAGGCAGATGGGAAGATGGGCCTTCAGGTTAGGAGAAGCAGTGGGTACAGAATGTGCTTACAGTCCAGTGTCATGGGAAGAGTAGGTAAGACTGTGCACATCAGGGATCCTGTTCAATTGCAAGTATGTCATGTCTTTAACAGAAAAAAATTTCAGGCTTCATTGTTTAATCCCATCAGTGATAAATTAGAGGTTAAAATACCAGGTTATTGATCACTCACCTTATGATTGATTTCCAGTGAGAAGTTGTTTTGGAGTTGTGCCAAGGTCATTTTATTGTACAGCAGGAGTGGATCATTTCTGTCTTCAGATTTTGTTGTTGCCTGTCAGAGTTAATCAGGAGAAAATTACTAAGTACATTGAGTCAGTTCCCAGGAGTTTCGGTTCTGATCGGGATGCACTGCTGCCCTATCTGTTCTTTGTGACCTGCTGTACTGCTGGGGAGGCACAACCCACAGCTCACACAGCTCTGTGCTGCTCTGGGCACTGGGAGTTTGCACTGCTGAGTTAAACATCTGCATCCACAATAGCAGATTTTACCCTTTTAAAGTGCTTTGAAAAATCAGTTATGCCAAGCCTCCTTTTATCTCTATCCTTCTCTTCCGCTTCCTCTTTCCTATTCTATTGTGCATTCAGTGGTTTTTTTCTGTGTTTTTTTTTTAACAAATTCCGAAGAGCACAATGCCAGCTCTCTTCAGTCACATTCAAGCTGATGCTGAGTTTTGGATGAAAGATTAAAATCCCAGGCAGTGGCAGCTTCCCCAGCACCAGCTGGACTCCACCAGCAGCAACTGCTGCAAGGACATTGCAGGTGGGGGTTCCTTCCATACTCCTCTTTAAAACCTTTCTTCAGTGAATTCCTTTTTTGATAGTAATTGCCCATCTCTGATCCAAGCCCAGAGGTGTGTTTCTCAGGAAAATGAAGAAAATCAAAATCAGATAGTTTAAGTTTATACAAATGGTTTTCCCAAGTATGTGACCTTACTATCAGCGTAACTTCAAAAATAGCTGAAGCTATAAAGTATGTATTCAGCCTGTTTCATGGTCATCCTCACCTTCAGGTCCTGCTGCAATGGTTAATAATAATAAGCCATGGTTTGCTCATGAATGCCTTTGGTTTTCTCCATGCATGTTAAAACTCCCACTATTTCTCCAAAGTCAAACTCATTATATTATTTTTCCTTTGTCCTTTTCTTTTAAGGGAGAACAGTGTTTGGTTAAAAATGCCCTTGGAACAATCAGCATTGTGGAGCAGCTTGTGCAGCACAAACATGACTTTGTGTTCACAGCAGGCCAAGGGCTGGGAATCTGCTGCTCTGGGATCCAAACAGCCCACGGGGAAACAGGACAAAGGGAGGAGAGGCCCCAAAGCATCTCCCAAAACTCACACTCTAAACCACATTAAACAAAATCCAAGTCTGTCTCTCTCTGCTCTTGCAGGGCTTCTGTGAACAGATCAGGACAAAACATTTTGTTGCTTGGAAAACAGCTGGCTCAAATACTTTCCCTTGCTCCTCCCAGGACAAAGCTGTATTACTGTTTGTTCCTTCAGGTGTAGCAGGCTCCATACATTTCTGGTCCCACAAAATAGCATCAGCAAGGAAGTTAACAACTCAGTTTACAGTCAGCTCTCTTAGGTATTAAGAAAAAAGTCAGTTATTTAAAGGACAGTTTAAAGATGTTTTTCTTACATTGGCAATCTCTTTCTCCAGGTCCATAACTCTTCCCATTTGTTCAGAAATCTCACTCTCACTGACAGAAATGTTTCTTTCTTGTAGGATTAGTTTAGCTACAGAAATCATGAAATCAACGTAGGCAGAACATGCCTGCAGGAAAAAATAGGAACAGTTTAAAGACAAAACCCTTCAAAGTAGAGCATACCTTGATTATCTTCAAAATTTCATCTTCATTTTTATGAACTACAGTTCTTCATTCCTTATTGAAACAGTTCGATTTTATCGGAAATACTGTTAGATCACAACTAGAAATTAACTTTGAACATTCCCTCGCGGAGCACTACTGAGTGATTGGAGCACTGTTCAAAGCTAAACACTCCCAATGGCTGCACTGTTTTCATTATTTAGAATGAGACATTTGTATGTCCATATTTAAACCATCACCCATGTTTTTTCTAGCTCACTTTAATTACAGCTTCCAAAAATACCGCTTCCAAAGAGCCGTGTTCCCAGGAACATAACATGAGGGAATTGGCTTTGTGGGAAAAGCACTCTTAGAAGCTGTGAACCTCCTCCAGTGCTTCTTGGAACAGTTAGAACTCACGTTGCTGTATGCAAAGTTAGGTATACTATAGACAATATATATGAATTTAACATTAAAGAGTTCACTAATGGTAAGAATGTAAATACAGCAGCAAATTCTCTGAAATGTCACACTATCAAATATCTTAAGGTGTCATTATATTTTATGGAACCTCAGTATTTTTCTAATTCCATTATTATATGTAGTTCTAATTCCTCATTGGTAAGTCACACTCATTTTTCTATCAACAGCAATGCTCTTTTCAATATTCCTTTTCAATGCAAATAAAAAATATACATAGTGCTGGGTCAGCTATCAAGTAACAAATCTGGTTTATGCAATGTAATCTACCAAAGCAGTGATTAGATCTAGGATTAATAAGGTGTACATGTCATCATCTTTATTAATAGAAGGATTTTGGTACATTCAGCTCCTAAGGCAGGGAGTGCACCTCTTTAATGAATGCTCCATGTGTGCAGCCATTCCCTATCCTGGGCATCCCTCCCTGCCAGCAGGGCCAGGCTGTGCCCAGCTGGGGCTGTGGCACCGTGGGACCGGGCAGCTTGCACAGAGCTGCCAGAAGGGACAGGGACAGGGCTCACAGCAGCCCAAAGGGCTGAACTCCCAGTGCCAGTTGCAAGCAAGAGAGATCATTTCAGAATGAGAAAAGCCCATGAAGCCACTGACAGCTACAAGTCACAAAAGACAATGCATACCAACCCTGTAAAAACCATCATAAAATTCAATATAGCTATTACCTCAAACCAGTAAGTTAACAGAGATTTTTAGGTACCAATCAGTGACTTTATTTTTGTCCTAAGTGCAGCTCTTAAGTCAGGTAGCAAAGAAATAAGTCAGCTAATTTCAACTGGACTGTATAAATTATCTCAGCAATTTCAGTGGAAACTTAAGACATCGGAATTACTCCTGTCTGAGCAGAGCCATCCTGTATCTTACAAGAGAAAAAGATTTTAAATTATCTTATTGGCAGATTCCACTTGTAGCTTTGGGGTGGGAAGTCTTGATGGAGGCAGAGGCCTGGAACAAGCAGGAGGCAGAGATGGTATTTGCTGTGCACAGCTCCTGGAGTGGAATAAAAAAGCAGGAACCAGAGCCAAGAGCAGGCTCTGCCAGAGAGCAAGGATGGAAGGGGAACAGCTCTTGCTTGGAGCAGTCATGCTTGGAAGGACACTGGGAACCTGCCTGCCAGGGATAGAGCTGTTTTTCAAGAATACTTCCTCCTCTACTTTTCAGCAGTGCACAGCTGATACCCAGGTAGGGCAGAGGACAGGAACTGTCTCTCAGTGCTGCAGTCAACACAACACATGGAAGGAGCAGATTGTGCTGTGTGAGTCAGCTCCTAAAGGCCATCTCACATGGAACTGAGCAGTTCAGATGGCAATGATTGTCTTAATGAGCATGTGATCTGTAATTAAGTGTAATCACTACTAGCTGTTGGCTCATCAGCAAAATACCTACAAACCCCAAATGGTCTGTACACTTTCTCATTGCTTCTGCATTTAATTACACAGAAGGAATGTGGTTAATTAAAGGTCACTGTAGTAGCAGTTTCAGCTCCATGACTTCAGCACAGACACTTCATCTCTCAAGGACTTAAAGCACATCCAAGATTAGCAACAGGGATACAGTGTCAGTGCTAACAGGTTAACAAGACCCATAGAAGTAATGAGTAAACAAGAATTAAAGGAGACCATATGAGGTTTCAGGTATCTGAGCCATTTCTATGGCATCACATCCTTTTGCTGCTGTGTTTGTGCTCAGCAGTTGATGTACGAGAGGGTGATCTTTTCAGATCTTTCATGCAGCAAAGTGTCTCTTTGGTTCTGAATGGTTCTGGTTTTCTTTCCAAGCCTATTACTGGTAGAAGTAGTTCATCTGCAACATTTCCCAGTCCATCACAGTTCAGAAGTGGCCTCCTTTTTGCAGTGACAGAACAGGGGTGATCATGACCTCTTATATTCTGTCTTAATACAGCTCTGACAGTCAGGGAATAGTTCTTGATCCAGCTGTGAAGCCTGGCAGAGGCTGTATAACAAAGCTAAATTGTTTCATGTTTATCTCCCTCCAAAAGGTCTTAAGAAGTCAAGTAGCTGCATTGGAAATACAGGCTAAAACACAAGAACTGTCATCAGTGGTGTGTCAGCTCCCCCTCACCTCTTTGTATGCGCCAGTGCACTCATAGTAGTCCCGAGAAGGCAGGCCCAGCCCAGGCTGATCAATCTGTAAATACAAATAAAAACTGAGAAGTGCTTAAGGGAAAATGGCAGAGCATTGTACTGTTCTTTCAGTAACTACAGGTGTTGATGCTTCACTAGCCAAATTATCTGCTGGCCACAGGGGTGTTCCTCTTTCATCCTGTTGCCCACCTTTAATTATTTTCATTCTCTTTAGACTTTTTGTTTTTCTTTTCAGTCTTTTTTTTCCCTGTTGCTGAACACTGCAAGCCACTGGTAGCCAGTGTGAAAACGGGTGAAGTACAGATGACAAAACAGCTCAGAGACAAGCCAGGCAGCTCCTGCATCTCTGAAATTCCTACATGTGAAGTGCTCATGGATCTGTCTACCCACTGACAGGAGAGATTGGCCCTTTGCTCCTCTAACTGCTGCATCTCAGCAGTCACCAGACATTCTCCTGCCTTGTCTGGATGTTCAGGTTTCAGAGATGACCTTTCTGTCTCTGTCATTCCCATCTCACTGATGGTAACAGTGTATGAGTGCACAGAACAAAGATGCCAGCTTGGAGAACAGACAGGGCGCTGTGAAACCCAGAATTTCAATTGAAAATTACATGAATTCACAAATTCATCTACAAAGTACTGGGGTCAAATTCAGATCACTGATGTTTCTCCTTGTTAACATTTATGTCTGTGCTTCCAGTTATTTGCTGCACTTTTATGATCAACAAGGCCATGGCACCCAGGCAGACTTACGTGAATGATATGTGCTGTGGAATTTTTATCATCTGTGCCAACAAAAAAATTAATAAGGACCTTTTTTCCATATCTGGAGTTGAGCTGTGCAATTGCTGTCTCAGCTGTCCAAGCAGTACCTAAGCAAATGAAAGGTATAGTCAGTCTCTATCTTTGGTAAGCAATAAATTAAATAATTTAGATATTTTAACTAAAAGGAAATAAGCACAGGTTATCTTACCATAGGAAGCATCCCAGTTAGTTGTTGCTACAGGCCACTCAGACACACTTGGCAATAAACTAATTAAAGGCCTTCCACCTCTGCTATCAATGACAGCTTTTGGAAAAAAAAAAGGGAGTTACCATGACATTTTAAACCCCATAAATGTTATATATTATAATGAGTTCAGAACAATGAAGCTGAGAACTGTTTCCCCCATCACCACAGCAGCAGTTTGCTCTGATGTATGACTGTGCTTTAACATTTAATGTAAAAATGTTCCAGTCACAAACAGCATATGCAGATCCTTGAGACCATGACACAGAAGTATTGTGGGGTTTTTTTCTCTCTGCAGATAGCTTGAAATAATAGTTTTGAAAAGTATTCATAGTATTACAGAAATTATAAAAATACTCTTTAGGAAGCACTGCAAACAGTTTTACTGCTCTTTGTTCTAGTGGCAGAGCCTGATGTGCCAGGTAGCTTTCACCTCATTCCTGGTAATTTCTACAAAAAGAAGTTAACTCCCATTTAACTGAAAGGATTTGAGTTTATGTATCTGCAGCAAATTAGTAACTGAAGAGTTACCTAAAATACCCGAGGTAGTAAAGCAGGAGGTACAATACCAATTTTACTGATTACATTCTTATTGGACTCTATGAAATAGGTACATTTTAGTTTTCACAAAGGATATCTGAAAAATTATGCACAGAATAGGATCCAAGGGTAGCTGACTGAGGTGGTTGCTATTAGATATCCTGCATGCAATGGACTCAGGGGACACTTACTTTCATTTAGGCAGGACCTGTACAGAGTTTTTGCCTTCTGCACTGCTGGGATGTCATTAGTGCTGGGGGTGTCGAGGACATCTGAAACACATACAGCGAATAATGGTCATTCCTGCTCTGTCCTGGCAGGGCTCCGAGGAGCAGGGCTGGCTCAGGAGTGCTCCATGTCCATTGCTAACTCCAGGGAGGCTTTGCCTTTCAGAAGCTGAGGGGAGAAGCTCTGGAGGCGAAATGCCTTGCAATGGCTTCAGTCTGTGCTAGTATGTGGAATGTAAAGGAGTCAGTAGATACTCTGTAGGTCACCCTTGGTGAAAGACAAATGCTCTGACTTCTCAGGGACAGGTTTGAAGCAACCAGGCTATTTTGTGAAGACACAGCTTGCAAAACCAGGAGATAGGCAAAGTAAAAAAAAGGGTATTTAGCCTGGAGAGAGTGAGTTGGAGAGTGTTACATGAGTACAGACCGACTTCTTGGACTCTGTTATTTTCACCTGAAAAAAAGGATTGTGAACAATTTGATACTCTTGATGTGACAGGTAGGAAATTGGCTTGCCTGTTCTTTGGGATTTCTGATGGAACACAGATATGCAGGACATAAGGCTGCCAAAGAGCAGCTTCCAGCATTTCAGCTGATGTGGACACAGACAGACCTCCTCCTTCCCCTCCTCCTCCTCCTTTATTCCTCCTCCTTCTCCTCCTTCTCCTCCTTCTCCTCCTTCTCCTTCTCCTTCTCCTCCTCCTTCTCCTTCTCCTTCTCCTTCTCCTTCTCCTTCTCCTTCTCCTTCTCCTTCTCCTTCTCCTTCTCCTTCTCCTTCTCCTTCTCCTTCTCCTTCTCCTTCTCCTTCTCCTTCCCCTTCCCCTTCCCCTTCCCCTGCCTGGTGCTGTTGCTGGTGCAGGTTTAGGGTGGGGACTGCAGTTGGTCTGATCTGCAGATACCAGCAAGGGCAGGTCTGCTCAGCTCTACTCCAGTGTCAGACACAGCAGCACAACTCCCAGAGCCTTCTCCAAGCAAACATTTTGGGGCAAATTTGTCCTGAACCAAACACAAAAACCTGAAATATCTAGTAGTATTTTAAGCTTTGCTAGAGAACCACAACTTCTTAGGATAACAAGTAAGGCAAAGAAGAAACTTTATTTAGTCCCCAAACTCCACTGACCTTTTAAAACAACTTCTAGTTCATCTCTCAAAATGTCAAAGTTGCTATAACGGGAGCTGGTCTCGGGGATGACGTTCCTCTTGAGCCACCCCCCACAGGCGTACTGGTAAAAGTCATCGCAGGGCCTGGCACTGGGGTCCATGTTCTCCAGGATCCGGGCGGCTGCATGGACACATGGCACAAAGAGTCTTTACAGAAAGACAGGAATACACTTGTTTCCTCTGAAGAGGGAAGTTATAAATATATTTAGTTTAGAATAGGCTCAAGCTTACTTGAATGTTCTAGACCAAACAAGTTCTCATCGGTGAACAAGGAATTACTATGTGCTGACCACAACTTCCATACTTTCCAGTTGGCTGTTTACTGGTGGTAAACTGACAGATGTTCCTGCTCCCTGTGAGTGGTCACTCAGTTCTAAATAAAATGTAGGATGTTTCATTTACCCTTCACTTACCCTTCTTCATACTGAAATGTGGTGAAAAGGGACGTTAAAAGCACAAGACATAGCAGAGGTTAAGTATCCACTGTAATGTGATTTTGGTAATTAAGTATGATTTAGACTCAACTGAATCCCATCTGTTTCAATAAAATACTGACTTTTTGGACCATTTCAGTTCTTGTCAGGAAAGTTTTTTGCATTAATGCCTGCTGGAAGCCACACTCATTTTTAGACCTGCTCCACATTTTACTCTAGAACTGATACCGACTCTTGCTATCCCTTTGACCCTCTGGAAGTGGCTTGTCCAAGACTGGCCGGTCACTGACTGATAGTGCCAGGGATTCTCAGTGAAATCCAATTCCCTGATGACAGTTTCCCAACTGCTGTCCATAAACCCTCTGGGCTTTTTCCTATACCTACTCCTCTTCCACTCAGACTGCTTCTACCACCCGTATGCCAGAACAGAGTCTCACAGAAAGGAGAGATCTTAGGAGTCAGGCAAGACCTAGGGATACCTCTGAATTTCCTAGGATACTGAATATTCTTCCCATTTTCCTGACATTATTTTTAGTAAATTATGAGGCTTGTGATTTCAAGTGTTCATTTCTCCACATGGGCAAGTCAAATATTTATAGTTATTTTTCCAGTACTTTCAATATTTTCCATGTCTCTAGTGCTGGTGGAAATGAAGTGGAGAGACAGTCTGTGGTGTTTGTGTTGACTTGCCTGCCTCCATTTTTCAGTTGCCTTAGGAGTATTACATCCTAGGCCAACATCTGATGGTTTTACAATGTTCCAGTGCCTGCAAGATGGAAAAAGCCATGGACAGGTGCATTTTCAACCTCAGACTGCTTCAGCAGCATAAAACCTGCTGTGGAAATAGATACAAAGCCTCATACCTGGTGGTTTCCCTTCTGAAGTCAATGGCTTCAGGGTGACTTCTATTAAAGGGATACAGGATCATGCCAACAGCCAGAGATTGGGATATTCAGTCATGTTTTTACTAAGTGTGACACTCGCCGCAGCCCCAAGAGTTCTGGGATTGTGGAAGCTCTGGTACTGGTTTCTGTCTTTTTTGCACTGTTTAATTTAGAGGAGTGTTTTGAATGCTGCAGTTTATTCCTGTCCTAACTCCACCTATTTGCTGTGAAAGAGCAAAGTTGTTATTGTTTCTAACATCTCCTGCTGTAAGGCTATCCCTCTGAATCTCTCTGCCAGGCTGGGGCAACATCTAAATGGCATCACTGTCCCTTGGATGACCTTGGCATGTGTCAGTCCAGCAGCACAGACTTTCCTAGCCAGGAGTGGACAGCCCAGCTGGCTTATTCACAGCCCTGCCAAACAGTAACAGTAGGACAGAAACATCTTCTGCCACCAAGAAAAGATGGCCCTTATCCACTGTCTTGTCACTTCGGGGAAAACCTCACAACAAAACACCCAGGAGAAATCCACATCTTGCTTAAATCTGAGAAATCATTAACAGTCTAATATCAAACCTGGCTTGAACTGTGCAGTTGGGTTGCTCTGCTTGGAGTCAGCACCTGGATAATTGTGCCTACTTGTGTCACATCGAAATAATCATCTCTCATAACTTTCCTGCTCCAAGGTCCAGGCCAGCCAATATTAGCTATCCAAATTTTATCAGAACTTGAAGCTTAAATACTACCAGAAAGAGCTCAGTTGTGGGAGCTGTGGTCTTTCATTAGGCTTGTATGTGAAGTACATACATTAAGTATGACCATGCAGAATACTCTCCTCAAGAATGTTATTTGCACGCCTGAGCCCCAAGATAACCATTCATTATTTGCTTGATACCACAGATAGATTAAAATCAAGGAAATGTGATTATGATATGAATATTTTGTTATTTTATCTCTAATCCAGGTGAATTGATACCTATACGAATACAGGTAACACATGGTGTACTTTTCATTACTGCTCAGTGTTGCTGTGACAAACCAGTGTTTGGCTTTGTTCTTACTGTCACTTGTTTACTCAGTTCCTACCTGCCACCAAGAATGTAGAGCTTCATATCAATTACTTGTAATGATTAATCTTATTGTAGTACTCCTGATTGTCAGCTGTTGCTTTAATAGCTTACAAATAAACTAATATAGTCTGGCATAACAACCAGTGACCTGGGGAGGATTCAGGAGCAACACAATGTGCTTACCTAGGTAAGAAACAGAGATCAAAATCCCCTGTTCCATCAGGCCATGCTGCCTGAGCTCATGGAAGTTAGTAGAGTGTGTCAGCTTACCCAAAAAATGCTCAAATGTACAGATTGCATGGTATCTTCCTGTGCTACACGGCAATGGGTCTCACAAATCCATGGATAACACTGCCATGCAGTTACTGGTATCTTACCCTGGTAACCAATGACTTCTCATTACATTTTTTCTTCTTTATTTATTCATTATTTTACTATATTTTTTCTCTTCTGGTCATTTATTTGCAGCTCTTCTCTCAAATGAACAATCAATCCTGTCAGCATCTTCCTTTTATCCCTTTCCAGCGATTAAATGCTGTTAAAGCTTTTAACAGAAGCATAAAAGAGCAAAATTTTTCTGTTTCATTAATTTAGGCACTTCTTGCTACATTATGCCTCATTTCTCCGAACTTTTCCTGCTTTTTCTTTTGGAGTTCATTCATCATCACATAGTCTGTCTGAACTTCCTTCTAGCAATGTGTACTTAGCTGAAAATGAGCATCATCAGAGATTAAAAACAATCCACTAGAGAACTAATTGGATCATTTTCCAAACCACAGCATGAGCTTTCATGGTGGGAGAAGAACACCTTGGAAGTGGAATGCAAAGACAGTGACGGCCACCTGAAATAAACCTTAAGTTTGGCCCATGCTGATGACAGTATGCAGTTCCTGGGATCTGGGGCTTTCCCAGGGTGACCCCAGCAGGGCTGAGGTGTGCGGCAACGACCCAAGCTGCTAAAATGAGACCTGAAACCAGTAGTCCCATGGAAGTAAGGAAACCAATATACTGACTTTCCTGCGCTGTTTCTGGTATATCTGCAAGTCTAAATGGTGTCTACGGATCAGAACCTTTTGGGAGCCTCCCATGGGATGCTGTGTTCCTGGGATTCTTTAACAACTGCACTTAAATTCCATACACTTTTGCTTGCAAGCACATACATTTGTCTTGCATGTTGACTGTCAAATCCTTTGTGACTCCTCACCCCCTTCCCAGGGCTGAACTTTCTTAGGCTCCATAGGGGCCAGTCATGATGTAGAGAACCTACATAAGAGTTATGTGTTCCTTGTGACAAAAGATAACCCAGAGCCATTGGGATGTTTGTGATGCTTCTCATGGGAGGCTACCAAGGCTGAACAACAGGCATGGGGTTTGCTCAGGAAGCTCAGGTCACAGTGGGGTGCTGGGAAAGGAGCCATGGCATGAGCTTCTCTTTTAGGTGCCTTGGCACCCTCTGTGACCGGGCCACAGCCTTTCTGAACTCAGTTATCCTACAGGGCTGGAGAAAGCAAAAGAGGAATGAACAACTGCCCCAAGGTCACACCAAGAGAAGGATTGCTGGAGTCCCATCTTAGAAGGTTCCCAGAAAAACATAACCAAAAGAGTCCTGTTGTGGGGGTGTTCAGACACAACAGGTGATCCTCCTTTGGCAGAGTTGGGATCTCCTCCTGCATTGGAGAGGACTCTGTAAGGGCATGAAGAGCTGTCAGCTGAGGCTGGAAAGGGGCAGAAAAGGAGAAAGAAGAGCTAGCACAGAGCCCCTGTGAAATCTGTGTTGGCACAGACAGGTAAATGCTCCTTTCTTCTGAGGGCCAAGAGAGGCTGCTCCTGAGCCTAGGACTGAGGTGGAGGAAGTGTTATAAACAGGGATATTTAATGTCTCTAAGCTAAAACAGGGTAGCTTTAGACTGGGTATTGGGAAGAAATTGTTCCTGGGAGGGCGGGCAAGCCCTGGCACAGGGTGCCCAGAGCAGCTGTGGCTGCCTCTGGATCCCTGGAAGTGTCCAAGGCCAGGTTGGACAGGGCTTGGAGTAACCTGGGATAGTGGACGGTGTCCCTGCCCATGGCAGGGGGTTGAAATGAGATGAGCTTTAAGGTCCTTTCCAGGCCAAACCCTTCTGTGATTCTATCATTCCATGATTTAGAAATAAATTAGGCAAAAAAGGGAAGCAGCATTAATTGCTCTGGAAGAGAAAACAGAAAGGCCAAGAGGACCAGAGGTGAGGGGAAAGGGAAGGCAGGGATAACAACCCTTTCACCTACTCTGAGTGGATACAGAATGTGGGACTCAGCATTTCCCTGATGCTTTGTAGCAGCTTTCCAGTAGAGTTCAGATCAGGATGTAAACAAGAATTCGTATGCACTTGTTACTGAAGGATGAAGGAGCTTGTCAGACTATAACATTCGGAATCTTTTGGACATGGAGGATGACTGCAAGATTGACAATATCATAGCACAAGATTTTACTTTTGTAGAAGAACTATGCTAAGAAAATCACGTGGGGTAGCAGAGCACATGCTTCTATGTGCCATACTTGTCTGCAGTTAGATGGGAGCATTCCATGGTAATAATTTTGTTTAAAAACACATAAATGAATTTAAAACATATGTATTTTCATTCTTACCTGATTTGATACAGTCTGGTGTCTTGCAAACCCCATCTAAAAGAGAATAGTCATATTCTTAATTCTTTACTCAATGTCAATATAATAAAATCTACTGTAAATATTTTCATTGACAGTCAATTTAATTGTAGTGTACATTAAGATAAATAGGAACAGACACCTTACACTCAGTAAGGGAATATTTATAGGGTCAGGCTCTCAAAATATCATCATCTTCAACCCTTTAGGGTCATTCAGTACTAGTCACTCATCATGTGGAATTTTTGTAGTCATAAGAGGAAAATGTCCTATCAATTGGAAGTGGGCAAAATACTATTTTTATAACAAAGAAGCAATTTAGAGGAAAATAGCACAAGGACTGGAGAGAATTACAAAGCCAGTTTGAATTTAGCAATACTTTACAATGACAAAAGGACTTTCAAGGAATTATATGAAAATTCTGAGACATTCACTTTGAAGTCTTCTAATAATAAAAATACAGGATTCAGGAACATGAAAATATTTCCTTTTGAGACTTTGGAAATAAAACTCTTTTTTCCCCGCAGGGGCATTTTCCCATCCCATAAGTGAACTACACATCAGTAAAAAGCTTAAACAAAACTATTAAGTACTTCAAAATCAAACAAAGCACTTAATTCCCAATAAAGGAAACATTCTAGTTTGACCCTAGATGGAAATTTTAGCTTCTCTGTATTATCTTTTCCAAAAATTATCAGGATATTTACCCCTGAATGAAATTATCTTGCTCTGGCTGCTGAAGCACAAAACCTCTCAGGATGACTACACTCTCTGAGAGTCCTTACTGCAACAGCCTGAAATAACAGGATTTTCATACATCTACAGAAAAAACACAAAGGAGACCTGGAGTTTGGTTTTCTTCAGCAATGTTGTAATTTGTTGGGATTTTTGCCTACTGAAGCATTAATTACAAACAGAAGTATTCTGAAGTCAGAACAAGCAGATGGTTTGTGTTTACCACAACTTTGCATGAACAAATGGGTTTACCCAGTCCCAGTTGGAAACACGCAGTTTCTGAGTTTTTCCAGCAACAAGACGTGTGGATGCAGCTCCACGTTTCAGCCAACATCCTAAACCCCTTCCCTGTTCCCGTGTATCTGTGCATGCAGTCAGTCCCTGTGTACTCACCGTCATATGTGGCATACAGGGCAATCATGGTGATGGCCACAATGGCCAGCAGCACCACGACCACAGCCAGCCCTATTTCCAGGCCACTCCATCCCAGTTTCTTCTTCGGTTTTGGAGTATTCATTTCAGTTATATCCATCTGGCTTTCTGACTTGCCCATAACCCAGCGTCTGGAATGGAAAAGGGAATATTCACTGAGCACTTACCCTGAGTCATAGCTTGAAACCGGCTCCTCAATTGCACTGTAACAAAGGTGTTTTCTAGGAGAGTTTTCCAATTATTTGTAATACTACTGGGCTGTCAGTCAGGAAATGAAGAATCCTGCCCTCTGCCAGGCCTGGGCATGCACACACACACACACACACACACACGTACCATGCACTTCGTGTCATGGATGGAGAGCAGAAGAGTGGAGTTCCTTCACTTGGAGGAGCTTCCTTCACACCACACAGAAAAGGAAGGCCAACAAACCAAAACCTATTTTTAAAATGTACCCGTGAGGTTTAATCTTGTGTGGAGGTACAGGAGTTCACAAGCAGTAAAAAGCAAGTCTCTTTGCTTGAATAAAAATTAACTTAACCTGCCAATTACTTATCTAATGCCAAAGGTCAAAATATGCCATTGTGCTTCGCTGTCACTTCTAAAATATTATGTAAGCAGTTCTTGACTACAGCTTTACAGCTGGCTCTAAAAATAGAAAAAAAAAATCAGGCTCTGCTGGGAGCCTGTCAAATTCACACTGAAGACAGGGAGTCTTCACAGTAATTTTTAAAGAACTGCAAGCAGGCCTGTCTTTGGAGGTTAGAGCACTGGGAAACAGGAGTCACGCAATGCCGGTGGCAGCGAGCTCACGCTCGCTCGTGCAGCTCATGCAGTACGTTTGGAGATTGTCCCTCTGTTGCTCTTCAGAGGTAACTGGGCCACCTTTGCAGTGCTGCTGGTGGCAGCTCTGTGCTCTCCCTTCACCTGCTCCTACTTATCCAGGGCCAGACTTTCCTCCACCAACCGAGATTCCAGTCCCTACACACACACCAATGTATTTCTCAGTATTTCACAATGAAAATCCCTCACAGCATTTCCTGGGGCTCTATACATCCACAGGCAGTGCACACCCTTTCCATTTAATGGGAAAGAACATGAGAATTTCACTGGGATAAATAACGAGAACACTACATTCACCAGACCCCTCACACAAAGGTCACCCTTCCTTAAGTCAGTGAGGGACCCTTCTCAGGCTCTGCATCCAGTTAAGTCTAAGACTCGGAACTTCATGATTTTAAACTGGCTTAGCTGTATTGCTGACTTGTGTTCATCCCAACTCAAACTCTCCTCAAACTGCTGCAATCTCTCACATCTCCAGTCTTTGCTTTTCCACTGGACCTCCCTCTTCTGCCCAATTCACACTCCTTAGTTCCCAATAATCTCTTCCTCCCTCTGATGTCCACCTCCCCTAGAATGCGGACCCTCTGCTGCAAAAACAGGTCACTAAAGTGTATGTTTACCAATAAACTGAAGATGTCAAATAACCCAGTATTACAGATGTAAGTAAAGAGAGATTTTGTGTCCCATGGGTTTACCAACACTTGTCCCGGTGGCTCACTGAACATTCTCACACTGTTCCTCTACATAAACAAGAGGACATTTTATTTTTGCGTTTCTCATCTGCTCTTCTGTTGCTACTCCCGGGACTTCAAGATTCAGGAGGTGACTGGCTGTGCCAGAATTGCAGCTCTTCCGTGGCTCAGGAGGCTGGAATCCTGAGGTCGGCCCAGCCTCTGTCTTTCTGCACCTACAGGGACCATCAGAACTACTTTCACGTGCCTCATGAGCTGCTTTTTTCTCTGAAGAACAGGATTTTTGGTCAAATGAGCCAGTGGTTTCTCAGGCACAGGACTGAAATCCCACTGAACTGTGCAAAGGAATGAGAAATCTGCCCTGCATTAACTATGAGCTAAAACTTCATAGGTAATAAAAAAGCAAATTAACCATTATCCCCTTCTCACTTCCAGTCATTATAAGCAGCAAAAAAATGTTATTTATATGGGCTAAATACTGCCGAGTCTCCAGAATCCTCTGAGTACTTGGAGCCTCATTGAAGCAATGATGCTTATCTCCTGACTCTGGTGGTGACTTTGAGCACTGAAAACAGCTCCACAGAGCAGCAGGAAACACTGTACCTTTCATGTGCAAATACGTTCTTTGCAGTCATCTAAGTTTTTCCAAGCGAGCTAATCTTTCTGTTCCTGCAGGAGCGCTCCTCGTGTCTAAAGGCATCTGAGTAATTTTTACTTCTAGTTATTTAGAGAGTTGAGCCCATCTGCATTAACCACCAGGTAAAAGCTGCTTTATGTGCTACTGCAAGCACAGCGAAACTGTAGGAATAATTTCAGCAGATACAAGCCTCGGTATTGTGGTTTTCTTATGCTTCTCTTGGTGCTTATGTGATCCCCTCTGCTCTGCCTGCTGAAGCTTAGACACCACAGAGAGCTGAAGATGTTTCGACGGATCCTGGTCTAGACGGCACAGGGAGTTAATTAATGCATTGGCTTCTGGTTTTGGGATGGGTTTGTTAAAATCGGTTTGTGCTTATTTGGTTCCCAGCGTCGCCTGACAGAAAATGCAGCACGTCACGGGAATACTTTAGTATTTTTTCACTAACTCGTGCAGCCTGTCCCGTGCCGGCCGGGCGGTGCCACGGGGCATCGCCGGGCAGCCTTCGGAGGCTGAACCTCTTCCGCCGCACGGAGCCCGGCACGGTCCCGGAGCCCGGCACGGTCCCGGAGCCCGGCACGGTCCCGGAGCCCGGCACAGCCCCGCCGCCCTCCGAGCGCGCCTCCGGCCCCCGGGGAGGCGCCTTGGGCCGGGCCGGGCCGCCCTGGGCGGGGAGGGCGCTCGGCTCCCGCCGCAGCCGCTGCCCGCCGAGGGTGGCTCGGGGCGCTGCCCGCGGGGTGCTTGCCCCGGCCGAACCCGGCCCGCGGCCCCCCGAGGGTGAGCTGGCCCCAGACCCAGCGTCCCGGCTTAGGGAGCACCGCTCCCGGCTGGGAGCTCCCGGCTTAGGGAGCCGCGCGGGGTCCCGTCCGCCCGCCCGTCCGTCCCGCCCCGCTCCCGCAGCCCCGTTCCGCACTCACCCGCTGGCGCTCGCAGGGGTCCGGCCGCGGGGCCGCCTCGCACATCCCCGGGCGGCGCCGGGCGGAGGCGGCGGGGGCGCCCCGAGCCGGCGGGTCCGCGCCCGCGGGTCCCGGGGGGAGGCGGCGCAGGCTCGGCTCGGGCTCGGCTCGGGCTCAGGCTGGCGGGGCTGTGGTGGGCGGCCGCCGGCGGGGCTCAGCGCCCGCGGGCAGCGGTGGGGCCGCGGGGCGCCCGCATCGCCGGGTCATCAGAGCCCGGGGCGCTCCCCGCTGCCCGCGCCCGCCGCTCGCCGCCGCCGATCAAAGGAGCCCTTGTCCGCCGGCCGCCGGACGAGCAGTTCTCCGGCTGACCTGAAGGCTTCTTCCTCTTCGCGATCATAAAAATGGGATGGGGCAGGAAACAAACAAACAAGCCCCCCCGCCCCGCCGAAGCACGCTGTGCACCTCGCCAAGCCTCCCCCGGCGCCGGGGCAGCGGCGGGGGCAGGAGCGGCGGCGCGGGGCCGGGCGGGGCGGAGGAGCGCCGTGTCCGATGGAGCGGCCCCTGCACCTGCCCGCCCGCGCCGGCTTCTCATTTCTCCCCAGGCGGTTCAGGAGAAGGAGGGAGAGGATGCACGGGGAATGTTAGCGGCTGCATGTCTGAGTCTCGGTGCCTGCTTCCATGCACACTCATCGCCTTTGTCAAATTAATGCAGTCACATACGCTTTGCAAGATCTTACATCCTCGTTCACCGAGTGATTTCTCCTCGGGAGGGAGATAGCTGTGACTTCTTGCACGGAGAGGCAGCTCTGAGCTCTGTCAAAAGATTTCTCAGCCAACTGAGTATCAAAAGATATTTGTTTCATTTTTACAAAGTTTCATTTTAATTAAGTTTCATTTTTACTAAGAGACTGACAAACATCAACAGCAGAAATATGAGTTGCCGTCATTCCTCTCACTCAAACCAGACGCCACGCTCCTTTCTGCTGCCTTCCTTTAGAGGTTTATTACCTCTGAGGCAGACATGGCAGGAATTTCTGAAATCTTTTATTACCAGCTACACACACTAAAATGTCTGCGGCTAAAGGGGGGGTAACCTCCTCGTACCAAGAAAGGTGAAAACTGAATCCTCACTTCTTTATGGAACAGCCCAGTGAGTGATCCGCAGGGCAGATGCAATGAAGAGGGGAAAATGATAACTGGGCATTAGCTGTTAAAATGAAGCACTTTTGCAAAATGAACCTCTGAAGAAGGAGATTTTATTTACTAAAAAAGCAATAGAAGTCTCAAAAATGGGCAAGAAAATTCTGAAGATCTAGAGAACAAAAACACTGCATTTTCTTACAGAGAGGAGTGAGGGAAATGCTGATTACATCCTTTCCAGGATCAGTGTTCAAATTATCATAAATATCTCACTTTCACCCTTTCCTGCAGTAATTCTTACAGAGTTCCAGTCCGATACCTGGGACAAGCCATGTGTTCCTGCAGGTTTCTCCTGTCAGTACCTGATGCCTTAAACAATAGCAATTTTCACCAAGCAAAGTAAGAATAGAGAAGGCATTAAAAATACATGTAATTTTGTAACCAGGTGCCTATTGCAGCCTTCACTGCAACAAAGCTTGGGAAGCACATGGTGATGTGTAAACAGACTGAACTAAAATGGCATAAAAGGACTTGTTTCAAAAATTTTAGATGAACAAAAAAAGTAAAACTGCCTAATTCACCACAAAGAGAGAGAAAAGGAAGAAACTCCTCTGGCAATCTGTAAATAGCCCAAAGAGGACTAATGTACCTGACAGGCAGTGAGAGAGTTTCCGTTCTTGTAGAACCTCGTGTTTGGAAAGAGAGAGCAGACGTTGGTGACACAGGCTGTGAGAGGTGTGATCTGTGAGTCAAGCACTGAGATTCCTGTTTGGGTCTTTCTTAGGAAAAACTCCCAGCAAGTTAATAGTGTGACATGCTTCTTGAGAATAGTATCAGTGTTCCTGTGGGCACTCGGAGAAGTGAGGTTTGCAGAGGGAGACAATCGTGAGGTGGGAGTCTCATTTTGTCCCAGTTAAAAAGTGATAAGACATGAGGAAATGGCCTCAAGTTCTGCCAGGAGAGGTTTAGTTTGGATTTTAGAGAAAATTTCTTCACAGAAAGGGTTGTCCAGCCCTGGCACAGCTGCCCAGGGCAGTGGAGTCTCCATCCCTGGAGGGATTTAAAAGCTGTGTGGATGTGGCACTTGGGGATATGGTCATTGGTGGCCTTGGCAGTTGGTTAGATGGTCTTAGAGGGCTTTTCCAACCCTATCATTTTAGGGATGACAGACCTATAGCTTCATTCTGCTAATGGACATGCCCTACAGATTCCTGAAGGCAAACCCCCCATGCCAAGTTGAACCAAGGAGCACGTTGCCCTTGTATTGATTCCGGTTAAACACTATGTGTTTGCTTCCCTCTTACTCACCTTCCCCTGCTAGGACTGTGATTTCACCAAGATAAGAAACAAAAAGGCAGACCAACAACAGAAAGTTCACACCACAGCTGAAAGAAACAATTTACCCTCGAATTTAGACATAAGAGTAAATAGTTTGTCCTTACTTCTTGCTGAGATGTGCTGCTCAAGTGATCTTACTGCTTGCAGTGAGAAGGAGGAGAGGAAGAGTCTGCAGCTTCATGCTTTAGGGACAAGTTTGGAGGGGTCTGGTGCTGCTGCTCACAGTGGACTTCTCTGGACTTCTGATGGACCAGGTTGAAACAAATACATGGTAAATTCATAGAACCAAATAACATTCAACATACAATTTAGAGTCAGAATATGAAAAAAAAAGGGAGTTAATATGGAAAAGCACACTGTTAAATCCATGTCCTTGAAAAACAAAGACTGCTGCTCACTGCTAATTTGAGAGATAGCAATACTTAGCAGTACTATCCCCTAAAAGTCTGGCTAGGGAAGGAAGCTGCTCCAAAACCTGTGCTCACAAGTAGTTCAGAAAATCATACAAAAATGGATTCACTGTCCAGCCTTCAGGAAAACAAACTGCATCCCAGCAGCTCAACTGGAATTCCTCAAAGAGTGAAGAAAAGCCAATGACCCATTCAATATTGTGTTCTCCTGTTGGTCCAAATGACCACAGCAAGACCTCATTCCCAGTATGACCTCTGGGTGACATTTGGGACATTAGGACTCATTTCCGGTACTGTGAAACAACATTATTGATACTTGTATCTGTTTCCTTTTGGAAAAGCTCGTTTTTCCAAGCAGCAAAGCCAGGGTTCATGGAACAAACAACATGGATGCTGCTGTGTGAGTTTGACCACCCCGCTCAATCCTGCTGATCCCTTCCCCGTCATGTCCTCTGCTATAGGAGAGGAAAATGGGGAACCTCCTGCCTTCCCTCCTTAGCCCTGTGCATGTTCAGTGCAGTTGGACTGTGAGAATTTAGGTGGTAAAGTTTTACCACACTGAGTATTTCCTCATTTGAGTCTGGTTGTGTTTCTCTGTAGGTTTGTAATGCATCCAAGCCTGGGTAATTTCTCATTCAGGCAAGCAAACAGTGTAGGTCTCAAAATATTTGTTTCAGTGCCTAAATTATTCAGGTCTAATTGTATCGTATTACAAAGCTTTGTCTTTGTTAGGCAACAAGCTTTGCAGTGCAACTGATTTGCAGGTGTTTGCAAGCCTGATAAAACACTTGGCTGAAAAGGCTGAAAAGCTGCCTTTTTTTTTTTTTTTTTTTTTTTTTTTTGGCTGTTTTTGAGTTTGCCTAAGAGCCACACACATTGCTGCAGCTAGCACTGGCTAACATGCTCTTCAGGGTCCTGAATCTCTGCAGCCATACCAGGAACCATCGTGTTAAATGTTACTGGGACAATACTGGGTGATATTGTCAAAAGAGGTGATGTAAAACTGCACGTACCATATGCAGATGGCATGATAACTGATAATGGTGTAAACCCAGAAGAAAAAGAGAGAGGAGAGGAGAGAATTGAGATACATTAACCACAGGTTTCCTGTGCAGTGCTAATACAGTTGTGAAGGCTTAGTCACACTTTTCTGGTTAGCTTTAAAACCACAGCTTTCAGGAAAAAAAAAGAGCACAAGCACAGGGAGGCCTTTACTCCAGCAGAAACTGGAGCAGGAACTGCTAGGGACATGCAAAACCCAAGGAATCAACACCCCGCTGTGTTTCCAAGCAGCTGTCTGCACTGCGGCTCCACAGCACTGGGGCCCTGTGGCACCGGGGCTCTGCGGCGCTGGGGATCCACAGCAGAGCTTCCAAAGCACTGGGAGTCCAAAGCACTGGGAGTCCAGAACATGGAAGCCCTGTGCACTGGGCTGGGGGCTGGGGGGCTGCAAGTGGGCTGGACTCCCACAGCCCACACAGTGGGTGTTGACCTCTTGGGAATGCTGCACCCTCACAGTGCCCATGTGTTGGTGTGCCCTGGCAGCGGCCAGGTGTTGGTGAAGGGCAGGGGCCTGCAGCTCATCCCAGCACAGCCTCAGGATCCCCAGCTGGGAGCTCCTGCAGGGACGTGGATGTGGCAGGAGGAGCCTCAGGAGCCATCAGCAGTGGTGGTGTTGCCCCAGCATGACCACCAGCCCTGCTGCTCCAGCTCTGGTGTTTCCTGTCATCATGGTTCATGTTTAATTGTAGGTATTTCTCTTTTGGAAGTGTTTGCTGATGCTGTCATCTCAAAAGCCTAAACTTTGTGTTTTATTGGTGTAATCACCATCTTTATTACTGTCAGGCCTTGCATCCTGTAGTGTCCTGGTGCCTCTATTGCAGAGCTGGCATTGCCCAGGAGCCTCGTGGTTGGGCAGTGGAGTGCTGTGCCAGGGAGGGGCTGGCACAGGGGCAGTCGGATGATCCTGTGGGGTGTGTTTGGAGCTGCTTTGGCACAGGAAGTGCCAGCAAGTTAGTAGCAGCACTGACCAAAGACTGAACCAGGTGGGGGACCCTGGCTGTGGGGAGTATTTTGAATCAGGGACTTGTAAAGCGTGTGCTTGGTCTCTGTTTCTCCTGGCTCAGTGAGAGTAGCTGGATTCCACTCAGTAACAAGATTAAGGCTGATAATAGGTTGGACTGTGGTGCTGTTTGAAGCTGAATTGTAATGCCTGGTGTGTCTGTACAAAATAATTAAAGTTGACAAATAAAGAAGCACAGGTTTTTGGGTCCATGTGATAGTTTACAGATGACTTGTTGTCCAGGAGTTGTTACTTGAGCAGCTTTGCTCAGCTCTGCAGAGGCTTTGAGGCTGGAAGTCACAATCACAGTGTTACAGTCATTCCATATTCTGAGAGCATTGGAGGAGCCCAGAGTTCTGCAGCAAATATCTTTGTGATGCACTTGTAGCACTTTTATTTATTTTATATATTTATTTATTTAATTATTAAAAAGTAGAGAATATGGCAGAATCTGGAAGCTGGGGAGGAGGGGGTTGGTTATCAGCTGAAAGGATAAGGGGAACATTACAGAGTAAAACATGCTCCAAAGCTACTCCTGGCAGCGTCAGCCCTCAGGATAACAGGATTGCAGACTTACTCTGTCTTGTCTTTTCTTTATAAGATAATGAGATGAACATCACCCATTTTCTCAATGATAGAATAATCTTTTCATCATCAAGTATTAGAATAATAAGTATTTTTGCTGTTTGCTGTAAAGGTGCATTGAATGGTTGGAGAAGTCCAGTGGAGTGCCTAAACTACCTAGAGAAGTGAGGATAGTGAAAGCATCTTGGAGGATGCTCAAGGTCCACTTTCCTTCTAGTGTGATAGTCTGGCTGTGTTGAGAGACCAGGTAAAGCTGAGTTCACAGAGCTGCAGCACTTCTGAAAAACACAGGCCTCGTTCTTCCTCAGGAATGCAATGAATGTCAGTATTCAATCAAAGGTATGGGATCTCCCATCAATATTAAATCAAATACATGGCATCTACCAGATAAGTTAGTGGGAAATTAAAAGTACAGCAAAGAAGCAAAGGAAAAATGCTGATTATTTCAGTGGAGTGAAGTGGTGACCTTTTTGTATTTATATGTCTTTATTGAAGTATCCTGTCCAACAACACTCTGAATTATTGTTCAGAATATAAAATTATTCATAGCTAAATATAACTAGTAGGGCATGGCAGTGCTGTGTGAGGGCATTGTGTAAGGCACACACATCCAGCATATCTGTGCTGTGTTGGCCACATTAGATGGTTGAAGGATGAGAAGGCTGTTAGCAGGAAAGAGGAACTCTTTGAGGGACAGGTCCTGAGGTGTGTGTTTTCTCAGCAGGCTGGAAGAATGTCCAGCCTGGTACAGCCACTAATCAGGTTATCCCTGCCAAGGGCTGTGATTGTTTTCAGTGTCATAGTCTATTACTACAGCGAGCCACTGATGGACTGCAAGGCTGATAAACATACTCAGCACCACAGGCTGTGTCTGCTGGAGTCTGGAGTACAGTTACAGTCAAGAAGATTGCTAAGGCTGGGAGATATTCAAAAGAGAGGAAAGAAATGTTTAAATTTAGGATGACAGATTAAAAATATTCATTAGTAATGTCTAGGCCACTGGAAAACAATCAGCCATAATGTAACAAAGCAATGGGTAGTGACACCTTGCCTGGCCTGGTGGGAAATAAGTCCCATTTTTCTGTTCTTTCTTGCTGTTGGCACCCTGGATGAGAGTTTCTTTTCACCACCCAAATGACATAAGCAAATAGTCAGCAAGAAAAATGGGTTGTGTTTCAATGTCACAGATTATCTGGCTCCACGGCCCTGCACATGAGATCATTTGAACCAAGTCCATGACTTAAATGTCTCTTTCTGGTCTTTTTTTAATCCCAAATGACAAAGTACAAGGCTTGTATAGCACAAGTACAGTATGGAAAATGGGGAGGAAAAAGTGCTGACTCTGGACTGTCAGAACACTGAGGGAGTTGTCCTGTTCCAAGCCATCCTTCTTAGGTCACACTGTGGTAGTAGATCTGAGAGAGAAAACCAATAGGTTTTTCTAATGCTTTACATTATATTTTCTGCCTTAAAATATGAAAGGGCAAATATGCTGTATGTGTGAATGCGAAAATGGGAAAACAAATCTCTATTGTTTTTCTCAGTGAGAACTTGTCCTGCCTTCCCTTGGGCTTGTGTCAAAGCTTCTGGAAACTTCATGGGTGACATCAAGAGCCAGGACATGGCTGTGCCCTGGGAAATGGGCCCCCTCGGGTAGGTGCTCGTGCTTTGTGTATTCAGCTGCAGATGTCTGAGCATTCTTACAGTTAAGCTCAAGTATTAAAGCAAATGCCTGCTCTGCGCTCTGCTGCCAAGGCATGAGCACACCTGTGCCAGGTGGAGCTCCACAGGGATCCCTGCTCCCTGCCAAGCCATAGAGAGCTGCTCCCATTCCTTCAGTACCAGAGAGGTGTCCTGGCATTGCCAGCTCAGCACCTCCATTCCCCTCGCCCTGGCTGGGCAGCCCTTACATAATGCCAGCAGTGGTCTTTTCCCCCGCGAGCTGAAAATCTTCCCCTTTCCAGAGGGTTATTTCCCTCCCTGTTTAGTCTTTTTCCACTTCCATTTACTTGCCTCAATATTTCAGTTTGCCTACTCTCTGATCCTGCTTTTACCTCTTCTGTTGGCTCTGTCTCTTTTTGCCTGTCTCTGTTTCACTGAAGCTTTTACTGTGAGGAGGATCAAATAATTGCAGGGTTAAAGCAGACCCTTGAACTCACAGCGTTTAATGGGTTTGTAATTAGGCCATGTATCCCTGTGAGAATGGGCAGTCTGGGAATTCGCCAGGATTTACAGGGGGATTTAGTAGCCTACTAAGAGTTTCCAGACCTATTACATTCCTTAAGAAGTCTTAAAGACACCACTGATTTTGGCAGGGAACTAGGATGTCTCTAAATACACATAGAACTGAGGGATGAAAAGTAGAAAACTACTTATTTTGTTAAGAACAAGGAAAAGTTTCAAAGTTTTTATAATTTGAAATGCAGAAATAGATGTTCAACATTATCTTGGTAACACATGCCTGGCTTAGAGCGTATGATGTGTGTTTTCCCTGAGAATTCATATTTACATATTTGATAAGACATGAATATTAAAACACACTTTAACCAGGCTCTGTGTATGCATTGTAATGTAGGTATATGTGACCACTGCTGCTTTCTGATCTCGGAATATGTAATTGTGTTTAAAAAAATCATGAAGTCTTTGCTTTCCTCCATCCTACCTGTTTGCCATTTATAAGGTTCTGTGGCATCACATTTTCTGTGTGTTTTGGGGAGATCAGTGTCTGTTAAATGCCAGGTGATTTTATTATGAAGCCCTGGTTTATTTTTTACTCATAACTGAGACAAGCACAAACTTCTGTTGCTGTTTACTTTCCAGAGAGGAAGGGAAAATTACATCTAACCCAAAAATACCTTCCTCCCCCTACCCCATGTCTCGGTGCTTTGAGCTTGGGCAGGGTGGACGATAAGAAAAGGCAGAAAACAACTGGGCAGTTTTCTCATAGTAGCACGAAATTGCTGGTTTTTCTTCCAGGTTAAAGAAACCCAAGCCATAATTAACTTTCTTCTCTCTGTTCAATAATTACCCTGAAAAAGACCACAGCAATAAAAACTAGTCTGCTTACCTGTGCAGCAAAGGGAGTGTAGAACTTTCTGGAAATTTGACCTATTCAAGTTTGGTTTTGGATCAGCCCTGGGTTTGACTTATGAAAGCTCGAATTCAGATTTTCTTGTAACTGTAATGTATATCAGGATCTTTCAGAGTGGTTTGAGCCCATACCCATGTCTCCTGACTGCAGCAATCCAAGGGCACTTGTTCATGTCAAATTGATTAGCTCCTGTGAAAAGTTTGGAAGTTACAGTGAGTTTAAGTCTTGTTTAAATACAAGACTATAAATTCAGCTGTTTCTGTACCTATTACAACATAATTTCACTGATGGCATCCTGAGCACTAAAAACATGTGCTTCTAAAAATGCTGATGTTGGGAGAAGTGGGATAAAAGGAAAATACAGGAGTCTTCCTTGGGCTTAGTAGTTTGGGGTTTATCTCTATCAAGAGCTACAGTGAACTTTTATTGCTGTTCTTACACAACCTCAGAGTAGCTCTGTCACCTGTGGGCAGAGTAATTCCATGATAGTCCTTGGCATTACACTGGATTTATACCCCTGCTCTCTGACTCGAAGCAGAGTTTGGGTTTCTGTGAGTGACAGCAGCAGCAGGAACCCACAGTTCAACGTGTCACACTGTGAGCTCTTAAAATATCATCAAAACTATCAATCTGAAAAGCTGGAAAACAAATTTGCAGTTCAAACATGAAGCACAAAGTGTCCCTTCCTCTTTCTTCACTGAATTAGCTTTTGAAAAGGCCAGGAGCTGCTGCAGAGATAACAAGGGCTGAAGAATTTAGAGCAGGTGGTACCAACTGTGCAAGCCCAGCTCGCAGCCAGAAGGATCCGACCCCCAGCTGTGGAGCAGCCTGGGGGATCTGGAGTGGCTCCTGTGGGAGGACAGAGCGGTCTGGCCGGAGCACCGCGGCTGCCCCACGAGTGGGGATTTTTCTCTCTCCCTCAGAGAGATCCCCAGGGAATGCCACGGCAAAATTCAACAAGATGGCCATGAAGAAATAGCTTAGTTTAGGTCTCTGCTTCTTCACTGATGGGGGAGATGGTGGACACTGGGTCTGCATTTGCCAAGCAGAGGTCCTGTGGAAGAGCAAATCCTGATGTTTATTTTTGTAGGGGATAATAGCACTTACCTACTATGTGTGAAGGTCTAGAAAATATGGTTGGTTAAATTTCTTCATGTGAAAATTGTGACCTCCATTCTTCATTTCTGAGGACTGGAAATGGTAGTATTGGATTCTTATGAAATACAGTCATGCATTGATGTAATTTCCACATGTTTTCATAGACTTTTAAGATTTTCTGGTCTTTGACTACTGTTACAGTTACAATTTGACCTTCACTCCAGCAAGAGTTCCTCTGGAAAGTATTCAGAAATGCTCAGAACTAGTAGAATGATTTTCCTTATTTTCATACTTTAAAGAATTATTTCTGTCACAGCTGTTCTTTATTTAGGTGAGGGAATGATGCAAAACAATGGCTATAAAATACTACTCACCCCCTCTAAGTGCGCTGAGCTTGTCTCAATTCTGTTCTTTTCATCCCGTGTATGTGATTTTCCAGCACTGTGAATGCTCTGAAGTCTCTCCTTGTAGAAATCCCCCCTTGCCCTTTGGGAATGTCCTGTGCATCCTGTCCGGGGCAGCTCCTTTGGGAGCGTGTTCAGGTGGAAGGTAGAGCCCTGCTGGTGGTACTCACTGCAGGGACACGTGTTCATCCTCCTGCTCAGTGGAGGTTCTTCCCTGGTTTGCCTGGGCTTTGGTCCCCAGGAGGGTAAAATCCACCTTTCCCGTAGTGCAGGGTGGTGCCTCGGAGTCCATCGGCCCAGGCTGTGCCTCGTGGTGAGAGTGAGAGAGCGAGGAGGAGTTTCCACATCGGTGCCTTCAGCTGCCCCTGCTCCGCTGAGCCCCCAGGGCAGTGTTTGCCTGGTGTACCTGCACCGAGGGAGCCCTGTCCTGTGCCCTTTTACATTCCAGATGACTTCTTACATTGTGAGATTTCAGCTCTTTCCATTTACAGTTTACAATTTCTTCACAGAGAGGTTTTTTTTACCTTATATTTTATTCAAGCTTTTCTTGACAGTTTTAGGTAAATACTGTCTTTGCTTATGCATCATTTACAGCGGTTCTTTAGCTTTTCTATTCTTCCTTTTTCACTGACTGGCTGCTCTCATGTTTATGAGTTCTATTTGTTTCATCTGAGACAAAAATCCTCTGCCCTCAGCATATATTATCACACTGATTATTAGTTTTTGTTTACAGATAGGAGCTTGCTTTTACTATGTAAATAACATTCTGCTCTGATGGCTGATCCAAAACAAAATTCATAGGAGTGTTTATAAATATTTATTCTCACCTCTTCCCAGGTCTTGTGTACCCTATGCTCTGAAACACTCCTGGAAAACCCTGCTGTATCTTGGATAACTTAATGTCAGATATCCTGGATAATCTTTATAGTTGATATGAGGTGGTAGCAATAAAGAAAAAGTGTTTTACCTTTTATCTTACAGGTGGCTTTTTTATACTGTGTCTGATGCAGATATTGGTTTCTTAAGAAGCCTTTAACGCTGCTGGGATGATAAATGAAAATGTACTGTATCTTTATAAGATGACTGGGCAGAATGAGATTAAAATTGGAAGTGTGTGTGAGACAAGACTGAAATGTTGTTGTTGGGGTTTTTTTCGGATGACCTTGTACTCCCTGGAAAACCCTTGCTAGTGTCAGACAAGCACTGAAACATTCCTTAATCATAGTGACTTGGCTGCAGCATCCCCCTGGCCAGTAAAAAATCATCACTGATGCAGTTGCCTTGATGGCACTTATGAGATCAAAGGATGAGATTTCTCAGATGATTTTGCTAAGAGTGAGTAAAACAAAATAGTTTTTCATTATCTTTTATATGATTTAGTGAAGATTAGAGGGAATAATCCAAATTTTTTGAGGATTTAAAAACGAACCATTCTGCTTGCAGCATTTTAGGAAATTAGAAATTAGAATCTATGAAGATGTCCACAGCTTTGTTAAGATGGATTCAGAGTTCCCAGCTTTAGTTATTATAAAGATACTGACCAGTGATACTTTATTTTTAATTTTCTTCTCATCTTGTGGTGGAGAAGCACAATAATATTTTCCAACATAATAATAATTAGGTCTTTTTCTGTATCAGCCTTAATAAAAAACGATGCACCTGAAGTTCTTTTGTTTGAGCTGAGACCGACAGAAAGCTTAGAATGTGATGAAGAGGGAATACAGATCCAGGCCAATGTGACATTTCTGTACTGGTGGTAGGGCTCAGGAGGAGGGGTCAGTCAGTGGTGGTTTTCCTTTTCTCTGAGCTCAAACTCAGAAGATTTAGAAGTTCTGAAATTTCAGAAGTTCTGAAGAAGTTTTCCCTGAAGTTTTAAGGTTTACCTGGCTGGACCACTTGCTAAACTTAAAGGGTTTGGGTGCTAGGGGATTGAATTAAATAAGCACCTGAGGAGGTGACACCACTGCCTTTCCATGCCCTGGTTTTGCTAGAAGAAAGTTAATGAATGTGTTTATTACAGCTCAAACCCCCCCAGAAAATGTCAGATACAACATCTGCTTTGGTTACTGCTGTAGTGGACTCTGCCTTTGGTTAAGCTCTGACCTGCTCTGGGCCTGTGTCTCTGCTTCCATGGCAAAACCTGCTGTGAAATTACAGTTTCCTTGGGGATAATCAGACAATCTCTGGGAATAACTTAAAAATCCGGTGTTAAAAGGAGCCCCTGGTACATCCCCTTTTAAACACTAATGGCCTTCCCAGGTGACAGCCCAAGGGAGATAAAGGATGGGAGCAAAGGGAGCTTGTACGCTTTTGGAAACAGAGTCACAGTTATCCTTTGTTTTGAAACGCTGATCTTTTCCTCTTGCCACAAAAAGCCTTTCCCCACTATAACCCTTGTGGAATTGGGAAGGGCACTGACAGCAAACAGGGCACAGGGGCCAAGCTGAGCCCCCAGACACTGAGGATCAGGGAGGTGGGCAGAGATATACCTTGGGGTCCTTGGAGGCTAAGTGCCCAGAAATACTGAAAACAGCATTTCTGAGTTTGAAAACATTGTTCATGGTAGATTTCACTACACTGGCCTCCTCTTCAGCATGACTGAAAAGTCTGAAACTTGTCTGAGTCTCTCTGCCTGTGTTTCTGCCATGCTGTGTGTTGGTCCCAGATCTTCTCACTTGGGCTCTTTGCTGGTTTACAGTGAAAAGAAGCAGGACTAGAATGTTTGAAATATTACAGCAGTTTCTAGCACAGCACATACTTCCACCATTTGTTTCCAGGTGGTATTTAAGATGATGCAATTTAACATGCTAGAATTATCTTCTGCCAAAACAAAGATTAACAATTCTGGATTTTCTATTTTCTAAAGAAGAGTGCTCTGTGGTTACCTAACAAGGTATGTTCAGTGAGCATTTCAGTTTTCTAGAGCTGCAGCCATTTATAGTACAGGTCCCACCTGCTTTCCATTAGACCTTGAATTCATAAGTTATTTACATGCTTTTGGAAAAAATCTAGTCTGTCTTATAAATTCTTTCCTCCCTTTAACTGTACCAGAATAATGGGTTTTATGAGGGCCTGGTTCTGTATCAGTCAGCTGCCATTCTTACCAGGAATTTTATTTAGTTTATTCCACTTCCCATGTGAGCTGCAGAAATGAAATCTCATAACTCATTGTGAGCTGACCATATATGAGGGAACAGTGACATGTCATTGTCTGAAAGTAAATGGAAGATATTTGAAATTGTCTGAGAACAATGCCTGGGATTAAATGGATGCTCTGGCACATGGAGCACTGCCACAGTAATACAACTGTCACTTAAAGGACATCCTTGGGCGGTAACGTTCCAAGTCACCTCACAGAAGGGACATGAAGTACCCCTGGCCCCTTAATGGCTTCAAAGCGTGTCTGGGGTAAGGCCCATTAGAGGCCTGGCTTCAAAGCATGTCCAAATTGCAAGAACTTGATCTCTGAATAAAATTCTAATAAATGTTTAAGCAGGAAGGGGGGTTTGGGACAGGAGGTGTGTCATGCAGCTCCCCAGCTGAAAGAAGTCTAAGGAGTCAAGTAATACAAACTGAGGAATTCACTCCTATGTATTTGAAGTCCTCATCATAGAGGTGGAAGGGTGAGAAACTGAAGAAGCTGTTACTCTCTTGGAGTTTCAAGCACAGTTCCTGGTGTTCTCTGCAGTAATTTTTAGAAGATTTAGGATGGAAATAGGCACAGTAGAATGTGTGATAAGTTGTACCTGTATTTAACAGTTGAGAAGCTGTTTAGGATTTTCTGAATATAAACTCTAAGAGAAAACAAGGTGCAGTCTTGTGTTGCTCATGATCAAGTTTGAGGAATAGAAAGGAATACTAAACTTCATACTCTCTTTCTGTCATTCCTAATGAGCCCACTCTCCCAAATTAAAGGTGCTGTGTATGTAATTTGAATATATCTTATTATAATGGAATCTTCTCCTTACTCTTCTTAGGTTTAGCAACTGTAATTTAGATTTCATATTTCCATCTGAAGTTAATTGTTATTCCTCCTAGTTCAGGAGAAGCTGCCAGTTGTGCCTAATGAAGAGAACTCAAGGTAAATTATGCTTCTTGTCAGTTAATTTAAATTTTGTGCTGGCGTTCAGAAGAGATCCGTCTCATCCCATAAACATTATTAGCATTATAGCATTATTTATTTGGGGAAATTATTGTGTACATGAAATAAGCTTTCTGGAGTGAAGATTTCTTCTGGCCAAACCCCACAGTGCTCTGCTTTGCCCTTACTATTTTAAAATTGTGTACTTTTGGCAGCTGTTTAAATACGTGTTCCCAACATAATAATTTTCCATACACACTTTTCCCCAGAATGACAGGGATTGGGCATAAAAAGTGTTATTTTAGGACACGGTGGGGGAAGGAAAGAAATACTGACTGTGTTATACAGAGGTTAAGCAAAATCCTGGTGCAGTACAATGTGCACAGAGAACAATTCCAATCGTGATAACCAGCACTGGCACCATCAATAGAGCCCAGAGCCCTCTGGAAAGGAGCAGGGCTGTGTTTGCTCTGATAACACAAAGAGAATAAAAGCCGTCAGGCATCCACAGCACCCAGGAAAACTCCTTCTGGAGAACCAAAAAGCTGTTGTTTTCCAGCATCCTAGGTCACCTTTGGCAGATGTTGGAGCCCAGTGTTGGCCCCAGGTGGGTGGGAGCACAAAGCAGCAGTCAGGGGTTCACGGCAGTGAGAGAGATGGGATTGAAATGGAGGAGCTCAAAATTGTCTCCAGGGTTCAAATGTATCTGTTGTCAGTCACATGAGGGGGGCTCAGGGAGCTGGAAAGGGGCTCAGGCTGGAGCAAAGGAGGCTCAGGGGGGACCTTGTGGCTCTGCACAAGTCCCTGACAGGAGGGGGCAGCCGGGGGGGTCGGGCTCTGCTCGCAGGGAACAGGGACAGGAGGAGAGGAAACGGCCTCAGGCTGGGCCAGGGCAGGCTCAGGGTGGACAGCAGCAGGAATTTCCCCATGGAAAGGGTGCTCAGGCCTTGACAAGGGCTGCCCAGGGAGGTTTGGAGTGCCCATCCCTGGAGGTGGCCAAGGAAGGCCTGGATGTGGCACTCAGTGCTCTGGGCTGGTGACAAGGTGGGCATCGGGTACAGCTTGGACTCCATTGTCTTGGAGCTCTTTTCCAGCCTCAGGGGTTCTGGGATTCTGTGACAATCTGTGTTGACAGGAGAGTAAATAATAGCAAGTAAGCCCCAAATAATGAGATCCTCTGGACATTATTAATCTGATCTGACTTGTACCAGTTCCTCTCAGTCGGTTCTGTGTCAGTTTTAGCAGAAGGTCCGAGTATTGATCCTTTTTATTGTCACAGTGGCTTCATAAGGTGCGTGCATGGAAATTGGTCTGAACTGTCTGAATCAGAGTTCAGACACCTGAGGGCAGGTGTTCACTACTGGGGTGGAATGCAGAGATTTGAGAAGAATCTATGTCAGGATTCAGAAGCAATTTGAAGTCTTAACCCAAAAGAGATGTATTTGATGCTGTTACAGAAAGTCACACTTTCTCCTGATCCCTGCCATCGTTTTTCAGATTACCTCTCACTGGAGCAGGGCAAGCAGTTTACTCTTGAGGTGACAAGGTCAGGTCATCATGTCCCCTGAATAGCCAAATACAGAAGTTTTCAGAGAACTTCATCAGGAGCTTTCTTCTTTTTGATATGCAGCTGTATTATGGTTTTCTGCAGTATTCTGTTTCCATTCCTTCCATGCCTCCAGTTCTTTTTGGGCATTGCAGAGGAACTGTTCTGTACCAGCTGCTGTGGTTTGGTGGTGGTGATTATTTGGTTTGTTTGGCATTTGTACTGAAGGTACCACAGCAGCTTGTTTAGAATTGCCCTGCATATTACAGTTCAAATAAATAATAAACCCCTTTTCTCAATATCTGATAGTAAAATTTGTTGCTGCCACTCTGACTTTGTCATGTGAAAGCCAGAACAAAAGGACACAGAATAATTTTTGAGATGGATATTCCTGTGGCATTTTGTGGTTCCAGGGAGAACAACCCAGACTATAATTTTTGGCTGCTGTGGAGGGCAGGATTTAGCTGCAGTTATCAGCCCTCTGCTTTTCCCACTCTGGGCTCAGGGATATTTGGAACAGTGTATTTGTGTCATTGGAAGTAGGTGCCCCAGATACAAAACCTGCCCTGAGCTATTGTTGAGTTCATGTTCTGAGGATTATTTTGCAAATAGTGAATGGGTTGGATTCAAAGTGGGGATCTCTGCAAAGGGCCCACCTGCCCCAGTGCTGTGTCGCTGGTTGGGCATTTTGTTCCTGCTTTCACAGGGAACCCACTGGCACCTTGCACAAAGCCCTGTGAGTAAACAAAAGTTACACATCATGAGCAATGTTTGTGATTTCTGTGTGTACATAACACATAGCAGTGCTTGTGTGGGGGTCATATGGGGTGATGTATTACATTTGTCATGCACTTTGGATCAGTGCGTGTGCAAAATTAGTAACAACCCGGTCAGGCAGATGGGAACATTTTTTGAAGAGGTAATGTTCCTTTTTTCCCAATATGTGTGGATTTTCCCTTCTCATTGTGTATTTATATGAAGCCTCACAGAGATGATATTAAATGCTGGATCACTTGTATGTTTTGGTCACATATTGCCTGATCTTTCAGGCAGGAGACAGGGTTCTTGAGGGCAAGCTGCTCTGGGAGTTCCTGGGTAGTGGACTGTGCCAGCTAAAAAAAATGCTGGTGTAAAGTGAAGGTGGGATCAGCCTGCAGGTTCTGAGGGAAGGATGTGTAAACTCAGCTCCTGAGGAGAACCAAGAAAACTCTGAAGAGATGAAAAAAATCAGAAGAGAAATAGCTGAGTCACCCAGTTTTCCAAAATACGGCTGGAACTGTACCATCTGCTGTGTGTGCTGTGAGTCAGGTTCCAGTTAGTTCTTTGGAGTCAGGTTCAGTATCAGTGCAAGGTGGACATGCTTTCATTGAAGTTGACAGACTCACATTCTTTCCCACACAGCTGAATTTAATCCAGCCACTCAAGTGATTGTAGATGGTTTATGGAGTTGGTATCAGAGTCATAAATCCAGATTTAGAGCCCTGGGCTTGCTCATTCAAATTTGGTTTATGGCAGTGATGAAATGGCTCTGCCAGTGCCTTTGTAAGAGAATCCTTTTAGGGCTAATCTAAGGCAGCTGCATTCTTTGTTGGAGTTATTTTCTGATTTTGCATGCTGTAGGAACAGAGTGATTGAGTGGAGTAGCTCTTACCAGCTCTCAGTTGTATCTGTTTATGTGCTGTGGCTTCTTGCTGTGAGTCTCCCTGTGGCTGTGGCACACCTGGCAGGTACCACGCATCTGTGTGCCACCATGCCATGGCCAGTGGCCACTGCCTGGGGCACCAGGGCTGTTGAAAAAGCTGTTCTTGCATCAGCTTTATCCCCCTGGCTCTGCATGTTCTGTGTTTGGTGTCAGTGCCATGGTGCAGCTGGACTGGGATTTCAAGAGCTGAAGGACAGGGTGACCTGCAGCACAACTGCGATCCCAGCAGTTTTGCAGGAAAGAGAAGCTCAGAATCCAGACTCCCTGATGTGCTCAGTCTCCATTGCCACAACTAAGACAATGTTTTGGTGTGTAAGACCTTGAGAAGGCACTGCTGAGTTTTTGTATGAAGATCTTCTGGCATCATAAGTAAGCTGGTAATTACACCTGTCTGCTCTGCAGGCACAGGGCACAGCTCTGCACTCTGGAAAGTCTCCTGTAGTTTCTCAGCCAATAAGATAACTTCAAACAAACAAACAGAGCAAGTCAGACGAAGTCATCCTTCTTAAAATACACATATCGGTTATGTTAACTGTAATAATAATAATTAAATAAATAAATAAATACACCACTTCAAATAGAACCAAGGGGGAAATCTCACTAGTCAGAAAAAGGAAGCAAGTCAGAACTGACATTAAAAATACAAAAGAAGAAGCAGAACTGAATAAAGGGTCTGATTACCCCCCAAACATTCTGCAGGACATTTTCTAATGCAGAATTGCCCAACACTGAGCTCAAGGGGCTGCTGTTGTTACTCACTCTCTCACTCACTCACTCACTCACTCACTCACTCTTGCTGTGCAGTATGTGAAGACACCAAAATGCAGCATCAGAGCAGAGTGTCCAGGCAGTTTTCACTGGATGCCTTGTTGGGGCTGGTGTCTGACAATAGAAACACAACTCACAAACTGTGATTCTTTTGCACTTGTGTCTGACTAAATGCAGGTGTTTGGCAGCAGGAGCACCACAACCCCAAACACAGTGTCCCAACAGAGCAGCTTTTGTTGAGCAATAAGGAAACCTTATTCCCTCCCTGTGCAGCAGAGAGCAGCTGCAGCTGGTGCCGGAGCGCTGCTGACCAGGGACGTCAGGGACACAGGGACCAAATGCTCTGCCCAGGCTGTGGTGCCCCAGGCTGTGTGGCCAGGCCTGGGCACCTCTGCTCTGTGTTCATGCAGAGCCCGGAGCTCTAAGAGCTCTCAGTGCTCCATGGATGAGGGGGGAAGGGTTGGGTTCATCCAGCACTGGTACTCTCCTTTGGCTGCTCTCCTCAGGAGCCAGGGCGGTGCTCCAGCACCCAGAGTATCCGTGCTGGAAGGTCTCCTGGAGCACTTCCCACTGCCAGCATTTTAATCGAGTTGGCATTGAAATATCGGCTCACTGTGGTATTTTTGTGCTCTTAATATTCAAAACCTAAGTCTTTGCCAGTCAACTTCCCTCTGAGGGGGGTGAGGTCCGTGGGAGCTCTCACGGGGCTGGATTGGTTTTATCACTTGACCGTGAACACACAGGGGTATCACTGGTGGCCATCTGTGGACCACACAGCTGTTCTGTCCTGGACTGAGCTGGGAGAGACTGGGAAATGTTTCCAACTGGAATGAAATCTGTGGCTGGATGTCTTGTTCTGAGCTGTAGTGGCCAATGAACTCCCAATGGGGCAGAACCTCTGAACGCCTGTCCTGATGGGCCTGGCCTAGCTGTTGGTAGCAAAGTTTCATCTTGGATGGAGGTGTTCACAACTCTAACAGGCAAGTGTTCATTTCCTTGAACTATCACCAAACACACATTTTATCCCTTTCAAACGAAACATTGACAACTTTTTACTGTGTCCAGCTGACAGAAATATATTTCAATGAAATATTATATCACAACTTATGACTTCCACTGAGTGTATTAAATAACCCCAAGAATCTTGCTGCTAATTTAACATTACTATTTCACTCTGCTCTAATTTATGTTTGTCTTTAACAGTGTTTGATTTGAATCTCATCATCGTTTGTCAGGAGTTAATTTTGATGATCTTGGAATTCATCTGTTCTTTGTGGTTTGGTCTCAGTAAACACCATCATGCAGGTAAAAGGTTTGATCCCTGCTGTCTCCTTACACAAGGACACACATCAGTGCTGCAAGCATCTCAGGAAATATGTGGTGTGGGTCACATTCTATCATGCCACTGCCAGAACTGGTGAAACAGGTGTTTTCTTACACCTGATCATATATGAAAATAGAAAAGAAACCGGTCAGGTGGATGAGGTATAAAATAGAATCAGCACCAGTTCTGCAACATTTCTACAGAAGTGTGTGTTTTGATAAATCCTTCATAACTAAAACGAGCAGTGAAATGAGAGGGTCTGTGAGTGAACCTCCCAGGGTTTATAGTCCTGAGTGTTCAGTGTTGGCATAACCTGCCAAGGTCAGTGATAAAACTCCTTTGGAGTCAGAAGGGGTGGGAGAATGAACCATGATCCAAATGCTTAAAAAATCCTGTGGGTTGCAGGATTTTGTCTGTCTTAGTCCTCCACTCCTTCCGTTTTGAAAGTTTTATTACTCTTTTTTGAAACAGCAATTGTTGGTCTGGTAGAACCAATATGCCTGCAAAATACAGCCCTGAGGCACAACTGTGTGAAGTTACAGTGACTGACCCCTGAGGAAAAAGGCTTTCCCAGATTCTCATTTTGAAATATCTTGTTCCATCAGAAAGTGTACTTTGTTCATTTGAAGAACCAACCTACCAATAGGCGTTTTTGGATTTAATTCAGCCCAGGAGTGCAATTTTCTCACTCAATATGGGTCACTATTTCATGCTCGGTTTGGTCTGGAAAGCAGAAGCCTGTCTGGATTATGAACTTTGCTTGGTGACTTGCTGATTAACGTGTATGTCAACATAAGAGACTCTGCCATTGTCTTTTTCCTTTTTTCTGCTGAAAAGACAGTTATATTAATGATAAGGATATGAACTGTTAGTTTGGGGGGTTTTTTTAATAGTCAATCCAGCTAGCATGGGACAATCACATTTATTCAGTATGGGCATTTTAGTTAATAATGGGGGTTTGTTTTTCAAAGGACAAATAGGGTATAATATATTGGAGTGAATTTCCATGAAGTCAGAAGCCCAAGGCAGCACAGAAATATGCTGCATTTTCATGTGCTCACCACATTTCCATGCACAAATCAATTTAATTGTGTGCATGTTTTTTGCTTGGGGCCTTCTGCTTCTGTTTTAAAAGGAAGGAGTCTTTTATTTTGTTTTATCTTGAAGCAGCCTTTCTTAGGAATTCCTGCAGATCAGTTTGGCTCTGCAGCTCATGGTTGCTGTGGGGCAGTAGTGGAGACAGTGGGAAAAGTCAGGAATGAGTCTGTATTTATGCTTTGGGACTGTAGCAAAGCCCAAAGGTGAAATAGACACTTGGTTCCACAAATCCACAGTGCCTTAATAGCCAGGCTGAGCTCAGGCTGCCAAAAATCTCACCAGGTCAGCTTGCACCCCTTCTAAGAACAATCAGGAGAGAAGCATGCAGCAAGGGCAGATGAGAGGTGTCGAAGCAGGGATGGTGTTCCTGAGGCCAAGTTCCCCAGGAATGAAACCAGACGTTCCCAAAGCACTGAGGGGTCCCAGGGATTCCCACTCGGCTGTTGGAGGGCAGTCGGTCTCAGAATCAGCAGAGGTGCTTGTGGTTTCTTGGCTTGCCTTAAAATACCAGCAGAGTCCGTCCCAGCTCGTGTCTGAAGTACAGCCTGGGAAGCTGATCTGATCCCCTGTTCAAGGGTGAGCTGGTTCATTGTGCACATGTAGAAATGGGAGTGTAAGACTGGATATCCTGGTCGGCACCGAGTTCAGCACTGAATAGAGCAGTGAATGGAAGGACAGACCCTGGGGGGTTCTGGAACTGCAGTTTGAGTGGTGATACCTCAGCCAGGAGAGAGGGCTCCAAAAGAGCTCTGTGAGAAAGAGGCAACCTGACCTGCAGACACGTGAATGCCTTACCTGGGAGAAAAGGCAGAGACACAGATCATCCTGGCTGGGGGTCACGTTAACCCTGGGTGTCCTGCACAGTAATTCTGGGATCAAAGTTAGGCCATTTCTCTGTGCTCTCAACCCTGTTATTGGTGTTGCTATTGCAGTTCCTGACCTCCAGTGCACGGTGCCACACCACACTGCAGCATTCAGCAGGTTCAGACTTCTTTCTGCTCACCCTGCAGCTCAATGAAAGCTCAGACTCAAGGTCTCCACACTTTGGCCTTTGCTGCTGCCCTTGACCAGCTTGGAAATGACTCTAGCGGGACTTGGCTGCAGAATAGCAGGAGTTTGGAGAAGGAAGTGTTAAGTGCAAACCTGCATATCCCATTATTCTTGATGGCACATGCACAGAGAGGTGGTGCTGTGGCCAAACTCACCATGGGCTCTGTCAGTCTTTAATCCCTCCAGCTGTTCCCAGTGTTTGTTGGTGCTGGCAGACAAAGGTGGCTCCTGTGTGGGCTGTGGATTCCCAATTTACTGCCAGCTCGGCTGCTGTGCCCTGCAGTCGGTGAGTGTGGCTGAGCTCTGCCTCAGGGAAAGCAGGGCCATCCCTCGTGGCTGTTCCAGCCCCATCCTGAAAGCGGAACTTGGCAGGCACTTTCATGAACTGACAGAGGAAGGTAGAGGCTCATAAAGTGGTGCTGATGTGCAGAGTGTGTTTCAGCAGGAGAGAGACATTCTGTTCCCAAGCCTTTGAGACATTGTGGAGAAGGAAAACACACAATTGACTTCTCGTCTTCCAGCCACGTGCACCACTTATGGCAGTGCTGGGATATAAATGCCAGATCTAAAACTGAGAGCAGGAACAATCCTGGAATTGTACCTGCACAGGCTGATACAATCAATGTATTTGATCTGACAGGGAAGAACTTCATGCAGATGCTAAACCAAAACGGACTCTTTCAAGGCTCCAAGAAACTGTCCCTTGGAAGAGTCCCTGCAGCTGGAAAGCCCTGCGTCCCAAGGCCTCCCAGGTTGGGTGTCTGTGGAACAGCTCCAGTCTCACTGTTTGGTCACGAAGAACTGTTGCTGTTAGGAATGGGGTCCAGCTGGGAGTAGAGCAGCCCCCTCCCTGCCCTGGGGCTGTGCTCTGTGGGGCAGTGGTAGGATTAAGCACCTTGTCAGTGCAAACCTACCGTCCACGTTAGCTGGAGGAAGGAAAACTCTTCCCAGTTTTCTTTGACAGTTCATCATTTAGCTGCCATCTGGTTGCTGGTATCAGGAATAACATTTTTTTTTCCCTGTAATGAACCACAGTATCTTTGTAATAGGGTTCTGATTAATTGAGTGAGAAGTAAGACCTGTAGAGTTCTTGATTCTTTTTCTTTCTTCTGGTATTCAGTATTTGTACAAGAATGGCCAGTTGCCAGTTTAGCTGGTTGTACAAGAGTGAGGAACAGTTTGCATGCTGGGTGTGTACATGTTACATTTCGGGTTGGTTTTAATCCTGAATTTGCTGTTCATGGAAAGCTCATTGATGTGGCCGCTAAAATCTGCAATACGCTGAGCAGTCACCTACACCCAGTACCCACCTTGGGCTGGCAGGATTCCTGCATGGATCAACTCGGAAATGGAGGGATCCCATCAGGATTCAGGAAAGGGCCTTTGAGGGAGAGAATTGTTTAAATCATATGGGAATTGATTTGGAAAGACTGCAAGGTAATTTCTAAATTTGTTCTCAGATTGCAAAATCTAAATTCCTCTCGGAGTCCTGCAGGCGATGCCAGGTTATGCTGCTCTGTCTTCCCACTATCAGTGGGATCTCCAGTGGCTCCAGGGGGACTTTTCATAACTGGGAACTGGTGATCTTACCACATATGGCTGAGGGGAATGTTTCCCTTCCCTCCCCCGTCCTTCCCTCCCATGCTCTCTGACTCCAAAGACTTTGTTAATTCTCCTTAGCTCTCCTGTGTTCTCCTTTAGCCTCCTCCAGTGCTACTTTTCCTTGTGCTTTGCTCTCCCTTTCTCTCCATTTCCATGTCCTGAGCAAGCTCCCACCCCTTCTGCTGATCCTGTTTATACAAGCTGCTTCACGTGAAGGAAATTAAGATGTTGTTTAGCCAAACCGTCTCACTGCACATTTTAATTCTCTAGATTTATGATAGAGCAGCTGCAGCTGCATCCTATTTGAAAAGCTTTTGGGACTTTTTCCTATAAGTGTGAAATTATATAAAACCTTGGAAGGGGAGAAAGATTTTATCTAAAGCAGTAACAGTAAAATCTGTTTATGTTCAGGCTGTTTGTAATAGAAGACTGATGCATTCTTTCACCAGGGAACTTGCACCTATAAATAATTTTAAGCCCAGTTGCAATATGGATTGGGGTCTCCCTAAAAAGTCCCCACAGTGCTGTCGTTCACCAGAAATGACATCTGAATATTTTAGAATGGAGGGAGAAGCGGGGCACCATGTGCCACTTAGCCAACATGCCAAGCAGGTCCAAGTGGGTGTGAACACAGATTGCTCACATGTACAAAAGCAATCACAGTCTGATCAAACCAGTCAGTGCTGAATTCTGCCCTCAAAGGAAAAGGAAAAGAAGGAAATTCCCTGTAGATTGATTCCAGGAATGACAGTGCAGGAGGATTTGCTGTAGAGGAGAGTTTGGGTTTGTGTAGTCTTCCCTTGCCTAGGGAAGCATCCTGGTGGCATCCAAAGTAACTCAGGATACTAACTCGGAGATCTGATAAGGCATTACTTTATTATCCTCCTGTACCAGCTGCAAAATCCATATGATGTTGTCCTCTTAGGTGACAACAGACAATTCATCACTGAGTAGGATCTCAATTTGAATTTTTCTTCTAGGCTGTACTCCTCTGCTTGTCACTGTGGGGACTGAAACCACAGGGATTGAAATGGTGTCACTGATCTTTATCATCACCATACAGGGATAATCTGTCCAAGCTGAGTGTAAAAATGTACTTTTCCTTTCCTCTTTCTTTGTACCCTACAGTGGAGTTAGGGAAAGAAAAGGAAAAAGACTGTGTACAAATTAAGTGTAAAGATAGTATGAAAGTAAAACAATTTTCCATGGCTTCTTCAATGTGATTTTACAGAAAATGCAGGAATATTTTCCCAGTGGATTTGCATCTGAGGTATTTCTTCTTTCTACATAATGAAATGTTAAAAAACCCCAGAAGCTTTAAATAATAAAAGAGGAAGACATTCCTACTGGGGCTGAGCAGAGCAGCCCCAATTTAACTAATGTAACTGTACATTCACTCTGGACCTTTGTCAACACACATTAAAAATACCTCATCAGTTTAACCCATTTCCTTCTCTAGGAGAATCCTGGGAGATCATTGCTGCTGAGTGAATGAGGAGCCACAGCCAGGCTGGGAAAGGAACCTCTGAATGTTTAATTTCCCTGTTGCATAATGCCCTGTATGACTTGGGCTGTCTCAGCACACCTCTGACCAAGCAGTGGCACCCTGGCAGTGAAATGGGGGTGGTTTGGGTGCTCCTGTGCGGGTGTGGGGTCAGACTGAGTCCTGCAGGTGCTGCTGTCTGTACCTGGAATGCACCTGGGCTTGCCTTCTTCTGCTTCTGTTTAGGCATCTGAACTACTTCCAACACTGGGAGCAGAGCTTCAGCCCTTTGGTAAGGGCACTGTGGGTAAGTGTCAGATCGTTCCTAATCCTCTGCTAGTTACAGACTGAGCTTCTGGAGGAGCTGGGCTTCAGCTCCTCTGTGTTGCAGAGGGAAAACTCTTAGGAACTGCTGAAAACAAAGTGAGGCAAAGACCATCGTTTGGTTCCTGCCAGAGTCTATTTCAAAATGCTGAAATGAATATTTCATATAGCAGTAAAGCCAAATTCTTTTTATTCCCAAGAACTAAAAGGGAGTATATGCACTTGCATCAACTGGACCTTTAAGGGTTTGGATGTGCTTGGATGTGATTGACTCCTGTAGAAATGGAAGGCTAATGGGAAGAGCTAATTGTGATAGAGAGCTCTGTAAAAACTCTCAGAAAATTCCATTAATGCATTGAAGTCCTGGAGATCTGAGTAGAATCTGGCTTCCTAAATCCTGTAGAATAATGACTTGGATTTTCCAGAGTAGGACTTGAGGTCATATTCCATTGACTGATTTTTGGACTTTATCAAAAACTCAGTGTTAAATCACACTTGATAGTCGAGTTTTGTAAAGCTTTGTGAATATTTTCTGTTCTTGAGTTCTGCCCCCAGTGGGCTCCAATGAAACCCCCACTGGTTTCTCTGCCAGTGTTACTGGGAGATTTTGCACAGGAGTGAGGTGATTTTAGATTGAGTGATTGACTGAATACAGTCATCAGCTTTGGCTCTAAAGCTCAGAGTGAATGGGATGAGATTCATCTTTGCATCCACAAGACCCCCTCTGAAGTGTTTCCCAGCCTAATGCCAGAACACTCCTCTTGCTCCTGTGTCTGCCAGAGCCTTGCCCAGCTCAGAGCTGCTGTGGAGAGGAGCTCAGGGCACTCCAAGGACAACAAATGCCATACAAGTTACTGTCCTATCCTTACAGAATTTCAGACAGGACTTTTGGTCCTCTGCTATCACCAAGAGAATTAATCTTCATTTGCATCATGCTTCCAACTTCCACCATATAGAATTGTGGCTGATGAAGCTGATGCATTTGAGGTACCCCTGAACAAAGGAAAAATAAAAATTAAGTATATTTTTTTACCCTGCAGTAAGAGACTGTATTTACACTAGTTTCTATCACTGCAATGGGACATTTTAAGAGAATAACTTGGTTTAATGGGCCTTAGTTATCTCATATTGTCATTACTAAGAAGAATGGATTTTGATGAAATAGTATTTTCATGTTTACAAATCAGGCATTGTAGCAGTGGGCATGTAATGCCTCACTGTCCCATCTGCTTTTCAATAATCAAAATTCTTAATTTAGAATTGTTTGTATTGGGCTAAAATTAAGTTTGATTCCTCTAGTGCCTTTATGTTACACTTAGCAGGGTCCAGTAACATGAATGGATTTTCTTGATTCGTGATTAATTTCGGAATGTCAGATGTAAACAAATGAAGGCAGAAATCCTGGGAGGGGTGAGGCTGGAACACCAGGAAAAGGGGTGGTGTTTGTGGAAGCCCCCAAAGCAGCAGCTGATGGAAAGGCTGTGATTAAGGCGAGGCACTGCTATTGTGCCATGACTGACAGCCCCAGCCTGCACAAGGTACGTAGGAAGGGTTTATTCACAAACTCTGCACGAGATGAAGGAGAAGCCTGTTCCTTGTGCCAGGAGCTCACCCAGGTGTTGCCAGGGTGTTCTTTAGGGGCTCAGCGTGTCGCAGTGTGGGGGGACTGCCGGGGGTGCCAGGGTGAGCGCTCTGGCAGGACACCCTCTGGAAAGCCCAGCAGCCTTCGCCTGGCACAAGGAAAACACCTTGGCATGGTAAAGAGAGGAAATTACTCGGGATGCCTGGAATAGTTCTGTGTGGGGAGGTGCAGGTGCTTCCCACGAGAAGCCAGCTGAGCCTGTAGCTCTTCCCAGGAGACAGCTCAAGTCTTCTCACGGGATGTGCAAGCTGCCCCACACTAAGCCCATGGATCCTTGGGATGGAGGCTCTTGATGAGGAGTGCTAAGGGAGAAGTTTTATTGGTTTTCCTTGTCCTGTGCATCTGTATTTGATCCAGGTACCCGTGCTGGGCTTTGGGAACCATGGGTGTCCCTGAGCTGGTAAAGGTGCTGGTGACAGCGGTGACAGCAGCCTGCTGGTGACAGATGGAAGTTGTGTGGCCTCTCTGCACTCCTGTACCCACTTTCTGAAGGGAGATTGGGATGGAACCACTAAACCAATCCTGTACACAACAGTGCACTTCCAAATCAGAGATGTGTTCCCACAACTGGGAAGGCGAAGCCTGTTCCTTCTGAGTGCTCACCAGCAAGAGTTTTACAGTCAGAAGTGACACTCGAGGCTGCTTCTTACTGGTACTCCCAGCCCTGCCAGGTTTGGTGAGCTCAGCAACCATCACAGAGGGCTTGGGGTGCCAGAACTGCCCTGCCAAGCAGTGCAGGACAGGGATGAACCGCTGCCTGCACCTGCCTGCAGCTCAGACTTTGCTTCAGTCTTACATTGGAAGGGTTCCCTGAGCCAGTGGTGGGTTCTGTGCAGGCCTTGCTCTTGCATTGTCATGGTTTTCAGCTGCTTTATGGAGAGGAGAGGCTGCTTTTCACATACTTCATCCTGACGTTCCTTTCTCCTGATGGGTGTCTTTGCTGGTCTCTGTTCTTGTAGGGCACTCCCAGACAGACAGTTTGGCAGAGAGGAGCAAATCATCCATCATTGAAGTACAATAACCACTGTTTCCACAGTGATTTGTGAACTGTTTTACAGGTGTCCCCTGAGGAGAGGCCTTCTGTCAGAGGAACATCCAAACACACAGGCAGGTCCAAGGGAAGCAGGCAATGAGGAGAGCAAAAGGGAAATTCCAGGGCAAGGTAAAAGATGTGAGTAAAGCTACAGTGCTGTAACTCCACCTGTGTTGATGTAATTCCCCCAGGGTGCACATTTGCTTAGGGAGGTGCTGCACTCTCACTGAAAATAATTATCAAAGGTTGGGGAGAGTTTTAATTTCATTAAATTTCATTTAATTTAATTAAAAGAATTAGAAGCAGTGTGATTTCTGTGAACTTTAGGGAAAGTTATGATACAGTTGTGGGATTGACTCCTGAATTTGATGGATTGTCACACAAGCATCAAATCAAGCTGAAAGAAATTGAAGCTGTAGCTGTCATATGGAGTATGACAGCTGTAACTGCAGAGACGGATGATCCAAATGGCTTGCCTTGAAACCCCTTCATTTTCCTGCTCACTTGAATCTGTTTGGACAATCTCAGGTCATCTGCTCTGTTACCTGCCACAATTACCTGTCATGCAGAATCTAGAGTCGATTTTACAGAGGGAGCAGCATTCCCAAAATATCTTAGTGTTGTTCCAGTGTACGTGGAAGAATCCCCGGAAAAAAAAGATCTTTTGTTCTCTAGGCATTTCTTTTTGAAAAGTTTGAGCTTCCTCACTTACAGGGTTTAAATGATGTCTGTTTATGCAGCATTTGTATCAGAATGTCCCCAGATAGGATTGATACAAATGCCTTTTTGTGCTGTTGTTTAGACCCTTTCCTTTGAATGCTGTATCCCTGGATCCCTAACATTCCATGTCTATGGGCCAGTGTGCAGCCAGGCTCACTGTGGAGGGGAACATGCAGAATGTATCTGACATCCCCGGGAGATTAGGATTGAAGGGATGCAGCCTCTGTCACTGAGCACACACTTGAAACATTTCAGTGGAGTATTGAGATGTCTTGGAACAATCTTGGGACACTTTGCTTTCTTCCAGTATCATTCCATTCTTGTGAAGGGGGTGGCTGAAGGGGGCAGGAGGATGAAAGAGCAAGGAGAACTTTTGCAGGAACAATGTTCATACATTTAGTGGCAGAAGAGATTGTAACAGGATGTTCAAAGGCACATTTCTGCCTGATTTTCCTGTTATTAGAGAAGCTAAAATAATTATTCTAGTTTCATTTCTAATAATGGTTATAAGGAATGGACCAGATTCCTGTTATTGGGGTATTTTTATACCTCCCCAAATGGAGCTCTAAGTGGGTGCAAATTACCTCTGTAATTCACAGGTGTAAGTGTCTGCATCCCATTATTAGAAATATTTAAAAGAAGGGTTGGTGGAGAAGCACTTGCCTAAGCAGGGCTCACTGCAGATGAATTATTCCCAAACTTTTACTTTTTTCTTCTCCCTCCTTCTAGAAAACAGCAGAGAGAAACTGATGCTAAAGAAATGTTGATTTCCCAGCCATGGAGACTTGTGCTTACACCTGAATATCTTTGGTGAGTGTTTCCCTCCCAATTCAGTCCACATACCTCAGCTGGAACTGTGAGTCTGGGTGGAATCTCTGCTTACAGCCCTTAAGTCCTTATTAGCTTTTACTCAACACTTCCTCAAAAAGGTTAAGATCAAAATGAGCTGAAACTGCCTTGTTTAATGTGTGAGTGAAACCTTGGGTAGCCTGTGCTGTGACACCCGGGGTTTGTGAGCACCCAGGAGTGCTGTGCCCACGCTGGGGACCACACTGGCAGCCTTGGAGTGGCAGCTCTGCCTGGTCTGCTCAGGGGCAGCCATTCCTGGCACGCTGTCACGAGCCGGAACTCAAAGCAGAGTCAGGTCATCCTGTTTTCAAATCCACACACATTCTCCTGCTCCAGCTCCCACATGTGTACACATTCTTAAAGGCATCTCTGTCTGAAGGAGAATGACTTGGCAGCAGCATGGCTTATTTAATCCAAGGCAGTGCCACACATAAATGGGTCAGATTGCAGCTTGAGTGGCCTTCTCCTAAGCCTGACCCTTGTGCAGAGCTGTTCCCACAGAGCTGCTGGGTGCAGAGGGACAATGTGGGGTATCTCCAACCTTGTCCATGGGAGCCAGAGGGTTTCCTTTGCAAGGACTGTCTGCACAGGAGGGGAGCCAGAAGGGCACAGTGCAGTGCAGGTTTGTGTGTATTTCTAGGTGGGGTGGACTTCGTGTACTGAGCTGGAATCCCACCAAAAAGCAGCTCTGAGACATGATCAGTCTGAGGTGTCAGGTAGGGCTGGCTGAGGTCATAGAGCCTCGTGTCTGCCCCATTTGAAGCTGGTCAGAATCTGAGAACAGAAAATAACACACGATTGTCATCAGCAGTTTTCCACTCTTTGTCAACTGACAGCTCAAAATGAGGAAAGCTGACTAGCACTGCTCTCATTCTCAGTGGAAAACCTCACGTAGCCAAGATGGTCATGGGGAGGGAAAGAAAAGAGATCCCTCACAGTTCTTGTCTTCTCTATCAGCTGTATAGAAATGCACATCCAGCTGTTCCAAATGGCAATATTCCCACTTAGAAGTGTTAGCTGGCAACAGCAGTGGGGCAGTGCTAAAGAAATGATAGATTATTAAATTATAGTAAAAGGATTATAGAGCTTTCTCTTCCTTACAGGCAGGAATGAATCTGGTAAAGATACAGAACCACAGACCTTCATTAATGGTGCTGTACACAGAAGTTGCCTATTTGAACTTGTAATATCCCAGCTGGTGTGTCCATAGAGTAACAGGGAAGGGACAAACAGAGTAAATTCTGTTCTATGAAAGATGACCAGAACCTGAGGACAGTTTTCCAGATGAGCTGTGTTGCAGACAGGCTTGAAAGACAGAGTTCTAGAAACATCAGGAAGGTGAGAAAACCTACTCAAGTGAGTTAGTCCTGTGAGCTTCCACTGAAAACTGATTTCTTTTCACTCTGGAAATTAACTCTGGGATGCTACTTCTGCATCTTAAGTGTCCAGTGAACCAGGTCCCGAGGTTTTGATTCAGCCCTTGTTCATGTCTGATTCAGTCAGACTCCCACAGAATTCTGTGAGGAAAAAATGAGTGATAATTTGTCATAAAAATTCCTGAGGTGTGCAAGCACCACAGTTAGAGATCTGTTCTGTCTGAGCCAAACTGCACAAGTCCCTATAACTTTTGAGACACTCTGGAACTGTGTGAAGGGATTTCAGGGAATATTGACCATGTGGCATACATTCCTTTTATTCTTCACACACCATGGCTTGAAACTCAGAGGAAAGACAGGTAGAATCTGGCTTTGGAGGGGTCAAAAAGAGAACTGAGTCTTACTTTCTGGCTGGTGCAGCAAATGTCTGTGGAAGAGGGATTACAATTATGTCACCTGGCCATTAGGGCCTCCTGCAGGTACCCAGAAGGGCTGTGGGAATGAATGCAAGGAGTTGGATGACACTGTCCAGCCAGAGCATTTATGACTGGGTTGATTGCCACATGGAAATTCGCCTGAGTTCCTTTTTCCAAGACTGCCCTTCTGGGAAAACTCACTCAAGTGTCTGATCATGCTGACCTAATCTTCTGCAGCCTTCCTAGTGCAGCCCCTCCCGTTGTGACAGCAGTGGGAAAGGGGGCTGATACATCGTTTTCTCCTTAAGTGTCACTTCCCTGCTTTTTATCATTTCCCCTTTCTGTGGGCAATATAATATTGAGTTGCACTGGACCATGACCTTAGCGAGAAGGAGTTAAATAAGCTGGCTCCTGTTTGGAATGAGGGGTGTGCAGCTTCTCTCCCCCACGTTCTGCCTGTGCTCTTTATTTCTTATTGCAGGATTTATGCTCAGCAGCATTACTGAGTCTCCTGTGCTGGTTTCAGCTCCAGCTGCTCCCATCTGCACAAGGGGATACAATTCTGTGCTGTGCTACTTCTCCTGAAACAGCAAATTTTAGTGTAAATAAATTCCCACGTGAGAAACACACGAGAGAGAAGGACTTGGAGCAGACAAGTAGGGAGGTCTTAAGTGTTCACAAAAAATCCTGAAAGTTCTCAGGGATTGCCTTTTTACAGCAAACACTGCTGAAAACTGGGAAATACTTGACAAGGACGACTCCACAGACCCCCTGGGACTGCCCATGAACCACTACAAAGAATTCAGAGAACTTCACTGGGTGGTGATTACTGCAAATGAGGAGGAATTATCTATTACCTCAGAGTTTGGGTGAACTTTAATTACTTAGCACAGAATGCACAGTTTAAAAGAGAAGTTCTATGAGATGCTTCCCATATATACATTAACCTTGATCCAATTAGAGCAGCAATATATATTTCATATATTTGAAATTTAAGTTAGACTTAATTTAATAACACATCTTAGAATATAATTTGAGATCAAAGATGCAGTCTTTGAATCTTTTATCATACTTTTAAATATCTTTAAGCCCTTGTCAGTGCTTTAGCATTCTTTTAGGACTAGGTTGAAGCACATGCAGAAATTTCCAAGGTTTTATTCGAAATGATTGTGTGTTTCCGTAATTAAGCATAAAAAAGGTAACACAGCAGCCTAGAAGTAGGTGAGAGACTGTAAGATTCCCTGTTAAAAATAATAAACACACTGAGTCATTAAGGCCTGTGTGAGCTCATCAAGTGGAGATCATACAAGAAAAATGCTGACTGAATTCCAGTGGCAGGTACTCCAGCTCTCCAGAGGGCAGGGGTTTTTTAAAAAGAGGGGTTTTTCTTCCTTATGAAGGCCTTTGTCTGTGTTGCTGCTTCTGCTGAGTCCTTCCCATGCAGTATAGAATTATGAGGTGCTTTGGAACAAAAGGTACACAGAAAATGTGGAATTTATAGAAGCCTCTTCTACTATCCAGGCTTATTTCAGTTCTTGTTCATACCTGATTTTGCCACAGAACACCCTCTGCTCTGGGTTTCCAAGGCAAGGGAAGAGCTTCTGGCAGTTGTGCTTTGCTTTAGGAAGACACGAGAGGGCTCAGAGGCATCTCTGGGACACCTGGATTTGGATGTACATCCATCCCCTGAGCACTTGGATCTGCCATGAGAAGCTGCTTCCCTTTGTCAGAGGTCTTGGGGATGGGGAGGGAAGAGAGATCCTTCAGGACATTGTTCTTCTGAAACAAAGGGGAGTGCATTTAAAACAAACACTTTTTTATATGGCTAAACTCCCCCAACTGCCTCCAGAACTTACACAATACAGGCATCTCTGACTTGGCTGAGAGGATTTTTTAAGAATCGACTTCACAAATCAGTTTTGTTTTGCTCTTGCTGTGGGGTGAGCAGTAGGAATACCACAATGGAACAAAAGGAAACACTCCTCCAAACAGCCAAACTCTGCTCTCCAACCCCTGCAAACCCACTCAGGCCAATCCACAAGCAGCAGCAGAACTGAGATAAAATGTTTTAACTCCAGAGATCCCTGAAGTATTGATCTGTGGGCAGGGTTAGGGAGACAGAAGGTGGTTCATTGATGAAAGCACAGGTCAGTGCTCCACTTCAGGTACTGCAGTTCAAAGCACACCTGAGTGAGCAGGTTCCCAGCAATGTGTCACCCCATCCCACAGCCACAGGCACAGCGAGCCTGGCTCTGCTTCAGAAACAAGGCAAGAGAAAACATCATGAGAGCCATTACTCAACAGAACCTGCAATCCAAGTAAGTGTGTCACAACTGGCGTGTCAGAGCGTAACCTCTAATGCACAGGGGATAGGAAGGAATAGCCTTTCCTCTTGATTCCCATGGGTGAGCTGGAGCCTCAGTAAATGATCTCCTTATCTGTGGATGCAGAAAACAGGTTGAGTGTCACATTTTTACTGATAAAGTAACTGAAAGGGAAGGTATAGGCACTGTATCTTCCAGTTACTCATCCTTGCTATAAGACCATGAAAAAAAAAAGGACTTTGATTAGGCTCTTCAGCATCTGTGTGTAGTCCTTAATCTTCCCATTCCATTCTTAGGGATTTTCCCTTTACCTAACTTTGTATAATGAGGCTCTGAGGAATTAGATCATTTGTTCACCCTATACCAATCTTGTATAAGTTTGATTTTTGTTAGTTTGAATATTCAGGTACAGAAGACTTGGGGGTAAAGTTCAGTGGCCGCCTGAATGTCATTGAGGTATCAGTGAAGATACTGAGTGTACAGGGTTGTGCAAACCCCATGTGGTGGTGGCAAAACACCTCAGGGTGACCCACAGGAGAACAGCTGGAGCCAGGTGCAGAAATAGGTGTACAAGTTCTTTCCTTTGCCACTCAATCACATTTGGAGATCACGGAAGAATCTTACAGGGCAAAGAAACTATACCCTTTAAAGCAGCTTTAGTAAAGCAGCAGCAGCAGCAGCCCTGCTGAATTCAAGTTGTGTGTGTGTTGTGCTGCATGTCCCGTGTCTGTGAGGGGACCCAGCGCTGCCTGGTGTCACCGTGGAAAGGCCACTGCAGGTGCACAGGGGCCTGAGTTTAGGGAGGGTTCCGGGCTACGAGAGGGAAGGCAGAAATCTGACACAAAAGCGTGAGCTACAGAAAGTGAGCAGAATTAGGAAGGTGTCACTTTAGATGTTCGGCAATAAATAAGTGGCTGATTTCTTTATGTTTTGCCAGTTTGGTGTCCCCCGGCACCGGGCACGGCACTGCCCTGGGACACTGAGGATACCCACGGCTCACTGCCGGACTAACCTGGCCAGGAAAGACATGAGGGAGCCAACCCCCCCAGCTTTTACCTGCCTAGAGCCTCCTTCGGGTCAGAGACACAGCGCTGTCCTTGGCCTGAGTCAGCCGGCCGCTGGCACCTGCAGGCTGGGCCGGGGTGTCCCGGTGTCCCGGTGTCCCGGTGTCCCGGTGTCCCGGTGCCTGCGGCTCGCGGGGTGTAAAGGCGGGCCAGCAGCTCCCTCTGCTGCCAGGAAACATTCCCCGTTCGCAGCCCTGCGCTGCCAGCGCGCCCGGGCAGCAGAAACTCCGGCACCTTGAGTCCCCAGCTCCCTGCGGTCACTGCCCTGGCCGGTGGCCGGAGCTCCCCCTCCTCACTGTTCCCCGGCACAGCCTCCAGAGCTGCTGGAGCTGGAGAAATCACCTCAGATGGAGTTTTAATTGTATTAACATTAGGACAAAAAATCTGTAATGCTTTTCGTACTGTTTTCCCCCAGTTCCCTGGTGGTTTTAGCACCTCATACTACAGAAGTGACCAGTACGGTTCTGCTCGTTTCTCACTCAGTGTGTTGCTTGGCTTGAAATTGCCTGTAATTATAATTCCTCGTTTTCCACGGAGCACAAACCTAGTCTGGACCCTTAGGAAAACCACAAAACCTTTGAGGACTTGGTGCTGAAGGCACTGGGCATTCCATGTGCTTCCAGCAAAGCAGCCAGAGGCTGCTGGCTTTGTCCTGTGCTTGCCTTTTCCCCCTCTCTCAGACTCAAAAAGGGGAAATTTCGGATAGATATTGGGAAGGAATTGTTCCCTGGGAGGGTGGGCAGGCCCTGGCACAGGGTGCCCAGAGCAGCTGGGGCTGCCCCTGGATCCCTGGCAGTGCCCAAGGCCAGGCTGGACATTGGGGCTTGGAGCAGCCTGGGACAGTGGGAGGTGTCCCTGCCCACGGCAGGGGTGGCACTGGGTGATCTCTAAGGTCCTTCCAACCCAAACCATGCTGTGATTCTATGACTTTAAAGTCTATAAAGAATCAAGATGTAATTAATAATAAAATAATAATAATAATAATAATAATAATAATAATAATAATAATAATGGACAGAGCAGAAATCTTACCTCCAGAATCATTTTCCCCTTATACAAAGGAAAAGAACCTGGTTCTTCTTAAAATGCCCTTTAATGTTGACATTTAGGGGCATTTATTTAACCTCTCCGAGGCTTCAAAAACAATTTGCACAATAAATTTCACTCTTTGTATTTCCAGCTCACATCAATGCACTTGTAAGGAATATGTAGGTTTCTGCTTGAAACTTTTTGGTGTTATCGTACCTTTTTTTTTTTCCTATTTGCTTGTGTTTTTCTGTTCTCAGTCATAGTATGAACTTAATTGTTATAGAAAGCAGATTCACTACATGAAATTTTAAATGAAAATGATTTTGTGAGAAACACTTATATGCTTCCAGGCCCTTTCTCCGGGTCCTGCTGTGGACACTGGTGGCATATCTGGAAAAAATGGGTGCCTAAAACCCACAGGAGCTGGTCCGTCCTCAGTCCAGTCTCTTCAGTTCAAAGCAGGTTTTTCACACTGTGTGTATTTATTAGCAGTCCTTTAAAGCACCATTAGTCTTTGCTGTGATTGCTGCTCCCCTTCTGTGGCATTCCAGCTGCTGATTCACTGCTAAAAAGCAGGAAAATGTGCAAGAAAATCATGATCAAACACCCGCTCCGGAAAATACACAGAGGAAATACTTGAACTGAGCAGACACTGAGAAAGAAGGTATTTCACTTCATACTGTGTCAAAATGTCATTTTTATTTCATTATATAAAGTTAAACATAAGAAGTGTGTGGTAAAATGACTGAAACCACTTGCCATTAGCCATGCTGATAACTGCACTGATTCCAGAGGAAGCACTTAAGTAATTCCATTGAGTTTAATAGGCTGGTAATCAACAGTGATTGCAGCTCAGTCTGGAAAGGAGTGTACCTGATTTGTTACTGTAATGAGGTCTGTACAACAACAAGAGGAAACATCCCCGTGCTCTGTCAGTCTGGGGAATGTGTGGTAGTGAATTAGTTACTGACTGAGCTGGAAAGTGCAGCCTGGGGCTCTGCTGCCACCTCTGCCACCCTTTCTCCATCTCCATCCGTCCCTTGTGCTGCTTCTCACTGCTGAGAGATGAGGTTTCTGCACTTTCCCATCAACAGCTTCCACAATTCCATGTGAAAGTCGCTGTTATCCATGTCCCTGGATTTGTGTTTGTGGGAATAGCATCATGCTTGGGCCAACCAGCTGATCAGAGAAGCTTTTTTAGCTCAATTGCTACTTGTCATTTTTCAGTCATTCCTGCCCTCCAGAACTTTGGAGTGAAGCTTCTTCATGGCACATCTGTATTTTACCATTTCATAATGAAAATGGATGTGAACTTCATTGTATCCAGTGGTGGTGTGCCCCAACCCCTTTGAAGGGGTGACTGAGGGCAGAACTTGGCTCTTAGCACAGGCATGTGAGCAAGAGCTGTGTTTTTTGTGACTCATATCTATTTATTTTTCTTTGTACATGCAGTTATCTTGCATATTTCGGGTGCCAGGCTTTCTGCTTAAAGCAGCTGAGCAAGAACAGAGACATTTAGAGTGGGTAAGTTGTATCACCAATATAAATGTACAAGTAATTAAGGGAAATGAAAAAAAAACAAACCAGAAATGCAAGTTGGAAAATGGGTCCCTATTCTGTGCCAGGAGTCCTGACAGTGCATAAAGACAAGAACAAATGTTGCAATAACCTGATGTTCATCAGCCACCGAGCTGGGACAGGAATCCAAACAAATGGGAAAGTGGTTTGTGGTGGTTCTTCTCACACCTGAGCCCACTGTCCTGAATGTTCATTCACCTAGGTCCCTTCTCCTTCTGCTGGAAGAGAGAGCTCCACAGTGCCAGAGCCTGGGGACAGGTCATGCATTAATAGCAGCTCCACAGCTGATCAAGGTTACAGTTTCATAAAGGAAAATCCTTCAGTATTCCCAATTACAACTTGCTTTGTCCTTAATTTCTGGGGGTTTATTTATTATTTCCTAAATAAATTCAGTTAAGTAGTAAGGATTTCCCTATTTTGGAAAATCTCATGGCCTCTTCCAAATTCTGTTATAATTAGTTCAAGACTATCTCCAACTGTTTTCCTGAGAGGAAACCTTTCCTTGGCTTCAGGAATGTTGGCTCCACTTCCCTAGAATCTTTTAGCAGTGAGATATCTCCTGACAGGATGCAGGTTTTGGAGTGATTGCTCCAGGCTTTAGCAGAGCAAGATACAGGCCTGGGAGCCATTTCTGGCATCGCCACATGTTCTGGGAGCTTTGTCAAAGATTGGGTTCCTTGATTCCAGGGGCTGAACTTTGGCTCCAGAAGTTGTTTTGATGTTCTCACTCTGCTTTTAGGGACATTACCTTATGTTTGAGGAGGTAAAAATAGAACAAAAAGCCACTCAGGATTGTCAAGAAGGACTAAACTTGATACATCAGGACTGAACGAGGCAGAAGTGCAACACAGTCCTGTCTCTCCAACCCTCACTGATCCCAGCTTTTGACAGAGGTCACTGTATGTGATAGAGATTAATGTTGATATAATTATTCTGTTTTAACATTTATTGAGAAGTACCAAGCTGTCCTGAACATGTGATGTCAGTCTTGCTTTCTGAACTCAGTGGTGAAAATGAAAAGAGAGCCATGAACTGGGCACTGCTGAACAGTCCTAAAAGCAACAAATGAGGTGGATATGAGCAGAATGAAAGTTCAAATTCTTAAATGATGTCATGTGAGACCCGGTAAAGCTTTGATTTTCTTCCTTTGATCATACCAGAACCTCTTCTCACACACTGCAAATTTTTCTGTAATTTTGTCTGAACAATCCCACTTGAAATCCTGACAAACACAGATGTGCAGGCAGATTTCAGAGCAAGAATGAATAATGGAAGTTCATTATGTTCTACAATGTCACATTTAGAGCAGTCAGCTTGTTCTTAGCACTAGTTTGAGCTGTGGTGGGTTCTGGTGCTTTCTGAATGCATTAGGGAACAGAAGATGACCATGGGTACTTCTTTCTTCTGCTAGTTGTCATTAACAGGGAAAGGTTTCCTGCTTGGGAAGGTGCTCTGAGGTCCCTCTGCATTCAGCAGGAGGGTATGACTGTCACGGGTGACAGAAGGTCTCCAAAACTTCTTATCCTGTGGCCTGAAGTGGAAATGCTGATTTCTGATGGCAGTTTCCTATTCCAGGGGATTCCATATAGAAGCTGTAGCTTCAGGCACCCCTTGTCGCTGTTGTCAGTGTCTGTCCCCTCATGGCAGTGGCCTCGTGCACATGGCAGCTCTGCCACTGGCTGTCCTCACCCTGAGTGGATCTTATCTGAAAACAGATAAGAAAAAAATGAAGCATTATGGGAAAATGAGTGCAGAGGAAGTTAAGAAGAAGTAAAAATGTCCCCCTGTATTGCTCTTACCCTAATCCACGCCCTCCTTGGGGTGTTGTGGTGATGTAGGGAGAGACTCCCCTGTCTGCTCCCATCCAGCATGTGAGCACACAGAAAGAAGGAAATATCCATGGAAATGACTTCATTGTTTCCTGTCCATGATGTAAGGACAGTCATTTTATTCTTGAGCTTGGAGAATGCAGTTTATAAAGGCAGGGTGGGTTTTCTCCTGGGAAGACAGTAAATAAGTGAAGGATCTTTCTCTCAGTTTTTCTTAGCATGTTGTGGAAAATTCAATTTTCCTGATGTAGGTTTTACTGGCCAGGGAGGTGGAGGGGAGCAGACTGTGAGGGTGGTGGGAAGCAGAGCTGTGCAGCAGCTCCCTCACCATGTGCACATCCTTGGAGTGCAGCTCTCGGGGGAACAGTGAATTTCCCACTGACGTCAGCCCATGGACGTCACACTGACGCATCTCCGGCCATTAACCACACGAGATGGATCATTACTCTTCCAGCAGGCAGACTTTGCTGTTAGCCCTGAGCATGAAGACAAGGGTTTGTTCATTGCACTGCAGATGTTCCTTCTGTTGTTTCACCTGCAACTTGTTTTGCAATTTGCAGTTGTGTTGGGACAACATGTGCCATTTTCTGTGCCTTTGGGAAGCCACTGACTTCAGTTTTTTCAGATTGTGATATAATTTCCACTGGAATTTGGCTTAGTCATTTTGTTTCCTTTTTCTTCTTCAATGTCTTTCCTCTTAAATGTCTTCCTAACATTTTTACAGACCAATATTTATTGTCTGCTCGTGGCTGCAGTGCTGCACTTGCATTAAGTGCCCAATGTACGCCACAGGGAGTTGCTGCTCTGATCATGATATGCTGTTTGATTGAAATTTTTTCAATGGGAGATAAGCAGACATTTAGGATTCCTGCTACCTCTGTAAGTGGCCTGGGCAATGCTCAGTGCTCAATCCATCCTGTGCTTAAGCAGTTCACAGTTACCATTGTCATGGTGACCTTGCTGATGTCCTCATTCAAATCTGGCAGGAGATAAAGGGTGTAACCATTTTGAGAAGCTGAGGAGAATGAAAAAAGCTCATTAATATTTCACTGAAGAGTGGTGAATGAAATCAGACAGTTACTCCCATGGATTCTCTTATCAGCAGGCAAAATGGAGTGGATGGATCCTGGCACTGGCAGACGTTTTCTTGTAGGAAGAATTCAGTAACACCTTCTGTTTGAACAGATTTGTGGGAGTTTTAAGAGACTTGTTTTCATTGAACAAGGAGCTGTGCCAAATTTGACCAGCTCCCAGTTTTCCCAATGCCTGTTGCTGGAGATTAGGATACCCAGTGAGTGATACCAGAAAATTGCCTTAAGATCTTTCTTCTGTTTTAATTGAAATTGAGGACTGAAGGGAGGCTGGGCATTGAAATAGGAACTTTACTGTCTCAAGATAGGGTAGCAGATAGGACACTGTTAGGGGTTCAAAGACCAGGGATATCTTCACTGTGAAAAGGCTTCTGGCAGGTCTTTCAGAGGCAGTGGTATATGAGACATTAAAATAATAACAGAATCTGATTCAGGAGCCAGCTCAGCTTCAGAACACTGTGCTACTGGATGTTTCAGGCCCTGGTGGAGTGCAGGCACAGGAGTGAATAATACAAAATCTGTAATAAAAGCACTGGTAAAATGGCCAGGAAAATAAAATTACTGCACCTTTTTCTAGAAAAGAAATCTCTTTTCTGTCCCCTAAAGCTTGTTTTCTGCCATTTGTGAGAAAGGCAGGCCCATTTTGCCATCTAATGTAGCTTACTCCAAATGAGTTTCAATTTTCTCTAGACTATGAAATTTTTTGCAGATCCTAACAACTTCAGGAATTCCAGTAGAAAAGGCTTTTGATGGGATACTGAAAACGGGCTCAGGGTCAAACAGTAACCTACTTTTTCAGGCCCAATGCATCTGGCAGCATTGGGGCACGTAATCCTGGGCAAAAACGGTTCCAGGTGATTAAAAATAATGCCAGCACCCCAGCCCCGCACCCAAAAAATAAAGCCATCATTTTGGGCTTGGAGTTAATAGTTTATCTCTCAGGTTAATAAGCTAAAGAAAGTTGCATTTTTGCATTCATTTTTGCACACATAGCAGTGAAGTTAAATTTAGTTTATAAAAGAACCCCCCAAAAATACTATGTAAGCATACAAATCAGGCTGTTTTGTGAAGCTCAGTAAACATAAAGGAAGCAGCATTTTAATCAAAATGAGGAATTGCATCCTAATCACCTCTCAGCACATGCATATTTCATAAGTACATGTTCTGCAAAGCAAACGCTGTGTAAGGAGCTGCTGTTCCTCAGTTCCTCATCTCCTCAGCTTTCCCAGCACAAACTAGGCTTTCTCTGCATAAACCCAGGATAATGGTCGCCATACATTTTAATGTATGTGGGAAATATTTGATAACATAACATAGAGTAGCAGCCATGCAGTGGTGAGGAACACAAACCACTCTGCTCCCAGAACAGCCGCTGCTCCCTGCTTCTGGAATTTGCAGGGCAGAAGCACTTGGGTCCCTCTTTGTCCCCAGGTAGTGCTCACATGAGGGGCGTGGAGCTCCCTTGGAGGAACAGGCTGTGCTCTCCCAGCTGGAGATGACATGCAAGGACCGGGGAAGGTCCCAAGGAAGCAGCAGAACCTTCAAGTGCAAATGCAGTGTGTACATTCCAGAAACAGCCTGAGCTCTGGCGTCTGCCAGAAACTGGGATGTTAATCTGACAGTCATGACATGAATCAGAGGACATGAGTGCACAAGGTATGAAAGACACTTTAAAAAGAAGTGGACAATTCTCCAGAGATTAGATCTGACATCTAAAGAATCTTGATGCTCATTCAATGCAAAGAAGGAAATGAGAGGCTGTAACAGCCTGGCTCCCTTAAAGTATTAAGCCCTATTCCTGTAATGTCAGGTAACGTCAGTGTTTATGGTATGATTCAGTGAAAATCAGTCCTGTGAGTTGGGATGGTTCAAGGGTCTTGGAGGCTGAAAGGGATAGTGATTAGTCTTGATGATCCAGATGATCACACTGTTACCTTCTGGTGCACGCTCCTTTATTGCCTACATAAAATTTAATAGGGAGTTAAAGGCCTGGTTGATACCTGGTAGATAGTGTGAGATCACTGTTGTGAACAGCACTGTCAGTAGTACTGCTCGGGGGGTCCTATTTCCTATTATTTTCCTATTTCCTATTAATTTCCAATTTTCTTTGGTATTAGTAGGAAGGGTTGCAGTGCTTTCACTCCTCAGAAAAAAGCTGGGCATTCTCACAGAAACTGAATTTGATGGAGTTTCTACAACCTGAGTACCTGATCCATTCTTTCTGTGATATGTTTTAACTGGACAGTGATAAATAAAATCAGTTCTTTCATGGACTTTACCAAGCAAATCCCCCATGTGTTTCACTGGGACAGACACCATCTGTGTTCATGTGTAAATCTGAAACACACACACAGAAATGGAGAGCAGAGCAGAGAGAAGGACTTGGAGTTTGTGATTGCAATCATGAATGTGTTTAAATTTTTGATTAAAATTCTCTCCTGATAGTTTAAAAACTGCTGTGGATGCAAGAGAGTGTGGAGGCTATTGAGAGGATTTCTTCTTATATTATTGTTAAACAAGTAAGCCTGAAATCTGCTCCCTGTACACCTGACCAGGACACCCTGTGACTGTGCTCATTGATCCACACCTGTATCCCCAGGAGGGGACTCACTGATACTGGGGTTTGACTCTTCAAGCACATTCCTGTTGCCTAGGAAGCACATGGATCCTGGGCATCTTTAGTAGGTGCTTCCTGGCTTTTTTGAGTGTCATGTGGTAAAAAAAATACTGATGATCCCTTTAGGCTCCCAGTGTGATGTGGGTGCTGCTGCTGTGCCCAGAGTCAGCCCAGGGACAGACCTGCATTCCCATCCCTGCGCTGGCCAGGTGTGTGAGGGGCGTTAGGGGAATTTGGCCACTCCTGGTGTCTAAATGCAGACTGTGGATTTCCCAGCCCTTTGTGCCTGGAGCTTCTGCAGTGAGCCAGGGGCTAGTGCCCAGGTTTGCAGTGCTTTTGCACTGTGATTTAATGGGAGATATTCCACCCTTGTGCTGCAGTGCAGAAGGGCCCAGTGTCTGTCTTTCTGTCTGTCTGCCTGTCTGTCTGTCTGTCTTCCCTCCCCAGCAGCTCTGAGCTGTGCTGGGGGTTGAGCCGTACACGCTGAGCTGTCCTCAGGCCAGGGTGAGGGGACTTGGTGTCCCCAGGGTGAGGGAACTCTGTGTCCCCAGTGATGGCTCTTTTACCAACAGTGACACTGATGGAGACTCCACTTCCCTGTGAACACAGAGTCCAGTTTGTCATCAGCCCCAGGGAGTAAGATAAACACATGAACTGAAAAGATTCAGTGCTTGAAAATACTCTGGCTTCTTCTCAAGCATTATTTCTTCTTTCTCTGAAACCTTCATCGCTGAGTGAGCCATGGTTTCCATCTAGGCTGATGAAGAAAGATGTTTATGGCAAGGCTTTCCATAGTCCCCGGTATCCTGCTGACACACCATGTCCAGCTTGTGCTGGCACTAAGCCTGGCTTCTGCAGTCTCTGTCACAATCTGAGTCTCAGAAACCACAGACCAGAGAGGCTGGAACTGTCACTGCAGTTGCAAGGCTGTTAGCTAAGTGTGATTTTATCTTGTTTGGGAGGTTTCCCCTCACAGTCTCATTAAAATATTCATGAGTTCTTTCTCTTGACCGGAATCATTAATAAATGCTTGATGTCAGTGGCCTAGCTCTGCACTTCCTTTCTGGATGGATCTTTTAATATTCCCACATGTTCTCCATTTGATACCTCCTAATCAGGGTATAGCCCCAGGGCAGAGCTTTGTCTTGTCCAGCGTTCATCCCCTGAACATCCCTTCCTCAGACACATGTGGGACTCTGTACTCTGGAGAGTGGTGACACTGACCCTGCCAGGGCGCTTCCCAAGGCACAGATTCCCTGGAATTACAGCCCCACTCCTGCAGCACTGCCCCAGGCTGAAGGTTCCCCATCAAATGCAGGGTGTAGGTAAGAGCACTGCTAACCAGCACTGTTCTTACACAAGTTCCTGGTTCTCTAGAGGCAGAATTTGGTTCCAGAGCTTTCAATCTGTCATTAAAACTAAATTTGATCGCAGCTCATGGGGCTGAATTTCCCAATCTGCTCACTCTGCCTTCCATGGAACTGGATGGGAGAGAAGGTGATGGGGAAGTAAAGATGGAGCAATGAAGGGCTGAGACAACCCACAGAGGAGCTTTTGGGAATACACAGCAGGCAGTGAAATGTGCAGGGTTTTACACATGGCTCTTGCAGCCATTAATTTTATCATTATTGGAGAAAGTTCCATATACACAGCTGATTTTCTGCTGCTTCCAGATGGGGTCACAGCTGGGTCACTCCAAGCATATGCCATCTTCCTTTTTTATTCCCTCCCTTCAGAAAGGGATAACTGTTTCTTCAGCAGTTTGGATTCTATGTTTAACCCTCCCTGTGCAGTTTCCCACGGTGGTGTGGTGTTACAGACTGCACAACACTGGCTTTTTCTCCAACATGCCACAGACATTTTGGAGCTTCCAAAGCAGGAGTGGTTCCTGAGCAGTGTGGCGTGGCTGGGTTTGCTCAGTGATGGGTGTGGCCTCACTGACTCACAGTTACAGGTTACAGGTGTTCTACTGTTGCTACAGTGACATGGCAAAACCAAAATCACTCACCTCACGCTGTTCCATGAGTTCCACTCCCAGCCTGCTGGGCTCTGTGTGAAGCGAGGCCAGAGGGGAGATGCCATCTCAATGGATCTTCTCTTTGGGACCATTCCTTAGTGAGGAGAATTCCCACCAGGATAAGGAATAAATACATGTACACTGAAGGGCAGTTCTTGTGCTGGGACCTCCCATCATGCAGGGGGCCATGGCAGAGAGGGAAAGGATCAGGCCCTAAGGAATCTACAGCCTCCTGCCTGCTTGGCACAGTCCAGCTAAGGACACACACAAAGGTCTCCTCCTGTCTTGGGGCTTCTGCACCATCATTACCTGTGCCTTTTTGGCAGAGCTGTGTTATTCCACTCTAGCACTGTTTCTTTAGAAAATTCAGGACACGGGGGATAGTGATAACCCTGCCCACCTTTCTGCTCACTTACCTGTCCTTGCCTCCCCCAGACCTACTTGAGTCCATTAATGAATTTAGGGGGAAATTGGGAGTGAAATTACAATTGCAAAGTTAGTATTTCTGGGGCAGTATTTCTGTAAAGTTTGAAAGATTGCCATGTGAACTCATCCTTGAGATCAGAGAATCTATTTCAGGTTCATTTGCCCCAGCCACAGGAGATGTTTCAGAACTTGGATCTCCTTAAATGTGCAGGTCAGGTCCCTGGAGCACAGCTGTAGGGGAAATCCTGCTGCCTTTTGTGGAGTTGCTTGGTTCTTACTGCAATTGAATTCTCTCTTTAATTTTAAGATGAAACTGATCTTTCTGTACAAGTTTTTTCGGAATTTATCAGTCATGTTAAAGAAAGATAAATATGAAGGGGAGCTGTTTGAATTGTCCCTCCCAAGACCTTCTGTTTCTAACTATGGAATGACTGGAGGAAATCTCACCATATTGTAAATACGATAAAAGCTGCCACAGAGAGTGGCATGGTGCAGTTCAGAACATAAAATACTCTGTGCAAGAAGACAAACTTATACAATACAATAAAAAGTGTCTTCCTTCCCAAGAACATGGATGAACATTTCCTTCCAAACACAAACAGGAGGCACAGGATGGACTGCTCTGCCCACAGTGTCAGAAAGCTGCAGAGAGGCAGAGGGAGAAAGAAAGCAGGGGCAGGGAGATGTGTGAGGAGGAAGATCCTGAGGAAACTTGCAGAAGTTCGTGTTGCCCTCTGCCATCACGGCTGTGGACATGCGGGGTGGCTGTGATGGCTGAGGGTACAACAGAACAGTTTTTCAGCACCTGATGAGGCTCGGGTTGGGGTCGTGCGAGGAATGAAAGTTTGCAGAGCCCAGGCTGAGCTGAGCTACCACACGGCAGATGCCGCCGGGCTGCCTCACCCAGCTCCCTGCTGTTCCCCAAAGGTGGCCCTGAGCATGTCCGGGAGCATCCGTGCGCACGTGTGGGAGCGGGAATGCCGGGGGGCAGAGCAGAGCCCGTCCTGCATCCCCCTCACCCTGCGGCGGTGCCCCTGCCAAGCCCGGAGCACGGCAGTGCCAGGGAACACGAGCATTCCAGCCCGTGTGCGAGCCCTGGAGCAGCTCGGGATTTACGGGAATGACATCCACGGCTGACATCAGCTCGCAGTATTTGCATTGGATTTCGGTGCCGGCTCGGAGGTGTGGCTTAGCGGGGACACTGCTTCAGGCTGCCGATCCAGCCGGGAGGGAGCTGGGGCTGGGAGCATCCTCGCTCCCTCTCTGCCATTCTGCCGGCACCAGCTCCTCCCTCCTGCATCTCAGGCAGCGCAGGGTGAGTCCAACAGCCTCTCCTACGATGTGTCTGCCCGATCTACTACAGCCTGAACACAGCCCGTACTCTGCCTTCCCTCCAGCCGAGCTCGTGAGTGAGACACGGTGCCTGCCATCCGTCAGGGGGGAATGGCATATGGAGACCTGAGCAGCCTTAACTCACCATCTTCCAGCACGGGAACGATTTTGAAGAATTCCATGTTTTTTCAGCACCTTTGCTACTTCATTGTTGCCTGGCTTTTTGAGAGCATGAGTTCTGATCATTAGGGGTGCTGCCACCTGAATATTTCTTCATCAGATGCCACAAAGAGAGTCTAGGAAAACAAAGAAACTTGTGATGTGGAGCTGACAGTTTTGGTTTCAGCTGGTGAAAACTTGCAGAATCAGTGAGAAGGCAAAGAAAAAAATGCCCAGGACAATGTCAGTAACTCCTGGTAATTTCTCGCTCAATGGGACAAGCTTCTTCACTGAGAACCACAGCATTATGGACAAACCCAGTGAGCCGAGAACTTGGAATGTCTTTCTGTTCTGTTTGACTTTTGCCATTGCAGTCCCAGCCCTTCTGGGCAGCATTTATTCACTAGTTTCCCTGCTGAAACTGCAGAACAAAACCACGGTTTCGATGATTGTGACCTCTTTGGCAGCAGATGATCTGATCAGCATCATGCCAGTGATTATTTTCATGCTCACACAGTGGTCAAGTGAAGTCCTCCCCCAGCCTCTGTGTACCACCTCAGCGTTTATGTATTTATTCCAGGGCATTTCTAGCAACCTGAAAGGGTCTCTTATAGTTTCTTACAACTTCTGCACCCTCAACACGACTGGGACACTGAGCTGCAGCTCCTCCAAGAGCCGCATGAGCGTGGTATGGGTCATTCTCACCATCTGGACTGTCAGTTTGCTGATGTGCATTTTGCCTCTCTGTGGCTGGGGCAGATACATCCCCACGTCCTGGGGCTGCTTCGCCGACTGTGCCAGTTCCTACATCCTGTTTGTGTTCGTTGTGTACTCGCTGTGCTTCTCCCTGCTGGCAGTGCTGGCCGTTCCCCTCACTCTGCAGCTGCTGTGCTCAGGTGAGCCACAGCTGCTACACACCGAGTACCTGCAGGGCTCTGGAGGCTTCATCTCCCCTGGGACACCACGGGGATGCGGTGCTGCTGCCCCTGCGCTGTCGCTGCTGGACCCTGGGGATAAAACCCTGCAGCCTTTCCAAAACTCGGAGGCAGTTTTTGGGAAGGGTGTGGCTGAGAGCAGCACAAAGAGCAGGAGCTTCACCGTGGGCTTCGCCCAGAAACGATTCTCGCTGATCCTGGCACTGACCAAAGTCCTTCTCTGGCTTCCAATGATGGTAAATTCTCAGATGGCTTCACTTTCCAGTGTTCACTTACATTTCAGTGGGATGTGACCTGTGAGCCATGGATTGAAATAGACGAACAGTGGCCATTGCAGTTGTTCCTCGTAGTGTAGTTGTGCCAGCAAAAGTCCCCTCCAGCAGGTCTGTGTTGCTGCATGAGTTTAACTGGTGCCCAGTGGGTTTGGCAGAGCCTGGTTCATCGTTCTGACACTCTCTCATCAAAACATTCATGTCACATGAATACCAGGGGCAGTAAGGTCCCCATTTGGTACCCAGCTGTGGGACAGGGTCTGCTCAGCATTCTGGGGCTGGGAATTGAGGTAAAGGCCCCTCTGTCCTGTCCTCTGAGACACATCCTTTGGGTTAAAAAATAGGAGTTTGGTAGAAAAATGCAGTTTGGTTGAACCTTTGTAATCCCTGTAGTTCTGGGGTGGGAGGGAGTGCTGCCATGTGCATGTGTGTGTGTTTGGGAACAGGAACCTGAGAAAGGGATCTGTTGGGAACAGGAAACACAGCACTGGGGCAGTTACCCCTGCCCTGGGTGTGTGAGGGCGGGGTTGCTTGGTACCACATGGGACTGGCTGGCACTGGGAGCTGTTCAATGGCACCTCACTATATTTAGCTTCAGAGAGGGTTTTTCTGAGAAATGCAGCACGAGAGGAGGGCAGTCAGTGTGTTTCCTCTGCTGTCTGCTAGAGCCAGAATTGTTGTGCTCAGCAAACACTAATGACAATCTGTCTTACAGTGGTGTCATATCCATAGCGAGATGTTCTCTTTGTTCCTGGAAGCATCTCGTGTGCCCAAAGTGATTTAAATTTCAAAATGCTCTGCCTTTCAGATACAGATGGCTGTCCAGTATGTCACTGGGCTGCAGAGCCTTTCATTTGAGACACTGAGCTTCCTGCTGACTGCGCTGGCTGCCACAGTCACCCCGGTGTTTCTCCTGTCACAGCACTGGCTCCACCTGCCCTGCGGCTGCATCATCAATTGCAGGAGGAATTCCTATGCAGTGTCTTCAGAAGATGCCAAAAGTAAGTGTGGAAGGGTTGCTTTGGTGTAATAGAGGTTGCCAGACCTTCCCTGGTAACATCCTTGGCATCTTCCAGAGCACTGTTTTCCCTTGGGCTTTATGTAAAAACAGCTGGAGGAACAGAGTGGGTCAGGTGGAAGGGACTCACAGGGATCAGCTGGTCTCAACTGCAAATGTTAAGGGCTAAATATTTCTGAGGATGTGGGAGTTGTTTTCCATTCTCTGGAGTGAAAATCCTCTACCATCAGTGAATGAATTCCTTACATTCTCTGCATGTTCAGGGAGAAAGAGCTCCTGAATCCTAGAGAAAAGCCATCCTCAGTGCATGGCTTTCACTCGCTTTAAACACATTCTCCAGGTGCAGAATGGCTTGTGCTGCCCCTGGTGCCCTTTTAGCCACTTTCCCAGAGAGAACGACTGCAGTTCATCAAGAAGGCAGTTCCTTCTCGGAAGTCTTTCTTCTCAACAATTCATTCTTTTTATGGAGAGAAAATTGCCTGTTTCCAGCAGGAGCTGGATAATTTATTCCATGTTTTAGCATGTCATTTGCATTGTGTTTGCAAACTCCTTTTTCTTCTTGGTCTCAACTCCTAACACAGTTTCTTTCCTTCCTGCTTAGCCAAGCGCAGTGGTTTCGAGTTCAACCTATCATTCCAGCAAGGCTATGGAATCTACAGGATATCCCAGGAGAACCCTCCCCGCCACAGTGGCGATGGTAAATCCACATCCTACCACAACCTGGTGAGCTCTGACTGCGAGGAGCTGGGGCCTGGCAGAGGCAGCGACGCCGCCGGCTCCGGGTTCCTGCCCACGGCATTGGGACACGGCTCCTGGGGCACGCCGGGGGGGAGTGGGACAGGCCCCACATGCCCCCCTCCTCATGGGCCAGGGGCCTGTCAGGGCCAGGAGGGCACAAACTGTGACCCGTCAGCGTTCCCTGAAGGACCAGAGTGGAGGCTGTCCCACGAGGAAAGCCACAAACCAGAACTCTCGGACTGGGAGTGGTGCCGGAGTAAATCCGAGAGGACCCCTCGGCAGGTAAAAGAGGAATTTATTCTTTTCTGATAATAAGAGTTTCCTTATGAAATAGGAATGATTTTTACTGGCATTGAACTTCTATTAGTCCTATTTTTTAGTAAAACTCATACATGTCATTGTATAATGTTTAGTAACCACAGACCTATTTGCAGGTGCTGATCCTGCAATAATTTCTCACTTATGTTCTTAATCATGGGGTTTTCTTATTTTGTGTGCACCTGCATGCCTTGGATATGATAAGAATTAAGTATGAGTTATGTTAATTTATCTTAGTGAAGAAGAAGTTTCTCTCCAAAAGATGACATTTTCCAGGGCATTCCACTGTGGAATTCAGTGGCCATTGGGCATTACAGTAGGTGGGAGTGGGGTAAGGGCCCATGTGAAGTCTGTGAGAGAGGAGCTCTGGAAGGCTTTAGGTTGGAAGGGATCTCTGGAAGTCGCCTAATCCAACCTCCTGCTCCAAGCAGGGTGACTTCAGAGCCGGATCAGCTCATGCTCAGCCTTTGCACACACACAGGAGATGTCTAAGGTGTATTTTGTATCCAAATATGGGAATCTCTCTCCATCTGATACACACAGGTTTATCGTCTGAGGTACAGTAGGAATTTGGTTGATGTTTCAAATCTGACTGATCATCCCTTTCATAAAAAGCCAATGCTCACTCTGTTGCAGTGTGCAGAGATGAATTCCTGCATTTGGGGGCAAAAGGAAGTGATGACTCAGTCTGGTTTTAATCTACCCATTCTTGCCAAGGCCTCATGTGCCATGTACAGCTTGGTTAATAAGATCACTGTATCAGGAGGTTCATAACTGTGGCTCTCCCTTCCAGGAGTTTCCAGCTGACGTTTAAAAAAAAAAAAAAATTCCTTTCCCCATGTCCCCTGGTGCCAGTTCAGATGCAGCCCCGGGACTGCAGCAGGTGAGAGCAGCTCTTTGTGAGCAGCTGGCAGTGACTGCCTGGGGGTGTTTTCTGTGCCCTGGGGCCTTGTATGGCACTTCTGGACATAGCCTTCACTACTTGCATTACAAAGAATCTGACAGAATCTTCTGGCACTTTTCCAGGTATAACCCAGTGCCAGGCATTAAAGCTCCTATGGGGTAAAAGTTCCAGGCTTTGGAGTTACAGCTCTGCCTGGTTCTGACATTCAGCAGGAGCTGCCAGAGCTTCACAGCTGACATTTGCTTTGCTGCTGGGAAAGGGCAGAGTGTGAAACCCCTGCAAGCTTTGTAAAAATAACTTTAATGCATTGCTCAGGTGTATGTTGGATGAAAGATCAATTTGGGCCACATATTAAATAAGTTGAAAACCATCTCCTTTGTTCATCCTGTCTGGAAGTCCCAAAGTGTCTAAGAAAAGTCACTCTGTTCTCATCACTCTGCATTTCCCACCTGTGTTAAAAAAGGAGACTCCCCCTGGCATTAATTTGCCACATCCTTCTGCAGGAAATCCAGGGATTCTTAGTGGAGTCCATAAATACAGGGATTGTTACTGGAGTCCATAAATACAGGGGTTCTTATTGGAGTGCTGCTGATTTTCTCTTCAAGAGGAGAAGCTGTAAGAACTGACAGTAGGAGGGAGAGCAGCCATCCCCCATGGATGTGGGATCAGTGAGTTTGATTGAGCTGTTTGAAGAGCAGGGTGCCAGACAGGACCCGGGATGCCTTTGGTTTCCTCTGGAAGCTGAGGGCTTGGAGAGTGGCTCTTCCTTGGGGTGACAGTAATGATTGTGGAGCTGGTTGTCTCCTCATTATCTGTTCTGTGAATAAAGAGTTGCTCCATCAAAGTGATTTCTCTGGAATAAAAGTGGCATGAGAGAATGAAGCAGCAGGGTTATTGAATTCATGATAGGATGGCTGTAATGGAGAGGGAGAGAGAAGATGGTACTTGTCATTTCTAACTCTTGCTCGGCTGCGTTTTTGAAGAATACCGTTAACATCTCATAAAACACCTGTGTATCTCCGTTCCTAAAGAGATTGAGTGTAAATATGTCATGTCTTATTTTGCCTATACTTCAGTGCCCTCAGGCAACAGAAATCTCCCAGGCTGGCAGTTTGTTCCAGTCTTGCTGATTATTTTTCTCTGCTTCATCTGCGGGTTGCCTCCAGCAAACTCTTTGAAGAGACTCTGTACAGGACCTATTTACGTGCCCTGCAAGGAAAGAGAGGGGGAGGCTGTGCAAGTGACTTCACTGAGGAGGAGCCAGCGCAGGCAGGAATATTTTAACATGATAAGTACACAGCATCTCACCCACTGCAGGAAAGTTGTGAACATTCTCTTAAACACCAGGCACAGCACAGAAGCTGAGTTAGGAATGGCCTTGAAGGTTCTCTTTGCTTCCCACTGGCTGGTGGGAATATGTACCACCTGTACCCCTGCTGATGTGCTGAGCTGTTCCCTTCGGGGTTCTTCCTGCTCAGGTGGTTGGAACTTGATTTCCAAAGAGGTTCCTGTGGCTGGAAAATCAATGTGACATTTCACCTTCCTCTTCTCACTTTGCTCCCAGAGGCATGCATGGTCTGTGTGATGCTTGCTGGCTCCCTGCTGCAGTTCCACTGCCATTGGCTCTCTCTGGAATTGCAGAGGAATAGTGGGAGTAGAAACATTTGCCCAGGAGGGCAAGGCTGGATATAGCTCCCAGAGCCTTTCCCTCACAGGTGTCCTCACCTTGGATGCTCTGTTGCACTTCCTGGTACTGATAGATACGAACCCAGGTCTGTCTGCATTGGGCAGGCCAATGGCAAGCGCTGGGCTCAGGCCATTTGAGGTGAGCTTGTCTCTTCCTGTCATAGCCCCTTGGCTCTACATTTGCTGCAGTCAGCCTCAGAAATAGCAATTTCACTGCAGCTAATTTTAATTTTTAGGAAAGTAGAAGACTAAGCCTCTATTTTAAAACAAACAGAAAACTCATTGTCTCTGGAAAGAAAAAGCTGGGATCCTTGCTGGAAACATTCTAAAAATAGACCTTTTCATCTCTGGCTGGGTTTGACCGAAGTAATTAGGAATGCAGACTCCTCAGAGCTGTTTTAGATGGCTGGTTTTCTGTTTGGGAAGGCAGCATGGCCCAGTGGGAGCAACACGGACATGGCACAACCTGTGTGTGCTCTTGGTGCTCCCCCGTGCAGAGATCTGTCCTAGAGAGGAGGTGCAGACTCCAGTACATCTGTGCTTCACTGTGACACTGCTGGCACCTGTCTGCTTATTGCGGGGCCTGTGACAACAGGAATCCGTCACCAGACACTGGAGATGGTGTCCCATGTGCCATGCAGCCTCCAGCTGCCGCTTTGAGCATTTCCAAATGGAAATCTGTCTGTCAGAGCCTGTTCCAGCTGCTGTGGGACTCAGATACATCCAAGCCTTCCCTATGGACAGCATCCTCCCTGGTGAATCCAGCCTAGACTCTGCTCAGGCAGCAGGAACAGGACAAGGAACCTGGTCCTGACCCACAGTGAAGGTTTTGCCTCATGGCAACTACAGCTGCTTCTGTGAACTCTGGAAGGTGGATGTATAATGAAATAATGAGGGGATTTGCTTGATCAATTCTGCAGAGATTTCTCTGCTCAGAATGCATCAGCATTCTGTAAGGAACAAGGACATTTGTGATTTATTTCAGTGGGATTTTTTTGTCTTTCCTTTTAAAAAATGCCTGTGCTGGTACATGGAGTTCTCCAGTGAAATCCCTGTCCCAGATTCTAACAGCCAGAACATTCTCCAGGCATTGTGGGCAAGGGCAGCATGGGGCTCTGAGTTTCCTGTTCCTCACAGGCACACCTGTGTGGAAGTGCTTTAAAAAGAGAAGGGGTAGTGTAAATTGTGTGGGAGAGTTGTGTCTGTTATTTCTTTTGGAAACAGTTTTCCTTTAAATGCAGGAATGCAAGGTGTGTGGGAAAAGCAGGAAAGGCCCGACGGGGCAGAGCCCTCGGTGCAGGCTGGGGCAGTGGGATGGCAGACGTGCAGGAACAGCACCGTAGGTCCCTTTCTGCTTCCACTGAGGTAAAACCAAGCCACAGCCTGCTCCAGCTGTGGGTGCTCCTGTTCAGCCTGGAATAAGGCAGAGCTGGGATCAGGGATCTGCACGGCGGCACTGGAGGCCACTCTGTGTTACTCAGAGTCCTTCCGCTGCCTCCTGCTCTGGAGTGAAATTGCATTGTTAGGCTGCAAACCAGAAAGCTGAACTGCAGGAACCGCGGGAGTGGGAGGCAAAATACTTCACAGGATGTACCAGTAGAGTCTGGTTTGCTGGTGGATGGCTATTTATTGCCATGGATGTGTCATGAGAAGCAAAAATGGGTATTTAATAATGGTATCAAGGACAAGATAAAGGTCACTTTCTGTTCTCATTAATAATAATTTATACTGAAAGTAGTTCCAGTAATAATCAGTGTTACCTGGCTGTACCTAAACCCAGGATAAATGCATTTATCCCTCCCTTGGACCCCATAACCCTGGGTTTAGTGCCAGCACTTGTATCCACATTTCTCCCCAGAGCACAGCATTGTGGTTTGCAGGGACAAATGGATTCTGTACTTTAGAAACAGGTGAAGGTGTCTGGAATTGAACAGCATTTCCACCAGAACTGTTCTAGTGGGAAATGACGGTGTTCAGTGCCTCCCTGGTCAGTGACTGGGCAGTGACATAGGAGACTTGATGGATCTTTTTCACTTTAACAGTAAATACTGATTTCTCAAGAGAAAACTTGAGAAGACTTTCAGGAAGAGACACTAAGTGATTGGGAAATGTCTCATTCTCCAGACCCGGGGTGTTCATTCCAGCAAGTGCAGATTGCTCATTCTCCCCCCAGGCGCCTCAGACATCCCCTCCATGTTCCTCATGTTCAGTCTGACAAATCAAAGTGTTTGATTTAACAGGACATAACCTTGGGCTGGTGGAATCAGCTTTTATTTACACTCCGTTTCTCATATTCTGTAGATGCCATAGTGAGTCACAGTCACTTGGGACTTCACTTCATACACTAAAGTGTATAATAACACTCAAACCTTCTTGCTACCCTTTCCATCATAAATAGCAGGTTGTAGGAGTGCGTGGTGTTAGGGCGATTGGGAGATCGCTGCTGTGCTCCCCACGGCGCCCCGGGCGCGGCACAGTTCGGCACGGCTGCGAGCGCCTCCCCCCTGCCCTGCGCTGCTGGTTCAGCGCTCAGGACACGCACACTCAAACACACAGCTCAGAACTGCCACACACCAGGAGCCAGGGAGGGCCCTCCGCATGGCGCGTTCCACAGTCGAGGCTCGTTTCACCTCTGCAGAGGGGACGAGGTGCGAGACAGGGCCCAGCTGTGCCCGTGATGCCCTTTCACAGGGTCACAGAGGCAGCGGTCTGAGGGCACCGGGGAAGGGACAAAGGCGGGATGGGGAAGGGACAAAGGCGGGATGGGGAAAGGAACCAGCACGCAGAGGGAAGGCGCAGAGCGGGCACCAGCTCAGGTGCGCAGCCACGGGCTGCTGGGAGAGGGAGCTTTCTTTAGCCCAGGGTCTGGAGGGTGTGTGAGTTTACATTTCATCTGCAAGGAATTGCGGGAGAGGCTTTTCCTTTACCGAGATAATATTGATATCTCAAATATCTGAGTTTTTTACCAGCAGGCCTTTGCTAGTTTGGGGCTCTCTGGCCCACTAGCTGGCTCAGTGACCCCAACACCAGGTGTCTAAAATTCTGCAAGGAAAAGGCAGTAGGATGAGTTAACAAACTGAGCATACTTGGCTGATTTACAATGGATTTTGACTTGGACAATGCTCACCACTAACGGTCCTTGTTTCCCTGCAGCGCGCGGGCGGGGCCCTGGCCGTCCCTCTGTGCGCATTCCAGGGGACTGTGTCTCTCCAGGCCCCCACCGGCAAAACACTCTCCCTGTCCACGTATGAGGTGAGCTCTGAGGGGCAGAAAATAACCCCCATGTCCAAGAAAATCGAGGTGTATCGCTCCAAAAGCGTCGGGCATGAGCCGAGCCCAGGGGAGCCTGCAGACACGTTTGCTGACACGAGTGTTAAGATTCACTTGGAGGTGCTGGAGATCTGTGACAACGAAGAGGCCCTGGACACCGTGTCCATCATCAGCAACATCAGCCAGTCCTCCACGCAGGCGCGGTCACCCTCCCTGCGCTACTCCCGCAAGGAGAACAGGTTTGTGTCTTGTGAGCTGGGGGAAAGTGCCTCCTACTCCCTGCTCATCCCCTCGCACAGCCCCGGCAGTGACTTCAGCATCTCCATCCCAGACACTGTCGAGGCTCATCGGCAGAACAGCCAAAAGCAGCACTCGGCCAGGGCTGGGTACCAGGAGGAGATACAGCTGCTGAACAAAGCCTACAGAGAGCGGGAGGAGCAGGGGAGCAGCAACTGAAAGGTGTTTATCTACACACCTCAACTGCTCTGACAGACAGTGCTCCCCTTGGCTCAAATTACCCAAGCAAATACAGTATCAGCTGTTTTTCTCCTAGCATACAAATTTTATTTGGGTGCACTGTTGAATAGATTCAAACTGTTAATGCTGTATCAAGGGGATAACAAATACTCAAGTGCTTTACAGCTTTCCGTAGTGAATTTTAAGTTACTTATTTATATATCTATTTATTTGAGGAAAACGTGTGTCTAAAGGGAATCCTAAATAAAGTCTTAAACCCCAGTTGTGGTGTTTGTTGGCACTGGGTGGTGTGTCTGCAGGAACCAGTGGAAATGAGGGGGCAGCTCCACAGGTGGGAAGTTATGGTGGTTTTGACGCACTTGCAGTTCTTGTCAACATCTAAATCAACATAATACTAGAAATACTTTTCTAACACCTGGACATCACTTAAAGCTCATTGGCTGCTCTTTGTTTCACAGATTCAATCTCCTTTCTTGTTGATTAGGCCTGAAAGTATACGAAGATCAGACGTTAACAAAATGACACGTCTTTCCCCATTCTGCAACACACCGGCCGGTCGGGGACTCGAACCCGGGACCTGGGCGGGTCGGGTTTGGGTTTGGTCGGGCCGAGACTCGAACCCGGGCCCAGCCGCGCTGAGGGGCGGCGGGCGGAAGTGCGGCGGCGGATGAGGCGGGCCGCGCCGGCGGATGAGGCGGGGCCGCGCCGGGCCGATTTGAGCCGCGCCGGGCCGGGCTGTGCCGGCTGCTCTGCGCCGGCACTCGCGGCCATGAGCTACGAGCACCGCCGCGACTGGGGCCGCGGCCGAGGCCGGGGCCGCGGCGGCGATGGCGGCTCTGCCTCCGCCGCTTCCTCCTCGGCGGGCGGGCCCGGCGGGCGGGGACGGCACCCCGGCCACCTGAGGGGCCGCGAGATCGGGCTGTGGTACGCGCGCAAGCAGGGCCAGAAGAACCGGGACGCGGACCGGCAGCAGGTGAGGGACGCGGGGACGCGTCCCGGGGACAGGGCTCATCTGGCCGGGGGGACAAGGGTCTGTGCCTCTGCACCTTGGAACTGCGCGTAGGGAAAAACGCAGATCTTTGGTCATGCCGAAGAGCCTCGGGAGGCGGAGAACGCCGTGCGAGTGTTGCTAACGTAATTGTGGATACACGAAGTCCGCGCTGATGGAGGCTGTGCTTTTCTGCCCTAGAGAGCTGTTGTGCGCATGGATGAGCGCAGGGAAGAGCAAATCGTGCAGCTGCTGAATTCTGTCCAGACTAAAAACGACAAAGAGCAAGAAGCCATGTCCTGGTGGTCTGGAGATGAAGAAGGGTAAAGAGATACAATTACTAGTTCTTGTATTTGTTTTAAATTGCACGAACTTTCCATAAGCTGACAGCAAGATGTATCAGAAGTTATTTACCTTTATTGAGTGAATTGGCTCAACAAATATCCTCAGATTTTTCCACATGTATTGTCACATTGAAATGATTGTACCCATTGCTGTAAAACGCTCTCATTATTGCTGAGTTTGGGGTGTTAAATTTCAACTTAAACTCATAAAACTTACAACTGATCTCAAGGCATACTACGGTACGTGTACTCTTCCAGAGGTGGCTTTTGACTTCTGTTTTCAGTTACTGAGCTGTCTTGGAACATTTTCTCAGTGTCTGAAGCAGGGTCTGTTCTGGGCTCATTAAGGATTTTCAGGAATAGCTGGAATAGGCAGGTGTGCTGAATTAAGGGGATTTGGGATCCATTTTTTTGAGGGATCCAGTTATGGGGCAGTGGATCAAGTGGCAATTGATGGTGCTTTGTGGCTTTTGGTGCAAAAGAATGTGGTTTTTTTAGAACCTGATGTCAGGTTTTCGGTGGTTGGTAGTTTGAGACTTTAATTGGTTTAATGACTTTCACTGTAGTGACAGACCCAGAGCAGCTGTGGCTGCCCCATCCCTGGCAGCGTCCCAGGCCAGGTTGGACAGGGCTTGGAGCAGCCTGGGACAGTGGGAGGTGTCCCTGCCCATGGCAGGGGTGGCCCTGGATGGGCTTTAAGGTCTCTTCCAATCCAAACCATTCCATGATTGTCTGTTCCCATGGGCTGCTGGTTCATTAACTGCTGGATGTAATTACATGCACTCTGCATGTGGCCAGGCACAGCTGGGAAATCTGAAGTTTTTGTTCTGTGTTTCCAGCCCTACTCCAGAACAGCCTGCCAAAGTGAAACCAGATGCTGAAAAAGCTCCTGTAAGACAGAGACCAGCCTTGGAAAAAACATCCCTGGATTGGGATGTGGAATATCTCTGTGAAAAAAATGAGCAGGATGCTGATTTAGATGAGCGGCTTAAAGAAGACTTAATGAAGAAGAGATCTGATCCCAAATATATTGAAATGCAGGTACTTTTCCCTGTGTGAAGTTGAAAACTTTTCATTGACTTTTTAAAAATTAATCTAACCTGAAAATGTAATATCTTGCAATTTCCTAGAAAGTTGTCATAATGTTACTTTTGCTAAGAATTATCTTTAGAATTCATAAAATTCATACCTGTTGATAGAACAGTAATTAAAAATGGGAAATTACAAATTTCAGAAACATTTAGAATCTGAAATTTGAAGCTGACATGTTGTTTCATTGGGTGAGTTTCTCTTTCTTTCTCATGGATTGTATCCGTGCAGTTATGTCTGAAACTGAAAGCACAACACTGGATTCTGAAGGAATTGCCTCTTGAAAACAGTGGTTTTGTTGTTAACATCCACCTATAGAAAATTGTCTTACCCTGAACACCAGTTCTCTCTTCCATACCAGGCTCTGCTCCTGCACCTGTATATACCTACCTTATCATGTACTGAATTGTTGGGCTGAAATCATTTTTCTAAATAGAATGCAACAGAAGCCATACATGGAATTAAAGTTATTTCCCATGGGCCTGTGTTTATACAAGTGTTGCTGAGCAGTTTGTCATTATTTTGCAGTTTAGCCCAGATTAGAGGCGAAATCTGTTCTGTTGCTTCAGTGTTGAAAAGGTGTTTAAAGAGAAATGTTTTTTTCTTTTTCCCCAGAGATTCCGAGAGAAACTCCCCTCATACGGGATGAGAGAGGTGAGCGCGTATTTAAAGAGAGACAGTCTGTGGTGCTGGGCTCCAAAGCAGGAGAAAGCAGTTGTGAAAGCCCTGTGACTGGCAGCAATCCTTTGTGGCCTTCAGGAAGGGAAGAAGCCTCCCAGGTTCTGACCCTGGGGGTGATTTCTTTCCAGACTGTACCAGGGGCTCACTGATCATTATTATGGGGCTCAATACAGTGTTCTCATGGGAATATAACTGGGAATACATGGCTGCTACATACATTTAATAATAGGTCTTCTTTTTCTGCCAGTTAAACATCTAGAAGGTTTGTGGTTACTCAAATTGTCGTGCTTTCTTCTGTGTATAGAATTGTGCCCTTTGTTGCACAATTAGCCAGTGTAGAATTGAATATAATGCCAATTAAGCCTTTTTAGCTTTAACCACAGACTTAATGGCTGCACTGCTGGCCTTCAGTGCCATTAGTTTCCCAGTTGCAGGATAAGGTCAGTGACAGTAGGGGCTGTTACTAATTGATATTAATTCTTCAGGTGGTATCCCCTGTATGCGGTAGGAATGGAGTATTCTGATATGTTTGCTTTTGCAGGCTCAGTGGATGATTAGTGAGCTCCTTCCTACAGTTTCTCTATTTGCCATAATGTCCTTTCTGTTAGCATTTGTTTCTTAAAATAGTCATACTCCCCTTAGCAGTCCTTGGGGTGGGGAGGTGGAGGCTGGGAAACTGTTCCTGTTGGTACAAGAAATGTTAAAATACTGTGCTGAAAACCTTTAGTTCATGCAGGCTTGGAGTCCAACCAGGCAGCTTTGTGTTCAGTCTCCAAAGATTTACAGGAGCCAAGTAGGAAGCAGAAAGTTTAAAAGTGTATTTCAGGCTTTCATTTTCGTTCTTTTATGTTTTTTTCATACAGGATCTAAAGTATTTAAAGCTAGTGTTGAGGTTGGGTGTGCTTTAAACCCTATGCATGGGAAGTGCAAATGTGCAAAAATTACTTCTGTGAGGTTTAAACTAAACTGGTTTTTGTAGCATTACCAGAAGCAGCCTAGCGTTTCTTCTGCTGCTGACACTTTGCTCAGCGTTCATCCCACAGGAGCAGAGAATTGTCAAAATCCTCTAAAATCCATTTGCAACAACAACACAGTAATTGTTTTGTCTTCGTTTGGGCCAGGAGCTTGTGAAGCTGATCAACAACAACCGTGTGACGGTGATCAGCGGCGAGACAGGCTGCGGGAAGACCACGCAGGTGACACAGTTCATCCTGGACGATCACATCGAGCGCGGCCTGGGCTCCACGTGCAGGATCGTGTGCACCCAGCCCCGCAGGATCAGCGCCATCTCCGTGAGTGCCCCTTCCCCCGCGCCCTCGCTCCACACCCCGAGCTTCCCGCCTTCCTTCTGGGGCGCCTCAGAGTCTGCTGCAAAGAACAGTTCTGTTAATGTGCACTAATTGGATATTCACAGGATCTGGCCATTGATGGAGTATGGCACTGCAGCCTTGTTCTTCCCTGGCTTTAGTCATGTGTTATAACTGTGATTTTAATGGATTTGGGCAGTGCAAATGTCAATTAAGATAAAAACTAATGTTGTGCCAGGCCCTCTAGAGGTGTATTAATGAGCAGGAAGGAATCTGGCTTTCAAGTTCTCTGTAGTTACTCTCCTTGATAGTTCAGTGTCAGACGGGCAAAGCTCATCCTGCTGAAAGTGGTATGTGCTGCTAATGCCCGAGTGGGTGTGTTTCTCTGAAGTCTTGTCCCTGGGTTGCTGCTCTCAGGGGAAGAGAAAAGGTTGTTTTCAGGGCATTTCTTTGTTATTTACAAACCATCTCAGTTCTGGGTGTTCCTACTGATGAGCAGCTCACCACAGATCAGCCTGATTTTCTTTCTCCCCCTCAGGTGGCTGAGAGGGTGGCTGCTGAGAGGGCAGAGGGCTGTGGCAATGGCAGGAGCACGGGGTACCAGATCCGCCTGCAGAGGTGAGCGGCTCTGTGGGAAGGGCCTGTTGTTATCCAAAGGAGACAATTTGAAAAGTAGTTCTAAAAAGAAATAACTGCTTTCCTGCTGATATTTCCCCTAAAGGAATTCCTTCGAGGAAGGAATGAGGTTTTTGAATTTTATGAAAAGGTTTGGGTGCAGTTACTGTGGTTTATGCCCCATGTGACAGTGACTAGCCCGTTAGACTTTGTTGAGTAAGTCCTGTTTTCAGCTCTTGTAAAAGGTTCTGCTGTGGGCAGAAATAAAACTGATGTCCCTAATCCCATGAATTTCAAGGAAAAGTGAAAATGCTAAAGGAGAGAATGCTCCAAACTGTATTTCTGTGGAAAGCTCTGTTTGCTACATGTATCTATGGACTAATTCCGTGGGACCATGTAATAGGTGCAGTAACAGGAGCTTGCAGAGCAAAAGCTCTTATATTTGGAGTTGGCTATAATTTTAAAGAGTATCTGAAGTGGTACCAGCACATAATGGAACCCTATTGCTGAAGCAAAACTGCTGGTGAGAGAGGACAGCTCAGCCCTCACAGCATTTTAACTGGAATTCATAGAATCTCTCTGCTATTTCTCTTTGTTCACAATCCTGTGCATGTGAGTGCCCTCTGTTCTGAGCCTGGAGAGCTGCAGGAGCTGGGGATCAGCACCTCAATGTGCAGGAGATGGCAAGGGATGTCTGGGAAGCCAGGGCCTCTCCCTGGTCCATTCCCCGTCCGCAAAAGTGATGCAACAGTGACCTAATTCCTTGTTCCTCCCGTTGTGCTGCGAGTGAGGGAGGCAGTGAGGCACATCTGCATCGTGTCTGGCATGGCACCTGCAGTTGGGGTTTAAGGTTTTGAAGTATTTTGTTAAATACAAAGGAGAACTGAGGAGTTGTTGTTGTGTCTCTTTCAGTCGGTTGCCAAGGAAACAAGGCTCGATTTTGTACTGTACCACGGGAATTGTCCTGCAGTGGCTCCAGTCAGATAAGTAAGAGCTCCTATTAATGAGACACTGAATGCAATTATGAAATGAATCCTGAGCTGTTCCAAACTTAGTCATGGCTTTGCTGTATAATTTTTCTAAAAACAAAAGTTTAACTTCCTCCCCTTCTATTTTAGGCACTTGTCCAGCATCAGTCATGTAGTTCTTGATGAAATCCATGAAAGAAATCTTCAGTCAGATGTTTTAATGAGCATTATTAAAGATCTTCTGAATGTTCGACAGGATCTAAAAGTCATACTGATGAGTGCTACTTTAAATGCAGAGAAGTTTTCTGAGTACTTTGGTAGGTGAAATGCTTCCTAGGAATGTTCCTCTTAAGTAATTTAGGCTTCCACAGTATAGTGCAGTTCTTGAATTACAGAATTTATTTGTATTAAAAGAAGAAATTACTTCAATTTTACAAAGATTTGGCAGCTTCTGGAGATGCAGTTTATCTCAGTTTTATCTCATTATGACCTGATCTTGCTTCTGGTTTTGCTTTTCAGACATGTTATGGAAGCAGAGTCCAAAGTGTTTTCCTAGTAAATATTTACCATGTTTTAGCATTCTTGGTGTGAGTGGGCAGGGAGATTGAGCTTTTAGTTGTTCAGTCTCCCAGCTTTTTCCAGCAGCTGGAACCAGCTGAACATCCTGGTATCCAAAATACTGCCTGCTGCCTGTGCTTTTTTATTCAGCAGCCTTATTTGGGGGTGAATTTGGCATCTTCCCTGACAATTGGAAATGTCCTGTAGACATGGCAGCTTTATTGCAGAAATAGTGAGGAATGTTTACTGCTTCTACTCTTCCAGTGCAGTATTTCATCAGTAGTTTTAAAACCAAGTTCTGCCTCCCTCCACAGACCATTGCCCAATGATTCACATCCCTGGGTTCACTTTCCCGGTGGTGGAATATCTGCTCGAAGATGTCATTGAGAAGTTGAGGCAAGTGTTTTTTCTGAACATCATTTCAGACAGTATTTGGGAGGGGGTTTAGCTTAGTGTATGTATGCTCTAAGAGTAACTTGGCATAAAGAAGAATTGCCTGCATTTTTCAACAGAAAACCTTTGAAGGGGGGCCTTGTACTGTAATTACAGATGACACACGGCTACCTGGGAATGTTGGCTTGAGGGGAAGAACAATTTCTCTGTTGGTGTGGTGAATTTTCAGATCTCTAAATCAAACTAGTCTTTCTTGCTGTTCACTTCTTTTTCCCTACATGTTCTCATGCTTACTAGGGTTGGTCCCTGCTTTTGTAAGATTTCTGTCAGAACAGAAACTGAAGGATCTTACACATGGGCCAGCTAAAGCACATCATATTGCCCATGGTTTGGAAAACTGCTGTGCAGCTGCTCCAAATTCCCTCAGTTTCAAATGGAATTGTGTTTGCTCCTCCTGTGTATAGGTACACCCCGGAAAAGATGGACCGTCGGCTGCACTGGAGGAAGGGCTTCATGCAGGGCCACGTGAGCAGGCCAGAGAAGGAGGAGAAGGAGGAGATCTACAGGCAGCAGTGGCCAGGCTACCTAAGGCAGCTGCAGGGCAGGTTGGGCCCAAGTTTCTCTTCTGTTTTCAGTTTTCAGGCAGCTCTGAAGTGAGAACCATAAATCAGTGCTGTATTGTGTTGCTGGGCTTTCATAACAGTGGGGTAGTGGCTGCTGTGGAAAATGATGATGGAATTCCCTGTGTAGTTGGCTGGCAACCAGTGAAGTGCTTTAGAGACAGCAGAATTAGCTCCCTTTGAGTTACTCAATGTAAATTTCAGTTCATTACCTAAATAGAGATTTTCAGTCCCTGGCTCATCCATGAGAAGGAGAGAGGTCATGTAAGTGCTTCAAAGACAATTCAGTCATGACACGGTAACTCTTCAGCTGTACTGAACTGACAATAATCCCACTGAACTAAATGTGGAGAGTACTTCGGAGGTGCAGGAACTGCTCAAAGAACTGAGCTGATTAGAGGTGGGTTCATGGCTGGGTGGCTCACTCAGAGCCTGGCAGCAGGAGCAGGAGCCCCTGGCTTTGCCTGTTCCGAGGGACCAGTGTCTGTGCTTTCCCTGCTGCAGGTATTCAGCAAGTACAATTGATGCCCTGGAAATGATGGATGATGACAAGGTGGACCTGGACCTTGTAGCAGCCCTGATCAAACACATTGTGCTGGAAGAGGAGGTACAGTGGGACTGAGCTGGGGGCAGTGGCAGTGCCAGAGCTGGCATGGTTGGTCACACAGAAAGAAGGGAAATTTTTGTTTGTGCTTCTAAGTAATTGAACAGCTTTGAATTAATCTTACATTCAGATAAATACATGTAGGTAGCTCTTTTATAGAAAAAAAGCCTTGATAGACTCTTCCAGACTGGGTCAGTGAGGTTTCAGATCTCACATGCCCACCATGTATGCAAGGAGCTGGCTCCCTGTAGTGTGTGATGTGTTCTGACCTCTCTTTCCTTCACTCCCTTTTTTCTCTGTAGGATGGTGCAATTCTGGTGTTTCTGCCAGGCTGGGATAACATCAGCACTTTGCATGAGCTCTTGATGTCACAAGTCATGTTTAAGTCAGGTAAAACCCAAACTCTCCGTGGGGGTTCTGGTGGTAGCATTGGTGGCAGACTCTTCTTGCATGGGGTTGCTGCTGTTGCACTGGATTAATTTTTTCCCCTCATCTCTCCTCTCCAAAATGTTCAGCAGTTTTTGTGTCTGTGGTATCTTTCCTCTGCTAACAACAACTCATTTTCCTCAGTGTGGGAGTGACAATCTGAAAAACAACCTGACCTGCATCTTCTTCCTCTTGTCCTTTCCTGTAGCTGGGAGAACTCCCATCCAAAATAACTCCATTGTGCATGTGCCTCCTCTGCGCTCCATCCTTGAGCAGCTTCCCCTGCTTTGCTGATAGTTCCTTAAATCCTGTTTATTCGAGAAGCTTTCTTACAGATTCTCAAGTACTCTGTGCCTGTCTGTCACACTTTAACTTGTCCCTTTGCATCTCTCATGTTTGTCTCACCTATCTTAGCTGGGCTCTTGACTGTTCACATGTTGACTTGCAGTGTGGTTGTGTACATGCCAGAGATGCAGAATTCCAGTTTATTGAAAGATTGTGTCAGTTTGTGTATTAAACTTGACCAATTATTAAATAACTCCAGAATTTAAAAATTAAATCTAAATTACTGTAAATAACTTCATATATTTTCTTGAACTTGTCATGTTATAGCATCATAAAAAAGGCCTTTATACCTTTTTACTTTAGAATTTACTGTTATGATACAAATACATGTGATCTCAGAGCAAGAAACAATAGCCTGACTTGCAGCCTATTTTTTCTGTTCTGCATAGTTGATTTAGTTGATTTTCCTGTAAAATTGGAAGTTTCTGTGCTTACACCATATCTTTTACTGATTTTTAACTTTCAGATAGGTTTATTATCATACCTTTGCATTCATTGATGCCTACTGTTAACCAGACTCAGGTATGCTGCTCTTTTATTGCAATATTTCACAACTACCAAAAAAAAAAAAAAAAAAAGAAGCACATGTTTGGTTTTGGCAAACACATCAATGGGCCCTGGATAATTACAGGTGTTCAAGAAGACCGCGCCAGGAGTGAGGAAAATCGTGATTGCAACCAACATTGCAGAGACCAGGTAAATGCCTGCCTGCCCAGAGCCAGGAAAGCTGTGTGTTTAACAAAAGAAATGGAAGTGATAATTCAAAATATAAACCTGTTCGGTTTTCCCAAAAATAAGTTTTGGTGTTTGTGCCATTCATTTATAACACTTTGTCTTTAGAAATATTTATAGACTAAACAGAGTTTCCCTATAATTGTTTTAAATAATTCAACCAACTACATTGTTTTGAACAATTAAACTACAGGAATGCTAAACAGTTACTAGAATGACTTGTACATGATCATCTGAGCTGCCTATCCTCTCTTCAGGACCCAAGTGGGGACTTTGGCCAGATCCAGGAGAATAAATCAGCTCTTTCTTGAACTGTTCAGTAGCATAGTTCTTAATGACATTCCAAACGGATTTTTTTAATTGCTGACTCTGTTTGGGAGGGAATAAAGAGAGGCCAAACCCGATTCTAGGTCACACATGCAAAGATGAAAAGTTGCTTTTTTTCCCTCTTTTTTTCAACAGCATTACAATTGATGACGTCGTGTTCGTTATAGATGGGGGGAAAATAAAGGAGACTCACTTTGACACCCAGAACAACATCAGCACCATGACAGCAGAGTGGGTCAGCAAAGCCAATGCCAAGCAGAGGAAGGGTCGAGCAGGAAGGTAAGAACAGTGAGGTGCTTAGGGAAGTCTGGGGATGTTGAGTTTCCAATAGTGCTGAAGGTTCTTCTTTCTTATTTGAACGTGCTGGCACAGCCCAGCCGGCTCCTGTTCCTGGGCAAGGAATGATTTCCTTGTCTTCCTGGGAAGCTGAATTGACTTGTGCTGCATTTAACTCCAGAGTTTCCCTCCTATAAAAGAAAGTCCTGCATTGTATTTTAATTTTGGTCACTGTTTGCCCTCACACCTGATTTATGGGGCTGATACATTAAAATGGAAATGGCGTAAAAACTAATTTGTGTTCTCTATGCCTTTTTCCTGCTGATGGGTCTGTGTTTCAGAAGACTGGTGTGGCTTTTACAGTTGGATACACTTCAGTTCTAATTCCTTGAGGAGTTTTGGGAAGGTTGTTGTAAGCAAACGCAATCATAGTGTCATAGTTTCATAGGAAAAGAACCCCCACAACTACCAACCAAACCCAAAGGAATTGTTTCTTTAAATCGTTGCAGAGTTCAGCCAGGCCACTGTTACCATCTGTACAACGGACTGCGTGCCAGCCTTCTGGATGATTATCAGTTACCAGAGATCCTGAGGACACCTTTGGAAGAACTCTGCTTACAAATCAAGGTAAACAGAGGAATCTTCAAATACATTTATTATCTACTTTTCCATTGGGATAAGTGGTTGAGAGAATAAGTTAACACAACTGTGACCCTAGGATTGTTAAGCCAAAATTCTGTTACACCAGAAATGCAGTGTATTCAGCCAATAATGGCAGCAACTTTTGTAAATGCACACTTGTATCTGGGTGCATCAAACCCAGGGGAAACAGAATTGTCTAGTATCAATAAAAGGTGAAGTCTACTAACAAAAATTCGGGCTGTGCTTTCCCCCAAATATCATTCAATCAGAGAAGCTTCAGTGAGAATGCCAGTGAGTCAGGTTATGTGATTTAAAAGAATTTCACTACAAAGCACTTTCAGAACTGGTGTGAATTTCCCTTTTTGGCAGTTTGCATTGAATTCCTTATGCAAGCAGAAGGAATGCCCTGTGTATGCGAACTGAATGAAGAAATAGATCCTTCTGCTACAAATTTCATCACTAATACTTTTTTTTTTTTTATCCTTAGTTCTTAACTAAAGAAATTCTAACTCGAGCTGTGAATTACTCACACTATTTCAATGAGTGTGGTCATGCTAACTAATTTTAGGCAACTGTCTCCAGTTGCTGTAGGCTTTTCTTGTGATGTGTTTCTTTCAGATCCTGAAGCTTGGTGGAATTGCCTATTTTCTGAGCAAACTGATGGACCCCCCGTCTCGTGATGCTGTGATGTTGGCCATAAATCACCTCATGGAGCTGGTAAAGTGTTGCTGCATATACAGGAATGATCTATTCAGGGCCATGGTACTGTGTGTGTTACCTGGCACAGGTCTGGCTGCACAGCTCTGGGCACTGCAACCCCCTACCCTTTGTGCAGAGCCCTGATGTACTCTCACTGCACAGAGGGAGCACTTCACATAATCCATGATGTGCTCATGGGCTCTACAGAGTAGTTCTGAGGGATTTGTTAAGTGACTCCAAACAGACATGTGACCCAACATTTAAGGTGTTGATATAACTCCCTACCCCTGCTGCCTCCCCAGCCTTCCTGTTCCAGGTGGATCAGTGAGGAGTTTGAGACAAATGAGGCATATGGGAGAAGTACCTTGTATGTCATTGTTCCCTTGGATGCTGGGGAAGGAGACATTAGTGACACATTTGTTCTGCTGATTCCTTGCTCTGGTGTTGTTTGTACAAATGAGTTGTAGCCATAAATAGAAATATCTGATTTGCATAGTAGTGGGTGATATCTGTGTACCAGTGGCTTTTCTAAGGAAATCCTCCCCATTTCACGTAACTGTTGTTCTTTCCTTTCCACCCTTGTCCTGGCAGAACGCTCTGGACAGGCAGGAGGAGCTGACTCCCCTGGGTGTCCACCTGGCACGGCTGCCTGTGGAGCCGCACATCGGGAAGATGATCCTGTTTGGAGCCTTGTTCTGCTGCCTGGACCCTGTGCTGACCATTGCAGCCAGCCTCAGCTTCAAGGACCCTTTTGTCATCCCTCTGGTAAAGTCTCACAGATGACAATTACATGTGGGAGTTTAAGAATCTCAGTAGGATACTGAGACTTAGTGAGGTGTTACAGTTTAAGAGCACTTTCATTAATGTCATGTTAATTACATTTTTACTAGTGAGATTGCCTTCACATACTATGAATTGTCATTTTTCCTGTGGAATATTGGAAATAACTGTAATTTTCATGTATGTTACACACAGAGTACTGTATAGATGTACCTGAATTAGGAAAAGAGAACTGTCATGTCAGTCTGGGTATTATGTAAGTTCTAATTTTTAGGGCAAAGAGAAAGTTGCAGATGCAAGAAGAAAGGAGCTGTCGAAGAACTCAAAAAGCGACCATCTGACTGTGGTGAATGCTTTCACTGTAAGCATGTTTTCATGTGGTTTTTTTTCTTCTAGAATTTTAATTTGAGTAATATAGATGATCCTAAGGAAAAAGCTGATCAGTTTATGCTCTGTAGGCTTTCTTTTTTGGCTTCTACAGAAACATAAAACCAAACTGATTTTCACCCTTCTAGTGTTGGAGAATCTTGTCTCCAGGCTCAGTAACCTGATTTCTGGTGGATAAGTTTGAAAAGGACAAAGGAAGCATAGTATTATAATTACTTTGCTGACATTGTTCATTCTTGTCCTGGCCTCTACGAGAGGCTGAAGCCATCTTCAGAAGTGTTGGACATTTTGCTGTATTGTGTTGGGGTGAGGAGAGGAGGAAATAAATGGCCTGGAAAATGCAGTTCCTGCCCAGAACTGTTAATTACAACAAAGGATGCTCTGGCAAACGCAGCCAGATATCACTGCTCACTAGGGAAACAGGAAGGTTGTGATTCAACATATTATGAAGCTGTGTTTTTCTGCACTGTGGTGTGTGCACATATACAGAGAATCAAAGGATTTACTTTCTCCCTAGTAGGGAACATGTGACTGTTGTTTGTTGACCTCCAGTTTTCACTGTCCCCAAGTTTGTAGTGTGTGTTCACTCATAAACACCTTAGAACTCTGGTTTTCATTTCCAGGGCTGGGAAGAGGCTCGGCGTTGTGGTTTCAGGAATGAGAAGGACTATTGCTGGGAATATTTCTTGTCCTCAAATACCATGCAGGTAACGGCATCCTGCCAGGTTAAAACAGGATCCTGTCTGTGGGGAAGATGAGGAGCCTTTGGCACAGCATCATTCTGGGGCAATTTTCGTTGTTTCCTAGATGCTGCATAACATGAAAGGGCAATTTGCTGAGCATCTCCTTGCAGCTGGATTTGTGAATAGCAGAGACCCCAAGAATCCCAAATCTAACACCAACTCAGGTAACTGTGGAGGGAAAGGGAGAATTTATCCCAGCTGAAATCACAGCTTGCAGAACTGCCTCACTTACTTTGCTGTCCCCTGCAGGTAATGAGAAGCTGCTCAAAGCAGTCATCTGTGCTGGCCTCTATCCCAAAGTGGCAAAGATCCGGCCCAGCTTCAGCAAAAAGAGAAAAATGTAAGGGTTTGGTTTAATGTTGGTTTGTATTCAAGATGTTTTCTACATGGCATAGTTTGGCAAGGTGAAGCAGTGGCTTGAGTGCATGAATGAATGTCACTGTACAGTTTCAGTCATGGTTGTGTGTTACTTCCTCTGAGAAAGGTGGGATTGTTGATTTTTTTTTTTTTTAACATCTGGATTCCTGCTAATGCTTGAAATATTTGTGTGACCTTACTGTGCCTTGGGTAGTATTACAACATCTCAGTAGCACTGCTCTCAAGGGGTTCTACAGCAGCACTTCAAACACTGTCACTTCTGGTTATTTGGGAAGAGGGACCCCAGGGATCCTGGTCTGTTGATTTATCACTTCTTGTATTATCAGACTCTTTTGTTGTTGTTTTTACTTTAAAGGGTGAAAGTTTGCACCAAGACAGATGGATCAGTTAATATCCATCCCAAATCGGTGAACGTGGAGGAAACAGAGTTCCATTATAACTGGCTCGTGTACCATTTGAAGATGAGAACCAGCAGTGTGAGTCAGGGGTTATGCTTGTGGGGTTTATTTGTTTTATTATCCCTTTTAAAATGAGCTTGGATCAGGGTTCAGAGGGGATGTGAACAGCTTTTGTTCTGGGGCCTTCCTGTCTTGGGCCATTCTTTGTACGCACCATCAGATTATGTCCTTTGTGACACTGGGGCTATTGTGCCACAACTAATGAACTTCTGTGGTTTAGTTCTTGGGGGTTTTTGGAGGATTGGGGTTTTTTTAAGATCTGGCAATAACAGGTGTAAATTTTTAAATTTTAGTTTATTTTTTTCATTTCAGTCCAGTCCTAACACTTCTCAATATGCTGATATTTTTTCCTCTCATTGTTATGGAGCATCTGGTTTAATTTCACCACTCTGTGAAAGACTTGAGACCATTTTTGCTCTTGTTCAATCTGATTTCATGTAACTTTTCTTGAACTGATTTGCTTCATACATCTTCAGAATTTGTGATTAACTGAGTAATGATCTTCTGGAATTCTATAGGAGTCTCATGAAGGATTACTGATGGCACTTGAGATATTTTGAGGGTGATCACACAATTCTGTTGTTGTGCAGATTTACCTGTATGATTGTACAGAAGTGTCTCCATACTGCCTCTTGTTCTTTGGAGGGGATATATCCATTCAGAAGGATAAGGAGCAGGACACCATTGCTGTGGATGAGTGGATTGTTTTCCAGTCTCCAGCAAGAATAGCGCACTTGGTCAAGGTGACTGTGTTTCAAAATAATGTACATAGAAGGCTCAGTTTAACACTGGTTCTGCTTGGGGACTTTTGGATTTGATATTCCTGTGTGCCTATTGATTCATCACTCAGGGAGATGATGTTTGAAATGCACTCCCAGCGAGCAGTTCAAGCACACAAAGCAAACAAAAGTGATCTAATGTTGCACAGCAGAAGTTGTAGGATGACTTGCTTAGTCCAGGAAATGTCCACATGGATATGGAAACATGAGGGTGGGGCCTCCTCAGTTAACAGGAATAGGTTCTATAGAACTGTTTAATATTAGGTCCCAGAAATCATACCTGACTCTTTTTTTAAATTTTATTTTTATTTTAAACCACTCTTTTTAATCCTGAAATAGTCAGCTAATGGATGTGTGGTCTGTTTGAGGCATCACATCCAGAGATGGTGATCTCTCATCAAAGGTAACACAGCTGGGTTTTGAGAGACAGCGTTTGATGCTGAAAATAGCAATGTGGAAATGAATTGATGGGAGAAGAGTGGGTGTAAGGGTCAGGAGAACAGAGGGCCCAAGGCATTGGAACCTCCCTGTTGATGCTGTGTGTAGCTCTAACTGCCCGTCTCTTTCCTTTTTCCTTTTTTTCCCTTTATTACAACACTTTCCAGAATTTGAGACAAGAACTCGATGATCTTCTACAAGAAAAAATAGAAAACCCCCATCCCGTGGACTGGAATGATATTAAATCCAGGGATACAGCAGTGCTGACAGCTATTATAGACTTAATCACCACGCAGGAGAACGAGGGCGTCAGGAACTTTGCGCCGCGGTTCCAGGGCGAGCGCTACAGCTGACACGCTTCACCCGAGCCACACTGCCAGCCCAGTCACCTTTTTTATAGCATTTCTTTAGCTAGAGGAACAACTTTTGTAGGGTAAGCTGGTAATTTCCTCATCCTGAGGAGCAGTTATTTGGAGCTAGTTGGCAGTATGTGTACGTGCATGTGTTCTGTGCTCAGTTAGCTTTGTGAGGGAGAGAAAGGCAGTTGTTGGATGGTGTATGGTTCTTGTCCTGCTGTAGCTTTTTCTTTGGGTTTTTTACCCATCAGGTAACAGATATTTAAAAAACCTGCTAAAATACTGCTTAGTAATACCTAAACTTTTTATTTTAATGGGGTGTGGTGAGTAATTACACTTGCTGTGTTATTCCAGCTGTGCAGCAGTCTGCTCACCAGCACTTCCACAGAAGGTAATTACAGCTTAATTAAACTAAACTTGAAAACACTTGTTGAATTTTTACTGTGGGAGGAAACAATATTCACCTTTCCTGCATTTCATCCCATTCAGTTAATCTTCCTTTGCTTTCTGTCCTTGTCCATCATCACTACTGACTGAAATTGTAGATTACAGAAAGCAGGGTTAGATAAAAGTCATGTTGGGTTATGCGTTAAGGTTTCATTGCATTCAGGTTGGGGGGTTTTTTTAAGAAGTTCATGTATGGGTTATAGTATTCCATTAAAAGTCTTCTTTTGCAAGTCATTTCAACTGTTCTCAATGTTTTGAATGTCGTTCTGTTTTGAATGTTTTCCAGCTATGGAAGAATATTTGAATAACAAAGTTTGTTAAGGATTTTGAGGTTTATCCTCGAGTAAAAAAGGTTGTGTCTCCTTTTGTTTGCCTGGAAATATAACTTTTCTCCCTTCTTTGGTGTTTTGTTGGTTTTTTTTCTTTGCAAAAGTGACGTTGATCCTCAAGCTCAGGAGGATTTATTGGCTTTATCCTGAAGAAAGCAAAGCAGCTCAGGTGAAACTTATTTTTTTTACAGAAATAAGTCAAAGTTAGTGGCTAGACGATGCTTTCCATTGGCTTAACAAAGGCTGGAGAGCGCCAAGCTCCTCGTTGCCACTGCCAGCTGCGGAAAATAGATCGTTTAACCTCCCTCCCCAACCACCAATTGACTGTTTCACCCTCAGGTGTTTTAAATGAGGAGGCGGAGGAGGAGAATCGCCCTGCCCCGCGGGTTGGGGGTTCCGGAGGGAGTCTGAGGAGGGTGAAAAGAGGCAGCGACGGCTGTAGGGAGGGAGGAGCGGGGACGGGAGCCTTCGCTGGGCAGCAGCCGGGCTGTGAGGGCCGTGAGGCTGCGGGAGAACCGGGCTGGAATGGCTTCGTGACACCCGGACTTGCCGGCGCCCGGGGCTCGGCTCCGCGCGGGCCGCGGCCGCTCCCAGGATGCGGCAGCCACGGCGTCGCTGGAGGTAAGCCCCGGACTCAAAGGGGAAAGCAAAGGGGACTAAATTAGTGATAACTGTGTGGAAATGGGAATGAAATAATTTGTAGTGGGGAATTTCTGTGCTGGAAACAAAGGGCGTCGCTAGGGCAGGAGGGAACAAAATGGCGCCCAGCCCTGAGGGGCAGCGCTGGCCCCGGGCTGCGCAGGGCCGGGTGCGGCGGGGGCTGGGCAGGGTGGGCTGCTCCGCATCAAAAGTCGGTGCTTTATTTGAGGAAAAGCTGGCAGTGGTAGCACTGTTACTGGCAGAGTTGGATTAAATGTCATGAAGAAAATACAGGCTGGCACATGGGACCTGCATTATTCCCCTTTCTCATGATTTTTGCAGTACTTAAATGATGGCTAATTTTCTAATTAATAGCACAAAAGGAGGGCCAAAAGGAAGTGGTAGTGATAGAGCCTGGGTAAAAATGGCAGTTTCGGTTGATGATGAGTTCCCTCAAGCCCCACACTGCGGAGGCTCAGGGTCAGCAGTGGCACAAGGGCCACTCCCAGAAGAAAGGCTCAAGGGGTCACAGGTCAGATGTTAGGAAGTGACTGAAGCGTAAATAGTGATAGTGCTGTACTTTTCCACAGTGCTGAAAGCAGACAGCCTAACATACTCTTTTGTGCAGAAAGGTACTAGAAACCTCTGTGTTCTTCAGAGTTTGAAAATGAGCATAAATGTTAGGGATACTGGATTAGAGTTAATTTTCCTTGCTAGTGTGTGTGATGCTGTGTTTGGATCTGTGATGTAAATTGTGTTATTCCAGGTATGGCTGAGCAAGCCCAGGTTCTGTCTTGGTTCTCGCCTTGCCAGCAAGGGGGCTGGGGACACAGCCAGGACAGCTGACCCCCACTGCCCCCAGGGAGGCCCCAGGCCATCATGCTTAGTCGATAAAGCAGGAAAGGGGGTTGATGTTTGGAGTGATGCCATTTGTCCTCTCAAGTCCCTATTCTGTGTAGGGAGACTGTCTGTCGTGGGGCTGGCTGAATATTCACCTGCCTGTGGGAAGTGGGGAATTAATTCTTTGGTTTGCCCTGCTTGCACATGTGACTTTTGCTTTAAACTGTCTTTATCCCAACCCATGACTTCTCTCACTTTGACCCTTAGAGTCTCTTCTCCCCCATCCCACTGTGGGGATGAGCTGCAAACCAGGCTTAAACCACCACGTCAGGTTATTAAGATATCAAAGAGGTGTAATGCTGATGTGTAAGGTTTGTAACGTAGTTTATATATGGCCAGCCCAAGACCAAGAATGGTCAAGGTCATGTTGTGCTTAATGAAGGCTACTTCTGTCTGTGTTAGTTTTAAGCACCTTCTGGAACTCTGGGTTATGGAATGAAAGAATTCAGTGTTGTAGTAAAGTCTTCCTGACCTTCATGTTATCACCACTTTGCCCAAATGATGAAGTTTTTATGCAGCTGTTGAAAATCATTTGCAGATCACAGCAGATAAAGCCTTGGAGTTCCTCAGCCTTGGTGTCAAGATTTACTGGTTATTTCCAGCACCTGTGTTCTATCCAGTTGTTTTGCCTGTGTGTTACTTTAGAAACAAAATACACCTGGGAAACCCAAGCATTTTTGTGAATCTATTTTGTCAATCCAGGATTTAAGGTATGTTGCTGAGCAGACTGTGCTTTCTGAGCATGTGTATGGTGACTAAAGTCATGCTATTTTTACCTTTTTATTTTCAGCAAATTAGCTTTGCATAATAGAAACAAACGTACTCCTTGCCGTGGAAGTCAAGCACAACACACTCTATTACAGCATTTGTTAAAGTTCAGCAGATACAAATGTTGTATTTGTTGCGTTGCAGGGCTGGTATAAAGCAGCAGAACAGACAAGTACTAAAAACTATTCTTAGGTGTGCCATGACTGTGGAGATGCTGGGCCAGGCTCAAGTCAGGTGGGCACTGGATTTCTGAACAGGTGCCCCTGTGGAGCCACCAGACACATGGGGGCACCTCGACTCACTTGGGAGACTTGATTTAGGCAACTGAGAGCCTTTTATTGTTGGCAACTTGCTTCCTGATTACAGAAGTTACAGAAGGAAGGGGACACATATTCCATGTCCTGCAAAAATGAGAGCTGATTTTACAGTAACAAACTCCCAGCTGCCTTCTGTCACTGCTGAGTTCTTAATTAAAAAGGAGGTACTGGTGTAACACCCACCTCCAGTTAAAAAGGACAGTGTGTGTTCAAAGTGCACATGATTTCCTTTGCAATAGCAGTGCTAATAGAAAAAAGTCAGTGTTCAAAATTACTTTTTTTTTTTTTTTGGCTAATGAAAATATTGTGGAATGGCTAAATGAGAGTGGCTGAGCCTCCCCTTCCCTGGGCTCCAGGGCCAGGAGGCTGGGGAATAATAGTTAAAGCTGAGATTCAGACTGAGCACGAGGAAGCAGGACTTCACTGAGGGAATGGACAGACCCAGGAACAGTACCCTGGAGAGGTGGTGATGCCCCACATCTGAGGGTGTTTTAAGAGGCTTTGGGGGCCCTCAAGAACAGGATTTAACACTGGGTCAGCCCTGAGGGGGTTGGACTGCACAGGGGTGTAGGTCCCTTCCAGCTGACCTGTGCCAAACTACAGGCAGCAGAGGGAACTGAAGACTCTCTTTTCACCTCCCTCTTAATGCTGTCTCAGCAATGAGATGCTGTCCCAGGCCACATCCAACAGGTAAATGGGATCTATGGCAGATGAAGTAGTAGGACACTGGATGGTGCTATTTACAGAACAGGAAAATCTAAAGTGTCAGTGTTTACTGAAGAGATTTAATTTCTCTGACCAAAATGACATTAACAACCAGAAGCTTTATGGTATTTAAAAAAAAAAACAGACTTCTTTTAGTAAGGATTTAAAAGAAATTTTATTGATTGTTGTCCTATAAAATCATAGAAGTCTTTTAATTCCTGGAGAACTGTGTCCAACAGTAGGAAAAATGTCTTTACAAAACATTACAGCATTTTTTGGAAAAAGTAGGTATGAAAAATATATACAGTATATTAAAAATCTGAATAAAATTAATGCTTGGATTTATACATTCAGTTGTGTTAAACATCTGCATGTATACAATAAAATTTGTTAAAACAGTAGCAGTATTTTTACTATGTTAAATAAGTCTTTGTTCAATTTACAGTTTCTCTCATTATGTTATCAGTCCGCTTATAAATTAATTTGCAAGGCTGTATAACCACTGTCCAGGTAAGTATTTCTGTACAAAATTATTGCCTTCCTAATGTAGTGTAAATTGTTAGAGATACACATCTTTACACCCAATTCACTCACCACTCAAACCAGCATCTTGCAGGATAAAAACCAGCATCCATCCCCTTCACAGAGGATGGGAAAAGAAGAAAGCCTTGGTACTACAAGTTGTCTCCTCATTTCTAGTGAGCAATTTCCACACTGCTGCGCCAGCAGCTGGTCCTTTAAAGGGAGGGTTTGTATCGTACAAACTCTCACACCTCTCTCCAGACACCTGCTCTGAACTCTGTTCACACTTGAGTACATTTGTTCCCAGAGCAGTGAGTGCATTTCATGTTTTCCTCATCACACTCCTGCTGTGAAACACTAAGTGAAGTGCAAGACCTCCTTAGACTCCTGAGGAAACCAGAAGCAACTGCCCCCACTTGCAGCAGCTATTCTGCAGTAAAACACCTGTGCTAGGATGGATCAGCAGCCCCTACTCTGCACAGTGTGGTACCTTGTTCTTGCTTTCAGAAATCCTTTGCCCACAGAACCTGGAGCCAGGCTGAGCAGCTTCATGCTATCAGAGACCACCCCCACTGGAGGCATAGCTCTGGATTCCTCGTTGAGGTTGTGCCAGCTCTGCCTGTGACAGGCAGGACATCCCTGGATTTACACTGGAGAGGTAGGTCAGCCTTTACAAAGTACAGAGCTGGTCAGTCGAGTTCAGGTGCTGACACAAGGGGAAGTGTCCTGCAACACAGTGGCTGGGGCTGTAGCACTGCAGCTCCTTAGGAGCAGGACACCCAGCACTGCTGTTTACCACCAGCTCTGGGTGTGTGGGCAGGGGACCCAGTCCCCTACAGAGTTCTGCTGAAAACAAGTTCAGATGCTCAAAACCAGATGGAGCAAGAGTGTAAGGAGGCAGTGATGGAGGAGCTGCAAAGAGTGCCCAAGACACTGCTGTAGTGTGCTCCTGGTGGAAGCAGGGTTCAGTCTGGAGCTCTCAGAATGCCAGCAGAGAAGGGATCGTGAGTCTCCAGCGTGCTGCTGCTGGATTGTGGCTCTGGTGTCCCTTGTTCCAGCCGGAGCCCACGGCAGCTGGTGCAGCCTCCAGGGTGCGGGGCGAGGATAAGGCTACACGTTGGTTTCCAGCCCCAGCAGGCGCCCCATGCGCTCCATGTTCTTGTCCAGGGTGGCCCTGCAGGTGATCTCCTTGGCACACTCTGAGGGGAACCAGCCCCTCTGGCCGTCCCGCAGCCGCTCCCCCTCGTACCAGCCTGTGGGGAAGGGACAACAGTGACACCTCTGCAGCTGACCCCACACACCTGGCTGGTGGCACTAAGGTGACCCAGCTGATGCTCATCACATACATTCTTGCCTGGCTGGGAATCAAGTACCAGTTTAGGATAGCTTTGGCAGATTTTTTTAATAGAGCCAGACCAGGAACGAAATAGTATGTGCACAGTATTGCATAATTTCCTGTTTTTTAAAATACTGTCATTCAACTATAGTTCGAAATAATGCTATAGCGCTGTAATCTGAAGAGAGCAATGCAGTACAAGTGACAGGATCTCTGATTTCACAGGTAATTGAGCAACAGAAAGATAGAATTTAGCTCCTCAGGTGCTGACAGTGTCCTGCATCCCTGAGCCAGCCCTTGGTGCTATCAGTGGGCAGGTCCAGGCAAGAATCACTTTGATCTTGGGCAATACTTGATCCTGTGGAAAACCTCAGCAACCACTCTGTGCCAGAGCTGTAGCGGCAGGAAAGCCCAGGCCATGGCATGACAGACTGGGGATGATTTTCTTGGACAACACTGGCACTCACTAAAATGTTTTTAGACAAATTCAATTTCCTATTTGTGGGCACCTCCCATGCCAAAACTGGCCAGCAGCCACGTTCTGCAGCTGGTTGTATCTGCTGCTTCCTTTAGAAACCTGAACCCAAATGCCCACATTTTCCTTGGAAGCTGAACCTCTACTCACTGCAAGCCCTATGATATTAGGAATAAAGTTTTTGTAGCTGGATCCCCCCCTGCAGAGGTGACAAATGGTTACTGACAGCAAAATCCTCACTCACCATCATTCACTTTTTGATAAACCAAAACAACATCAGCGACTTGGAGAGAGAGTTCGTCAGCCTGCTTGGCTGTGTACGTTCTGATGATCTCCACCTGAGCCAGTGCTGGGGAAGGAGCAAGCCAGGCTTAGTTAAACCAGTTACAGGGCAGGAGCTTTTATTACAACACATCACCATTTATTAAAAAGTTTTCCACTTTACACTTCCCCCCCCATCCCTAAGGGTAGTCCCAGCCCACCCCAGCCCCCACTGAGGGTGGTGCTGTTCCCCTGCAGAGCACGCACAGGTCCCAGCAGCTGTAACTTACTGGTCCTGTCCGTGTGGTGCCCGTCGCTGTCCTGGCCCAGTGCCGTGATCCAGCGGGCTCTGTCACTCCTGCAAAGCAGAACCCAGTGTCCCGACTCAGGCCCTGGATAATGGTCAGCACTGAGACTGCCCTTATTTCTTCCAGTGCCAGCATCTCTGTCTTCAGCACCTGTGAGTAACCCCTGTGTATCATCACCTCTGTGTATTCTGTGCCTTCTTCACAGGGCAATAGAAAGTTCTCACCTAACACTGGTACTTTTGTCCTTGGGACCCACATGCCACAGAAATAAAGCAGGACCAAACTGTGCTAAAAATCTTTGTGTCAGAGAAAACATTCCAGTTTTACCTGCACAAAACTGGCACACAACTCTCTGAACGTTTGGCCTTAAAGATTCCCTTCCCATCCTTCTCAAAGCACAGGATAAGAGTATAAAAATAGGTAACTTAAGATACAGGAATTCTTTTCAGACTCTTGCTCTGAGTGATGATCAGCTGGACTGCCATTTATACTGCAAACAGCATAGAACAAATCAATAATAAGTCTGCAGAACAAAATGTCTTTTCATACAAAGCCCAGACAACTAAAAATGTCCTGCATTTTTTCCCCAATAAAATTGCATTTCCAAACAAGTCTGAATCATCTGCTGCCTTCATAATGAGATATTTAATAGAAAGCACTGATGATCTTTTTAGTTCCTTTCACGGTTATTCTAAACTTTGAAAGCCAACCTAAAACTATCAAATTTTCCAGGCAGGGACATGTCTGGAGCACTCCCTTTCATGTCTCTGTCCCACCTCCAGCCTCCCCCAGAACAAATGAACTCTTTCAGTGCTGGGAGGTCGTGTGGAAGTTGATGGCACGTGTGCGCCTCAGAGCAGGCACTGGCTGTTGCTGGTTTCTAAGGCCGGAGACTCCTCAGTGCCCAAGAGAGCACGGAGCAGGGCTCCTCCTGCATGAACCCTGCTCTGTTCCCACTGCTGCACCATCCAGCCATCACCACCAATACCCACAGCACTCTGCTTGAGGCCCCGAGCACTCTGGGTGTGCCTGGGGACACTCCTGTGCCCCATCCTGGTGCTGTGCCCGCACAGCCCCACGGTGACACCCACCCGGCAGTGCTGACCCTCGGGGTGAGGGCCACGAGCACAGCGCTGGCCCTGCACAGGAACCTGCCTGAGGCACGGCAGGCTACACTGATCTCTGCAGGCAGGGTAATCGAGGCCTTACCCAGTAGTTTAAAGTAATAAACTAGAACAAGTAATAAGAATAAATAAATAAATAAATATTTACTACTTCAGCCAGGGCAAGAGGGGCAGCCTGTGGAGACAATCAGGTGAAGAAATCCCTGAAGTAACTGTACTCACTGAGTCTCTGCTCCCAGGAGCATCTCCACCCTGTCCCCGGCGTGGTTGCTGAGGAGCACGAGCCTGAAGAGGTGGGACGCAGAATTCCGTGCAGAGTGGAGCATCCCTGCCGCGCTCTTCCCGGGAGAGGAGCCGGGTTCCTCCCCGTCACACGGCACCACCAGCAGCTGCTCCCGCAGGGAGTACTCAGTGACGTTGTAACTCTCCTCACTGCAGGGCACAGCCGGGAGGAAAACACCAGGAAAAGTTTAGTTCCCATTCACTTTGTCTGGAAGCAACCGCAGTCACAGACACTGCATCTAATGCCATGTAGGGACAGTTCTTCCAGCACCTCACAGCTCCACACGGGGGGCACCAGCTTCTGCCAGCGGGTTTGGTGTAACACAGAGCCCCTGCTTCAGCTGGGGGGGGGGTACATGTTCACTGGTGTTCTGTCAACTGAACACTGAGATGGCTTTGGGGTCTTTCTCCAGAACAGCTTTGGGCACCCCCAAACAATGGACAGAGAACATGCTTCTAATGGAACCAATCCTGCTCAGATGCTCTGAACCAGGGAAAGGGTCGGTTAGGTTTTTTGGTTTGAGACAGGTGGGTTTGGTTTTGTTTGAGTGTTCGGGTTTTTTTGGGGGTGTGGGTTTTTTTTAAAGAAGTTAGTTCAGTATTTTAGTCTGAATAACTCCTTAGCCAAGGGAAAAACTGGCAATCCCAGCTGGGATTGCTGCCATCCCTACCTGGGAATCTTGCATCTGGAAACGTGTCTATGCATTTGTGCAATGAATAACAAATGCATTTTTTATGAATTAATCAACTAGTCTGTACATGTGCACAGCTAATCATAACAGCATTTCTTACTAATTAATCAACAGATAAACTTCTACAAATCCTTCCTACTCCTCACCTCCATCCCACAAACCAGTTGGATTAGACTCCTGCTAAAGGGACTCTAAACAGATATAAAAGCAGACAGTGCATTTCAAGCGAGCCCTCTGGAATCAATACTGCACTGATTGCCCCCACCCTTCAGCTCATGCCCTAATCCAACCCACAGCCAGGTCTGTGAGCAGGACTGGGCTGACCCTTCCTGAGCACCAGCCACACCTCGGCCGGCCTTTCCCCTTGGATCCAGCATCCCAGCACCTGCTGGCACTGACTGCTCCTCTCAAGACACTGCAGTAGTGCTTGGCAAGTATTATGTCTTTTTGTCATGATTTTTTTTAAATCAGATTGTGCCTACACACAGGAGGGGCTACAAGGACAACTGGCAGAAGAAACATTCCCCACAAACTAAAAGCTGGGCAGTGGGGAGAAGCAGATTTTTATCCCTCTTCAAAGCCTTGTGCACCGTGACACATCCCAAGTCCCCATGTCCCCTCCTGCCCAATCCCAGGGAGCAGCCCTGTGACTGCAGAGCCCTTTGGCTCCCTCCTCTGCAGGGTCTCCAGCAGGCCAGAGCAACAGTTCCTGAGCAGTTCCAGCACACAAGAGCCGGGACAGAGGTGGGACAGAGCCAGGCAAAGGCTGCTGAGCAGGGGCTGGAGAGGAACTCTGGGTAAAGCCCGAAGTGCAGCCTCAGAAATGGCCATTTTTAGCACATAGTGAGGAGAGATGTCTTAGTGCAATGTTAAGAATCTTCTGAGATTCAACTGCTCAAGGAAAACCACAAACATGCAACCTCAACTAGCAACAAACATTTCTGTCCACTGCTGTGGTGCCATGGCAACACTGTGGGTGGGAACACAGCTCACCCAGAGCTCCAGCACTGTAAACGAGCTTTGGCACTTGGCAGGGGGAGCTTCACGCTCTGGGAATCGTGGGAAGTGTGGAAGGGAAAGGACATTCCCAATACTTTACCCTTCCCAAACTTCTGCCTTTGCTAGGGCATCAAGAATGAACTTTTTAATTCGTCTGACAATTTGGAATCTTAATTGTGTTTGCTAAAAGTAAATCCTGTTTAACAAGCAGTTACTTGTTATTTGTAACCCACGATAGAGACTCAAATAACTCCTGAACTCATTCCACAGCCAGGATCATGTTAAAAGTCACGGTGATTCAAGGACTGAACACAAAAGCAGCCTTATACTGGTGAAGCTCTTACCTCTTCTTCTTAGTGATGATGAGGACGTCGTTGAAGAGGAAGAAGTACACCTGCTGCTTAGAGGTTCTTTTGGAAAAAAGTCCAGTGTCTTCTACATATGCTGTTAATTCGCCCCTTTTCACCAACCACCGTGAAGAGGAAACCAATGGAAATGGCTGCAAGGCAAGAAAATCACATTGTAATCCTTCAAATTAGAGAATTTTTTAAAAATAGAGAACAGCGTATAATCTATTTGGGAAAAATGCCTGAATAAACTCAAAGGTCAGAGATTACAAACATGAAGAGGTTACCAAAGTTTAAGGGACTCCATCATTGCTACAACACACAGGTAACAGCTGCAAATACCTGGGAATCACTCGGGCACCTGTCATCACCGCTCACTGAAAATAGAAGTGAACAGACTTGACTGGTCACACTGGGGATGGAACAGACTGTGAGACCTCCTGAGGGCACAGAGCAAAGCCTGACTTCAGGAATGCTCTGCAGGGTGAGACAGGCTCCTGAAGCGCTTGGGGACACAGGAGCGTCCTTGGTAGCTCACAGCTCGTCTTGGAGCAGAGGTGACATTCCCTGTGCCGGTGGCACCCGGGAAAGGCGGGCAGGGTTGCACAAACCTTCCTCCCCCGGGAGGTGCCGGTACAACCTCCTTCCTCCCCACACCTCTGACATGCCCTTCCTCGGCAGTGGGAGGGGAAGGTTTCCATGGCCTTGCTGTTCTCATTAGGGGCTCCTGAAGTGCCTCAGTTACCTGCCAGGTTTTGGTTCAGATGGATAATTAGGGATCCTACAGCTCCTCTCTTTATCCAGCTCACGTGGAGCAGGAGCTTCGTTTTTCTCTAGGTGAGGACCAACACCTACAGCAGCTGCAGCAAGACACCAGAGGATCTGAGCTGCCTGAAGATGTGCCTTTATTAATCCAAATTATTCCCAGCTGCAGGAGACACAGAGAGCACAGGAGGACTTTTTGTTTCTCTGGGCTGGGAAGGTGGAGGGAGATGTGGGACTGTCCTGGTCACACAGATCCCTTTGAGGCTGCGCCGAGACAGACGCTCCAGGCAGACCAAGGTCCACACTAATGAACACAACTGCCTGTTTTCCCCTCATTTAAGCACCTTTCACATGCTTTTAATAAACATCCCTTCACACAGCTTGTCAGCTGCCTTCCCTATTCTGCATGAGCTGGCGTTTTGTATCTGTTAATCCCTTGGCTGAGCCAACTGCAGCCTGCCTGTACCTGCTGAGCCAAACCCCAACCCAGCGCTGGGACTGAGACCTCGCTGCTGGAGAACAAATATGGACTCCCTAAAACAAACCCCCACAACTTCTCTGGTGCAAAAGATGCAAAATTTAAAACAGAAACTGCTGAAACTTAATTAAAAATTTAGTTCTACAGTTGAGCCATGTACAAAAGCAATACAAGATTTGAGTCACTTCCCTTGTGCTCCCATGAAATTCTCCACAGTTACATCTAACAAAATAATAAACAAATCCCCAAAACTCTGTGAGGCTGGGCAAGAACAGAAATACTTTAACTAATTTATAATGGCTATAAAACAGAATTACAGTCCCACGATGATTGGTTTACAAGCAAAAAATACTTTAAAAAGTTCTATTTGAGGATGAACAAAAAATTCCTCTAATCTGTACTCCAAATGAGTTCATCCCGTTTTCCTAATTGACTCTCTTCCAGAGGCAGCTTGGTTTTACTTTAATTTTTCCTTAATTGCCAAAGGAGCACATCACATGCACCATGTCCCTGCTGCAGAAAACAGGCTCTCAGAAGTGAAAAATGCATTTAACCAGAGCAGGGCTTCCCCGCCCCACCCGGGCCTGACCCACTGCAGGGCTGGGGTTTGGATGCACAGAGGGAAATCTCACACAAAAGCACAGAAAGACAAAGCCCCCAAAGCTGCTGCTGCTGCCATGGCACCAGCACGAGCTGCTCATCACGGGGTGGGGTGGGTCACCCAGGAGCCACAGAGCTGGGAGGGACAACCAGCACGTCCCCTCCTGGGGGAAGGTGAGGGACTCCAGACCCTGCAGGCCCAGATCCCAAAAGGCTCCTGGGATCTGAGTGGAACCACAGAGCAGCTCAGCCCTGACACTGGCCTGGACTCACTGAAGACTTGAGTCTGTTACCACCCATCAGAAAATGCTCTGATGTCACCTGCCCTGAAGTGTTTTATTTGTTGTTGCTGTTGCTATAAGCAAATATTATTACTGTCAATTTTTAATCAAAGTTTGAGAATAAAAATACTTTAGGCAACTTGAGCATGTCTTTTTGGAGGCAACATTTGCCTCCAGAGCCTTTCAAGAGCTGTGCTTTGAAAACCATGAACCTCCACTCACTGCATTCCTGACAATGAAACAATCTTCTCCCAAAAGAATCCTCATTATGTAACGATGTCAGACATCAATTACAGAAATGGGATTGTAGCAAACATTGAATAGAAACAATAACTGTACTTGAAGAAGCTCCAATAAACCTCCCCTACCTATGACTGGGTCTGTTGTTATTTCCAACAAAAGACTGATTGTACAGGCTGTTTTTAATAGAAACCCGTGATATCCCACCCTTAAGGGGAAGGACAAACGCTCCCAGGATCCTTCCCCGGCCTGGAAGTGCTTTCCCAGGCACACCTTTCCCACCAGGTACATAAGCAAGTCTCAGCACTGAGCAGCAGCCTTTGGCCTCTCTCCTAATGCCAAAATCTTCACAGCAGCTTTATCTTTACAGCAAGGAGTACCCTTCATTCAGTATTTATTCAAAATCCCTTGTGCGATCCTCAGCCTACCTTGATTTTGAATTCCAGCTGGGAGTTAATCGTGTACATCATCTCCGTCCTCTCCATCTTGCGGGCGCCCTCGTTGCACAGGCGCACGAGCTGCAAAGGAGACAGGGGCTGAGCAGGGCCTGGGGCCTTGAGCCTCCAGCACAAACTGCTGCTGCCTTGGAAAAGGCACTTCTGGGGGCACAAACCCCAGCAGGGGCACGTCCACCACGACAAGGGGTTTGCAGGGCCCCACTGACCAGGGCTGGCCCCACAGCTGCACCGCCCCGAGATTCCCCTCACCCCAACGATCCCACAGGGCCCTGAGAATTTGTGATTCTCCAGGGGGAACAAAGGTTCAGCCCAAGTTCTGGCTGAGCAGGGCCGCTGCTCTGATCCAGGCTGACAATCGGCTCCAAACACACACCCTCCTCCCAGCTGGATTAACTTCCCACACTGCTCCCACACACAAACCACCACGGTATCATCCAGTTTGGGATCTTTTCCCAAGTAAGAACCAGTAATTCTGCACAAACCAAATCCCCAAGGCCTTTCCTGAATAAAGCAATGTAGAGCTTTTATGCTTCAGTGCTCTTCCCACCTGCATTATTTATGCAGGGAAAACATCCATTTTTCCCTGCAAGTACACAGGAATAACTTAATAACTTGAGAACATACCTTGCTGACTTCTTTCAGAGCCTGCTTGCAGTTCTCGTATTTTGTTGAATCCTTGGGGGTTTTCTGGCAAATAGTCTGAAATAAAACATCAGTTACTTCAGAGGACCAAGCAGCACAGATTGCAACCCACAGACATTTCACATCTTAACTGAAATCCAGGAGCTGAATCACAGCCGTGGACTGGGATAAAGAGGGAACACTGGCCACTTGGTCACACTGAGGAATGCCTCTCTGGAAAGCTTCTGGGAGCAAAGTGATGCTTTGCACCTCTCAACATAAGGTTTACAGAACCATCTCTAAACAAAAATCAAAACTGAAAGAGTGGGAAATAAAATGCTTGATTTGCTTGTTTAGATTTCAGTCAAAGAGGGGAAGGAGGTACAGGAAAGAAAAACCCAAAAGGGTAAGGCACCCCCAGTTACACACTGCAGGAATACTGGATTATTACATTTACCTGGAAATGTACTGCGAAGAAGAGAGAATTCAATGTCCGTGAATGAACTAACTGTCCAGGTGATCAAATTAATGAGTGCTCAATTAAAAAATATACAGAACAAAATGATCAGTTCTGTTTCTGCTCCTACCAGTGCTGGAACCAGAGCCTGATCACAATCTGCACTCCTGCTGGCTCCTCATTTAGTTCTGGCACCTTAACTGAAATACCACAACTCCTGGTGTGAGCTCTGCCTGACAAACACTCCCTCTGGCACTTCCATTGCTCTCTCCAAGCCCCGGGTCACTGCACAGGGAGGGACAGCTCAGTGCCACTCACACACAGCTCCCTTGGGAATGGAGTCCATCCTTCAGGTTCCCAAGGGTATTCCCTGCCAAAGCGCCCTCACCCCACCCACAGGACAGCAGGTCTTGTTTTTCAGCTGCAGGGTTCATTTCAATTCTAGCACTACATACAATTTCTGTGCTGGCTCCTCCTGAGTTTCAGAACCATTTTGACCTTTTACTGTACAATTTTCCTATTAGAATATCCAAATATTTAACTTGTGAATGGGGGAGCAAGAGGATCCAGTCCCAGTCAGCAAACAAATGCAGCAGGACTTCATAATGCACAGCCCAGGACTGGTGTGAGGGAGAAGACGTGAAGAGACTGGAGTGAACCAGAACTGAGTATGAGAGAATGTTACCACTGCAAGAACATGCAGCAAGGAAAGAGGGGAAAAGGTGTTCTCACATCCATCAGTAAGGGGAGACGAGTGACTCTCTGCATGGGGAGGATGAGGAAGGAGATCATGGGCAAATTCCGGCAATCCTCGTGGGACTCGATCCGGGACAACACCTCCTTAAACGCTGGATTTGTGGCTCTGGGGAGAAAGAGGATGAAAGAATTAGATGGTGTATTTTACCAAACAACTGTGCAGTTTTACTAAATTTTAAATAAACCATTATTTTATTAAAAAGGCAGCATGATTTGCAAGAGTCAGACCACCCCAGCCTTCAGCTTTATTCCCTCAGATCCACCAGCCCAGCACTGATATCAAACCTCAGGCACTGCCACCCCTGACCGTGAGGGCAGACCCAGGTGTGCCACACAGGGCCACTGTCACACTGTGTGACTCTGAACCGATGGAGGAAGGGGGATGTGAGCCATGACCTCTGGCAGGATGGGGCTGTGCAGCCAGGAGAGCTCCCAGAAGGTGCCCCTCAGGGACAGCCCAGCCTGTCAGCAGCACACGCCCACTCGTGCCTGCCCTGCAGGGAGGCTCTGCAATGCTCACAGCAGCCTCTGCAGGGTTCTCTGCTGGTACACCTCGTTGGTGCAGTACTTCACATAGGGGTCGAAGGTGGAGCCTGCGTGTCTCGCCACGATGTCGCTGATGTCATCAATGAAAATGTTGTTCTGGTGCCTTGCCTCAAGTTCTTCAAAGAACCTGTGGGGTTAAAAATCAATTGCTCACTTGTACACACATACAGCATCTTTCTCTCACAACATTCACATGACACAACCCACGGTGTTATCAACTAATGACAGCTGGACTGGTCTGTGACAGGGTGAGATCATCCCTCCTTTGGCCTGGCAGTGAGGGCAATCCTGGCAGGACACAGGCCCGAGGGTGCTGCTGGCCCCTGGCAGCTCAGCAGCAGCGCTGGCAGAGGCACTTCCCACTCTCCCACTGCCAGAACCAAACAGCATCACTGAGCTGGTCAGACCAGAATTTCCAGAAATGAGGTTGGAAAAGAAATGAAACTACTTCAAACACACATTAACACATTTCCTCTTGCAATTAAAGGCAGCACAACACCAGAAGTGCTCAGTGAAATACAGGTATGTGTGGCTGCTGAGCCAAGGACAAAAGCCAGGTGGTGGTGGAGCAGGACACGGTGCTCCACATCCTCCAATCTTCCACTGGAACCAAACACAGATTGGAAACACCAAAAATGGGCACAGAACCCAAAATCCTGAGCTGGCTCTTCCCCTAACCATGCTTGTTCTGACAACTTCCCTATTGTCTGTGCTCTGTTCCACATGTGAGTCTCTGGCCACTGGAAGTCTCCCACTGCTTTTTGAACTCCCAACGTTCCCAAAGCACAAGCCCTGATTTCCACGATGCCCACTGGAAATCCCCCACTGTCTGGGTGGAACAGCTCACAGATCAGCTCTGCAGGTCACTCCTCACACATGAAAAGCTGTCCTAGCTGCAGCCTTTGTACATCAGCATTCACTGCAAGAATCCTCAACTCCCTGAAGTCAACAAGCTCATAAAAAAATTCTCATATAGCACAGAAAATATTAAGGAAATACTTAGAACACATGAGCTCACATTAAGCTCCAATATTTTGAAATCTGCTTTATTTAATTTCAGTATATTTATTTAATATATATTTATTTAATTTCAGTAATTTTCATCACTAATAGTGGCTCTTCAAATCTACCACCTTTTTTCAAGTGATGTTCTCCATAGTTTGCTTTACAAACACACCTCAAACGTGAGAGGAGCAGACAGGACAAACAGCAGCTGATCATCCACACGTGCAGCATCAGGGCTTGGCTAAATTAAGGCGCTCTCCAGGTGTGCTCAGAGCAGCTGCTGCACGGAGTGGCTGCCAGGCACTCACTGGGTCAGTCGGAGCCACGACAATCCAGGGGATTTCCCTGTCCCTGCTGAAGGCAGAGTCCTCCAGCACCCTTCTGTCCCTCACGCAGCCTCTTCCAAGGCACAACATGTTCTGAGTTGTCACTCAGACGTGTCCTGTGCTGTGGATTTTGGGCACATCCCACCCACTGCTCCGAGAGCTCCAGCACACAGGGACAAACCCTGGAGGGAAGAGTTCCCTGAAGTGTCACTGGGGTCCAGGAAAGAAAAAAAAAAAAACAAAACAAAAAACTAAAAAAAGCCTGTAAATGTGGAGTCTGCAGTGTCTCAGGAGCCACAGCAGAGCCCCACCACTGACCAGGAACTGCCACACTGGATTTGTTACTCTCTGCTCAGACATGTTTATGGCTGGGAGAACTTCCCACTGCTGCCAATTCATTTTGCTCAGGAAATGAGGAAATCCAACATTTCCTGCTGTGTTATGGCACACTGACAAGGTGTTGGACCCTGCTGGGCCACAACTTCCACCTTTAGAATTTATCTGGTGCTTCATCAGTGATATCATCAGAGACAGTCACTGTAAGAGCAGTAAAGATCTGGGAGAGCAAAAGACTTAAGAAAGGAAAAAAGGGAAAAGAGGGACAAAGAGGAGCAGCAAATCCAAGTCCCATCTCCGAATATGTCCTATAAGGAAATCCTGCATCAATGTTTGAATCAAAAATTGTGGTTTTCCACATCTAATCTGTTAATTATTAGATACAATCAGTGAACCAGACACATCATAAACCCTTTCACTTACAATTTTAGGACAGATTGTGTCATAAAGCTCAGGACTGAGGGATGAAATGATTCCATTCAATTTAACCAATGAGGAATTTGCTGTGATGTGTGCAGCTTTTTCTGCTGAATGCCAGCAGGATTTATTTCAAACATCTCTTTCTGTTAAATTCAGAACTTTTCTGGTTAAAGTTAGATCCAATTAAGTGAAAGTCAAACAGCATCATAGGACAGAATTTGATTTCCCTCATCTTGCCCTTATGTTGTTTAAAAGAACCATGCACTCTGCAACACTCCTGAAGTCCAAGGAGTAAATTCAGAAATGCAGGTTTAGCTCCAGGGTGCTGCTGACACCATCCAGGGACAGAAACCACTGGAGTGGCAGCCAGCAGAATTCAGCTGCTTCTCCCTGGAGACAGGGGCACTGAAGTAACAACTGCCACCTGGAGATAACTAGAAGTAATAAAGATTTCTGATTAGCCTCTCCAAATCTGAATCCTCTCATCAGGAACAGAATCTGAACATCTGCAACACTATTGTTATTTAGGGAAGGGGAGTGGGATTTAAAATAGTGAAAATGGGAAAAATAAACTTATTTCCATAGAATTTTTATGCTGAATCAAAATCAGTTTTTACCAAAAAAACAAAAAAGGCTGAAGAGAGGGTGATTGAAGTGCTGAACTGAAATCAGTTTATCTGGTGAGTTTCCACAGTCTCAATAATGGAAACCAACGTGTACCTGCACACACAAAAATAGCACCAAACCCTGCAAACTCACAGCCCATAAAACACCTTTTACTGGGCAATATCCACGGAGCAGCTACAGAGTCAAACAAGGAAAAGCCGACCCTGCAGCCTGTTTGTTCCCTCTGTAACCCAACCAACTCTGGGCCAGCCCATGCCCCAGGGCCTGTCCCACTGGGGAGCCACTTGCCTTTCCAGCTATTTATAGTGCCCTGGCAGAAATCCAGAGCCATGGAAAGGCCACAGCAGCCCTGCCAAGATATCCTGTTCCAGAGATTCGAGACAGCAGAAGGTGCCCACAGCACCTGGTCAGAGGTGGGACCTGCAGGACAACAAATGTCCATTCAGCCAATAAATGCACCCCCAGACGCTGGGACAATGAAATGGGAACATCTTTGGTAAGTCATGAACCCATCACAGCCAGGGTGTTCATGTTCTGTGATCCTAGCATTAGGACACAGCATTTAAAAACAGTCAGAACCTGTTAAAATGTTTTTGTTAGTATCTTTTTCTGCTAATGCTGATCTGGTATCCCAAAAGCATTTGCCTTTTGCTGGCCTAATGGCAGAGAAGGCACAAATGCTACAGCTTTCCTTTCTCCTACAAACTTGGAGATTTGACCCTGCAGACCAACTGCTCCTCAATTTCCCTGTAACTCCTCTTTCCCCAGAGGCTCCTGGGGAGCTGTGCCCTCTCTTGCCCCACATCCAGACCCTGACACGGATTTCTCAGACTGCATTCCTGACTCATTCCTGGCTGAGCTGTTCCCTGGCATCCCCAGCAGCCCAGCCCAACAGCTCCTGACCAGGGCTGGACCTGTGTGAGTCTGGGTTCCAGCACTTCTGAGCTGCACATCACACAAGGGCCAATGGAACTCCAGCTGTCTGAAGCCACCTTCCGAGAGGTTTCCATAAACACCCACAGCCTGTGCTGCACAGATTAGTCCTCTCCAGTCCCCTTTGTCAGAGACATTCCAGGGAGCTCCCAAAAGCAGAGACCTCTCTGCATTTTGCTTCCAACAAAGGCAGCTTTGTTCCCCAGGAATGGCCCTGTCAGGCACTACAGGCCTGTCCTGGTGTTGCTGGAGAGTTTCCATTAAACACGATCCAAGTCAAAGTTCCTAGACAGAAGCTTTAAGCAGTTTTGACTGAAGGTTTTTATAAAGTATTTTTATCAGCTCAAGTTCTCCAGCTCACCAAACTTTTGTCCAAGCAACCAAAACCACTGGTAACTACACTCATACCCAGGTCTTGGACTTTCAAGCAACATCGGCTTAAAATATGGACAAATGGGAGAGATGCTCCATTTTCTAACAAAAGGGTGGATTCTGCTACTTTGAAACACCTTGAAAATGGAAAGCAACGATTTGGAGATAGCAAGAAAGAGGTTTCTGGTTTAAAATCACTTCCATTATTTACACAAATGACGTTGCTCAAAGCCAGCACGAAGTTTTGTTTTAGTTTAACAGTATTGCACAACTTGGGAAAGAAATTTAAAAAGGAGTTACGACTTCTGATTGTACCCCAAGTCATAAAAAACCAAGTTCTTAAACCATTAGACTTCACAGACAAGAAAGAATAAGATTATAATTCTAGGCTAGTGTGGTATTTTTCCACTCTTTTTTTTCCCTCCCCCTCCCACTTCCTTTGAAGACTATTAATCAAAAGGGATGTAAGAGTTCCCCTACGAGTGCTGCTCTCCCCACCCCCATTGTCCTTTACTTTTACACCTCACACTTCATGCAAGGAGTACCTTTAAAAGGAACTTTTCCTTGAAAATAAAGACTTTGATAAGCTGCAGTCCCCTGACTGGGGTGGCTCTGGGGCCACACAACCCCCAACCTCTGGCAGAAGACCTCAACTGCAAGAGACAAACAAAGGGGAACGGGGAGGAGAAAGCAAGGTTCCCCAACCCAACCCAAACATACTCCTGCTCTGTAGCTCCTGAACTGGGTTTGCACTTGATGCAACACATCAGCTTCCATGAAATGAGATCTTGTTACTGCATGAATTTCAGAAGACAAAAGTCAAACTGCTGCCCAACAATGTCAAGTTCCAGAGACTTTGTGGTGTCTCAGAGAAAAAAGTCAGGAAATTATTTTATCATGACTGGGAACATGGAACTTCTCAAGTTCCACCAAGGTAAATGAGGGTTAAATGCTAAAGAATTCAGAATTTTGCAATTGCTACAAAGGGGACAAAAGCAGGGGGAACAAAATGAAAAAACATTCAGAATCCTTATTCAACCTTCGGCCCCCCTTCTGAAAGGAGGCCAGTGTTTCTCTGTTCCACAGGTAAAGAGATCTGTGTAAAGCTGTACAGAGTTACAGCTGGGACCACTCCATACCTTCACTAGGCCACGTGAAACCTTCAGCCACTATGCTCACTTCAGACTGGAAATCAGGGATAAGAAAAGCAAACCAGACATTTTGATGTTTTAGTTATGTAGAACACAGTAATCCACTTGCTGCTGGGAATGCAGAACAAATTGCAAGGAAGCAAAGCAGCACTAAGCAACTTTTTTTGAAAGAGAGTGTGAAGTACTCAGAGTACATACATATGCATGTCTGGATTAAATAACATTGGCAGTAATTACCAGCCACAAACAAGACTTTTCTGCATTTGTATCATGTAAGATCTGCCATTTCCTCCTCTTTAGGCACTATCTGTAGTGTGTCTGTTTCCCTTGCTGGCTTCAGGCTGAAGGAATGTGCCCAAAAGCAGCAGCAGCAGCAGAGCAGCTCATCCCCCTGGCAGCAGAGCCAGGCCCTGGTGCTCACACAGGGATGGCAGTCCCAGAGCACAGCGTGGCCTCAGGACAGCACCCTCTGCACCACCTGGCAAGAGCCAGATCCTCAGGGCAAGTATGAAACTCCAGCTCAACTTTTAACAGGCAGACTAAGCTTTATTTGATGCACTGGAAGGACTAGGTTGGAATGCCTGATGTTTCAGCATTTAGCTCAGAAATGTTTAGATTTGAAGGATGCTGATTTCCACTACAATTCACTCTGTGCTTTCCTTCCCTCCCCATTTTCAGAGACAAATCCCAGGCCAGCCCCATTAAAGGTGAGGCTCTAACACTCCAGTCTCTGCCACTTGTACTTTCCCTCTTCAAACCAGCAGGAGTTTTGGAAGAAATGGTCACCACTAAAATGATTACCTCAGCTTCCAAAATGAAACCTGCTGCTATGTTTAAGGATGTACAGTTCTGTTAAATACAGAAATGCCACGCTTACTTTTTGCTTGCTTCATAAACATCCGTGATGTTGGAGAAGAGGTGGTGGCTCTCTGTTTTGGTCATTGTGAGGCTCAGTTCCCTGGAATTTTTAAACATCCGGATCAGAATCTCCAGGCTCAGCAAATATGAGTGCTCAGAAGATATCACCTCAAATATTGCCTGCAAAGTGGAGGGAGAAAAGAAGAGATTTACTAGTGACTGGGCTTTTTTCCTTAAAAACAAAAGAAAATGTTGAGCAGGGGTGCAAAGCAAAATTTTGGATGTAAGCTAGAGTTTATGACATAAATATTCATCTCTGTAATAGCTGCATCATTAATTAGAATTAAATTATTTAATACTAGAAAAAAGAGTCTTTTTAAAGAAGTCTATATTCAGAGTTTTCAATGCAACTGCAAACCAGGAGTTTGAAGACAACAAGAAGTGTGAGCCCAACAGCACAGGAGTGAGGCTGCAGGCACGAGGCTGAGGTCCCTCAAGCTCTTCCCACACTGGTAATGAAATCATCAGCATAGGCAGGAATGGGGCAAAGACACTTTGCTTCTGATGTGCAAGGGAGGGAGAGAGAATCATCTCACCATGATCCAAACACATTCTGGAGAATAAAAACCAGAGAAGGGTGCCTGACACACACCCAGGGACTGGGGGCAGCTCCCTGGTGCTTGCTGGGCATCCCTGGGTGGCACCTGAAGCCACACTGGGGTTCATCTGCACGAGATCAGGGTCAGCAGATGTGTGAACCCCTAAGCACAGTAACACTCTCAGGGGGCCAGGGTGCACCCTGCAGTTGGTACACACATACACAAGTACTTTCAGCTTGCAAGAAAAGATCTACTGAAAATCATTTTAGTTCAAATCAATCTGTGACACATTTTCTTTAGCCAAAATATGCAGAGAGATCCATCTCACTAACAGATTCTGAAAGATGGGATGTGTATGAAGACAGGACATGGACATTAATCAAGGCAGAAAACCAATAAATATATTTTTCTGCAGTGACAATGTATATAATACAATTACAAAATCATCTAATAGGCTCTAAAAAGCAATTTAAAGAACAGATAAAGAATAAATGATAGAAGGCAGTTTAAAAGAAATACAGCAAAAGCATGACTTGGTAATGTAACTACAGCTTAAGAAGATTTATTCAGGCTCCCTCTGAAAGAACTGACCTCTAAAATTCAAATAAAATCCCCTCAGGCCTGAAAACATTTAGGTAACATTAAAGACTTTACATTTAAAAGGCATCCAAAGAACCTGTTCTTTTTGAAAGGATGCAAGTATGGCTCCAGGAAACACAGACTAAAGGCTCCTAAAGGATATTACTGAAATATATGCCTTGTCTCAGAAGCTTCCCAGCAGGAGGAGGCTGAGGTATGTCCTGAAGAGGAATAAAGATACTGGGGCAAATTCCCATGGCAGGTAATGCTACAGTGTTCCTACCAAAGCCCTGTGTTTCCTGTGGAAGGACATACCTCAGCAAGGAGCTGCAGGGACACAGCTGCCTAGGCCAGGCTACGCTTTTCAACACCTCTCATTCACTTTGACATAGCCCCTGTAGTGAGGAAGGAGGGTACAGCAGATGAAGGGGACACAAGGAGCAAGGGGGGAGAGGAAAGTGGACGAAGAGGACAAAATGAGCGAAGGGGAAAGAGAGAGAGAACAGACAAACACCCCAGTGCTGCTGCTGCCAGCACAGAGGCCCCTGCCCCATTCCAGGGCACAGGAACCAGCTGGGTCCCAGCAGGTACACGGCGCTCACGTGCCCAGCACTGCTCACAGGGACTCTGTAAAAGCTGCTCTTTGCTCCTCACTGCTATAAAAATTCACGTGCCACCTCCTCCCTCTGTGAGCTAAAGGTTAATGTCACCCCTTCCCTGGCACAGCAGCGACCCCGGTGCTGCTGGGCTGGAGCTGGTGCAGGGAGCACCCCAGGAGCCCCTGGCAGGGACACAGGCACCTCAGCACAGATTGGGTTTATTTTTATTCCCTGAGGAGAGAGGACACTTCACTGGAGGGCAGGAAGCCAAGCAATGGGCTCTTATCAATGTCTCCTTATCAACAAACAGAGCACTGACCCAGGCGAGCAGTGCAGCCCTGAGCAATCAGCCCCAAAGCACAGAGAGTACCTCCTGTCTTTTCCTTTCCTCCTGGCTGATCGCTTCTGACAATCCATTCTTCTTCACCTAAAAAAACAAATCAGTCAATATCTTTAACACCTTTTGTGGGAAAATGGGATTAAAAAGAGATACTGGACTATCAAAACCCACAAAGCGAAGCACCAAGGAGGGCCTGGCTCTACAGGAGTGCCAAACACAGGAGCCCAGATCAGGAGGGACACCACGGGAAGGGAAGGGAAGGGAAAGAGCCACAGCAGCACACAGGTGGAAGGCCCTGTTCTCTTCATGGAGCAGAGACACATCACAGACACAAGACCTCACATGCACTTCCCTCCTACCATTTCTGTCAGTCTTCCCCAAAAGCTCCTAACATAATCTCACCAACAGCTTTCTCTTCTTGCTCCACCTGTTCCCTGGAATTTTAAAGGACATACTATTCCTCATTTTATTCCTGCACACCAAGCCCCACAATGCTGGACAGCAGGAATAAAGAGGTGGCACGCTTTGGTCTGCACACCGAAGTACAGACTCACAGGTAAATGCCTGTGAAAGGAACATCAACGCTCCAGCGTGGGAGCCACTGTCCTGTGGAACACAGGTCACAGATTCCCGTGGCACCACAAGGAGATGCTTCTGGATGCTGAGCAAGAATTAGATGCCTTTCATTTAAACAATTAAAGTACATTTCAATCAGCAGCCCGAATGCTTCAGAGCATTCCCGAGGAAGTGCAGTGGCACTGAAAGGTGCAATGTTACTTTTTTCTGGATGCAGTGCAAGATTTTTCAAAAAAATACACCAACACAGGAAATACCTACGAATACAACCCCCAGATTTCAGTGCTCCCTGTCAACATAGACACTGCCAGTGTCCAGGGAGGTCCATGTGGCACCTGCTGAATTCATGCTCCAAACCGCAGCTGTGCTGTGTGGTCACTGCTGTCACACGTGGGTGTGTCTCACCAAGTACACATGAATTCATGGTACAGCAACTCACAGGCCAAGGGCCCAGCCTTACACTCCCAATCAACAGCAACACTCCCAAAGAGACAGAGGCCTAGATATGGAGACTAGTGTGGGCATTTTTGTGAAAGAAAATTCAATACCTAATTTTGACATCTCCAAAACGTTTAAGCTGAAATAACCTTAAAAATGTCACGTGTGATACTAAGCAAACAAAAACTTCATTTAAGCTAAGAATATGACCAGAAGGAATGGAAGAGGCCCAACAACACAGCTACCAAAGCTGTCTGTCATCACACTGGACTGGCTTTTCCCCAGCAATGACTGATTCAACCATGGAGATGACGAGCAAAGGATCAAAGGAGGACAGGTGAACTCTAGTTAGGGACAAAAAGTTCCTTCAAAACAAGGAGGTGCTGAAGGGGGGGAACTCACCAGAAATCTACTGCGTGGCTGCACATACCCAAAGCGAACATAAGCCCTTTGATACAGGGAGAGAAAGGGGAGCCAATGCAGAGATCAGCCCTGAAGGCCCCCCCAGTCACACCAGGGGTCTGGGCTGGTGCCACGGAGAGGAGGCAGCCCTGGACAGTGACCCCGTCTGTGGCTCCATAAAGCCACTCACAGCAGCTGATTTTTACATGAAAGAGAAACCAGTCACAACCAGGATCAATCTCTGTTTCACATGTGTGAATACACTTCAGCAAGACAGAAACACTCTTTTTTATTACTGTTATCATAAAGAATTTGACAATTCCATACCTGAAGGGCACTACCCCTCAAACACAGCGTGGTCAGAGCTGCACCAGCTGGCAGGGAAACCCCCTACAGAGAGAGGGGATCCCTCTGCATCTGTCCTCGCTTTCCCAGCACAGGCACTGCTAACAAACACCAGAAACATTATCCTCCTCCTCTCCTAACATATGCTGAACCCAGGACTGACATTTTCCAGCTGACTTCCTGCGACAACTCCAGACTCACTTTTTAACTTTTTAATACACATTGACAGCATGTAATTTTTCCAGAGTTATAAACACAGTCACTATAAGTCTCAGATTCCCAGATTTTGTTTTCTCCATGCACCACCTTTTCCCACATACTCCCCACTTCCAATCCTGCAAATCAAATACAGACAGTGCACAAGTTTCTGTGCAAGGAGCAGTAAAGAACAAGTCAGTTTCTCTAAGAGAAGCACAGCACAGAACAGTTCTCCTTCTGAGATGGTCTTCATGCTATTTTTGTCTCACAGCAAATTTGTGTTTTGAAATTATCATTATTATTACTAAATAGCATTCCTTCCAAAATACCGCAGCTGTTGAACATTTAACTGCTAGTTTGCCCAGAAGGCAGAAAAAACAATTTGACTCCATTACAAACACTTTTTTTGCAACATGAAGCAAATGAACTATATTTAAAGTATTTGATTGTTGAAAAAAAGAAAATTAAAGCACTTCTTTTCAAAACCGCATTGTCTTGTCTTCTTTGTAATTACTAAATCAGAGAGATTCATCTTTCAATACTTTAAAGTGCAAAAGGTCATCAGCATCTCTAAGACAGCTCTGCTATTCAGACCATCTAACCAGCCTTAGGGGATCTCCCTGAGGCTTAATCCCTCATTTATTGGCATATACAGAGCTGATGGTCAAATACTCCAGGTGATCTTGTCATAGCATCATCTCTCTAATGCCAGAGATGAGGATCTACAACATTACAAGTTACGTAAACAAAAAACAACCCCAAACCCTTCATTTCAGGGATATCCCTCCAGAAGCCACAGAAATTATCAAAGAATAACCACATAAACACAGAATTTTTAAGGTTCCTTCAGTCCCAAAATTATGCGTACAAGAAAGAGCTGTGGCAGTACCACCTGTTATCAGTAATTTGTCAGGTTATTAGCAGGGAAGGCAGCAGGACTGCAGCACTGAGGGAACAGCTGAATTTACTTTGTTTAACGATGCTTCCCAGCCTGTGCAAGGGACAGCACAGCACCACCAGCTCCCCTCTCCACTTCTCAAAATGCTTTCCATTAAACATCTGCACTTGAGTCAGCTTAAGAGCTGGAGTGGAATGATTTAGAACAATTCAGCAGCAACTTGTTTGTAACTAACTGAAGCCTTTCTTTAGTACAAATCACCCTTTTAGTGAACTCACACAACCCTTTTTTTAATGGATCAGTAAAACTGTGTCTTTGCCAAATACAGGACTCTAAAATTACCTCGGTTTCATTGGTTTTTATGTGATACAAAGGCCAGTAACTGATTGGGACTTCCATGTTGTTCTTATGAGATGAAAAAGATGATGACAAATTTCAGCCAAAAACTCCAGCAGTGAGTAAGAGAAGACTTTGCTTCAACCCACCCTGAGATCCTCTCTCATGCCAGACAAGGATCACAACTCACCACAGAGAGCTGGCTCCACGTTGACCTCAGGGGCTTATAGTGAAAAACAACCTTGTCATCCAACTTCTGCTCTTGGGGCTCAGACTCTTCATCAGAATCTATGTCCAGAGCTTTTTCCTTATAGTTCTGATATAATACAGCATTTTCTGTCAAATAATAACAGTATGTCAGTCATTGCTGGAAAGTTAGTTTAGTTGCTCTCATAAAAATTTAAAGTAACATTTAAACAATGAAAGAAACCAAAGTGTCACTGTGCTGCTCACACTCCACGAGACAAAGATAGCATCTGATTTGGGCTGGACAATGGTGCAGTACAGTGACAATGGATCACTGTACCCAAAGATCCTCCCAGACCGAATTAAAGAACAGATGTGGCCTTTGTCAAGAAAAAAAATAGCAAACAATTTTTTCTTCCTTGGTTTGCTGTACCCAGTTCTGTAATTAACCAGCAAATAAAAAATGGGATTGTGTGTCAGTGGAGCAGTCACTGATCTGCAGCTCTCACTGTTGTCATGTCCATGAAAAGCACATTGCCCACGCCAACCTTTCTTCTGTCAACTTTAAATGCTGTCTTCACATTCCACTGTTTCCCAATTTCAGAGATCTGAGCTTAGAACTATTCCAAATAGGAAGTTAAAAGCTTGCCTGAGTAAGCATGAGACCTATGAACCTTAAGACCAAATACACTCATCATGTACTTGAGTTCTGCCATCATTAATTCAGTACTATCAGTGGCAAAGGAACACAGGCGTGGAGCACTCCTGCTGTTGCCCAACTTCCCTGGCCACACACCCTTCGCAACAGCAGTGAGGAAGGGCAGAAATTCAACACCACAAAAACCCACAGATGCATGAAGCCATTAAGCAGGCAGGCTCTGAAAGGTACTTTCAGATGGGCCAGGCTTTGGATGACATCCAATCTTCCCCTACAAGAGAAAGGGCAACTGAAGTTGAAGTTTGGCTGCTCCAGGCATGGCCCCAACTCCTGCAGTCCCACACCTGGCTGGGTGGGTCTGTCCCACCTGCTCAGACCTACAGCCCTGCCCCAGTGCCAGACAGGTGTGGCCTTTGGAGCAGTTCTTTGGGAAGGGTCTACAGAGTTTATACACTTTTAACAGAGGAAACTGTTACAGCAACTGAGTTCTGGGAGGCATTACAGAAAAAGTTATTAGCTGGGATCATCCAAGACAGAAAGGAGCCATTGGAAGAGAATCTAAAAACCATCACCAGGAGATAGTGTGAGAAGAGATGAAGAGTAGGAAAGGGGATGATGCAAAGAGAACACAGTGGGAAGCTTTGAAAACAGAAACAAGAGGAAGGTAACACAGCAGCTGAGATAACCTCAAAGACGCATTAAGCAGAGAAAAGCCAAGAGAGTAGCAGTTATTATAACAGAACTTCTCTGGACTCATCACAGATGTTTTTCTTTTTGAAATATTGGGAAAAGCAGCAAACTTGGCAAAGCCCAGAATTAATGAGTAACACAAAAATACAGATCCACAGTGTTTTTCTGGCACTTAAACTTGAAGCCTAGGTAGCAAGAAAAGGAAATGCTTACATTTACAGAGTCCAAAGATTCACCCCAGCACCCTCAGCTGATGAGAAGGCAGAAACAGCTGTGTGAACCACCAGCCCAGAGTAACGATTCAGGTGTGCACTGCAGGGATGGCCCCAAACCCATAAGGGATCCACAATGTCCTGCACCTGGGCAGAGTCCCAGGGAACAGGCAGGAAGGCAGTCCCACATGGAGGAACCCACTATGGAACTGCACAGAACTGTCAGGGCTGAGGCAAACACCCAACAGATTGCTTTTTGGGAGGGACAGGAGCTTAAGTGGAAAAGAAGCCCTTGACACACCCTTTTAGCCTGTCATTTTATAGTCTTTAAAATATCCCTAAGGTATGTCTAGTGCCAAAACTACGGTCCCATACTGCAATCAGTTTACTGAAAAACAAGGTACTGAGTCTTTGACTCTATACAAAGAAGCGTGTGAAACAATCCTGAACTTCATTTCCCTTGGAAGTTATTAGCAAGTCTGGACAGAACAGGGCTCACCTTCCCCATCGAATGTCCCTTGTCCTTTCAGCATCTTCTTCAGATAGTTTTAACAGAAAAGAGAAACACGTTAGAAGGAGGAGAATGCCAAATAATCACAGTAACAAGAACTTCTGTTTTATTCAAGACTTGGGCTCCAAATCAACAGGCCCTAATCTGTGAACTTCAGATGTTGGACAGGAGTTCAGTGAACACAACTGTGCCACCACAGAAAGTGAAAAGCTGCTCTAGTTTCATTTCTCTCATGCCTTGGTTATATGTGTTTTCCCTGTGTTTCAAAAGCACACTATACTGGCTTGAGAAGGGTTCAGTGAACTTGCAACTCATCCCACTGTCTCGGGGCTTTCCGCGAAGGCGCAGCACTGAGGCTGCCCTTCCACACTCTGCAAACAACAACCACTCTGAGTTCTTTGTAAAGGAGCCTTCTGAGAGCACAACAAATCTCTGAAATAGAACAGCTGTTCTGGTGCAACAAGCACTAGGGCCCGAGAGTCTATTTAATAAAACGCTACTTGCAGAGAGCTCTGTAAGGACAGGACAGCATCGTGTCCTCCTATCTTAAACATAAGTCACTGTTCTAAGTCTACTACCAAGCGAAACCACCCCACACTCTGCAGCTGTTCATAATTTCATCGATTTCTATTTCACTGCTTGCAGTATTTTCACAGGAGCATCCACTACCACGATTTCAAATTGGCTGAAAACTGCCATAAAGCTAATAATTATTTTAAAAGTTACAGCATCAGCTCTTGGCCTGAACTACACAATTCCAAGCACTCCACAGAAATCTACAAAGATATGTCATACAGTAACAAATTATATTTAAAGTAAGGAAATACAATATTACAATATGATAAGTAAAAGAATACTATCACTATGTCTTTATAATTTAATACACTAGCATTCAATATAAGTCTACTACGGGTTTGTAAGGGATTTACAACCAAGATTTAAAAACAGGCATGCTGCTTTTACTTCCAGGCATTAAAATTAAGATACCCAAAGTGATTTCTATCAATTTAAAAATTACTCGGTGATTTTTAAAAATACTTTAAAAGTAATGTCTCAGATAGAGGAGTGAGGGAGAAAGTTGATTTTTCTGTTTCTATTCTAGCACGAAGACTTCATTAAGACAATGTCCCTTTTTTTTTTTTTTCCTGTTTATTCCTTTCTGGGACACAGGTTTTAAGCCAGTGATTCGGTTGTGAAAACTGGAGAATCTGTCAGGAAAGACTCTGAACCTCCTGAATTTCAACAGAGCCGCATCCCTGCTGTCTCCGACACTTCGCTTGGAAAACAGCACTTGTAAGGCTCACAGTAACTACGAAAAGTTTTGTGATAGCAAAAAACCAAACTGAAAACCCCCAGCATTTATGGAAAATGCAGAATCAGCAGGCCACGCTCCCGCGGAGACCACACCTTCAGCCACCAGCGCACCTTACCTTTATCCTCCCCAGGCTCGAGAACTTCTCTTTATCTTCAACCACCGCTTTCAGGATGGGCTGGGACATTCTGTTTTTCTTCTTGCAGTTGGCGGAGCCGTCCAGGTCCACGCCGCTCACCACGGCCCGGCGGTAGGACGTGGAGCGCAGTCCGCGCCGCAGCGCGCCCGGGCTGCCCGGGCCGCCCTCGGGCTCGTCCTCGGGGTCGCTGCCCAGGGGCAGCCGGGGGGCCTCCACCAGGCTGCGCACCTTGAGCCCCCGCTCGTGGCCCTGGGCCCGGCCCGCGGGCCGGCTCTCGGCCAGGCTGCGCGGGATGAGCTGCTGCGAGCCCACCCTGCGCGCCGCGGGGCTGTGCGTGCTCAGCAGCGCGGGGGGCTCCGCGCACGGCACCGCCGGCGGCCCGGCGGCCCGGCCGCTCGCGGGGGGCTCCGGGCACGGCGCGGGGGATCCCCCCGGCACCTCCGGGGGCTCGGCAGCCCGGGGGCACGGCGCGGGCTGAGCGCTGGCTCCGAACACGATCCGCTCCTGCTGCGGGGCCAGCGCGGGCAGCCCCGCGGTCCTGGGCGGCCGCGGCCGGCGGCCCTGCCCGCTGCCCGGCGGGGAGATGGTGCCGTTGGCGGTCGAACCGACGGGGCTGTCCGGAGCCAGCGGGAGCACCCGGGAGCGCCCCTCCGGGGACAGCGCGGGGGAGCCCGGCGGCCGCACAGTCCCGTTGGACACCGATCCCATGGCGGGGCTGCCGGGCGAGGGGCTGCCGGTGCCGGCGGGCTGAGTCACGGAGAAGGCGCACCTGTCCTCCACGGGGAAGTCGGTGACGAGCACTCCGCTGGGGCTCTGGTACGACTGCGGCCGCGGCTTGCTCCAGGCGAGGGGCTGCGGGCGAGGGGTCGCTCGCCGCCTCCAGTGCGGCGCGGCGGGGCCCGCCGGGGGCTGCCCGTCCATCGCCGCCCGCCCGGCGCCGCTCGCGAGGGAGGCGGGCGCGGAGCGCGGCTCGTCCGCGCCACAGCCCCGCCGGGCGCGGGGCCAGCGCGGCCTGGGCCGGGCTGGGCGGCGGGGGAGGGCCGGGGAGGGCCGGGCAGAGCCGCCCCGCTCGCACCACCCGCTCCCAGCGCCGCTCCCGCGCTGCTCCGGCCGCGCCCGCCCCACCTGCGGCTCGGCTGGGGGCGGGCGGAGCGGCGCTTCCGCCGCCGGCACAGCCCCTGCGCCTGCCGGGGCCGGGCTGTCCCGGGCCCTTCCCCTGCCCCGCGCAGGTAGCGGGGCCCGCGGGGGGTCCCGGCCGTGCCTGGAGGCCGCGGGGGGAGCGGGGTGGGGCCTGCCGGGAGCAGCCGCGTGTTACCGCGGGGTTGGGCGAGGAAAGCCGCGGGCAGGACGGGCAGCGCTTCCCCGGCCTCTGCGGTTCCCAGCAGCGACAGCCCCGGGCTTTCTGAGGCAGGGATCCGCAAGTGGGCTCCCGGAGAGAGAACGTGTTTGATTTTAGGCTGGACGCGGGGCCGCGGCGGCAGTGCGGTGTGGCGCGGCTGTGCCGGCCCGGGCGGAGCCCCCTGTGCCCCTGCACCTGCTCGTTCATTAGAAGCACCTGGCCGGCTGGAGCTGCCCTGCTGCCTGCCAGCGAGCGGGGAGAAAGCTGGGAAAGGAAGGGCTTTGTCGTAAAAAATTGGACATAGACAGTGAATCTGCTGGGAATTCTGACAAACTACATCACCCTGAAAAAGCTGTGTCTGTCAAAATGGTGAAACTTAGCTGTGACTTTGGGACAACATATAGCTCAAACATACATCAAAGGGGAACAAAGTAGATTTTAAAAAGCAAAACAAAAGTTATGCTCGTGTTTCTGTGCCAGGACGCGAGCTCTGCCCACTCCAGCAGACCAGCCAAGGATCCCTGCACTCCCAGGAGGGGAGAAGCTTCAGCACAAGAGTACTAAAATAAAGTGACACAGACATTTTTCTGCTCTGTTACATTCAGTAGTAATTACAATATGCCTTTATTTTGCTATCCGCTCCTTTGCAGTTAAAATCTGCCTCTGCTTCCACTGGAAAAAAAATAAGGATCCCTATGTTTTAAAAGCCATCTTGTCACAGCACAGGGAGCATTTACATGAGGAATTAGCACCACTATGAAATGCTTCATTGGCTAAGAATGTAAAATACAATATAGAATGCTTCCCTAGTACTGAATCCTAAAGCTGAACTGTTTGTCAGGTTTCCCTCAAACGCATGAAAGGCAAACTCTAGGTGTGATTGTGTTCCTGTGTAATGAACACCTCCGTCCGGACTGGCAGAGCAGCGATAGCTGGAGTGTTCGGAGATGCTGGAGGACTCAGCGCGAGGTGGCTCCTGTGAGCCCTGCCCTGCAGCCACGGTGTGAAACAGCCGGGTCGTTCATACCCGAGTGACCCGCAGGAAACGCCGCAGCTGCGGCAGGGAGGGCTTTGCTGGCAGGGCAGTGCCCCACACCTGCCGGGAGCGCACTTGGCTTTCTTTACTGCAAGGTGCAAACGTGGCTTCTCGGCGGAGTTGAGCTGGAAGCAATGCCCAGAGCTGCACACACAGGGATGGGCTAGCGCAGCGCTGGCTGCTGAGAGCTGGACACCTCCTGGGGGTGGAGAAGAGAGTTCTGGGGGGTGCTCAGCAAAATGACTTGCTTATTTAAGGATGGGCAGCCACTTAGGCTCCTGGCTGAACTTGAAGGGAGAAGGGACAGAAAAAAGATCGTTAGATTTGTAATTGCCCTCTCCATACTTGTAAGACTTGAATTTGCCAGATTTCATATATCACTGAATCAGGAAAAAAAAAAACAGAGTAGATTGGAAGTACTTCCTTATCTTTTCAAATATATGAAAAATTTAATTTATACTGAGTCTGTTCAACAATCAGAAAAAAATGTAGAGGAAAATGTAAGGACCAGCCAACCCTGCATACATGCACTTACTCAGATGTATTATTAATTCTTCTGCCAGGAGAACCCAATAAAACAAAAAATCTTGCTAAGAATCAAATTAAGCAACGCACAAAAAAATTAAAATGAACAAATGTGTATGGCCACAAATGAGACAAGACTGAAAATTGCCACTTCAGCTTCAAACAGCCAGAGCTGAAGGGAGAAGCTACAGGCAGAACCTAAGATGCCGGTTTAGTTGTCACTTGGGATTTCACAGTGGATTATTTCTAAAATTATCTCTCAACTTTCCACATGAAATTGCCAAGGAATTGGATACAGTTGCAGCATATTACTTAACTCATAAATCCTAATTATTAATAATCGAGGTAATCAGCTTTTACAAGATTATTCTCTTGCACATACTTATTCACTGTGCTGCAATTACAGGAGTAATTTTGATTCCTGAACAGCCACCTCAGTGTTCCATTTCATACAAAGTAGGAGAGAAATAAAACCTTACAATAAAATTGCCATCGTAAGAAAAGTAAAATCAACTCTGTAATTTAAGAGAAGAAAGAAATGTAAACATGGTTATTAAGCCCTCCTACAAAGCCAGGTCACTGTGAAATCACCGAGGCTCTTGTGTAGCAGTGCCCAAACCTGAGCTGCTCAGAGCCCAGGCAGGGCAGCTTATCCTTCCCTAGGGCCAGATCCCTGCCCAGCGTAGAGCCTGGAGTGCTGCACCCTTGGGATGGGGGGCAGGAACCTGCAGGGAAGCTTTCCACCCATCTTCACAGCACTGCAGTTAACCCAGATACTGACCTTGAGCATTTATGAGGGAGAGTTTTAAGTGAACCTCCCATTTCCCAGCCACAAGACCTAAAAGCTGGTGTCAGGAATTGGCACCAAGCCAGAAGCATTTCAATACCTGCCTGCAGCCAAACGCTCCGTGATATCCAGAAGCCCACGTTTATCATGACCAGCATGAGGCAGGTGGAGGTTTGAGAGTGTGAACAGTTCAGTGGGGAATGTGGTTATTGCCTGAAAATCTACCAAGGAAAATGGAGGACTATTCATCTTCTCCCTGCATCCACATCAAAAGCACGCTTTGCCTCTCTGTGCAATCAAAGAACAAAACCAGCAGTGAGACCTGGCTTTATGACCCAAATGCTTCACGTCTCAAACACAGTGCTCACTGTTTGTGTCCTGTAGGATGGTTTTTAATCAGTGCAATCAGTGTCATACTCTACATATTTTAGGTCTATGAAATACACCATTTTCTTCTCTCCAAATCAGTACAGCAGAATGGTATCTTGTCGCTCAGAACAAATGAGAGATTCTCTCAAGATGACAAGCCCACGAGTAATAGTCAGATTAAACATAGCTTTGGAAAGGTTACAGGGTTGAGTGCATACTTTTGTGTAAGATCTTAATGTAAAAATCAGATTTAAATGTTCATGCAGTAATTTACAGGAGATGTAAAAAAGACTCAGAGTCGGGACTGTACTTTCTGGCAAAGAAGAAAAAAGGAAGAAAAGTCCTTGGACACTTTGTATGTTCAAGTTCAGAACCATTTCACATGTACTGTCCAGCTGCAGGCTGTCTCTGGTGTGTGCTGGGCATTAGCTCTTCAATCCTGCAAACACCTGGAGGTGTTGGGCAAACACCTGTAATTCAGTGCTTCTAACTAAACTGACTTATTCTGTTTGTGGTGTCAGTACTTCTTAACCCACTTTGATCAGTTCTCTCTATGCCCCAGCCAGTTTTGGGGTGTCAGGAGGTGTGGAGTAGAGTCTGTGCCGTGGAAGCTGCAGCCAGGAGAATTCCCGTGCATGTGCTGTGAGCTGTGTTCCTTTGGAACCTTTCCCAAAGCCAGGTCCTGGCCATGCCCTGCAGCCTCAGAGCTGTGCAGGTGACCCTAGCTGCTGGTTGGGGCGCGATCCCCACTGCCTCCAGCCGCCCCAGGGGCATTCCCAGCACATCTGTCCCCTCTGTGCCTCCCAGGGAGGGGAGGGCTGGAATGGCTCCAGGGGAAGTGCCCAGCTGCCGGTTAATCCCCGAAGGAATCGGCTGTACATCCCGTCTGTATTAACTGCCAGCTAGGGAGCAGCAGTATAAATAACATTCTTTCTAACTCCTCTGTTTCCCTGGCTGTTCACAGGCAGCTGAAGAAGACCCAGCCGTGCTCGGCTCAGAGCAAGTCTCGGTCCCAGAATTAGCATGCAGGGGGAATAAGGCTCCTTCTGTCCCACAAAAACCCTCCCCAAGCACAGGAGTGACAGGGGTCAGCACAAGCAAAGAAAAGACGAGATGTCAGTGTGACAGAGCCAGGCACTGGTGAAATCCTTCTGTCACTGGTTTCGCTGCTTTTGCAGGGACATGAACCAAGGGAGTGGAGCCTCTTTCCAATGCAAGCAGCAGGATTTTCCCATGGAGGACACAGTTACTCCAGCAACACAGGCAATCCCACAGCACTGCCAGCCACAGCACTCAGGAAGGGTCGAGCCTTCCAACCTCCTGCCCCCTCTTTCTTTTCTCTACAACTGTATGTAGGCTGTGAGAGACTTTACTCTGAACACTGCCAAATTTTAACTGTAAATCAATCCAAGATGGCAGAAGACATTTAATTATTCCTATTTTCCTCTTAATTGTTTTTTGCTGCTGCTAAAATATTCAGCAATAACAGAAAGCTTTGCAGCATTAACTAAAAGCTTTTAGGGGAAAACCACATCTCATTGTACTGCAGGAATAAAGGACCTGGTAATGCCCATGGACCATCAAAGTTGAAACAAGATGCTGTTTTACTGCTAACTGGGATGAAAAGAAAAAGAGTAAGAAAGAATGTGTACCCAAGAAACACAACTGAGGACTGAGGTACTGCTGCTTCTGTCACTCTTGTCATGGAAGTTTTAAATTCTTGTCTATATTATTGTAAAAATAATTTTGTATTTGCTAATATTTAGACTGATATTACTTGTTTTGCGGCTGATTTACCAGCACTATTTCCTGATCCTGTCTCTTCCTTTACTGCCTCAGAGGTGGGTGCAGAGATTGTCTCCTCTGTGAGAGAAGGAGGGTACCTGGCAGCTTCATCATTTATAGAGCTGACTGGGAATTTTCCAACAGGAAGTATTTGAGATTTCAATATGTTAACCAAATTTTGTGTGTGAGTATTTCATATATTGATGTGAAAAACATTTCCTGCCTTGTTTGAATTATATGTCCTTCTTTGATTTTCCTTTTAATTTTCCAACACAATTTATATCTCCCAACACTTTCACCAGTAAAACTCCCACAGGCTTCAGGGTAGATAATCAGGTCCAATAGGATTAGGTCAGTCTAACAGCAAAGTAGGAAATTTCTGTCAAAGGTTATCAAACTTTCCAAAAGTTACACCTATTTCTAATTTTTGTTCAGTGAATATGAGGTGAATCTGAATATTAAAGGAGAATTGTGAAACTGGGAAGTGTGTCCCTTCACCTCCAGTTTAGTTATATACATTCTTTTTTCCAGTTTTACAATTCCATTTTGAAATTCTGACTGAATTTCCTCTCAGTAATTCAAAGACCATTCTTTCCATAGGAGAACAGTTAAGAGAAAGTCCTAGAAAATGTAGATAAAACCTCTTTAATCTGAGCACTGTAGTTCATAAGATGTTGCTATTTAAAGAGTTTGCAGGATTTCAAACATCTCCTAACAAAAAGATGGCACTGCTTGCCATAGCTGAAGACTTTTTGTGGTTGCCATTAGAAACTCAAGCAAGCTGGGAGCCAGCACGGACAAGCTCAAGGATGGATTGCTGGGTCTGCTTTGTTCTCCCTTTGTGCACAGAAATGCCTGAGCAAGTGACAGGGGGACAGGGGGTAAGTCTCCAAGGAGCTGCTGCTTATTCCCTAAGTTTGGTTGCTGCTGGGTTTTTTTTGGTGTGGTTTTGTTTTTGTTTTTTCTTAAGGAATGAACATTCTGCCCATACAGAAATTTAAAAAAAAAAAAAAAAAAAAAAAGAGAACCCCAATGTTTTTTGTTTCCTTATTGATAGGCAGTAATTTCTGTGTGTGGTACATCACTGCCACTGTTTGCAGTGGGAGCAGGAGAGTCAGCTGTTCTCAGCCCCTCTCAGGCTGTGGCTCCCCAGCCCTGTGGTGTCCCTGGGCTTGGCCAGCCCTGCCCTTCCCAGGAGGTTCCAGGTACCCACTGCTGACTGGCCATCCTGGGGGCTCCACAGGCCCCTCGGACTCTGCAGACGGGGCAGCTGCTGTGAACAAACCTGACTCTCTCAGGTGAGATACATGAGCCCCAGGGAATGGCTTGCCTTGATTGCATGGCTCACCTCAGTTCTAGTTGACAAGGTAGAGATCAGTCAGAGGTTGGACTCCATGATCTTAGTGGTCTTTTCCAACCTAACTGGTCTTGTGATTCTGTAATTGGGGTGATTTTAGAAATGCTGAACCTGATTTAATTTCAAACAACTGATTAACATGCAGTTATGTGCCAGATTTCCCCTTTGCTGCATTGAAATGCTGGAATTTTATGAATGCCATAGCAACAGAATCAGGAAGGGAGGAAATCTGGAGTGCAAGGCAGGGAAGCTTGTGTCTGTTTTTCTCTAATGAGCTGAAGCTCTGAAGTGTGCCTTTCCCCCTTAAATTCCAGTTTCCCATTTGTACTCCCCACAGCCAGACTCCACGCCTCACTTGGCTGTAGTCCTTCAGTGGAAACTATGCATGGATGCGTGCAGAGCCCGGGCCTGCCAAGGGCTGGGGGACTTTCATTACTCACTTCTACAAGCCCGGGGTTTGGGCTGCATTAGGCCTAATTGGACCTAAATAACCACAAGTTTGACTGAATTCCCTGATCTACTTAGCGAGAGGCCTCTCTCACATTTTCCCCGTCCCCCTGCTCCTTTCCTAAACATTTTGAAAAACTGGCACTTCTCTTACTATCTTTTCTCTCCAAGCTATTAAAAGTGTTCCTAGTTCAACTCTGCTCCTACTAATTAGCTCAACTACATTTTAATTAGTGGGATTTGATCTGCTGTTGGACGTGCCAAAATTCAACACTATGGTTTCTCTAATCGCAGTTTCTTCAGTTGTCTCCTTTCCAGTCGGAGCCAAGCTCTGATTTTCTAGAAGTCACTTCAGTGTTCTTCTCATTTGGAAATAATTTCTGTCATATCATCTAAGTCCTTTTTTCATCCTTCACCTTACCGTGACTTATTTCCTGACCTACCACACAGAACAGGGTAGAAATTCTAGACCTGATAGGTGCAGTGCTGAGGAGGACAAAAGGAGAGGGGGTGTGTAAACGAGGATATTGCAGGAGAGAAAGGCCCTTCAGCTGGAACAGCAGCACGTCAGGAGTAGTGAGAGTCTGAGAATTCATACAGCACTTCTAACAAGACTGAAAAGAGAGAGAAGAGGGGAGTAGAGACACTCACTGAGCCAAAAACAGATTCCCAAAAGAAAGGAACTCTGGTTTCAAAAGGAGGGGAAAAAAAAGTAGTGGATAGAGCAAGTCCTGCTTTGCCAAGGCCTCTGATGCAGCAGCATGGCCAGTGCACTCTGCCTGTGCAGTAAATCTGGATGAGACCATTCATTTTATCAGTGAAACAAGTCCCCAGAGACAACACAATTTTATTGCTTTTTAGTTGGTTTCAAAATTAGTCACAGGCTGATTTCATTCCTTAAATCAAACTGAAGGTGATCAAGACCTTGCAAAAGGCTTTCTTCCAGAGAGGCACGGCTGCACCCAAAATAAGCAGAACCCTTGCCCAGCATCACTGCCATGGAGAATAAACTGGTTTATAAATGTTAATAAAGAGTTTAAATGCTTTTCAAGTTACTCTGACAAAACTTGGCACGAGAGCCATGCAGAATGATTTCTTCCAGCAGATCAGCTGGCCAGCCTGCGCCCGGCACGGAGCAGAGGCTGGGCAGAATCCTTCCACATACTTTACCTAGTTGGGAAGAGCTGCAACAGGCAAGAGCCTCTCTCGGAGCATGAGGACACACCGAGCTCCGCTGGCTTTGCAAAGGCCTTACAAGTACCTGGAACGCGAAGGGACGGCAGCATCCCCCCGGTGGCCATGGAAACAAAAGAGGAGCTGCCCTGAATGGCCGGGACAGCACCTCCCGTGTCTGCAGGATCCACCAGGCTGAGCAGCACCATCAGCGCTGCTGGCTGTCCCCGGCAGGGCTGGCTGTGTTCTCTGGGGAGCTGAGAAAGTCATCTGAAAGGACTGAACCCCCACAGTGCCTGCACAGCACAGTGACAGTGCTCTGTGGCCTTCCAAGTGATGACGAGGAGCCTGTGGATTGTGATTCCTGTTACAGCACTGCTCCTATTTGTACATGGTCTTACTGTGCTTTGCATTTCATTTTTACAGGCTATTATTGCATATTTTGTGTGGAGGGCTTTTTAATGTTGAGTTATGCTCCTCTGGGGTATAGAAGACAAAAGGTAGGAGTGGATTAAGATACCAGGCACGAAGCAAGAACATTTCTTTCTCAGAAAATGTTGCCTGGCTTCTTCCTAGCAAGTTCTGTGCTGCTAAATACCTCCGGATTCATCTGTGGTGTCAAAGTGCTTTTGTTTCATTTACAGTTTTACTCAGTTTCTCAGGAGATGAAAGGCAAACAAAGTGACTGAAAATGTTTGCAAATGCAGTCTGAAAGCAAGAGCAACCTTTTGTTTCATTGCTTGGAAACCCCAAAAAGAGAACTGCAAGGAGCAGTTTGCCTGTGAGACTCAGTGCTTCCTGTTCTTCTTGTTTCTACATGTTCTTTCTCGCTTAAGAATTTAGACAAATAAGAGGGACACAGCTTCTGGCATGCTCTGCCCCGGGGTGCTGAATTCAGCTGGCACTGCCCAGGCCCCGTTCAGCACCTCCCCGTGCAGTGTCAGTGCAGCCACGGATAACATTCCTTGGGAATGCTGTGATGCACTGCATGACCTCGTGTTTTTCAGTGATAAAAGCCAGACACTAGAAGGAAATAGAGAACACATTTTTCCCACTATGACAGAAGAGAGAGAACATGTGTTACCAGCCAGTTTGCTCAGCTCAATACCTACTTGCTCTGTATCATAATTAATCAATTCTTCAAGTAGCAAAATAACCAAAATACATTATTTATTCATCTCACTGTGAGTTATATGGGCTCTTTGAACAGAGCAATTATTTTAAGCTCAGAGATACTAAAAATCAGATAGGACTGCTTTCATGAGGTGAACTCTCATGTTCAGAAGGGAGAGAATGTTCGTTTTTATCAAACAAGATTTTTTCCATCCAGATATTTCTATGGATTTCCCTGGGTGCAGTTTTGCATGTACCTTCTGGACTCCTGTGACTCGGCAACAACTGCACAATAAAGCTCCCAGAAAGGAATTTGGTCTGACAGTGCAGCGTGAGCTTGGCACAGCCCACACCTCTCCCATTGTGCAATGAAGGATTCTTAACGTCCCAGCTGCTTTGGAAATGCTCCTACAGGAGTTTGCTGATGTAGAATTAGCTTTTAAGCTAATGCCAAATATAAGTTTAAATCAGTATACAATAAAAATCAAGTTCCTGGTGTCCGTCTGGGATGTGAGGGGAGTCCTGCAGCAGCTTCAGCACTGACCTTAGGCCACTGAGGGAAACAGCAAAGTGCAAACCATCACCCATTAGAAACAGTGGAACAGCTTTTTTTATAGCTTCATTTTCTTAGTGGGATAAAAATAAATAATTTCTTAGAGGAACTAACGATCTGAAGAACAAAACACTAATTAAATGGGATGTTTTCAGATCATGAAGCCATTCATATGCCTTAATGAAACAGGCACACAACCCTTCAACTTGTACCCTGATCCTCTTTACTTTGCTGTTGATGTTTAACTTGATTTCTATCCGTGGTAACATTCACTGCAGCACCTCAGGGCAGGAGGAAACTGAGTCTGGAACAGCCATTTTTTGCATTGCTGAAAGCCCTCAGCCCCAAAACATCACAAGAACTGGAAATACTCAGGTTCTATCTGAAGGCAGAAACACTGACCAGAGACAACATCAGCCCCTGCTGTGTTTTAACCACTGCCCAGTGTCCCCAGTGCTGCAGGCCCCAGCACGGCACCCGGCTCCCTCCAAGGGCAGAATCCAGCCTTTCCAAGGGCAGAATCCAGCCTTCCCAAGGGCAGAATCCAGCCTTTCCAAGGGCAGAATCCAGCCTTCCCAAGGGCAGAATCCAGCCTTCCCAAGGGCAGAATCCAGCCTTTCCAAGGGCAGAATCCAGCCTTTCCAAGGGCAGAATCCAGCTGCTCTGAGGGAGGCTCCACAATTTTAACAGGTTTTGCCTGGAGCACAGGATGCAACAGCCTGCTGGGTGTCAAGCTACAGCCAGCCAGGGATTGAGAGTTTAAAAAAACATTCCCAAAGCTCCTGAGAATTCCAAGGGAAATATTTAAAGCAGAATCAAGAGACATTAGAAAGGACAGACAGCTGCAGATGCTCTTATCCTTGTGAGTGAAAACCTAGGAATACTTGAAATACTCCAGATAGTTATGACTGGGCAGCAAACACCACAGCAAAGGTCTCTTTGTTTTAAGTAAATCATTAACAGGGCAGCCCAATCACAGTGATAAAAATATCACACTGATACTCTTGGACTAAACTCCCTCACTGTAACTGTCCATCCAAAACTAAAGCTGAAAAACTGAGATGCTTCCAATAGGGGGAAAAAACCATATAAAGAACAAACTCCTGGGACACAAAGTTTGGAAAGCTGATCATTGAAACACAGGAGGTTTACTAGAAGTATGTTGTATTACAGCAAAGGAGGTCTGCTCTAAAATTTCAGTCCAAAAATAGCCTTTCTCACGGAGTCCTACTCTGAGTGAAAACATAATATTAATATAAAATATTTAGAAACCTTTCTTTGTCCTTTGCACAGTCAAATTCTAATTCTTAATTACCCAACTGATTTAATCCATGGTTATGTTTTCAGAAAGAAAATTGTGTTTTAACAACAGTCCATACCTGGTTTCCTAAACTCCTTGCATTATTGCAGGAAGGATTTAGGTACCAATATATTTGGCGTTATTTACACTGCTCCTATTTTGAACCAAACAGGTTTGTGGAGGAAAAGAAAACTAATAAAAATAAGTGTTTCTCAGTTGTCCTGTCCTTTATGTCACCACGTGCACAGGTCAAACACAGCAAGGAAAAAGTCTTCAGTTTTTATGTGGAGTTCTATACCCCCAGTAAACTGATATGGAAAGGGAGAAGGTAAAGATAAGGAAGCCCTTTTTTTCCAGTCTCACCCATCTCAGTCCTGCAGGACCTTTCATTTATAAACCCCATACAAATAATTTCTTCCCACCATGCTTCAATTAATTGCACAGTTTTGAACAAATTAGAGCATCAGCTGGTAGCCCCTCTGCTCCTGCACAGGTCGTGTCTGTTTGACAAGATCAGCCTGGACTGTCCCAAATCTGCTCATTCACCTTGTTTTCATAAAGCACAATTGTAGTTCTTTCCTTCCTTGGCAGAAAGCTCAACAGAAGTACAGCCTTAATCCATTAAAAACATTAAATCACATTTGTAGATGTGAGTCCTTGGCTCCATCCCTGCCATGGGAACCTCACTGATGTGCTAACACAGGCCTTGCTGGCAGCCCTCACCCTGCTCAGGAGAGGCCACTGGAGCCAGGGACAGGACAATGTCCCCATCCTGATTCTGGCAGCAGAGCCAAGGACAGGGTAAATCCCCCATCCTTACTCTGTCAGTGTTTAAGGGAAATGTGGCCACAGTTCATACCAAGGGTGCTACACCTTGCATTAATCACTGTGCATTCAGCAGAGAAACAGGGAGGAGGGATGCATTATTTGGGGCTGAATATGGAAACACTGCATTTATTCTTCACACTTCCATTAAGGAATTCCTTGAGTATTTTAGGCACAGTATTAGATATCTCTGTTTATATGTACAAGTGGACATCTTGTTTTCCCTAGAGAAAACAGAGCAAGAGAAAGGCACGCAGAGGGGGCCAGGGACAAGGCCAGTGCCACTGCACTGGGAGATGCCCCCAAAGCTGAAAGGGCAGAAGCAGGCACATCCCATTAAACAGGAACAGGGCTGCTGGAGAAGCAATGAAGGATCTGTATGGAAGGATCTGAGAGACCCTTCAGGGCTGTAAGAGCATTGGAAAGTCCACTGTGGAATGAGGGGGTCCCAGAGGGAAGCAGGGCTGGAAGGGGAGCTCTGTCTCTCCATTCCATTCCTCAGCTCTCCATCCAGGCCTGGTGATGAGCAAGGGAAGCTTAACGCAGGTTCTTTTCTTCTTTTAGCACATGGATTTCATTAGTCTCGTACCTGTGTGTGCTCATATACTCCCATAAACCTTCATTAAAAAATGAATCCCTCTGTGTCAAGTTCTTTTTCCCAGCCCTGCCTCTGCCCAGCTGTGCTGCCTGCCGGGGGTTTCCCAGAGCAGCAGCTCACGGACAGCCCGTGGCTGTTGGGGAAATGTTGAGTATTCACAGCTGACCTGTCACTGACAAAGAGTCGGGGGTCCCTTTACCCTGGGGACTGTTCTCCATTGTCCCACTCCCTCCAAAGGGGACAGATATTTCTCTCATTTTATGCAAAGGGAGGACAGGCAAATAATGAATCCCAAAATGGGTTGTTCCTTCAGAAGTTCCGAGTAACCAGAGGTGATGCCAGGATGGCTGTTCCCAAAATGCACTGAACTTTGCACAGGGCTGCAGCACAGGACAGCAAATAGAAAGCAGCCACTGCTCACACATAAAAGCTCCTGTCAGGGCAAAAGAAAAGCTCAGCATGGTTTTAGTTCTGTATTTAAAAAATACAGTAGGGAAAGCCCTTCACAAAGCTAAACAGAGGCAGGTGAGCTGGCAGCCTCACATTAACGAGCTTGGAACAGGCCCATTCCAAATCCATTAGGAGAAAGATTGCAAGATATTATTTTTAAAAGATCAGTTTCTCCACCAGGCCATGCACCATCATTTCACTCACACATACTTCACATTTTGTCCATTCCCATTTTCTATGGAGAAGTGAAAAGACTGTTCTGAGAAGCCAAAATGGAACAGAATAGATTTAAATGTGCCTTTGTGATAAACACTATTAAAGACTGTTCACTTAATAAAGAGCAAATTATAAAAGGAGTCCTTTTAAAAAAATAATCACATGTAGGGATCATCACTATGCTTCTCAAACAACTTAGGAATTATTTCATTCATTTCAATACCTATTAAGGGTAAGACAGAGAGCAGAAGTGTCCTGCCTTGAAGATAAGTTTATTTTATAAGTCACTGCTAAACAGACACTGTGTCTTCAGGGAGATGGATGAGATGGAACAAAACATGACTGGAAAGAGAATGTCCAAGACATGGAAAAACAAGTGAAGAACAGGCAGTTCCAACTTCTGTATTCACAGGCCAAACCCCAGTCAGTGAAAATGAACAGATGACTCAATCACTTTAGTAAATAAGGGCTCTGTTTGGATGTCCCCAGTTTGAGAGAAAGTTCCTGTCAGGCTCCTTGCTTTACCCTCTGCCCTGGATGCTGCAGTGCAGGGCTCTGCAGGGCAGCAGGATGAGCTCCAGCAGCAGCTGCAGGGCACCAGCACTGCCCCTCCTCTCCCCAGCACTGCCCCTCCTCTCCTGAGCACTGTCCATGCCCTCCCCAGCACTGCCCCTCCTCTCCTGAGCACTGTCCATTCCCTCCCCAGCACTGTCCGTGCCCTCCCCAGCACTGTCCCTCCTCTCCCCAGCACTGTCCCTCCTCTCCCCAGCACTGTCCATCCCCTCCCCAGCACTGTCCATCTCCTCCCCAGCACTGTCCATCCCCTCCTGAGCACTTTCCTTCCTCTCCTGAGCACGGCCCATCCCCTCCTCAGGGCAGACAGGGCCTTTTGTTGGGTGCAGGTGGCCCCGTGGTGGCCCAGGCCACAGAGCATTGTCCCCAGGCTACAGGAGGTGCTGTTCATGCATCAACCAAACCCAAGTTATGTGTGGAACAAGTCCTCTGAGTCTCATCCAGGGCCTGAGCCAGAGGACCAGACTTCCCTGGACCAGTGTCCAGAGGTGAGTGTGTGCCACTCTGTGCCACTCGCAGAGCGAGTGGCTGTGAGGGACCTCAGCCAGCAGTGCTGGGCACCGGGCAGGTGTGGGCAAGTCACAGCCCCTGTGGGCCCCTCAGGGAGCTGCTCCATTCTGTGAACACAGCGATGGACAGAGCACAGCAGGACATGGGCTGAGTGCCCAGCAGCTCCTTCAGCTCATGGAAACGTTATCAGATGCTGGGAGGTTTATGGAGCTACATCAGAAATCCCACTGGAGTGGCTTCAGAGAATGGTTTCACCACTGTCCTTTCCTTGCTAGCAAGGAAAAAGGGAAAATGTTCTTTCCTTCTTTGCCTTGCTCCAGGACACTCTGGCTCTCCTGGTGTCCAGCCAGCAGCACCCATCCCTGCTCAGCAGCCAAGCTGTCAGTGCCAAGCCACCCACGGGGCAGATTTGTGTGCAAGGAATGACAGGCTGACAGTGACTGGGCTGCTCACAGCCTGCTGTGCAGGAACAGACACAGGCATCTGGGACACCAGAATCCAAGGCCTATTAATCCTTTATTTCTGCTGCAGTCAAATTCTGTGGAAGATAAAGAGCTGAAGTTGTTCATGACTTACATTCCTAGACTGATAAGCTTGTTTCCAACCGACCTTTACAAGTCTCCAGATGAAACTGTAGTGTGACTAAAACTTCGAAGGTGGAAAAAGTGTGAAAGTGTTTGACCTTGGTCATTGGTTCCCCTAGTAGCAACAGAAGAATTACATTCAATCTTTTTTCACCTTATTTTATGATGTATTTCAAAAAAGAGCCTTGCAGCAGGAGAAATGTGAAAAGCAAATGGAGGAATTTAGATTTCCCTGTCCTTGAGGAGATAAATTTCAGCAAAGCCAAAGTGACCCTGTTTAAACTACTGGATAATAAATGGATAAGCCTTTCTCCCGAGCCTCCCTGGAAACTTAAGACTCATTCCTAACAGCATTTTTCATTTGTTTTCAAAAGCTGCCCAAGTTGAATTCACTGAGGTTTTTCTGCATCTGACTGATCTCACCTGGAGACAGATGATAAATAAAAGTCCATCAAAGAGTCCAAAACCCACATTCCTAATCGGGCTAAATTACTGCTGACCCAATCCCATTTGAGTTCTCCCCACCTGAAATAAAGCTGCAGCAAAGACACCCAGTGCAATAATTGCTATTAGACATTAACTCTTAGCTATTTTCATTTTGCAGTGTTTTGCATTCACCCAACCAGCAATTAAATAACTTGCAAACCCCAGTTTGTAAGAGATAAACCAGTTTGAACAGATCCCACAAGCAACGTGTGTGTGATTTGCAAAGACATCGAGTGACCCTGAGCTCCAGACACTGTTTTTTCTCGCACTGCTTTAGACTCCTGCGATGCCTTGTGCACACTGTCCTTATCTGTTCCAGCCTTCCATCCTGCATTCCTGCTCCATATTCCCGAGGCTGATGCCTACCAGTGCACAGACAGGGAGGGATGGGGTTTTCCTGGTTTCCCCTGTGCCTCCCCAGCAATCAGACACCATCCATGGCAGTTCTGGTGCCACTCCCTTCTGGAAAGCCATCCACAGGCAAACCCCTGCACAAACCAGCTGTGCCCCAGATTCCTGCTTCCAGCAAAACCCCGTGTCTGGTCTGGGACCTTCCTGCCCCCTCCCTTTTCCAAGGCTGCTGCGAGAGCCTTCCAGAGGGCTTTCAGCACAAGTGCTGTTCAGTGACAGGTCAGTGACAGGTCAGTGACAGGTCAGTGACAGTTCTTACAGACCAGCGTGTCTTTAATACAAGAACTTAAGGAGCAAACCAGTGAAAGGCAGTTTGGAGGAATCACTGGAGAGCAGTACCCTGAGATTTACATTTCAGACTCCACTTAAGGCACAATTCCTCTGGTATTCACTGCAGTATTTCAGTTGTGATGAACACATGTGGCATTAATAAGAAACACAACAGACTGTAACAAGAGTCCCACTGCTGTCAATGCAGCTCAGGAGTGTAAATAGAAAACAGTTATTTGTAGAAACACTAAATCATAATGAGAGTATTCAAGAGCCTGTGACAGAGAAAGCTGCACAGTTTATTACTGGACTTGGAGTTTATATGAACCCTCAGGCAAAGATAAATAAACCTCCTGGCTGGGAGCTGGGGGTGTGGATCAGCCTGCACGATCCGTGTGTCCGGGAGGTTGGGAGAGCTGCTGGGGAAGCCATGGGCTGATGCTGGGGCCAGCACGGGCCCAGCAGGAACCTGAGCTCCTGGTCAGGCTCCAGCTTGTGGAGGACACCACATACAGATAACATATCGCACATTCTTTGTTCTTTCAAAAAGCACCAAACCAGGCCTTTGATAGGAACTGGACCCACAAGAGCAGCAGCAGAATTTCAGAGCAGGACTGATCTTGAAGGAAGGCTCAGAGATGTGTTTGTAAGGAGAACAGAGGAGCTGCCTTCCATGAAGAGGCATGGATGTACACATTGGAACTGACATACTTGTTCCAAATTTGCAGTACTGATCAAAGGGTTGGCATGGAAAAACATCCCAGAATTTCTTCTCCCCTGCAAATTAGCAAGCTTTGCTCATTCAGTTGTACTTGATTGTGGGAAATGCCCTTTATAGCAAATAGGAAGAACACTGAATAAAATTGTCAGAATAACGCGGTCTGTCATCTCTTGCCTTCCCCAAGGCTGTCAAAAATGAAAGTGTTTAGCATATATAGATCACTGGAGCATATTAAAACTGTGAATTTTGGTTTATCTACAGACTATCTCTTTAAAGAGGCAGCTGAGAGCCCCTGCACTTTGAATAAAGCCTCCAGGAGCATATTGAAACAAATCTCTACACCACCCTTTGGAATTCAATCTGTTCCAAGTCAGGTCATGAAAGAACCTTCTTATTTTCCTTGTGCCTAGAGAGAGTTCAGCACAGGGCCAAAGGAGAAACGGTTAGAAATATTAAAAAGGGAGAGGAAATAAAAAAAAGGGAAAAAAAATCTCAGGAGAGCAGATCCTAGAAATACTGAAGTTTAAAGCCTGAGAATTGGCAGGCATCCAAGTAACATAGTGGAGAGACAGTGGGGATTGCAAGGAATTGGCAGGCAGACAGCATGGGAGATGCCAAATGAGAGCTCACAAAGAGTGAAATGAGTCAGAACCTAGAGAAGGAGATGTGAGAAAGAAAACTCAGCACAAGGGAGAAGGAGGGAAAGGAGGCACGATCCAGGACTTGCAGCTTCAAAATGTTGGACAGAAATAACTGAAAAACCCCACTTCTCCAGATTCAATCTGGGTTGTGGCAGAGAAAGGCAACACCTCGGGGTGATGGGGCACAGAGCGAGAAGCGCTTGCAGGGAACCGGGATAAAGCAATAGTCAGAGAAGGCAACGGAATCAAAGTCTGGGATCCCTCCTGGGCAGGGGAGGCGGAGGTTTCTGTGACCACTTCTCTCCTTATCTCCAGACTTTGCTATGCAAAGCGAGGCAGGGCTGCAGCGATGCTGCTGGAGGGAGGGAGGAGCAGATTTAACAGGAATGCATCCCTTTGGAAATTCTGTTGGCTTCATTGGAGATTTCAGAAAAACCTGCAAGTTTAGACTCCAAATGAAAGTTGTGCTGCACATGACTCTCAGCCAGTCATGGCTTTATTTCTGTCTGTACCTGCTAGCCACAGTAAAGGAGCAGAGCCTTGCCTGCTAAGAAAAGGTAGAATCCTTGTTTCAAGAGAGATTTAAATATGAAAGAATGTGCCACTTGCTTTGTGATCTCTGCAGCATCTGCTCTTCAGCTATGACCTGGGCACACAGGTAGCACATGGGAGCTCTGTGCTGTGGCTCACCTGAAATCTTGAGCAACTTCCAGTGCGCTCACCTTCCCTCTTCAGGCTCTGACCTCTGGTGCCCCATAACCTCAAGTCACTAAAGGATACATGCTGAATCTTTACCCTGAAATAATTAGTGCAATCTCTTTATTATTCATGCTCACTAATTTTGATTACACAGGTAACACAGGCAGCTGTACTGCACTGCGCACGGAGGCACACGCACACATCCAACACAAACCACTCACTTCTATTCCCAACAACTTCACTACCTTCTCCCTTCACATCCTTTTCCCCTTTTGACACAAAGCTGTTGTTTTACCATCATCATCTTACATACAAGTATGCTTGAATCACTTTCTAAGCAGCAATTGGGGTAGATAACAGTGAGTGGGTGGGTGGGCGTGGAGGAGGCAGGTGGGCTGCTCTGGGCTCCCAAAGCTTGCTGAGCTCACAGCTCAGTGTGACAGAGAAGAAAAACCAGAGCCTGTGGGTGGGTGTCAGACTGCTCAGACTTGTCAGAGATAAGGCCTTAACACCTGGGAGCTGCTGAGAACGAGGAGCACCCGAGCAGTGAGCTCTGCCCCCACCCCGACTGCGCACAGGGGAGCGAGCACACGCGGGTTTCAATGGCACACTTACCCGAACCTCAGGGTACTCAAGCTAGCAGTGCTGGCATCCAAAACCTTGGGATACCAGGACATCTGCAAACACAGCAAGCACTTGCTGTCCCCTTTCTCCAGGTGGAACACCAGCTCTTGCCTTTGTGCCAACCTGAGCACACCCGGAGGTGCACACTCAGAGCATCCCTCAAGATAGGAAACCCAAAGCTGTTACAGAATAGCCACCAGCTGCTATGTGCACTGCTGCTCCCATTTCATACATCACATAATGAAATTTGCCATACAAAAATCATGAGAATAAAGGAAATTTTTTGAAGAACATTTTAATAATTAATTTTGATATTTCAGGGGGAAAACTCCCATCATTTTGTGACTTTTTTTTAGACAATATGAAGTGATTTAGAATTTTTACAGTGTTTTAGAACACTTCAGACTGTAGCAAGCTATCCACATGGCTTTTATAAAGAATAACCAATTTCATACATCTTATATTCACTGTACAAAACAATGAGCCCAAAGGTAACTCACCACTTGGCCACATCCTGGGAGCTAAAACACAGAGAGGGGTACACTGGTGTCCTGTTTGTAACTGGGGCTTCCTGAACCAGGACCTGTCCACGTTTAAAACTGGTCAAGTGAGAGATTCCCCCACCGCAGTTTCTGGCAGGGTCCAGAATCATTTCCCCAGTTGTGTGGTTTTGTTAAGAATACACAGAGCACTATCATGGAACTCACCCAAAACCCAAACCAAAGTGACTGTGCCATACAACAGGATTGTGAGTTGGGATGGATTTGGGACATCAGCACCAAACACCTCAGGGGGAGCGAAGCATAGGGCCCTCCAAATCACAATCACAGCTTTAGGAAAGGCAAAGCCTCTGGGATTTTTATTGCTTTTGGTGAAAATTAAATAAAGGCAGTAAAGCTCTTAAAAGAACAGAAAGCTCATGGCAGAGTGTGGCCTCACATGTTTATCCCATGTCTCCAGAAGTACTTGGAGCATTTGCCATGTGGAAAAGCAGGCCAATCAGCTATTTTTAGATTCACTTGATTCAACACATATGGACTGAATTCTGTTAGAAATAATGACCTGATGTAGTTATTGCAAGTGCCACTAGACAGAGCTGTTCATCTGATTTCTAACCTCAGAAATATTTATGAGCACAGTGATGTGCTAGAAATCCAGGAGGAGTTTGTATTACAGACTCCTTCAGAAAAGTGGCACATGCTTGTAACAACTGCCTGGCATGTGCAGCCAGGGTGTAGCTTTGGCACACACTGTAAATAATCTCACTGGAGCTGAGAGCTGCATCTGCCCTTTATGAATTCTCTGGTCACTCACCAAGAGCCAGTGATAAAGAAATGACAGATGAAAAAAAAAAAAAAAAAATCTGTTTTTTCTTGGTTCAACTACAGTGTATGTGTTGAACTTGAAAATGAAGAATACACCTGGAGATCTAAAAGTGCTGTGACAAGTCCCTGCCTGTAGAGTTACTGTCAAAGACATTTTACTAGAATTTGGGAAAGGCCTAAACAACAGTACCTTTGGAAAACAGAGAAGTTTTCATTCCAGGCAGGGAACATGCATTCAGACAGTCCTTCAGGGAGTACCAGGGGACTGGACTCAATGATCAGAACAATGCAGGTTGTTCAAACCCAGTATTGCAGTTAATCACTGGGTAATGCCTGGCTGTGACTGGTGCAGGATTGCTCAGTCCCTCTCACCAGGTAATGCAGAAATCACCCAGAACTTAAATGCTTGGAGCTGTGCCGGTTGATAGCATCTAATTATCTGCTCTTTTCTCATAAATTTAAGGTAAGCCACATTTTCTTTAAAGGAAAGCAAGCCGTCGTTTTGTGAGGAAGCAGAGAGAGATGAGCATTAGCGCTGGTTCTCCCGGGCTCACGCCCTGATTTGCATCACAGGCAACCCGAAGCAGGAATTTCTGGAATTTCTGCAGCTGTAGCTGCAGCCTTGATTTCCCCTTGTGGTTGGAGTGAAGCAGCTGTGCAGCCACAGCCAGCTCCGGGCCATCCGCGCAGAGCAGGGCTGGCGGAGCGTTTCCAAAGGCTCGGCTCACGTCCCTGCTGCTCCCGGCGTTCAGGTGGGGTTTCCGTGCCAGGCGCAGGGAGTGCTGAGGCAGGTCACGGCCTCTGCCGGGCAGGGACCCTCTAAGGATGTGCAAAGGCCCCAACAGGGCTGAACCTGCCCACACGCCACACCTCAGGGCCTCAGTTAATGTCTTTGTTGCTTGAGAACATGCCTGTGGCTCTTTTTTCTCACTTACTCAGCTAACTCTGGCTGTCGCAGTTATGTTCTGTCAGTCCTTGCCCTGGTCCCACACTGGCGTTTCCCGCAGTGAGCTGCTCTGCCCCAGTCACCCTCCTGTCACGCTACATCCTGCTCAGCAATAACTAGAGGTGAGAGAAACCCCCCCCGGCTGACTTGGGGTTCCGTACCCTCCTACACAATACCGCAGGCGGTGGATGCACGGCTTGGTTTTGCTCTGTCGGCACCATCCCTGCCCCACAGCCCGGCCATGAGCAGCCCGGAGCTGCTGCGCTTCAGAGGGAGCAGCGGGGCCGGAGCGGGGCCGGAGAGGGGCCGGGGAGGGGCCGGAGAGGGGCCGGAGCGGGGTTGGAGCGGGGCCGGAGCGGGGCCAGAGAGGGGCCGGAGAGGGGCCGGAGCGGGGTTGGAGCGGGGCCGGAGCGGGGCCAGAGAGGGGCCGGAGAGGGGCCGGAGCGGGGCCGGAGAGGGGCCGGAGCGGGCAGCAGCTCCTGCTCTCTGCACACTGGGACAGCAGGGCTGAGCCCCACCTCCGGCGCTGGGCAGGGCCCAGACACCAGCGCGTTAAACCAGGGTAATGTAGTAGTTGCAATTTCCAGTTACTAGTTATTGCCTAAAGCTTCTGAACTCAGTGGCATTTCTTGCACCTATGGCCTCCTCACTCGTTGCTGAATTTTGAAAGAATTAAGGTGTTGGTCATATCCACGTGGAGATTAGAAAAAGGAAACTATGATCCCTTTGTCAGTTCCTCTGATGATCTCTGGACATTGGCAAAGGATTAGTCAGGTTTTGAAGATGTGTAAGGCAGGAAGAAGCATCAGCAGATGTGTAGGAAACACTGCAAGGAAGATTCAGACACGGATACACAGCCCAGAGGTTGAGCACCCATCTTCTGCTTTATTCCAGCTCATTCTCCCTCTGGGACAGCTCAGTGGAGCTATGTCAGCAATTTAACATTCTCTGCTATGCCCAGGACTTGCTTTTCTGGAGTTCAGTTCTGCCGTGGGACTTCATTGAGGACATGAATTCCAGATCCTTGGATTTCAGTCACAAGGATGCAGTAGGAAAACACAAGAGGAGATGAAATCACCAGCAATATTAATGTTGGCCTCCTGTCACTTAGCAGGAGACAAGACAAAAAGGCTCAAAGAAGCCCCATCTTTCTCCCCAGAGACAAGAATGAAAACAGGGCAAAGCACTGACTGTTTTGTACGGTGCCCTGAATCTCCCCAAACCAGCATCTGAGTGCTGGTGAGTACAGGGATGCAAGAAACCACAGAGCCATGGAGATGGTAACTGCTCTGAAGCAGATTTCACTTGAAAGGAAACCAAAGGGTTGTTGAAGGCAGAGCAATACCATAGGAACCAACAATTCCTTCTTTTTACAAGTGTCCTCAATGGCTTGGTGGCCCAGATATCCCCCGCTGCTCCATGAGAGTGTGGTGGGGAATGAGACCACCAAGCAGAGCAAGAGAGAAGGCATCAGGCTGGCCACATGTGTCCCTGGACATGATGGCAGTGGGGTGGGTCAGCAGTGAGATCACTGGAGATACAGGACAAGGCTGTGGGACAAAGATTCTTTGGCATATCCGGTTTTCCGTAGGATGCAGCTTTCTTTTCGCAGAGGCTGGCTTGTGGGGCTGCATGCTGCAGCTGGAATGAGGCAGCCTGGGATTTGTAACTTCAAAGGGAAAATCAGAAACACCTCGTGGATGACATGAGGAATGATGACACAAAGGTACCACAGCAAGGACAGTGTCACTGCCTCAGTGACAGCCACAACTTCCAGCCTGCAATCTGTGACTTCAGTTCTTGTGCTCATGTTGGATGTTGTTATTTCTTTTGCGCTTCATAGAGTCATCCAGCCCTGTGTGGCCCTTTCTCCTTCCTCAAAACCAGGCAAACAATAAACCTCCAGTAAACACAATGTGCCCTCATGACCTTTCAGCCTGGACTAGAAGATCACTTAACCCTTGTCTAAATGTGATTCTTGGAAACATTTAGCAGTCCATGAACCAAGAAGGAGTTCTTGTAAAACCAGCCTTTGTTTTTTACTATGCAAATGTGTTTTTTAAGGAAACACAACATTTTTTGGGCAAGAAATGATGTAAATATTGGCTGACAGTATCATAGCAGCAAATCTGTGCAGATACTGGCCGCACTGAAGATTCTGCTGTGTCTGTGCTAATAGAAGCAGGATATTGTTCCTTTTCCAGCCTCCATGCAAGTGGTGGGAGTAATGCTCCACTGCAACCAGGGAAATCACACCAGTATGGTTGGACATGGTCAGAACAGCATGCATGGAACGTAAATTGATTTCATTTTGATGTCATGAGAGTTGATGTGATAATGCTCTCTGATACTGAAACACAAAGCTCAAGTTTGAGAAACAGATTCAAGAATAGGCTTTGTTTCAGAAAAGTGACACCTCTGACATTTAAAAAAGAGAAATTCATGGATTCTTGAGTTGGTCAGCATAAAAGATCTTTGGATCAAAGTCAAGTTTAGATTAGGATCAAACCAATGACATGCTCAAGTGCCAAAGGCTGGACAAGTCCTGGCTCTGGAGAGGTTGGAGGGAGGCACCCTGGCGAGGTCAGTAGTGTTTTGGGAATACCCACTTGCTTTGGACGAAGGGCCTGGAGGTTGCTCACCCTCAGGTCAGACCGTGACCCTTCTCTCTTCAGAGCCGACCCGAGCTGAGCCAAGTTAAACCACAGCTCAGCGTCACAGCTCCTCATTTCCACAACTGTTCTTGGTAAAGGTGAATTTTCCGTGGATATCTGTTTCTCAATCCCACCACAAAGTGGCACTGCAGCAGTTGCCATCCGTTCTCGAGGAGGAACTGGTGACCCTTCCTTGCACTTGTGTGAGCCATTTGGACGGGACTTTTCCTGCCTCATTTCCGTGGCAAAAACCTCTTGCATTATTTCTGCTTAGTCCTTCTCCCAGCTTCTGGCTAAACTGAACTAACAAAAAGCAAAATGATCTATTTGCTTTAGCAGAAACACAAAGTATCAGAGACACCCGTTGAAGGGAAACACAGCTCAGGGAGAAAACCAAGAACAGAAAGAGTCCTTCAAAATCTCAAGCACTTTTCTTCCTCTGAAGACTGAATGGCTTGGGCCCACTGAAACTCTTGAAAATATCTCCATTAATGTTAGTGTCAGATAAAGCTGTATATAATGATACATATTTTATTTCTATAATGATACCTTTGTTCTCATTCCTCTCCAGTTTCAAGGCTTTAATCGAGCTGTCTGCTGGCCAGCAGTCCCACGTTTATGGCAGTTTGGAGCCAGTGGTACATCGCTGGGGAATTTACCCCCTTGCAGCTATCCTCACAGAGGCCAGCTCCCCTGCCTGCATGCAGACACGCTGTGTTGCTGCAGCAAGGATTATCTTTTTGGCTTGGCTCACACTGCTGCCTTCCTTACTACAGATAGCTGGAGATAGAGCTGGCTCCAGCAGTCCTGCCCGGGCAGCTGGCAAACCTTCCCTACCAGCCTGCAGTTACCGTCTGCCTCTCATCGCAGGACTGGTTTGGGATGATTTGTTGCCACTGAAGTGCTGCTGCTCTCAGCAGCTGCCAGCCCTGTCTGGAGCTGGAGCCAGCTCTCCTCGTGGTGTGGTGCCATCAGGGCTTGGCTTGGGGACCCCAGCCAGGCAAAGTCATGCTCCCAGACCTAATCCCTCTGCAGTCACCAGGAAATACCCCCTGACTGGGCGGGAAAGCAGTGGAGTGAGAGCTAAAGGAACTAACAAGGGAATGGAGAAAAGGGACGGAAAAGGGAAGCCAGACTCTCTTGGGAAACTCTTACTACTGGAAATGGTCTAAAATTAGTGTGAGACCGAGAGAATGAAGGAATCAACAGAGCTCATCAACATAGTGCCATAGATTTCATGCCACATCACATTCTTCTAGTGTGTCATGTTGCTCTGTACAATATGAGCTCGTCTTTGAATTCATCTGGGGTGCAGCACATCAAAATGGCCCAAGTGTTTGAGAGAGAAGATGCCTTGTGTGGGCTCACCCTCCCATGCTGCAGTTGGAATACAGAGACACAGACGGAGCCATCTCGGTATGACTGAGTCCTAAGCTGGAAACCAAAAGGGCCAATAACCAGGAAAGGGAGAGAGGGAAGCAGGCTGTTATTTCTGAGATCTCTCAGGCAAGAGCGAAGCACCACTGCATGTTGCACCTATTTCATTCTGTCACAGACTCCTGGGACATGGACACCACTGCACATGTAAGCACTGTGCAGGTGATAAATGTGACAAAGAGACTCCGTGCTGCACCATGCACTGTAGGAAAACTTGTCTGCCTTGAGACATAACATGGCCTTGCTTGGGTAATGATTTGACCTAAATAGTAATTTCTACAGAAAAATCAAGTAATTTATTTATGAGCCAAAGAGATCTGTTCTTTGGCAGGTGTTTTGCCATCCTGGGTTTTTGTGTGAAATTCAGGGTCTGTGGAGCCGAGCAAACCTTAAACCTTCTGTTCTTCACCAACCTGCCTCCTTCCACACCGGCCTTCTTTTGGTTAGAGAAGCAGGGAGGGAACTGTGGCCTCTGGGGGCCTTCCCTCAGCACCCAGCACATGCTGACTTTTGGAATGTCTCGTTTGTAACTACCAACCTTTGCCTCCCAAACAGGGAAGATATTCCATGGTTTTACAGCTCTGTGTCCTCTGACATTCTTGCAGTTGGAAGTGCAATAAAATGCCAAGAGCTTCAGGAACTGGATGGGATCACCTGGTGCTGGGGAAGGGGAGCTGGGAATAGCACCCATGGGAACAGAGCCCTCTCCACCAGCAGCTGGTTCTGGCATGACCTGCCCAAGGCTGGGTGTCCTGCAGGAAGAGATGATTTCTCTTCCACCTTCTCTTCCAACCTGGAGATTAGCTCTTTAAACTTAACTAAGGCTGTCTCAGATCTGTCTGGAGTGGGCTGTGCCATCTCTTGGTAACAGAAGGGAGACGGGACCAGACATTGAATGGATCAGGGAAGAGGTGCCAGAGCACCTCAGTTCACACACATCAGTGAACAATCCCTGTGCCCCAGTGCCACATGCTCAGAGGCTGGGACACTGGAATGGCTCAAGGCCTGACACACTGCATTCATGAGGCTTTTTGGTGATGCTGTAAAGAACAAGGGATGTTGAGGTCCTTCTCTTGGTGCCCTTCAAGGGCAGTTCTGCCTGTGACAGTCCAGCAGCCGAGGTGCTGTCAGACCAACGCGGCAGGGAAAACTTCCAGACACTCGGTGCAAGTGGAGGCAGCAGGGACACAGCCCTGGGGAGCTCAGGATAGGAGATGAGAAAGGGAAGGGGAGCTTTGGGGAAGCTCGGAGCTGACATCAAAAGCTGTCATTCAAGTATGCTTCAAAGCTATTGGTGTTCACTTAGTTTAATTGCAATGAAAAAAGCAATGTTATTTTTGCTTGCTACTCTTTTGTTACCCTTGCCATCTAACTGGATTCATGGTAATCCTCTTACCACAGCCACCTGCCAATTTGCAGTCAATTACTCAGACGTGCTGAGCCCCTCTGGTTGCATCAGAATGTTAATCTGAAGCACCTTGCCTGCTTCCCATCCGTCCCAGCAGTGTGTGCCCTTCCCTGTTACTGCTGAACAGTTCCCAGCATGGACCAAAGCTGGACAAGGCTTTGCTTTTCGTGTATCAAGAATGTTTTATCCTTCCATTCTGAGTAATTAAGCAGATCTTGGCATATATTATTCTGATTTTTCAGCTGAGGTTAAATGTAGTTTTAGATACAACATATTCTATATTTCTGTAAATGTGCATCCTTTTGCTTTATTTGTTTTCTCCATATCATTACAGAGCAAGATGGATTTCCAAAGCTTTGAAGATAAAAATGAATAGTGCTCTGTATGTTTAAACTCAATTTACTGTCCAGGCAGTTAATGAACATGCAGATCCACCCCTAAAGTTCTGGACCAGCTGTGTCTTCCTCATTTGGAGAGATAGGATAGGACTTACATCCCTAGAGGAGCTGGAAAGGGCTTTTTTGGTCATGTTTTTAGGCAGTTGGGAATTGCATGAACCTTCTAAAGAACACAAGGAGTTTTCTCAAGTCAAAACATGGCTCAGACTTTGCTGCTGCTGAAGCCAATGGATTCCACATGAAGGGGCCTTCAGAGCTGGAGTGGTGAGGGCTGTCCTGGGCAGCAGGGAGCCAAGAGCAGGGTTGACATCTGGGGCTGAGCTGGGAGGGGCCAGCAAACTCATATTGGAAAATCTGTGTGCATTCCTGCAGAACCAGAAAACAAGGGCAGCTGTGATCCAGGGACTCGGACCTGTGGAGCACACATCCACCTCTCTTGGTTTAGCTTTTGGATTGAAACTGTTCTGGTGGTGCAAAACAGACTGGCTTAGTCCTCAGCCACCACTGAAACTCCAGTGACAGTGGAATAAACCCATCCTCAACTACGTTGCCAGTCCAGCCTGCACAAAGGAGTGGTTGGGCATCCAAAGGGAGCAGGCAGCTCTGGCCCAGCATGTAGGATAAACTGGAGTCATTGGTTATGTCTTTGTGTGTTGTTCCAATGGCAAATAATTTCTGTTCCAAGCACTACCCAGAGATGCTGCCTGAGATAGGGAGGTGGGACTAATCCTTAGCAGCCTCCCACCAGTTTTGGCCAGGGAGTTCTATTCCCAAAAGCATTCCACCCCGAATGAAGCCATTGCTAACCTCGAGCAAATCAAAGGGAGCAGGCAGGAGCGCCCAAGAGGCTGAGCAGGAGCTGCTGCCCAGCTTTAATTCAGGAGGGGATTATTGACACATCAGGGCTGCCAAAATGGCTTAACAGGCCTAAGGCCACACAACCCTCCCACTCCTACACAGATGCACATTGTGGGACTGTCAGGGTCAGAGCGGGAGTAAAGGAAACAGCACATGCTTTCCAGCTGGCATATTTAAATGCTCTTCGTCTTCCTCTGAGACACATGCAGGTTCACTTCATCTGAAGACAGATCTCTCATCCAAATGCTGCTACAGATAACATGAAGCCATTATATTTACCCTGCCATGAGTCTAAACAAGAGAACCATCTTAAAATGCCATGTCTGTATGCCTGCAATTGGGACTTAAACGTGTTAACTTTAAATACAGAAACAAGGCACAAAGTTTGAACCTGATGCCTTAGTCTAATGACAGCCTTCCTTAAAGCCTCCCAGAGCCCCGAGGGGTGACACCTCAGGGAGCAGCTGGCCCAGGTCAGGCTGTCTGTGACTTGCTGCTCACGAAGCTGCTCAGAAATGAGCTGACTGCAAAGCCAAGTGCCACATATAGATGATATAGTAACCACATAGCAGACAGTTAAGACTAATATAGACAGAGGAAGTTCATGTCTTCAGTTGCCAGAGGCTCCCCACATGTTGAAGAGGAAGCAGAGTGGACTTTACAGCCATTCTGCCCCATTTTTGGTGGAGCTGTGGTCTGGACATGGTGGTTCCTGTGCACAGGGGAACAACCAGTGCTTTGAGAACCTGCTCTCTGTTCCTCTGGCTCACAGAACTCAGGTACCTAAACTTTAAATGAGCCTTTCTGGATGGGAAAGGGAAAGGAAAAACTGTATTTGTCATCAAATTAACATTAATCTCCAAATCCAAATTGCCAACAAAATATTTTGGATTGACTCTTCAGTGGCAATTGAATGTCCCAGGGGAATGAGGTATTCAGCTTGCTGAGTAACACGTGAGGCTTTATCATAACAATATCTGGAACAACAATTGCTGTCATGTTGGCCATAAAGAACCACTAAAGACGGGAGGAAAAGCCCAGTGAATTTCTAGACTTGACCATCTGATTTTTCATTTCTCCACCTATAACATCGTGTCCCCAGGAAACCCAGATTTTGCAAGTAGCTTATTTTATCAGAGAAAGAGCCTGCCACCATGAAATGCACTGTTCATTAAATGTCTTCATCAGTGCTCAGTGAAATCAAAGATAGAATTCCCACTGACATCAGTGGACAGGATCATGCTCCACAGCCTGATCTAAAGACAACAAAAGCCAAGAGAAGGCACTTATTGATTTCAGCAGACTTCAGGTCAGGTCAGGATCTCAACCATTCATGACTGCACATAAGGGAGTTCTGCTATTAAAATGGAAATGAAATATCTTCCCCCTGTATTATCAGGGGGAAGTCATGGCATAATTGATGAAAAGACAAGTCAGAAAAATTATGTTGTCTTTCAGTGAGGAGGAATGTTATCTTGGAAACCAAAACTCCAGCATGAAACATCCATGAGCAAAGTACTTGAAAAGAAACTCAATACTAATCACATGCTAAAGAGAAACAGCAATAAAGACCAACCCTCTCCTTGCTGACTCAGATAGGAAGCTGTGGTGAGGATGCCACAGTATTATTTATTTCATGTTTAACTGTCACGTAGAGTTGTCACCTAAATAAGCATCTTCTAAGCAACTGACTGTCTCTGCACTCAAGTACTTTCTTGGAGGAACGGCTGAATAATTAATTCCAGAACCAGAGGTACTACAGTGTGAAAGGAACTACAATAGGAAGAATGAAGAGCTAGGTAATGAGTGGGAACACAGGGCTACGCCTCAGCACTTCACTTTTTCTTATATTGTATCTTCTGTCATATTTTATCAAATATAATACAAATTTTAACTTATGCTACAGCTTTACATAAAGGACCAGTATAATGTAATATGGACTCTGTCTAACTTAGTCACAAAGGCGAGGGACTCTCAAATCTGCAGCATTTGCCCCTCAACAATACTGGTGTGTTTGCAGCTCCACGTCCACCACTCCCCAGTCACTGATGTCCAGGTGACTGGGGCAGCAAATCATGGCGGTTTAAAAGGAACCAGCACAGAAAACAAATTTCTCACCAAAATTATGCGGCACTGTGAACTTGTGCTCTTTAATTGCCTTGTAGGTAAACCTTTTGCCAGTGTCCTGTCAAATTTGGGGTAGGACTGTGAGAGGCAAACCCTGCGCTGCTGTCACTGTGCCAGGCTCAGCCTGTCTCATTTTGGTGTATTCGCATTCTAACTCGGCCCAAACACACCTGCAGATCCATCACACCAAAAGCCCATGTTCTGATCCATGGTCAGGGGACACAGCTCTCCACAAAAGCATGCACTCCATGCCCTCTGCACATGGGGACACATGGACAGAGCCAGGAGAGAAAGGCAGCAAAACTGCTGCTGAAGCTGCTCTGCCTGACCAGCACAGACCACAGACAAGAGCTCACAGCTAATGGAGAAGTTCATTAGCAACAGGAACTGGGTTAGATTAATTTCTTCATAACACTGATTGACTTGGACAGCACATTTCACTAGCATTTATGCTGCAGGGAAACATAATTATGATTTCCCTGAGTGACAGGATAAGATGACACAAAACATGTAATCAAATTTTGAAAGGGCAAATTAATCCTGTAATTGTTTGATAATTCCTTGCCAGTGTTATTCAAGCTGTTTGATATATCCAATGAAATGAAGATCTGAAGTTGCATCTACAAACACCATTCACAGGACATTCTTGCATTTCATACATCACTGTTTCTGCTGCTTGCAAATGATAACCTGGAGCCGTAGATGGCTGGTTCTGAGTGTCCCTGCCATGAACTTGGCCTGGGTTTGCTGCCATGGAAAATAGTCACCTGCCAGCCACTGTCTCAGATGCCCCAGGGCAGCCTTCTGATGTGCTGTGTGCTTCCAAAGCTTTTACTCCACTATGGCCTCTGTGTGTTTGGCTCTGACATTGATTAAAGGCACAACTTTGTCACAGTTCGGCAGCAGAAGGGACTCCTGATTCTTAGAGCTGAAGGTATTTTCTACCAAGTGGCTCAAAGGAGGATGTGGCTGTGTGGCAGAGGTTCAGACATGCATGTCTTCTCACGGTGCAGACAGATGCGTCTCCTCACTGCTTTGATTTGTAACAAAAGCATTTGTGACTATAGGAGAGGGATGAAGAGAAACCTAAATGCAGGCAGGATTTAACAAGCTTTGGGGGCACAAACCGGCCCATGGTTCTCACTGTGCACCGGGGAAGGATGGCTGCAGAGAGAGCTTTCTGCTACAACCCTTGTCCTACACACATTAAACTCAGTGCATATCATCATCAAAGAGGAGATGAGAGACACCGGCCATGACAAACTCCATGGACTGTTTGTTACGGCCTGAGCTGCACACAACAGTGGTTTGCCTTTGGCTGTGGTTCAGTTTTAATGCAAAATGAGAATTTATTAAAGACAACTACAGAATAATTGATCAGGTTAATGTCTCCAAGGGCAATTCGTGCCTGATGGCAGATGTCAGGTCAGACTGGCCCCAGCTGAGGCAGAACAAAGCCAGCAGAGATGCCCGGAGGAGGCAGCCATGGCTGAGGTTCCCTTTGTGCTGACGCTGCCCACCTGCTCCCGGATGGAGGGGGACACCCGGGGGCCCTGGGGAGCCGGGAGAGCCGGGCCGGGCTGGGCAGGAGCAGCACCTTCCCCGCCTCCCAGATGGCGCAGCGCCCGCGGCTCAGCCACCCTGTCCGTGCCAGTGCACCCCAGGATCCCTACAGCCCTGCACACACCTGCAAAGTGCTGCTGAACTCTCTGTTTGGATGAGTATTTACATGCTGCTGCTAAAAATCATCACTCTGGGTTTCGTTAGTTTTACATTTAAGTAAAACACTCTAAAATGCCTGTGAACTCTGCATATAGCACCCAGACTCAGAGCAGCTCTATGTGATGGTGACTGAAAAACTGTCCCGATCTCAAGGGTTTGGGTATTTCTGACCTGGTAAAATGAAATTTTTCCTTGCATTAATTTTGAAGAGATCTTCCTAGATGAAACTGAAATTCTATGTGAACATGATGAATTACACACTTCCAAGTACAAATCTATCTGGATCTTTGAGGCCAACCTTCTGGTCATCATGGATTGCAGGTGATTAACATGCAAACTTCCTAATTCTGCTTTGAAAATCCATCACAGGAATCATGTGCTATAGAAAATATAATGGTTTATTTAGTCCCTAAAGTTCTTCATGTATGTGAGCCAATGGAAGATGGAATAGAAGATTCCATAGTATGAATGGACTAAATAAAGTGCAAATTGACTTTACTGAATAAAAAAATAAAATGTGGTGTGATTCTCAGATGAATGTGTGATTCTCATTAATGTTGCAATAATAATAAATTAAATCCAGGCAGAGGTAGACAATGGCTGGAGAGGGGGATGTGGAGATTGGCTGAGGTAGAGCTGGCAGCCCTTCCTGCTCTCGGGAAACAATCTCTGGAAGTGAGTGAACTTAAAATCGGAACAGGCAGGTAATGCAGGTGTACCCAGTGATTTCTGCCCTCTCAACAGAGACCATTTTCTCCAATCCACAGATTCTCTCCCACCAAAGACTTTTCTTCTCTGGCAGATGTTGAGCAGATGTTTTTTATTATAAACAGATGGGAAAGACTTTTCAATTACCAATTATTCAAAGTAACAAAGAGGCCTGTTGCCTAATTTAGAGATGACATTGAAATAATATTTATGTACATTAAAAATACCATTCAAATAATATTATCCATCTGGATTATATTAAAATTATCACTCTATTTGTCATATTTGAAAATGTTATCCTATTAGTCCAATCTGAGAGACTGGACCTGTCATCTGGACCTATCTGGAGTAGACTGGAGGTGCAGATTCTAAAGGCATCCCACCACTCTGATCTACAATTTCAGCTCCTGCAGGAGGGTCTGTGAGGCAGCATAGCCAATAAACTGCATTTTCAGCACCACTGCCTACAGTAATCAATATTAATTACATAAAATTTTGGAATTTATTTTAATAAGCACTGACTTGAGTGTGAAGAAGAGAGACAGAGAGGAGAAAAGGTCATGAAACAATTAGAAAATGTCAGTCAAGACGGAACTCCCTGTACCACACTGAGATTACCCAAGACACTCACAAGGTCATAGTGAAGGAAGCCAGAATTATCCAGTTAGAAAAATTCAAATGTTCTAAGTTTTCTTCGCATTGCCTCTTTCAAACATGTTAAATCTCAGGATCATGTTGGTCTAACACTAAATGAAGGCTTTGTTTGTTCATTGACCTTGGTGATGGAGTGAAGAAAGACAACTGCTTTTCTAGCAGCAGTGGTACTTCTATTTTACCTGCACAATCCCCAAATAGCTCAGTGATTCTATAGGGCTTATCCTACAGCACTGCCTTTTTCAAGCTTCTCCACAGAAAATCTTCCATCTTACAAAATAAACCTCGACCTGGATAACACTCAGAAGGATGAGGAAATAAAGCTTGTTCAGAAGCTAAATCAATAACAGGGGATTAATTATTCTTTCAGGTTTACCAGTCTTGCATCTGTTATTGTTTGGAATATTTTGAAGGGGGGGAAAAAAGGCGGTACATTTCCACGTAACCTCTTCACTAACACTCCTGTTACCATCATTCAATTATTTCAGTACTGCCAAAGCCCTCTAATGTTTTTACAGGCATTGAGAATCCCGTGTATTCTCCCTCCCCCCAGTCACTAGTGGGACCAAAAGCTCTGTGTGACCAAAGGAAATCACAGAAAGGGACCAATCGTTCAGTGCCCGACCATTCCCATCAGTGCCTCCGGCAACTGTACTTGTTTGATTTTCAGCAGATTTCTTTTTCAAATGGTAAAACAAGAACAGATTTTCCTCTTAATTCCTGTTTGATTGCAGGGGGAATTCGTGTCAAAGGATATTCCTGGAGATTCAAATGAGCTGTTAGAAATGATGTCTCCTAAAGTGTTTAGAAAACATACAAACAATGCACATTTTTTGGGATTCTTTGTCAGGGCAGATGCAACAATAGACCTCAGGAAAGATGAGCAGATGTTATTCTGCACACTCTTCATTTCAGAGGCTTTAAAAATTCATGAGGTCTTTTGTAGGTTTTATGAATCTTCTAATAACAGTGCAGCTGTTCCATTCAGAACCCAAACTTGTCTTCAGACGTTTACTTGCATCTGCAGATGTCGAAGGAATGGCCACATTTGACAGGTTTTCAAGATATTCTTTCCAAAGGCTACCAGGCAGTGCCTGTGAACTCTGTCTTTCCCTCCTCCCACGCCCTGGATTCTGCTGTTCCATGGCTGGAATCATTTGGTAATTCAGTGTTGCATTGCCTCCATCCCTTTGACGTAGAGATCTCAAAGACAATTCAGCTTTCTCAGAATATTTCCACTTTCTACGTGGGCAGCATTATGATTATTTTCCAATTTTATGAAAATAACCATTGAAGCTGTCAACAGCAGCACAGAAACTCATGTACTGCCACATGCGAGTGTGTTCTCATTACATTCTGGTCAGGCAAGACAAGTCACACTGCAGAGAGTTTCACTGGGAAATGTGGATTTGATCCACAAATGCACTGTGCTGAAGCTGACTCGACTGCTCAGAGCCAAGCTGTTTGACACCGCTCCTCCCCTGACAGAACCACCGTCCCTTCTGGTTTTTGAATGGCCAGATGGAATATTTAGATCTTTGCTCATTCTGCATTTTTGTTGTCTCACCTTGCATTCACTTTAAATTCAGTGAGAGGTTTATTTAGCTCTTTATTCTCCTGCTAACCTTGAAAAATGTTGCTTATTCATGTCATAGCTGCTGTAGCAATTGGATGGTACCCAGAAGAAAAACAGACATTTTCAACATTGTGCTTGGCTCCTCTCCAAAGGTAGGACAGTACCTCACAAGCTTCTATCTCTGCTCTATGGCTTGAAAATACCCTTCAGTTGCCTCTAGTGCTCCCTGAAGGTGGCCAGTCGTCCCTCTGGATGCAAAGCATCGGAGTGGTCATTCATCCAACACAGGAGCCACGCAACTGAATTCCTTTGGTACGTCATAGTATCAGTTTATTTTAACAACAGTAACACCTATAGAACCAAAAATATTTACAGTTTTCATCCAGTGTACTTACTCCTCAAATGAGAACTTATCTGCCATGTGTGTTAAGTACTGGCAGTAGCAGTGTACAGGTAAGTACTCATTAATAAGTGTGAACTGAATTCCTGAGCACAGAAGGGAGATGGAAGAAAGCACACAATTCACTTAACAGGAGGAGTTGCTTTCAGAAAAATGTTGTGAGGTGAAACAGGCTTGGTTTTGCCATGGAAGACAAAATGATAGTGCTTCACTTGAAATAAGAGCAGAACTAATGCTGTAATTAAATAATTAAATAAGAGCAGAACTAATGCTGGCCTGTGGCAGCCTGTGAAGAGCATCAAACTTGGGATGGGGTTAAGGTGATCTCAGTTCAAAGGAGGGACAGACCCTAAGGATAGAATGTGCCACAGAGCAATTAAAACAGTGGTTGGGCAGGTCCTGACAGAATTTGAATGTACAGACAAAAGCACTGAGTGTCAGTGAATGAGAAATCTCACCCTGGATTTCCCCATCAACCTTACTTTTCCTGGAAATAAAAACCAGGGCAGCAAGTGCACAGAGGAAGCCCTGGTTCCTGTGCCTCCCAGAGAAGGAAGTTTGGTCAGCCTGATGATTAAAAATAGAAGAAAGCAGTAGAACAACAGAAAAAGAACATGAGCTGGGGCTTCAGCTGGGGCCTGATCAAAGAGCTGAACTGAATCTGGGGGCTGTCAGAGGGCAGATCCCCACTCTTCCTTCCTTCCTGCCTCCCAGTGAGTCAGAGATGATTCCCACCCCGTGACACTCTCCCACCTTGCCATCCCGTGGGGTGTTGTTTTTGCTGTAGTGAATTATCCATTAAAAATCAGGAAAAGCCAAGCTGCTCTGCAGGGAGGTGACACTGCAGGTCACAGCTACCCCGTGCAGCCTCGGCTCTGCTTTCAGCTTGTCACGAAGATCCCTGTGCAGAGTCCACTGAGGACACGATGTCCCAACAAGCACTGCAGCTACAGAGATCCAGAGGAAATGTGCTAAAGGAATGAGAGGAAATCTGACAACTAGTACTTCCCATATTCCTAGATCTTCTACCCAGAGGAGCAAGCTGCCAGGTGGCATGTTGGACTGTATTCCCAGCCGGGAATAGACTGACATGCTGCTATTTTGTGTTTCCCTGAATCCCAAAGGATACTAGCTGAAATGGTAACCATTCTGATTAACATTCACTTCATGATTGCAGAATAAAGGAAAACAGCTTTTCTTTCTCCTCTAAAGACAGTCCCTTCTCATTAGAGTTTGGGATGTCCATATGTTTTCCAAACTCAGGCTGCAGCTCGGCATATGGAATTGCTGGTAATAGCTTTTACATCTAATTATTTGAAGATACTTAGGCTAATGAAATTATTTTGAAGAGATATCCAGAGTTTGCCAGAGATATCTGACTGTGTCACTGAGGTGGGAGATGAACAGCTGAGCTGCCTCCTGGTAGGTCCCATGTAGAGACCAGGAATTTGAGGAATGACACATGTAATGGTTTTTAGTGATCAGAAATTTGTAACAGCTTTTGTGCACTTCTGAGCCCCTTTCCTTTACACGCCACCATCACCAAACACTTTGCAGCACTTGGAGAGGACAAAGCAAATACGTGAGCTTTCTGTTAAATCCTGAACGTGAGGGAATGCTTCCAGAGCTCAGGATGAGCAGGAATGGGAGGCAGAGCTGGTGCTCTCCTGCAGATCTACACTTGCTCCCTTCCTCCTGAGCCCTGATGTGGCTGACACACTCCTGTCTGTGACTGCTTCTTCCAGACACTCCAGGAAGTTCAGTGCTTGGAAAGAGAGTGGTACTAGGCAAGCTGAGACTCTCTTTCTTCAAATACCCTGGAAAATATCTCACAGACATTCCTCTCTGGATGCAGAACAGGACACAGCACGGATTATTTTGTTGTGTCTGTGCAACTCTTGAATTTGCAACATAGTTTAAAATCTGAAGACATCTCCAGGCAATAAAAGGATACTATTCCATAAAATGGGCTGGCAGTGTTTCAGTGATAATATAAGGAGATTAATCTCACCAAGAGGTTACACATTGAGCCTCAGACCCAAGTGAAAGTGCTGGTATTTGACGAGAACACCACAAGCAGAAAGCTGTCAGCCAGTCTACCACCAAAACAAGCAGCAACCACATCAGGCTACTTTTAAAATATCAGGGCCCCTTAAAAACAATCTTCCAAATCTGAAGCCAATGAAAAAGAACCATCCAGCTGGGGCAGTTCAGTTCCTGCAGCTGTGGCAGGTGAGCGCTGGCCAAAGCCCTGGCAGTGACTGCCCTGGGGTCCCCTCTTACGAGAGCCAGATGCTACCGCTGCCTGCCTGGGGGAAGCAGGACAAGAGAAAAGGGAAATTAGGAATCTCAAAAATGCCTTTACTTGTATAAAAATAACCCAGGAGACTTTACCTTTCTGCTTCCAATGCTTATTTTTTCTTTCTAAGAATTAAACCCTTGATATACTAATGAAAGGCCTGAAAATGTTTGTAGCTTCAAAGGGCTTTGTCCTGACTTTATTTTGGTGTAATAAGTACTGGCAAAGCTACTCTATAATTTTGATTTTTAAAAAAATAAATCTATAAATAAGCAAGTGTGGTTGATGAAGCAAAACTGCGTTTCCAGCAGAGGCATACGCTCAACCACAGAATAATAAAGAAACAAAAGACTTGATCCAGAACTTTCCAAAACATGTTGTCATTGTGCCTAGGGGCTTCAGCTGCTGGCTCCAGTCCTCTTCTCTTTGCAGCCAGCTCCAGAGGAACTCCCCTCTCCAGTGCAATCAAACCCAGATTGACTGGTTTTTGGAAGGGACTTATTTTTATCATTCCCTTTCATTTCAGGCATTTCCCCAATCCCAGACTTGCCGTCTCTCCCAGCCGGCCCCAGAGGAAGGCCCTGTCCTGCCTGGGCTGGGCACAGTCTCTGCCCGGGATGGAAGCCACAGCTGCTGTTCCACACACTATTTTTAGATCCAACATTTTCTTGAGAAAACGCCTGAAGGATTCATTAAGGCAGCTTTTCCTCTCTGATCCATGCTGCCACATCGGGTACAGCTGGAGCGGGTATCCTCAGAGAGTAGGGCTCCATCCAGTGTCTGCCGGATGAGTTACTGAAAGCTCTGCTTACATTTTTAAATTAAACCTTAGAGACTGTGCTTCCACTCCGAAGGAAAGTCACACTCTTCAGTAATAGAACCAGTACTAACAACTGGAACAGAATTCTCAGCACAATTCTTGGCTGGTTTGCCTGAAAAGCAAATATCCAGGCCCTTCCAGACCTGTTTTCATTCAGACAAGGCTGGAAAGAGAATGTGATGCTGTTATGAGCAATAGGTGATCAGGCATTTTCAAGACAAGCCTTTCAAAAATAGACCACAGTGACATTCTTGGGTTTGAATTGTTGGGTTTTTTGGCAAAAGATGCCTTTTGAGCTTATCAGACCCAGAATTTTATCCTGTTGCTTTAAATAAGTGAGTCTAAGCGTAAGGACGTGCACAGCATTGTTAAGCACAGCCTCCAGGTTCCTACCTTCCCTTGAAAAATACTCGTTGGCGTTTTGGTATCTAAAAGCTTGTTTCTGGAGTGAATATTGGGATGTTCTAAACCACACTCCAATACAATCAGGTATGTCCCAGTCTGAAAACACTGCTGTCAGCAGAATAAAACTGGATAAGCGTATTTATCTACATGAGAAATTGCCCTTTAATCTTAGTTCCACCCCGTAAAATGTAGGTTGCATCTTAAGCTGTTCTGTGCTGTCGGAATAGGTGAAAGGAAGCTCCTTTGTACTCCTCATCTCTCATGCACAGAGCATTAGCACGTGCAATTAGGCATGACATTTGGGTAAATATTGCTTGTGTTAACAGCCAAAGCACCCAGGAGGCAGTGAGCAGCGAGCAGGGAAAGGAAGGGGAACAAAGCCCTGCCGAGGCAGAGTTTTGTGCTGGCAAAAGAAACACACAAGTCTGTGGATTATCATTTTCACCTCCACCCAGACTAAATTCCTGATATGTTGTCGGTCGTACTTACTCACTTTCTGTATTACTCTTCATATTCAGCATTAACCTCAATTCTCAGGCATCTTATAAAACCCCAGCTACTTCCTGCTTTTGATATCCTGATTTTCTTAATTTGTATGTACAAAATACTCATATTCACCAATTTTATTTAACACTGAACAGTTCAATACTAAAGAGGGGATGTTCCTGTTAAAAGTATGCATGGAGACGCAACAGAAGTGCAAAACTAATATCTGCATCAACAGATTTGCTGCTAGGCACCATATTGGTTTAAAGGTTGTGCACTCTGACACCATCATTCCGTCACCAAGGGCTGGACTGTAATGCCTTCATGCTTGCTGGGAATTCACACCCTGGGGATTTTCTGCCATTAATTACAGTTGGGTTACTCAGCGCCAAGGCTCTGGGCAGCGGCTGTGCTCAGATCTAGGTTACTGGGGCTCGGCTCTAAGGTCTTTTCAAAGAACAAAAGATACAGGTTGCAGTCAATTCCAAACTAAAAACTGCTTTGGTTTATCTTTAAAAGTGACACAAAGAAAGAATATTTTATCAGCGCATTAAGAAAACATCCAAACGTTCCCCACAGGTATCCAAATTACCGCGCATGTGAATGATCTGCTGTTGTGGTTGCTCAGGGTTTGTACTGTGAAACCACAGTAGATTTAAGACTGAACAGTTTAAATGCCCTGTTCAGTGCTTTCAGAGCAGAGACTGCTGGAGCTGCGAAGCCCGGCCCTCGTGCCTGGGTCTCCTGCTGAGGGTGGCCCAGGAAGCTCAGCCACTCCTTTCCAGTGGCCAATTTGCAAAGCTGTGCTCAGCTATAAAAAGGACTGAGCTATTTTTTTCTTTTGTGGCTCCCAGATGTTTTGAGGTAAGTTTTGAACATTACATATTGCATCTGTATTTATATTTTAAATAAAACCACACAAAAGATTTTAAAATAAAACTTCTTGCTGGCTGCTGGAGATGATTAACCGTGTGTAAACACTGCAAATTGATAGACACTGGGCTTTCATTTTTCATTCTGGTCAGTCTTGCATAAACTTTGCTTTTAGCTTTGTTTTAATCAGTTATGAATTTGATCTTCTTTCTATTCATAAAAGTAAGCTCTAGTACCACCACCACCACCTTCAGCTCCAATTGCTGAGATGGCACACCATCACAGAGAAGGCCTGGTGTCAGAACACCTAAGTTCAATATATATTATCACATTCATAAACTGTGGGTGTTTAAAAGTCATAAGTTTTTTTCCTGTTAAACCTGGCCTTTTGGATGTGGGGAGCAGTGGGCACTACAAGCTGGTCACACTGATGCCCAGGCATACTTCAAGGCATCAACACCATCATTTCATGTCAGGATTGAGGACACTGGGATGAACCTCCCTGGGAAGTGCACATGCATTTTCAAAATGCTGTTCTTGGGATCCTTCACCAAAGATTCTTAAAAAACTTGCTCTGTCATGCAAGAAGATGAAATGTAAAAAATGTGTAACTCTTGCTTTTCACTTTAGAGAAAACTGTATCCAAAGGTGAAAGCAAACACAGAGCTATTTTCTTTCAGAGAAGTTGTTCCTACTGGCTTTCACTGCAGAATCGGATTTCATTGCAGAATCCTTAATGGCCATTTGATGGACTTGCAACAATGAATGAGTTTAGGATTGAGACATCATCTCATTTCATACCAAACTCCTGGTTATTCTCAGGTTTCACAAGTGTCTTGAAATTTTTCAGAGCTCTCAGAGTGGGAGTAAAAGCCTCATTTTCTGCAAACACCTGAAGAAGTTCTTGCAGAATTCCACCAAGCAGCCACGGGTAACATGAACTCCCCTTTTCAGCTGATTTGTCTCTGTTTAGAAACTCGCATGTGCAAATCTCGTCCATGGCACAGCTCCAGCACCATCTGCTCCCATGTCTCCAGAGCACAGGCAGCAAGGAGCTCTGACAACTGAGGCTGGAACATACGGCGTGTTTATAGCACAGAGTCACTGCACACGAGTAGGCCTTGAAGGAGGGTGAGATGGTTTGCACTGTCCTTTCACATCCATTTTAGTATTTTCTGCTGTTTTGGTTGAGTACTTTGGCTGTTGAATTTAAAATTCAGCAAAAAGAAAATAATTCCTTGATGTTTGTCTAAAAAAACAACACACATGTTTTCAAGCTTCCACTTTGTGTGGAAAAAGACAACAGAACCACTATTTTTAATGCTTGAATATGTATGTCCAAATTATTTTGGTACAGGAAATCATTTGATGAGTTACAGAACATTTGGGTTGTGCAGAATGGAGCTCTCCTGCCCTAGGTGTGGCTCTGCATTTAGCAGAGGAAAGGGGTGGACTGTCTCTGCATGGACACCTTGCTGTGCAGCCTCTGGAATCCCATCATGGAGATCACTGTTTTGCACAGGAGGGAGCTCCAGAGTCACCCTTTGGGCAAGGCAAGGCCAGCTGAGCTGCTCATTCTCCTGTGGTAGCTGCCAGAGACATAAGCAACAAATAAAGCGTTCCCTGGCCCTTATCATGTGCCCAACTCGTGAGCCCAGCCCTGCCCTCCCAGAGGAGAGCCATGGAAAATATGGATGATGCATGACAAACTACAGTTCTGCCTTGTTTGGCGCCCTACTGAAGGCCACGTTTGTTCTTGAACAACCACTCAAATACCACGTTTAAGATCATGAGAGTGGGAAAATGCTCTTAATGTGAGAGAGATCCATTCTATTTATTCTTTCAGAGCTTCTTCCACAGCATTTTTCGACTGTAACAAAAACATTGCTTGGATTCTCCCGGAAAAGATATGGCCTCCAATAGTAAAAGGGTTGTTTAGAGAAAGACATTATTTCTACAGTGGCCACCAGTTGTTATAGGTGGTGATTTCACAGCACCTGGAGAAGGAACAAGGAAAGACAGCCAGCAACTCTGCAGGCAATGTGGCCAGCCCAGGGCAGATGTGGCACCTCTGTGAGCACCTGGGGGCTCAGAGGGAATGCTCATTTTCTCCGCAAAACTTCCGTACCTGGAAGTTGGAGCTGCACTCCAAACAACATGTGGCATCTGTTCTAGTATGGAATTAGATACAAAAACAAAGTTGGGAGAAAGTTGGGTACATGAACTACCTGTGTGTCTGCTCACTACTGTTGAGTTTGGCCAAACCTATTGGAAACTGGGAGCAGTGAAAAACCAGTATTTACAAGCTTCTGGAACAGCTCCATTCTTTAATCATTTCTAAGCTCCAAGTAAGCAAGAAAGGACAAATGAACAGCTCTGACAACATACTGACTGACAACGTGTTAACATTTTTAAAGCACTCCAAGGGCGCCTTCCAAATAGGTTTTGGAAGGTGAAAGAAATGAACAGAATGCGGTGTGTGCAGCCAGAAGTACCGTGTGATGGCAGCTTCAGCGATTCTTCTGCAGTACTGAACATTCTTTGACTTGCAGAAACTTAAACAATCTGTCTCTGAAGAAATAGCTCCAGGATGTTGCGACAGGAAGGAAATGTACTGTGTAAATGCTGGAGCATCTCATGGAGCTGAGAGATGCTGTGCCTAAGGAAAACTGATTAGGAAACATTTAAGTAATACACGTGTCCAAAGAACAGGATCGACATGCTCCGAAACACAGAAAGCTGATAAAGTTGAAATTACAACAAGACATACGTCTGCTACCCTGTGTCCATTGCAAAGTCACCTGACATGACTCTATTTGCAGTGTGAGCTGCAATGTAGCAAAGTGCAACCACAAACAGGCCTTTCACTGTGCCCCAATATTAATTTTTATGTTTAATCAACCAGCAGTGAATTCCAGGAATAACATCTTCCAGGGACTGTCCAGGTTAATTCCTAAAGCAGAGCAGGAAGGAGCAAAGAGCAAGTGCTCCATGACCAGTTCTGGGGCTGGCCAAGGCCAGTCCTCGCTACATTCCAAGCAAGGAACAAAATTAAATGCACTTTGAAACTCAATTTGACAGCTGTGAGCACTGCTCTGTGAATGCTGGAAAGGGACCATTTTGTCCCTAAGGAAGATCCTAAGTTTCTTGTAGGTGTTGAACTGTAGATGTTGAAACTGCATTGAGCAATGGTGTCCAATGAAAAGGGAATTTATCCACTCTAGGCTCCAGCCAAAGCCTATAATTTTTCCTCAGAAAATTCCCTATTGATAGCACTCACAAGAGCTTTCCCACGTCGATATTTTTGACAATGCTGCTTCTATTATCAGAATTAAAAACACACCCATTTTTGCTATTGTGAGTGTTGCAACTACAAATTTATTCTTTCTATTAAACTGTCAGTAACTTTTCACTGAAAATGTTCTCATCTTTTGGAATCTGGCTGCCTTCGTCTGAGCTGAAAAATAAGGGAAAATGATCCATTTGAGCCCCCAGGAATCACTAACTTGGTGAAAAGTTTTCATGCTGTACAACCAGTGGTACATCTTCAAAATGCTCAGTTTACCCACCACCCCAAGGCATGTGCAGAGGATGAAGTGTTCTACTTATGTTCTAGCACTATCCACACATTTAGAAATGACATCTGACTCAAACATCTAAGCAACAAGTTACTAACACATACATTGTGCTAACAAACCAGCAAAAGCGGGGGGGTGTCGGACTCTTTCTCCTGAAAAAGGAGGAACTGATACTCTGAGCAAGGCTTGAATTTCACACACTCCTGGTCCTGGGGTTTGGCTTGACTTTTGCAGCCCTTGGTAGCATTTTAGCATTTTCTTACTCATTATATCTAAAAGGCATCTTACTGAAGCAGAAAAGTTCTGGAATCACTTGGGAAACAAAGTCTGTTGGCTTAAGTAGGAATTCTAAGAGCCAAGTAAAGTAAATCTGAAAGTGTGAAAAGCATGTAATACCTGAGAGTGCCACCTTGTGTTAATTCCAAGGGATTTGGGAGTGCTAGCTGAGAGTTGGGTCCTGGGGCAGCTTCAGGAAGGCTCTGCCAGAAGCGCCATACGAAAACTCAGGTTATGTTCCATTGATTGATTGTAATCCAGGTACCATTTGAAGTGAATAGTGAGTCACATCCATGACAGCTAACAGTCTATACACATGGCAGCCTACTACACTGCTGGGAAATGGTGCCAAAATAACTAAGAGACAATTCCAAAACAAGCCAAGGCAGACCCAGATCCATATTTAGCTTTAAATTACAGAGTAGCAGGAAAAAATGCCAGGTTGTCAGCTTTTTATGCTTTACTCCATGGAATGCTGACAACAAGCAGGGCTGAATGGCTGGAAACCACAGTTGGGGCAGAGGGCAGGGCAGGGTTTGAAGAGAGCTGGAAAGCCCAAGTTTGAAGTCAGTACAGTGTGGAAGTTTAGGGAGTGGCCCAGCCCTCGTGAGGCAGTGTCTCTCCGAGGGGAAGGCACTGTCCCAGGCAGCTGGGGAGGCTCTCCAGCCAGGCCGAGCCCACCGCTGTGGCTCTGCTGTGTCCCAGGAAGGAGGGGATTGGGAGCACGTTCCGCAGCCAGCTGGAGGATGGCTGAAAGCACCAGCAGCCACAGCAGCCGAAGGAAAATCTCTTTAGACAAGCAGAACTAATGAAAGGAGCGAGGGCCGGCAGACAGTCGCTGCCAGTGCCAAGGTCTCCGAGGAGAACCACACAGCTCCAACTCTGCCCGACTGAGCTGACAGCCTGTATGACTTTCAAATTCTTGCATTGGCAGAGACTTTTAACCATCACTTAGTGCTGTATGGTCTGGGAGAAGAAGAGGAGGGAACCGTGTCTTCAGATGGGTCCCACAAAGGCCTTTGGTACTTTCAGTTCTGCGGAGAATTGACATGCCCAGCCAGGGCATTAACTTCAGATCATTCAAGTTGATCGTAGATATTTACAGTCTTCCAAACAGCATATTCCAAGCATACAATTAGCATGAGTCATTAATCCTCCCATGCCCTGACAGCACAGCCAGATCTCTGGTTTTCACATGAGGGAGTTGCAGTAGTCGTACACTTTGACTTTGATAAGAAGAAAATTAAGTATTAAAAAAAAAGAAGTGGGTTTTTTTGGCTATTTAGCCACTTAACTACTGATAAACATACAATCCATGGCTGGGGTTGAAATCCTCATTCCCACTGGTGAGGGTACAGGCACCCCACAGCAACATTTTATTCAGGATGAAGGGTTCTGCACCTCAGATGGACTCTGCTCTGCAACGCTAACGTGGTGTCTGCCTGCAGAACCCAGCCCCAAAGCCACATGTCTGCTGAGGTGCCGCTCCAGAACAGCCCACAGACCCACACTGGGGATTTCCTAGTGAGTGATCCCGACCATCCCACTCCTCTGGAAAGCACCTGCTCTGTTCTACTAGAACTAAATACAAAGATAAGTGGGCCATGTGCACTAATTAGGAAAAAAGCTACAAGTAGATGAACACTGATCAGAACTGCCACAGCCTGATTTTATTGATCACCTTAAGTACAATTTAAATGACAAGTTTTCATTAAGATACCCTTCTGATGATCTTGATTCTTAAGCTTTTGCAGGGCACAGCACACAGGGATCTTGATCCCATCTGAAGCCTCTGATACAAAAGTAATAAAACAGTGCTAGGTCAATACAGCACTGAAGGTTTAGCCCTTCACAAAATCAAGACCATCTGATATTTTTAAAGAAATATTTTGCTTACTTTGCAACAGTTAGTTTTACTAACATGTTATTTCCCAAGACAAGTGGATTTTTTTTTTACTGTCTGTTTATAACAACAATAATAATAAATCAGTATATGCCCATGCCTTCATATACTGAACTCAGAAAATATTTTTAAAAATCAGTCCCTTACATATCATCGGACAAGGGAATGCAAATAGTGGAGAATTGTTTCTGTACCCATTTTCCACACTTCATTTATCTTCTAAATTAGGGGTCATAAGCTGTAGCAAATACAGAGTTTAAAATCCAATTCATTAGTTCTATGAGCCAGCAGCAACCCTTATGATCATTTTAGGTACTGTAGGAAGAATGTAAGTGATTTGGGAAGGAAAATGTCTTGGATCTTAAAATCTATTTGCCATTTCTACATTAAGCTGTTACAGCTGTTGTCAGAGTTTTCATGCTAACTTGAATCACAGAAGAAAATGTTAAACTAGTGCTTTAAAAAATTGGAGCCCAGCTGTACTATGGAATACAAGACATTTTCCTGTTCCTTCGCCAGATCAGCTGCTGAGGCTTTTGGAATAACATCCCTATCAGAAGGGGCTGAGGCAATGGAACCATTTCCCCACTACTCCACACAAATGTGGGAGCTGTTTCTCTTTCAGATAAAAAGCCAAAACCAAGCAAAAGAATCTGTCGAGTGTCAGGCCATGGGCAGTGGTGCTTTCTATCCCTAGCAGAGCCAGGAAGGAGCCCCAGGGGTACATGCTGGGCTCTCCTCACGGGGCTGCTGCACAAGCCATGCACTAAACCCAGGCAATCGGCCAGAAACAAACAAAAATACCACATAAAACTGCACTAAGAGCAGAGTGTATGTAGGTAGGAGAGTAAATCCTTGCTGCAAGTCATCCTGAACATTTTGCAGCTCAGGAATCTCGCCCATTTCTTCCCATCCACTGGAGCCACAAAGGGACACCATGACTTGAATAAAGGATATCATGTGCCCTTGTGCCACTCTGCAGGCTTTGCTGCTGGATCTTGTCAGCTCTAGCACTAACAGATGCTGATTACTCTTCTATAGATCCCCCCATTCAGCCCTCACACACGTTATACTGGGAAATCTTTTGACCATATGGAAAAATACCATAGACAAGAAAGTGCTAAAAACCAGAAAGCCTTGGTAAAAATTGGCAAATGAAAACATTTCTATTGTCTTTTTGACTATATGAAATTGCTGTAGCTCGGTACCTGCCACAAAGCACATCATGGAACTATTAAGCCTCTCAACACACCATCTTGACATTTTGATTTTCAGACTCAGTGAGTTATGGTTGTTTTCCTTGCTAAATTCACTCCATTTATCTCGGAGCTCACCTCACTTTTCACTCGTAGCTTCCTTCATTCTCTTGCAATAATCCATCTCCATGCATTCTTTCTCCCAGTTACTCTCCTCCTCCTTCTGTATCTCTACTATTTGACAAATTTATTCAGTTTCCTTTCCTGGTACAATTGCTGATTTTTAATGCCTCTCCCTCTGTTCTGTGTGACGAGTCTTCTCTCTCTCCTCCGGTGGTCACACTGCCAGGCTTCATGTGCACATAGAACACTGGCCACCAGGGCCCTGGAGGGCTTTAGATGCCCATGCCTGGGCTAGGTGGGCACCACACCGCATTGTGGGGAGAAACTTGGAAATAAGGGTCTTGTTCAAGTGAACATTTTGTCTCCTGCTGAACATCTTGCAGCCTACCAGAGAGCGAGAGGTATTCATTGTCTTTTTGAGGTTTTTGACTAATTTCCCACTTTCACAATACATAAAAATACTGCCTACTTTTGAAAACTCATCTTGGGATTTCTTTCTCTATTTTTATTATAAAAATTATAAACAAGCACACTCACAACAGAGAACTAACACACGTTAGGATGTCCTACCTTGGTAATCCAAGGAGGGTGCCTCACACCCAGCCCCACAGGGCCACCAGGCCATGGCCAGAACCCCCCGTTTCTGTGAGACCCCAGCCCCCAGAGAGCTGCTGTAAGGCACCAGCATGGCTGGTACATCACTCAGCCACATCAACACCAGTGGCACAGGAACCATTTGCATGTCAAATTCACAAATTAAACATGTGAACAGATGACAAGTGAACATCTTGATTCACACTGTGTTTCTCCTGCTTGTCAGCTCCTGGCAGTTAAGAACAGTCACTCCAAAAAGTGCTAAAAATAACACACAGGCCCTGCCTTCAAATTCTTTTTTTCTTCCAATTTTGCCTTGATATTCTGCTTGACACTGCTAATAATGAAGTTAACATGGCCCAGAAACCTTTGCTATAATTTTAAAGTTACATCAGAAATACATATTACCTATGAGCAGATGGAAGGGCAGAAGGAGATGCAAACATCCAGCTAAGCCATGCCATCAGTCGGTGTAAGAAGTATGAAAGCATATCAAGACAAGTATCAAGACAGCATAAAGAAGTATGAAAGTACAAAGACTCAAAGACTAATTTGGGATCTGACCCTTGTCTGGGAGAAGTGCAGATCCACTTCCTCACTCCTAGGATCAAGGAGTTTCCCGAAGCCTTGTCCTCATTTCTCTTGTGCCACACGACATGCTGCATGAGGTGTTCTACACTGTGATCTCCCACGCTTTCTCTACAGCCTTTTAAAATTTCTCCAACTATAATGGTTTCCCCATCCCTTCCCCTCCTTGGGTAACAGTCTTTTCACACAGAAAAGACTCCTGTCATCTCCTGTGATCCAATCTCCAGCAGTCTCCTTTTGTCTGCTGACGGCACAGGCCCACTGCTCAGAGCTGGGAGCCACAGGGGTTGGGCCTCCTCCCCTTCTCCCTTCCACTCCTCTGCTTTCCAGGGATTTCACACAAGCAGCCCCAGCTTCCCGCTGAGGCCCCGGCTCTGGCTCATGCAAAGGCTCCCCAGTGTCTCCTGAGCACATTTCATGGCCGGCACAACCGCGAGGCAAAGCCAAACATCCTGCGGGAGGAAAACCATTCCTCACAGTCAGCATCACGCTCTGGGACTGCTACACCAAGGAGCTCTGGAATTACCAGCTGTGAAATAAAATTTCCACTGAATTAAGCCCAATTGATGCTCAGAATTTTTGATGTAGCTCTAGAGTCTTGACAATTCTGCCACAAAACTCATGGAACACAAATGCGCTGGGAAAAATTCAATCAGATGAAACATTGTGTGTTCAAAAACTACAACTGCTGAAGCCCAAATCCCTGGCAAAAAGTGCAAATTAATAAATGGAAATGTCCTTTTCCAAAAGTGATAAATCATTATTACACTCTGCCTGAGGGAATCCTGAACCGATCTTACTGTTCAAGTGAGTAAGCACAAGGCAGATTAACAACGTCTCCTAAAAAACATTAGTTTTGAAGGCTGACTGTAATTCCAACTAGGGAAAGGGGTTATCCCAATGCCAGTTGTGCACTGTCAGCTTCTGAGCAGAATTAGCATGCTATTAGTGTTTCTATGTGTAAAACTCTTGTCAAAACAGACTTCTAGTTTTTGAAAGAAAATAAGAGATAAATACAAAATCATCAAGGGTTTAAATGAAATATCTCCTTGGAGTGAAATATTGTCTAAAATACCACATTTCATACAATGTGTTAAGACACACCCTGCTCTGCACATGGCACCTGGTATAGGAATTTTATTTAAAATTATGTGTAGCTCACATATGCTAACAGCAAAGGAAAACTGGTCTGTAATTCAGAAGCTATTGAGCATTTCAAGTCCTGCCCAAAAGCAGCAGAATATTTACAAATTTCAGAGTTCTGTTAAGGTGAGGATTTCTGAAATAATATAATAGAAATAATAGTTGAATTGACCAAGTAGGCTGTAGGAGAATATAATGTTATGTCTATTTATGAAGAACTGTCCATTAATACAGTAAAGAGTAACACATCAATACAATAACACAGCTGTAAATATTAATTTTATAGCTTCAAAACATACAATGAACTAAAAAGCAAGAGATTCATTCACTGTGAACTGCAGAACCACCAAAGACTTTTACAGTGAACTTTAAAAGCTACTGTGGAAGTTGACTTTACAGCAACTATCACATTTATTTCATGCATATTGTTTCAGTGGCATCATTGAGGGAATGCAAAATTCACACAGTGCCTTTTTTGTTTAATTATGATAATGATAGTTTATACCAATGGCATACAGACAAAAGTGAAAGATATCAAGAGGCTCTAATCTGAATTTAGTTTTTTACTGATCCTGTTATTCCTGCCTCTTGATGCCAAAGGTTTATGTCGTATTGGTTAAAAAAGTAGGCAAGATTCCACAGATTTAGAGAGAACTGGTGATTGCTGAACGCTAAATTGAGAGAGGCATTTTGCAGAAGAAAATTCCCCAATATTTTAGCAATAATAATAAGCACATCTCATCATTGAAACCACCATGACTAAAACACACGATGACCTATCTTGTCAACACTGCATTTGTAAATTTTGGTTTTTAGATTATAATTTTTTTCATGCTGAATGAGGAGATTAAAGTAAAGCAATTTGTTCTGCTCTCTAGAGAACCTGGGTATGTGAGGTGTTTGCACCAGTAGCTCCAACACCTCCCACTGGCACCTCACTGCACGCCCCCAAACCAACCATGCTGAGACACATGTGGGTCACAAGGTTAATGGGGATGGTGACCCCTGCTAAGCATGACATGGGAAAAGATTAATGTAGCTTTTGCTTGTCTACATGAAACTATAAACTCCAGAGGATAAAGCCTTTACACTGATCTTTGCTGAACGACAACACAAAAATTAAATATCCCAACTGACTTCCTCGTCTTTGATGTTTTTAAACTGATAAACAGTTCAGAAACATCTTCTAGGAAAAGCAGAATACACAAAGTATTTTCGGCACCTTGGGCAATGCCACCAAGAAAAAAGGCATGAACATCACTAGCCAATAAACAAATTAAACCTCATCTCTATTGCTCCAATTCACCATCTATTTCTAAAAAAGGATCATCATAAATGGCAATAGAATGTAACAGAGCGGCAGAAAAACCAGTCTCAGGAGACCTGAATCTTACATTGCACTCTGCCTTTTCTTTCCTACAAATGTACCTCTTCCTTGCTTTATTTCTTCCTCTGCACAGTGGAAAAGATACCACTAAGCCCTTTTCTTTTGTCAGACATCCTGAAATTTGCTGAGAGGGAAAAGCATCCCACAGAAAGGCAGTGCAGTCACCTGTGTGCTGGGTGACACGGTTCTCACGGCACACAGACCCAGTACAGCCCATGCCCGGGGGCAGGGCACAGACCCTGTCACACACAGCACTTCCAGCCTCACCGCTCTGAATGTCCTGTGGTTTTCTTCATGACACGGTTTTTCAAAAGGAAATATGTTTCCTTTTCAACAGAGATACGTTTCTTACGAAGGAAACCACAGTGTCACACTTTTCCTGAGCAGACAGGAACACAGCAGCACATGTCCAACAAGAACTTCACCAGGGTGTTCCTGAGGCCGGTCGCAGCCCTGCTCAGGGGATGCTGAACTCCCACTGGGGCCGTGGAAAGGGGCATTGCATCTTCAAAGGAAACAGATTTGCTTCAGAAAGGGGCAAGAAGTTGAAGAAACATCTGTAAAGACTGATAATAGATTCACTTCCTGAAATTCTTCTACAACTACTGCTGTGAAAAGCAGGAAGTACGGGCAAGAGAGGGAAAGAAAGTTGCAAATAAGGAAAGAAATCATTCTCACCCCAAAAATTGTCTGGATTGCTGAATGGTGCTGGGGATGAGACTGGAGGCGTCCTTAGTGGGATCTTTCTATCCTGGTAATACAGACAAAGAGCCAGGAGTGGGACTGCTGTCATCTGCCAGCTTTCCACCTGGACTGCAGGATAGCAGGAGGAATGGTGATGGCACAGTGCACCTCCTGCCCAAGGCAGAGCCCCTTCCCACGCCAGCCATCGTCCTGCCAGCACCAGCCAAGCCAGTCTGCAGCCGGGATGAGCAAACCTTTACCAAGGCATACTCACTGCAGGGCACTGCAACCAAAACTGGCACTCCAGAAAAACACCTGGTTACAAGGGACGCCAGCTTTCCAAAGCAATACTGGACCTCAGAGGATTTGGGTCGGTTGAATACAACATTTCAGCCCTAAATATTGTATTTCAGAATCTTAAGTGACAAGAGTGTATACAGATGCAGGTGCACTGTTTTCTCCTCTCTGTATATGGACTTGAATAAATACTATACAAACTTAGCAGATACCCTCTATAATTTGGTCTTGAAAAGAAATATCCAATGCATTCCTCTCAAGATTAGTTGCAAATCTTTGCAACTTGCTTTGGAAGACAAACTTGGCCAAAATTACCCTCTCACTTCTGCTTTTTTTTTTTTTTTTTTTTTTTTTTTTTTTTTTTTTTTTGGAAATGCAATTCTTCTATTAATAACTGCTATAGCACAAACCAGACTTCATCCCATGCTGACAGACAAATCTGAGTTAAAAAGGGATCTCAGTTACACTTCCCAATAAATCCTCCATTTGATTTTCCTCTCTCCTGTGCTTTACAAAACTTCTCCAGCTCCTAAATCTGCGCAGCTCCTCTGAATCCTTTCACTGTGCATGCTCTAAATAATCCCAAGTGTTTCCCAATGCAGGCAGCCCCTTTGCCATAGGGCTATGTCGCAGGTGAAGCACAGCTTGTTCCACCTTCCCTGCTCCCTGCTGCTTCAGGCAGGCACACTGGAATCCCCAGCTCCTCTGAAATGAAGCAATTAAGTTTTTAACAATGAAGTTATAAAGGTGCAGCAAAACATCCGTGAAATAAAGCAATCATCCTTTCTGCTCTAGCATAAAACATATCTGGTTTACTCTTCTTCCGTTTCTTTATAAGGAGAATCAGTAGTTCTCTATTGAATAAATCCCTGCCTGGCAAACCAGATTGTGTTTCCTGCAGATGGCTGATAGCTCAGTCTGACTTAATGGTCTTGAGCCATATTGACTTCCACATTTTAACACAAGAACGCTGCAATAAATACCAAGAACAGTAAAAACGTGAGATCTTTCTCTGTATCTTTAAAAGAAGGAAATTGATAAAATATACTCAAGCCAAGCAAAGATTTATTTATTTATTTACTGCCAGTTCAAACTGTGTGTGTTTCCCCTAGTCTCTCTTGAGGCTTTAGCAATTCCATTTGGAAAGAACAAAACATTCAACCAAAGATGTTAGCTGCAACCAAGATACATCTTCCTTCCCCCAAAGAAAAACTGAGATTTTCTCCAAACCTCATAATGTTTTGTGAGAATAAATAATCTCCTAGTTGTCCCCCACTGAGGGAAGTACGTTCCCACTGAGGGGCCACATGCTGGCCCTCTGCCAGTGCCACTGCTCTGCTCCTGGATGGAACCAGGCCCTGGAACTGCACACTAGGTAAGCTAAACTATTAAGATCTTCTACAGTAGCTCAATATTCTTGCATCAAACTGCACCCAGAAAGGAAACAGAAGCCAATATTGCCTATTAAGCAGAGACAGGCTAATAGCAAGGAAAACAATTAGTAACTATTATGAAAATTCTGAATTGGCTTTTCTATTCAGCCATTTTCTGGCATCCATGAAAAACGGCTTTTGTTCACATTAATATTTGGAAAAGCGGTTTTATTTATGCAAATAGATGCATTTCTAAAAAAGCCCCCAAAATTGCATGTAAATGAGCGTATTTGTGCATCAATTAGTGAATTTGAGTTTTCTTTCCTGCAAATACACATCCATTTCAAATGGTTGCAAATGACTAGTGAGAGGGACAGGAAAACATAAATGAGTCCATTTTCCTGAGCACTTGACAGACACCAAAATGCCCATTGTGGAAGAGATAGGGAGCTCTACAGATGGATAAAGACAGCAGCACAAAGCAGCACAGTCTACAGAACTGTAATTCTTGGTCAACCTTTTAGGTCTTCTGAGACACAAGAGAACAAATGGTATTCCAGGAAGTCCAAGTTTATTCTGCCTGTGTTTTGCTGGCATGCTAAAAATACTCACTGCAAAGGGCATCAGAGATGTAACTAGACAGATACTTTAAAAATGCCAGTCAACAGAGAAGAGATTGCTACTGAGACCAATCCCAACTGATAGGACTCCTCTTCTGTAAGTTAGAAGATACAATAGGCCAATAAATCAAGGTGTAGCAACAAGCTCAAGGATAGATCCCGTTAATTTCATTTTTAGCTTCCTCCTGAAGAGAGGCAGATGCCCCCCATATGGTCCCAGCACAGCAGAGAGGTCTGCATCCACCTCCGAGGGCTGACAAGGGGAAGCTGCTCCTGGCCTTTGCTACTCCTGTTTTTGGAGGTCAAGAGAGAGTTCAGAGGTGCCTCACAAGCCTTGCGCTGCCATCCACACACAGACTGGGCCAGCTGGTGTGGGGACCAGGGACGTCCCAGCTGCCTCCCTTCAAGAACACACCCCTGTCATGGGGCAGCCGGCCAGGCCAGGGCTGAGACCGGCTCCAGGACAGCCAAAATGTCCCAGGCACCTGTGCCTATCAAAGGTGATGGGTTAGATGCAACATGGAATTCCCTCCTGGGTGCTATCACTCAGAAGCAACTCCTAAGAGTGAGTTACTCACTTCACATATTCCTTCCCATGCTAACTGCCCCCCAAAAGACTTTGCACACTTGCACTGGAAGTGCAGAAGTAAGGATGCAATAATTTTCACAGTGAGTGGCCCCATGGTTAAACTGCACGGCAGGTAACAACAGGTGGCAATCCCGTGGGGGGTGTGCAGTGTTTAGTCCACAAACACCAAATAATGTGCAGAATACACAAATCTATATTTTTTTGGCCTCATTAACATTACTGCTGCATATTGAATAGTCTTAAAAAATACTAACAACGTATCTCTCGAAAGTCAAACATGGCATGATCTCTGTTCCATTCTGCTAGTGCACCCCTTAATTCGGGGTTATGAAATTCACATTCCTTCTTTCACCTGAATGATTTCAGCAGAGATGTCTGTCTTTGTCAGTGTACTGACATTTCTCTCACAAACTCAGTCACCAAAGCCCAGCTATAGTCCTCTTCACACAGGGTTTCCAGCAGGTTAGCAGGTATACGACACACACCTGGTAGTGGATAAAGCACATCCCTTCCCATGCTTTAGGCAGTGATTGCTGCTCTCCAGGGCCAGCCGTGCTCTCCGCTCCCAGCGCTGCGCCTTCCCCGTGGGAACGGGGCAGCCGGGGACTGCCGGGCACTGCTGCACGGGAAACGTGGCACAGAGAATTGATGACGTCCTATTGATTGTATTGTTTCTGGCATCACTATCAGTCTGATTTTGGGGTGATTGTAGCTTTAGAAGGAAGGATTGAAACACACTTTATGAATTTCCTACCTACAATCCCTAGATTAGGGATTAGACATGTGGAAGCATTTATTTACTTAAATAAAATACTCTTAATTTTACAGTCTCTTGCTTTTATACACTGCAATTAGAGCAAAGTAGCTGATTTGCTTCAGCAAATATTCAGGTATTCCCTCAGTATCCCATACACTATCTGGGGAGGTTTTTATCCCCTCAAAAATCCCCACATTTCTTTAAACAGTAATATAAAACACACAGTGGGTATTTGAAAAAATTTTGAAACTGTTCAGGCAATAATATTCTCATCTGATCTTAATGGTGCTGTTTATGCAGCATATATAATTAAAAGCATTTTCAGTATCAGCTTAATTAATCTCAGAAGTTCAGTATTCAAAGAGCAGAGGAAATAAGCTTTTGCCTCTCATTATATATCATGCAATTATATGATGAAGACATCCAATCATAATTATGTGCCACAATAATAATTCTGTGTCAGAGAAGTTCCATGATCTAGAGGAAATAAAAAGGCATGCCTTGAACAGTTTGCATCTGGGCCTGAAGGGGCGATTTCAGAGAGACTCTGAATGCTCCTGAAACGAGAGGAGAAAGCAGGTTGGGGGCCGGAGGATCTCGTCTCCGGGAGAACACACAAACCCTTCCCACGGCCGTAATTCCCAGGTGGTGACGGAGAAGGCCGGGCAGAGGCCAGCGACAGATGAGCAGCTGCCGCAGCTGCCGGGGCTCTGGCTCTGGCTCTGCACACACAGCACGGCCTCGGGCTCCACACACGAGGCTTTGGGGCCAAAACAGGCTTAACTCTGCCTCCTGTTCTCTCAAGAGATAAACATGCTAACAAATGAAATAGAGTGGCTAAATGTCTCCTCTCCATAGGTTTGAGCTGCAGATCTGCATTCTAACTCACCTTTAAAACTCAGTGTGTACCTGGGCATGGGAAACATCACCCTGTGTTCTCTCTGTATCAGCTGGGAACCAGTTCCCACCCCAGGGGCAGCGTGGGGGTGACTGTATACATTAAGGCAGAAAACATTTATACCAAGAATAGGGGAAAAGTGAACACCAGGAAGCCATTCAGAACTACACGCTGGTTAAGCTATTCCCCAGCTTGTAGTTCACGACTACTCCAAACCAGAAATCCCTTCATATTCAAGGACCCCATCCTCGAAATCTATTTAAACTGAAATATCTGAAAGCAGTAAGAGTTACATATCAAAAATGAATGTGTTAACTAATTTTGACAACCACACCTTAACTACTTTTTCCAACAGACACAGTGCACTACTGTACTGCAGCATGCTTAGTGAATAAAAAGTGTTAAGTGACTAAAACATGCTACAGCTTTCCATATATTATCTGCATGCTGAAAGGTGAGAAGGGGCTGCTGCCAGCTCGTTAGCCGGATATCACACAGTGCAGTCAACAGAGAGTGAAGAACTTGTGCATTTTGCTGTAATTATGCACATAGGAAAATCCTGCACACAGGTTACTAATAAAACATGAACTCCTGTAATTATTTCCACCTAATTATATAATTATTTATCTGTTTCTCTCCTGCTAACCACGGTATGACACCCAGCAGTAAGTACTGCAGAGAGAATCAACCTGATCTGGTTGATCCCCAAATGAGAACTGAACAGAAGCCACTTGCCAGGCTAAGTAATTAAAACTGTTTAATTTTAAGTGTATGCATTTGAGCCAAATGCTCTCCAAGGCCCCTTAGAAATTCTGAAGCAAAACTGTGATGGTGAATTAAATCTTTGAAGCCTACCTGGCTTCAACAGCCAGGGAAGCATCCAGGACTCAGCATGAATTCACTCTTCCACCAAGGAGCTTGGTGGAAGTAAGCTATACTTATAACCACCAAGGAGCTATACGAAGTAAGAACTGTGATTATAAAACCAGAAGAAAGGAAAGAGTAATAAGGATTGAAAATAAGACAAGAAGTCTTACAATTCCAGTATATAACATCAACCACTCACCATGTAAAACACCAGGTGAAATAATTGCTTCAGCTTAAATCCCAGTTCAGAATACAGAGAACACTTAAGGCCACAGAAAAAACTGCAGCTAAAAAAGCAGTGATAGCTCTTGGAAAAGGGAAGCAAGTGGCTCCTGGATAGCACTGACGGTCACGCTGAAAGCTGAGGACTGGAAAGACTTCCCCAGATGAGGTACAGTCAGTCCTGGGTATTTCTCACTGTACAGACCACCAAGCTGAAGAATTTTTCAAATGTAAAAATCAAGATGGGTTACATAGTTAAATCATAACCAGAATTATAATGGCTTACACAAGCAAAAAGTTGGGCCAGTCAGTAAAAAACACACTGCAGAGGCTGTAACTCTCAGGTGCACAACTTCTACGTCAACTATCAGCTACTCGATTCTTCTTTTCTGGTGAGGCATCTGTCACCACTCTAAGCCACTGTCTCTCAAATCACTCCAAATGCTGGTGACAATGGACTACACACACACTGGAACGGCAGTGCTCTTATTCTCTAATATCATTATCCCAAATATACCATCTCTTTTTCCTCATTGTTCCAGTTACAGCTAACTCTCATAATTTCAATATTATTCCCTCAGCAAAGGAATAGAACATGCCATTCCTAAGAAGCTGGCAGGAAAACCAGCAGAATTCATCCTTCCTTGAAAAGCTATGGTGACTTTTGCTAAAGCAATAGTGACTCTTGCTAAAAAGAAACCATTAAGAAAGCAATAATGATTAGATTTTATGAATTCACACAGAGGTAAAAATCTCTTCAGTTTCTATCCCTTTGTGGGTTTTATGCAACTAAAACTCAGGTGCTGTAATGGCCTGAATGGCGGGGAGCAGGTCATTAATGCTCAGCTCCCTGTTGCTAAACTGCCTCTTAATATACCCCTAAATTTCATACACTGCTGCCATGAGCACAGAGTGCATATGGTACATTAGATAAATAAAATTAATTAACCTTGGACTTGGGATTGTTAACTCCCTTATGCATAGCATTTGGGAAAACAGTTACTCAGAAGCTCTCTAACCCATTTTTACACCCTCTTGGACCCTGTGGCTATGCTAACCTACAGGTTCCTTTAGCCCCAGGTTGTTACACCACCTCAGTATAAAAATAGCATTCTGCTAAAATAAATAATATTATTCTTCATTGCAAAGAAAGCACAGAAAGCATCAGTGTCCCCAGGCAGTCTCTAGGGTGCTAAACGTGCTATTTCAGTTTGGTACTGCATGTACTGTGAACACACTCAGTACTCCCACACGGAGTGCTGTCTGATACATCCTTGCTGGAGAGCTCTCCAGGCACCAGGAGCCCTTTCCTTTCTTACCAGGAAATTCCAGGAGTCAGATAACCGGTACTGGTTAAATAAAGGTTTTGCCCGTGCTGTGCATATAAATGAATTCTGCCATACTTATCCACAAAAATGTATGCATATCTACACAGATCACCTGGGAGCTGTAAATCCCACCCATTTGTAAGGAATTTTCACCCCTGCCGTGCAAGTGACCTCAAATGCCTTTGAAGAGGACCCAGCATCTTTCCTTCTGCAGAATTTCTTGACTCTGGGGGAACTCCTACACCTCGAAGCTATCCTGTCCTGTCAGGGCACTGGAGATGATTGAGGAAAAGGAGGAAAGCAGAACCTTCCAGCTGGTTACATCCACTCTGGAGAGCAAGCACCTTCCAGCTGCTACTGCACCACACAGAGTCATTGCTTGCTGTGCCACACTGCCATCCCCACAGTGCTCTCTCAGCCCAGGGCTGGCACGCCCTGCCCCAGGCCTTTACTGCACTCACAGTCATGTTGATAGCTCCATTCTGGAACAGTTAATTCAGGGTGTCAGAGAGATCAGCCAGGTGCTCTTTTTCAGAGTATTCAGCTTCTAGGCCTCATTCATCAGGATTTCATTCCAGTGTCTTACTAAACAGAAAAATCTGAGTTCAAGCACTTTTGTACAAAATGTGGATAAGCTTGGAATAAATGACCCTTAAGGAAAGTGTGCCTTTCGAAGAGCTGTAATACAGGAAGGACTTCCTGAGCAGGCCAGTGCAGTTTAAGTGTGATGTCAGGGTCATTATTCCAAGTTTTCACCAAAACATCCTGGATCAATGCAGTCATAGAAAATGAAAAATCTTTATCAGGGAAGCCTGATGGAGGTCAAGGTCTCTTGGCTTTTGCATTATCTACCACTGTTACCTTCTGTTCCACACAAACTGCTATAGCAGTTTTAATTAAGTTTCAGATGCAAATGTTCTGTATTTTAAATCAGAAAATAGGCATAATAAGATCCAGTATTCTCTAAAATCCTTTAACTGATCTTAAGAGAGCCACAGTTTCACCTTTCTTTTGATAGATGACCAGTACTGATGTTAGATTTACACTTGTGACCTGCAGAGTCAAGGAGAGGCAGGACTGCCCCAAACACCCAATGTCTCAGGAGGGGACAAGACCTGAGAAACATTTTCTTTCTTCAGCTACCAATCTCCCATAAAATCTGTCCTTTACTAAAAATGCACCACAGGAAATCTCAGGAGAATAAAGAACAATACTGAGAAGAGATCCAGTAATCAGTTACTTATTTTTCACGTGGAAGAGTTCAAAGGGCTACCAGCCCAAGTATGTTGGTATGCAGGAGCTGAGATTTAAAAATAGTAATATAAAAAGTGAATGCTTTTTCTTCTCTTTTCTTTATGCTTAATTTCTCTTCACTAAATGTACTTTGTACATTGTTAGGTAGATATAATATGTGTAGGAGGGATTGTCGAGGTTGCCATGGTTTCTCATTTTTAATGAGCTTTGAGACTTCATAATCCAACCAAATACATTAATAATTACTACATCTATTTTTTTCTCCCTTCCCCCCTCCCTCCAAAGCACTCCAAAAATTACTGGTGCTAAAAGTAAAACCAGTGATTTGAGAGACAATAAAACATCAAAGTAGAAGCCCACCCTCAAGGAGTCGGCAAACAAAGGCTTAGGGAGGTAACCAGAGAAAATTACCACCATGAGTCAGGGATCTGTTCCATGGCCTCCTGTCTCTCTTAACATCTGAAGTCAGCACAGTATTTTGTTTGGTTGGGTGCAAAACTCCCCAAACACCCAGCAAACCAAGTCACATCTGTCTGAATCAGAAGCTGGTGAACCACTGAAGGCTGGCTGCATCAGCTCTGGTACTGTTTGCTAACACTGCTCAACGTGCAAGGACAGACTGAAGTGCTCAGAAGTTTGTGGGCAGCCCCCCTCCCCCCCCCCACCCACACAATTCCAGCGCTTACAGCCTGGATTTGGCAAAGGAAGGGAGCAATTGTCTGACTTTAAACCCAAGAATCTGAATGGGGCAACTCAGGCACCTACAGGCAAAGCCTTTTTTGACTAATTCACTGACTCAAAGTAAACAAGACTGAAGAGGCAAAACCACTACTCATTTAAAAAACAAACAAACAAAATCTATTTCCTCCATGAAGTGCTTTGCTTTTACACTACTGGATCAAGTAAATAGAGATAAATAAGATTAAATAAAACACTGCCAGCTAAGTGTACAGCTAAGGAGAAAAGAGCTTAATGCTTCAGCAACTATTGAAACACGTTTTGCATGAGAGCTTCTTGGCTGAAGTCATTTACTGTCACATCATTTTTGATGGTCTCCTGATACTGACGAAGTAGGTCAAGGTGTAGAAGGAATTCAGGCTTTGGGTCTGTGAATAACTCCTTGTCCCAAACATATTAGCCAAGGTGGATTTGTTACTTGCTGCCACTGTTCACCTTACCTCGGGCAGTGGGGAGGAACAGAAATCCTTCCCTTCGACTTGAGAGCAGACCAGATAGGAGTACTTGATTTTTATACCGGAGAAGGGAATTCTAGCCCGCAGGAAACCATCCGATTGATACCACAGTGCTTACACAGCTCACAGGCAGCCAAGCAGCTGGGGCCAAGAGCTCTCAAAAGCAGCCACTGCAAGGACAGAGAATGAAACCTCCAAGGGCTCCTTGTGGAAATTCCAACACATGCTGTCCTAAAACCTTGCAAGGCACTTGTGTGTATAACCAGCTCACTTCTGAGAGAGCTGGACACATAAAGACATTAAAGCACAGATGAGGTAAGAGACTTGCAGAATGCCACACAGAAAATCTGTGCCAGAGCAGGACACCAAATCAGCTCCCAAATCCTGGAGACTTCTCTGTTGCGGTACTCTATCCACAGACCACTCCTCTCTGTAAGGACAAAAAAGGATACGAGCACTACCTCTGGGTAGGGCAGACAACTGAAATCCTGCTGTGATGTTAGAGATGAGAGGAGCCCTAGCACAGAAGTGCAATTTGGCAAAAATTTGGAGGAAAAAAATAAACTTCTGCAGTATGAATCATCACAAACTTAAACATTGTGAAATAAACTTTTGGTGCCAACTTCCTACATGAAGTGTCTGAGGACTCCGACAGAGCAGCAGTGCTTTTTTTCCAATAAACTCTTACAGAATGAAAGAAAATTGCAATATAAAAATTTCCATCCCACGTTGTAGCATGAATCAGAAATTGCTGATTTCTCTTGGAAAGGTCATTAGCATTTCACTCAGGAGTTTCCAGCGAAGTGGCTCGTCTGAGCAGAGCTTTGCTGGAACACGGTGTCACATCCCCACACCACCACCCGCCCACTGCGATCCCTGTGACTGCCCGCGGGAGGAGGCTTTCCCTGCTGTCTGTGCAGGACACATTGGAGGCTGATGGATCTACAGCACAGCCTTTACCCAGCACGGCCAGGAAAACCAGTGCCACGTACTGAGCATGTTATGGAAAGGTTCTCGCTCACTCCTTTTCTGCATCCGCTTATACCCTTAACAAACCATAACCACCCTGTACCATGCTCCCTGCTACACGGCTTTCCAAGCCACAATGTTAAAAAGATTACAGGGGACACAAAATATTTGTGTATTTGGTCTCTTTTTTCTCCCCCCCCGCAATAATATTTCCACATACATAGACTCAAATCTTAAGGAATAATCAACCTGGTCTGAGGTGATTCTTTAGACACATAATAAATGTGAAAAACGAAAAACTGCAATGAGCAACAAAAAAGTTTGAGTCATTATATTGTCTTTCACAACATGATTTTTGATGCCGTCCATGATTTTTCAAAAAAAAAAAATTATATCTTGTGCTTTGATTTATGAGAAGCACTTTTAAAACCTTGAGCTAAAGCATCAACAGAAATCATTCCAGCTGGGATTGTCCTTGAAGAGAAGCTACTTCATCACAGCCCCTGTAGGTAACAGATCCTGGCATCTTTCTGCAGCTAGTGGTGGCACAAAGTGAAATTCTTCCTTCACAAGCTCTTACACAATTTCCTGTGCCAAGTACACCACATGACTATTTGTTCTATTTGTCATTTCTCTGTTACACACAAGAAGGAGCCCACATTGGGGATCTGAACAGCAGCAGGCCCAGGACCCAATTCAGTAATTCAACTTTTAGCTATTCTTCAAGCTGCATAGCTTTAATAGCTTTTTCATTTGATATTGCTTCATTAAAGGTCATTTATGTGTGACATTTGCAGAACTAGTTCTCTAATTATACTGCTCACCATATGAGAAGCTTTTTCAGGAACAGTTCATTCTCCTTTGCAAAGAGACAAAATTTAATTACAGAGTGGAAGACTTAAATAATGGTTACATAAAAAATACTTCTGTAAATCCCTTTTAGCTTAGGCTTTGAATTCTGAAAGGTCAGGCTGTTATAAAGTCTGTAGTTTAAAAAGAGATCATTGCTTAATTATGGATCATCATTATATACCTCAAATTGTTTTAGTGGACATTGTTCATTCTCCTTTGTCACAAATTGTGAGTTCTGAAAACACCTAGAGATTGCCAGTCAGAATAACATTACCACCATCCCTCACGGCTGGGCTCTGTACCTAGACATTTTCAGCAGAGTCAAATTAAAACTGAAACAAGGACTGGAAGCGAACCCTCCAGAAAAAAGCCCATTGCTGAGAAGTTGACTGTAGCTGCAATCCCCTGTAGCGCCACACTGTTCTTCCTGAGGAGGAATGAGTTTGGATTTATCTATAGTGAGATATAGAACTGTATTTTTAAATTTACTTCCTGAAAGCTGGTATGAGTGTTCAACTTCCGTGAGTGCTGGATGCCTTGGAAATCCCATGAAGGAGACAAGTTTCATCTTAGCTGGTCAGGACATCTGCTAATGGGATCCTCACACATCCAGCACACAGGCTGCAACTCTGGAACTGGGAAAGCCAACGTTTATGCTCCCCTCATTCAAATTTTAACTTTTTCATTCATACATGTATCAGAAAACTTTCTAATCTCATCTGTCACTTTCCTAGAGCCCAGACTAGATCGCAACTGAACCTTCCACCAGCCAAATCCACCTCAACTTCACAGATTTCCTCTTAATTTCTGGAGGATGCTTAGGCTTTTCCAAAACATGATGTTAGCAAAAGAAATGTCCCATATTTTGCCTTACTGGTCCACCCATATGCTGCTAAAAATAACATCTCTCCAAAGCTCCTGTGTATTATTTAATTTTTTCTACTACTTGACTATCATATTCCTTTAGTTTCTCTAACCTAGTACACAGTCAGTATTGGAAGGTGGGGGGTTTTTACCCTTCCTTCACATAGTTAGGACATGAAATATGTGAAGGTCAGAAATTCAATGAGCAAGGAAGAAGATACAACAAAGTCTTTCTCACCTGAATCACAGGATGCTTGGAATACAGAGCTCAGAAATGAGGTTAAGCAACTGTTTGTTAACACAGAGTTACTCAGCAGGAAACTTACCATGTGCTCATTAAATGAAACTCCACATAAGTTTTGAATTCTCCCACACAGGGTCAGAAATTGCACCGTTTCCTCCAAACACAGAGGAGAACTGGATACAGTGGGTCTTCTGAGTAGCAGGTGAACCTGCAAAACACAGTCAATGCATTTATAAGCAAATAAGGTCCTTGCAAGGCCAGACTGAGGACACTCAGCAGGCAGGTGGACTATGGCTGAGGGGGTCACTGCATTCCCAAAGGTAATGGTAAACCAGTTTGTGCTATTTTCTGCTCCTTTCAGGATCTGTGAGCTTTGGGGCCAAGCAGCCTTCAGGAAATCTGCCAGAGTGACGTGTCTGGAATCCCTTACAGTTAGGAAGGCAACCTTGGCCCATAGCCTTTCTGCTTTTCCTGCTTCACAGTGATTTCAGTTCCTCCTAATTTTAACCCCCAAAGTAGTTTTGTACTGAATCAATCCCTATACCATTTGGAGCACCCAATGACTTTAGAATAGATAGACAGACTGCAGAGAAGGGCACATGCACCCACAGCTACAGTTCCTCAAACGATCTCGGAAAATGCAAAAGGAAAGCTGAGCAGCTTTTTCTCTTTGAAAATGAGTATCTTAACATTGTGCATTATGAGGTTAAATTGATTTTATTATAAAACAAGTAGAGCAGTTCATAAACAGTTTATACCAAATCCAAGCATCACTTTCAAAGGCACATTTCCCAGTTTTGAGCAGTCAGTAACAGCACATCTGCAGTGAGTTGGGATTACATTTGTAAGATGTAAGATTTGTGCTTTGTACAGTGAAATTTATGTTATTCTTTTTTATATCAAATTCCTTTTTTGATTGCAAGCTACAATCTACCCAGCGAACTGATTTCTCCTGCAGCACACGCTGTTCTCTCACACATTTTCAACCCGGTGGTTCAATGCAAACCCTGTGCTATTGTCCAGCAGCTGAGTGCACACAGCCCACAGACACTCCCCATGGCCATGCTTGCCAGAAAAGTCATCCTGGCTGGCTGGTGACACCACCTGTGCCAGGGCCACCTGCCAGGCTCAGCGTGGGGCCTGGAAAGGTCTCTGGGATGGTACCAATGCCAGCTGTCCCACAGCACACCTCCCACCGGGGCTGGGGGGGCTGCCAGGGACTGCAACAGGTTTGTTCAAGGGCAATGAAAGCAAAAATCCCCTAGCTTTTCGTCACCATGACAAAGCAAGGAACGTTCACCCTCCAGCACTCACTGCCCAAGGCTGCAGTCAGGAGGCCGCACCAGCCATTTGTGCGTACAGTGTCACCTCCAGCTACATGGACAGTCACCTGCACGGCCTCGTGGGACACCTGCAATTGCAGCTCTGTCTCACCAGTTCCAATTAAAGTGGCGCCTTGACATTCAGCTGCAATTCAGTACAGAGAGGGACACTCTGGATGGGTGCCAGTCAGGCAGGAGAAGTGGCAGAATTCATCAGGAGCACACAGTCCAGTTAGGAAAGAGTTCCCCAAGGACACTCTCCGACTTTTAACAAGGAACAGAAATAGGCTGGTGAAACAGCTATTTTTGTGGCAGCTCACAAACCCTGGCAGCAGTTTAGTGCCAGCTCCAAGAGCTGTGAACATCATTCTGACCCTGGAGAAATCAGAGTCTCTCCCTCAAAAGCAGCCCTCCCAAAGTGGCTTCCCTAGATCTAAATTTCATTCTGTACAAGACGACTGAGGGTCTTTTCTTCCCTGCATCTTGGAGTACAGCCACCCTACCCAAATGGAAGAACTTTGGCCCAAGACATTTTTGCATGTTTACTATGAAATTAACATTTTTGTAGATATTAAAAACAGTGGCCATTCTTAATATACTAATTTTTAAAATTAATTAATAATTCAAATCACTTTCACATGATATGACATACTGGTTTAGAACTAAAATCAAGTATGGTAATCAAGAATAAAATAAATAAATCAAGTATCGGGAAAAAACATTCAAGGTCAGTTCCCTGCTACAGGTGCTCTTGTTAGATTAGAAAACGATAAATAACTTCTGTTAATGTCTTTTCCAGAAAAAGGCTCCAGAGAAAGTTTATCTTTTCAGATTTATCCTGTGGAGAACCACAAACCTTTGGCAAATTCTATCTTAAAGTCACTTTCAAATCAGAAAACTCAGAAGAGGACACCCTGAGATTCCAGAAAGCAACTGCTTCTGCACCAGAGCAACCTGGGAAGCTGTCTGGAAACCCAAGAGGCACAGCCATGTTATAAGAAGCTGAACAAAACAATAAAAAAGTGTTTGAGCTTAAATGGCAAACACACACATATTTGACTGATACCAGAAAGCAATTTTTAAAATAGTGTTAAATAATAAAAATATACATTTCACTCTATTTTATTATTCCCCAAAGAAACAATAAAAACCCCAAAATCATACTGACTACTGGAGTTAATTGAAATTATGAATGGAGTTTTAGGGTGCATCTTCACATTATTTCCTTAAAAAAGCTTCCCCAGTTTCATGCATAAGATGAAAGAGTTTGTCCACAGAAATGTAAGTTAAATTATCAATTTGCTCCACTTTTAAGCACGTTTATAAACTTAAATGTCACAATTAGACTCCTCCATGGTAGGAGAGCCACTGGTGGGGGTTTTTTTTTGTTTGGTTTTTTTTCCTAAAGAGATAAAAAAGTAGGGCTTCAATGAAAGTAAAGTCCATTGACTTTCATAAAACACAAAATAAAGGTCATGTAAAAAGGCTTTAAGTCTTCTGGGAAATAAGAATTTAGTCCTGTTCTCAGAAAGAAAGATAATCAGTGGCAGGCCTAGTCTGCTCTTCAGAGTGTTTCTTGCTCAATAAGTTTTATTTCCTCTTTTTTCTGCTTATAATAGGAGCCACTAAAAATTTAAATCATATTTCAAATATCTTCCATTTTACTGCAATTCAAAATAGAGAAGTGGAAAATACTTCCACAAAGAGTTTACAGTGGCTGAGGAGTGAGAAACAAGCCGTGTGTACTCATAGGAACACAAATTATTTCATCTCCTGTTAAATTTTAACCTTTTCCACAACTGGTTAATCGTAAATTCAGATGAATGTTCAGCTTTTGATGTCCCAAAATCGTTTATGACTTTACACATCCATAAGGGAAGGGGGGAAATAGACAAAATACAAACAAAAATCAGGACGAGATTGATGGTTTTGTTGTGGTTATCCAGGTCAGTTTTAGAAGACTCAGCTTTGAACACATTCCCTTCACTGTTGGGGCACTTCTTGGAAGCTGTAAGAAGAGTTCAGGTTTTAACAAGAACATGGCACCAAGACTACCAAAGCTATGAAAAATAGTTCATTTTAATTTTACAGAATTTGTCTCAGGCCCTTAAATCAGGCACAAAGGTGGGAAAAGGATCTCCTCATTTTCCCTGAGATTCAGGAGAGGATCTCAGAATCAGAATAGATGAAACTGCATTGTGCCTTTCTCCATATTCTCTTTACTGATTCTTTTCTTATCCCAACAAGAAATGCAATTAGTTAGACACTGAGCCATACAACGGAACAAATTTTAATTGACAGAGGAAAACAAAAAGATTACAAAACCAATTAATTCCTTCTTTATTGCTTCAGAATCTGTAATAATTTGTGTTCAAGCAAATGGCAATATCTTTCATCTGAAAAACATTCCACGCTAATACATCTGTGGTTTCTTCTTTTGTTTGCAGATATATAGTGGCTTGTTGAGATCATGATTAGATCATGACACTTTCTAATTCTTTGGATGGTGATTCAGAATTGCTACTAAGAGGCATGGCCTGGCCTACAGAGCAAATGACGGAGAGTAAGACTCTTCTGGAATGGAGGAGCACTAGGTTTGCACCTAATGCAAGTATTTAACAACCTGTTTCCTTTTTGCTCTGTTAAACAACAAGAACTGCTCATTTCACTTCTTTTAGAAAGGTATTCAGAGCTCTAAAATGCATTTACTATCTTTCCAGATCAAACCTCTCCGCCAGGAGGTTCAGCATTATGTTGTGTAACTGCCCTGCCTGGGGTTCAGCTCCTGGCTCGAAGAGCCCAGGGTGTGAGCAGAGAACAGCTCCAACAGCTGCTGACTTGTGCTGTGAGCCTGGAAACCGCTCAAGGATCACCCCGGGATGTGTCTCAGCCTCTCACAGAAGAACATGACACCAGTTTTCTTTTAAACGCAATCTTGAGATCTAATAAAAATCCCTTCCTAGAAAAGAATTCTCTCTGTCTCCTGGCCCGCCCTCTCATCAGCCTTTCTCCCTCCCTCCCGTTTTCCTCAGGTGTTCATACGCAAGGCTACAGCAGAGCAGCTCTAACTTGCCTGCTGGGCCTGGTCAGAGGGAAGGCAACTCACTGCAGCAGCTACACTGAAAACAAGAATACAACAGTTCTGAAGCTGTCACCAACTTTTCTGAGCATAAGTCAAAATATTTCTAATCAAGTCTGATGGCCCAGGAAGATGAATTTCATTATGTCAGATGGGGCCAACCTCCATATGTTAATTGTGGGGATTTTTGCCTCACACTCTCCAAGCCATGACTGCAGAAGAGGATAAAGCACAAGACAGAATCCTGCTGGATATATGTTTCCCCTCTAGTAGCATGCCTGAAAGCTCTAAACCATTGTGACACTCAGCCAACATCATCAGCAAATCCCAGGAAATAGGGGATAGCATAAAGTAGGTAAAGGATGAGCTTCTCTACAGCTTTCTGCAACAGGTTGATACATCTTAGCTCCTTCACGTTCTTGCAGCCTCTCAAGGCCATGAAAACTGCCAGTCCTGCAACCTTCCTCAATATGGGAATGCTTGTCTACACAGGGAAACAATTGCAGACTAAGCTAGGGCATAGATTTAGGCTCTTATCTATTCTGGTCTCATAACTGGTTCATAAAAGCACACAAAGCCCAAGTTGCTACTAAATAGCTTTATCAATATGCCTTAATAGACCTCTCAGATATTCACAATGCACATTAAGAGGACTTGTTTAAAGTACAAGAGAGTTTGGAGACAGTGTGTCTGTGTGAGGGCTAGCACAGTTCGGGATAAGCTAATAAATAAGGATTGTCACCTTTTCCCAAGGTACCCCAGATATTAACACCCAAGAGGTAAAGCAGTGCTAGGAGCAAACTGCACAGTTGTCATAACGACAACCACACAGTGCAGCCCAGGGGATGAGGAAGTTGCCAGGAATCTGAAGAAAGAGAGAAATCAATTAAATCACGGGATTCAGGGCCTTTGTGCTGCTTTGGCCGCCGGTCCTTGGAATGGAAAGATTCTGATTCTCAGTATCTATCCGGGCAAATAGACAACACAACCATCCTGTGAAAACATGGCAAAAACTATACATGTCTATTTTATTAACCCAAGATCTTTCCAGCACATGCCACTGCCAGGCTGTCAGCAGCACCTGGATGTACCAACACATCTCATTTGCTTGTCCATTCACAGTTTATACCCTCCCAGCTGAGCTTTTCCACTGTAAAATACTTGTGCACTGATCTACCCAGGCAGCAGGATCTATGCAAAGGGCAGACGGTATCCGCTCTTACTAGGGATTCAGTATGAAGCTGGCCTTGCACATTTCCAATTTTCATTTTTTTCTCCAAAAGCTCAATCTAGAAACTTATCACCACTTAAGGAGAGAACTGGAAGACTCATTCACTTTTTTTGCGCTCAGGAATTTAGAATTTTGTGATCAATTTAAAGCCATATAAAATCTTGTCCTTGGTCCCACTGCAAACACATTTTTTTGTAAAATCAGCAAAAATGTAACAAATGCAGGTTGCACATTCCACAAGACCATAAAAAATTGCAGATTTGCAAGAGAAACTGGTAGTAGAAAATACTTTGAAGAAGTTCAAGAATTACCTGGGGAGTAAGTTGTTGTTAATTCCTATTGAGTTTACATACTCAGTGGAATTCCAAGAAGGAAATTTTGTGGGAGTGAGACAATCCAAAACGTTACAAAATGAATAAAATCTTTGGGGTTTAGAGCTTTAACACACCACTAATAGCTGGAAGTCTGTCAGAGGTGTCTCCATAGGTAGCTGATTCTATAAACTGATGCTCTAGGCTTTATTACAATTTCATCTGGAAGATTCAACTATTTTCAGTGATTTTTCAGAGGAAATAATCATACTCACTTATGGCAAATACTTGGCTTCTAGGGAGCCAAATATCCAACTCCCTAAAACTCGTAAATCCTGACAGCAGCCTTACAAACATAGACTGCCCCAAGCCAAGTTAGGTACAGTCACATTGCTCCCACTTAGGTATTTAGCCTGCCCTTAATCACATATTCTCATTGTATCCAGCAGTTCTGATGAGCAGAAATGACAGCTCCACCTGAGTCCTGCAGGATGGAGACTGAGATAAACAGCTTATTAATGAAAGTAGAAAACAGCAACACTCATCTATTTTCACTCACAGATTACAAAGAAGCATTGATCCTAAGTGCACGTTAATGCTCTTATCAGCACGTTAATCGAGCTCTCCATTCAGATCTAGTTGGGGTCTGAAAGGGAAAAATTAACTGGAAAGCTTTTGTAATTTCATAAAACAAGAGCTGAATGCTGAGGGTTAAAAGGAAATAATTTACCAACCACGGTGCATTATTATTCTCAGGGATAGTGATTTTTAAAACTATGGGTCCTTACGGAAAAGTATTTTTCATAATAACTAATCCACTGCTCAGGAATATATTTCATAGCAGCATCCTCCCAAAGGCATTTACCAGGGGAAACATTCCAGCTCTGTCTGTACTATATTTGAAATAATGTTAATACCATCTCCTTGGCAGGGATACAAATGGACACAAGGTTTTTCCTCTGTTCTGCCTGTCTCCCCATGAGGGTTAACACTTACATAGGTCTTCCACCATCCGAACTACTTCTGTTATGTTATTTATGTTTTAATGAGTACAGACTCACAGGCCAACAGCAGGGATGTAAAGCATAAGGACCTGGCTACTTAGTGTACAGCAGACAAGTTAGTATCAATTGAGCTAAGAGAAATCCATAAATATGGTGAGGAACAGCAGGGCTTCAGCAACTTTTTGCTGGGTCAAGAAGAAATACTTCCAGAAGTAGCAACACTATCAACATCAGCCGGTGTACTTTAGCAACTCTTTCAGGTGCTACACAGTTTGAGTCAATTATTCAATTCAGACATCAGTACTTACATCACTGGAATAGCATTTAAACAAAGAGATGGTTGCCCCATGAAATGTAAACCCCTCGATCTGTTTGAGGACACAGACACTCCTTGTGCCAGGGGCCATCAGGGCATTGCAAGATCTGGGCAGGTGGCTGCTCCCAGCGATGCCGTCACCGACGGGACTGCTCGGTCACAGCAAGAGCACGCAGCCGACCGGGCCAGCCCCGTCCGTGCTGGCAACTCTCTGGGGCCGGGAGCTGTCAGCCGCCGCTTCTCCGGCGTACCTTCGGTTTGTTCCAGCTTCGGCCACATGGAACTGTAGATTGTGCTCTTAAGGAATTCAGCAGCTGAACTGAGAACAGAAGGACAGGCAGAGATGAGAGCTCTCCTCACCCTTCATCGGCACTGCAGCTTGCACAAGAGCAAGGCAAGCAGTGAGGAAAGGACAAGTTTTCAGAACTACAGCAGGAGTTCAGAGACTAAATCCTCTTCCCACACAACTTCAGAAGCCCTTTTGCTCACAATACCAATTCCCTGCACATTCCAAAAAAGTATTTCCTCTTGTCAAGCCCCTTTAGGAGTCCCACTCTCAAGAAAAACACACCAGCCATGAACTCGACAAGCTTTCTGGTATTTCCCCCTCTAGCTTATTTCTATCCCCATTATCTACTCCACAGAGGTTTTTTTTTTCTTCCACAAACACCTCTCCCCCTGCAGTGGAGGGACAGGCACACTCATGTATACTCACAGTTTGAAAACAGGGGGTTCTCACAACATTAAGAATTTGCAGCACCCAAAATTAATTAGTTCTATCATTCATTTGAAATAACATGTAGGTGAAGTGTCCCTGGTGTGTGAGAATCCCAGCCCTGGGCAGCAGATATAGAGCAACACGATCAGAACTGTCCCTCAGCATCACACGTAGCATCCAAGAGTTGTACTGCTTCAGTAACAAGTGGGAGGGGGAGGAGAAACAGTGGCAGCACAAGTTTCTTATCAGAACAAATCCTCCTGCAACCAGAGAAAAATTAGAGCTTTGCATTCACACCAATCTGGTCGCTTGAGTGTATCCATGGTAACCCCCATCCTTCAGAAATTCCAGTGTGCATCTACACACTGCTTTTACATTCCACTAACACACAAACAGAATTGAGAGCACTGGAGTGTCGGCTCCATTAATCTGCTTCTACTTCAGCTACACAAGTGCCTTAGGAGACAGAAAAGCTCCCCCACATCTACTCTTTAACCCAAATTCCTCCAGCATACAGCTGGAATTTCTGGATTACTCTGTTCTTTGACAACAGTATTTATTGTCCTGCACCAGGAGGATGAGCCCTGCAGGATTCTCAACAGTCTGAATGCATTGTTGAGCACGATTTACTAATGTCTGACTGATACATAAACTTCTGATTCTATCAAAAAGGGTGGAAATTATTTTATTATATCAATACCATGTTTTAAAATTCTTAGCAATAATATGGTATAGAGCATTTTCTTGAGAAATTTGACAACTTTAATAACCTTTCTAATCTGATTTAATCAAAGGTTTCTTAAAAGAAAGGGTTTTAATATGTGGACCTGAAAAAGAAAATTACATTGGCATTTTGGGTTTCCCTATGATAAATCAAAGTCTCCTGCTCACTTAGCTTGCTATTCTTAGATAACTTGCATGATTTCTTTTAATAGCATATCACCACACAAAAATCAGAATGAAAACCAATATCTGAAACAATAGCCTGTGAAAATTATGATGTTTAAATTACTCAATGAACAGGACTGGGGTATTGTTTCATTGGAACAGAACGGTGTGATTTCTTTGCAATGTCATTACAACTTTCAGTAATTGTGAAAGGAGAAAAGGATTTCTGCCCCTGAAGGACCTGACCCCTGCGCTGCCTTCCGTCCTCCCGCAGAGCCCGGCCGCTGTCCCGACAGCAGCATTCCCACCCCGCTCCTGCCCAAGGACCAGCGGCTGCCCTGCGCAGCACTCGCTGCCAAACGCCTGCCCACACCCCACTCTGCTTCTGCTGTTTGCTTCACCACAGCAAAATTCTCTTTATTTTAAACAAGCAAGCAGATTAATTCATGTTTAAAGTCAATAAACAAACAAAAATACAACCCCCAAAATCAACCCGCAGTGGATAAGGAACTGTTGTTCTTAAAGGAACTTGTTTTCCATCTTTGTTTTTGTGCTGCTCTTTATAATTCAAATTCAGAGCAGTGCCAGAAAATGGCAGGCATGTCCTTGGAACAACACATGCAAGGCGGGACTATTTTTATCAATAAAACATTTCCAGTGATATCTTTGGCAAGACTGGAGCACCAGTGTCCTGGAACCAGGTAAAACCAATGGAAAACTCCTCTAAATCTCATTTTGGCACCTTTGAAATCTCATTTATGTAGCCTTTTCTGGTGAAAACAGATGGAGTTAATTGCTGCTTTTTTAGTTACTATGTGAGGAAAACAGCTAAATTACCTTCAGAATGAGACCTGCATGTATGCAGAGAGCTAGCAGGAGCTCTCTGCAGAATACAAATGGAACTTGCCAAGCAACACTTGAATTTTTATATTGTATTTCATTCAAATGCCTAAAATTTGGAAAAAGCTTTTCTTGGGACGACTTTTGTTCAGTGAAGAAATTAGAGTTTTGCTATTTACGTAAATGCCAGTCATTTTCCAAAGCCATCTCTCTCTGCTCTAGAGTCCGACTGCCACAACAGCTGTCTAAAGCAGCTTTTCTTTCACCCAGCATGCTCCTACAACACCTACAGAAACTCGGAGAATGCAAGATGTAAAGCTTTTTATATTTACACTGTAAAAAGAAAAAAATGAACAACAGCTTCTTCTGCTTGGAAGAACAAAAAAGAAATCTTAGTAATCCTAAAGAAACTGAAGAAGCTGTAAAATTCTCCCCTGCCCTCTTCACACCTCTCCTTGGTAAGGACTTGCACAAAAAGATATAAACAGGGGAATATTATTGCTTCGGTATAGGGTTTACTAATATCTCACCTGCAAAGTCACAGCATCTGCATTCCTTATCAGAAAAGTACTGAGTTATTTTTCCCTTTCTTCACCTCTTTATTAAAACTCTAAATATCACCTTTGTGCACAGAACATTGGGGGAAATCAATCTGATGTCTGGAAAGTCAAGGCTTAGACATGGGAATGCTTCTGTCTTTCAAAGTTGTATTAAAACTAAGAGTAATAGAGCAAGACAAATTAAGAGAATATGAAAGGAAACAGAATAGAGGAAATCAGAAGATTTGGAAACATATTTTAATTACAGAGACTGCAAATAAGGTAAATGCAGGGCAGACTCAGGAGATTCAGCAATGTCTGAATTCTGACAGATTTTCAGATGGCTCAGACTCACTGTGCAGAAGGCAGTAAATATTTAATGGTGTTTATTTTGAGTGGTTTTACTTAGGTCTTCTGGGTTAGTAAAACCCAACACTGTGTTACAAACCAAGCCCATGTGATCACACACCCTGATGAGAGCCCAGACTGAGTCCATTCAATGACCAGCCCCACTGGCTTTAATGAGCCTTCGGTCAGAGTGCAGGGCTGCAAACCCCACAACTCCAGCCACCTCTCAAGTTTGTCCTCAAATATGTGGAAAAATTGATCCACACTTCTCCAGCAGTTTTTACTGGTTAAGTCAACAGACCTACGCAGGTAAATCACCTGTATCCTTCTGCCAGGTTAGAAACCCCAGCTGAAGAACCACAGCTAATCATCCATTGTCAGTTCATCCCAAAGTAATAGTTTTACAGAAGGAAATGAAGCATCCAGGTAAAATCGAGATGGCACAGTGGCAAACAGCCTCTCCCTGCCACAGCTCCCCTCTAGAATTTACACACCTGAGACCTCCATTGCAGTGGCTCTAGGCTTTAAGACTACTTGTTCTTCAAACCTTCTTCCCCATGAGCAATAACTTTATTTCCTTTGAAAACATGACAGACTGAACACTGGAAAAGTCAGGATGTTGAGCACGTGCTGCCACCCCACCTGGATTTACCATATTCTAGGGATGAGGCAGCCCTGATATTTGGAGTCAAGAAGGATTTTCTTCCCCACCAAACACTTGTCATGCTTTCTTGTTTTCCTGGGAGGAAAGCTGCATGGGGGCAGCAGGGTTTGTTCTTAGCTTTAAAGCTATTTGTGATTACTCAGTGTAATATCTGCTTTGGAACACTAAATATTCCCAGTAAACACTTGACAAACAATTCACATATAGAAATACATTTTAAAAATCAAAGAAAAAAGAGCAAAACTAAAATGTTTCACATTCCAGTTGAAACGATGAAAAGGTGACATGAGATGTTTCTGCCTCTACTCTGCAGACATCTCATTTTATCATCCTTGGCGGTGGTGAATCGGGCATTCGTACAGTTATTTCTTCTCTACTGAAGCCTTTCTGGAATACTCTCAGACGCAGACACTAGCCTTGCTAAGGTGGTAACATTTTATTCATATTCTCCTGTAAACAACAGCAAATTACCAGTGCATTTCCTTCCCACCAAATCACCTTAGCAACCCCTGTGAAACAGCTCCAACTTTCAGAGGAAGTTGGAATCTCACAGAGACCTGCAAAGCCTCCAAAGGGAAAACAGCACCTCTGGTAAAAACAACAACAAAAGCTTTATGTTTTGCTACATGGAACCTTATAATCCTTAAAAGACAGAGACTGCCGTTTTGAAAAGGAAGTGGTTCAATGCAAAGGTGCAAACATTCCCTTTCAGAGCAAAACCTGCCCAGGACACAGTGCTGCCATTGGCTCCTGCCCAACACAGCTGTAGCCTGAGCCAGGACAGTGATGGCAACACTGATCAAACATCACCAGCGGTAACTTCCCTGTCTCAGCTCCTGGTGGGAGCTGGTCACACATCTGGCAGAAGAACAACATTTTTTGCTTGAGGGAAACTGAATCTGAGCTGGAGTCAAACCAATGTTTTTCAGAACTTCTCATGGATTGGGAATGCTAAGAAAATTCAGCAGGAAGAACATGCATATGCATGTGTGCTTCCTGGCGTCTCAGTGAGATGTATGCTTTTCCCAATTTCCTGTAAGTAAGAGATCCCAGATTCTCTTTTCTCCTTCTTTTTCTCCACTATCAGCTTCAGGAATTCTTGGATACTTTGCTAGACCTCAAGCCCGCCTGCAGCTGATTGTTGCTACTCAATTGCCACCGATTCCAGCCACTGTGTGGCTGGGGTTAACCAGTATCCCTATTAGGCAGCTGAAATTCCAAAAATGTTATTTTACAGGATTTTTAAAGAACCCAAGTCCTGTGGCATTGTAAGGCACTTCCTTTCCTGACACCTTCAAAGATCAACCCTGATTATTTTTAACTGCAATTTTCCTCTATTACATATCATCCAGGAATCTCACAGATGAAACCCAAGAGGGGCTGCTCCCCGTGAGACAAAACCCAGACCCTCACACACCTCACTTCCACCTCAGGCAACAAGGCTGCATTACATTTTTACCAACTTATATAGAAACACTGTATTTCCACCAGAATATTCCAGCCTGGAATACTCAGACAGCTGGCTAGTGCTTGTGATTTGAACGTGAGCCCTCGTGTGCCTTGTCTGCTGTAAGCGTGAGGGGCCGAGGTGGGGAACAGTGGTTTAGTCCCAGATCCCCAGCACACACCGGGCAGGCTGCTGGGCTGGGCCTCCACGGCCAAACCCCTGACGCCTCACCTCTAATCAGTGCTGCCCCTCTGTCACAGCAGGAGCTCTACCAATAGGACTTTTAACTCAGACCAAAGCAGATCATGCTTTTAACTCTGACAATCTTTTGTCAGCAAGGTAGCTGTACCGCCAGAACACAACTCCAGGTTTGGCTTTTTGATCACAATTCTCTCAGCTCCTCGGGATAAAGAGGATGAAATCTGCAGGCCATGTCAAAAACACGAAGGCCAACTTTGTAATAAAACAATTCACTTCCAATACTTTGAGAACAATGAATATTTTTGAATTATGTGTAACAGGAGATGAGGTAGTGTTTGATTTACCTCTCAAATGAAATTCCAGGAAGGTGCATTTACAGATAGCTAAAAAGAGCTGCAATAATTCCACGAGACCATGCTCTACCTGAACACATCCGTTTGCTGTAAAGTTACGTACAACACGCTTTGAAAAGACGAGGTAGGGCAGCCTAATAGATCCGCTTCAATTACAGATCTAACTCAAAGCCTCTTTCTGCCCAGTTCTGAGCAGCACTTTGAAGTCACAAGGATGAAAGGGGGCTCAGCGTCTGACAGCCTGAGGGCTCTGGGTACAAATGAGCAAAAGATCTGACTCCTCATTGACCAGGGCCAGCATCTGCTGGAGGGATCCCCAGCTTTAAGGAAAAGGTCCCCTGCCCACTCCTTCTGTCTCATGCCCGGGTATGTAATGCTGCTTAGAACAAATTCTGAACCTGGATAACAAGAGATAGACCAAGGATGGGTAAAACAGGCCTAAAAATGAAATGAACTTAGAAAAAGCTTTATCTCTAAGAACATGGTAAATTTGCTAGATCAAAAAAAATGTCCACAATTGCATTCCCAAGGCCACAAGATATCCAATACCATTCAGTACCAGAACCAGTTTCTACCAGCACAGGCCAGGAGAATCAGGTTAACAATTCCCACAGCCATTTATAAAGCTGCCAGCCTAAACAATGGCTTTTTTAGTATCTCACCATCAATCTGAAATAACAGATCAGCTTATCTCCCATGGTTCACAAGCCTCAAAAAGAAGACAAAATTCAAGTCACTCAAAATCACCAAAGCTCTGTAGGCCATCAGTGGGATTTGGAAGTCTTTGGGTAGCCATGCACCTTGACTTCAGCACGTATTTTGTTACTGAACCACAATCACAAAGCTGAAACTAATAATCAGCATGGCCAGTTCAGACACACATGACCCCACATCCCTCTGCACAGATCCAGTACCCCCGGCTCACTCCAGCTGCTGAGCTGGGTATTGTTTGGTTTCTGAATAGTAATGGGGCCAGACCTCTCTGTGAATAAAAACGCATTTCTTGTGAGTCAAAACTACCAAAGGATTTTGTATCCCTCCCCCATCTTCTTTTCCCTAAATTCTGGAATGCAGAAATGCGTCATAATTGCTCTGAAAGCAGCAGAGGGAATACAGCAAGGAGGAAGTTGGTCTCTACATAATTCTATTCCTTTGCTTTTTGATCATGATCCAATGAACGAGTGTTGCCACAAAGACTCCCTGTTATCAGTGTGCAATTAAAACCTTCCCAGAAATGTATTCAGATTATATGTAGGCATTCATACTTAAGAGATAAAATCTTTGCCATGTACTTTAGAACCCCTGCATAAACATTCAGTAATTGTATTCCTTTCTAACAAGTGAGGTTTTGAGAAGGGGATAATTTTCTTCTAGTAACTAAATGGTACTAAATAATGTTATAAATACAACAGCTCATAATCCAACGCAGCTTTTACATTTTGTTGAGCAAGATCTACAGCAAACACATAAAATCAATCACTGAAGATGGCTGACAAATGCACAGGTGCTACACTCGCAGGATGGTTTGTATTGGTTGTGGGGTTTTGTGTTTCCAAGCAATCATTAGGTAGTTTTTCCTCTTAATTTGGATAGTTTCCTGGAGCACTTACAGCATGAGCACTACAACACTGTGCTAGGACAGGGCAATTAAAAAAAATAAAAAATAAAAAAGAGAAAATAAAAGACTCATCAGAAAAAGAATTTCTCTCCCTTCTTCTTCATCTCAGTTGTTTCTCCTCTTTTCAGCACCTAGCACTAGAAAAACATGGGAAGAGCACACAGCATAAATGATGACCAAACAATTCAGTTGTCCTCATGACTGGCAAGTTCACCTGCAGAAATAATTCCGCTGCTTCCCATTCTGCAGCTGTGAGCTCCCTGAGTGAGCTACCTGCAGGAGACCACGGATGGCTCACCACACTCACGGCTCCCCAGGAGCCCATCTGCAGCAAATCTGGAGCCTGACCTCAGAGTTTCACACTCAGTCTCATCCCCCACAGTGATTCTGTGGAAAAAAGCTCATTTACAGAAACTCTCAAAGAGAACGTTGGGAGAGTTATGCTTTTATGGGCAAGTTCACGTCTCCACAACTCAATTTACTGTTATGTGGAATTTGCTTTTTTTCATCTATTCCTTAAACTTATTTGGTTTTTACTTTTTACTCAGTAATTTAGGCTACAGAAGGGGACACACAGAAACTGTGGTGGGTTGAAAGTGCAGTTAGCTGAGGAACTCATTAGAAGTGCAATATGTGTAAATTTTCTGTGTCCGTGGTTATAATGTTTAAATAAATAAATTTTAAAAATTCATCAAGTATTGCACTCTGAAGTAGAAGCAATAAGCATGTTGTATGATATTGGAAATATAGTATGACTGCTGAGGTAATTTTAATCAGTCAGCTTTTAAGTTCTGCAAGGTATCTTGTGTTATTACAAACCTGTTATTTTTTGGTACATCAGACTGCAGAGGACTCATGGAATTCTTATTTACCTGAAGGGGAGTATCACCCCTCACAGCTCATCTACTTTTTGTGACAGTTTGGTGGCTGTGTGAGCTGGCATGCCTCGCCGGAAAACGAACGTGCTTGTAAAGAAGAACAGGAGGGCCAGCCATGCTTAGGTAGGGCAAACTGCACGGCCTGTGGGAGCAGGGCAAGCTGACGGGAGCTCGGGGTGATTTACACCGCACTATCGCAGCTCCACCCCGTGTCACACACGCTCCCCTCACAGCGCCGCCGCCATGTTAGCTCCCCTCAGCGTCCGCGCTCCCCCGACCGGCGCCGAACCTTCCCGAAAGCGGCAGAAAGGCGGCAGAAAGCGCCAATCACCGCGCGGCGCGGGAACGCCGCACCAATCACCGCGCGGCGCGGGAACGCCGCACCAATCGGAGTGCAGTATTCCCCCACAGCGGCGGCGCTCTGAGGGTCGGACGTGCTGAGGGCTCGGCATGATGGGCTCCAGAGCGAAGCCCGGAGCTGTTGCTTGCCAGGTGAAGATGTCACCAAATAGCACCAAGTGTTGCTAAGGGCTGATCTGCTGTTTACATGTGCCTGAGCTGTGTGGCCCCTGCCAGTGTCCCACAGGCACCTGTGATAGCAGCGTCACCAACACCCATCTGAATAAAGGTCATTAATGTGTCTCAGCTTCCCAGTGGCGTCCAGATACTGTACTATAAAGTTCACAAAGACAATTGTGTTTACTTACATTGCCAGCTAAAAATCTATGTGGATTTATCTCTGGTTGTTAAAACTTTCCTTCTTGAGGAAATGACTGGTAAATGACAAAAGGGACAGCATTGTTTACATCTGTTTACTCTGATGAACTTACACTGCTAAGTAACTAACTCCCATTAATTACACAGTGATACCTGTTCCTGAACACAGGCACCTGCTGAGAGAGTCACAAACGGGTCTGGGTTAAATGAGGGGGGAGGCAGATTTTTATAGCCATTGCTTCTGTTTCCTATGTGGGAATCTGCTTATAAATCACCTTGTTTGTAGCAATGTGGATGGATGGAAAACAAGGGTGGACTCAGGCCTAGGCTGAAGTTCAGACTTCCTTTCATGCAGAGGAACAAACGGCAGCATTTTCTAGTGGCTGTATATTAATGTATGCTACTGATAAATAGAAAAGTAGAGCCTGCACAATCTGGAAGTGATAACTGCTTTTCACACAACAAGCAATTTCCATTTTTTATTAGTCAGATCTTCTCACACTTTCCCTCATTAGTTCACCACACGATCATTGATTTTATTGCTGCAAGCTTGTCTTAATTGTGCTAAAACAAACATTTGGGTATGAGGGACCCTCACAGTAACCACTTCCTCCAGTCTGTGTTTCCTTAACCTCCTTGCCACAACCATGTTCCAGAATTTGCTTTCTGCAGTGCCTGTGCTGGGACTTTTCAAAATGGAAAGCATCTTATACTTTTCAAAGTGTATGGCAAATGTATGATGCATTAAATTTAATGATTGAGTTTGTGCTTTCATTTTAATCTATTACTGGAGTTGACACTCTGATGGAAAGTACTCAATACAAAATCTAAGTGTTTGGTGGGCACCGTTCTTCCTACCTGCCTCAGGAACTTGAGGCAAAGTTCCATGTTCCACCTCTGCTCACAGCTGAGTCCTGGAAAGATCCTTCTCTGTGCTTTCCATTACCAGTGACATTCCTGTCAGTGATCCGAATATTTCACATGTTAGCACAGACTCATGCAGGAGTGGAGAGCAGGAGAACGGTGCAGAATCATCCTGAGTAAAACACCTTCCTCCACTTGGTCTCATTCAGCACACCCTTAAGAAGGCACCTTGCACAAAGCGAAAGCTCTTCAGATTCTCTTCTCTGTGCTTTTAGGATATTTGGGGGAAAAAATAATTGTAAAATGAAACAAAAATATTGATAATCCTTTTTCAGCTTAATGTGAAATAAAATTACTGAAATACATTTTTGAATGTGTTTCTCTGAAGCTTCTGTGGCGTGCTCTGTTGTGGAGCAATTGCAGGCTGCTCCTCTCTGTTCCTGTGCCTCCCACATTTCTTTACTTCCTTGAATTGACTTCTCTTTGTTTTACTTCTTGCTCAGATCCCCAAAGGATCCTGATTTATATCTTAATCATCTTTTCTACTTCCTTCGTTGAATGATTTGTTGTCCATTCAGCTGGGCCCCCAAATCCCACTGCTTCCCCCACCAGTCCCCTCAGTCCCCCGCTTTGTCCCTGCTCCTCTCCTGCTCCTGGCTCACACCCGCTGTCCTTTTCCTGACCTGAGTTTGTAACCTCTCAGTCAGCCATGACTCCGCTTTCTCAATGTCTTTTTACCACCAGGCTTTAGCTAATTCCCACCCTTACTCTTTAACATCATCTCTCAAAAATTTTTCCTCTTAAACTTCATTGCCAAAATGATCCATGCGGCGTTAATTTTGTGGCTCATTCCCTGCACCTCCCTTCCGATGGGAACTTGGCCATACCATCTCTTCTCTTTCAGTGCACCCAAATGCAGCTGCAAAATTATTTTGGTTTTGTGCCCTTCTCTGTTGTGGTTTCTTGACTTCCCTCAAAGAAGCAGCAAGATTCTGTTTGCTGGTTAGGCCTTACCTTTTATTTCCTGTCTTGTAAAGTACTGCAAAATAAAGTGAAAAAAAGGAGATTGAGCAACACACCCATGGGTACACACTGTGAAATCCCTGTCCTTAGCCAGTGTGGCTGCTCCTAGGCAGCATGACAGCCATCCATCATACCAGTGTTCCAGCACAGGCGTGAGAGGGAAATACCCAGAGGCAGCAAAACTCCACAATAAACCCTCTTAGTTTCATCAGGAAAACGGGGGCGGGGGGGGGGGGGGGGGGGAGAACCTTCTTTTTCTATCAAATATGTTAGTTTTAATCTTTTTTATTAATTCCAGTTTATTCTCTGAAAAAAAAATCAAAATGTATAATTGAAAACCATTGAAATTAAATATTAGTCCTTAGAAATACTTCTCTGCCAAACTCTTTCGTTTATTCAACTTAATCCAAACCCAAATTTTTGGTTCCACAAACTGTTCACATAAGCCTATCCAGAGTCAGATTCTCCAAGGATGTTTCCTGTGATTGTTGCTGTGAAGAGACTCATGCTCAAAGGCGTGGGAGTCAGGCACAGGTGGGAGTGCAGTGCATTCTCATCTTGAGGTATTCACATTTCATTTGGAGTGGGAAACAGACTGAGGAAAGGGAGGTGCAGTGTTTGGGTCTCGGTACTGCTGAGTTGTTACCTTGTTGCCGTCAGCCAGAATAATACATTCATGTATGTGTGATCAAGGGAAACAGCTCCTGCAAATCCCACCGAGGCACTTCCCAGGGAATTGTCAGTCCTAGGCCGACTCTCAGTTCCTCTCCCACTTCCCGTGCACTGTAGCACACACTGTCAGGCCTGCTGCCTTCCCGAGTTCCCGCCTGGCTCCGGGAGCTGTTCAGCGGGCGCACAGGGCCGGCCGGAGGGCAGGGATGCTGAACCCACTGATTCCACCTCCTACCCATCCGGCTCTACCGCCCCGGTTCAACGCCACAGAACTATGAGCAAAGAGCGGAAAAGGAAGAATCAGCTGGAGCAACTGCTTGAGAATTAGTGGGAGGTCAAACGTACAGACCCACAGGTGCAGGATGTACACAGCTCAAATCTGGGACTGTCGCTGAGCACTTGTAGTAGAAGGAATCTGTCAGCAATAGGCTTTTATACATTGAAATCATTGTTAGGGATTTTGTCCCTTATTTCAAATATATTTAGTCTTCCAAATACTCTGCCCCCTTCCAGATTTATCTTCAGCCCTTTCGGAGACGTTTAGAGTAGCTCGACAGCTTGTCCAAGTTCAATACAACACCTGATAACCCTTTGTGTAACCAACAGACCTTTCTTTATTCTGCCCTTGACTTACACACAATTTTAGTCTACCACCCATTCTTCCCAATAAGCCATCTTTTTTCCGCCATAGCCGTAGGTGTGAACAGCATTTGGTGCTTTTCAGGTGTTTCTGCAAGGCCCAGCAATGACCACAGCTGAGGTGTTCTCTGCCGACTGTTACGCTCCTTCCTTTGTGCAGCCCTGACACATCCCTACAGGCCATAAGACATTCCTGTTAAGTTGTCCATTTTAAAGCTCTGTGCAGCTCTCCTGTCACCTCTGGCAACACAAAATGTTCCCAGCAGCATTTGTTTGTTTTCTTGAAATAATTTGATTTGCAGTTGCTTCCCAATACATTTCCCCTGCTTCGCATATTGCTTTGTCTGTGCCTATTAGGCTCTTCAGTTTCAAGGAATTTCTAAACTATTCTTAGTCCTAAATAATGTTAGACTCAATTTGAACCACGAGCCAGTATTTCATGGGGAATTACACATAAATCAACAACACCTGTCTTCATAAAAGAAATTTAAGAGGTTTTGTTCATACTCATTTCTTTTGTGTCTGAAGAAGAAAGCACAGCCATAAACCAAAGGCTGTTCAGCAAGGATTATTTCCAGTAACATTAAAATTATTTACAACAGTATTTACAATAAACCTGATAGAATTTTTCTTTACATGTAAATGAATGAACCCTCCAGAAACAACCACAATGTATGTAACTCCCTCTCTCACATGCACTTCATCCTCATCAATCCCAGGATTGTTTCTGTTACAGAGTTAAAGAGCCAAAACTAATCAGAATTTTTCTCAGCAGGATTTTAAGTCAACACCATTTAAATCAAACTATACTACCAAAAAAAAACCCCAAAAAACAAAAAAACTCCACAAAACCCCCCAAAACAACACAAACAAACAAACAAAAAACCCAAAACAAACAACCACAAAAAAAGATAAAGAAACAAACAAACAAACAAAACCACAGAAAACCCACCACACTTTTGTACTATTTATGCTTTGAAATTCTTGTGACAGGGGTAGACATTTTAGTTTGATAAGAATCAACAACAGAAACTTTCTTTTTTGGAATGTTTTTAAGAACCCATGGATTTTCAAAGTTTTGAGGTTTCACGGGAAGTGTGAGGTATTTTAGATAAATTTAATGCTGTTTCACCACCAGAAATGACATTTTCTAATGAAAAAAGCTTGTTTGATTTCAAATGTTGGCTACTAGAAATATTACAGCTTAATTCTTTTGAATTCCAAACAGACAAAATCTCTATTAAAATGCTCTTTAACAAAAAATACATTTTAATTTGAAAAGGGCTGCAAATATTTTTAATTCCATAAAAGGGATAATAATTTTCTTAAACTGTTATTTCTTATAAAAATAACCCTTTGTCTATGTATTATTCTCTTATGTTGTTCTCCATCAGATCCCTCTTGCATTGAGGTAGGAATTTGCATAAAGGAACATATACTTTGTTATACAGTAAGCATGAATATTAGCAAACTTGTACCTCCTTCTGCCTTATATACCCATGTTTTATTCAGAAGTGCTTGGGGTTTATTATGTTTAAAGTGAAAGATTATTCAGAAAAGCTTTGAGCACAAAAACCAGCCTCACTGGGCTTTTTTTGGCATTCACAGTGCATTTTGAAACAGCAATATTGTCTAGAGACTTTTATAGCCTTTCAAACATTTTAGGAACAATTAAACACTTCTTTCTTAGCCTAAAATCCTTCTTGCTGCACTCAGCTGTGAGACTGCCGAGGTCTCTGTTCTCAACACCACGACTGTGGCTGTGGGCAGCGATTAATCTGTGGGTAAACCTGGCTCACGCGAGGCGGCCTGTGCTGGCTGATCACTGCTCTTCATCCTGCCGGGCTCCTTCTGGCCTTCCAGCTGTTTCAGGGTGTTTTCCAGGGACCTGGAAGCAGCTGATCTGCAGCAGCACGCTCTGGTCCCTCACTGGCACTGGAGGGAACCTTGCTGGGAAGCATGGAGAACATCAATGCCCTGCTGTCATTCCTTTCAAAAGGATGAACCCTCTCTGCCAGGCCCAACACTTCACACTTACGGCCTTCAAGTTCCCTGGCCCGGTTCTTAGCTCGCAGTGCAGGGATGGGGTGGATACTCCTCCTGTCCTCCAGGGCTCACAGACCTTGGATTGAATTCCTTAACCTCTTGGCATTGTGTCCGATGTCCCATTACAATAAACCAGTGTTGAGAATAGTATCAGAGATGAGGTAATGTTATTTACCTCGGCCGGAAGGAAGGTTTTCCTGTTTGTGTCTGAAGTCCACTGGCAACATCCCCACAGGGGTATGGAAAAGTGATGCTGGGCACGCACTGCAGACAGTTGGTGAAAGGCTGAGCCAGGCAGGAGTCCTGGAGTTAGAGAAGTTGTGGAAAGAATTGCTAATAAGAGAAGAGTTTGTTGGATTTTTATCCTTTCTTCTTTTGAATGTACACATAGCAAACAATGGGATTCACTAAAGCAGGGGCACACAGCTCCATGGGAGGAGATAACACAGTCAGCTGATGTGGTACATGCTTTAGCCATGGAAGCATCCTGAGAGGGGTTATTTGTGTGTGAAACGAGCTCAAATAGAGCTCACAGGAGAGGAAATCAGAGGATTGAAAATGCATTGAGAAAATAAATGATAAAATAATTAAGATGCAGCAGCAAAGCGAATGAGGATGATGTACAGAAACCTCAGGAACTGCATCCTAGGAAGAAGGATCATCTACAGAAACATCATCACAAGAAAACAGCAGCTTGATCATGAGCACATTGCACATTTAAATGAAAACCTAATTTAAAATAATAAGCAAACACGTGCCCATAATTAAATACTCCATAAGGGAACATTTTTGAGAAGTTCAGGGGAGCAGTGAGTGGACTCAGCAGAGAGTTACACAGGGAGGAAACTCCACATTTTTATATTCTAGTAATCTCAGATGCAAAAAATGCTCTATAACTTTGTTCCAAAAGGGGCGCTGGGCTGGGCAGAGCTGCTGGAGAGGCTCCGGAGCCCGACTGGCCAGCCAGCACAGACAGCCACGCAGTGCCCAGCTAACAGCATCTCCTGCCACACACAAAACAGCTTGGACTGGAAATCCAGCAAAGGACTGGCTGCTTATTTAACATTCCGAATTTTACCTAAGCCTGGGAAGATAGCTTCAATTAAATAGTTTTTACCTAAATGTGGAAAATGCATCTTTCAGCAGTGTTTTCTATGGCAAAACTCACTAATACGGAGTTGGGACGTGCTCCTGCTGCAGCCAGCGACACATTTCCCATCCGGTTCTTGCTGTCACAGGAGCACACTGAGGGGACAGCCCTCTGACTTCCACCAGCAGAAACACGGCTGTTTTACACACCATGAATCCACCTGTCTCAGGCTGCCAGATCTCCAAGCCTGTTTCTGAGTGCTGTCTAATTTATGAGATTCCCAGTTAACATGACTGGAAATAAAAGACAGGAAGGATGTTCTGAGGGACTCAGCTTTACCCAGTTCTGCTCCCATTGGCTTTGTCAAGGAGAATTTGAAAACCTAGCAGGCAGTGTAAAAGCACCACACCTGGGTGTCCCCAGCGTGCCATCCAAGCTGATCTGGGCACACACAGTTCGCAGGGAACATTTGCGGTGTGGCTGTCAAAAGGAAAAACTGAGATTTAAAAAAATTTAAGGGAATGCAGTGGGAGGACAGGATGACACACACATCCTGCAGATACTCAAATTGCAATATTCAGACAACCTCAGATTAAATCCCAAAACTGAATAGCGACCAAGTCACGTTTTTGATGAAGTACAGTTGGAGATGTACATCTTTATTCTGGCTCGAGAGCTAATTACATCCTCCAAACTGTCTAAATGCAGCCAAATGGGGTCTCTAATTACCATGCAGTCATTGGCTTCCCAAACTCTCTTGGACGAAAATAAAACCTAAATCCTGAAACACTGGAACAAAGAGGAAAAGGGCATTGAATTGTAAAGCTGTTTCACCTGGGTTTCTACACTAACATAAAAAGAAATGAAAATTAGAAATGTACATATTCTTCCTATCTGTGCAAGCAGCCGGCACCCGAGCACTTCAGGCGCCACCTCTCAGGATGGGGAGTGACATGGAACCAATTTATGTCACCCAAATGACTGGCCACTGACAGGATCTATCTGTCAGGTACACCTTTAGGGCTGGGACAAGCACTGTCAGCTTAATTAGCAGCTTTCTCCACATGGAAAACAGTGGAGTTCCAGTCAGACCATGCTATTTGTGAACTTCTGGGGTTTTAGCAGCAGTGTAACAAGACAAAAGAGCTACTTGAAAGAAAAAGGTGTCAAGAAGACGTTCAAATCATCACAGGAAGTTTGAAGCATTTCTCACTATTTCCAGATGCACTGGGAAATGATCCAACTCACCCAGTGCCCAACAAATACTTACATTGGTGAAGATGAAGGTTTTTTTAGAAAATAAGCATAATAAAAATAAGTATTTAAGCAAAAGGAACTGTGCTTCAACAACAGTTGCTATTATTGTTGGTGTTCATTCGTTTTAGCCTTTCAAACAACAGTAGTGGAGCTCCCACCTTTCTCTTTGGTTTGGTTAATGACATGTCATGAAGATATTGTAGAATAATTGTGAACTATTTATTAGCACTCTGAATCAACAAACTTCAGTCAAATTGACATCCAAGACCTGACAGACAGTCTCACACATAAGTACACCTTTCATAGGCACATCTCTGGCTTATGAAAGGGACTGACAAATAAGTCTCAGGGGAGAGTTCTTGAACCAAAAGGAACCACAGATCTGATTTTAAGAGATTTGAGATGACAGATGGCATTCTTCCTGTTCTAATGTTAGTTTGCATTTGTTGAAAATTATGAAAAATTAGAAGAGGTGCTACAAGCCAAGCAGTCTGACTTAAAAATGGAAATAGAATCCTTTCTTTAGTGATTAGGCTGGAGTTTGCATTGCTGCAAAGAGGAACGGAGTATTTTTAACTGAAGAGCACTGAATTTTATTGCTGGTCCTCTGTTGAACCATCCTGCACATGATGGAAAGGGGCATCCACACAAAATATTGAATTCAATATTAATTCAAATATTACTCAGCTGGTAGAAAATAGAAATGTAATTGGAAGTTTGTTAAGATTTCTAGGTTTAATGTGTAAAGACAAATCAAGCATCAGGACAGCCTGACCTAATTCTAAACACTTTGGGGTCCAGCTGCCTCACGGTCTGCCTTGTGAAGAAGTTCATCAGCATTCATTAATCTTTGTTTACCTTACCCATCCTTGTAACCGGAATGCCTGAGGTGAGGAAAGCAGAGTGTCTATAAATGCCTGGTGGACTTAAATACAAAAATTCTTTCTCCCATTTGTGCCCAGTGAAAACCAGAAATGATGGAAGACATTAAACTCTCGCCTGTATCAAGAATCAAATCCTTTTTCCATTACTGCAGAAAATTTTGTGACCAAGGAGATGCAGAGAGTTCCCAAGAGCAGGGGCAGTCCCTGACAACAAAGAGTACAGACAGTATTTGGCCTTTAATAAACAGATTTTTCATTCTCTGGGGAGAGCTGTGGGTGTGTAACAGTGAGCATGAGGCATGAGCAGAGACTTGGGCAATGCAGAATGTATCTTCTACTTATTCCAGGGACTTAGTACAGTATACAGGAATCAGTGTGTAAAACACTGACCTTGAAGATTATTGCTATTTAAAACCAGGAGTGAGAAGGCTCCTGACACAGATGTAACCCACCCACCTGCAACTGCAGGTGATGATGAATCCCAGCTCAACAGCCTATTGAACACCAGGGGAGTGCTTTCCACTCTGTCAGACCATGGGATGAAGTTTGCCATGGTTTGCATACTCATGGGGACTTCTGAGAGCCAGGAGCATCATCATCAGTCTGTCTCATTTTCTGTAACAGCCTTCCAAAGTCTTCAGTCAGGCTGAGGAAAACACAAACCTGACACCCCCAACCAACACAAGGAGAGAAGGCTGTCGGAGCAATCCACACTCTGTTCTTGTGCTGGGAGAGAGCTCTTGCATTAGTGGGGTCTAGAAAAATAATTGCCCAGCCTTGGCTGGTGGGCATTTGATCATTTTCTGCTTGGAAAGACAAGCGAAAAATGCTCCCTTCCGACATTCAATTAGGAGAACTGTTTGGTGTCAAAGCGCCGAGGGAATTTTAAGGGACCAGTTATTGCTGCTTTATGCATAATTCTGAATTTACTGCTCTAATGAGCCCTTCTCTATATCATCCGTGACTGTCACTCAGCTCGGTGAAAATGGCTTGGCCTGACAAATCCTGTTAAGCCTCAGAAATTAAATGAGATCTGAAAATGCCCGAGTCCACACCCGTCGCACCACATGGTGCTTTGATCAGCTGTGTTAGTCAAGCAGGCTTGGAGGCGAGCCAGCAAACCCAGGGCTACCACCCGGGATGGTCAGGAGCCACTCCCTGGCCCAAGGATGGCAGGTGCTCCACACTCCTTGGGATCGTCCCCGAAACAGAGAACAGACACAAGCTAATGGAGCAGAGGTCATTCCATTCATTTATTCTCCAGATGTAACTGCCAGGTAAGAGAGAGAGTTGCAGGATCTCTGTAGAGCTGTTTACATTCCTTAGCTCTACCCTACAAAAGCCTTTTCCATACAGCCCATCAGCAGAAGTGCTGGCCCATCTTCATCTTCCACTGGCCAGCTGCAAATAGAAAATTTAAAAAAACAGTATTTGGTGGGGGGGGGAAGTAATGGACAGCGTGACTGGTGGTATTGCCATGTCTGTGATGGTCAGGCAGGGAAAGCTGGAGTTGAGGGGGAACATTCAGATAGAGTTTTGGATTAAAGACCTTTCTTTAGATTCCTCAAATCAAAGCATGTTTCCAGGAATTGATTCTGACAGCTATGTTTTTAATAATTTATTTTAACTAAAAGATCTCTAATGGTAGACAAAAAACAGCAGTAGGGCCATGAAAAAATTACCTAAAGGAAAATACAAGGGGAGGTTGAATCCTGTAGTGTTGATTTGAGAGCTGCAAAATAGAAACTGACCATTGAGTATTTTCTTGCATATCGTAAGTAGACCAGGAGCACAAATACCATGAGAAAAACTAGAAATTCACCTTGAGGTGATTCCATACGGATCAACTGAAACTGTAACGAGCTCATGGCAACTGCAGGGACAACCCATCTGAAGGCTGGCAGAGAAAGAATGCCAGAGCCCCACAAGATGCCCCAAATCCTCAAGACTCACCTGCTTCCAGGTGTCCAAACCCCAGTCCCTGCCAGTCTCCTCAGAGCGGCCAAGGGGCCAGTTTGCACCGGAAGACAACAATGGTGAATGGAAAGTTCATCTGTCTCACGGCTTTCCTCTATCTGATACCCCCTACAGCCATGGCAAGCATTTCTTTTCAGTCAGAAAGCTCCTGCTGGGCTCACCGGGTGAGAATCCCTGGCCATCACACCTCTCCCCATCACTTCCACCCAACAGCTCCCCTCCCCGCCCAGCTGTCAGATTTAATCTGCTCCCATGTGGGAACTGCCCTGCTAGTACCTCTTTTCAATTTCAGTCAGGCTGAGTTAAGAAGATGGACTTTGAAGGCTGCCGGGCAGCGTTCCCGGGTGAGACACTCGGAGCAGTGAGGAAGAGCCGGGTGCGGGGGTGCCTCGGGAGTGGGGGCAGCTGCGTGTCTGCAGACAGAGCTCAGGGGCAGATGGAAAGGTCGTGCAGAGCACCAGTGACATGCTCCGGCATGTGATTCTCATATGAGTTCAGTGGTTTGATGTGGGGACTGAGCACAAGTCAGCATTTATTCCAGATGACAATCATTCATCGCAGAGTTGTCAGTCAGAAACACTGACTGCCGGAGAGACACCACTCCTGGTTCAGCTGCTCTGGCAGAGCCCCCCCGTGCAACTGCAACAGAACAACCATCTCACCACCCCTGTGGCATCATTCTGTTTCTAACCCCAACAGCTCCACAGACTCGAGTTCTCAGTGCAGCCACAGAGGCACGCAGGTACTTCTTCCCAACAGGGTGTAGCTCTTACTTACTGTAGCATTAACCCATCAGGACTAAGCTCTGCAGTTGGGTTTCCACATCAGGATGTCCCTGCACTCAGGCAGTCTGCAAACAGCTCTCCAGAGAGGGAGTCACTGCCCTTGGCGCCTGCGAGCCCCATGGCTGAGCCCAGGGCCCCTGCAGAGCTGGGCTTTGATGGGGAGGATCGGAGTGGTCACAGAGCAGCTCACTGGAGGGGACCAGAGGTGCTCACCTGCGTGACACTTGGGCAGAGGAGGTGCCAGGTTCACCAGAGCAGCTAATCCTGGAGCAGATCCACATCCACACATCAGCGCTGCTGCGCTTATGTACCAGCCTCTGTGCTTTGTCCCACGTGGCCACCCACAACAGATGTGTAAACATGAAAAGAACCTACACGACCCAGCCTCTGCAAAGGCAGACTGTGGCACAGCAAAAGGGCACAGCAATCCTGCAAGGGGGGAGGGAAACCTGGGAGAGTCCGGCGAGACACGTTATTCATTTGTTGTACATTCTGCAATAAATCAGAAGAGAAGCCAAAACAAACTCCCAGTGGCCTCATTTCCATCCCTGCTCCTTTGGGAAAGCAGCTGTCTTGGAAAAGAAAAGCCTCGCTCTTTACTGATGGCGAATGTGCTCAATGTGATATGCAGCCATCGTTCTTGCCGTGATTGCAGGGCCCCGTTTGTGACCCCGGCAGCAGCCAGCCAAGTGCACGAGCAGCAGCGAGCATCAGCACCCGCGGCAGGACAGGAAACCTCCGCCGGAGCCGCCCTTCCTGCCTGCGCGCCCCGGCCAAGTCCCACACCCCCGGGGCGGGCAGCTCGCTCAGCACCGTGAACGCTGAACCAAGCACTCTGCAACTAAATTTAGAGCTTCTCATCTCACACAACCACTTTGCAAAATCTCTGAAAAGCTGCCGCCCTTGTAAGTCAAAGCGTGAGCAACACATGGAAGGAAAACCACACAGATTTCTTCTTCCATAACATTTCTCTAATCCTGGACTTTACCTTGACTCAAAAGAAATGAGTGAGGCCCAGGCTGACACAGCCCGTTTTGACCCCTGAAGCCCACTATTTAGTTCAGCATGTGCAAAGACCTGCCAGCCTCTGAAACCACAAAGCTGTGTCCGAGTGTTACAACATGCTGAAAGCCTGCAACAGTGAAGCTGACACAGCAAACGAGAGATTTTGGGACAACATCTGGGTCCCCTGACGCAGGGCAAGTTTCTCTGAAGAGAACCCAGATCTACACATTTAACCATGTATTCTCTTAGATATTTTTTCTGTTACAAAGATCAAAAAGGCAGCACAACCCCCAGCACATCACCTCTAGCAAGCAAACTTCAACACAGTTAGCTGTGACCGAGAGTTTTTCTTCATAATGAATGTTGCATTTCTTGGAACTACAGAAAGCCACCCATCCCTGGGAGCTGCTTCTCCATGTGCCAGGTGAGGGATTATGTTTGGGAATTTCCTACTGCCAGACCCAGCTCAAACAGGACTGACCTGCCAGGGACGTTTGGTCACAGCCACCTTCTTCCACGCTGTGGAAGAGCTGCGCAGAGCAGCCTTGCACAGAGTGCCTGGAAAGTGTTCTTCCCACCAGTAATAAAGTCCCACCTAAACCAACCCCTGGAACAGCCCCTCAGGCTGTGCCCTCCAGCCTCGTACACGGCTCCAGGCATGAGAATGGAACCATTCAATCCAGCTCGAGGCTCCAACCCGTGGGGCTGTTGACAGCACAGAGAACACCAGGTCCTGCTCGCATGGCAGACTGGCAACGTTCTCATTCCTCTCTTTATGTTTTCTCTTTGTTTTACAATGGTATCATTTAGGATCTATTTTTATTCAAATCCCCAGTGAGACCTATTGAGGTCTGTAAAGCCCAACTGGAAACTCTTTAGCTCAGCCAGGAGCATTACAGGCAAAAAAGTAAACAAGCTATGAGGGTCTATTTTTCTTGGCTATTTACCCTACTGCTGTTAGGACTTACAGGCAGACTGAACAGTCACATCTTTTTCCTATTCCAGCTTTTTCCAGGCTGATTTGCTAGATAATCCAAGAAGCAAGTCTCGGAGTTACCATAATTAGGCGTACTCTGAACTCCCACCAGCTGACAGACACAAAGACACCATCAGCCAGAACAACGGCCATGCCATTCATGTTTGGTTGTTGGTTTTGTGTGTGTGTGACTAAAAACTACTGGGCACACTTGTTAATCACAGAATCTCAGGATGGTTCGGGTTGGAAGGGACCTTAAGGCCCATCTCATTCCACCCCCTGACATGGGCAGGGACACCTTCCACTCTCCCAGGTTGCTCCAAGCCCTGTCCAACTTGGCCTTGGACATTTCCAGGGATCCTGAATGAGAGCTGCCTCATCTGCTGCATTTCTGTTCTCTAGACCAACCCTCCCTCTCCTCCTCCTGTACCTTCCTGCTGTTTTCCTGCAGCAGCAGCCTGTTCCTGCTATCAGCCCCCTCCTGTCTCCAAGAGTCTCACAGCCCCGGCTGCCGTGGGAAGCGCGGAGCATCCAGGGTCAGCTGCAATTAAGACACTCTCAGTGTTCATGTGCAGGCCAGCTGTAATGGCAAGTACTGTGACTTTTTATCCAGTCTGTGCAAGTGTAAATCAGCCTTCCCTCACCTTTCCATTCTCTTAAGAAAATCAATGCCTTTACCAATATTTCTGGGAATCATTCATGTTTTAGCTGTTGATAGTATGGCATTGAAAAAATTATTGATCAGTAATAAAATTACCTGAGATCCTATGCAACCAATTGAGACAAGCTATAAAAATTCCCCAGCCCCACCCCACAGGACAGGAGCTGGTGGGTCCAGGACACTTCAAGGTACTGAGAAAGACCCCACTGGGGTCTGATCAGATGTGGGAAAGACCAAACCAGTCCCATGCTGAGGTCTGTGACAAAAGCCCCATCCCAGACAGGCAGCAGGGACAGCACAACTGCTCAGGGAAGCCCCACAAAAATATTATTGAGGAGAAAGCCTGAGTTTGGGTTGAAAAGGAATAGGGGCAGCTTAGAATAAAGATCAGCTTTGCTAAAATAAAGAAGAAAGGCACTGCTTTCACCACGCTTCTCTCCCGCCCTTATTTGCATTTTCTGGTGCCAGCTCCCTGCTACAGCATGGGAACAGTCGGACCAAGTGATGGATCTGCAGGTTTCTATGGTGATCAGCACAGAAACTGCCTGCCCAGCCGTGTGTGAAGGGAAGCATCCATGTCAGAAACTGCAGATTGTATGGTGAGAGAAAGCCCTGCTCTGGACTGGGGTGTTGGGGTTATGCTGCAGTGGCCCAGAGCTCGCTCACCGACCTGGGGATGTCTGTGCAGGACAGCGTGGGCAGGTGAGAACTCACAAGGGGACAAAAAACCCTAATGAAATACTAAGGATTACCACTGAATAATTATACAACATCATTTAAAAACACTGATACACACAAAGTACATAATATTTCTAAATGCCTGAAGTACCAATTTCCTCTTGTCCTGTCCCTGTTCCCTGGGAGCAGAGCCTGACCCCCACCTGGCTGCCCCCTCCTGTCAGGGAGTTGTGGAGAGTGAGAAGGTCCCTCCAAGCCTCCTTTGCTCCAGGCTGAGCCCCTGCCAAAGGCACATCTGCCAAGAAAAGAAAGGGATTCAATTCCTGTACTTGGTAATGGCTGTTGTGTAACCCACGTAGAAGGTTCTGAGTTCATGTTCACTGTCCTTGTGAACTACAGCACAAATCCTTGTCTTTATAAAACTGTTAGTTTCTTACAAACCCATAAATCAGAAAGTGAGGGAGAGAGGGTTGGTGAAGAAACAACCTCAAATCCCAACTGCCACACACTTAAGGCAGAAGCACTGATTCCATCTATTCAGGCTATTCCCAAAAGGGAAGTCTGGATAATAAAAATGAGCACTGGCAACAGGACAAACCTCGTTAATTGATCCAGACTAAGCCACTGGCTGGCACTTTCCAGCTGAGAAACATCAAGTACCTTCCTCTTGAAAACCTTCCCCTGCGGCTGTCTGGGAAGGTGATGGGCTAACGACACGAGTTAATGCACTTACTCTTTTTAGGAATCAAACCTGGAACTTGTCAATTCAAGCACAACTTGGAGCAGACACTGATTTACAAAAAAAAAAAAAAACAAAAACAAACAAACAAAAAAAAAAAAAAAAAAACACCCCACATATTTACTCTCAGTTTTTACCCAAACAGGCTCAGGAAAGCCAGCCAGTTTGGTGAAACATAAATGGAGAAACATAAATGCCAACTCCTAAACATATTAGGGAACTAGTATGGCTGAGAAAAAGGACAGAATACACACAAGGATTTTCTATTCCGAAGTCAATTCCTGCAGCTCCCAAGGCTGAGTGCAGCAGCTGCAAACCCCGAAAGCAGCTGCTCCGCGAGCCCCTCGGAGGCTCAGCCCGGCCTGGCCTGGCTTTCCCAGCACACTCGGAGCGCCACTTGGCCACCGGGGGCCACGCGATGGCCCCAGTACGGCAGCAGGAGCCGAGTGCTCGGTGCAGCATCGCAGGGTCCCGGGCTGCGGGAGCCACCGCCCGCGTCCGCAGCTGCTGGAGCTGGCATCTGCTGCCCAGCAAGCTTCACACAAAGAACCGACAGCTCCTGACACCAACATTTTATGACAGTTTTGCAGGCAGCACGGCTGCAGGAGCACACGCGGGAGCCTGATGTTATAGAGCTGTTGCACCAGAAGGTGCTGCGAGCACCCGAGCACAGGAAACCGCCTCTGGGAAGCCTGGGAGCTCAGAGCGAAACCCGAGCAAGGGTCATAGCACCAGCCCTGCTCCCTCAGACATGCCTAAAAACACACAGAAGAGGCATGTATTCAACAGGATCAACAAAGAGTAGAAATTAGTAGCCCACAAAACAGTAAATATATAAAGGTATTTAGCATTATGAAACAAGTAATTCAATAACCTTAAACCTTTTAAGAGCCAAAGGGAAGTCAGCAGCGTGGTGACTGCTTCTCATCAGAACAAACCCTTTTAATAGCTTAAACCCTAAACATTAATCAGCATTTATTGCTTAAAATTAGCGTTTGTAAGTTCCCTCACTATAGCACAAAGCCCGAGGACCACAGATCCCAGCCAGGCGGGGGCATTGCGATTCATCCACTGGGTTATGTTTCAGATCAGGCAGAGCTGCTGTCACACAGCACCTGTTCTACACCCCGTGAAACGAGCAGGGACTGAAACGACAGTGACTGGAAATGTACATTGCTGATAGCCCTTTTGTTAACCTCGAGCCAGTCATTCAGCACCGGAGCTCCCTGCATCCTCCGCTCTGCCTGGGCAGGCTGTGCCCTGGCTCTGGGGGCACTTCTGCAGCCCCGGCCCCGTGGGGTGTCACAGGGGAACCGCAGCCCAACAGAGCATCTACGCAGCCCAAGCTCAGTGATACCGTGGGCTTCCTTCCCAGCACCCCAAATGCAGCTGCAGCCATTGTGTTTTTTTCTGCTGGGGTAGAATTGGAGGAAGCAGAACTGTGTGTGTGTGAAGGGGGAGAGCTGAGGAAGCTGAGAACAGAGAAGTGTCCCGAGATCTTCAGACGCTTCCCTTGTACAGCTGCAGGGAGGGGGCACAAGCAGGGAGCAGAGGGGGCAGAGGAAGGGGCAGAGCGAGACCCCGCACAGGGCGAGCGGCTGCGGCTGGGAGCAGGTGGGGCCGCACTGCTCTGTGCCCTCAGCCTCCCGAGCCTCTGCTGGAAACAGCTGAGCTGATCCCTGCGTGAAGTTCTCCGTGCAGAACACCGACTGCTGAGACCAGAGCCCCGCGGGATGATCCTCAGCTGGCTCTGGTCATCAGGCTGCAGGTTCTGAGGGGGCACCCCTGTGCCTGCTGGCAGAGCTGTCCTGTTCCCAGTGGAGCAGTTCTGCCCTCCCAGAGCCCCAGCCCAGCGGCCAGAGCTGATCTCAGCCTTGCCAGAAACCATCTTCAGAGAAACATTAACTTCCCATCGCTGCAAAACAAGAGACTGGCCTAGTGTCTTCCAGAGAGAGTTTGCATAAATCAAAATCTGATTATGCCACATTTTGAATGCTAGATTTTCCACAAGATGGTGAAGCACAGTGATATATAATCTGTTTTGCATTGAATTAATTGAAATAAATTACCATAATCTTCCCTGAGTCCTGCAATCCCTGTTTTTCAGATTGAACCTTTCCTGAAGGTTTAAAAGAAATATTTGCTTTTTCCGTAAGGGTAGTTATTAGACTTAAAAATAATACCTGCCGTTGGAAGAAAGCTCAGCCCCAGCTGAGTACATACCTCGTTACCTGCTGGCTCAGCCCTTTGTTAATGTGATAAGTGCTGTGATGTATCACCACAAAATCCCGTTTTGAAGTCAGTGTGTTTCATCTTGCAAAGAGATTGATTTGAAATTGACCCCATTTCAAGTGACTAAAAATTGTAAGAGTTTCTAATTAATTCAGTTTCGAGCCTACTCACATCATATGTTTTCTATTCAACCTCTAGATCCCAGAGAGTATATCCAGTTTTCTTCAGAGTGGAGGGTGGGGCCACCCAAAGGAACTCATCCTTCCTTCTGCAAAGTTCCTACAGGCCAGTACTTACACCAAGGCAACACAGCAGCCTTGCTTCCTAAGTATAGAGCTGAAAATCGTGGGGTTTTTTTAATTTTGGAGCATGTACGTTTCCATCTATGTGACCACACACCCCTGCAGTGACCCACAGACTCTGAGGCTCACAAAGCTCCTGAGTGCAGAGGAGGCAGCAGGGCAGGAGGGAAAGGCAAACTCAGGGCACCTTTGTTCTCCCTCCAGTTCTGACATAGTTCAGGGGCTTATGTAGCTCTTGGCAGCCACTGAAAAATCAAAAAAATAAAGTGACGGTTCTGTCTAACTTCTGCTCTTTGATTCAGCACCGAGCAGCTGCAGAGAGGGTGTTTGGGATGCAGCCCCCATCCCTGCTCCGAGGTGGTGTGGGTGTCCCTCAGGGCTGCTCATCCCGACGGGCCCCACTGGGCTTTGCCGCAGCCCTCTCAGGGCACACAGCTTTAAACCCTTCTCTTCCTGGCTGGCCACTACTGCAAGTGTTCCACAGGATCTCTGTCTTTTGAAACAACCATATTAAAAAAAAAAAAAAAATTATAATACACATGTTGGCATTTCAAGATAGATTCACAATTTATATAAACCCACAAACCCAGTGTCACCTCAAGCTAAAAAACACCCATAGGGAAAAAAATAAATGAAAGTTTACACTGTAGACATCTGAGAATTCAGCTAAAGGCACAGGGGAAGGAAGGCTTTCTTTTACAATGAAATTACAACTTCCAAAAAGAAAAAAAAAATCACACTACTAGGTGCATGGGAAATATTTAAAATCAGGCTGTGGTTAAATTTGCTTAGATAAGGCTCTGGGGGGTTTCAATGGGGTTAAAGAACGGAGAATTAGGGACACACATCCACAGAATCAGAGAATATGTCAAGTTCAAATTCAAACAGTGTTAAGTCAGTGCACAAACAGAACCTCAGTCACGAATTTATACTAACAATTCTATTGTCGGCACTGGGGACACCTAACACATTTGTTTAGGTGTGTTTACCTCCTGGAATAACACAGTTTATGTCTCCATATGAGTATGCACAAACATGTTTCCCAAATGAACTCCAGTTCCTCATCAGTTAATTGCTGTTAACTACTGAGTGCTCAAACCCCGAGCGATGACTCGGTGCCTCACCACACCTGAACAGCTGCCACCAGGTGCACATTGAGCAACGCCAGTCTCCTAAAGCCTGTAAGGAGTCCCCGAATATCTATCCCTGGGCTCTCAGTAGTTCATCAGACAGGTTCGGCTCCATGTCCTGTCACAAGGACACAGAGGTGGCACAAGCCTGGCTTCCCTCGCAGACAGAGCCGCCCACAAACCAGACGGGTCAGACAGGTCAAGGCCCCACACCTTTAATCACCATGGGACCTTCTGGTTTAGCAGTGCTGAGAACTAATCAGTGCCAGGTCAAAAGCGCTTGAAGAGAATCCAGAAAACTCTTTTTAGGTGCTTATAATTGGCTAAATAAACACACAGCTAAATTTCTATGCTACTGGTCTGATACTCAGCGACTGCAGGCACACAGTTACTAATTTTCTGTGCTAGAAGTAGAAAAATGTGGGTGCTTCCCAAATTGTGGATACCAGATACAACTTTGTATGTATGCATAAATATTTATGCTCAGCAATCTGTAACTGTCACTGCAGAGGCTGAAGTACAGTAGTACTGTAAGGGAATAAATGCCTCAGTATCTGTGAACTCTAATTCACTCCAGGCTGACCCAGTTCTTTTGGAAATAATATTTTCCGAGCTGTTTCTCTGCTGAGAGTCCAGGCCTTGGAAATATCTTAAACATACAGTGTTCTCCCTAAACTTTATTGCAAAAATATGTGGAGACATGGCATGTATTTCTGGAGTCCAGGAAGGTTGTGCTATACAGCAACTCAGATGTGAATCTCCTCTCTATTTTTTCCTTTAATTAAAGGAAAAACCAAAAGATCCAACAACGAAAGGGAAAGCAAAATCCACACTAAAGCAAACATAACATTTGAAAGAAGACACCCAGCAGAAAATAGCCAATCTGGGATGCAGCAGAGTATCCCAAAAAGAAGGGAAATCAAGATTGCAAACACTAGAAACTCAATTACTCAAGCACTTTGTTAGCATGCTTTCATTCTAACTTTGGTAATCATCAGTAAACTTGGCAGCAAACTCCCCATATGAAATGGAGGTACGTGATACTGCTGTAGTTCATTCAAGGGATACAATTATCACTCATCTCATCCTCCAGCACACACAGCTCCTAACTCCCCTGAGTCACATTGCGACAATCATCACTATGAAGCTCCACACAGCTTAAAAGAGATTTTGGTGACTGGTGGGGTAAGGAAGTTCAGTCTAAACATCAGACTCATCCCTGGTGGAGAACACACATTGGACAAATGTTTCCTGCACTTCTGAATCTGCTTAGCAATGTAAGGAGGGAAAAAAACAGTAAATTCGTAACACACACACACGAAAGAATGTTTTATACCCAAAACAGAAGAATGGAGCCCATCTTCTCCCCAGCTCCCGCAGCCCCCAGCAAGACATCCTGCTCCCTGCCCTGCCACACAGTCGTGTCTGCCATTTGGGGAACCTGGCACTGTGTGTCCTGCTTCCAGCCCCAGCCCACAAACCACCCCACAGTGGCAGATCCCCACCCTGCCCGGCCAGGATTTCATCAGTCCTACGTTGCTACTCCTGCATCTCTTCTGTCTCTCTCCTAACAATGCAGGGGAGGTGCAGAGTTTCATACACCGAATGTCCTGGATGTGTCCATACAACACCCCAAAGTTACTTTTGTTACAGACACAGAAAACCCCTGAACACACGTTCAACCCCAGCTCACCCCAGGAGCCCAAAGCAGCAGACCTGGGGAAGACACCACAACCCAGCAGAGGAAGTTAAACACGAGGCACATTTTGTGCTTTTAAGGACCACAGATTTGATCTCTAAAATGTACCTATTTTATGCTTCTCCACAAAGTGTTTTTGGAATATCTACAGAGATTCTTTCAAGCTACCTCTCTGGACAAGAGCGGATACAACACGTCCCCTCGACTGCTGAAACTGGGATAACTGTAGGAACACTACAGAAACAAAGAATTAGATCAATGTACCCACAAATGAGAAGCTGGGAAGGGACATCTGCTATAAATACTGACCTGTACCTTTTGCAATACCTGATTCAGAGGAAAAAACGGCCAACTTCAATTTCAGATTAGCTTTTCCCCCAGAAGTCCATTTACAACCATCCTCAAAAGCAACCTAAAACATCCCCTTTGACCTTAGTGTAACAAATTAACATGACTATATCAAAAGGCAAAAACTTCAGCAATTTTTTGATCATTCTGTCCAGTCTTGTAGCTGCAGCATTTCTTGCACAATCATTATCAGTCTGTCAAGCAGAGGAGAAGCATCTGGGATCTGTCTGTACCTGAATATCAAATCTATTAACTAAGCACTTTTTTTAATGTTCCCTTACAGAACTTTGTAGAAATAAATGGGGTTTGTATCATTGAAGCTGAAGTTACATGTCAGGCACCATTTTCCTAAAACTCTCTGTCAAGGACTACAAAACAAAGTTATGGCTTCTTGATCAGTCTGCTCTTCACCCAAACCTCCAAGAGACCCAAGACTGCCAAAACTAAAAATAGTCAATACAGAACAGCTGCTTTCAATATTTTAAGACTTACTTGAATGACTTGCAAGTTCTGGTTAACTGACTTCTAATTTTACAGTGGTTTATGTAGGATCTGGGACTCGTTGGATAGTGCAGATTAAGGATTTACTTTGAGTACTTGCTTTATGCACAATATGTCACCTCTGGCATGGACAGCAGCAAAGCAGCCCCGGTGTTTGTTGGAGCAGTTGTATCCTTCAGAAATTTAAAACAGCCACAGAGAAAATGTGATGGCTGTTCTGGAGCTTTCTGCAGGAACATCTCCGCTCATCATCATTGACCAGGTTTTGTTGGGGGTTCCTCCAGCACCATAAGGTCTGTTCCATAAGGAATGCTCCAGAACTGAGATCATTGAGGTGAGATCATCTGTGGAAAGGGAGGAATTCTGATTCCAGTCCCAGTGAAGTCAGATCACACACACACACACACACTGACTCTTACCTGGGAAACACAGCAAGATTTTTGATTACAGACAAACAAATTCTACACAAATTAAAACAAAAAATCAACAAAAAAACCCCAAAAGCCCAACACATGCAGCCCCAACAACACGCTTGCACTCCATTTCTCATCACGACAACTCACTTGAGTATCTTTTGCTTTTTGCACTAGAAGTTTGTTCTCAGATCCCTCTCATCTGCTGCACACACGGTTACCAAAGACTGTCAGCCCCAAACACAAAGTTCTCCAATTTGGGCAGATGCTGGATTCCTGCAAAAATGAGGTTCTAAAACACTGCTGTAGCAATGTGACAGGAAGGAGAATCTTTGACACACACATTTTGCATGAGGCTGTAAACACTGTAGGAACAGGCTGTAAGCTGTGAACATCAATATTTGAAACCATTTCCCCTTGGAACTGAGCTCACACACGTTTGCTTCTAGAGCAAGTCTCAGATCTCACCAGAACATGAACAGTTCTGCCCAAGGGCACAGTGAGGGTTCACGCAGAAGAGCGTCTGGGTTGCTGTACAAACCTGGACAGGGACAGGGCTTCCAACGGCAGCCGTGCTCCAACCATTTTCCATTTACTTCATGGGAGCTGTCCTTGCACTCCATGCACGTGTGCCACTCCTTCTAGCACAAAATTCTGACAGAACTTTCTGCATTATGTCACTCCTCGAGGAAATCTGACCCCGAACAACACCTGCACACAATGAGTACCCAAGTGAGGAAGTCATAAAGAGCCAGCAGCCCTTTATTAAAAATGCCCTTTGCAAACAACTTGCCGTACATTCTTTTGAGAGAAGCAGAACCACCAGGATCCCACAGCCACAGAATTCCACATCAGCTCCAGCACCATCAGATCAACAAATCCTGAGCATCATGTTGAGCAGAAGCACACTTGCATTGGGACTGGGGCTGAGAACACGGCACGGTTACAGTCACGGACACCGGGATGCCACACACGCTTTCTTGCAATAGAACAAGCTCGGATTTTTAAAAATACAATCATCATGTACAGCAAAATATGTGGTCACAAGACCAGTCTTAAACCAAGGCCTTGTTTACACAACTTCTGTGATGTCAGGAAGTATTTTGGCCGGGAATGTAATTTTTCTTCCAAAACAAGTAAATATTTGCAATTCTCACTGTGAAAAGAGTGATATACCACCTCTGTATTGACACGGGTGTAACATATTCCCACAGGGAAAAGGAATAAAGAGTACCTTTATATTGATACAACATTTCCCTCAAGTGTCGAAGCTAATATAGCTAATATAGCTTTCATCACTCAGTCAAGTTAAAGCAGGATGATTTTTTTCAGACTTTTCATAGACAAGGCCTATGTTTAACAAGCACCAAAACACTTCAGAGTATTTGGAAGATCACACTACTGAGCTCTACACTTTGTACTGTCCTCACCAGTCACAGAGAACATTGAATGCCTAAATACATTCAAAACCCTGATCAGACAGTGCCATCCATGGCTACTTAAATGCTTCACTGTTTAACAAATGCACCTTTTTGGCCAAAACTCGAATGTACCACAGAAAGGCCCAGCACAGCACGGCGCTCAGCTGGCTGCCCTCAGCTGCTCTGCCAGGCTGAGCAAAGCTGGACTTTGTGTGCTACAAACACCCACTTTTGCCTTGTTCCTCAAGCACAGCTCAGGCAGTGGGGAAACAGAGGCACTGGGGAATGTGAGGGATCTGCTGTCTCCTGGGAGGGCACAATAAATACCTGCTTTTATCAACCAGATCAAGCTGCTGTCAATGCACTGATCTAGAGCAAGGGCTGTTGGGTGCTAAAAACTGTACATTCCCATTGAATTTAAGGCAAAATTGAACCATGGCAGTAACAGAGACGTAATTTATTTCTTTTTAACATCAGATGTGCAGTTTGTAAGCTGCAGATGTGGCAGCGGTCAAGCTTCCTTAGCTTTCAATGCAGTACTTGGGTTAAAAGGAACCCCTTCTGTCAGTAAGTGTTATTCCCCCTCTCTTCCTAGCACGGGAGTCCTCTGGCTTCTAATGAATTTTTAGGAATTTCTGGAAGATGAGCTGCAATGAGGTTTTCAATTTTCACTTAAAAACGGGGGGTAAATGAATGTGTCTATTACAGGGAGACCCCAGGCAGCAGCAAGGGACCAGCACTGGGGTTGCCTTCTCCAGCCCCCTCTGTTTTTCACTGTGGTTGTGTCACTGAGGCTGACACAGCCCCACTGACTGGACCAAACTGGAAGGATACACGTGAGCTCAGAAGGAGAAACACGCTTCCAGTATAGAATCATTCACACATTTTCAGCAGATACTTGACGTTACTACAAAAAGTAGTAATTCTGACTAAAGCACAAACGACAATTTTCATTTAAATCAGTGGGATTTCAAAATGCAGCATCAAACTGACACTGCATGGTGTTCTTCCCGTGCTGAAGCACAAGGTTTTCCTGCTTAAAACATGAGAAATGACCAGATTCACAGAGGGATCATGGCAGTTACTTTTCAATTGGCCTGATTAAAAATCCCTTTACATATCATTGCTCAACCTTTGCTTCTGAGATGTAAGATAATTTCAAGACTTCTTGGGATAGGGGGGAGAAGGAAAAAAAGAGTTGCAGGTTTTGTGTGCAAACCTTTAAAGAAGGGGCAAAGAGAGGAAGAAAACAGGTTAACAAGCTCCTTGGATCTTCCAAGGGATGGGAGACACAGGTCTCCTCCCACCCCAGCCCCTCTGCAAACCAGAAAACAAAAAGGTCTGGTTCATAATTTTAAAGCGATAATGCAATGAGACTAAAAGCTTAAATTTCATAAATAAGTGACCTTTAGAACTTCACCCCGATAAACCATGCTGCTTTCAGGAGGAAAAAAGGGCCTCATCTTACAGGGCCTGTTGCAGTAAGCCCACACTACCTTCCTAAAGCTGCCTCTGAGCACAGCCTTCTTCTCACAAGTTGGCATCACACTGGGCCAGGCCCTGAACACAAGCAAAAATCTGCATCAAAAATGAATAAATATTAGATAAAACAGCAATCTTGTGCTTTGCCTTTTTTTAACCACTGTTCTTAGCTAAATCGACCCCTCTACCTTTCACTGCTACTGAGATATAAATCAGGATTAAGAGCCTGTGTGAAAGTCAGTGTTTCATGAGATACATAACAGTGCACAAAGTTGTTTTCTAAAAAACAGCATTTGTATTAAAATTCTTAAAATGGATAGACATCTCTTCAATGCATGTCTGCAATTAAAACAACAGTTGTTAGAATTTTCTTGGTACATCACAACGATAAGATTTCCTTCTTTGCTGGCTGGAGGTACATCCCACGATAAAATCAAAGGGAAATAGAACCAAAAAAAGGAAAAAAAAAAAAAAAAGAAAAAGCCCTCCCCCCCAAAATCCCAAAAGGCTAAATTCTTGTAAATTTGAAGTAAATGAAGCCCGAACTTGCAAGACATGGAAATAACAGTTAAAAGGCTCAGATTGAAATAAGAAATAAATTCCACTAACAATAGGCCCTTTTGTCCTGGCTTGCTCGGTGTGATTACTGCAAGGAAACTGTTAAGTAGTTTTTGGAGTAGTAGATAATGGGATTCTGTGGAGCTTTCACAGGTTGGCACCGGCTGGAACAGCTGAGTTTTGAAGGCACTCTACAGACACAGGGCTGCTGTTGGCCCTGCATCACTCATGGGAAGTCTTTGCACTTGAGAGAGCTAGTCATCAAAATCAGGTATTGCCAACCCAAACCCAAAACCCCTCGGCACAAAAAGCACCACTGCCCCCCCGCCAAAGGAAAAACCAAAACCACAACGAAATCACACACACACGCACACCTAAAAAATTGTGCAGATTTGTAACATTTTCACAGCTGATTTTAAAAAAACCAAACAAATAAAACCAGGAGAAAAACCACCACGCTACCACTCTCCTGCAAACTCCCATCCGATACAGCAGGTAAACAAAATAGAGCATTATTCCAGGGATATCGGCAGCGCTGCCCGGCGCCCCGTGCCTGGCAGCACCGTTCGGGTCACAGTCCCAGTTCCATGTGCAACTCTCCGGGCGGGACGGTCCCGCACCGCCGCCCGCTTGCATAGAGACCGCGGGGAGCGGCGCCGGAACGGGGGCCCGCACCCCGGGGCTGTCCGGGATGGCCCCGCTCCCCGGGGCTGTCCGGGATGGCCCCGCTGCCCGCCGGGCTCCCCGCGGCTGTCCCGGGGCGGGTTCCCCGCGTGGCTCCGCTCCCCGGGCGGCGGGACCGACTGCTCCCGCGCCCGCCGCCGACACTGACAGGAAATATGCCATGACCAAGACTGGACGAAACGTACATGCCGAGAAAAGCCACATTTCCAACACGATGAATTTTTTCCCCGATGTTTTTTCCCCGAGCGTGTCCGCCGGGGCGCGGGGCCGCCGCCGCCCTCAGAGGATGGCGCAGGAGGCGCAGCACGGCTCGTCCCCGTTGGGCTGCGCCGCGTAGTTCATCTGCCTGACGATCTCGGCGAAGAGCTCGTCCACCGAGGCTTTGTTTTTGGCCGAGGTCTCCATGAAGGGGCAGCTCCATTCCTCGGCCAGCGCTTTGCCCTCCCCGAAGGAGACCTCGCGCTCGCCTTCCAGGTCCACCTTGTTGCCCACCAGGATCATGGGCACCCGCTCGTACCTCTTGACGCGGATGATCTGGTCCCGCATGGGTTTGATGTCCTGGAAGCTCTGCTGGTTCACCAGGCTGTACACCAGGATGAAGCCCTGCCCGTTCTTGATGTAGAGGTCCCGCATGGAGGCGAACTGCTCGGTGCCCGCCGTGTCCAGGATCTCCAGCACGGACGGCGACGAGTCCACCTCGATCTCCTTGCGGTAGAAGTCCTCGATGGTGGGGTCATACTTCTCGATGAAGGAGCCGGTCACGAACTGCACGGTAAGGGCGGACTTGCCCACGCCGCCCGAGCCCAGCACCACCACCTTGTACTCCCGCATGGCTCCCGCCTCCCTCCGCCGCCTCCCGCTCGGGGCTGCCGCGGCGGGCGGGGACGGGGCGGAGGGAGGGAGGGGACGAGGGACGGCCCCGCGCCGGGGCGGGGAAGCGGCGACCGCGCCTCGCGGAGCAGCGCCGGACAGCCCCGGCTCCGGGCAGCACCGAGGAGAAGGAGGAAGGGGATGAAGACGGGCGGAAGAGAGAGAGGAAGGGAGGGAGAGAGGGAGGGAGGGAAGAAGGGCGGCAGCGCTGCCGTTACCGGCCCTGGCCCCGGTGCGGCGGCGGGACGACGCTGCCGCGGCCCATGGCGGCCCGGCTCGGCCCCATTGGCTGCGGCGCGCGGCCCGCCCCCGCCCATTGGCTGCGGCGCGCGGCCCGGCCAGGCCCTATTGGCTGAGGCGCGCGGCCCGCCCCCGCCCATTGGCTGCGGCGCCGCGCCGCCCGCCCCTATTGGCTGCCGGCGGCGAGCGGCAGCCGCCCGTGCCCCGCCCCGCGCCGCCCCGCGTGTGTGACCCCCGCCCTCCGCGGGGCCGCGCCGCCCTCGGGGCACCGCGCGTCCCCTCCCGCCCCGGCGTCCCCTCGGACCGGGATCGGAATCACCGCGTGTCCCTCCGGACCGGGACCGGGGCATCGCGCGTCCCTCCGGACCGGAATCGGGGCACCGCGTGTCCCCTCCCGCCCCGGCGTCCCCTCGGATCGGGATCGGGGCACCGGGTGTCCCTCCGGACCGGGATCGGAATCACCGCGTGTCGCTTCCAGCCCCGGGGATCCCGCGCCCAGCGCGGGAATGGGGGCCGGGCGGTGGGACCGGCAGCCCAGGAGCCCCACCCCGGGTGCCCCCGTCCCGGTGCTCCTGATGCCGGTGCCCCTGTCCTCGCCCTCCCGCCCCTAATCGGCGCTGCCCGGCCCGGCGTCGCGCACCTCCCGCGCTATCGCTGCGTGCAGCCGGTGCCAGGGCCGTGCCCGGGACACGGGGGAGCCGCTGCCGGGGTCGGGGTGCCCCCGTAGCTCCGCAGCCCAGCTGGCTCCGGAGGCTTCGGGTGCCCTCTGCCCGCTGGGAGCCCGTCGCCCAGGGGCCGGGCTCCCTCGGGAGCGGTGGCGGGGCCGGCTGCCCCCCGTTCGGGAGCCCTCGCCAGGACGGCCCCGTTTCCCGCTTTCCCCCGTGTTGCAGAGTCGGGACCGACTGATGGCTCGGGCGGGAGATGTGGCCGCTGGCAGAGGTTGGTGCTGTTGGCACTTGGTGGCCTGTGACCAGCAGCGTGGCCTGGCAAGGCTGAGTCACGGGGACTGGCTGTGTGCCACTGTTTGCAGAAGTCGTCCCTTGGACTTTCTATTAGACATTCCTTTCAAGAAAGTATCATTAGTTGTTTTGGCACCCTCCAGTCTTTGCTGTTGCATCTTACTCAGTTCTTTACAATTCTCTGTATTTATCCACGTAATGGTGTCATGTAGATCCTTTCTACCACACCTTGTTTCCAAGCCTAATTTAAACACAGCACTTGGGGTAGGCAAAGTCTAAAGGATTTGAAATAAATTTTGTAAGTAACGTTCTCTTATTCCTGAACAATTTTCACAGAGGCTAAATTCTACGGAAATTATTTTTGCGGCATTCACAGCGGGGATTCATCCCCGTGGTCACCAATCCTCTGGTGAGTGCTGTACTCCTGGTGATCCTCTGGAGCTCAAACTGAACCCCTCTGCTGCTGATGTGTAAGTCTTTGCAAATAAAACCTCTCCTGAGGAACACAAACGCTGTGTTCCAGCAGCCCTGCTGTGGAGTGGGCAGTGGTTGGAACAACCTTGTTACGTATGTCTCATGTGTGAAACCGTACGCCCTGTGTGTGGTTTGTAGGTGCACCCGTGTCCTGTACCTGGTAGCTGAGTGTCCCCAGGGGGATGTTGGTCTGCCAGGCCCCACCTGATTTCTCCCAGGTCCACAATCTTCTCACTCACCTACAAAACCTGTGGGCTGCAGGCTGCTCCTGAGCTGATGCAGGTGCTGTGCAGGTCAGCCTGGGGCTGGAGCAGGTATTCTATCTCCTGTCACAGCCCCACAGCTGGGCTTTGGTCCTCTCGCTGTTCTAGGCTCTGCCTGCTACTCACATAACCCTTACCTTGTGATGGACACGTGGGCCCTGGTTTTCCCAGAGCAGTACTGCATTTCCTGGAAACACTGAAAAAGACCTCTCTGAGCACTTACAGCCTCTGTGAGTTCTCTCTCCATGGCTGCTTAGCCCATCCATAGATGTTTGCTTTGGAAACTAAATAATTGGGCTGTCTTGGAAGTTTTTATGCCATTTCTCCACTTATTCTTGTTGTTCTTTTCACTCTCCATCTGATTCCCCCCTCCTAGAAGTTCTCTGGGAGCAGAGCTACCACAATACCCACTCTGATGTGAGCCAGCCAAAATCAGTCACCTGCCAGCAAGAGCTGGCAAAGTTCTCTTCAAAACCAGCTGTAAGAATTGCTGAAAGGCCACAGTGCCACTGCAGAAGTATTTTATTTTCTTGTTCTGTGCTCAGGTTTTGGGTATGATGTGGGCTTGCTCACCTTCATCGCCTCTGTAGCAAACCCACATCTGAATTATTTACCTTACACTTTTTCCCAACATGCCAGTAGCCAGTGTTATAAAGACCAGACTGTAATGTTGGTTTAAATCCTATCTGTTTAATCCCAACTCACTGCTGGATTGTGGTGTGTGTTGGTTTCTTCAGTGACAGAATAAAATTACTCTCCATTTGTTAATTCTACACTAGGCTATTAATTGCTGCTATTTCTGAAGAAGGAAATGTATCACATTCCAAGTAACAAATGATCTTTATGCTGTTGAGTTTAAATATGGAATATGATTTCTCATGTCCCAGTGCCCTACTACATGTATTAATTTAATCTCTCATTACCAGCCAGCTCTAGGTAGTTAGTCTGTAGTGCAAGGAGTCTGTGGGAAGTAACTGAAAGAATCAAGTCTGGTTTTCTTAGAAATGAATTTGGGTGCATGGCTACAGACCACTGAGGGATCTGTGGGTTGGAAAGTTTGAAAATCCCTGGCCGAGGGTTTAGACGCGGAAGTTAAATAAATCATGGGAGGATGCAGCACTTAATATTTGAATTACAAAGTATGCATTACATTGGGTGGTTGTGCTTCATGAATGGTAGTGGTTTAGACTCTCAGGAAATTAATGTTTTCCTGAAACAAGCTCTGGTTGGGCAACATGAAGGCATGACAATGCAGCAGGGTCTAGGCAAAATATAATCATCAGAGTTGGCTGTATTAATTTGATTTTTAAAATGATCAAGCATATTTTAAAAACAATTTCCAGATGATTTGATGCTATCTTTAAAATGCCAAAATAAAAATCAGCTGAAAAGCATAAATTTGGTTACTAAACAGTTCACCATGCAGTATTTACATGTATAACCAGCTTTTGCTGTGCTGAGTAACCCTGCTTGTTCAGTAAAACTGCTCATACAGGCTGAGATTATTTCTGACTTACTTAGAGAGAGCGAGTCATGAGCTGCTGCTGCTGGAGATACTTTGTGCAAGTAAAGCAGTGGCTTTGGGTGGGTTTTTTAATGTATTGTACTTCTTATAGGTGAAGATTAAACAAGGGCAGTTTAGATCAGTAACAGATGCAATATCTAAAGTTTGAGTACCCTGAAAGTTTGTCATTGTCTGATGACAACAAGATCTAATGGTATAAAAGGATGTAAAAACTTCCTGGTGTTACTGAAGGGACCTTCTGACCAGCTCTTCTGGTGGTTCTTTAAAGATACACAGCCACACCTGAGCTGTGGAGTCTGTGTCAGCAAAGGGATGTGTCACCTCCTGAGATCTGACTGAGTCCCACTGAGCTTATTTAGAAAGAGATTTTACAGAAAAACTGTGCTGTACCTGAGGAACAGAAAATGCTGTCAGGAGTGGGCTGAGTTTCGAGGTACGTCGTGCACAGAGTTTGCTGCTGGATCTTGGAAGGCCTGAGCTCTGTAAATGAAACTGAGCTACAATCTGGGAAATGTGAGGCTCTGAGTAAAAAAGACACTTTGAAAACATGCTCAGAATTAGGTGAGAGAATGTGCCTGTCTGAAATCTGAAGCTGCAGCTCTTGGGCAGAACGAGCTGCTTGCCTTCAGTCAGAGTTTCTCTGCCTCTCTTAGTGACTACACATTGAAATAAGGTTTATTGATATGTCAGAAGTTCTTGTGACTGTGAAAGAGACTTCTGAGATCATAGTGCTCTGCCAGGTACTAGCTAGGCAGGGTGATAATTGAATTTTAAGGGTACAAATCATACTAAATGTTGTATTTTGATTTCTCAGCACTGCTGCTGAGAAAATCCCAAGGGATGTCATGGGCTAAGGATACTGCACATCATTTCATTCCTAAGATGGCAATGTTCCCTGGGTATAACAGACATACCTTACCACTCACTTAAGATTAAATTACTTAGCTGGCTCACAGTCCAATATAAAACTGTTAAACTGAGAAGATTCAAAATCATTTGGGGAAGAGTTGCTGTTCTGTCTCTCCCATGCTGCCATTGTGTGATAGTAATAGTAAATCTAAAGGTAAAGGGAGAATAATTACCAAGGGAAGCTAACAAAATGAAATAATCTCAGAGGTCAAAGAACAGAATTGCACCAAATGTTTTCTGGCATTGAACAAATCTGGAGAAATTTTTCAATGTTTACTCATTTTGAATGTATGAAATTGAGCAAGATTTTGGGGCCTGAATTAGTTTTTAGTGCAGTGGTGTACAAAGCAGTCCTTATTTTGGATTTGGCAGCAGGATGATTTAGGTTGCTTTGGAGGGGTTGAGGAAGGAGAAGATGACAAAAATAACCTGGCATCCAACAGCATTTAAATAGAATATTTAACTTATCTGCACCTTGAGTAATTCTCAATAATTCCATATGTGAATACATATCCGCAGCAAGACTGCCTAATGTGTGTTTATCTTAATCCAGTGGCATTAACAGTTCTCATTCCAGAATCAGGATGTGCTCATAGGGAGTAAAACGAGACAGTCAGCCAGGGTAATTCCACGGACAGGTTTCGCTCCAAGTGAAGCTGTTCTGTGTCTCAGCCCCAGACAGGCAGAGAGAAGCTGGTGTCACGGGCTGCAGGTGACTCAGGCCAGAGCTGTGCCCGGGCTGTGGCACTGGGGTGAGCTGGTTCCTGCCCTGACTCAGCCCTCGGAGCATCTCCCTCCTCCCTCCATCCTTCCTGAGCAGGAGCTGGGTTGTGCAGAGTCACCCCCCTCCTGCCCAGCTCCTGTGTGTGTCTCAGGGAAGTGGAGCCCCATGGGGACTTTCTCTGCCAAAGGATCCTCAAATGCAAAATACCAGACTTTCATTTTTTCAAGAAATAATCACAGCTGCTGGTGGGTGTAAATAAAGTATAAAAAAAAAAAAAAAAAAAGAAAAGAAAAAAAGTGACACACAGAGAGAAAAAAATGTTCATTATTTCCATCAAAAGTCCTGCCAGAGATCTTATCACTATTGCTAAAGTAGCCTGTGCTGCCAGAACTTATCAGATATCATCTCCCTTGAATTGTGTCATAATGCCACTTTATGTTTCTTTATAAAGAACATGTTCCATGGCATGCTTATATCCCACTCCTAGATGTGATGATTATTGTCAAAATATGCATAATTGTCAAAGTTCAGGTCTATTTCTGTGTTCATTATTTGTTGTCAACTCCCTTCTATTTACCCCAGGAGCAGTGTACCTGAAAGGTTATGGGGTTTGGGTAAGCACGCAGAACAGGGAGAGCACTTATCTGCTCCTGTGTGCAGCACTCAGGTTGTGTGTAGGTGTGGTGAAACAACTTTTGGAACCATAAATGTAATCTTGATAGCACTTGCATGGAAACAGTGCTATTGTATGGTAATGAAACTGGTGTAATCAGGCTGGAGTGAAACTGGTGACTAATTCAAAAAGCAAACTTCCTGTCTGCAGCAAAAGCCCTTCTGTAAAAAAATGCCTTTTCTTCACTGCCCCGTGGCACTGTGTCACATTGCAGCGTTAACTCTGCTGCTGGGAGTGCTCAGATACTGCAGATAATTATCGTTTGGAGTTCCCACTCTTGAATTTGTTTAATCCCTCAGTCTCCTGACCAGGAGCAAAGAGTTTTACTGCCAGAGTCTTCTATCAGGGCAGGGAGGAAGGAGTGCTTGAAGCTGGGATCTCTGGGGGAGAGGTGGGAGAGTTGCAGAGGTCCCAAAGAAGCAGCAAGTGGGTCACCAGGTGATGGACTTTGCCTCCGTGTGAGGAGCCACTGTAACAATCTGCCTTTGGTCTGGGTTTGGTGGTGCAGAACTGTGCTGGGGGTGTTGGTAGGTAGTGAGGTCTGGGGAATTTTCCCCACTCTTCAGTCAGCTGAGAAGGATACCAAAGACCAGATTTTGGGAAGGATGGCATTGTTTCAGCTCTGAGACATGGGCTGTGCTGTATGTAGTGCACAGAATAGCTGCTGCAGTATCCAGCAGAATTCTGCTGCCCTGGGTCCTTGAAAGCTTTCAGGTGTAAATATTGATTGTTCTTTAAATGTCTGTAGACTTGTATTTGAGCACATTAAAGTAATTTGGGGGTAAACATATCAACAAAGGAGATAAGGATTTTTTGAGACCCGTGTCAGGCTCAGTCTGATGTCAGTTGTTTGCAGCCTCAGTAGGCTCCAAGTCTCTTGCAATCCTTTAACACAAAGCTGTGTTTTCTGATTGTTTTACAAGGGCTGCTGCTGTTTCTGGCTGGTCAAGTCTGAAGGGATCATTGTGACTGACCACTGATTGTGTCACCAGCCTGGGGACTGTTTCATCTTCCAGGCCTTCATCTGCTGGGCCAGATTAAGGTGAATGTGGGAGCAAACGGAGTCTTGCAACACGTGGCCCTGCAGATAACCCCACCCAGCCCGGCCCGGGGCCAGCGGGCGCAAACAGCGCTATTGACAGACGAGCTCTGAGAATGAGCAGATAAGGCTCAGTGATGCTGATACCACTTGATCTGTGAGCCGTGTTCGATATTGTCAGCGGGGCAGTCAGGAATGCCGATGTGACCACAAGCCCTTGGAGGATTTGTGTGAAGGCTGGTTATTGTCACAGCCTGTCAGGACACAGCCGGCTCCCCAAGGGCGGTGGCCCTCGGGCTCCTTCCCCCGCTGGGAACCCCCTGCTCGCCTTCCTGGCGGCCTTTCCGCGTGCCACAGTCCGCAGCTGCAGCAATGGATATGAAATATTAACACTCACTGAATGGAGATGCATTTCCATTTCTGTGTGCTTTTTTTTGTCGTAAATAGTTCCGCTAAGAGGACACCACTGTGCCCCGGTGTAGTGAGCTCCAGTGGTGGCACCGTGCTGCTCCCGGTAAAACACAGCCCAAAACAGTCCTGTCGCGTGAGAAATGTTGTCTTGTCACGTACCAGAAAAAACGGTAAAAATGACTTCAAACGTGAATTGATTCTGTTTGTGGTCCATCACAAGGCTGAGGGATATGCAGCAGACTTCAGAGACAGGTCCCTCAGGTTGAGTGGACTGAGGCTGAGCTGGCAATCATGGCTGAATGGAAGCAGATTAATGTGGAATCAGGAGCTGATCCACAGTGGCTGGGCAGGAAAACACAAGTTACTTTATTTACAATAAGCACATTTCCCAGGACAGAGTTGAATTCAGCTTGTTTGTCCCACTTGCAAACAGCCAACAAGATCCCTGATCCTAGGACCTGTTCCAACTAATCCTGCTAATGCTGCTGTTCATTTTATTCTTGACTGCTCAAGCAGAGGAGAACTTTGAGGCTCTCTCAGTATCACTGAGACAGATGTGGCATTTTAACGCTGTCAGCAAAACAAAATGTCAGGATGGTCAGAGTTTCAGTTTTCCTCCTTGAAGGATTTTTGCCTGGTTTTCCCCCAGCAGCAAAGCCTGCAGGCTGCTTCCCCTGCCAGCAGATCCTTTCTGGGTGCTGGTGAACTAAAGTTAAAACTCGATGCACCGTCACAGATGGCATCCAGGCACAAATGTCTGTCAGAAACCAGTTTATCAAAATCACTCAAAATTCTAATTCTGTTCTCCAGAGTGCTGACAGCAAACTTGATAGCATCAGCAAATTTTGGGTTTGCTCTCTGGTTTTCAAGGCATTAATACAAATACAAGTCATAGACAAAGCTCTGGTATGTCTTCCAGTCTCATGGCAAACTATTGACACATCAGAAGTTTTTTAACAGGTTATTTATCTTCTAGATGCTTTCCCAGACTGTTTAATGAAGTGCTGTAGTGTTCAGCCAGGTTTGTGGGCTCTGAGGTGACTGACTAATGCAAATAGATGTCTAAGAGTAGGGTTTGATTTCAGTGTTAACAAGTGCCTTGGAACCTGTCTTTGTTCAATAAACAACATATTTCATAGTTTACATCAGATTGAATCCTTCTGCACATATAAACAAATACATTAATGGAATAAGAAAGTAAACTCTGTGACGCTCCTGGCTGCAGTGACTAATCAATTAAAAAGTCTTTTTATTGTTGACTATTTAAATTAAAGCACCCAGCACCATGGCACCTAAACCAAGAGCAGTTTGGGGTCTGCACAGCCCGGAGAAGTGTTTGGAAGAGCTTTGGGATCTCGTGATTCCTGGGATCTGGAAGGAATGTGTCAGTTCTCTGTGTCGTGACCTCAGTCTGCACTGTCATTGCTTAAATAATGATTTTAAAGCTCCTTTTAGTCTTCCTGATGACAATCTCTGCTATGAAAAGACTCAGGGGCTGAGCAGGCAGGGTCTCTGTCCTTTGGGGAGAGGGCTCTCTGCTGTTCCTGACAAGCTTCCAGCTGGCTGGGGAAGGCTTGGCACACAGGGACACGGGAGCATGTGGGATCTGCTCTGTCTGCCGGGTTCACACCTGTGTCAGTACCTGGCAGCTATAAATACCCCCAGAGCGTGAGTCATGCCTCGTGTGGCACCGAAAGCCTTTCCTGCCTCTCCAGGGAGTGGAGGCAACGGGAGAGCACGTCAGAGCTGGGACATTTTACAAGGTGTGGTGCTGACTCAGGACAGCTGCAGCCAAATCTCACCATTTTCCTGACCAATAAACAGAATGAACCCGTAGCAATGCAACAAAACCCCACGACTTAAACTGCGCTGAGTGTCCTTCTGCCATCCCAGGAGAACACCCAGCTCCAAAGCCTGCATCCACCTCGGGAGGATGCAGCTGGGAGCTGTCGGGGTTGGGCACCACCACGGGCAGACAGCTGCTTGAGAGGATGTCCCAGCACTCTGATGAACGTGCCCTGTGGCTTTGGATAGCCCTGGCTGGGAAAAAGGAGTAAAAGTCACCTGGAACATTAAAGACTCCAATAAATGGTAGTGTTGCCTCTGTATTGTAGCTGTACCAGGAGTCTGCAAACAGACAGCCTGTGTTCTTACTACAGTTACTTCACTTTTAAAATATCACGCTGATAGCAAAAGTACAATTTCAAAGTAAAGTTTGGTGTAGATGAAGACCAAGCCACCGTTCCTACTCCTACTTACCGTATGGAGAAGCCACTGACTGTTACAGCTCTGCCAATAACTGAGCTCACAGCACAATGAAACTCTGTAAATAGTATTTAAGCGTTGACAGTATTTAAATACTTAACTCACCGAGCCTGGTGTGAGTACACTTTCTCAGCATTAGGAAATCTATTGCTTAATTAATGTTTTATGGCAGTTTGCATATATAAAGCACTGTATATGAATGCTGAGTATGATTCAGTTGTCAGTATCTGAACATGAATTACATTTCACACAGGGTTTGGGAGAAGAAATTCCATAACATTAGGCAAAATGGCTTATGCATTCCCAGTAATTTTACATAAAATCTATTCATAGTGCCCATTGACTGGAAACAATATATGGGATTCTTTTAGTTGAACTACTTAATTCAGCAGATAACCACTGCTGCTTCATAGTTCACGGATGAGAATGTAAGGGAGCAGCTGAGGCATCCAGTTGAATTCGATTAATGACAAAGGAACGTTTCAGAGGACAGAGGGGACACTGTCCACTGTGCCCACAGCACAAACAGGGAGTGGAAGTGACCACTTTGAGCTGAGCAGTAAAACCCGAGACCTGATCTTGTCCCAGGAGCTGATCCTGATGCCTTTTCCTGGTCTTAAAATCAAGAGTCAAACACGGTTAGAAGGGAAAAAGGGATTTTACCTTGGGATTTATTGTAAGGAACCTTAGGTGCACGCGTCCAGGTCATATGCACCGAAATGCACCCTGCCAAATGCCCACCCCAAAAGATCTGGTATAACATTGTAGGTCTTACTAATTAGCAGATCTATCAAAGATTCCCTAATGAGAGGCTCGAGTGATCCCCCCTCCCCAAGGAACCTTCCCCTGGATGGTTCTATCTTGGTTTACAGAATGTGTTCTGGACAGGACCTTGGGCTCTGGGGCACACTGATCCCCGGCTACGAAGCTTCTAAAATGTTGAGTCTCTCAGCTTGACAAACAAGTCCAAGAATGTAGGGAAAAAGCACTGAGAATACAGAAGCTGTAAAAAGATATAACAGGGGTATAAAAGAAAAGGCAAAAAATCTTCACGGCATCAATCCTACCCCAAGAACTGATCCTGCCCCAGAGCTGATCCTGTCCCAGAGCTAAACCTGCCCCACAGTTGATCCTGCCCTGGGAGCTGATCCTGCCCTGGGAGCTGATCCTGTTCCGAGCCAGCCCAGAGGCACAAGGAGCTGTGGGATACAGCCAGGCCTGAGTGGTCCTGCCAGATCCAAACTGTCACAGTAATTTTTTTCTGACATTCCATCAGTGAGACAGTGCTTACCACTTCTGCATTTGTTTTTCGTTTCTACTTTTGATGATACCAGAGTTCTTAGGGCCTAATACTGGAGGGCCATTGTGGAGTGTAGTCTTAGCCCAGCAATTACCAATGAAAAAGGGGAAACTGGAATGAAATAATTGCCCGATACTGTCTAAAACTGACTCATGCAGAAATTTCTAACCACAGAAAATTTCTTTCTGCTGTTATTTTATGCAGCATTGTTAATACTCAGGTAGCGAACCACTTCTATAAATTGCCTTTTTCTCCTTGTGCTGAGTGTCTTGCAACTTGGCAACAATGCTCTGGGTGTTTGTCACCAGAAGGTGACAGTTTGGGCTCATGGAGAAAATTACTGCAATACACATAGTAACAGAGCAAGCTCTCCCTGTCCATTGTTTTGGACAAAATCCATGAAATCTCACTCAGAAAGATGTAAAATCAGACCAGGGCTCCTGGTACTGGTTATTTCTTATTTCCTCTTTTCCTTTCCTGTTTAATGCTTTCTTGGGGCAGATCCCCTGGAGTTCTCTCAGAGCCTGAAGGGAGTTGGTCAGACATCCTTGTATGAGTGAAACCCCCTCTCAGCACCAGGATGCCCAGAGAGGATCCAAGGTGGGACCTGCTCCCATGGAGGACCAGCAGCCTCAGCTGTTTATGCTGTTCTTGCATCTTCAAATTGAGCAAGAGAGGTCTGAGGGTTCTCCCTGCTATCAGCACCTCTGCTGAGATAACCAGGGTATCCCAACACTGTTCCTTTCCTGGGTGCTTGTGTTAAATCCCAAATACCCTAAATGCTGCAGGTGCAGCTGGGTGGCTCAGGGGCTGTGCATGGGATCAGATCACGGGGCCAGGCCCTGCTCAGGACCTGTGTCCTGTGAGCTGATCCGTGTGGTGTTGGTGGTTCAGTGGGGCAGCCCAGCCCAGAACACTGGGATTTACTCACTGGGTGTGCTCCCGTCCCACTGCCCTTCCCAGCCCAGGTTCTCGCTGCTGGCTCTCCTCGTTAAACAACCAGAGCCTGTCAAGTGGCCGTGCAGGGACCGAGAGCTTCCCTGCTCCTGCCCTGGCTCTGGCCCCTGGCAGCCCATGGGGACTCCTGCTCCAGCAGCATTTGGGGTATTTGGTGTTTAACAAAACCACTCCGCCAGATTTTACCCATCCACAGCCCGGATCTGAGACCTCTGAGGGACAGCCTTGGATGGGGGCAAAGCTCCTGGCCCACAGTCTGCCTTCTCCTCCTGGCCCAGCACAGCATGGTTTGGACTGTAAGAGGCTGTGGAAGGAGCTGAACACTGGAGAATTAAACTGTGTTTCTCTTCATTTAGTTATTTCTTGTACCTGCCTGCAAGTGATCTTTGGGGTGCAAAGGAAGGAGACAGTGAGGAATGAAGCATCACTATTTCTACTGGCACAGGAACAACTGAGTCTAAGGAAGACATATATATCTACATATATATCTATATGTATATAAAAATATAAACCGTGGTAATACATATTTATATACACAAATTTTGAATATATATTTAAATATATAAATATAGATGATGTGTGTTTATATGTAATACATGCTATATATACTTCTCTCTTTAATAGAATACAACTATCCCACATTGAAACTACATCTAAAATTCTGTATTCTCTGTTTTTTGCTATTCTGCCCTGGGAATTATGGGCATCATCCCCCCCCACCTTATTTCCTAGGGATTCTGTGACCTGAGCCCACCACCCACAGTTCAGCCCACAGCCAGGCTGGCTGCCTCCTCCCACAAATCCTCTTTTTCTTTCTTTCTTAGGTTTTCTGTTCCTGATAAAATTGTTATTCCAGTTTCCAGCTCTTCCTAAATGACTTGCAGAAGGCAGTGACAGGTTGCAATTTTAAATCCACTTAGCTGGGGTTTTTTTGTGAATAATCTTGTTTGACAAGGCTTTCCTGCCCTCCCTCCCTGTCATTAGGCACGGCTGCAACTCCGGCTGCGCCAGGAGCAGGGGAATTGGTTTGGTTGGGGACACAAATGAGAGAGGGGGAGATTTTCAGCTACTGCAGCCGAAACAGAAACAACAGAAGTGCTGTCTGGAATCAAGCTGAAAAGCAGTTTGATTGGTTAGATACCATGAATATCTATTAATTAATGCTTGAACTGACATTTCAGTATTGTATGTGAGTAACTTGCTCTGTGAAAAGTTGTAATTTTATTCATATAGTTTTTAACAATGATCTGTTAGATATTATGAATCTCTTTTTTTGTTAGTGCTTATGTTAATAAGCACTAACATCCCTATAGCAGGGATGGGGCAGCCACAGCTTCTCTGGGCAACCCGTGCCAGGGCCTCACCTCCTCCCAGGGAAGAATTTCTCCCCTACACATCTTTGCTAGCGCGGGGAGGACAGCCCTGAGCCGTGGGACTCACCCAGCAGCAGCAGCGGGTGCTGGCCCCCCTCGCCCAGCACGGCACAGCCCGGCCGGTGGCTGCTGCCCTCCCTCCCTGCAGCGGGGTCAGACCGAGCCAGGGCGATGCGCAGATGAGCCTGGGGGTGCTCAGCTCTGCAGACAGGGCTTGCACCTGGATCCGTCCCTTTCACACGCTCAGGGAGGGTGCTGATATGGAGGAGCCGGCTCACCAGGGTCCCTCTCTGCTCGCCCGGGGCGAGGAGGAGCTTTGGGCGGGTGACTGTGGCTCAGAGGTGACACCTCTGCTGAATGCTCCCTGGGGTGCAGCAGTTAGCAGGGATGAGCCCAGGGATTTGCATTTGATACCATTATGGAAGGAAGCTTTTTCAGTAAAACCTGACTTTTCCACTGGGAATTTGTGCATGCATTCCATTTTCAGTGTTGATTCAGAATAGAGTTGGGCTCTCAAGGACAGAGCCAAGTCCATCAGGTACAAGAGCTATTTCTTCCTCAGCCCTGGGCCTCCTTCTCTCCCTTTGCCCACGCTCAAACCCCCAGGTCAGCGTGTGCTCCCTCAGACGTGTCTCACACAGCCCTGCAGTGCCCAGAGCCGCTGCCAGAGCTGTCACTGGGGCTGAGGATGCTGGGCAGCAGTGGCACCAGGGCTGTGAGGCCCTTGCTTTGCACACACAGATGCCAAGCCCGCTGGTGGGGCAAGCCCTGGGTGCTTCTCTCTTCCTGACTCAGGCTGTGGCCAGGGCAGGGGTGCCCTGCGGGGTGGCCCTGCCCCAGGATGGCCCTGCCCCAGGATGGCACCCCAGGGCCAGGACCCTCAGCTGGGCACAGGGACCTCCCTGAAAGCAGCAGCAGGACCAGCCCTTGGAGCCAGGGAGCTCCACCAGCCCCAAACCATGTGCCAGGCGAGATAACACGATGCAGGAGAGCTGTTATTTGGGCGCTGCCTTTCTTCTTGAAGTTTGCTTCCTAGATCAAGCCCCTGCCCTTCCAGAGGCACTGCCAAGACTGTGACATTTTATTGCATATGGCCTCCATTGTGCCAATGCCCTTTCCAAGCCAACTAAGTTCAGTCTTTGCACATAAGTGCTTTTGACAGGAATTTTGAATAGGCTGGAATGGATGTGATGAACTCTGTAATAACAGCTGTTAGCTTTAGCCTGCCTGAACCGTGCACTGCACACGTTTGCACTGTCGTGTCCCTTCATGTTAAAGCAGTCTGGGAAAATTAATATATTTTGCTTCTTATTGATTAGTTTAAAAGGTTTTTGCTTACCCCGTGCTCTGCAAGAGATACAAAGCCAGTTATTTTGAAAAACTAATGTGATTTTTCAAATTGTAACTGACACATTTATTGCCATCTTATTTAAGAACAATTTGCCTCACACCAAATTGTCCAAGTAATCGGCGCACACGGCACATCCACTTGGAGATGTTTATTATTCTGAAGGGGAGAGAGGGAAATAAAAAAATAACCTCCTGTTGCCTTTTAATTGCTCATTTCCTGCTTGAGACAGCAAATGCCATTTGGCTGCTGTAGGAGAGATAAATGGGCGGGCCAGGTTCTGCCTCCACCGGGAAGCCAGAGCTTTGTTCATTAGTACAGAACCAAACGGAAAAAATAATCATTAGGCAAGCAAGCCAGAGGTAGCATTACTTCCTTAAGCAAGGAATAAATGCAGATTATTTCCTCCAAATGCATAAAGGTTCCAGAGCCACCTATCGTGGCACTAATTGATTCAATTCCCCTGTGCTGCTGCTGAGCAGATGGGTTTATCCTTCTGCTTCAAACCAGAGGCTTGGGAACAGAGTGGATAAAAGCTCTGGCCTTTCCTCTCGAGTGCAGCTCTGGTTTAACAGGGATGTGGGGCTGGTCTGCCCCAACAGTTCTGACTTTGCATACGGAAGTTCATTCCTGACCCATTACTTACATTTCATCTATAATTCATTTTTTAAAAAAATTGGTTTCCCTACAGTTTTCCTGGACTGATTAAATGTCTGAGATTCAATTAAGGGCAAAATATCAAGTCTAGACCGTTGGTGAGATTTCAGCTCCCGGATGGTGCCAGTATCACTCAGAATAAGCAGTGAGGTGGCACAGCTGGGAGAGCAGAAGCAGCTCCCTGGGGCAGGCAGGGCTGGGGGCAGCGGGAGCAGCGGGAGCAGGAATCCCAGTGGAATGTGAGCACTGCTGCTGGGGGTGCTGGTGTGATGTGTGGGGAGCCAGCGCCCCGGAGGTCCCCATGCCGTGAATCCATCTGCTGGGCACCTGCTCCTGCTTTCCTCACACCCCTCCTGCATCTCCCTTCCTCCCACGCTCTCCTGGCTGCGGCCCCTCGGAGCGGGAGAGGTCGGGATGGGCAACGTGGCACTGGGAGGGGTCACAGATCCTAAACGCTGGGCTGCCCAGGATGGGCTTCTTTTGGGGCCAGGATGCTGGAAATGGCAACACATGGAGACTTCTGCTCCACTTTTAGCCCCAGCCTGGGCACAGGGGGGACATTACATCCCCACTGTATGGACACAGCTCCAAGGCAAGAGTGCACGGCACAGGAATCTGTGTTAGCTCAGTGATTCCATGGAATCGTGCAGTATCCTGAGTTGGAAGGGACCCGAAAGGATCATTGGGTCCAGCTCCTGGGTACCTGTGGGATGGACCCTTGGTGTGAGGGTGGCTGGCGTGGTGCTCTCTGGCAGGGCAGCACAAACAGCCTGCGTGCAGCCTCTGAACGTTTTTAGCACAGCAATGCCATGAGTGTATTTCTGTTTATGTTATAAAATCTCTGCCTTTAATTTGAGTCTGGAATGGGTTTGAGTTTCAGTTATATTTAAAAATGAAAAGAACAAGACCCCACAAACAAGCTGCTGCTTCTCCTCATTCAGAATTGGTAGCTGAGGAATCAAAAATGAGGGTCTGGTTTTAAACAGCATTCCACACCCTGAACTAAAGAGCTTAACCTGCTGGGTTTAACAGAAAGATCATTACAGTAATTAGATTACAGCTTACACCAAAACAAGAACATGAGTGGCTGCAGGTCTGCCTGACCTGGCAGAGAGGTGTGATTTAGGAGCCAGTGACTGCAGGCTGGAGCTCCAGAGTGACAGAGTGGGACAAATTTGACCAGTCAGGATAACCCAGCACAGAACAATTTCCCGAGGACTGGAAGGAGCCTTCTGCCCCTCCAGGGTTTGTGAAACCAGAGTTTTTTCCTGCAGGAGCTGCCACAGGAGAGCAGGGATGCACTGGAGAAGTGCTGCAGTTCATGGTATGGAGAAGGTCAGACTGGAAACCTTCAGTGATTCCTTCTGGGTTTGGTTCTACAGCAAGTAGAAGTGCAAACCAGCAGAAGTGATAAACCCAGCGATTGTTGGAAGTTACAGAGCTCAGTGTCTCGTGCTCTTTATTGCAGAGATAAGGCACTGAACAACCCCATCCAGGGGGGCAGGGGCTCATCAACCTTGCTCCATCTTGTGCAAGATGTGATGAATCACATCCTGGGCCAGGAGGGGACAAAGCACGTTTGAATCAGCAACAAATCCTCGAGGTCCTGAGGTGGAAAAGACATTGAAATCCAAGGAATCACAAAATCCCAGACTGGTTTCTGTTGCCACGGGCAGGGACACCTCCCACTGTCCCAGGCTGCTCCAAGCCCCAATGTCCAGCCTGGCCTTGGGCACTGCCAGGGATCCAGGGGCAGCCCCAGCTGCTCTGGGCACCCTGTGCCAGGGCCTGCCCACCCTCCCAGGGAACAATTCCTTCCCAATCTCCCATCCAGCCCTGCCCTCTGGCACTGGGAAGCCATTCCCTGTGTCCTGTCCCTCCATGCCTTGTCCCAAGTCCCTCTGCAGCTCTCCTGGAGTCCCTTCAGGCCCTGGAAGGGGCTCTAAGCTCTCCTCTTCTTTTCTCCTGATACCTCCCACACCCGGGGGCTCAGGCAGCACGGAAGGTGATAGCAGGGACAGAGTCATGCTCTGACCGGACCCACTGCACTGTCCCCAGCCCCCCGTCCCTGTCCCGCCACGCGTGGGGCCCTCACGAGCACCTCCCCATGAGCACCCCCCATGAGCACCCCCCATGAGCATCCTCGCCCCATGAGCACCCCCCGTGAGCGCCCCGCGGGTGCCGTTCCTGCCGTTCGTGCCCGCTGCCGTCCCGCCTCCCCTCGTTCCTCCCGGCCGGTGCGGGCTCCGCGGGCGCCACCTGGTGCTGCCGGGGCCGGGCGCGGGGACTGCGCCACACTCATGGTTTGGGGGGTAAATCCTTGCCTAAAAGACTCCCACTTCCCCGGGCCACCTCCACGCGTGCCACGGGGAGCCTGTCCCACGGGGCGGGAGCAGCCGGGTCTCTTCAAAAGGAAACCCAGAACTCCTAAAATTTGGGGTTCTTTCCCAATCCCACAAGCCGATGGCATTTAACTCCTTCACGCTGAGAATTTCACCATAAAGGGCAGAAGCCGGCCAGGGAAGAGCGTTTTTTGTGCCTGGTACTGCCCGTGGATGCTGCCATGACCAGAATCCCTGCAGGGGTCTCTGCCCCCGCTGGGCTGGGGGTGGCACGCCAAGGACACTCTGCTCCGCTCCGGCCATGGATCCACAGCCGTGGGCACCGTGACCCGTGTCCTGAGCCGGAGACACCCCCGCGGGGGTCTGTCCCATGGCTCGGCACTCCTGGGCTGTCCTGGCTCCATGGAGAGCGAAATAGGAACGAAGGCAGTTAGATGGGATATCGGGAAGGAATGGGAGCGGGGCCGGGTGAGAGGCAGCAGAGCCGTGGGGACAACCTGGCAAATGCGAAGGGTCTGGCAGAGCCACCCGCACCAGCATAGCCCTGCACGGTCCGTGCGCTGCCCGTGCGGAGACAGGGATCCATTGGGAGCTGTCCTGCTCCATCCCCACGTACCCCTGGGCACAGCTCTTACTCCCACGTCTGTCCAGGATGTGACAACCAGCACTTTGGGTGCTGGGTGATTTTCCGTCCCCCACACCACGTTTGCAGCCCTCGGAGCCTGGCTGTGGCTCTTCGCCAAACGTTACTCACCACACGGTACAAGACTTTTATATTTAGCCAGTGCAGAGACAATATCACCAACTTAAAAATAGGTATAAATGAGGCTGCGGCTCTCACGAACAGCTCTGGGGTGCACAGGAGGGGCCGTGACCATGGTCAGCCACCATGGCAGGGCAGTGTTGGTGTGGTACTCACCACCATGGACCAATGCCACCACCAAGGCCAAAGCCACCTCTGCCCCTGCACATCTGGGTTGGCACTGAGCCTTCCTGGGTGCTGAGGCTGGGGCTCTGCATGGCAGCCCTTTGGGAAGGTAACCCCATCTTCCCATGTGCTCCTTTCGGGTCCTGCCTGGCCCTCGGAGCCCGTCCGGCCCCGGTGCCAGCCGAGCACCCTGCGGGAGCCTGCGCCGCGCAGTCACCATGGAGATGCCGGCAGCTCCGGGGCCGTCCTTCGGGGGAAATGCAGAGGAAGAGAAAGGCTGCTTTGCAGCAAAATTATTAGCAATAATTTTTATTTCTATTTAAATTATTATTTTCATTCATCCCCTTCCTGTTCTTCCTGGATACTGGTGGATATCCATCCCAGCGCTGCGCTGACCGGGCTCTGCCGGAGCCGCCTGCTCTGCCCAGCTCAGAGCCGGGTGCTGGCTCTCCTCCAGCCTGTGCCAGTGGCAAACTCGCCTCAGCCGTGCCCGTCCCTCAGAGCCCCCTCGTCCCTGAGGCAGCTCTGCCCGTCCCAGCCTCGCGGACTCCACGAGGGGCTGCTCAGGAGCGGAAGCAGCCAGGGCCAGCGGGAGCTCCTTCACAGGCTTTGCACGTGGTTGTGCTTCCCATAAAGGGGTGAATCTCTAAAACAGGTTTCACAGCAATTACCTCTGTTTGGAAAGTTTTGTCAGGGGCTTTCCCATCCCTCCCTGAGCCACCCCATTCCAAGGTGTTTCAGCAAGGGAGCTCATCCTGGGGATTCATCCAGGTCTCCAGTGCCATGAGACCTACACATGGGATATTTGCCTGCAGTGGCTGTAGAAGGGGAACACACCACTATGTGCTGTTCTAAACACAGGGAAAATCTGAGTTGGGATGAGACCAGCTCCGTGGAATAGTGACAAATGTCATTCTCTGTCCACCCTTTGAAGGAGATAATGCTGCTTCAAACTGCCTAACACAGTTCCTGGGCTGCTTCTGAGATTCTGAGGGGAACCAGAGTGCAAGTGGCACTTGCAAAACAACCTGTCGTTCTCACAACTCCCTCACTGCAAAAGACAGATCAGCTTTGGAAGGCACAGGCCCATCAGAAACAACAAGCCCAGCTGTTGCCAAGCGTCTGTGAGTGGTGGGCAGAGGCACCAGGCACTCGCAGTACCTGAGACACTGGAAGCCAAGGGATGCATCACCATTCCTACAGGGAGTAAAACCCCTCCGCTCTAAACGATGCTTTGTTGTGTATTTGTAAATTGACTTGTGATACATTATTTAGGAGCTCACATCATAAGACCATCATTCTTTTAGAGGGATTAGGAAATTGTTAAGATCAGGAGGAGCAATACATCATCTTTCCAAAAATAAAACACCTCATGATTTTAATGTGACTTCTTGTTACTGACACACGTGAACAGCCCATGATACCAGAGCCTCTCCCTTACCCTGCCAGGGTTCTTAGAGAATGTGACATTTACCCTGCTCCATCCCAATGGATTTCCTTTCACATCGGATCGCTGTTTGCTGAGTGTGCTGCTAGAGCTCTAATTTGCATTTCCCAAACATCACGACTCCTTTCTCAGCCCGTTCCACCCACCTCGTTTGGCGGTGCTCATCCTGCCGTGCGCGGTGCGGGCTCTGCGCTCCCCGCTGGGGTCGGACAGGCTCTTTGCACCGTGTCACCTCCCGCTTGCTCGGACACACCTTTGGTGTCCCTCCCCTTTCTGTCACGTCGCGTTATCCCCAACGCTCCCAAGGTTTCTTCCCTCTGCTGCCATGGCAGCTGGTGCCCACAGCCCCTGCCAGGCCCCACAGCTCGCAGCCCTTCTGCGCTGGGCTCTGTCAGCCTGAGGTCAGAAATGGCAATGGTTGGGAAGAGCTGGGAGCTGCCAGCACCATGCCCAGCCCATCCTGGGGAGTGCAGGGGGCTGCTCGTGGCATATGAAATCCAGCACCAAGGTTTGATTCCAGCCCACGAGTTTTCCTGGCAGAGCTGCTGCTTCTCATGAAGTCCAGCTGGAGATCAGCAAAATGCAGGAGATTTCTAAGCAGGAGAGATGCAAACCCGTCAGTTGTGCTAAGTGGGACTTGCCTAAACCAGCAGTGGGTTTGTGTCTGTGAAGGTGACACAGAACTGCTTTGACATCTCCTTGCCTCAGCTCCTTACAGCTCTGACATATTTTCCCTGAGTTTTTATAAATAACAAGTGCAGAACACACAGTGGTTGTAGGCAACTGGCTCTAGCAGCAAATCTCCCCTAATGGTTTCAGCTCCTGTGGGAAGAGGAATTCTTATCCTCAATGCATTTGTCAAAGAAGCTTTGCTAAGATACAAAATTAAGCTACTTTTTTTTTTCTTTTCTTTTTAAATGGTACTAATCAGCTTAACACGGTGAAAGACACCATGGAGAAGTTGCTTTGTAATTTTAGAAAACCTCAGAATCCTGACCTGACTGTGGAATTACCCCAGGGCGCCGTCTCCAAAGCTGTGTGTCGGCAGTGGGAGGGGAAGGAGATGTAGAGGGACACATTGTCCTTCCCAATCTGTGCTGGACATTCCCTGGGTGGGGGTCCCCATGGACTCAACGCACCTGGGATGGACATGGGGACCCCAGGGCAGCAGCTGGGGGGTCCATCAGAGCTGAGCTCCCTGCTCACAGCCAAGGGAAACGTTTCGCTGCTGCGTTTGCGGTTTCTCCAGAACAGGTTTTATGGTAAAGGCACATCAGTGCAAACAGGGATGTGTCCTGGTCCTGGCCTGTTTGATTCTGGTATAAACAGATCATCTGCTGAATTTACAAAAGTTTGACCATAATTATTCCTTCCTAAAGTCTGGACATGAGCTTCTGTGTGCTTCCAGCTCCCTGCCCTGGCTCACAGCATGCATCCTGTCCTGCAGCATCGCTCTGGGAGCAGCCTGGGCACTGCAGCAGCTCCTTGGTGGCCGGCAGGGGAAAAAAACCACCCTGATACTTAAATAAACTTGCAGATAAATATGGGTATTGCAACGGAGCAGCACCCGCCCCCCTCCCGTGCTGCTCCAGCCCTTCCATATGCATTCCCGGCTCCTGGAGTATTTATAACCCCTGGCTATGTGCATCTCTAGGAAAGCACAAGGTCGGTGCCAGCCCCTCGCTGCTGCGCAGGGCTGGGGGCAGCAGGGCTCAGGACTGACGTGGAGAGGCTCTGCCAGGGTCAGTGCAGCTCCCTGCAGGACCCTGCAGCCCACTCGGGAACAGCTCTCTCCCAAAGTGTGAAATCACATTTCCAGAAAAAGGGATCCTGCTGCAAGTGTCTGGGAAGCACAGGGTGCGGGAGCAGCTATTTCAGAGTTGGATTTCAAGCCCCAGGCAATGAATGCCCCGGCAGAGCTGAGATGCAGCAGCTCAGAGACATGTGGAAGGGAAGGGAGAAAAAAAACCAAGAGAGAAATAAACCCAGCAAGATTCCTCCTTCCTTAGGAGGTTACAAATGTGGTCTTTGGAGGCCCAGGGATGCTGATTAACTTGCACAGGCAGACAAAGACCCTGACATCAATTAAATATTGCTGATGAAGTGAGGTCAATAGTAATTATAACCTGCATATCTTCACACGTTAGAGACATGTTTAATCTTTTTATTGAAAAGCTTTTTACTGAAATTAAGTAGTATGATAATTTCCTGCAGTGTCCTGTTTCTAATTAAGTAGATGGAAAGACAGTGGATTGCACTTCATCAGCTCTGCTTCTGTCAATTTCCTGCTAAAGAAATAGGACTTGTTTGGTATTTTGGCTGGGGTTTTTTTAAGTCTTTTAAGTGGCTTTGAAAAGGGAGCTCACACTTATATCAGTATTTATACACCCTTTCCAAAATGAGCCTCAGAGTCAATGACCATGTCCATAGGACAGCCGTACTTTTGTGCTTTCCAGGGCAATCCCTGTCCTGTGTTTCTGGCTGTGTTCGGTGCTCTCTGAGCTCCCAGAGGCACCTGGCACTGCTGGAGCGCCGTGCTGGCGGCGGAGCGGGAATGCCAGGCTGGTTCGGGAGGAATGTCACGTCTTGGAGCTGCAGAGGGAGCTCTGCCTTCCACCTGCACATGTTCTCTGCCTCGCGAGTGTCTCGTACACGGCAGCTTTGCTCCGGGGGCTGCCCGGGGCAGTTTTCAGCCCCATAGAGCTCTTGCACCCAGTGCAAGCCAAGTAAGGAAAATCATGGTTTTTCCTGGCTGGGGACGTGCTGCATGCCCGGGGGAACGGCAGCACCTGGTGGTGCCATCGAGGACAGAGATGGGCACAGGTGTGCCAGCTCCTGCCACCACTGCTGGGCCTTCTGGACAAGTGACCGTGCCGGAGGCGTTCACCCAGCTCTGTAAACTACCTGTGAAACCTTACATCCCTCAACCCAGGCGATTCGGAGACAGCGCGGTGGCTAAATACAGCTCTGGAGCAGTGACAGCAGCAGGGTTTGGGAAGAGGTTTTGAAGGGAGGCTGGGAACTGGGAGTGCTGGAGAGGAGGCGTCCGCCAGTTCACGCTTCGCTGCCGGAGCTGAAAGTGCACGCAGGAAAGGCAGCGCAGCTCCTCCTTCGCGCTCCGGCTGGGAACGCTCCGCAGCCCTCTGAGCGCCAGGCTGGGATCGCTGTGCGGTTCATGGCTGGGCTGGGCTGTGCGGGAGCAGAAGGCAAGGAGGGCAAGGTCGCAGGCAGTGCCGGGTGCCAGCCGGGAGCAGGCACGGGCAGCTCTCCATGCCAGCAGCTCTCACCTCCCCTCCTCAGCCCCTCTCTCTGCTCCTTATCCAGAGGCTGTAGAGGGGTTTGTCCAGAGCTCCTGTTACCTTGTGCAGTGGCAGGAGCCACCTGTTGTCATTGCCTTGAGCATCACTGCCCATGCTGCAGGTGCAGGAGAATCAGGGGCTGTGCTGGTGCCCCGGGTTTGGCACCAGTGCAGTGCTGCCTGGCCACATCAGGCCTTGTAGCATCATCCTGGGGCTGCTGGTTGTGAGGGAGAGTCCCTGCTCCCACAGGATGAACCTGCTCTGTCCACCACGAGCTCCAGTACCTGAGCTGGAGAGGCTGAAGCTCGCACATACGGGACTGGAGCTGGCTGCCCCTTGGCATCCCTGGGACCCACACATTAGGATGGGCTAATGTGGTTTTTGGATCCTGTTTGTTTAATGGTCACTTGGCACCAAGACAAATGTATTAGATTTGTCAGGGAAACTTTATATCCCAGTTAAGTGGCTTTCACAGAGAGCTGATGGGGTTAGTGCTTCTGACTCAGTGCTTTGCTGCTCCACACTTCCTGCATGGTTTGGGGTATCCCCACCATTCCTTGCCACCCTTTTGTCCTGATGGCACCATTCCCTGAGCCCAGGGGGCAGCTGGGGGAGAAGCAGATCCTAAAGGCACCAAGGTTCAGATACAACAGTGACCAGAGGCTTTGGTGACCCTTAGGTGAGGCAGGGAGTGCCCAGCCAGGCTCAGAGCATCCTGCAGAGGAAAATGGCACTGCCAGAGCCTCATCCTCTCTCAGAGGTATCACTGCCACCTGCCCAAAAAAGCACCTCATTCAACTGGATACAACATGTGAACAGCTCTACAGGTTTGGAGTTGATGAAAAGGAGTACCACACTTCAATTCCTTTCAAAGCAGAGACCTTGGAAACCACTGGAGCCTGACACACCTCTCCAGGTGTTATGTAAAGTAACTGTTCACAGCACGAGCTGACAAATATAATGTACAATATCTAATAATTAGATGGCACTGAAATATGAGTCATTTTCAGTGATTCCATGTGGATGTTTATACCCTTACAATGATACTGGGAAAGAGGAGCAGAAGCCTCTGGAGGAGCCCCAGCCTGGCGTGTCCCTGCTCCTGTGGGCGGCTCTGGGGCACAGAGCCCTGTTCAGCCCCAGCCAGTGCAGAGCCCCCAGCTGGGTCTGCAGCCAGTCTCACATCCGTGGTGTGGGAAGAGGGGAGCTGTGGCTGCTGCTGAAAGCACCCTGGCTCCAAAACCCATCTGGGAACCACTGTGCCCCAGCAAGGCTCCTCCGGGCGGCCTCTGTTCCTGCCCTGTCACCTGTGCAGCTTCAGAGCATCAGTCTGGTGTTTAATTACAGGTGGTAAGCGGGGTTGTTCACAGTGCAGTGCTTCAGCCTGGAGTTTGTGCTCACTGGCTGCAGCAGGCAGGACCAGTGGTGTGGCTGCGAGGCAGCACACAGCTCGCACCAGTGAGATCTGGGAGCATTTCGCAATGTGCACATTGTTCCTGGGGTTTGCTGTGTAGATCCTGTCATGAGTTAACGAGTTTATCTTAGTCTGAGAGGCAAATTCTTCTGTTTGCTGTTTTAAACAGTTCAGCCAAAGAGGCAAAGCAAAGCCCAGAATGCGGCCCCTCAGCTCTTGGCGTTGGGTGCTGGTGAGGACGATGGGGCGGAGTTGCTCTGGCTCCTCTTTCCTTCTGAAGGTTTCCCATCAATGTGAAGTTACTGACGCTTCTGGATCTGCTCCTGAGTCTTGTGGGTGCAGGGGCTTCATGGCAAAGGACAAAGGCCCCATTTGTGCACTGCCAGGGTATTGTGTTCTCTGCCTCCCTATCCTTTACAGGAAAGTATCAGGAATTTGTGTGAACTACAGGTGTATCTTAGAGTTTTAGGGACATGTGCACATGCACATAGTTACACGCACACACACACCCCTTAGATCCATCTGTGTGTAGCTGATGGTGTATTTTTAGATGTGGTGTAAATTGATCCAGTTCATGAGCTCTGGTCAGTGTGAATTGATCAAGAAAAGGAACAACCAAAAGTTTGTGTTTCTGTACATTCAATAGAGGGGAATAATTTCTGAGGGTTTGCTTTGGAATCCCCTCCTGGAATGAGGGTAAAAGCAGGTGAAAAGCCATGGCTACCTGTGGTGCCACCCTGCGTCACACCACCAGCTCCCAGTGGTTTAGGAGACGTTCCCTGGCTGACCTGCACCCGGCGCCCCGAGCTGCTGCAGGGCTCGCCTCTATTTTGGGTGCAGGTAACTATACTTAGGGCTGAGTCATCCCTTCCAGTATCAGTTACAGGAGAGCTTAAACGAGCAGAGCCGGTGGCCAAACCCGGGGGCGAAGGATCGGGGCCGCGACGCCGACCTGGAGCCTCTCTGGCGGCGGCAGCAGCCGCGGGTCCGTCCGGCGGGGCACAGCACCAGCCCTGCCCCTCCGCCCTGGCTGAGCCCCGTGTGGGGCCGGGGGGGCTGCAGCCACGGCCCAGCTCCATCCCCGCTGTGGGCAGGGCACCCAGGAGTCCCCACGGGGGTTTCAAAGGCAGCATCCCTCTGTGGAGCCATTCCTTGATGTCACCGTGGCCTGGTGACAGCAGCTACAGAGAGTTGCTAAATTCAGCCAAAAATTCAGGTCTGCTTTCTTAGGTACATGCACTAGGGGCAACTGCTTATGCAGCCATTTACTGGGGAGTGGGATCCACTGGGGCTCGCTGGTATTTAACCTCTCTTGGGTTTAGAACCTGTTGGTGACCCCGCAGCAAAGCAGCTTTCAGAGCACTCAGTAAGCAACGTGCCCGAGGGGCTGTGGCAGTGCTGGATCCTGCTGGTGTGGCACCAGCCCTGCCAGCACACAGCACCGAGAAATGTTTTCCTTTGCAGATTTATCCCCATGCAGAAAGGGAAGGGTAGAGAACATTTTCGTTGAATCACAGCCAAACAGTCAAGTCAGCTCCTCCATCTGCTCCCTGGGAGGGTTTGGCTGTTGATTTGCCTCTGTGGGTCTCTCTGGACCTGTTTGCTCTGGGTTCTACAGGACACCTGCAGGTCAGGTTTCTTCTGATTTTTTGCTGTTCTCAGTTGTCTCAATCAAGTGCCACTTTGCCCAGAGTCTGAAGGAGAAGAAACAACTCAGAAACAAAGGAATATCTTGGTGAAAAGCTTTTCTGATGGTAGTGAGAGCCAGCTTGAAAACCCAGAGCTTTATTCTAAGTCGAGTCCCTTAAGTAATATCTGAATATTGGCATAATTTGTTTTTAAAAGCATTTAACTTTATTTTTAGTGTGTCAATGTCAAGGTGAATGACAGATTTTCAATCTTCCCTTGGCTCCTCCTGCTCTGTGCCCAAAGCTCCCCTCCATCACCCTCTGAGGGGCCAGGAGCCCCTCCATGGGAGGGGAGGAGGAAGAGGAGGAGGAGGAGGATACTGCACCCTCTGGGGCTGGGAGGTGACAGAGTGGGGGGTGGTGGGGTGGGGGTGACCAGGGGTGATGGGATGGGGGGTGGTCAGGGTGGTGAGACTGGGGAGGGCAGGGGGAGGGCACAATCCTCACCCAGATCTCTCCCTTCCCCAAAGGACTTTGTTTTAAAACAAGTAGTCTTTTAAAAATCTAGGGCAAGTCAGCCTTCTGCCAAAATTAGTCTTTGTGCAAGAGCATGAGAAGGAATTTTAATGGGTAGCTGGTATGTGGGGATGAGGGGAATGACTGCTTTTACTATCTAAATGCTGTTTAAATAAGGCTGTAACATCAAACAGCTTTGCCACGCTCGCAGCTCTGTTTTACAGGAAGCATCACTGCCACCGCTCACAAATACACAAGAATGTTAAACAACAACTTTTTATTTGTGCCAAACGTGTCCTGACACATTGCTGTGGAGGAGGAGAGCTGCAGTGCCAAGGGAGCACAGGCAGCACCCGGGACCTGCTTCCCTCTGGCCTGGCTGCTGTCCCTGTGTTGGAAACTGCTACAAACCCCTGCGAGGCCATTTTTCCTGTTGGATTTGCCCAGTTGCAGCCAAGGGGAGCAGGGAGAGGTGAAACCCATCCTGCTGCACCCATCTGGGTCCTGTGGCCCTGTACAGAGCCCACTGTAGGGATGGGGACAGGGATGGGGATAGTGATGGGCCAGTAATACCAAACAAATAAACAATTTGCCTTCTACAATGCAGAGCTTAATTATCTTCAATGTATGACTGAACTACTCCAGTGTTTTTACTGAGGATATTAAAACTCAGTAGTTGGATAAGAATTTAACTTCTGTGGAGTCCTAAAAGTACTCTTTAATTCTGAAATTGACAATAACGTGATATTTGGTACAAAAACTGTGTTATAATCTGCAAGAGCTTTTCCCAGCTGGGTCCCAGACAGACCGAGTGAGCAAGCCCTCATCTGCTGGTCCCAGGGCTGTGCCCCAAGCCTCTGGTGTGTGCATTTGGGATGTGGGGCTGCGTGCAGGAGCATCCCTTCCCCTCCTCTGCCAGTCCCTTGGGTCTGTTTGGGTGATACCAAGGGTGGGTGTCCCCCTGCCTCTGCACAGCTCCTCCGCACCTCTGTCTGGCCCAAGCACCTGACACTTGCCCCAGTGTGCTGAGCTGGCTGCTGGCTCCACAGCTGGGTCATTTCTCAGTCACTGTCTTGGAGAAAAATCAGTTCCCTACAGAAGGCCATTATTCACAGTGAAAGAAAAGCATTTGTGACCAAGCAGCCTGGCTTCCACGGGGAAATCTCTGTTGGTACATGCCTGAATGCTAGCATAGCACGGGGCACAGCCCTGCCACCTACCAGGAACCAGCCTGGCCTTGAACACTTCAAGGGGAGGGGCAGCCACAGCCTCCTGAGAAACCTGTGCCAGGGCTATACTGCTCTCATCATAAAAGGTAGGACACTTGGCTTTGGTTAAGAATCAAAGCAGAGTGAGGCTCTCGCCCTGCTGGGGAAGGTCCCTGGGAGCAGCAGAGTTCTTTCTGATGGATCTCAGTCCATTCCAGGTCATTGCCCCAGCTCGGGGAGGAGGGTGCAGGGCAGTTCCTGGTGCTGCTGAGTGGAAGAGCCATAAACTGAAAGGAGAAGTCTTCTATGAATTATTAACATAAACAGCTCTGCTGTTCCTCAGCTGTACGGAAATGCCAGGAAGGGTAAATGGTGTTTCCAGCACTTTAAATGAGCAGATTTTCGGATGATCACTTAGGGACACAAGGATGCTCCCCTGGGCAGGCAGCAGTCACTCAGGGCCCTAGGAATGGGTTTCCTAGTGGGAGTCTCTGCCAGATCTCATTTGGGATATCCAGCTTGCACTGGGGCTGCAGGACATGGTGCTGGTGGCTGTGGCAGGCCATGGGTCACTCACAGAGGGGTAACACCACTCCCCAGGCAGCACTGTGTGGGGCTGTGTGCCCCGGGCCATAAAAATACACCCAACACTTCGTTGTCCTCTTGGTGCCTCACACAGAGGCACTGCTGCTGCTGGTGACACCCACTGCCAGCTGCCACGGAGCACAGCAGGCGCCGGGTGTTTGTGTTGCTGCCGCAGACACGGCTCAGCCCCAGCGGCCCCGAGCCTCTCCTGCCCCACCCCAGCACCTTCAGCCCGTGGGGATGCCCCAGTTGCCCACGTCACTGCCCGTGACCGCTTGGGGGGAACCCCACAGGATGTGTCCCTTTGCCAGCGGCCTCCGAGCGCTGCCCTGCTGCCAGCCCTGCCCCAGCTCAGCTTGGTCTGGATCAGCATTCCCAGCATCTCCCTCCCACTCCCAGCGGAGCCAGGGCCTGGTGCTGCCAGCAGAAACCCAAGCTGCACCCCCATTTATTTAATTATTTACCTGTTCCACCCATTGCCTCTTGCCACAGGCTGGTCTTTGCTTTCCAAACGCTGCATATTAAACTTTAGAAACAAATATCCCCCGGGTCCATGCACTGCCTCACCTCTGCCAGGGTCACAAACTACTTTTGCCCGCTTGGGCCAGGGTTAAAGGGAGCCATTGTAGTTGGACTTGTTGATCTCGGAGACCTTTTCCAACATAAATTACTCTGTGATTTTGTGGAACCAGAGGTAAATGCACAGTCAGCTCAGATATTAAATCTGGTGTTCACACATTGCGTGTGTCTGCTCATGTCAAACACAACCAGCCAGAGCAGGGCCCCGGACCTGCCTGACTTGGAGCATTTAAAGGTTTATGTGCTGAGGGAAGACGAGGCCTTTGGGCCTCAGCAGGTTTTGGAATGGAAAGGAAATTCTGGAAAGGCGTGGAACAGCTTGATTTGTTGAAGACAGAATTCATTTACTGATAAGAAAATACAATTTTAATGGAATAATTTTAATGGGTAGCTGAACCTTTTGGATGAAGGGAAAAGATAAATTTAGAGGAAGAAAATTAAGAGAAAGGTAAATAAATCTTAAAATAAATGAGGTGAAATCAGTGAAGTACCAATATGTACCCGCAGCCATCCCACATGATGGGGAGGGAACAGAACAAAACTGCACATGGTGTGAAGTTGAGGCAGCTGCAGGCAGTGAGACGAGACAATGGCATGGAAATACAGCCCAACATAAAACCCGAAATACCTACATGGCAGGGAAGGCACAGCTAACAGAGGGGCTCCATGTTTTAATCGGATTTCACATGTTAAGCTGTTTGGGAAGGAACAGTCACTCAACATCCTGCAAGGAAAACAAGACACAGCAGCCATTGTCAGAGGGGAAAAGGCAGCTTCTGTAGGACAGATTTAGCTTTGATCTGTACAGGGAGAGGGACTGGGAGCAGGTTCATCTCTGGCTGAATAGTGGGAGTGGGAGAGGGCTTGGAGTGGGTGGGAATGGGGCAGCAAGTCAGCCTGCTGCCTCTGGAACTCCACAGGTGTGACCCTTGTTTGTGCCCCTTGTTTGTGCCCCCTGTGGACATGCTGACCCCAAACATCACGGCATCATGGAATGGCTTGGGTTGGAAGAGACCTTAAAGCTCACCCAGTGTCACCCCTGCCATGGGCAGGGGCACCTTCCACTGCCCCAAGCTGCTCCAAGCCCCGTCCAACCTGGCCTTGGGCACTGCCAGGGATCCAGGGGCAGCCACAGCTGCTCTGGGCACCCTGTGCCAGGGCCTCCCCACCCTCCCAGGGAACAATTTTCTTCTAATACTTAATCTCTATCTACCCTCAGCCTAAAGCCATTCCCCCTTGTTCTGTCACCACATGTCTCTCTACATGCCTCCTTTGTCTTTGAAGGCTAAGCCTCACTCATTTATTCACTTATTTTGATTCTCATTCGGTCTGCCTGGTTCCTCTCAAGGTTTTAAATTTTATATATTTTGCAAGCCTTTTATTATCTATTTTTAAAGACATATCACTGCCGGAAGAATCTCCTGGAAACATGAATTAACAACACAAAAGGCAGAAGGAGTGTTTCATAATGTTACTGGGGCGGCTCCAACACGAGTTGCTCGGTGCGGTGGTGCAGCGCCAGCAACGCTGGGGCCACACTTCTGCTGCCACTAAAAATAGTTCCAACTTCAAACCCAAATATATTTTTGTTCATTAAAATTATAGACAAATAAGAAGATCTTTTACTCTTTAATTAAAGCAGCTACATAACCTGAGTGTAAATAAAAGGTAGCACTGTCCCTGCAGATGTCACAGTCAGATTTCACTAGTGTTTACAAAAAAATTGAACTTAACAATACTAAAATCACAACACACCAGAAAAAGAAGCATTTTCACAGATGCCCTTGGAACACACAGTAATTCACAGCCACATGCCAAGTCGTAAGTCCTTTGTCTTCGAAGCATTTGAAATTGCTGCGCCCATGCAGTCGGGAGTGCCTGGATCCCCATGTCCTTCCTCACCCAAAAGGAGGAGGACACCAAGCTCAGAGGAGCTTCCCGTGACCCCTCCTGGGGCTCCTGTGGCCCAGCGCTGGGGTTTGGCTGTGGGGCCTCCCTGCAGAGCCAAACCCTCGGCGTGTCCCTGGTGGTGCAGAGGCAGCAGATGCTCCGCAGCAATCGCACGAGGGTTGGCAGCCACCAAAACAGCCCTGCAGCTTCCCCAGCCCCTTCCACACAGGGCAGGGGTGGGCACCAGGCTCACCAGCACAGCCAGTGCACCCTCCTGCCGAAAGCAGGGCCAGGTGCTGCTTATTTCCCACCCTGCTCATGAGTTCATTAATTTGGTGTTATATCAAGTGGATTAAAACAAAAAAGTCCACGGTGCTGTGTTATGCAAAGGTACAAAGTGACAGCAGTTCACGTGTGGGTTTCATACTGACTTCATGTTGTGTTAAAGATATGTAAGAGTTACTGGGCATAAATGGGAGAAAACATTAACCCATGAGCTGCAGGAAGTAAATACAGCTCATAAATGAGAATTGGTGTTGGCATGGATCTGGCAAATGTTAAGCTCTAAATAACTGTTTACTTGAAACTTTGTGGTGTCTTAAGTGAACAATTTGTAGTTAGAAGATTCCCAAACATACCCAGAGGGAAAATAGGTTACAAGCATGACCACAAAATCAGAACAGGTTCAATCTCTCTTGCTAGTTAAAGATTGCATAGCATGAAGGAAGGTGGAACTTTTAGGTGGTCACAGTAGTGAGATAATGAGCTGAGTCTTGTCCCTGGTAATCGCAACCCGTCGTTGTCACTGATTATTAATTACCAGCCCAAAGGCCAGAGCTGCAGTTGTGTTCTCTTTGCATATGGATGGATTAGAAACTCCAGTGAGTGGCTCAGGGAAAGGCCTCTTCAACTACACCCACCTCTGAGGTTTATGGATAATCACAGGGATCACCTCGGGCCCCTAGTGCTGGTGGACTGATTGCCTTCCACAAATACAACATAGAAGGGGTCACTTTAATGACAGACTCTCGGGGTTCCCCAGGAGCTCATGGCTCCAGCCCTTGCTCTGCCTGGAGATCTGCTTGGGTGCCCAGTCCCCCCAGCTGACCAGCATTCTCTCAGGTGGGACATCCAACACATGGTTCTGGCATGTTCCAGGTAAAAAGGAGGTGTGAGAGCAGACAGGAATTTGGTGGGATTTTGCAATGGCTCCAACTACCCCATGCCAAATACAGCAAGGCTTGAAAAGGAGCTCTACAGGAGATTGTGAGGCTCAGCCCCACAGCCCAGTGGGATTCAGCAGTGGCTGTGGCAGCTCGGTGTGTGCAGCTGGGACTCACACAGGGCGTGGAGGGAGGTGTTACCTCTGCAGGGCACAGGAGCTGCGAGGTGGAAAATCAGCTGCGTGTCAACGCGTTTAATGACCCTGCTCGGCGTGCGCCGGGAGGCTCCTGAGCACGTCCGCCTGGGAAGCTGCAAGTGCTGCTTCCTGTCATGGCTGCTCGGCAGTGACGGGGACCTTCCTGCAACGAAGTGTCCGAACAGACCTCGGCGATGACCTGGTGGATCATCCGGCCACCTGCACCGTTCCCTCTGGCCAGGCCAGCGGCCGGGAGCGAGCCCCGGTGGGAGCGCAGCCACCCGCAGGTGTGCGAGGCCCAGGGCCACCCGCAGCTCCCCAGCGTGGCTCTCCCTGGCCTGGCTGGACATGGGTCTCTCCCGCCGCCCTTCCTGGCCCTGGCCCCGGGTTCCGTGCGCTCCAGCAGGAGCTGGCCAGCTCTGCCACGCTGAAGAGCCATAGAGCAGAAGGACTGCAAGGAGCTGCACAAAGCCCGACCTGGCCGTGTGGGCCTGCATTCTGCTGGGGCTGCTTGGGGCCTTTTGTCAGACGTGAATTAGTGGAACATTTTGTTTCCTAACTGAAAGCAAGAAATTGACCACGAAGCATTTGGAAACGAACAGGATTTTCAACACAGAGAAGCAGATTCAAAGAATATCCTATTTTTATGCTCCCTCTCCGTGTAATTCATCTGCCATTCCAAACAAGATGTGCCTCAGCTGAATGAAGCCTCAAATAATCACATAATAGGAGAAGTCATTTATTGTGAATCAGGCTCTTTCTGTGGTATATAAATAGTCTGTGCTGTTCCACAGGCTTTGTCAGTCAGAATTAATTAGCAATTGACCCTTGCTTGAGATTTCTTCACTACCTTTACATTTTTCATAGGGCTAAATGAGCTCTCCACATTGCTTTAAGAGGCTTCCTAAGCTGGAGCTTCATTTACCTCTAGGCTATAAATCAGTAGTTTAATTTATCACTAGGTTACATATCAGCAGTGAATAGTCAGGGTGGAATTGAGTTTATTATAAAGGTGCTCTGTTAGAAGACACAGTATTACAGTGATTGAAACATGCTCTTCAATTTTCCATTAATGCCCAATTCTGAATATGACCACAGAGAACCACACTTTACAAACTTTACATTTAGCATTCTAATAAATAAGTTCAATAAATAGGGACTCTGCAGAGGAAGCCGTACATGTGAACAGAAGCTGCTTAACAATGTTGTCAAAAAATAACTAGAGCTACTCTCATTTGTAACCAATCACTGGAAATTGGTAAGTAAAATATAAATATTTTACTCTTACGATGCAGACCAGAGGAACAAAGATCTGTTAAAAATCACCCTTAGGATTACATTGAACTTAATTTTGTACACTAAATTCATAATTCAGAGCATGCTTTTATACCGCTTTTAGCACAAAATATTTTCAAATACATTTATTAAAAATCTGAGAAACGAGTGAGACTGCCCATGTAGAATTTCATCTGTGCCTGATCACTAGCTCTTGTGTTACACAATGTTGCAGTTTGGCTAATTTTGGATGAACTATTCCACATTTGGAGAAGATCTATAGTAAAGGGCCGGATTTAGTCTGTAGTATGTTGCAACATCTTGTTAATACAGCAATGTATTTGTCAAAGTACAAAAAAATTAATTCCCCCCAATTACTATTATATATATATAATATATATATAATCCATTTATATTATCCATTTTAATAGTTACTTTTCTCGGGACACGACTCTTGTGTCGTCTGTAAGGACTGCAGGAACAGAACCATTCTGGTACCAAAGGCAGGTACCCAGAGCACGCGTTCCCTGCAAGGCTCAGCTGTTCCCAGCACACCCATCTCTCCCGTTCCGCCCAAGGCTCCCGGTGCCAGCGGCTGTGCCAGCGCGGTGCCAGCAGCCTCCGGGCCGGGCGGCTCGGCTGGCGCTCCCCGGCCAGCCAGGCCACGCCACTGCCCTGGGCACAGGGACGGGACCGGACCCTCGGCCGCCCAGAGCCGTGACCCCGCACGGCCTCGCTCCCCACGCCTGGCAGCGCCCGCGTGCCCGGCAGCGCCCGGGGACACCTCCGCTCCCGAGGGGCCCGGGCACCGGGGAGCCCTTGGCCGCGAAGGGGGGCCAGGTTTGTCGTGAACAACCATTGCAATCCGAAAGCACAACCATGCACACACCAGTAAAGCCTACCTTGAGTAAAACACCGGCACTGAAAGAGGACTGAACCATAAATGCCACCAAACTATCAAGTAATTATCAGCACTAGAAGTAGATGAAAAAATAATAAAACTGAAAATGATAACTGCATCATGACTTCGATTTAAATCCTTGCGTACAACAGCGAGTGAGCAGAAAGCTTGGTCTGTGACTGAGCCTCAGAAGACAAGATACTGCTCTTATTTTTATTTCCTATTTTTAAAAACAGGCTGACTGAGAACATTTTCAAACGTGGGAGACTAAGTCATTAAGCCAGATGCACTTGGATTGCTCTCCTCCTTTAGGGAATTTACTTCATTTTACTTAGATATCTGACACAAGTCAGAAATAAATGAAACTACTGAAGGAAAGCTGAATTTTGACACATTATTTTCCATTAAAATTCTTCCACTGACTTTGTTAAGCATTTTCTAAGACCAGAAAAACGAGGCTTTACCTAAAAAAGAATTTGAGACTGGTAGATTTTCCTCACACACTTGTAAGCCCTACAGTCTCCTAGTGCCTCAAAGCAGAAGATTTTTTCAAACTGTTCCCAAATCTTCTGCATTTGTTCACAAACTGGTATCTCCGTTCTGTTTATACTCTGATAAAATATTGAGAGTCATTTCCTCACTTTTGGACTGCACATTGTGTTCGCTCCTTCTGGATGATTTCCTGGTCGCCCTGGAAAGCCGCCTTCGGAAGGTGTCACCTGCCAGGAAGTAAAGGATGGGGTCGACACAGCTGTTGAGGCTGGCCAGGCCCCTCGTCACTTGGTAAGTGGCATAAACCTTGTCGTTGAAGGCACACATATCTGGGGTTTGAAAATCCACCCTGGCCCTTAGATTTAAGGTCTTCATCACGTGGAAGGGAAGGTAAGACACTGCAAAGACCGTCAACACAATAATGACCAGGTAAATCGATTTTCTCCTGAGAGGAGAATTGTCCAAATCTTTGTAAATCAAAGCTTTCACGATGAGCCCATAGCAACCAAGAATCACTATGAAGGGGATGCAGAACATCAGCACTGTGGTGCACATGCTGTAAATGAAGTAACTTCTCAGGTAATCATCAGCTGTTGTGTCATAGCACGTTATGGTTTTATTTTTCCTTATCCCTGTTCCCGAGTAGAAGAGTATTGGAGAAATCACAGCCACCACAAGGACCCAGACCAGGCTGCTGATGTACACCGCGTTCTTCTTCTTCAGCCTCCCCAGCGACTTCAAGGGGTGCACCACTCCTGTGTACCTGTGCACGCTTATGCAGGTTAGAAACAGAATACTGCCGTACAGGTTCACGTGGAAGATGAACCTCTGCAGCTTGCACATGATATCTCCGAAGATCCAGTCTGTTTTGTTGAAGTAGTAAAAGATGAGGGCGGGCAAAGTCAAGACATACAAGAAATCGGCTAGTGCCAAGTTGAACATGTAAACCGAGATGCCGCTCCAAGGCTTCATGTGGAAGACAAACATCCAGATAGCCACACTGTTGCCCAAAAACCCAGTGATGAAGACCAAAATGTAGACGGTGGGCAGGTAATAGAACTGGAAGCCGGTTTTGGTCAGGGAGCACTTGGTGGTGACGTTTCCCGCAGACCAGCTGCCGCTGGATAACAGGTTGGGTTCAGTTCCGTTCAGAGCAGCAGAGAGAAGGACTTCGGTCATGATCCTTCCCCCAGAGTCACATAGGTCTGAGGCGAAGCAACGAAGTCTCTACAGGCACAGTAACGCATCTAAAGAAATAAGAGAGCAAAGGAAACCGAGCTGGAAGGTGAGCCCTGCCCTGCTTTTCCTCGGAGGTTTCCAAGCGGCGGTGCCGGGCCCCGCTTCGCTCCCCGCCCTGCTCCCGGGGAGCCGCGCACGCCTCCGCCACCGCGGGCTGACCCGGCCGGAGCGGGAACAGGGACAGCGACAGGGACAGGAACAGGGACAGCGACAGCGACGGGGACGGGCGGGCGGCGGCGAGGCCGAACGGGCGGCGGGAGCGGGGCCGAACGGGGGCAGGGGGCGGCCAATCCACCCGCGCCCCTCGGCGATCGCCGTCGCTCCGGCCGCCCCCGCGGCTGCCGCCCCGTCCCGCCGCCCTCCCGCCCGGCTCCCTCTGCCCGCGAAGTCACCTCCGCCCCCGGCCCCGCTCCCCGCGCCGTCCCCGGCCGCCGCCGCCCCCCAGCCCGGCCGCAGGAGCGCCGGGGCCGCCCCACCTGCCGCCTCCTCCTCCTCCTCCTCCTCTCAGCCCGCGCTCGCCGCTCCGCGCCGCCGGCAGCGCCCGCCCGCGGGGGGCGGCGTCCCGGCCGCGGCTGCCCCGGCGCCCATGGCCGGGCAGCGCCGGGGGCGGCGGCTCCGGGCGCCCTGGCAGCGGCAGCGCCGCGGAGCGCGGCCCCTCGGCGGGCACAGCGCGCCGGCCCCGCCGGACTGAGCCGGGCGGGACGAGGCGCGGCTCGGCCCCGGCGCGCCCGCCCCCCGCGCCGCCTCCGCACGGGCGGTGCTGCCGCTGCCGCCGGCACGCGGGGCCGAGCTGCGCGACGGGGGACGGGACCGGCGCTGCCCTGCTCCAGGCACCCGCGACACGGAGCTCCGGGGGCCCCGGCGCGGGGGAGGAGGCGGCGGTGGAGCCCACGCGGTGCGGCGGGCGTGGAGCCCGGGCACGGCCACCGGTGTCTGACGGTGTCACCTCATAGCCCGGGCAGGCGGGACAGTGAGCGCTGGCCGGAGACAGGATCCCTTTAGCCCTCACAGAGATGGGGCGGGGTCACTTCAGCTCCCGCAGCGATGGGACAGGCTTCTCTCAGCCCTCAGAGTGATGGGGCAGGGTCACTTCAGCTCCTGCAGCGATGGGACAGGCTTCCCTCAGCCCTCAGAGTGATGGGGCAGGGTCACTTCAGCTCCCGCAGCGATGGGACAGGCTTCCCTCAGCCCTCAGAGTGATGGGGCGGGGTGGTGCTGCACCAGGGCTAAGACCTCTCTGTCCCACGTCTTTGCCAGTGGGCGGGTGCCAAGGGTGCTGCTCCCGAGCTGCTGCCAGGGGTGGAACAGCCCTTCCCTGATTCTGCTTTCACTCAACCCTTTGAAATCTGCTCTGCAACCCAGTTTAAGTGACACGAACATGTTAATTGCTGTAAATGGAACAGCTGAGCAGAAATATGCTCTACTGACCTCTAATTAAGCGCTATACATTTGGCACTTGAGTCAGAATATGGTTATTATTTATTGTCTTGGCAAAACACAATCTGCTGGTTTCAGCCATTTCTTCCTCGTTCCCATTTTCACTAAGTGTGGTGGGTGAGACATGAGCCAGTCAGAGCTGCTCTCAGCTCAAAGCTGTGTTCTAGACAGAGTGTTATTAGTCCTTCATGAATATGTATTCATTTCTCAAACTTTTGAGTCTGTTTAAATTATAAAACTTCTTTGCTAGGAAAGCTTAATTGGGAAATCAGCTGCATATTGTACCCCCGTGGGAATATGGAAGTGGCTGCAGATGGAGTCGCCAGCCTGGCTTCACTTTTGGGACAACTCAAGCTACAACGTCAAAGCAACCGCTTCAGTTTTGTAAATATAATACCTTTCCTTCTTGTATGTTAGGGCTTTTTTCCCTTCTGTGTTCATCCACTTACAACTGCTTATTCACTACTTTAAGATTCTTTTAAATTTTAATACAAAATGAATGTGAGGAGAAAGGACAGTGAAAAAGGAGACAAGAGTAACACCTGTAAAATCCATGTTGTACAGCAAACCCGGTTCGCAGAGATGTTCTGTGGTGCCCTCTAGGATTTGAGAGCAGTGAGAAAACAAATTCCGAGTCTTCATATTCCCAGGAAAGCAAACACCCAACCCATGAGCCAGACACATGGCAAATGCAGTACAATGATATCAAGCCTACCATGCTAGCTTAGGGAAAAGCCATCTCGCTCCTCTGAGAATCAGCTGCATGACCCAAAGCAGAATTTATTTTAATGAATGACCTGGATTATTGTGTAAAAAATTAATAAAATATGCAAAGCGATGCTATTAGTAGAGGAGAAACCTTTTAGTTTCTCTCTCCCTTTGTAAGTACCATTTCACTAGTGACTTCTCAGTGCCACTGCCCACTGCAGCTTCTCGTGGTAGCTTCCTTGAGTTTCCTGTCTTGAGCAAATTTTGAGTCATGCCGAAGCCGGGCCGATAAGCATCAGTAAATATGCAATGTGAACTCCAGCCTGTTTCCCTCGGTTACCTAAGCAGCGCTGTAAATCCAAACTGGAAAGACAAAAGGTTGGAGCAGCAATTCCGGGAGCACATAGCTGCCGGGGAAGGAGGCATTCCTGGGATTTGTGCTGGTGCCGGAGCCAGGCTGAGGTGCAGGCAAGGCCAGGCACGGGGAGCGGGCCGTGGGGAGCTGCCGCGCTGGCAGCGCTGCGGAGCCAGGCGGGAGCAGGAGCGGGAGGAGGATGTTCTGCCGGGTGGGATGTTCTGCGTGTGCTGGGTTTGCCCAGGCACCTGCGGTTCACACCGACCTCAGGGGTAACGCTGACACGACAGAGACACCCCTGGGGAATCCGTGGCTGCATGGAGAGGTGACAGCTGGACTGGCAGGACATTCCTGAGGTACCAGTGTTCATGCTGAAGGATGAGTACAAAAGTGCAAATACCTGAAGGCGGGAGTGCTCTGTACCAGATCCATCCTTCCCATCCCTCAGCTGCAGGACTCTTGATCTGTAACTAAAGACTCCAAGGTCAGATTTATAATCTGATCTGAGAGACTACAATTTATTTAGTCTTCCATGTCAGGGCAGGATTTTCCAAGATACCTGACTCATCTCTGTAACCTTTTTCTGAGTGTCATCTCATTTATCAGTGGCTCTTTGGAAGGGTGGGCTGCTGAAGCAGACACTGGTTGTGACACGTGGCTGACATTGATTACAGGCACCAAGCTGCCTCCCTGCCCCGGCAGTTTCCGATGGTAAATCTCTGGACCCGTGCAGCCTGTGCTGGCCAGGCAGCTCATCCCTGCTGCCTCATGGGCAGCCTGCACCTCAGCATGGCCCTTCTGAGCCTGCCGGCACCGGGAATAGAGATCTCACATCCTGGGTACAACAGTTTTCACATTCAGACTGCAGTGCTTCAGCTGCAAAAGGTCCAAACACATGAGTAGAGAACGAGGCAGATTTTTTCACAGCCACACTGTTCCATGCCTTCTTCCACAGCCAGCAAACGAGTGCCTTCCTGCTTGCCATGCCGAGCTGTTCTTATTTTGGAGCACAACATGAGGCATGTTGCATTAGCACCTTTCCCTCCATCGCTCCAGCATATGCCTGGAGCTGACTTGGTTTCTGTCTGGTGGAGCTGGAGCTGAATTCCTTCCAGCTCTGCCTCTTAATGCACTTTCTGCAAAATCTGGGATTTTATACCACTGATTTCCATTAAACTGAATGTTTTGTTCCGTTAACAGCTGATTTAACCCAAACGGGTGATCTATCCCTAACAAGGAATGAAATTGTGCTGGAGCACAAGTGGAAATTCCCAGTCAGTCCAATTAGGGCTGAGCTGTCGCAGTGTGGGGGAGTGTGAAGGGAACAGGCTGACCATGAATCCAGCTGTTTCTACCTGTTGCTGCTGGTTATCAGGAAGACTTAGACTCAGATGTCAGTGTTTCAAGGTGTGCTGGGACAAACAAGGGACCCAAACCAGGTGCAGGCTGAGAACCGGTGGAAGGGAGCCTTGTAAATGGTCATCACAATGCCTGCTTATAGAAAGGGAAAATATATACATATATGCACACACAGAGAGGATTTAAGGCATGCTGCGTCTCGCTCGGGAGTGCTTCTGGAAAGGACAGGGGAGCACAGAGCTCGGAGGGTGAGCACAGAGCTTGGAGATTGAGCTGCTCTCAACTCCCCACCACAGGACACCTTACCTGCTGCAAAAATGCCTATTTCACTTTTTACCTCAATTGGCTTGTGACCTACCTATTGGCTTCTGGAGAGCTTCATTCACCTTCACCTTAGGAAACTCTTTAGGTCAAACAACACTTCACCACACTGTTTTCTTTCTTCAGTCCCTGAAGCTTCTTTTATTCCTTTTTCGTGTGTCACAGAAGACAGCATCTCTTCCAGCACTCCTTATACACCCTGCAGGCTTTCCACAGGGAACCCAAAAAATACAATTTATTTTATTTTAAAATACTTCTGCCTGCAGTGTGTAAAATACTTTACAATATTCCCTTTTTCCCTTGTGAAGGGCAGGTTTCCGGTGGTTAGTTCTGCACCAGCCCCAGGGATTCTGTGGCCTAGTGCACCACAGGAGCTGCTCTGGTGCAGAAAGGAGTTCGTGTCCCCTGGGCACCCGTGCGGAGGTGAGAGGGCAGCGGGAGCGCACGGTCGGCCCCGGCCCTGCCGCGGATCCTCCCAGCGCTGCCGGCCTCGGCCGCCGCTGTTTGCCTTTCCTCGGAAAACAACCGGGGAAATGGCAGCTCAAGGGCTGATAAGAATAATTAGACGTGTCTGTGGCAGATAGGACACGCAGGGCTGGCGGGAGCAGGTCTGAGCCGAGCTCCCGGCCCGCGCCCCGCGGCTGCCAGCGCCCGAGGGAGAACGGGGAGAGGAGCTCGCTCTGCACAATGCCCCGACAGGAGAGGGCGGGAGGGGGTCGGGCTCTGCTTCCTGGGAACAAGGGCCAGGACGAGGGGAAGACAAACCCAGGTGGTGCCAGGGACCCCTGAGGCTGGATAGCGGGAAAATTTCTTCACCAAAAGGGTTGTCCAGCCCTGGCACAGCTGCCCAGGGCAGTGGTGCTGTCCCCATCCTGGGGGGGTTTAAAAGCCCTGCGGATGTGGCACTTGAGGATATGAGTAAGTGGTGGCCTTGGCAGTGCAGGGGGACTTGATGGTCTTGGAGAGCTTTTCCAGCCTAAATGGTTCTGTGATTCTATGACTCCAAGCTCTGATGGTGTTTCTGCCCTGTGCTTGCTGTCCTTGCAGAGCGGAAGCTGCTGTCCCTAGGGACTGTCAACCTGCAGTTTAGGGGGTGACAGAGAGGTGCTGTGCCCCAGCCCTCCAGGAGACTCCCCAGTGCCTGCTGTGGCCTGGGCAGCAGCTCCCTCCCCTCCAGCACAAGAGGAGCTGACTCCTCTCTGCATTTTTATGTCTGAGCTGACATTTTGCTGTCTTGAAAACAAAAGCTGTTCCTGGGCTAATTAACTGGATCTCACACAGCATCGCGTGTGCCCCAGGGAGCCAGAGAGTCCCAACAGGGTGTGAGCTTTGGGATGCAGAATGGCACAGTAGTGTGCTGGGAAAAGATGATAGTTCTATAATCAGTAGTGGGAGATGTGGTGAGCATCCCACATGGGAGGCGGGAGTGGCACGTCTGGCAGGCCCAGGTCAGTGTCCAATGGGAATCCCACAGGGTCCCATAGGGGTGACTACTGCACGTCTTTGCTTCTCCCTTTTTGCCTTATTAATATTATAAACCAACAAGGATAATGAAGCTGTTCTGGAGTCCCTTCTGTATTCCAGAATGGTTTGTGATAGCAATACAGCACATCAATAATTGGAGTTAATGGAGGTGACTTATTAATCCTAGTGGAGCAGCTACACTTCCAGAGTCTAAAGATAACACAGGATCCTGGAAAACTTGTTCTAATTACAGCAGGGAGCAATCTTGCCTTCTTCCTATATTGCCATTCTAAACTGAAATGACTATTCTCAGTAGAAAAGCTCTTTTGTTCAGCTCCCAGCCAAGAAAGACAATTCTGCTGAGGCGGTTTGATAGTGCATTAGTACTCCCATTATTCAATTTCCTCAAATGGCCAGGAAGACAAACAGGTCAGAAACACTGAAGATTGCATACCTGGGGAGACTAAATATTTCAGTTAAGAATTTGCTACCTAATACATAGGGGGAATGAACGTGGCACTGCCTCTGAGGTGCTGTGACCAAAGCTATGACCTGGCTGACTGGCAGGGTGCTACTGAGGAATCAGTGGGGCCCTGCAGGTGCCTCCTTCCAGCCCTGCAAGGCTCCTCATATAGGCACAAATGAGGGCAGTGGCCAAGCCTGGGACAGAAGAAGTCAAATACAGCTCAGAAAACACCTGTCGTTGCATCACCATCAGATCACAGCCAACATCCCCTATTGATGTTTAGCAAATATTAGCAAATATTTTTCAATTAAATTTCCCTTTTGGTATTTCTTTATATACTTGTTTAAATGTTGGTAAAATTGTTTCTTGATGTTTTAATGTAGATTTGATCAGGTCATCTGTTTGGTTAAAATAAGTCTTGTCAACCCTCAAAATCTAGAACAGCTAAAACCAGGCACTGTTTCAGGTGCTAAACTCATAAAGAAGATGTTAAAACTGATCTGAGAGACTTTTTTAAAGCTAAGACCATGAGATCAGATGGCAGTAATGTAATAAGAGGTGAAAGCCCAGAATATTGCCTTTCCATGGCAGCTGCAACCGCGAATCCAAAGCCGTGGAGGTGGCTCTTGCTGCTCTTTCCAAACCCACGTGCTGGAGCCCTCTGGAGCTGCCATCCTTCCGCTTTTCTTTATTCCCTGCCCACATTTCCCTTCCCGACCAGTTGTACCTGAGCTGACCTCAGCAGAGGAGGCACACCCCGCACACCCACGCACGGCGCTGTGCTTCCTGCGCTGTTACACCGCGGAGCCGAGGCGGGGACGCATCGCTCCCTGCAGTGGCCCCTCTCCCCGCGCTGCCCAGCCTGCCCGAGGGGCTCTGCCGGCCCCACTGCCCTGGCAAGTCCTCTTCTGTTTCATTTGTGCTTGACTTCGAGGGCCCAAAGCTCCCGGTGATGATCCATCAGTGATTTGTCTGATGGATCCAAAGACCTGCTTTGGCACTGGTAGTGGAACAAGAATAGGTGAGGTGCAATTCTTGCCCAAGTTTCGTCCCTCTCTGCCAGGGATGAAACCCAAGTGGTCCTGGGTGGTGGTGCCCCCATGCCCTTCCTGCCCACAGCACCAGTTCTGCCTGCCCATTCCTCACACTGGTTTGCCTTTTTGCAAACTGCCCTCCCTCACTGCCTCCCATTCCTGCCCAAAGGGTCTAATTAGGGGAAGGAAGGGCCTCGAAAATACCAGTCATGGAAATGGAAATCAAATTGCTCCGTTTAGTGCTGCCACATAATGAATCCTGGATTTTTATCCTGATGTCAATTCTCGCTTTTATTTTATTTTTGGAATATCTGAAAATGCAGTAATGACAAAGTGTCAGGAGTTTAAACTAAGCATTAAAAGCCCCCTTTTCTGAGCTCTCTTCCAACAGGTTTGAAGCTGATGGGGGAAGGAGCACCTTGAGCAACACCTCTGCACTGATATCTCCACAGCCAGATCTTTTTATCCCTTCTCCAGCTATTGTTCCCTCCGTCATTATCCTGCAGCTTTCTCTCTCCAGCTGATCTGGCCTCCTTCCTCCCGGAGCTCTGTGTGGGGTGCAGTCACCCCTCATTACCAGGATGCTCTCGGCTGGTTCCTGTCCTGTCTCTCATGACCCACATGCTCTCAGCTGGTTTCGGTGCAGCCTCTGGGCTGAAGCCCAACAGATGAATGCTTTCCTGTCTCAGAGCACCTGGGCACCTGTGGGAACCTCCACCCTGACCCCAGTGACACTTCTGCCTGCACATGACAGCTAAAGGTGAAACTCAGCAGCTCCCAGGGATGATGAGGAAGGAGGTGATGCCAAGGAACAAACACAGAGACACATCTGAAATAAAACCCCCTAAAGCTGATCCTGCAGGACAGCAATGCCAGCTCAGCCCTCACTGAAAGCAAACCCCCTGGGACTCCTCACCAAGGCCATTTCCAATACAAGGGGTAGCCTCTGAAGCCACAGCTTTAGTTGGAGCTGCACAAGCTGCAGCTCTGCAGTGCTGGGGGGGTGGCCCTGCTGCAGAGGCTCCTCTGTCCCCACGTTCCCTCCTCCCTATTACAATTCCAAATACAAATAAACTCGTCTGGTTTGTTTCCTGAGTCATGGCCCTCTGCACCCTGCTATGGCAGTGGGACCCCCACACCCCCTGTGGCAGCAGGATCCTGGCACCCCACACCCAGGTGAGGCCAGTGCCTCATCTTCCCCTCCTGCCCTTCAGCCTCTGCTTGCCCTGTGCTAATGCTTTCCATCCCTTAATGAATGATTGTTTATCCAGCTCTTAAGGGATTAACCTTTGTCTTTTCAATTTGTAGCTTCAGGAGCTTATTCCACGAGCCCAGTCTAAAAACGCACTGGAAAAAAAAAATCACTGGCATAGATAATCCTTTTTATAACCTCTAAAATTTGACTAAAAGAGCCCACTGTTAAGGAAAAATACATCTGTTAATGTTCAAACATAAGTGAGTCTGGTTGGTGTACAAACCTTTTAAAGCTATTAATGATTGATTTTAATGGCTCCTATTTAGTGGGGGGTAAGATCAGCACTGACTTAGAACCACAGCAAACCGGGGGGTGGGAAGGCAAAACCTCCTCTGTGAGCTTCTCTTTGCTGCTTTGATTTCTAAATGAAGTAAAATCAATTATAAATGGGGCAGGTAAAAGAACTGCACCCCAGAAGTGCAGGGATGGTTCTGATAAGGATCAACACCAAACATTTCCGTATCATGGGGATTTTCTTGAGATCCGTCATGCCAAGAATCAGCACCTTGGCACAGAGCTCACTGGGTTTCCCTTGGTAGAGTGATTCCCCCATTCTTGACACTTCCATTGCAAACTATAGATTGAGATGTTTTATCGTGTTCTGGTGAGAAGCCTGATGGACAGGCTGGACAGGAATTAAGTTCTAATTTAGTCCCAAAATGGGGACAGGCAGGAGGAGCAGGAAGTGACACCTCTGCAGCAGCAACCCCACCTGGAGCGCTGCATCCAGCCCTGGGGCCTCCAACACAGGGAGGACATGGAGCTGCTGGAGCAAATCCAGAGGAGACCCTGAAGATGCTCGGAGGCTGGCGCTCCTCTGCGCTGGAGCTGGGCTGGGAGAGCTGGGGGTGTTCATCTGGAGAAGAGAAGGGTCCAGGGAGAGCTCAGAGCCTCTTGCAGGGCCTAAAGGGGCTCCAGGAGAGCTGGAGAGGGACTGGGGACAAGGCATGGAGGGACAGGACACAGGGAATGGCTTCCCAGTGCCAAAGGGCAGGGCTGGATGGGATACTGGGAAGGAATTGCTCCTTGTGTGAGTGGGCAGGCCCTGGCACAGGGTGCCCAGAGCAGCTGTGGCTGCCCCTGGATCCCTGGCAGTGCCCAAGGCCAGGCTGGACATTGGGGCTTGGAGCAGCCTGGGATAATGGAAGGTGTCCCTGCCCAAGGCAGGGCTGGGACTGGATGAACTTTAAGGTCTCTCCCAACCAGTCTGGGATTCTGTGATTTCCAGGGTCAGGGCATGCTGACTGTCCCAGAGGTGCTGCAGCTGCCCTGTCCCAGCCTCATCCCTGGGGCTTGCCTGGGTGCCAACAGTGGCACCACAAGGGGAGGGCAGGGCCATCAACCTGCTTGTTTTCAGCCCAGTCTGGTTGGGTCAGCCGGTGGAACACGATGTGAGTGATGAGCGAGCGCTGAGGAGAGGGGAGCAGGGCTTTTGTCTCCCGCTGTGTTTGTGCTGTGCCTGGCAGGAAGGCACGCTCCACACTGTCTTAATGGAAATAAATACCTCCCTGGTACAGGTGCTAATGAGGCTTCATCTGTTTGGCTAAGGAAGCTGCCTCAGGAACTCGGCCAAATCCCCTTGGCCTGGCTGCAGCCAAGAAAGTAGCAGCCACAGCTAGGGCTTAGTACTGCTGTAAAGTAATGAGGAGTGGGATCATCCTGCCCAGCTCACTGGCCAAATAATGAGATCAAATCTCCGAAGTCAAAATCTGGTGGTTCAGTAAACAGGAATAATTCTATGTAAACTGACAGGTCTAATTATTGGAGCCATTTCTAGAAAAAACGGGGGTGCACATGTCCTGCTCTCCACTCCAGAGCCGTGGCTATTGGGGGGTCCTCCTGCCCCAACAGCCCCAGACCCCTGTGCCCTGTGGCTGCCCTGGTACGTGGCGATGCTGCAGGTGAGGGTCACACACTGACCCACTGGGTGACAGGATGCCCCTGAGGACGTCTGGTGGTGTCTGCTGCCCGAGGAGCATCCCGAGCATGGTGAGGAGCCTCCTCGCTGCCGAGGGACCCCTGTGCCAGCCTCGCTGCTCCCAGGCCACAGGGCATCAGTGCTGGATGGATGGCAGCAGCTCTCCTGCCTGGCACATCAGCCTGGACTAAGCAACCTGACAGGGAAGACAGCCTTGCCTGAGTCCCCTCTCTCGCAGCCGGCACACGCCGGGGGACCCTACGCCAGTGCCAAAGCCAGCCACAGGGAAGAGCCTTTGGAGCTGGGAGATGTGGCAGTCCTGGTGACACTGCTGTGCTGGGTCACGCTGGGGCAGAGGCAGCTGCCACCTCCCTGGCAGACACAGGACCCGGGCAAGCATCAGCTCCGGCTTCGCCTTCCCACTGCCCACGCAAGGAGGGGTCAGGGGTGGGCAGGGGTCTGACCGAGCCCCGTGTCCGGAGCAGCCCGGGACATGGCCCAGCGTGGCCACTGGGCTTTCCCAGCGGCGTCTGGGGGCTGGGAGCTGCGAGCTCCATAAGGTCCCTTCCGCCCCAGGCAGCGACTCCAAGGCCGTAGGGCCCTCGGACAGGGGCCCCAGCGCTCCCTCACCCCGGCGCAGGCCCCTGCCCGAAGGAGCTCCTGCGTGGCAGCGGTACCCAGCGACCCTGATTCCTAAAACAGAAGCTGCTCTTTCATGAGAAAATAGCGTGTCTGGTAAACACTGATGAGAGGATAAGGGGGCACGAAGAAAGGTCAGATACGGAGCCTCACGTCACGTTGGAGGTTGTGTAGAAAGCATGAAACCTGCTTTTTACAGCTCCCTGACAAGCAGCTTCCCCATGCCTGCCCTGCCTGCCAGGTCCCAATGCCACATGTCTATTCATCCCTTTTCTGTGTTTTTCTCTAGTGGGTAAAACCTGATTTTTTAAAGTTTTTTTTAGCACTGGTTAATATCAAAGCACATCTTCTTAGGGGCTGTTTAAAGAATATGCAGAGCCTTTGGCGGGGGTGGGGGGAAGCGTTAAAGTGCACCAAACCACATAATTTAATTTCTATTTTCCTGTTTAAAATAATGCAGGATTTTAAAAGGCTGTTTAAAACCAGGGCAAAGGATTCTCTGGTGGTGTTAACTGGGCCACTTAGAGCAAATGGGCTTTAGCAGAGAAATGCACAAATAAATGTGCTGTTCTAGCAGTGATCACAGACCAGGCAGCGAATCGTCTCTCAGTGAAAGCACAGAGAAATGACAGGCTCGTGGTTATTGACTTTGGTTTTGAAATGAAATTACAGCAATTATTTTGCTCTTCCGAACAAGAAATGCAGAATTAATAGAATTCGCAGGAGATGAATATTCAATTATCCTGGGTTAGGGGGTTTTGTGGTGTTGTCTGCTGGTGCTAAAGCAATAAAACAAACATTCCTTGGGAGAGCTGACTCCCAGAGGTGGCTGCCCAGGGCCAGGCTGGCCAGTGCTCCATGCTCCCAGTGCTCCTGGCCCTCCAGCACCACATGCCACAGGCCAAGGCACCTTTCCCAACTCTGGGAGCCAGGGGCAGAGGAAGCTTTGTAGGGGATAAATTTAGTTGGAACTAGAGCACAGATTCGTCTGCTCAATGTGGGCTTGAACTCCAAACCCCATTAATTTTTCACCCCCTTCCCACAGCCAGGGCCCTGCCCGGTAACGGAGCTCCAGCCCGCGCTGCCTCACACCCCCACGCACCTGCGAGGTGATGCAGATACTGCACTGCAAACCCACCCGACCCAGGAACACACGGCTTCGGAAATCATGGTTTAAATAAACCAGGAATAAGCAATTAACAGCTACTTTCCAGCCAGCCCTGCCGAGCTGGCCGTGCTGTGCCCACCCTGCCCCAGCCCCGCAGCTCCTCCATTTAAGGAGCATTAAGGGCAAGACTTATTTTTACAGCTTGCAACTCCACATTAGAAAAGACACAGGTGAAGGTTTTTGAAAGTATTTTCTGCTGATAATGAAAAGGTTGGTTTTGGTTTGTTTTTGAAAGCGACAAACTTCCACATGGCAGAAACAAATGGGAAAAAATGACCTTTGAAACAGTAAAATGCATCAAATTTGGCTTATTCTAGTGCTTGCAAGGCCCTTGAGCAGCCTGTCTGTGTTTTGTCCCTGGGACCACTGATCCTCAGCACTCTGTGTGTGCCCAGGCACTGCAGGGAACAGGGACAGTCCCAGGCAAAGAAGGGAAGATGTGCAGCTTCCGAACCTGCTCTGCACCGGGGCCAGGCAAACACCTGCCCTGCAGGAGTCAGACCTAAGGGACAGTGTTGGACAGTCTCACCGTAGGTGTGACATGGAGCAGATGCTCTGGGACCCTCCCCCCAGCCCACGGTGTCCTCCCCCTCCTCACCCTGCCCAGCTCCCGGGCGCACATCCTGACACCCTCCTGCAAAGCGTTTTGGCAGAGGAGATTAAATCCCTTTTATAGGGAAATAGGAGAAAATATATAATTTTTTTTTCCTTATATATATACTCTTTAAGGTTCCCACAGCCTTGCAGAGGAGGGATCAGAACAGCACAAGCAAATGTGTTTACAGCTTCACGCTTAAATTTGAAACGTGTTTCTAACCTGACGTCTGTGTATTTTCAGCCCTTTCCAAAGCTCTTGTTTTGCTTTCTATGGCTTCTGCTTCATTATTCTAATTTAATAAAGCCGCAGTGAAGGCAGAGTGCCGACTCTTTGTGGCTAATGAAAGACATTGATTTGTTTGTACTTCTTGCTATAGATTTTTCCTAATTACAGGCATTTTTCAGAGGCAGTTGAAAAAATAAACGAGCAGCTGGTTTGAATGTGCAACCTATTATTGTATTTCCTAGAACTGCAGAAAAAGTATTAATGCTCACAGCAGAATGGTTTTCAATGGAGGAGGGTAGAAAAGGTATTTTCCAGGTGGGAGTCCACTCACTAGCCCACTCCCTTCCTTCAGTGCTACTGTCAAGAAAGGCTGAAAAATTGGCTTTTTCTGCCACACCAGCTCCGAGTGTGACACATGGGCTCTCCCAGGGAAACTCCACGGAGCAGCCAGGGTGGGGAGGAAGAGGAGCAGCATCCCTGGGGGCCTGAGAGCAACTGCTGGGAATGGGCAAAATGTTCAGGGGCTGGGTGAGCACGGATGGGATGAAAAACAGAGCAGGAGCCCCGGGTGCAAGATGCTTTTCAAAGCAAATTGAAGCAGTCAAGAAACAGGGTGAATGAGCAGCACACACAGAGCCTGTCCAGAGGCCCTCTGAGACCCCCCAGCAGCTCAGCTGCTGCCACACTGCTGGCACAGGACGTGGTGGCCACGTGGCCCAGCCTGGCACCACCGGCACAGGAGGCCCTGCTGCAGTGACAGGGGACAGCACAGGCACCTGTGGCTGTCAGGGGCTCTGGCACCTGGCCCACAAAGCTCTGTCCTTACAAATGCCAGTGTTGGCTCCCGTGGGACCCCATTCACACCATCCATAAAAAGATTCCCCATTAAATACTGATGGGAATATTTCCCGAGGTAAATGCAGACTCTTCTCTCCAAGAAATGATGTTATTTACTTCACAATGTACGTAGTTCAAGCCACAGGTAGCCCTTGCACTACGGAGCTCTGGCAAGGGGCAGGGCCTTGGCAAACCTGACACAGCCCTTCCAGGGCTGCCAGTGCAGCCTGGTCACTTCTGGTCACACAGCTCATAAAAATCACGCACACGTTGCAAAACTATTGCTAAACTCTGGAAACTCATCCAAGTCCCAGTCCCTACACGTTTGAACCATGCTCCCCACAAAGGCTGATTTTCCTATGAAAACAAACCATTACACGCTTCTCCACCCCCTACGCAGGAGGAGCTACTGCAGTGGCTTTGTTTGTTTGTTTGTTTGGTTTGGTTTTTTTCTTGGACAAACCATTTAAGACTTGAATCAAAACAAAGATCAGTTTGGAGCCAGTTCTCTTTGCTAGGGCAAATTAGGAAAAAGTTGAATTTTAACCCAAGCCATTCACATTTTGCCCTGGCAATGTGTTGAGGAAGGGCACAGCATAGGACTCCTGCCAGCACTTGGCAGCTCTGCCTCTTCCCTGCCCAAATTTCCTTCAGAGCAGCAGAATTGCAGCTCCACGTTCAAGAAGGTGTTGCTGTTGGATTCCCTGCTGCCTCTGTCGCTGCAGCAAAGTGCCTCAGGTAGCAAATAGGGTGAGGTGCAGACAAAACACTGAGCTTTACCTGAAGGCAGGGGCCTGAGAGCCTTCCCCCCGTGCACTGCAGGGTGGGTCACCCGCAGCCACCTCGGGACACAGCCCGGGGCTCCATGGGGGCAGGTGGGGTTTCACTGCCTTGGGCTCTGCTGCAGCAGGAGTGGGGACATCAGGGGTCACTTTGCCAGCATCCATGACAGAAGCAAGGCTGCTTCTGAAAAATAATCCTTTTGCTCACATGTCATGAATTTCTTAGCATGATTCATTTAAAAGCAGAATTAACTCTGGTGAGGTTTGCCATGAAGGCTGTTGCAATCAAAAAGTGGAGACAGGAGCTTCCAGAGGCCTGGCCATTTGCAGGGAGCAAATCCCTTCACCTGCCCCTGCTTCAGCTTCCTAGGACAAGCCAAATTAACCAGCCTGGTAAAACACTTGGAAATCTAGAACCGAAAAGGCCTGTAAAAGAGCTGAATCTACAGCAGCAGGAGTATAGAACTTTAAAACTCCTTTGTAATTGTTAATGACCCCAAAGCTCAGAGCTACACACATGGATTGGGGTCCCGTGGTGGGGGACTCTCCAGCCACGGGCAGAGGGCAATGCTCATACCTCCTCGGACAGGAACAGCAGGAGGAGTCACAAAGAAGCAGAGGAGGAAGAATCCTCAGAAGTCCAGTTTGAAAATAAGGAAACAGCATTGTCAGCTCATTCAAACTCTCCTTGGCTGCCTCAGGGTGTGTGCAGCCAAATCCTCTGGGTTTTCTCCCCGGGGTGTCAGTGCCCTTGCTGCTGGCACTGGTGGGGATGAGGAGGGGTGAGTGGCAGGATGAGATGACAGGACTCAGCTGTGCTGAAATGTTTTGAGACGGAGAGACCCTCGCCTCTGCTTCCTCCCCACAGGAGCATCCGGAGAGGCCACGGCTGGCACCGGGCAGGAAGCGGATCTGGCTCTATCTGGTGCCTCCTGCTCTGCTGCAGCCTGACCACAAGCGCTGGGCGGGTGTTTCTCCTCCGGAGCTGGAAGAGCACGGCGGTGGCAGGGGAGAGCACGGTCCCCCTGCAGCATCTGTTTTCTACTCAAGCCGGCACCAGAAAATCCCTTGGGACCCCTCCCACCCCCAAAAATTCAGTGGGTGTCTTCCACAGGGAATCACAACCAATTCCCGGCAGGGCACTGCCCGGGTGAGCAGCGCAGTGCTCTCCCTGAGCCCGGCTGTAATTAGACCCCAAACCCGGGACAGGACCCCAGGGTACCTGGCAAATGAACCAGACTCCAGGCACAAACACAGCAGTCAAGCAGGAGCCAAGAGGCTCAACTCACTGCTCAGCCCACCGGAGAAGCCCTTCTCTGTCCCCTCAGCACCTCCAGGATGCCGACTTCTTCCCCACTAGAGTTGCCGGTCCTGCCATCACACAGCTAATGCTGGAAACTGCATCTCGTTATGCACATGAGCTTGATCTGACTCGGAATCACAGCCAGTTCATGCTGCAGAGGAGCCTTCTCCCCCCTCACAGCCTGAATGAAGTCGGGGGTTGAGCCAAGCAAGTACAGCAGAACCAGAGCCTTTATGCTCTCTGCTCTTTCCCTGTTATCCCGGGTGAAGGAGTTCAATAGCAACCGTTTGGGGTGGTGGTTTGTTTGGTTTGGGGTTTAAGCACATAGTTTTTATTATTTAAACAATACAGAGAAGATTGCACTCCTCACAGAGCTGGCAACCCTGCCTGCAGGTGCCCATCCCCTCAGCGAGGGCAGAAACGTGGCTTGAGCTGTGCAACACAGCTCCCTCAGCCTGGAATTGTGCTGCTGAGCTAACTCCCTTCGTGCCCTTTCACTTTTCCTCTGGAAGTTGCTGTTGTGCCATGGGCCAGGCCCCCTGAGCCCAGCCAGGTGTGTGGGTTGAAAGGGGCCTGTGCTGACCCCCAGACCGGAGCAGGGGAGTGGGGACACTGGGCTGAAGGCTGGGAACTGGGGCACTGGGGTGGGGCTTTCCCACATCCCCAGGCGCTGAAAAGCAGCTTCTCCCTTTCCTGCCTGCAGCCAAGCTTCTGCAGCGCTGCCATAGCTGGCCCATGCATTTTCTGGATATTGTGGAGCCTGACTGCTGCCTTGGGGGCTCCAAGCTGGGGTATACACCCTGCCCAGCAGCACTAACTCGGCACAGGCTGCCAGGGGTTCGGCTGCACAGGTGAGAAAGGGCAGGAGCTGCTGCTGCGCTCTCCTCAGCTGGCACGGCCGGATGCCTGGCACCTGGATGGAGTGAGGGCACGGCCAGGCTCTGCTCCTGCTCTGCTCCAGAGATGGGGTGTGTCGGGATGGCTGTGGGCAGGGGGATGCGGTGCCCTCAGGATGGGGGAGCCTGGAGCACCCCAGCCCGGACGTGGGGCTGGGATCTCTCTGGGGCTCACAGGTTGGTAAACAATCTTTACTCCTGGAAATTCCCAAGTGGTTTTCAGGGCCTGAGAAAAGTGATCCTTAATAGCTCCCCTTTAATCTGAACTTCTGGCCATTCCTGCCAAAGCCTTTGTTGACATTTTGTAACCTTTTTGTTTATAAATTTCCTTCCCTCCACCATGGGCTGCTCTGCGGAAACAGCTGTTCCACACAAACAGTTTTGCTATCTCTCGGGCTGAGTTATCTTACTGCCCCCAGATACAGGCCTGCTTAATAATTAATACATTTTTAAAATTTACTGGAATATTGTATGGATTCCTTTGGTGCACTGAAGGAATCCAACCCTGTGCTTGGACCGGAGCTGGGAGATGAGTGCTGTCTCCCGGCTGTGGGGCAGAGCCAGCTCCCAGGAAACTCTCATTCCTGCTGGAAGGTCACACATTCTTTTAAAGGTTGCCACTTCCTGCAGTTCTGGGGAACAGTTTTCAGCCGTGAAAAACCAGCGGATGTTTAAAAAAGCCACCAAGCCTAAGAGTCACCCAGTGCTGGGGTTTTCCAGCAGCTCCCGTGGCAGCTCCGCAGGCCCTCCTATGTCTGTTGGAAATGGCAAACACTGAGACAGCCACACCTGAAAGTGCTGTTGCCCACAAAAGAAACCCCGAGGGTGATCTGCTCTCCCCATGAGGAGCTTGGAGTGCCCCTGGGACAGATCGAGGGGTGCTGCCCTGCAAACCGAGGCAGCCCTGGCCGGGCTCGGCTGCCAACACCCAGCACAGCTCACGGGCGACATCAGAGCTGCCTCGGAAAACTGAACACATCAGTATTCCTCTTCCCTGGGCCGTTTTGACATGTTTTGAAGTGAGCTGCAAAGTTTTTACATTCATAGTTGCTATTCAGTATTTTGAGTTGAAATATTAATTTTTTTCACATTGAGTAGTGTTAAACCCAAAGTGCTGGAGCATGGCAGTGCTTCAAGCTGCTAACAACATTCTACTCTGAAATGTACCCATAAATAGGAAAGACTGGATGAATTATACTGTACAGTTCCATAAAACTGGCATAAACCCATAAGCAAAACTAACAGGGAAGAAAACCTCTCTTCAGCAAAGCTTATCTGAGTCCTTCAATTCTCATCTCCAAGTCTTTCCTTGTTTAACCCTGATATTAAAAGACCTTTGAAAGTTTACCTTTTTTTTCCCTTTCTTAAAATAGTACCAGTTCCGTGCAGTTTTGCAGAGTGAATGACAGAATTTTTCCTCTCTCATTGCATTTACTCCCCTGCTAGTGACAAATAATGGCAAAGCTGGGATTCAGCCTGGGTGGGGAAAAGCCAGCAGGGCAGTCAGAGCCACTGCTACCAGGCTGAAGCTGTCCCACGGCTGTCCCACAGAGGGACTGTCCCCACCCTCGGCTCAAAGCATCCCCTCAGCAGCCTGAGCACAGCAGCCTCCCCGCACGGCCGGTGAGGTGGTTCTGTTTCCTCCCCTTGATAAAGCATCGCACATTTTTGTGTTATCGCAGCGATTTCTGCCCCAGCGCAATGCAAAGCACGCCTCAGGAATGCGGCTCCAGGGAACGCTGGGTGCCTGCTGTGCATCCCCTCGGACAGACAGACAGACAGACACCGCTCCGGGCGCTGCCCCATCACCCGCACGGGCACAGGGACCGTCCTTGTCCCCGGGACCCCCAGCCCAGCCCGGCTGGAGCAGCCCCGGGCCTGGTCTGGGCTCTGCTTGGGATGGTTGGTTGGTTTGGCGTTTTTTAAATGTTAACTTCCTCAGCTGCCTGCAGGCACAGCAAACCAAGCTGCTGCGCTCTTCCCCCCGCCAGATTCCAGGCTCCAAGCAGGGTACGGCCCCAGCACACATCCTGCACCCACGCTGGCCCCCTCCGGCCGGGGCAGCTCCTGGGCTGATGAACAGATCCACTCGCTCTCCCGGCCTCTGTAACACAGCGTGAGTCTGACTACGAACGTTTAATCAAAGCAAATCCCCACGTGGTTTGCAATTTTTTTTTTTTAATTACAGTGTATCAGAATTATATTTTTAATGAATTGTACGATGCTGTGGTGATCCTCATCCACTTCCAAAGCTCCGGAGCACATATCTGCTCATTTTGCGATCTCCGGGGTTTTTTTAACCCTGCACAAACGTGCAGAGACAACAACCTGCCTGCAGAAACAGCACCTCGCCGGGGTGATGCCCACAGAAGGGCTCAGGCATTACGGGATCAGCGCCACCCGTCCCTGCTGGGACTGGGGGCCCAGCACTGTGTGGGGAATCCGTGTGGGAGCGCCCCGCTGGCCCCGTCCCCGTGCCAAGGCTGCTTCCAAATCCCATCAGTGCGGGTTTGGCGTGGAGGACGAGAGCCAGGGTGACCGCACAGCCTCGGGGCCGGCGGCTCACACTCACCCGTGAGCTTCACTCGGAGCAGAGTGCGGGCTATCGGCAGCTCCGAGCAGAGCCCACCCCTCCCGCAGCCCCTCTGAAGCGGAACCACCCCGATCCAACCCGTGGGCAAGTCCGGGAGGAGAGGAGGCACGAGAAGCCCCAACTGTTGCGAAGACGCAGGACGAAGTACAAGCTCCGCTATGGTTTTAATGCTGCTCTCCTCTCCTTTCTGGGGGTGGAACACAGCCCCGTGTTTGCCCTCGTTAAGGCGCTCCGACACACGCGGCACCCGGAGCGCCCCGGGCAGCGGGGCGGCCGCACCGGCACACGCCGTTCCCAGGAGCGGCACGCAGGATGCGGTGGGAAGGCACCGCGACGGAGGCTGGAGCCGCTCCACGCCTGGCGAGGAGACAGCTGGGCCTCCTCCGGACCAGCAGAAGCCGGGATGACTCAGCTCCCGGCGGCGCAGCGGGAGCCGCGCGTGGGGCTCCACGTGCCCCCGCAGCCCGCGGGGCTCGGCCCCACCTTGGTCCCCAGGTGAGGATCGCCGGCCCCGGGGCTCCGGCAGCGAGCCAAGGAGCTGGTGCCCGCAGCGCCGGGATGTGCTCGGCAGGCAGCAGCTCTGCCGAAGGCATTCCCAGCTTGGCACGGGACCTGTTCCCCAGGCAAGAAGAGACACGAAGCTGCTGACACGTTTCTTCCTGTTCCCATTGAAAACTGCGTCGGAGCAAGGCTGCGAGAAATCATGTGCTGGGTTTAACAGATTTCTCCCCAGAATGAGGTTTCGGCTCAGAAGGGGAGGATGGGAGGGTTTAAAAAATTCGTAGAAAATTCTGTTTGCCCGGGAGTACTGTCACAGCACACTCGGACAGGCTGCCAGGCCCCTCACCGACTCCTGGCCTGCAGCAGTCTGAGCTGGTGCTGCTTGGAAAGCAGTAGTTTGGTTTGTGTAATCATTAATATCCACTGCATCGGGAAAGGATTTCCAAATCAAGTACAAGAAAACGTTGCCCATCTGTCATGAGTGGGAACCTTCAAACTGCAGCATCACAAACTATTGCCCAGGACTGTGGAGGGAAAAAAAAGGAGAGAAGAAAAGAAGAAGGGGGAACGGGTTGGAAGTATGTCTTCCTTCCCTGCTGTTTGTCCGGCTGGCTGCAGGCTGGACGAACACCGACCTGCTGGGCAGAGTGGGGTGTGGGCACTGCCCCCGGGAGCAGGGCTGGGAGGTACCAGGGAGGGGAGCACTGCAAGGTGCTGCAGCAGGGAGAAATGCAAAATGCCAGGAAATATCCAGAGAAGAGGAAAGGCCCAGGTTCCAGCGGCAAATGTGGAATGACACGGGAGAGGCACGTGAAACACAGAGCAGGGTTCTGGCAGTTTCCAACACTGGGTGCTGCCTGTGGGTCGTTGGCTTTGCACCTTGCATGTTAGGGCATCTTGGGGTATGGGGCCGGCCCCATCCTATCCCAACCTGTCTGATCCCATCCCGTCTGATCCCATCCCGTCCTGTCCTGTCCCATCCCCACGGGAGGGTGGCAGCGCTCGGCCCCAAGCAGCCCCAGCGCTCTGGTGGCTCATGGCCCCCAGCTGCCCTGTTCACCCTGGGAGCAACTCAGGGCTGCAGGACCCCAGAGGTGGCTCAGGCTGCAGGGTGGGGCCCAGGGGAGCTGGTGGCAGCCCCACGGGGCTCAGCAGTGGGCGCTGGACATGACCCTCTCTTCCTTCCCACGAAAAACGAGGGGTTCTGCCGGCATCTGCCAAGCAGCAGAGCCGCGTGTGTGAACTCGCAGCTGGATTATGTTTTTGCTGCCCTGAAAGCAAAAGTGATGACTGAATTCTTGAGAAAGAAAACAGATTGGGAAACAGAAGATTGCTCAATGCACCTGCTGGTGAGTCAGAAAGCACAGGCCCAGCACGCTCCCTCAGCAGCGAGTGGCTGCACGACAGGGGTACCCGGAGGAGCCAGGAACGACCCTGGGGGACCACCCCTCCCTCATCTGGCAGAGAATTCACACACCAGGCTTGGCTCTGGCCTGAGCCACACCACTGCCGAGGGCAGGGAATTCTGACGGCACTGGGCTGGGTTTGGCACCCGAGTCCTGGCCAGGTACCCAGGGCCAGAGCTGCCCCAACCAGCAGCACCCTCCAGCCCCAGCCTGCCCTGGTGACACGGCCACTGCCAGGAAGGGGCCTGTCACGGATGGCTGTGGCTGGGGGGCTCGCAGGAACAGCTCAGCATTTCCTGCCCAGGGCCAGCAGTGATGGCAAACACCGCCCCAGCGGCGCCGCTGCCGGCAGCAGCTTCGCTACTGAGGGCGTCCGGCAGTGCCAGGCCAGCGCCCGTGTTTGCCAACACGGGTTACAGGAGGCTCCTCCAAAGGAAAATAACATGGAAAAACGACATGAGAGGGCGACCCAGACCCAGTGTGTGCATCTCACTGCAGAGACAGGTCCTCCAAACAGCACAGAGGTGTTTTAGAGAACAGACCAAAAGTGACTGATACTGGGTATGGGGAGAGGTCAATACAGGGAGGCAGCAGTGACCCTCGAGAGGGAATGTTGGTAGAGCCTCAGAGACCGCACCCCCCCCCCCCCCCCCCCCCAAAATTTTGTAGGGCAAGTTGGATTTTGTGAATTCCCTCCAGCTCTCTCCTGTGAGCTGCTCCTCTTCCCTGTCTGTACATCTATTTTCGGATGAAGTTTTCACTTCAGCACAGATGTTCAGAACCGGGTTTCATGCAGTAACGATCTGTTCACATCATTTTCCTCTGCACCAGAAACCACGAATTGAGGGGCTGGAGCCAGCAGCAGCTGTCAGAGCCGGTGAGTGACACTGGGCGTGTTTCCCCCTTTGCTTACGGCTGTGGATGCCATGGGCACGGTGACCACAGTCACAGGCCCCTTGGCCACCAACGTGTCGGGTTCTCCCTGGCAGCAGCCCGGGCTGTGGCACCGCTGCCACCCCTCAGGGCAGACCCGGCCCCCAGAGCGCCCGCTGTTAAATGTGTCTCTGCCCAAACAGCCGGCGAGCACCGGGCAGCAAAGGCGAATGCGGAAGGTGAGGGCCGGCATCGAAAAAAGGGTGTGGGAACGGGAGGGAAGGGACCAGCAGAGCCCCTCCGCGGTCACGGAGCTCAGTGCCCTGACACTGCCCCGAAGCACAGCCCTGGGCAGCTCCCCCGGGATGTGCCAGCGAGCACAGGAGCGCCGGGAGGGGCTCCCCGCTCCAGCCAGCGCCAGAACAAGGTTTTGTGGTTATCCCGCGGTGAGGGGCTGTGGGCGGGATGCAGCCGCTGTGTCCAGCCCTACCCGGACCAGCAGCTCCCTGCGCCCGGCCCCCGGCCGAGGTGGGTGCGTGGCCGCGGGAGCTCCCCCGACGCTGCACCAGCTCCTCCCTGCACACGCAGAAGCTCCAGACCCCTCCCGCAGCCCCGACTCGCCCCAACCCTTCCCTTTCCCCCGGCTGAGCCGCATCAAATCCCCACCCACCCTGGGGCCACTCAGCCCCAGCACCTGTGCCATTCTCCAAACTCCCTTCTCTCCCCTGCTCTCCCCGTGGTCCGGAGCTGCTGCAGCCCGTGGCACCCAGTGGTGGTGGCCCTGCCACGCTCCCGGCTCCGCGTTGTGCTGCGTGTCCCGGGCACTGCAGTGGGCAGAGCTGAGCCCTCCCGGCGCCTCTCCCCATGCCGAGCTGTGCCCAGCACATCGTGCCACCCACAGCTGGGACCACAGAGAGGGGTGTGATCGGCTCTGTTCGGGCAGGAAATACACTTTTTAAAAAATTACAACTAACATTTGGATGCAAAAACACCCTCAGAATTATTCTGTTTCTTCCGTCCTGCCACCATTTCCTGCCCAGGGAGCAGAGGTGATTCAAACTCTTTCCCAGGTTCCTGTTCCTCCCTCCCTGAGGGCCCAGAATCCCCCCCAGTTCAGAAAAGCCTCTCAGCTGCACACATAGGAGATCCTTGGAACAAAATTCTCTTATTTTGCTTTTCACAACTGATACAGCTCTCATTGCTGCCCCCGTGGCTGTCATTGTCCCGGCCCTGGCCAGCGAGGTGCCACATCCCAGAGGGTGGCAGGGACAGCGAGGTGCCACAGCCGCAGCTTCCCGAGCCGCTTTGGCAGCAGCTCCTTCTCGTGGCTCTGCTCAGCATCCGAGCTGCTGATTCCTCCCTCTGCAGCGACAGCCCCGCGGGGGCAGAGCTGCTGCTCGCCATCCTCTCACTCGCGGGAGCCCCGGCAGAGCCGGTGCCGCAGGACAGGAGGGCCGGAGGGTCCCTCAGGGCTGGGGGAGCCCCGGGATGGAGCCACCGCAGCCGCCCTCGAAGTCACAGAGGAAAATCGAGCTGGGCTATTTTTGCCGGTTCTGAACACTGGCACTGCTCGACGCGTTGTTTTTCCCTAGGCAGCTAAATGTGGGGATAAATGAAACGCTGGTGTCATCCTGAGCATGGGGGCAAAGGGCGTGCAGGGGAGTGGGTGCTCGGCCAGCAGGAATGGGATGTCCAGGTGTGCTGAGCTTGGAAATAGTGCCAAGAGACCTTGTCTGGGAAAGGCCAGCTAGTGGTGGGGGTCACAGGAGACACCCAGAATCCCCCTGGAAAAAACTGCCCTGCAGTGTTTTCTTTAATCAATTAAAGCTGTGATGTTGTGATCAAAAATTTTGATTATCAGTGATTTGTGGGAGACAGATGGAGCAACTGCAACACGTGGCAACAGGGCTCCCTCTAATGTCAGCCACTGCCTGGCTGCAGCCCACTCCCTGCTGCCCCATTCCCTGCACCTCCCTTCCCAGTTCCCTTTATTCCCTGTGTCCCCAGTTCCCTGCTTCCCCATTCCCTGCCCCTCCAAGTCTCTGCTCCCCGTTCCTTGTCCTCCAATTCCATGCTCCCCTCATTCCCTTCACTCTGACTTCCCTGCAGCCCCAGCTCCCTGTTCTCCATTTCCCTGATCATCCAGCTCCCTGCGCACCCAGTTCGCTGCTCCCCCATTCCCTGCATCCCCATTCCCCACTCCCCTGATTCCCTGTGCCCCCATTCCCCACACCTTCAGTTCCCTGTGTCCCCATTCCCTGCAGAGGGAGGGGCTGGGGGTCCCAGTGTGTCTCTGGATCTCAGAAGTGTTGCCACAGGAGGCTAACGGCAGCTGGGGCTGATCCAGAGCATCCCGGATTTGACAGGAATATCCCGAGCAGGCGGGATATTCACATTTTAATACACATCCTGCAGAGGGAACATGTGCTGGTGCAGAAAAGCCCCAGTACCAAATAAACTGTGGACAGTCCCACAAGTGCTCAGACACATTCAAGCCTACACAACCCCGTGGAGCCACTTTTAACCTAATAGAGGAAAAGATAATTAAGAAAGAGAACTTTCATTAGGGCAATTTCACTTTATTTTTTCCATACAGCAAGGTCAACTATAGCAGTAATAATAAAATAAGCATAAACCCAAATTGCAGCCCAGGACAGAGTACGTAACTGGAGCAACTACAAGCGAAAGTAAGTCTGTGGTTACGTAAGAGCAAACCCAAGCGCGCCCGTCCTTCCAGCAGATGAACCGGGGGCTGCACGAGTGCAACTCGTTAATTACTGATTAGTGTGAGCTCCGAGACCGGGCAGCCCGGCCCCCCGCCTGCTCCCAGCTTTGGCATACACAGGATGACCACGCTCCTGCAACGCTTTCCATGGAAAGGGAAGATCTCCCAGGTTGTTTTTCACCTGCTAAAAGAACAGGACCACTACAGCGAGAAAATAATCCCCTACCCTACAGCTACGGGTGCTGTTCCGTTTGCCTGTCCATGGTTGAACTCTGTGAACGTCAGTATTTGTTTTGAAGAATCTTTTTTTGTGAACAAGAAACCACTGAAATTGTCAGAAACTGGTTTGAATAGCATATATCTTTAATATATTTTGATACTTTAAACATGCAGTAGATTTTGAATAATGTACGGAATATCTGAGCCATGGTTCCCTGGATGGGCTGAAGTACCTGCTTTTTTTTTATTATTTTTTTTTTTTTAATTTTTTTTTTCATAATGATTTTCAGGCAGATTTGACCCAGTGGAGCTTCTGTCAGTCATGAGATCTCGGAAGGATGGCAGATCTTTCCAGCTGAAAAAATCCTGGCAAACTACAAGCTGTCCACATAAAGCAAAGCAACTTTTTGGAAGGGGGATGGAGTGCTAACTCTGTGCCACTTTTGCAAGCAATTTTGTTCAGCCTGTCATTTTATTTAGCCTTAACAAAACTCCTTGTAATTATAGACATTTTTATTCAAAATAAGATCTTACTATTATACAGGTTTCTCTCTTTTTTGACTATATACAGAAGTGCAAAAAGTCAACCTTCGCTCTCTACGTCCCAACTGCAGCATAATCAACCCTCAAGAGTTTGCACACACACACTAGAATTCTTGTTACGTAAACTTTGAGTATTTGGATTATCAACAAAAAGTCCCTTGATCTATTGATTATGCAGCTTATTTATAACAAGGCCTGATATTCAGGGATTTCAAAAAATATTTAAACAATATTTTAACATTTGAAATGGATACAGTAGAAAATAAATTTTATTCTAATATCTAGGAACTAGATTTTTTTTTCTCATAACTAATTACAAACAAAATAAATCATCAAAATATTACTCAATTGTCTGCCAGGATTGTTGCCATAGCAACAACTTAACTTCTTACTTAGCAATGATTATATAATTATAAGATATCCATATAAAAGATCTTTGTTCTTTAATGAAAACTAGACAAGAACTAACAATGACTGACATTCTTACATTGTCATATTAGATCAGTAAAATAGAAATCATTTAGTTAACAATAATACGAATACTCATAAGACACTACATGTAGATTCCAAACTGAGTATGTTATGAAGAAAACTACTTTTTTTTTTTGTATTTTGAAAAAGTCATCAGTAAACTCTAATAAAACAAAATTCTATAAACTGAAATGGTATCAACTGGTAATAGAAAATGAAAACGAGCTAATAAATGTAAGAAATAAAAACTAAACTTTTAACACGAAAAAAATAAGTAAATTCTCTATGGTAAGTCACTACAATTACATGTGAAGTCACCTATACTTTCTTAACACGATTGAAATTACATTGGTATGGGTTTTAACCCGTAATGTAATAATCTAAGGCTTTAATAGATGTACAGTACAATCAGGAAAATCAACACATCATTCTTATCTATAAAGCATCTCTCTCAAGCATAAAAACTCGCAGTAAACTCGGAGTATGGCGAGTTCTAGAACCGAACCCGCGCCTCTCCCTCCCCTGCCCACCCGGGGCCTGGCCCCAGGCAGCCCCTGGCTGAACAGAGCAAAAATATCCTTTACTGGCTGCAACATCCAAACCACAAAAAGAATTCCTTTGGATGAATCCATTCTTAAAACTTGAATGCACATCTATTTGTTTGTTTTTATTTTGTAAAGGCTTTCTAAGGCTATAAGCAGTTAATCTGAACAAAAAAAATCACATATAAAACTCACCCGAGTATTAACCCACCCAATTTCTACACTAATTAACATCTCATTTGTCCTATTTTGGTTTGTCATGCATCTGCTGTCAGTGCTTCTGCGTCTTTGTTTAGAGTCACCGCGGACGCGGGACTTGATGAATTAAAGTGAAACCCATCTCTGCGAAACATTTATAGTCCTTGTGACTTGTGACAGAGGCTATAAATAGAGCAAAAGAAGTTCCTCAAACATTTGTTACTGTGTCTCAGAAATGGCTTTTCCCTTTCGCAGCTCATGTTATACAGTAAATATGCATAAATATGACCTACAACGCCTTGGAGAGTTTATAGATAATATTGTCCGTAAGGGTTATGCACAGCTGGAGCATCTCTCTGGTGCTGCCCACTGGCTGTGAGGAGCAATTGGCCATTTCTGAGACAGCTTTGGTTTGAAACAGAATGGTGCCCTTTGACTGATCAGTACTCATCAAGTCAGTGAAAACGTGGTTCTGAAAATAACACTGTGGAAATAATACTCTGATGGATGTACAGTCTATGGCACTTCATGAGAATCCTTAACAACATGGTACTTAAAGCCATTGATGTGCTTTAAAATATACACAGTTGTGGTTTTGCTTGGCACATTCATCTCTGTCAGATTCCTCTCTTCTCATTTCTTACAATCTATTACATTAAAAATATTACTCTTAAACAAAAAATTACTGTGCATGCACGCCCTCATCTATAATGGCAATTTTAAATACAAGGTGCACCTTTGTTATTTGTAAACCTTGAAAGAAATAAACTTACTTTAAAAAATTATATCTTGGTCTACAGACGTACCAATACATAATAGATTTCTGGTTACAGCATCGTCGGCCTTTCCGGGGTGACGTCCGTGATTGTGGGGAGCAGGCCCCGGATGCATCTTCCCCCGGGCACTGCGTGCCGGGAAAGGCGGACGATGCTGCAGGTTTAGACAATAAGATCACCTCAGCACAAATATCAATTCAATGTACAAAGTATATAGGCAACAGTGTGCAGTGGAGTCCCACGGTCTCGCTTCATCTCGTTAACATGCAATGTGTGATGTCACTGCTGAGGGGTTCCCAGTGCTGCTGGACAGTATTTACATACACTATGGCTAATGAGCTCGGCCTCTTCCCACCCAAATCCGGCCTCTTCGCCTTGGATCCCATCTGGGAAGGGAAGGGAAGAGCACAAAGTGTTCTCGGCACAGCCAGGACTTGGTGTCAGACCACAGCAGCCCCAGTTTTATATGGCACAGGGGGCTGTGTCCCCGCAGGAACCCGCCGGCAGCAGGAGCATCCCATCCCATCCCATCCCATCCCATCCCATCCCATCCCATCCCATCCCATCCCATCCCATCCCATCCCATCCCATCCCATGCCGTCCCACCCTCAGCAATCCACTCTCCCTGCATCACTCCAGCAGTTTAACAACATTTATGCTCAGCTGAAAGGAGCAGCTCTGATTGCAAACCCACTGTGGCCAAAGGGTCAATCCCCACCCTCAGAAAAAATTCCATTATGGCCAAGGCATTCCATAAAAACTTGGCAGAAGTGGGGCACAGGAGAGAGGAAGGTAACACAAATGAAGAGCTGTCCTGGGGTGGGATGGCTGCGGGGGGGGGGATCTCACAACAACAGGAGAATTATGAATTTCCAAACCCAGGAAATGCTGGGGTTCCAAATTTTGGGATTTAAAAGCCGTTCTTTCTGAAGAGAACTTGATGGAATCATCTTCCCCCTCTATCTGCCCCTCAACTCAGGTCACTGCTGGGGCCACCATAGACAGAACACAACCTCTGTGAACCCTGGTTTTGCTGGGTGGGCATGTACCAAACTAACACATGATGTGGCCACTGTTACCCCTGGGATCTCTCCTCAGAGAGGAATGGCCCCTCAGGGGGGACAGAGCCTCTGCCCCTGTAGCTTACTGGTTTTCTTAGAAAGTAAAAACATTCTGTCCCTTACAGCAACAAATTACACACATAAGAGTAAGAAAAAATACAGCAACAACACATTGGGAACTTACTGTTTGATGACCAAATGTCTACATCTGTGTAACATACTTGTGGCTAGTCAGATGTTCGGCAGATATTATGGGTATCTACAGGTAAGAAATATAAACAATGAGTAACACGTGCAGTGAGCCCACCCAGAGACACAGCATTTGCTAGAGAGTATCAGTCTGGGAGAATCAGCTGTGAGTTGGTGGATTTTACATCATAACTATAAGTTAAAGTCGACTGAAGTGCTACAATAGCAACTTAGAACTGGAAAACATTGGGTTAAGTACTACTGGACAAATATAAATAAGTATTATTGGTTGTTCAGGAAATAGGAGAAGTTAACACCTACGAGACATGCAGTGCAGTAATTGAAAATAGCCCTTTTTGTTGGCCTACACAAAATCCTGTGTTTTCAGTGTCTCAGATGATGAATTCTACAGGGGCCTCATTTCAGTGTGATTTTGTGAAGTGTTCACTGCTGTCACTGTCCGGGGTTTTGAATGCCAAACCTACAATGCCCTGAGCTTGATTTTCATGGCTGGTGAAAATCCCTGTTTGAGAAGAGCTCTTGCCCTTCCCACAGTGGCTGCAGCACCACGCGGAGCAGCCAGCAAGCAAAGCCTCCCCAAGCAGGGAAACAATTCCCAAAATGCTCGGCTGCACAAACAGGACTGAGCACATGGCTCCCCTCAAGTGCCCATCAGCTCAGTTTCCCGTTTAAAAAGCCAGGATCACACTGGGAGCCAATTTCCAGCAGTGCCACTAACAGGTGACACTGCACCCTGGCCATGGGTGGCGGAGGCACCGCAGCCCTGCAGCGCCCGGGGGGAGCAGCTGTGCCCAGGCACAGGGAATTGTGCTGAGGCCTAGGACACAAAACGGATTTGCACGATCCCAAACATCTGTGGCACTTGGGAAGACCCTTTTTCCTGATGGGCACCAAGGCTGGCCTGTGAATCTGCCCAGTAAAGAGAACGGGGAGCTTCTTCTCAACTAACTCATTGGCAGGTCCTGCAGTTGTTTTTCCACCCGTGTGCCCTCTCCTTCCCTGGCAGCTCACACATCACAGCATCGCCAACTCCACAGAAATGGGCTTGGAGCAGAATGAAGCTTCTCATACCATGTTTTCCTACTGCTGCAGGACAGGCTGCGGCACCCGACTGGAGCAGCATCAGGGATAGTGCTGTCGAACAGACCAGGGACCTTCAGCACCGATGCAGGAAGATGAAGGGCCAGATCTTTAGCCTTTGGCATGCAGGCACATGGCATCAGGTGGCATTAAATACCTTCAGCATTGCTCACATGGTATATACATATATGGGTATATATGTATATATGGAGGTTTGGCTGCAGAACTGCACTAAGTGTTATGAGGCTCTGGGGAGGAAAGGCATGAAATGACCAGATTCTACAGCAGAAAGTTTTCCCTGTGATCTATCTGGGAAGTGCATGGTTACTAACAGAGATGATTTAAAAAGAATGACTTTTTCTTTGGCTTGTCTTGTTCTCACAACCCTCAGGACATGCACAGGATACAGAGACACTGAAAGTAACTGGTGCAATAAATTGCAGTATTAAGAGACTTTGGGCATACAGGAGGTTGCTTGCTGAGGTGGCACATATGCAGAGGTAGTCCCACCTATGAATTAGCTTTTCAAAACACCAATTCTTAGGCCAAGTTTAAAGCCCTGAGTGGCCTGTTCATTCAGCAAACATTTCTCATGAGAAGAATGTGCTACCTGCTGAGCAGACTAACCTGGGTTGGTTTTGGAATTCTACAATATCCAGGTCCCTTTGGAGGCTCGGGATGTACACGCCTAGCTGTCACTGCAATGGTGTCATTTGGGAATTGTATTTTTCAGAGATGAGGAAGCAGACAGGTTAACGAGGGGTGTACAGCTGGGGCAGCACAAAATGGTAGTGCTCGACAGGTAAAGGTGCAAAGGCTCAAAGCCAAAGGCCCTGGGGCTCGCTCTGCAGTGCTGGGTGTCCTGAGGCCGCAGGAGCTGGCACCACCCTTCCCACGCACAGAGGGGCACGGGCTCAGGGCCTGAGGAGCCACCTGCCCTGAGCCAGGAGCCGAGTGCCTCAGGTAAGCCTGCCTGAACACTGACATTTACCTGCACAGCTCGTCCCACACACAGGACCACACCTGCACAACGCTGAGGAGAACCTGGAGTTCCCTTTTCTACGGGACACACGTGTGATCCCACCGAAGCAAGACCTGCGTATCAGACCAGAACTGACGGCTTCATGGCATGGGCAACTAACTGCCCAGTAAATCTCAAAAAATAATTTGCTTTTAGAAGAGGAACAGAAGGCTCTTTAAAACGTTTTTATTGTTGCACTTTCAGCCAGGTGTTGTACAGAAGTCTGCCCTTCTGACAGCGTCCTGTGCTCAGGTGCAGCTCCAGCAGCTCCTCTGGCCCAGGGACTCATCTTTAGAGCATTGGTTCTGGCTTTCCTGGGAGGACTTCTAATCACTTACGTGGTAAAGCATTACTCTCATATTCCTGAAATACATCCAAACACGGCAATGACTGCGGTGGGTATTGAGAAATAAACCCAGACTCTAATGGGAATTTTCTTAACTGAGCTCTGTTCAAAGCAATGGGCCATTCCAAAAAGAGAATCACAAGGCTGGAACAAAGGCTTCAAGAAAGTTTCTGTGTGGCCCATGCTCACGGGGTTTTGTTTTATGCTTGGAAGAGGAGAGTCAGAGCATGTTTGGACTGCTAAACTCAGACTGTAAGAACCTGCAACCCCTCTGCACAAAGACTCCCCTGGCTTTGCCTGAGTTCTGCAATGAAAGGAGCTGTTGGCTCCACAGAAATGGAAATAAATCATGGGCTTGTGTATTATCCCTTGCTCTTTGCATCCCTGAGAGCAGAAATAAGCAGCATGGCCCATAAATGTCAAGACTGAGTCAGAAACTCTATTGTCAATTATTTTTAGCATCAGAAATGGAACTGCAGCACCTTTGGAGCATGGCTAAGGGCTGATTAAGCTGTGCTGCAGCTCTTTGAGAGAATGTGTAGGCCAACAAGAGGTCAGATCCAAACCCCCATGCTCATTAAAGCACCGATTTCGAGTTGTCTGTAAGGAACAAAGCTGTAAATTAGCAAACCTGGTTGGCTGTGGCTGTTGCAGCGAAGGGAACACTTGTGGCAGATGTTGTTGCTGCAGACACAGTGGCTGGCGTAGCACCGTGCACCATGGGAACTTTCGGAAGGAAAATCAAATAAGCAAACATACAGAAGAGTGTAGCAGTATGGGACCAGAGCGACACGTGGGAGGGTCATTGAGCGTGGTTTACCACAGCGAGAAGCCCGAGACATCATTGCCAGAGCGTGACATGCAACCACAGTGCAAAGCAGGACAACATTCCGGGCGGGAGGGGAGGGAGATGAAAGAGAAAAAAAAATGGGAAAATGCTCGTTACCATCAAATCAAGAAAATCGACACAAACAAGCTTAACCATTTCAATATGAAAAACAACAGGAGAGTTTTTTCAATGCCCTTATATTTACAAATTTTTGTCTTTTAAAAATTCAACCCAAATATTTACTGCTAACAGAAATTAATCTTGCAGAAGGACAGAATACAGCTACATGGCTATGGTAAGATACAGTCTTTAGTTAACACAAGATAGTTTCTAAACACTGGAACTCATAGTCCAGTCAAAATCCACCAAGGAACAATGTGCAATTAAAAACTGCTGTACAAAATTAACATCTACGTGTCCATGTCAATTAAATAAAACAATCACATTTAATTGACAGGTGTTAGTGCAGGAGGCTCGGGGAGACAGACTGGCACGAGGGCTGTACGTTAAATCTAGCAGTGGATTTTGAGGGTCTGTGAGCTGCACCACAGGTTTAAGATAATCAAGAAACAAAGCTGGCACCTACCAACACTTGTAGCGGGTGTCATGCACAATATTGAGCCTGCTCATCATGCATTGCAACAGGAAGGTGGATTTGGAAAGGGAAAAGAATTAAAACAACCCATCACACGCGTAATTATAAATTTCATTTGAACAAAGAAGAAAAATTGTTATTATGGGCACAGTAGCATGTAACTGTCAGCACAATCAAACCATACAATAGCACAGTGATCCATTAGAACGAGGCCTCGGGGACAGGGCAGCGGATGGAGCTGTGTGGGGACTGTGCTGGCCCCAGCGCATGGCCACAAAAACCTTCCTCAGCTTTAACTCAGAACTCCCTAAACCTTTTTCCCTTCTGACACAAGCCTTGTCGTGGTCCTTTCCCTGCTCTTCTCAGATCAAAACCCCTGCCTAGTGCCTGCGGTCCCCGGTGCGAGGCCAGTGGGACCAGGCCCAGCTGTCCCTGTCCCTGTGCCCGCTCAGGAAGTGCTGCGCACAGCTGGACCCATCCAGGCAGATGGATGGCAGAGGTGATAGAGCCTCTCCCTCTCCCTCTCCCTCTCCCTCTCCCTCTCCCTCTCCCTCTCCCTCTCCCTCTCCTCTCCTCGGGCAGTGATCCCGACTGTCCCCTGCTCTGGCCACTCCACACGCGACCCAGAGCAGTGGCTGAATGGTCACCGTGCCCTGTGCAGCTCATGGTGACACCTCAGAGCACCTGTTCAGCCTTTTGTTCTACACTGCAGGATGTATTTTAAGATGCTGCTGCCTAGGTTCACAGCCCCAACTCCCTTCAGACTACACAAGAAAGCACCTGGAGAGTTCTGCCCTGCAACCAGCGCCAGGAGCAGGAAGGTGTTTTTAGGATCATTCTGGTATCATTTTTAAGCATCACCAAGTTGGCAATTCTCTCTACGTTACACAGCAAAATGCCTTCCACCAGAGTGATCTCACTATCTTCTATTTTTACTTCCAAGATGATAAATATATACTGATCTTCCAGAATATCAATTTTAAATAAATTATTTACTTTTTAATTTAACAAATAACATTAACACTGTTCATGATGGTTGACACAGCAGAAACTGAAATAAACTCTGAAATCTGGGAATGAGGTTGCAATCGAAATGGAAACATCCTAGCAGGCTGCCAGAGGCAGCCAGGCAATGCTGCCTCCTTGACATCCCGTGACTGTAATGGGGACAGGAAACGGCTCCAGCCGGTGCCAAGCGTTGGAGGGGATGCACACCCTCAGAGCATTTAACTATGCAGGGAAGAAGTCGGTCAGTTTAATTACTGCTGGGGCCAAGGTTATTCTCTGTCACTGCTGTATCTGTAAGGCAACAAAGGCAAGGGCATCATCACATTTCCTAATTAATCCTCTATTTCTGTGTCATAGAAGAGACTGAGAATGTTCGCAAAGAAAGCATAAAGGAAGGGCACCTCTCCTGACCTCCCCAGGCACAAGTCATGGCTGAAGCCAATGGGATCACTTGCAAGATTAAAAAACGGAGCAGAATTTGGCTAAAAACTACAAACAGTAAGCAAAACAGCTTTCTCAGTCCCTCCTACGGGCTCTCAGTGGCATTAATGGGGGTGCAGAGAAGAAGCTCTGAGCTGTGCCTCTGCAGCAGTGCCCTGGTCACACAGCTGTACACCTCTACGAGAGCTGCAATGGTACATCGCTCCCTGCACAACTGTATCTACATCCTACACATGAGCTGGGTATTTATAACAACTCTGAAATATCCCTGTAAAGCTTTTCAATTAAAAGCTCCAAATTTCAGTCTGAATTATCGTCATTAACATTATGACCAGTGCACACAGTTTTTGAAAGGGAACTGAAGCAAATGAACATGAGGCAGAAAGTAGAACACTTGCTGGGGTGGCATAATGCCCAAACACAGACATGCTATATGACCCTCTTACCAGTAATAAAAATAATTCTTGCTATGATCTTAATATTCAGCTTGACTTCAGAAGCTTTGACTGACTAATGAGAACACATGAATAATGAATGTGCACTTTCAATGTTCCCTGGCTGTTCGGCACAAAGCAGAATTTTAATTTGAGGATGTTCTGACTTAAATGACCATAACTTCACAACCAGATTATTTCTGTGGTGCAATAAAGCTATTTTTATAAATATTCTATGTTTACTGTTGTTTTAATTATTTTTTTCTCTTTTCTCCCTTGTATTATTCCCCTCAGTCTATTTCTTCTGCCCAATCTACTAAAGCCTAATTAAAAACAACATTCCAGACAGCACAAGCACTCCCATGGAGGTGAGCAGTGGTGTGTGACCTTTCCCTCCCCAATGTTTTGGGGGAGAGCAGTGGTTTTGCACAGGCCCAGCAGCCCCAGAGAGTCTCTGGTGCTGAAGCTGCAGCAATTGAACAAATATGCAACGGGTTAATACGATGCAGAGGTAGCTGCAGCCTTTCCATGCTGGCTACGGGGTTCAGCTGCCAGCTGCAATCCTGCCCCTTGCAGCTGCATCACGACATCAGCTCCTGGGAGCATCCTGCCAACCTCTGGAGGATATCGCTTCTCAAAGACACTCTGGTCACCTGGGAGACACCCCCGGGGCAGAACAGCTGCACCCGCACACCGAGGAGACAGGCGGCTGAGGCCCAGCATGGTCACAGGCCCTGGGGCAGGATGTCACTCAGCTGCCCACAGGAGCTCTCTCCAGCCAGCTCCCAGTCGCTGCAGGCCATGGAGCAGATAAAGGTCCGAGGACCGGAGCTCTGCGCGTCCGCAGCGGGAGGTTCACCGCGTCTGCCGAGGTGTCCCGAGCTGGCAGCCAGGACCCAGGGACCAAACCGAGCTGGGAACACCACCAAGGCATGCAGAGCCTCCTGACTCGCCTGACTAACTCGCTCATTCCAACAGCACAAATGGTCCTGGTTCTTTCTTGCGACACCCCTAAACTCCCCTCTCAGTCTGGGGACAGCTCCCAGCAGCCAAGGTTTCGGGGACACCTCAAGAGGGGAGCTGTGCACAGAGGGAGCTCTAGCTGAGAGAGGTGATACGAGTGTCTGAAGAACATTTAATCACTTAAGGCATGCTGGAGTGCAGTGTCCATTCCCAGGCATGGATGATCCCTGGATGTGCTTCACATCTCTGGCACACAGCCAGCCAGAACAATGCCTGGCAATTCAAAAGAGGTATCTTGAGGTTTCTGGAATATCAGTGGGAGAACATGAGAAGTGAAGTGCCCTGCAGAGAGGAGGGTCCTGCACAGATCCCCCACAGGGAACCAACCCTGGGCACACCCACCCTGTGCAGGTTCTGCAGGCGTCCTGCCCTCCAACCGTCCTGCATACCCTGCCTGGAGCAACTAGGAACACAAATGAGCACTTACACCTTGGGTGTCTGAACCTGAAAAACATCACTTTAATTCAGATCCCACTGAGCTGACCTGCCCCTGCTCCGTGGCCGTGGAGCTGGAGGCACCCACGCTCAGTGCTCTCCGTTGCTTCGTAGGGACAGATGGAGAAACTCTACTTCCAGGTGACTGTGCCCAAACAGGAACTGATCCCAGTTCATCTGAAGTGGGAAAAACTAAAAAGGGCACGGTGGCAAAGACATTTTTCAAACTGTTTGGAAAGTACTGGATTACTGGAAAGCTCAAACTGCCGCTATCTGAAAAACATAAAGAGAGAATTTATAATAGCTCATGCTAAAAACTCCCTTACTTCTCTTGTGCAAAATATACTAAACTTGAGTGGTCAGGAAAGGTCTAATGAAACCTCAAGAACCACTGCCAAGCTCCTGGAGGTTTCAGTGTGGATCTGCTGGAGGAAGAGCTGAGGTAAGGTGTGTGGAAGAGCCAATGAGAAAGACCCCAGTCAATGATGAGGTGCAAATGGGGTCTGGCATATATAAACCACAACCCCAGCTCCTGAGTTTGAAGGGGGAGCTCAAAGGTAGCTCCAGCACTTCCAGAAACCACCCAGCCCCTTGCTGCTTTCATGGAAGCTGGAAAGTTGCAGTTCATGGACTCCACTGGTTATGCTGTGCCAAAAGAGATCTGTGAATTGTTTAACATTCACAGGAAGGACTCTGAGTCTTTCTGGATGGGGCTCTGAGCAATCTGATTTATTGGAAGGTGTTCCCCCGTGGCAGGGGGTTTGGAATGAGGTGGTCTTTAGGTCCTTCCCAACCCAAACCATTCTGTGGTTCCATAAGTCCATGATCACATATACATTTTTATATGGATTTTAATATGTGGGCTAGAGATCTGACCTACAGCTTACTCAACCCACCTTGCTATTGTCTCCAGCAAGCTTTGTAACATTTACTGATACATTTCACTGGCTGCAATGCATTTTTGCATTATTAAAATGCACTAGATCATGAAACTGATTTTGGTGACATTTAAAGTACACAAGTAGGTTGTATGCCAGATCAAGACAGAATAGTAAAGGGCATTATACTGAACTCCTGGGAACATACTTGCCAAAAATGTTTAGGATAAAATCCTTTAAATTTTTGGGCAAAGACTGATGAGCCATATTTCTTCCCCTTCCCAGTCTGCATGATGAAGGGCTGTCCTCACAGACTCTTTCCCATTTTTGTACAGGTCTATCAGCTGGGCTCTGCACACCTCCTGGAATGCTGGTGCTGCTTTAGTGTGGGTTCAGGTGTAACAAACAATCTCAGCTGTGCCATTAAGGGCAGAAGTTCCCGGGACATACTAGATATCATTTCTCATGCAGTGCCATTGGCAGAACCAAAGCATATATTCCAACTTTATGTCCCATCACTAGTCCTCCGAAGGGATTTCTGCTTGGTACATAGAACAGGCATCAACTCTTCAGCAATTACACCAGGCCAAGTGTAGAGCTGATCACTCTTGGCTGAGAACAAGCACTTGGCTTTACTCAGTCCAAGACCAGCCCTGAGACATCAGTGGTAGAGGCCCAAACTGTGACTCCTTGTGTAGGTTTGTGATTCTCCACCTGTGACACTGCCTGTGCCTCCTGGGATCACTGCACCTTGTTGAAATCAACCCCTTTGAGTGTGTGACTCGGAGCCACCACTGCCAAGGCTAAGGGGTCTTACAGAGAAAAAAGCACAACAGCTTAGGGATGAGGAAGGAAGAGCAGTTAATCCAGGGAAAGAGGAAGGACAGAGGAGATTTAAAATTCTGATTTAGGGTGACAGAGCATGACGCTGATTTTGTGTTAGACTGGAAAACACCCACCCAGCTTCCGCAAGGAGCAGAGAGAAGGCAGCGTTCCCACAGGCAGCCCCTCCTCTGCCCACGGGCACGGGGCACTGCTGTGCCATGGGCCGGAGGGGCTGCCTGTGCAGCACCAGCGGCCTCCAGCACACACCGCGTTTGCCACCAGCAACAAACAGCTGTTTCCTGCTGTGCTTTTTCCAGAACTCCCCCTTCTCCCTCCCCTGAAAAGGCACCAGTGAAGCACTTACCTGGTGGGAGAAAGGCTGTATGCTGCTGTAACTGCATGTTGGCAAGAGCTTGCTGGTATTGGAAGATACCAGTGTTAAAGACTGCGGTGGCACCATTGGTTTTTTCAAGCGCAGGCCTCTTTGGTAAGGGGGGAAGTACAGCTTGAGGAATTCCCTGAATGGTGGATGGGTATAAAAATAAAGTCCAGTAACAAAAAGAAAAAAAAAAAAAAGGGGTGGGGTGGGGTGTGGAGTAGGATGGGAGGGAGGGAGGGGAAAAAGGGAGGAGAAAAGGAGAGAGAAAAAGGAAAAAAAGAAAAATCAGTAGAAGGCAAAATAACCAGGCAGCACCATGTTTCTCCATGAGCAAGCAAGCGGCATAGCACACTGAACTACCAAATAAAAGGCGAGGGAACAGCTTTCCAGGGAGCACTATTTGCCTACCATTACAGCGGCACAGGGACTGGCGGGACAGCCGCTATGGGCACCGGCATCAGTACCACGCTACGGGAAAGCTTCGGGCTGGGTCAGGAGCGAGGCTATTGGGGAAGCAGCACTGCTAGCTCCATGAGGATCACACGTAGAAGCCATGTTAATAGTCACCGTCCGGAGCGGATGGCGGGGCCGTGGTGACACCCCAGTCCCTGGGCCCCAGCGCTGCCCGGGCATGCAGAGCGCGCGCCGCATGCTGGCCCCGGCCGCCAACGCGCCACGAAGCCATGCCAACGCCCCTGCGCCGGCACCCGGGAGGGACGGGAGGGGATGGGGACAGGAGGGCAGGGGACGGGACGGGAAGGGGCCGGCGGGCGCGGGGGCGGCAGGGGCTGCAGGGAGGGCGCCCAGCCTGGCCCGGCCGCCCACACGCCCTTTGCCGGGGACGTGGGGAGGGAAACCGGGATGTTCCATTTCTACACATTAACCCCAAACTCGACTCTACGATACAGCTACATGCCAAGCTAAAAGGTGAAAGGTCATAGTACCAGGTCAAAGGTTGCCTCGAGGGGTCGCTTCAGTGATTTGACAGCCGACTGAGTCTTAATTAGCAGGCAGCGAGCACATGATGGCAATGGCCAGTGGGGTCAAGCGCATTAACATAAACAGCAAGCAGAGGTGCGTCATGGGGGCAGCAGTGCATTTGGGGAGGTGAGAAAAAACAAATAAAAACAAATCACCGGATGCCGTGTACAACGGTAACAAGACTAGGCATGCATGGGGGGCCGACGGGCAGGGCAGCGGGGCAGCAGGGGGGGCCCACGGCCGCCCCCACCCTGGCCCCCACCGGGCGGGGCACGGGGCTCACAGCCGCGCAGAACCGGCAAAGGGGCTCCCACCACCGGCCGCCGGCTCCCTGCCCGTGTCGGACCCCGCCGGGAGACCGTGGCCACCGCCTCGCCCTGCCGGCCCTGCCTCCCCCGCTGTGCTCTGCTTCCCACACCCACGGGCTCAGCACAGGCGGGACCCTCCGCCACCACAGCCCCCCGGTGCTGCCCTCGCCTTGCCAGCAAACCAGCTCCTCAGTGGACCCAGATGTGGCTGCTACAGCTACGGGCCTGCACTAGCGCGCGGGAGAGCCACCGCCAGCCCGCGGGAACACAGGATGGGGACAGCAGTAACACGGTCAGATCCACTTCAAACTACACCTCTACAGACATGGACTTACAGAAACTAAATATGGATTTATCTATCTGTGCAGCTGGATAGATACACATCTGCCACACACAGACATACAGCCAACCAGATGCACACACAGAGGTACACACAGGCACTCTGTACATCAGCAGGCAAAATTAGTCAAACACCTCAGTGGTCTGGAACTACTTCAGAGCAAATCTGGCATCACATGCTGAGAAAGCTCACTGCACTGTGTAGTGACCAGGGTCCCCAAGCACACGCACCCTCCTTAGCAAGGACAAACACGCATCCACCACTGCCTCTCCTCAACATACGTCTACGTCCAGAAGTGTTCCCACACTCACCATGGCAGCTGCAGTCGCTGCTGCTTGGGCAGCTGCAGCTTGGTTAACCTGGTACTGGGCAGCCTTGATCTTGGCTTGCAGGTGTGCAGGAGGGTGAAAATATTTGCACTTTTCCCGGGAGCATCTCCCTTTGATGTAATCCATGCAGACGGTGACTGTGTTGTCGTTGGTGTCGATCATGGCGCTGTCGGCGGGGTGAGCGAACCGGCAGTCGTTCTCTCCCCTGTTGCAGTTCCCGCGCTGGTACTCTCGACATACCTGTGACACAGAAAAGAAAGTCACTTAGTTTTGGTGATGGGTGTTGCAGGCACGGCTTGGAGCAGAGACAAGCTTTCTGAAAGCCTGCGAGAGCATCATGAGGATGGGGGCCTCGCCCAGGTGGTGCACTGCAGTGGGATGGAGGGCTCAGGGACCTGGCAGCAGAGACTGGGTTCTCCAGAGCCAATTCTGATGTCAAGGAGCATGAAACCCCACCGTGATCAAAGCCAAGCACATAGGAGGTATCATTCTGGCTCCACTTAGCCACCCATGGGGGCTGTTTCTGTCTCCTGAAATGTACCACGGCGGCTCTCAGACACCACCCAAGCACCCCAAGGTGCTCGGCCATGCCCGGCTGTGACCTGGCTGTGCTGAGTCACCACACTCGATGTGCTCATTACAGTGAGTGGGCAGTGTGTGATCGCCCCCACAGAGCCCTACTGGGTGGGCACTCTGTGTCCATGTGCCCCCATGATCCAGGTGCCTGCCAGGGAACAGCAACCTGCAGCCCACAGTGGTGGCACAGCCCCTGTGCTGCCCAGCCATCCCCCCGAGCAACCACGGGAGGTGGGAAACAGCAGCGGCCACAGCCGGAGAGGCCCCTGCTCCCGCTGTCACACGCCAGCAGCCAGACAGAGCTGGAGGGTCAGACGCTGCAGCTGCCTGGGTGACAGCCCCTGCGGTGTCCCGTGGGCTCCAGCCGTCCCCGAGCCTGCACACAAGCCCAGGTGCCGGCCACTCCAGCACTGCAGACACGGGCTCTGTCACCAGTGTGACACACACCGGCCCCCTCTCCACACATGCAAGGCCTGTGTCTGACAGACTGATGTGGGCTCCTGTCACGGTCAGCTCTCCCCAGTGTGCTTAGCATTCCAGTTTTCCAAAGGCCATAGGAAATGAAGGGACAAAAGCAACCGGGTCAGCATAAAAATAAAAGCCTTTAGTAGATGGAATGTCCTGTTCAAGGTGGGTGCCTGTGAGCTTGGATCATCAGTATTTCCTCAAGGACCTTGGCTCCAATCCCTTCAATAACCCAAATTTGGTGGTGGTCTGGTTTCCCTTCGCACCAGTCCTCTGGCTGCTGTTTAACCCTCGTGCCACTTCCAGTGCCACCTGCCCATCCTCTACAGTTATGAACTGACCCAGCTGCAGGACCAGGACCAGGTCAGGTGTGAAAACATTTGTCCAGGGTCATTCCTGCATGATCCTGTTAATAGGCTTGTTCCATGTGGTGACCGACTCTGGGTGTGTATTTGCAGCAGAGCCACATGAGCTGGGCCCAGCCCCTGCTCATCCTGTGCCTCTCGTGCTCAGGGCTTGCAGAACGGATTCTGCAGCATGCTGGAAACAGCTCAGGCAAATTCCTCAGCTGGAAAATAACCACCGGCCTGCCAGGTAATCCTGCAGCCAGATCCCTTCCCTGGCCCAGTCCCCTGCAGTGACACATGCCAGCCAGCACGACACAGGGAGGGCTAGGGAAGAAGGTTCTCTTTCATTATCTAGGAACACTTCCTGGGTCATAAACCAGTGTCCTCTACCCAAACAAAGGCCTCCCACATGGACAGAAATGTATAGTTTCCTTTGATTATTTGCAGTTCTAGCTGTAAACTGAACCCTTTTCTTCCAAAGATGAAGAAAAGGATGAACCAAAGGCAGCTGACTGTCTTTGCTCCTTGTCTTGTATTGGTGGTCCACTAAACCAAGGTCTCAAGACCACTCCGTGTGTAAGCAAGAACTACTCCATTAATAACAGAAATGATATGTACAAACCCATATAAGTGCACGTATACATAAAAGCATCTATATATAGAGAGAGAGAGTACATCCAGAGAAGAACTAATTTTGTCCCAGTTAAAAACCAAAGAAGAATGACCAGAACACTGCAATAGGCAGATAGAGATAACCTTTGGCATGTCCAGGTAAGTTTTCTGAGCTGTCACACAGTAGCTGCACTAAGGTGAAGAAGGTTTCCACTGGTGCTCCTGAACAGATCTTGGGACAAGGGCTCAGAGCAGCCAGACACAACCCTGGACTGCTGGTCCTTCTAATTGGTGTGACTAGCAGTCTTTTCAACCACTGTGAGGGTAACAACCAAGAACACTTCCAACTCTTCTTTATTTAAAAGCAAGCTTTGAAATGGGGTTACTTTTTGCCATGGTCATGCTGCAATATATCCACTCATCTCCTTCAGTAAAGAGAGGCACAAAAGCATGATGTGCTGTCTAGTCTTACAGATCTGGAGAGCTTTTTTCAGTTATTTATTAATAGCCCTGTAATTAGTACCATATTTTTCAACTCAATTTGTTAGGAAACATAAACAGAAGAGGCATGGGTACATTTCCAGCCTGCTGTAAAATGCTGCATGAGGGCTGCAGTGTCACTGACTCACTGTATTCCCTTGCTTGGGCTTTGGGCTGAGTTTGCTGTGATGGCCCCGCTGCGACTCAAGGTGCAACCTGGGTGGGGACACAGCCACTTCCCAGCCTTGGCCGAGTCCCTCTCCCTCACCCCAGCACTGTGCAGAGTTTGGCTGGAGGGCCAGCCCTACCCTTCCCTTCCCAGAGCACATCCCACCTCCTGGCTCTTCCTTGGCATCTGAGACAACCAATGGAAATGGATGTGCTGTTATCCAGGACACTCAGAGCATTCGAACACACGGCCCCACTGGTCACAGTCCTGATCACCCAGAGCTGACCAGCTCCAAGAACTTCTAAGTTGCTTCTTTCTGGCAAAAAATGGCATATAAGAACCAAGCAGGAAACAGCAGCTTGGCTGTGGTCACTGCTGACTTTGGAACACTTCTAATAGAAAATGATGGTGTTCCAACAGAAACAGCTGTTTTTGATAAAGTGTTAGGCAATTCCTTTCTCTCTTACTTCCCTGTCCTTCTTGCTTCTTTTCCAGTTCACTGAAGAACCACACTTTGTTCAAGATATTTCCTGCAGGGGACGAATGTGAGGAAAGCTGTGGAAAAGCCTCAAGCCATGACATTTTCATCCTGAGATGCAGATTCCTTACAGGAGTGGCTGAAAGCACTGGACAACCAACACCTGCATACTGTCGGTATGAAATCCAGATGAAAGCAATCCCAGTGCTAGTAGCAGTCACCGACCTTAATTTACCAAGACTCACATTAATTCAGGAGACACAGCACTGCCTGACAGATCTGTGGTGTCTGCCTGTTTGCCTGAAAACCCCAGGTGTGCCTACTGAGAGCTTTCAGCTTGGGAACAGCCTGGGTCTGTATCCCAGAACGTGTGCTGACTCAATTCCTGCCAGTGTACATAACTCTTGAAAATAAATATTTAAAATTCTAAGCAGAACCAATCATACTCCAAGATTAGATGCTAACATCATTGTGGTTATTTTTCTCCAGGACAGTTCATTCCAAGGGAGAGTGAGCGGAGCCTTATAAAGCTCTGATCATGCCAAAACAAATGGCAATCCCACAGCAGCAGCTCCCTGGAAGAGCAGGTAGACACTGCTGGCTCCTCTGGGAAGTAATAGCCAGATCATGCAGAATCTCCAGAATTCGTTCTGCATTTCTGTAACCTATAAAGTACATTCAAATGTTTTGCTGTTCATAAAAATGACGTGCTTGTTTAGTGTTTGGATATTAAATTTGGATACTCCAGATCAAATGACCACTGCACTGGGAAGCATTTGCAAATTATCTTCTCACCTACATGTTTCACTGTTTAAACTGCATTTGCAAAAGGGAAAACAGTATTGTGACCCCGAGAATGCTACTCTAGCATCTCCCCCTCATTCAGAGGAGATTGGCTCAGCAGTGCATCACTTCTCTGAAGAGCAATATCAAGAGAATACAGCGTCCAGAGGGCCAAATCCTGTACGCTGAAGTCCCAGACATCATTAGCTCCCTGTGCAGTGGTCACAGCCTGCAGCCAGCACTGGGGTTGCCCTGGAGGTGCACACAAAGGGGTGCTCCTGCTTCCCTAGGTGCTTGGGGACAATGGGTACATCCTGCTTATGACCAGGATGTTTTTGAGCCCTCATGTCCCAGCCTGACCAGCCCATGGGCACTGCAGGGCTGGAAGCACAATCACAGCAGCTGATCTTGGCAGCACAACCCAAAGGGTTCCCATCATTGGCATTCTCCTCTCCATACTCATTTCCAAATCCACTGTGATTTATTTATGAATTTACCTAATTGCATTTTGGTTTTAATCCACCTCTGGCAGGTGTATGAAATAGAGTCCTCAAGGGAAAAACATCCCTGGGTGATTCCAACCAGCCACCTGTGTGCCAGCTCAGAGCTCGGCACAGCTGCCTCCCCTGTAACCTGAGCGTGCTTTGGGGAACGCTTCCCCCAGGGAAAACATCTCTAAAAAGGGAAATGATGTGATCCCACAGGAGGGTGACCTGTGGTGATGTGGGCTCTGAGAATAGTGACCGTAGCAGTGGGAAACACTGGCTGCCAGATGACCCTCCACACTGCTCCCAGCTCACCCCTTCTGAGCAGCAGCTCCTCAGCCAGGGATGCAGCTAAGGAAAAGGAATTAATTTCCCTTGTAAGGAGAGTTAATCCTGTTAGTGCAGATGCACAGGCAGAAAGAACAGTTACAAATACAGTGGGCTGCATAAAACAGAGATCCTTCTTGCTCCTCCCAGCGTGCTCCCTGAGCTCAGTGACCAGACCCGCTGCCAGAAGGGAGAGCACCAGCAGCCGCGCAGGGGGCAGCGGCCTTGTGCCCTCACGCCCTGCCATGTCCAGCACACACCAGGGTGACAGCAGGGCAGCCTGGCTGCCCAGCCTCCCCCATCGCTGCCTTCTAACCACCAGACCCAAGCAGGGCTGCCAAGCACCTGCACTCAGGTTGTGCCCATGGGCTGCAATCCGTGCTTGTGGCTGTACCCACGGGCTCTGCTCTCAGGCTGTGATCCATGCTCTCAGGCTGTCTCTCAGGTTGTGCCCGCAGGCTCTGCTCTCAGGCTGTGCCCGCAGGCTCTGCGCACAGGCTCTGCTCTCAGGCTGTGATCCATGCTCTCAGGCTGTGCTCCCAGGCTGTGCCCGCAGGCTCTGCTCACAGGCTCTGCTCTCAGGCTGTGATCCATGCTCTCAGGCTGTGCTCCCAGGCTGTGCCCGCAGGCTCTGCTCACAGGTTCTGCTCTCAGGTTGTGCCCGCAGGCTCTGCCCACAGGCTCTGCTCTCAGGCTGTGATCCATGCTCACAGGCTGTGCTCTCAGGCTGTGCTCTCAGGCTGTGCCCATGGGCTCTGCTCTCTCTCAGGCTGTGCCCATGGGCTGTGCTCATGGGCTGTGCCCCGAGCTCGTGGCAGTCGGCGCATGTCCCTGGCTCCCCGCCCACGCAGCACCGATAAGGTGCCGAAAACACTGTCGGGCCTTTCAGATAAGAAAGATTTGGAGCAAGGGAGAGCAGCAGCTCAAGAGCACCAACACTTGTCAGGGTTGTAGCGAGGGTGATAAGCCAGGTGCGGGAGGCTGGCAGGGGAGCGTGGGCACCGTCTGTCAGAGCCACAGAGGCCGAGTCATCCTGCACCCCGGCAGCTGAAGCACTGCACCTCTCCCAAGCGCTCAGTGCCTGTGCCCCCACCATGCTAACACCTTCTGGGCACACACTAACAGCTTCGTGGCACTCTTGCTGCTACCATGATCATTCCTAAATATTCCCATTTCTTTCTGCAAGGGAGGGTCAGAAGCAGAATGCCAGGCTGAACTTACTGTACAATCAGTCACTCCTCGTTCTTACCCGTCATCAAGATATGACATTACCAGCCCAAGTGAAACCTGCATTATTTGCTTTCACAAGAAAAGCATTTCATACCTAGAAGACAAAATAAATGATAGCACTTGTGAGAGTAAGTTACATCACCCAGCTCCTACCTCCAGCCTGTCTGTCCTCATCAGCTTCTGGGCAGCAGCGGCGGCAGCGGCAGGAACTGGGACCCCGGGGTTTCCTGTCACCAGCATTGGGGCCGTGGGCAGGATCTCAGCGGGGACCAGGCCTGGAGAGACGGGCCCCAGGTAGGGGTTGAAGGCGGCTGACGCGTTGGTGGCTAAGCTCGGTGCAACAGAAAACATTGGCTGCAATCGGAGACAGGGAACAGACACTTAACATTTGTGCTTGCTGTGCTGTCACCATAACAACTCTGTGGCCATCCCCTTGAGCTGAACAAGGTGAGTTTCTGCTGCTAACTGGGAAGGAGCATTTGTTGTGTTTGTGGGACATGGGGAACACCTGTGCAGTTGCTGCACGTGAGCAAGAGCACGGGACAAGCAACCCCACCAGCCTCGGCTGGTTCTCCTCCTGCAGCTCCCTTGCACGCTCACAGCATGTGGCAGCTCCTGTAGCAAACTCCCGGTGGATCTGCGCTCCAGCAATGCCATAATGAATGGCAGACACTCTGTGGGGTCACACAGAATCCAGGCCTACCACGGGGACATGGCCACAGCAGGTACAATGCTGGCTCTTAGGGAAAAGGCATCTGAGAGCCCTGACAAAGCATCAACCACACTTGACTTCAGGCACAGGCAAAGCTTTTCTGACCCTGGTGCAGCTACAGCTGACTCGGGAACTCGGAGTTTCACATAGCCACAATCCTTCAATTTTACAGAATTCAACAGGCTGGCCATGCAGATACTTAGACACTCACTGCATCAGGGAGATGCTTTAGTTAGGGTAAAACATTAAACCAGTGTAAGAAAGAGCACATGCAAATATGATTTTTTGTTTGTTTGCATGTTTTCAAAAAAGAGTCAAGTGCCCTTGTGGTGTGAAGGTAACTGGGTGTAGAGCTGAAATAATGCTGTGAAAACCCAACACAGAGCTGCTACACTGCAGCAAGGATTAAACAATTCTCCTGCCCCCAAATGCAGTGTAACTGCCAAATAAAATTCAGCCAGGAGTGTTTGTCTTTCACTATCTAAATAAAGCAGTTACTCTAGGCATTTAGGTTTTTTTCCCCAACTAATTTTTAGAGGGAAAAACAACTACAGAATTAACACAACTCTTTCTCTGTTTCATATCAATTTAAGGCAGACAGCACAGAACAGCACATGTTTTTGTATTCCTGAGGAAATGACTGAATTGTTTGGAAGCAAGACACATTGGAAATAATGAACAAAACCATGGAGGGATTACTGGAGAAAACAGACTTGAGAGCTGTGTAAAGGGGTATAATTTCTGTAATGCTTATGATTCTTTATCCATGTGAGTGAAAAACAACCTGGCAAATATTACAGGAAATTAAATATTACTCTTAAATACACTATTAATTAACTTCACTTTCCATTACTGTGTTATCAGCTATGTAATAATGAACTTTAAAATAACCAGTCTGTTAGTGTGTAACATAAGATATTGATGTTTGATTTCAGCCCAATACACTCAAACAGACACCTGTGTGTCTGTGTACACCAAATAAAAGACTACTCCATATAGTTTCTATTGAGCTTATTTTACACCAGTACAAATACCCTGCAGCCTTTTGACCACTGCAGAATAACAGCATGTTATCAGAGCCACCTGGTGTTGCTCTGAAGCTCACAGGCACATCGCAATGTGCTGCACAGGCCTAAGTGGGGACACCCCCCTGTCCTACAGCCCCACCGGTACATGGCCACTGCTGGGCCGGGCCACAGAGCCACCCCAGCTCCCTGCTGGGCTCATACTGACTCATGCACAGCCACAGTCAAGCTGAGCCTAACTCCCCCTAAACCAAAGCTCAATTCCAGCAAGCAACTCTCTGGGAAAGTTCCCTTGAGTGAGGGAAAACATCCCTTCACTTAAGGGAATCTTCTCAAAGCCAGGAGTTTCCTAGAGCACATGATATTGCAAAGGAAACTAAAATCTCACAGAGATCACTCGCTTTCCAAACTTTGAGAAGTAAGTTGCAGAAGATAAATTAAATTAACCCAAGACTACTGAAATTAAATAAAAATATTACTTCAGGCAAGGCAGAATTAAGCAACACAAAGAGATACACAGGAGCATTTCACTGCAGCTGATTCCTCTCCCCATTCCCAACCTTCGTGGGATTTCCCTGGTGTGGAAGCCTGTGCTGCCTGCCCTCAGCTCCCTGAGGGAACCCTGGGGTGCACATACCACGGGCTGCAGCGGGGCTCCGGGCATCATGGCATTGGCGAGCTGCATCTGCTGGGCCAGCATGGCCATGTTCTTCTGCTGAATCAGGTTATTGCGGCCATTGATCTCCAGCTGCGTTTTTAAGTGGGGTGGTGGGTGAAGATATTTGCAGTTTTCCCTTGAACATCGACCCTGAAGAAGAGAATTGGCACAGTAGGATTAGAAGCTGCATCTTTGCTCCTTATGCCATGAGCAAAAGCAGACACAGGCAGGCTGCAGGCTGAGGGAGAAGGGCTGTCACATGCTGCCCAGAGCCGCCGGACAGTTCCTCTATCTGCTGCTGGCTCGGCTTTGCTGGGCCATTTGTTAACCCAGCACAACTCTGAAACACAGTTTCTTTTTAAAGCTCCTGAAGATGAGTGACCATGAGTTGTTCTGGAAGTACAGCATGTTCCTCTTGGGGACATGCTCCTGCTCCATGAAGGGAACCAGCACCTCTCTGTGCTTCACTACACCTGGAATCCAGCATCTTTGAGGGAAGCCTCCTCCACAGGATGCATTTTCGTTGTGATTGTGCAAACCTAACAGGAAAACCAGAACTGACTCGTTTGTACATTTTTCACTGAATTCAAATGTGGCAAACAAATTTCATGCACCAGTTTAATGTGGATCAAAGGATGCTCAGCAGTACGACAACCATCGACAACCAGAAACAATAAACAACAGCTCTGTGCACGATGCACACCCAGACCCTGGTGGACCTCCCTGGGGCCAGCAAAGCACAAGGGTGACTGCTGAGAACTAGCCCCAAAGCCCCCAGCTGCTTGAAAAACCTCTAAAGCCAAAGGCCAGCGGGAGCAAAGGCACTGCTCACACGGGTGCTCAGCCCCGGAGTGTGGGCAGAGGGATCGGGGGAGAGAGACCCCTCTGCTGGGGAACACAGACCCCTCCTGGGGAGCACAGACCCCTCCTGGGGAGCACAGACCCCTCTGCTGGGGAACACAGACCCCTCCTGGGGAGCACAGACCCCTCTGCTGGGGAACACAGACCCCTCCTGGGGAACACAGACCCCTCTGCTGGGGAACACAGACCCCTCTGCTGGGGAACACAGACCCCTCCTGGGGAGCACAGACCCCTCTGCTGGGGAACACAGACCCCGCCTGGGGAACTTCTTTAAAGTTATAACACCAAGCCCGTACTTTCACTAAAGGGATAGCAAAACCAAAAATTAAAGAACCCAACTAAAAAGGACAATTAAATTATTTTCTGAAAAAAACCTAGATTCCTAAAATTACATTTTTTTTCTTTACTCATTCATCTTTGAAATAAATCCAAACAAGAACAATGACAAGGCAAAAGACAAACTTAGTTTGAGTAAGAAACGGTTTTTATCAGGAAACAAATTGATTCAATACAGCTTGACCTTATACTGCAATTTTGCTCAGAAAGTTAAGATTTATCCTTGTTAAACAATCTGCCAGAGATCTAATTTGTAGGATAATTTTTGTCTCCCCTAAAGGGTGGGACAAACAGTTTGCTGCTGCTCCCCTCCCAGTCTGTCTCTCCTGCTGACACTCCAACCATCTTAAAACTCATTTTCATAGTTATTCAGCTGACATCTGATCCTGCAGAGGAAGACAGACCTCATCAAAGAAAAATACCTAAAGTTTTGTGGGTATCTTCAGGCAACACACCATGGTTAAGGAAAGCATTTACGGAGATTGTGGAGACCACGACTGCAATGCATGGAAAAGAAAGTTCGTCTACAGAGCCAAGAGCACAATAACTGCAGATAAGACAGGGAAAAAACATGTGCTGCCTGAGGAAGTCTTGTTACAGGGGAAAGAAGCTTCCTAGAGCAAACAAGGACTTGGATACTTCAGTAAAAACCAGACAGTTCATTAGCAGAAAAGGTGGGAGCAGGGATCAGTGCTTATGGAGAGTTGTAGTCGTTGTGCTTTTAACTGCAGCAGTGTTTTACAGTGTGGATGCACATCTGTACACAGCTGGATATGCTGGTGGCTCTTCCACCCGTGGGTGCACCCTGGACACCCCCAGTGCCAGAGGGCTGCCCCGTCCCTGCCATGGGGACCAAAGCTGGCACCGGATATCCCAGTCAGCAGCGGCCAGACCTGCACAGGGACCAGCCCAGCCTGGGCTGGACCGGCCGAAAGGACACGTGGGACATCTCCCACCAGTCTGGCACCCAGCAACCTTCACTCGGGGAAGGCAGCTCTCAGCCCTAGGGGTGGTTTTGGGAAAATGACCTCCAGTTCTCTCCTTTAACACCTAAACCAACTCATTTCAGCATCCCCAAGCTCCCGAAAGCATTTCACCCCTGTGTGCACTGGCAGGTAAAGGCCTGGGACAGTTATAATTAAGTCAGTTTTTCTCTCAACACTAACCCCATGTTAGATGTTGTTACCCCTGAGGACATGGGGCATGCTGACACATTTACCAGATACCTGGAAAATGAGATCTTCCATGAGCACAATGCAAAAGAGCCAATTACTGCTAAATGAGTAACATGGAACTACAACATGTGTGCCTGGAATCAGAGGAGCAGTTAACCAACCTGATTCTGAAATCCAGATTAAACTCAATGTCCTTATTTCAGCGCTGGGGTTTAGGCTGATCCACAACTCTCTGGATGAGATCCAAAGCCTGGCAGTACGTGTTGTACACCCCAACCACTTAATGTACTTCATACACCCAAATGCTTTAAAGCTATAAAAAATCATTCCTGTGATCTAATGCAATGTCCTCTGGCTCCCAGGAAACAAGGAGCCTCGCTGCTTCCCCACTGAGACTAGCATTTCTATCCACCTAGGAGATGGTCTTTAAGGAAAGCTATTTACTCAGAGTTAAAGACTACCAGAATATACCACAGCCCCAGGTAAACTGTGCTTATGCTTAGCTATCACCAGATACTATGAAAACACATCCTCCTCGTTTGCATGTAGCTCTGCAGCCCAGGGCACCTTTAACCTTCAATCTTTTTTAATTTACAGACCTTAGCGACTTTCCCAAAAGAAATGCAGACTTGTCTGTCTGGGAGCAGGGTTTCTTGCCTCACTTTTACTCCATGGACCTTTACAAGTGGTCCACAGAGCGCCCAGGAGCTGGAAACGGCAGGCTGGATCTCACCAGAACACGGGCAGCATTCATCCCCCTGACCCTGCAGCGAGCAGCTCCTAATTACCTTGTCACTGGGTCCTGCTAACTGCAGTCAGCAGAGTTCAAGGCAGATTTTCATCTCCCTGAACCTTTTCTGAACCCTCTTCCAAATCATTACAAAAGGAATATTTTAAGTGAGTAAATTCAGAGGCGGCAGTGGGTGTTGCAGTGTCCTCATGGGCTGCACCAGCACGCTGCGGGATTAACACAATCCTGCTGCACTAAAATTTAGGAGAAATGCCCCCGAGGCTCCCCAGCATGCCCCTCAGCAGAGGCCCTCGAGGCCAGCAGAGTGAGGGGCAGAGGGCCAGCTGTGTCCCTCAGCGTCCCAGCCACTCTCACGTGGTGCTCTGCCCCACTCGGGGCTCAGCAGTGTCAGCAGCGCCCGGCGGAGCTCAGCGCCAGCCCCTCCGACCACTCAGACAGCACCGTGTCTGCAGCAGCTGCCACACGAACTTTTCACTCTTATTTGAAGCATGGCAGCAAGCACACACACGTTAGCCTCTCCATTGGTTTTATTTGTGTTTAATACATGGATTTGTTTCCCACTCTGTACGGCTCACTTTCACTGTCAGAAATGAAGAAATGCCACCCACTCTGGCTGGGAGCAGGATGTGCCTGACCTTGCTGTGCTCAGCCGCCTGTGACACCTCATCGGGTGCAGCACGAGGCTCAGCATGGTCTGGTGATCAGGAGTCGGACTGGGAGGATTTTTCCCCTTGCCTTCAGGGGAGCAGGAACGTGCACCTGTCCCCAGGCACCTTCCCACAGGGCAGAAGCATTCCCAGCTACACACTGTGGCTTTATTCCCCAAGAAGCACAAGGCACTTTGTGTGAACACTTACAGAATTATGGAAAACTCAGATAAAAGAAACTGACCAATCCTGCCTTGGAAAAATCACTCCCAAAATTCTGCATTCTGAAAATACAGGGTATTTCTAGAAGACTTGGATCCTCTGACAAGTGTGTTGGATCGTGACAGTACACCTGGGTTTTTCAGACCTGCACACAGGTAAACAGGAGTGAGCCCATTTCTGTGTGGTCACCACCAGGCTCTTCCCCACAACACCAGTTTTCTGGGAAGCACAGCACGCCCTTCTTTTAACATCCCACACTAAATGTTAGGAATACAACTGCAATTTTTGCTCTCTGGTAATAATCTCCAGAAAATACCCTGATTGCATATTTAATAATGGAAAAGCTTTCTTGGGATTCCCTTCTGAGCCTGCAAGCTCCTTTACCCGCTGCAGCTATGGCTCAGGTGATGCGGATACTAACAATTTTTATTTTTTCCTTGAGGGAATATTTAAAGGAAATATAAGCAGAAATGAGTAGCCAATTAACAAGAATTTGAGGCTGGGGTGCTGCTCCTGTTCCTGTGACCCAAGTATCTCTGTCCTGGCACTGCTGCCTTCTGCCTCTGCTGCAGTGGGGTGCGTATGAACCCCAATTTTGCACATGCTCCAGGGCTTAGTGCAGGTATCTGCATCCAGGGCTGAAAGGCAGGGGCCTGACTTGGAGTAGCTGTTAGGCCCTCAAAACGATTTTAAGAGCTTGCAAACATCCACAGCTTTCAGTATCCACCTAATCTTTGAATTAATTCAAATTCAAACTAATTATTTACCAACACCTCCTCAAAAACACCATCTGATCTGCCACAAAACAGAAGAGCAGCAAACTCATCACGCTGGTGCACTTCAGCCTAGAATTTTCTTGGAAAGCACAGCCTGGTGATGCAGTAAATTAGATCTAATTAGCAAACTGCTCTCACAGGGCTGTTACTTCCCCGGGCATGACCTGACCTGTCAGGACCCCAGGGAGAGGGACTCGTGGGAGCTCTGTCTGCCCCACACAGGGCACTGCCAGGGCCCTGATGCCGTTGGAGACTCGGCGAGCAGACTCGCCACCCTGAGTGCTCCTGGGGTGGAGCAGGCAGGGAGGACCGAGAGCATCCCACCGTGCTGTCACCCAGTGCAACACCCAGCTCCTCGCCCGGAAGGAGCCTGGGAGCCCAGCACCCCACCAGCACCCCTGAACCTCAGGCTGGGCTTACCCTGCACTTGGCTCCTTCCCCAGGGACACACGGTGGGCAGCAGGATACCTGTCGCTGTTGTCAGCGTTGCTCTACCACCCCGAGGGGTTCTGGGCTGGGACGGGGACACCCCCAGCCGCGGGGACACGCGCGGTCCCACCCCGTTGGCCTGGCAGGGAGCGCGGCAGAGCGGTGCTGAGTGCGCGTTCCTGCTCCTGTCCGCTGATCACACACTGACAGTGCTGGGATGCAGCCCACGGTTCTGGAGAGGGGCCATGCTCTGCAGGAGGGGCTGGAGGTTTGGGGAGCATCATCAGATCGAGCTCAGCCAAAGCAGAAATACAGGAGGATTTTGTATGGACAGAGTCTAAACAAAGATCCCAGTTACTGCTGTCACAGATAAACACGGGAGTGCACATGGAGCTCAGCAATCCTGCAGTCGCTGCTTGAGGTCATCCTCCTGCAGCAGCACAAACCCACGACAAGCACTCCGAGCCAGCAGGCCACTGTGTGCCCCTCACTGCCTGCCCCCCAGCTGGCGCTGATCCCACATTGCCCAGGGCAACCTGTGCGGCTGCACAGGGGCTCCTGCGCTGCCGGGTGAGGTAACCCCGGCGCCCTCTGCGCACCTGAGGGTCGCACGGCTGTCAGAAATGCAGCTGCTCTGGGAAAGCCTCTGCTCTGAGCTGCACCGGCCCGCTGGGTCTGTTTATTTACGCTCTTTTTGTATCACTGCAGTAGCACAACCCGAGCTCCCCAGAACTGGCAGCGCCTCTCTCTGCGAGTTCCCACACCAACTACTGCTCAAGGGACAACGGGAAAGCTTCTTGGTTTCCATCAATGCACCAACACCGTGCCATGAAAGCATCTCCATGGAAGTCCAGGGCAAGAGAGTTGAGAGCAGGAACATGCTGCTCACAGCATGCAGAGACATCACTGGAATAACCCCTGGCTCTCCCTGAGGTCTCTTGAGTAAAGCCCTGGCTCTCCCCAAGCTCCCAGTGCCAGCCCCATCACTGCAGGCAGAGCCGCCCTTCTCGCTGGCACGGCTCAAGCAGGAGTGTGGAGCCTGGTGCTGTGCGGACACCAATGGGTGCTGATCACCTCGACCACACTGATGCAACAACCTTTCTACTCAAATTCATAGTATACATTGTTGCTCAGGATGCCCTGGAGCCAAATTAATTTCCAATTAAAAGCTGTTGTGTAGCGACAGAGTTTAAGACGCAGGATCCCTGTGACAGCACCAGAAACTGCCTCTGCCCGCAGCCAGCGCCAAACCCCCACTTTGATGGAAATGTGTGTGGGGCACCCTCTGCACCAGGTAAAACCAGTCTTTCAGTGCCCCAGGAAAACACGGTGGCCTAAACTCTGCTTCCAACTATTCCAAACTCAAACTGAAGTGAAACAAACGGCAGCCCCATGGGGCTGCTCTGGATTTCAAGCAAACGTGTTGAGCTGACGGTTAAATCTGTGATCCTGCATGCAGCACTGCTGCCGTTGCTGCTACCATTGAATCCAGAAGAGAACTTCCAGGCCTCAGGATGCAAAGAATCTGGCTTATAAACATGAAAGCACTGAACAGAAGCAGCTGCAATTTCTGCTGACAGTCTTGGGCAACTACCATGGCCTGTAACCACCTGCAGCACTTGGAGGGGCTCCCTGGAGCATTTCTATGCCAGCAGAGCCCTGAGAGATGGATGAATGTCCATCCTTGGCAGTGTTCGAGGCCAGGCTGGACAGGGCTTGGAGCAACCTCGTGTAGTGGAAAGCTCCCTTCCCATGGCAGAGAGGTGGAACAAGATGAGCTTTAAGGTCCCTTCTAACCCAAACCAATGTTTGAGCCTGTGATTCTGTAATTTTAAGTAGCTATTCGTAGTCAGACCTACAACCCTCTAACATTTAACAGGCTACATCCTAAAGACAAAAGAAAAATCTCCTTATGGCCAGCAGAGACTCCAGTGAGTGCTGCATCCCACCTACCCTGCGTGAACACACACTACCCCATCACTATGTAGCAATTATTAATGACTGACATAATATTCAATCACTTCAAACACTTTTGGGTGTTCTGACGGTGCTGTGGTACCGACTGGCTGCTGCTGGAGCTGTGGCCGCTCTGCCGGCGCTCCCTCGGCCCGGGTTTGCCTGGGGCTGGTCCCCCTGTGCTGAGGATGCCGAAGCTGCAGAACCGGCAGCCACAGCTCAACAGTGCAGCTGGAACACACGGAATGCTTCTGATCCAAAACAAACACACAAACACCTCCCTCTGTTAGGGAGTACAAATTCCTCCTGACCCGGCGCGTTTGAACCCGAGCAGGAGAATGGCTGCTACATACCATCAACTATTGCCTGTAAATGGTAAAACTATTTATCCTGATGCCCATGTGTTTTACAGGAAAACATTTAACTCCATGTAAGCCATGGTCCTTTTTAAAAACAAACTGTTTGCAGGCACTTCGTGTTGAGGCTGCCTGCCACATTCACAGAAACTTTTTTAATATATTACAGGGCCTCTCTGACTGCCTTGAAGCACGCAGCCTGCAATCCCACGAGTCAGTGGCTGCGCTTACGCCTCTGAAGCCAGTCAGAGGCAGGACTGCAATTACCAAGGCTCTACACAAAGCTGAATGCACAGCCTGTTTGGAAACACGCCTAACACCTGTTGGAGGGGTCCCTGCACCCCAGCTCTGCCACTGCCCGATGCTGTGGGACCACAGGTGCCTCTCTCCAGAGCTGGTCCCACACCGTACCCAGCGGCTGGTCCAGGGCCAAACCCAGAGCTGGGAGCGGTGCTCGCCCGCCGGGCCCTGCAGCCGCCCCAGCTCACAGCCTGCCATGGAGGTGCTGCGGGCTTGGACACTCCCAAACAACTCTCACGAGCAAGCAGAATGCCAGCTGGGGGAAAACACACACCTCCAGGGGAAGGAAGTGAGGGCATCTCCCCTGTGACGCCCCCTCAGCTCCCTCCAGGGCTGCTGCTGTGGCACAGGGATACTGATGGCAGCATTCTGTAGACACTTTTAAGTGAATTCTTTCGTATGAAAACACACCAGAGTGACCACTTAATGACGTCTTTGTGCGTGATTCTTGTACATAAAAGCCTCAACCCCTCTAATGGATCATTTGGCTTGCACAGCTAATAGCACTCCTACGGGAGCTGTCCTACTGCCATGAAATACAACGGGATTTAAAAAAAGAAAGAAAAAAGCAAACAGGGCAAGCAGACTGCCAGCACTAAACAGAAGGAAAGACACCAGCTCAGCAGCAAAACCCTCCCCGCTGCTCCTGCCGTCTGCGGGTCCCTCCTCCTCCTCAGCCCCGAGGAAGCACAGAATGATCCCCGGTGCCAGAACAGCGGCATGGGGATGGGGACAGGGATGCAGATGGGGATATTCACAGCTGTGCCACTTCTCCTTGCACCCATAGCGATGTCAGCTGAGCACCTGTCCAGCCCTAGCCACTCTGACCCTGGGTAAGGTGGCTGCTGGGATACCCCCAATTCTCATTTCATAACAGCATTAGCAAATGCATCAACCACATATGGATGTACAAGTATTTATATAAATTATTTAACTTTTATAAATTTTATTTATATTTATGTATTTTAAAATTTAGATAAAAATTCAATACAATTTGTGGTTGATCTTGGTATTATTACAAATATTTGTATATCCACATGTCTATATAGACACAGTGTATGTATGTATCAATCCATCAGGACACTCCAGGACACGCAAACCCTGCAGCCTGCAACTGAGCAATACTACGTTTCCTCCCAAGCACCCCTCCACCTGCCCCCAGCCAGTGCTGTATCCCAGGACACGAGGGAATTACGTTTTTCCAAGCAGGTACAGAAAGAGCAGCCTCCCCCCAGCCCAAGGGGCAGCACGTGGGTCACAGCACCATTGGGAACCACGAGCTGTTCCCAGCGAGAGCTCCAGCTGCTCCTTGAACTTCCAACGACGCCAAATCCTTTTCGAGCAATCTCTAGTAATCCACACAATCCTCACTCAAGCGTGTAATAACTCACAATTTAAGAGGAGAATGAATGCCTTTATGTCCAGATCAAGTCAAACACACGGGAGATTTAATCTATTTATCGGTGCAGAGTCCCGCAGTGCCCAGCGGAAGGGCCGGAACAGTGCGGTGCTGAGCAGATACCAGGGTTGCTGTGATCCACTCTCCTGCTCACAGCTTTAATCCCCTGCCAGTGACTCCATCTGAAACCAGCCCCTCTGCCTCCTGCTGCCGCTCTCAGGCTCTCAGCAGCTCCAAGGGAATGACTGAAACCAGCTGTGAGCATAAGGTCTGTCATTGCAGCTGTTTAATGGGTGTGCTGCAGCATAATTAATATTTAATATTTTCAGGCTTATGATTTGTTTAGTGTATTTGGTGGTATGGCAGAAAGTGGGCATGTTGTCAAACGCTGCATCTAAACTGGAGGAACAAACAAAAAGGACACGGCCCTTGTTCAGCAGAGCCGCTGGAACAGGCCAGCGCTATTTATGGCAAATTTAAAAAGGGAATCCCACATGAGGGAGGGCACCATGTATGTCCTCATGGATTTTTTTATATCATTGATGTAACTTAAAAGTGGTTCAGCACCTGCCCTGACTGGCTGCAGGGCTGTTCCCACTGTCCCTGTCACTGCTGCCCAGGGCACGCGCTTCACTGTCTCACTGGCTCAAGCAGAGTATTCTTATTACTTATCAAACTTGAGTTCTGAGGCAGGTATTTGCACAGGTAAAATACCCCAGAGATGTAAGTGCTTTCATCTGGTTTTGCAGCACAGTGCAAATTTTCAGCCTCTCCTGCCTGGTGCACAGGGAGGTGGTGGCAGGTGACTCACCTGGGTCACCGGTGCTCTCACTCACGTGTAGCTGTGCAGGATGATTCCTCATTAGTGGAACCATATTTAAATGGAATTTCTGTAGTTTAAAAATAACATCTCGCTTTTCTGATTTCAAGAGAGAAATCACCATCCCCTGCTGCTGCCTCTGTGCTTGGCTGCAGGTGGGACATGAGGTGGGACAGCCCAGCTGTGCCTCTGTGGCTGGAGTGGTGCCACTCTGCTGCTCCAGTTATAAAGCTCTTCCCCAAATTGCACAGGCATGACATAGAGCACTACACAGAATCTTCACAAGAAATTTGCCCTGGAACAGAAAAGGCAAACGAGCAGCAGGAGAGAGGTGAGGCACCATCCTTGTGCTGATCCTTCTGCACAGAGCTCAGGACTGAGCCCATCATGGGCACCCACTGCACAGGGACCCCAGCCTGGGCACCCCTGATGGGTGCCTTTAGCTCCCGGAGATGCCCATGGCCACAGCGTACCCCCAGCCTGGTGTCACCCCCTGCCCCATCAGACAAGACACATGGCTCTTCTGATAGGACCCGCATCCCCCATCTGCAGCTGGATGTGACCAGGGACAGAGCAACCCCTTCCAGATGTGTACAAGGGCTTGGGGTACACAAGCTCCCAAACAAGGACTAGCTGGAAGAGTGGGGAAGAGAAGCGATCCCTTAACTTTGATGCACTCTTATCCCTCGCAACACCCAGGACTTTCACCAGTGTATTTTCACAGTGGTGGTGTTTAACTCCTTCTGAAACCTCCCACTGGCTGCCCCAGAAGGTTATGCTTGAGCAAACGGCCCACTGAAACCTCGGGAGGTTCTGATCCACCCCCACCCCACGGAACACCTTGGCTGCAGAGGGCTGAGGCCGCAGGTGACGCGAGGACAGGGACTGCAATGCTCTGGTGCAGACGTCAGCGGGCGGGCGCTGCCAGCCGCGCAGTTATGGCTGAGGGCAGTGCTGAATAACAAAAATTAACGTCACCTCGATAAATTGTTCTCTGCTGCCCAACAGCACACCAACGGCCTCCTCCGGCAGGCTGAAGGTCAATGGCTGTCAGTTTTTATGTCTGGATTTTTATGGGAGAGAGGCTGCTCTAAAAGCATTACTGAGAACTGCAGTCCCACACCCCAGACGCTGGAAATCACTGCTGGAATCGTATCCTGAAATGCCAACACACACATGTCTGGGGTTTTTATTGGCAGGGTTTACCTAAGAATTATACCTTTCCCTATTTTCTTGTTATCCTTTTAGGTGTATTTTTCCCTTGATTTGCCAAGTACGGCATCTTGACATGCTGTTTTAAATAGAACTTAAATACAGTTGGAATACATTTGTCAGGCAAATATGTTACTGACTGAAAAATAATGAATTCCCTAACACTGGTGGGGAAAGTAATTATTAAAACATTATTTTATTCAAGGGAAGTTAAATGATAAATTCTGACTGAAATTTGGGAAGTTTATTAAACTTCATTTCAAAATAGGATTTGAGTTTACAATTGAGCATAAACGAAACAAAGCACTCTGAGAGGAAAAGCTCTAAAAGAGAAATTTCATAGAATCACAGAATCACAGACTTGTTAGGGTTGAAAGTAACCTTAAAGATCACCCAGTTCCAACCCTCGTGCCATGAGCAGGGACACCTTCCACTGTCCCAGGCTGCTCCAAGCCCCATCCAACCTGGCCTTGGACACTTCCAGAGATCCAGGGGCAGCCACAGCTGCTCTGGGCACCCTGTGCCAGGGCCTCACCAGACTCACCACCCTCACAGGGAAGAATTTCTGCTGAAAGAAGAAATTTGCCTGTACCTGTCCTTACAGATAAATAAAACATTTCCCTGAAATGAAGGTTACCCACTCAAATGGGAACTGTTCAGGGGATCAATACCAAAGCCTGGAGATATGATTTCAAATGAATCCCCTGAGCCCTGCCCAGAGATGCCACTTTCCTTGGAATGTGGAAAGCAGACAGTGAACCCTGCCCAGGTGAACAGCAACAGCACAGGTACCAGAGCAGGCTATTGGCACTGTGGGAAGCAGTGACTGTTTGCACCTGGAAAAGCCAACAGCTGCTTTCTCAGCATGAAGAACTTTCCCCAAGAGTATACAAAGGATCACAAGTTTGAATTAGCAGCATGAGAAATTATCTTGACTCCCTTTCAGCAATGCCACGCTGAAGTCTCTGCTGAGCCACGTGCTCTGCTGCTAATGTGTGGTTCTGTGAGGGCTGGCTGGCACCTGACAAAACAAACCCAGCGCGCTCCACCAGGGAGGGTGGAAAACCAGGGCTACAGGGCATCCTGTGAAATCCCTGAAAGGAGCACGGAGAAGTGACCTGATTTTCAGGAAAGCAAACAGCTCCAGGTCCATGACCCCACACGTGTAAGAGACATTTTACAACACAATAAACTGCCCAAGATGGAAACATACTGCTTGATCACACCCAAACCTTTCTACTAACTACCGCACACCTCCAGTACTGCCAAAATAACCCAGAGCAGTGGCTATGGAGGGGATGAGGAGAGCTATCAGGACTGGGACAGAGGCTCTAGGGCATTACAGAACCCACAGCCTTTCACAGCAGCAGGAAGACTTGTGTGGGTGCCATACCCAGAGCCAGGCTGCCTTTGGCAGCTGACACCAAGTTCTGCCTCTGGCAACCAAAAATTTGACACTTCTGGCTTTCCTATACTGTTTGCTTACATGATAAACAAATTAAGGCCATTGAGTCCATTCAGTAGTAAAACAAAAGACAGGCCAATACAGCACACCAGGACAGGCTGCTGCAGTAGGCAGGGTGCACGTCACTCTCATGGAACTGGAGTTCCAAAGCAGTTTAGTCTGATGTTGCTGCACCACAAAACACTAAGCCTGGAGATCAATTTCCATGGGGGGCTGATGGACCACTAACGTCTGTCACAGCAGGTAAAAGGTGGGTATTGAGCCCCTTAGAGCAGCGTGGGGTGACCCACAGGTTTGACAGTGAAGGTCTGTGTTTGGTGCACGGCTGTGACCACCACAGTGCCACTGACTGGAGGTGTGAGGGGAACCAGCCAGTGATGCCCTGACTTGCAAACCTGAAGAACAAGAGAAGCTCACACAGGGCTGGAAGGAAAACCACTCAGAGCTTCCAGTAATGGGACATGTCAGGCCAGTGGATGCCTCTTCCAGCCAGAATCCCACTGTGACTGAAAGGACAAACCCACAAATGCACTTAAGGCAGAAAGCACTGCCCCTGTCCAACAAGAACTTTAGGAGTTAATTAAAGTTGAAGAATTTCTCTTTTGAAAAAAAAAAAAAAAAAAAAAAAAAAAAAAAAAAAAAAAACAATACCCCCCCCAGGGAATCTTTAACAACATCTAAGAAAAAATTCCACCTGTTTTCCACAAGAGGGAACTTTTGACAAGACAGTGATTTCCTACAAAACACCCCTTCAAAATCAGTCAGCGCAGCTCCCCAGGACCAGTGGCAGAAAGCAGCAGTGTGAGCAGTAGCTCATGCCAGGCTGGCACACGTTCCTGGGACAGGCACATGCTCCTGCACCCCTGAGCCCCCATGGCACACAGTCCACCCCCAGAGCACAGCCGCTCATATGACCCCGGTTCCGCACCCCAACGTGCCCTCAGGCCAGTGGGCAGGGACTGCTGGAGCCCACAGAACCGTACCTGTGGTGGCAGGCACACACACAGCGACAAAGCAGGTATCTACTGTACCTGCACTCCCACTGGGAGCAAGATGCAGAGAGCAGCTGGCCTGCACACCCAGCCGAGCTGACGAGTGTCACTGTGTGATGACTCTACTGCGCTGCCGGGGCTGGCACTGGCAGGGGCTGCTCTGAGCACTCCTACGCTAATGAATCAGTAATTAGTGAGCAACACCACCGGCCCCACGGTCAGTGGGAAACCCAGCTCCTCACACATCTCACCCCTCCTGGGCTGCGAGCAGACAATTCCAGCCCTCCCACAGCCTGACAGCACTGCAATGAACAAGAGATCCACGGCAGCGAGATTCTGCACGACTTAATCAGCAATTCAAGAGGAATTAACAAACCCAGCCACATTCACCTATGAGGGCAACGCAGGAGCATCATGCCCAAAGGCACCCCCAGATCAGCAACAGCCCCCGGCGCTGTTGTGCCCGCCCCAGGGCACCGCCACGTTCCCTCTAGACACTGTCAAGTTCCCCCCTCAAAGGGCACTGCTGTGTGCCCCTGCCAGGGACCACCACATCCCACCCCAAGGCACCCTCATATCCCACACCTTTCCTCTTCGCTTCTGTTGGCTGAAAAGGAAATACCTCTGGTCACTTTGAGGTTTTTTTTAAAGCTCATACTGTCTGGTTTGAAGTGAATATCAAAGAACAATCATTAAAATATAAAGATTAGGCTGACAGAAAACTAGCCTTGCATCTTTCCTTAAATGCGCAAGACAACAAACACAACTCTTCTCCTTTTACTCTCTACCATGTCATAATTATCACCTAAGTAGAACTGTTAGCCTTGGTCTTTTTTTCTGCATGTGTCACCACCATAAAACCCATGAAGCCTAATGGGTACGGTGCCCTGGAATTCAGTAATTGACAGAATTCAGCATGTGCAAAGTAAAACAATTAAAATTAATATTTGTTATCATGATAAAGTGCCATGAAAAAGTAAAACAGAAGAGAGATGCTCTTTCCCTGGCATACCCAGCCCTGCTGTAGCCTGGGGGGGTCATGAGTGGTTTAATTCTACATATGAGAAACTATTTTTCATGCTGTGACATTTATGTGTCAGTTTTCACACCCAATCTCTGCCATGCACTATTCATTTCCTACTACTCTGACCCTGTTTGCTTCCAAATCAAGTTTCCCTCACCACTTGTTGCAATGCCGTGTAATTTATTGTACCTGGGCACAAGCACCACCCGAGCGGGCAGCGGCTCTGGCAGGACCCGCCCATGGTGCTGTGGGACCTGAGGACCTGGCACTCGGCTGTCCACTGCTCTGTGACACAGCAGCACTGCCTGGCAGCCAGCAGCCCCTCTCGGGGCACTGACACCTCCCAGGCCCCACTGGCACCATCCCACCCTCCCAACACCAAGGGAAGTGCCTCAAGCTGGTCTAAATGCTCAGGATGTCTGAATAAGAAAGGCAAGGCCCTGAGTCAGCTCTGCATGGCCACCCCTAATACACAAAAATAACTTGTTTATTCCTCCTGAGGTATTATTTTTACACCAGCAGTACTGGGTTGCCGTGGCTGTTTGCTGCCACCGGTCCCAGTGAAGGCACGTGGTGGGGCCAGGTGCATGAGCCTTGCAGGGTGCTGGGTCGGGGACGTCCCTACCCCACCTGACCACCCTGCCTCAGTGCAGAGGGCTCAGTGTGGGGCTGGGACAGGTCCTTGGACTCAGGGGATCCATGAGAGACACCTTCAGCCGCTGCCCACCCTGCCAGCCGAGCCCAGCACCCACGGAGAGTCACCCTCCACCTCCCCACAGCATCAGCCAATGCTTCCAGGCTGCCCTTGGAGCTCCAGAGGGAAAACCCTCTCCTGAGCAGCTCCTTCGATTTCCCATCATCTGAAGGAAATCCCTGATAAATCAAAGTGTGTCTGTGGTTTCCAACGAGGCAGAAACAACTCCTCTACACATGAACAGCACCCATCAGCTTGGGATAGCTCAGGACAACGTTGCAATGCCATCCTGGCTGCACCCATGCCAGGTGGGTTCACACCGTGAACCAAAGTGCAGCTCTTCCTCCACAGACCAAACACGGTCCACAGTGCATTCCTGCAGTATCCAGTTAACACTCTCCTACGTTCACGGCTCTTTAAAAATCCCAGCTTTAATGGAAACAAGTCCAACGGAGTGAATGTGAACATCCCTGAGGGCCGCAAATAACAAAGTGAGAGGTATGTGGGAATAGGACGGAGCGGGACAGCGGCAGAGGAAGCTGCTGGCAAGTAAATATTGCCCAACGCGACAGCAGGACTGGGGAAAAACTGACAGAGTGGAATAACAGGAAGCTTAGTCACTTCTGGACAAAAACAAGCATGCGAGTGGGGCGGAGGGGAGGGGAGGGGCCGGAACACCGGCAGGGATGGGAGGGCCGGGAGCGGAGCGGCTCCACCGGCAGGGCAGGCACGGCACATGCCATGGGCACTGCACTGGCCAGAGGAGACTGTCCTGGGTGCCCCGCGCACCAAACCCTGCACAAACCCAGCAGGATCCTGCACAGGCTCCCCCAGTCCAACTGTGACCCCGTTAACCCACATACCAGCTCCTCCTCTGCCTGCCTCAGCACGGAGAACACCCCAACTGCCCAGCTTGGGATGGACAAGAAAACACCAGCAACAGCCCCGTGGAGAACACTGAGCTGGTGATGGAATTATCATTGTTCTGGTGGCTCTCAAGCCAGTCGGTATTCAGATCATAGAGTCACTTTGCAGAAGCCTCAGGAGTGGGGAGGAAGGTTGAAAGGAAGATCAGATTTCCCTGATGGCAATGAAAGTACCCATTACTGTTGAAATATGGTCTGCCCTGATCACTGATGAGGGGGTAACAGCACTGGGTGTTAGTAAAGGGACTAGAAAAACACAATTCCAAGATTTTACAACATTATCCAGAGAGTCAAGAGAAAAGGCAAATTTTAAGTAATTAGAAGCTAGATAAAGAAAGCCACCAAACCATGGCCAACTGATGACAAGCTTGAGTAATAGTTTTTTACTGCTTAGGCAAATGAGCGAAGAAAAGGATATAAATAACAAAGGGTACAGCAGCAGAGAAATAAAAAACTTAAAACTAAGTTTACAGTTCAAAAATCCTTACAGTGAGGATCAATCTTAAGTAATTCAGACTTCAGGGGCAAAAAAAAAGATACCAAAAAATATTGACATATTTTGTATCAGAAGGCAAAAGGAGAGTTAAAAGTCTTTAACAAAGAACAAATTGTAGCAAGCAAGGGTATGAAAGGGAAAGTGTGGTGGGTAAACAAAGGCTGACACATCAGGTTTGTTCTACCTTGCAAGGGTGCACTGAGGCACAGTAAAAGCTTCCTAACCAAATAAGCGCCCTTGCAGTCCGTGCGGGAAGCCAGCCGGGAGCGGCACGGGCACCTCGCAGGCAGCACCACTCCCACTGCGCCTCGAGGACACACTTGCCACGTTTCTTAAAAAACACCGAGCTAAACCAAACCCAGCCCTGGAGCACTTAACAAGCCCGGTGGAAAACCAAGAACGAGGGGAGGACGTGCCAGCCGGGGCAGGGCAGCTCCCGCGGCCCGGGGAAGCGAGCGCAGCACCGAGGGACGGCGGGGCTGCGGGCGAGCGCGCCGAGCACGGACACTGCACCGCCCGCTCCGGGGCTCCGCCGGGCCTCGCCATCCCCACGGGGAACCACACAGCGCAGTGTCCAGCCCCCATGCCCCTGGGTCAGTGTCCGGCTCCACCACCGACACGCCCACGACGTGACCCAATGATCATTAACATCGGACACAGAAGCATTAACCAAAACTGGAAGTTTCAGCCCATACCGATGCTGAATTCCTTGCTCAGCTCTGTGCTGCACTGCTGGGGGCGCGGGGGAAGGCAGGACAGAGGGCTCAACAGGCCCTGGATCAGCCACAGCTTTTTTTCTCATACAGCTCAGGAATAATTTCCTGCACTAAGTGCTTTCCAGGCCTCCTAACACTGATACTGCAGATCAATATTTCACAAAGACAAAGCTGCCTGATGGATGTGTGCACTCATTTAAGTGTCTCTAACAGGCAGCGCTGCTGTAATCACACACTCTGCACCCCTGCTACCTTCTACCCCAGAGGTTTAGCCTTGCTCACTTTCCACATGAAACAAAATGACAGTAAAATGACAGAACAAAAGACCCACTGTAAGGCAGTGTGCAAATAAAGACAGTATCTATCTGCTCTGTGCGCACCAGCGCAGCGCAAATATAATTACAGCTACCAGGAAGCTTTGCTTGCTCTCAGGAGCTCTCCAGCCTCTCTCTGTTAAAGCTTCTGCATAGGCTTTACTTTTAAAAATGCAACTCTTTGTTAGAACAAATACACAGCAGAGAACCTGCACTGTAGGAATATGGGTCAGGTGAGAGCCTCTGTGTACTCAGAAATGCGGCTGCAGGGTGAATATTTGATGCAAAAGTCTTGAAAAGCTCAACTCTGTCAGTCACACATTGAGGGGAAAAACGCTCAGAAAAGCTTATGAAATATGCGACAATGACACCAGAGGAGCAGAAAGAACACGTAAACAGCAGAAGCTGTTTTTCAGTGTCTGTAAGGCCTTGCAGAGCACGTGGGCATGCAGGAACACAGAGGTGCAGATCCATCTGCCCTTGCCGCGCTGCCTCAGCTGTGAACAGAGCAGGTCAGTGCACACGGACTAGTGGGAAACACAGGTGGCAGGATTTATTTTTCTAAAGTTAAATAATCACCAAACATGCCAAAACACTGCTCTGCGGTCAGAATTCCCTTTGATTGTTTATTTTCACATGGGCACTGACAACTGCAATGTCCTGTTCCAAAGCAGAGCTGTGCAGACGGCGGCAGCGCTCCGCTCCTCCAGAGGGAAGCTCGGTGCCCAGGCCCATCCCGGCAGCTGCCACAGGGCCAGGCAGGAGGTTCCCCAGGAGGGAGATGCAAAACCCCAACCCAGTGGTAAAAAGGAAAGAGGAGCAGTATTTGGTTTACAGATGCAGACCTTCTGCAGGAAGCAGCATTTTCAGGAAGAATTTCTTTACAGAAAGGGGCGTCGGGCACTGGCGGAGCTACCCAGGGAGGTGATGGAGCCCCCATCCCTGGAGGTGTCCAAGGAATGACTGGGTGTGGCACTCAGGGCTCTGGGCTGGTGACAAGGTAGGGATTGGGCACAGGTTGGACTCGATGATCTTGGGACACACTTGGAGGTGTTTTCCAACCTAAATGATTCTGTGATTTCTTCTACTGGCAGTTTTTTGTCGTTGTAGGACATTTTGGCAGTGCCACTACCCTTGGCGCATGCTGAGCTGAAGGAAATGCCACCTCTGCAGATACTATCTGTGTGTGTGTGAGCTCAAACACATGCCCATGACCTGAAGACTCAAATGCTCTCACTTCAAGCGTTCAGCCACATAGCTGGTGGGAAATGAAAAACTTTCCATGTGTGGGAGCCAACCGAGCTGATGAAACAAACAGGAACATTCAGAGGGAGGACTGGTGTATCATGATCTCACTGCAGAAGCACTTTTTCCCCAAGTTCAGCATGTGTGAGGCAGAATCAAAGCTCCAGAGATGAGAGCATCAGCCTTGGGGCTGGGTTGCAGGGCTGCCTTACAGGTGCTCGCTCTTCAAAAACCTAAATTCTCTTTTAATATATTTCACTTAGATCTACGAGAGGAAACAACTTATTTCTGAGTATTAAAAGGAAATGAAACAAATACTGAATCCCTCTCTTTCCCCTGACCATTTTTTTTATACATGAGACCTGACCCACTCTAAAAGTAGTAAAACATGAAAGTAGTGAAATAGCAAATGGGAACTTTTCTACCCCACAACCTCCCTACAAAGAAACAAGTTCAAGGTGACAGCTTTGCTCACCATTACACCCAGGACCTCAGAACCCCAGCATTCCAGGGGACCTGGGGATGCGCTGTTCCCAACAGCCGATCCCGCTCTTCTGTGGCACCACTGCCTCTGGGAGTCCCTGCCTTCTGCTGCTCCCAGGGCTCTGACAGCTTTTACACAACATTAAGGAGCAGAAGCTGAACCAAGTAATTTGTCAGGTGATCAAAACAGAACTTGAGCAGTCACTCAGTAACACTTAATTATTTGTCATTTAAACAGAACAGAGAGGAAAGAATGGAACAACTACAGATGGTGCTGGACAACTGACCCATGGCTGTACTCCAGACAACGACAAAATCCAGCAATGCTTTCCAGATTTTAAATATTCAATATGGGCGTATTTTTAGCAACTACTATTTTAAATTTGTTTAAGCATAAAGTAGTTTCTTAATTCACAAAAGGTCTTTGCAGCTTCTGAAGGCTCCTTGTTGCATACAAACCCAAAGTCAACACACAAAACACACAGCCTGAAAAAAACTTGGAGAAGTCCCTCGGCACCAGCGGCTGCAATTACTGGAATAATCCACAGCATGCCAAGGATTCGAGAGGCATGGGATGAAATTGCTGGTGTCTAAAGGCCACTTTAAATCCCTGCTGCAGGCAGGGTCACAGGGTATACCATGATGATAACAACTCTCTGTGGTCCCAAACCAAGCTCTCGTGCTGAGGGGAATTCCCACAGAGGTCCCCATGAGCAGTGACACCTCATGAAGCAGCCTGGAGCCCCAGAGCTGTGCCCCCCTGCCAGGCCTGAGCCGTGACAGCTCCAGCGCCACTGCCAGCCCCTCCAGGACGTGCCTCCAGGTGTTGGGAAGGTGGCACTGTCACACAACTCAAAGACTGCTGGCAGCCCCCTCCAGTGTAAGCCAGTATATACAGGGAATGGAATTAGGAGAACATTGCTTTCCAGAAAATATTACACCCAAACCATCAAAGTACTGCAAAAACGTGTGCAGCAGTAACACCTGTCATGCATCCAAACCAAGGGAACCCCTGGGCCAACCACAGCTACATCAGAACATTTGCAGAGAGACAGAAAAGTCAGACAGGGAAGGGATGTTCCACCTCCAGAGCCCTATCGGAATCAGCAGGGGATAAAGTGCAAGACCTAGAAAGTCATTCTGACATCATTTACGTAATTTACATCATATAGTTTAATTTTTAAAAACTGTCATTTGAAATAAAATAGATTAATACCAAGCTCAGCTATTTTTCAAACCACTGCAGTTAATAAGAGAAAAGAACATGAAGAGAAATCAAAATGAAATCACTTGGTGTGTCCCTCACATCCTTGGAGGGAACAAAACTCTCCCGAAAAGCCCGGCTCCTGTTCAGCAAAACAGGGGCACCTCCACTGCCCCATGTGCTCATGGGGGACTCTCTTGGTGTCTGCGCTGGTCAAACAATGCCAAAGAGAGCAAGTGCATAAAAAACTTGAAAACCAGCCTGACTTTATGTAATATAGACAGAAAGCCAGGAGCAAGCAACACACTGTGATTAGTAAATCACCTACCAGCTGGAACACCTCTGGCTACCTACACTATGCCAATACACAGAACCACAGAACCATTTAGGCTGGGAAACACCTCCAAGACCATTGAGTCCAAGCTGTGCCCAGTGTCCACCTTGTCCCCAGCCCAGAGCTCTGAGTGCCACGTCCAGTCATTCCTTGGGCACCTCCAGGGATGGGCACTCCAAACCTCCCTGGGCAGCCCCTGCCAAGGCCTGAGCACCCTTTCCATGGGGAAATTCCTGCTGCTGTCCACCCTGAGCCTCCCCTGGCCCAGCCTGAGGCCGTTCCCTCTCCTCCTGTCCCTGTTCCCTGCGAGCAGAGCCCGACCCCCCCGGCTGCCCCCTCCTGTCAGGGACTTGTGCAGAGCCACAAGGTCCCCCCTGAGCCTCCTTTGCTCCAGGCTGAGCCCCTTCCCCAGCTCCCTCAGATGCTCCTGGGGCTCCAGACCCTTCCCAGTTCTGTTCCCTGGTCTGGACACGCTCCAGCCCCTTAAGGTCCTCTGTGCAGTGAGGGGCCCAGAACTGGACACAGCACTTGAGGAGGGGCCTCCCCAGTGCAAACTGGTGAGTTTCCCCAGTACACAGCAGGGTACAGCAGATAACCAGCACTGGCACACGTGTGCAGGCTCCCCAGCACTACAGGCCTGTCTGCTCACAGCTAAGGAACACCAGCACCGTGCGTGTGTGCCAAACACTGTCACTGCAACCCAAACCCATCGCGGGAACCTCGCAGCAATTCTGATATCACATCTACTGAAACTCCAAGATCCTTTCAAGCAGTTTGAAAAACATTTGCCTGCATCTGGAGCCACCTCAGCTCAGCGCCAGGGTGCAAGGCTGGGCTCCATCCAGGTGCAGTGGAGGCACCGCAGCCACCCTAGGAGGCCAACACCCTGCATCTGCTGAGAGCTGCTGCCACGGGGATGGGGCTCCTGCATCCCACACTGCTGGGACAGCACAGAGCAGCCCCCACAAACACCTCAAATGAGCTCTGAAAGTTTACAACTCCTGTCCCTCGCCTGGCTTGAGGGAACCCTGCCCGTGTCACTTATCTGTGATGCTCATATACATACAAACATATATTATATATAATATACAATGAGCACACACATACACACAGTCTACAGTGTGTGCACAGCCCGGAGCAACACAGTTGACAAGTATAACAAGTAACTTCAACCTTCCACTGTTGCTACTTTTTCAGTGTCTAACCACGTAGGTATCTAAAACCACCGGAAGCATCTAAACCATAAATATGTGACAAATGCTGTGTAGAAATATTTTACATTGTCACAGACATTAACAGTGTCTTCAGCCAGTGGACTAAACATGAACAGGAGACCTCACTTCCCTTCTGATTTTCAGTGCTGGACTTAATGAAGCCAAATGCAAAAGAATTCCATCAAGGAAAAACTAGGTGTGCTTTCCTCCACAGTAAAAAAAAAATAAATCCATCAACAAGTGTTAGTTTTCTCTTCAGATATATTTAATCTCACCAGTAACCATGCTTGGATCTAGGTGCACAAGATCTGTTGCAAAAAGCTGGCAGAACCTGGGAACAAACACATTTTGTCAAGCAATCTTGGAGCCTGTCTGCACACTACATCCTCCGGTATCTCCTGATCTCCTGTGTCTTGTGCTTTTCTCTTGCTTCCCCTTCCCCTCCCATCTGCTCACAGTTCAAACAGAGCCCTCCCTCCTGTGTTATCTGCCAGGTGGTGTAACAGCATCTGACCTCTTCAGCCTCATGCCTTTTTGTCTCTCTTCTGTCCCTCCCTTTAATTTCTTTCTCTCTTCTGCCTTGTCTTCTCTTCTAAGAGACTTAATCACCTTTTATTTCAGTGTGCTGAGGAATGCCAGTGGTCATCATCTCCTCTTCCCCTTTGGCTCTTTTCTTATTTCCCAGTGATATCTCCATCTCTGTGTGCTCTGAATGTGCCCCTCACCCATGGGTGCCTCTCCTGGGACCTTTGTGCTACCTCTGGGTACCTCCCCCCAGACCTTTCTTCCACTTGTGGAAAAGGGTCCTTCTTTAACGCATCCATCTCCTCCTATTTAACACACATTTGAGCTGATCTGTTGCTTATTTAACAATTCCATGCAGGAAAGTGTCTTCCTCACCAACATTCACACATTTTATATGCCTTTAGGTTCAGTCTTCCCAAAGAGTTCACTAAGCTTCCCTGCAAACCTGTCTCCCTGCAGCACCAACACTGCTCCATGTATTCCAGCCTTTGGCAGGTGAGAGCATGGATATGACCTCTCATCACTGTACCATCTCCACATTCATGGACTGATCACCAGAAGGGTTTTCTGAACACAAAATACAATTTGCAAATAAGCTAATACAAGTTACTGGCGGGAGGGCAGGGGGAGCAGAAGTTTAAATACTTCTAAGTACTTTTCCCAGCAATGTTTTAAACAACTGTTCAACCCTAACCTTTGCTGGTGCCATTAGGAATATGAGGTAGTTTTAATTCCATCACAATGAAATCTGAGTTGACTTTACAGTCTGGAGATTTGTGCTCCCAAGAGTTTAAAATCATTTCCAAAAAAAGCCACTTTTAACCAATGCTACATGGCACTATTGTCATAAAAATTGCCCTGTTTCCTCCTGTTCAGTGCAGCCACAGAAAAAACCCCAAACCTTGGTCCTGCTTGCAGTGAGCTCACCCTGTGCTGCACATCTGTTTTGCCAGTTGCAGCTCCACACACAGTCACTTCTGAGCAACAAATGCCTGGCCTGGCAAGGTGTTCCCTGGACTGACCAACCCCACCACACCCGCCCAGTATCACCCAGAAATATTTAAATCACAAATTAATTTTTTTTCTATGAAACAATTCCTTGTGCTCCACTGTCAACAAGAGCTTTGCATTCTAAGGTACTTTACTTGGAATTTAAGCTGCCATATATATCCATCCATCCATCACTTGCATGCCTTGTGCAAGGGAAGCACCCCACTCTGCTCCACAGACATGAGATTCAGCCAGTGTTCAACCAACAACAGGAGTAAATAACAACATAGTAGATACAAAGATCTGACTCTTCTGTTTCTTCTAAGGAGTGTTTAGTGAGTGCTCTTTAATCCTTCAGTTTGCTCGGTCAGGGGCTTTCCCAGTTCACTTGCATTTTTATTTGGTTACAGTCACTGCAGACATCCAGGCTATCTCCTGACTCAGCTCACTGCAGGGAAGATTTTACCAGGGCACCAGACAAGCAAGGGTATGTCAATGCAGATGATTTTCTCAACACGCCCTACAACCAGAAAGCTGAATTCCAGGCACAATTTCCCATCTACAAATGGCTCTAAACTCTGATTGCACTGTAAAAAATGGGAAGGGTCAGTAGAAGCAGCAGCCCGTCCAGCTGCAGCTCACCCTGTCTCTGGTGGCACGATGTGCTCCAAGCTGCTGCATGCTGACGGCCAAATTCTGCACAAAGAGCCCAACCAAGTAACCACTTTCTTTTCCACTCAGTATTTGCTTCACCAGTGTCAGTTTATAGTGAGCCCCAACGACCCAGAAAACCTTTCATTCTGCCTATTCTTCTCAAAAGACCTCAGTTAAACGTGCACACTCTTGTTCCAATACAACAGAACAAATGAAGAAAAACTGTGCTGTTCCTGACATTGCTGTGGTGGCTACTGCACACCTAAAAACCTGCCAGGCTCCTGGGGAGTGAAAACCTCTCCCTGAGCCAGACAAGGCTCAAAAGATGCTCCCAAATTAATAAAAAACAACCTCCTCCTCACCCAGTATCGAATACCAGCACTGAACCTGTACAGGTTTTTAGACTGAATCCCACCAGGATAAAGAAATTCCCTTCTTCCATTATCAGTCTGTGCTCCCAGAGTGTGCCCACTGTTACAAATTCACCACGGGTTTCTGCCTGCTTGCGTGCATGCTTCCACACATGGTTATTCCTCAGGTTCTCCTTGCATATACAAAGCCTGGACTAGTCATGTTTGTTAAAACCCACTCTTGTGTCTCCTTGCAATCTTACACTAATGATGTTTATGACCATCTTATGTTTCTGCTTTCAACAGTGAGGATGTTTTAAAAACATCTAGAGAAGGGTTAGGGAAAGGGAAAACAACACTGGAAAAGCTGGAAGCTGAAGCAGCATTAACACTGCTAGGGGCTCAAATGCCACAGGGCTCTTGATATTCCTGAAGTTCAGCATGTGGGTAATGCCCTCGGACAGCAGCTCCACCCATGGCCAGGAGACAGGAAAAACTTGAGAAGAGCAGAAAACAATGAGTTTTACTCCTGCAAAGTGGTAGTTACCTACTACACCTGCAGCTACCCCGGCTTTGCTGGCTGCTTCAGGACTGGGGGATTTTCCAGCATGTCCACAAGCGAATGATACCCCAGGGATACCACAGACCCCTCAGACCTGAGCCAACTCCTGCCCATGACCTGCCTCAACGACAAACTGCCCTGTTCCACCTCAGATTCAATGGAGTGTTTGCTCCTCCTGGTCCCCACAGGCATGTCCCCTCAACAGAAGTGGCCTCGGAGCCACCCACCTTCCATATCCTCACAGCTCCTCCTCTATGCCAGCTGCCTCCTGCTCCCTTGGGCACACATGGACACATGCCCTCCCATGCAGCTGGCACAGCAGGGTGGGCAACATGCACATACATGAAGGACAACTTCCATACTTTGCAATTCCTCTGTTTCAAATTTAAATCTCAATCTCACAACCATTTATGTTGCTATGTAAACCTGGAATTAACCCACGCAAATTCAGTGAAATCGCACCAACAAAAAGTAACCAGCTTCGCTTCCTCCCAGAACTGCTCCTCTTTTCAAACAGCACTCTCTCTTTTTGCTAACTCTCTGTGCTATTTTGCCAAGTTAGGAAAGGTCCAGAGAAATCTGGAGCCGAAGAGTGTCTTTCCAGGAACTTGATGGGACTTGAAGTGCTCTGAGATGAAGCTGGATCCAAACCTGTTCCCCCAGCCGGCCCCTGTCCCCCTCCAGCACCGCCACTCCTGTCAGCAAGCTTCAGAAGCATCAGCATTCTCCCATTGGAGCAGCACTACCGAGCCCACCATCCCGTCTCTGAAAAGACAGAGAACTTTCTGGGATCTCCAAGGCTGAGAGCTGAGAAGTTTATCCAGTGAGTGGAGTATAACAAAAAGGCAATCTGAGGAAGCAGCTTGCCAGTGCCAGGGTGAAGCCCTCCAGCAGCACTACACTGGATTTCTTCTCCTTTAAAAATCCACTTAATCAGATGCATTTTCCTTTATTTCATCAAAACATTGCAGTTGCTTTCAACTACCTCAATGTTGAATGTGTTGTGCATCAGTTAAATCCCGAGATGTTTCCTAATGAAGAGGATAAGTCATAAGTATTTCAATAAATTCAACCATGAACCTGAAGGTTTTCTTACTTGCATAATCCTGTGTTTCAAGACTTGACAATTCAGTGTCGGCTTAAATCTCATTTCAACAGCGGTAATCCTCCTAGTGGCACCGTGAAACAGGGAACAAGACAGACCTCTGAATCAGGATAAAAGCAGCTCTTGTTATTTCCTAGAGGGACCGGTTTGAGTGCTGCTGTGCAGCCCTGGGTGGAGGAGCAGCCTGGACCCCCAGCTGCCGAGGCTGAGGCAGGCAGGGGCCAGCGCGGCACTGCCGGGAGCACAAGCAAACACAAAGCATCGGAGGTGCCCGACACTGACAAAGCCCAAACCTATGCTAGTTCTCTCTCTGCAGGGTTGTCTGGACCGGCCTCACCCTGGCTTTGGCTGCTCACCTGGAGAAGAGGCTCATTCTCAGGCATCGGACACGGGAGCAGCTCCTGACAGGCAGCGCAGACTCCTAAGCAGCACCCGGGGCAGTAGTTCCTAAATAACATCCAGCTGGGCTAATACGGCTCTACGGTCCCAACAAAGAAACACCAGCATTTCTCCAAAGTCAGAAAACAGATGTGATCATTCGGTCCTGAATGTAATTTGTTGCTTCCAATAAATTTCAGTGAGCCTTGGCAACAAGGCATCTGTATTTGGAAAAACAGACACTTGGGGTCATCCTGGGAAGGAGAAAGGCCTCACAGGCTGCTCCTGATCACTCAGTTAAGACTTGGGACAAATGTCTGAATGTTCTTGACATGAGGTTTTCTTATTTTATGCCTCTTTACATCTTCCCTACAAACCAGTTCAGAATTTTACTGATTTTGACTATACCCAGCAGAGTTCCTGACTGTAACAGAAGCCCACGCTGGTTTCTATAACGCACAGCCTTTAAAAAATGACAGTGCAAATGCTGCAGTGCAATGTTTTAATTTCTGCTTAATTTCTTTCTGCCGAGGCAGAGCTGAAGCTGTAAAATGAGCTGTGAAGGCTGTAGTTAGTTGTAACTCTTCTGTCCGAGGACCTGATAAGATTTCAAAACACCATCTATCTTCCCACAGAGGAACACACGTGCTTTCAATTGTTTGGTTTGCTAATGGACTGTTTGCCACTCAGCCTAACAATTGCCCCATTTTCCCGATATATTTGCTGCTTTCCCTTTGCTTCCTCTTCTGGAGCTCAGCCTGCTGGCAGACGCACAGGCTGGAGAGGAGAAAAATGGCAAATCAGACCGTAGGAATTTGAACATTGTTTATGTTTTCATTTTTTGCCAAGGGTTACTGCTTTACGAGCTTCCTTGGAATCAGCCATGTGTCCATCTGCCTCCCAGCCTGAGCCTCACCTCATCTCTGCACCCAGAGTCCTGTCACTGCCTCGTGCTCCAGGGATGCCAGATACCACACATGTAAAATCACCCAAGAATCACCTGCTCAAATGTTCTGGGTTTCTTCTTTCACCTAAATTAAAGAAGAATCAGACCCATGATCTGCCATTCTCAACATGATTAGTGCAATATGCTTACAGGATTTTCTTTCCTTTGTATTAAATGAAAAAGAAGGTTCTTACTCTACACCCTTAGGTGTCAGACAAAGGGGAACAAGTCAAAAAAATCTGTATTTTTTTAAGCAGCAACAAAATAGAGAGACTTGAACAACTACCAATTACATCTCTGAGGTAGAAGAAATAAGATGCTCACCAATTTCAGCAATAATAATACTACTACACTTATATATTTTTATGCCTTCTTGCTAAAAAGTGGCAGTCACTTCTACAGAGTTCAGGAGTTTCATTAAAAAAAAAAAAAACAAACTTCTACTCAGAAGATAAAATACTATCATAACAAGTGCTAGTGGGTCTCAGACACAAGGCACCAGAGCTTCAACCTCACACATCATCAGTGAAGTGACTTACACTTCTAGTTTCCAGCTTTTCCTTAGAATTTAAAAAAAGCAGAGAAATGTGGAAGTTTAAGACTTTCCAGCTGTTGAAGAAAGAGTAGAAAAAGCTTTCACACTTCAGTGGGACACCCAGCTTGAACATGAAGGAGCTGCCGTAGCAGGAGCATAACTTAAGAGAGCAAAAATTGATTAGGAAGCTGCAGCGCCCGTGGCGCACGTTATCTCCAAAGCCACGGTGTGTGACTCTGCTCACCACGGCCGCTGAAGCTCAGATCAGCTCGAAGCAGCAGGTTTGGGAACACAGCAGCCCCCACGCCGCAGAAGGGCGGTGCGGAGCCGTGCCGAGCCCCTGCCCTGCCGCCCTGCCCAGCGCACGGCCTCGGCATCTGCATTTGCATTTGACATCCATCTCCCCATTGTTCAGACATCTTTATCTCAGCTTTCAGGAAACACGGATGACTCATCTATCGGAACATCTGACGAAGCTAACGTAATTTCAGAAACGAGTTCTACTTAGGCTTATTTTTCCAAGGAAAAAAAAAGAAAAATGTTTCAAAATTATGGTAAAAATCAAATTTCTGTTGCAAACCAGTTTCCTGATTTAGGAACTCGAGCTTATTTTTGTTGTAGACAGTCTAACAGGCTTATAGGCATCCAAATTTAGGAAAAAAATCCTACGGCATTTAAACAAGGCAAAGCCAGAGCTGGAGCTGACTCAGCCGCTCCAGCGCATAATTTGAATACACTACATAATCATTCTTGGTTTAAAATTATCCTGCTAATATCTAAGGGCCAGATTATCCCACACACGTTCATCTTGATTCATGCGCTCCCTTAGGCCAGCCTTGCAGGTTTCATTAGCAGCAATTAGGCAGCAGGATGATAACATCTCGCCGGGGCTGTCCCAGCCATGACCTCCTGCAGCACCACAGAGGTCACAGCCACGGGCCTGGCTGCCTTTTGCTCCCCACGCTCCCGGTTAACACGGGCCAGCGGCTGCGTGTTCCTGCTCGCAGGTAACAAGGAGCAGCCAGGTGCACCCACAGGACGTGTTTCCCAACCAGAGACGGTGTCCAGAGCCCTGTGCCACTGCTCCCACACAGCACAGGAGACAACCTCGGGAGGCAACACTGCTTTCCTTGCTCTAGCCCTACACTCAGTTTGTGCCTTCATTTCAGTGGAAGGGGAAATAATTTTTTTTTTTTTAATTGCTTTACCCAAGCTTAAAGTTTCACTTCTGGCATCTATTTTTGCCTCCTCCAGGCAGGGCAGGGCAGGGCAGGGCAATGGTGTTTGGCTGTGGCGGCTGCGCACTCGGTGTGCTCTGCCCCTGCGCCCGCAGAGGACACCTGGGCCAGGGCCAGAGGCGAAGGGCACTGCCACTCACAGGGTCCCCTCCAAGTATCTGCTCTGCCTGTTTATGTTCTAAATATAGCAGAGCACACGGGCCATCTCCAGCTCAGAGAAGTCCTGCTCCAGGGGCTGCAGCTCTGCAGCACTCACACCTGCCTGACGTCAGCTCCACACAGCAGTCACCCCTAAGGCACTCACACCAAGTCTCGGAGTGACAGATCGCAGCATCACACAGTGGGCTGGGCTGGAAGGGACCTTAAAGGTCGCCTCATTTCAACTCCTGCCAAGATGCAGGAGTTTGTAAAGAAAAATTCAGTGACTAAGTATCTGTCTTATGTCCAAGAGATAATGCAAGAATAGCTGTCTAATTAATACTAGTATTATATACATTAATAAGAAATCAAATATTTTAACATTAAGGTTAATTTTTCAGCATACTGCTATTTTAGTAAAGAACAAGGACATTACATCCATATTGAATTACTGAAAAATTAAAAATTACTTTTGAATGTCCTAACCAAAAACCTTTTTTAATCTGTACTACAGTATTGACTGACCTTATAAGGTCCAGACAGAGCTGGTGCAGCATTTCCCTAAATTGTTCTTGCAGAACATCTAAAGTTTGGGATATTGCAGATAAGGTAACTCAGTGACTAGTGCTGGTTGAGCTCAGCACACACCAAAACTGATGCAGAGCTGAAACAAAACCAAAACTGAGCAATGGCTTCAGCAATGGGGATTGGACTGGGAATTCCCCGAAGGGAGATATTCCATTTTCTGTTTACTCAGGGTATTCTCGTACACGATACAGCTACTTAACTAACCACCCCTGCCCAGGGGCTGGGGAGCCACCGGCAGCCACAGGCGCCAGGCCCACGGCGGGACACGGCGGGATCCTGCCCCGGGCTGCAGTGAGGGGATGGCCAGATCCCCGGGAGCCTCTCCAGCACACAGCAGCTCAGCCACTGGCAAAGCTTTTAGCATGAGCACAAGTAAACAGCTCTGGTCAGCAGTGTATTTTTAAACAGCAGATTCTTTCCCAGCTCCCAGCTCGGCCACTGCGCTGACTCCACAGGGCAGCAGCACACTCCTCTCCTCCGAGGATCCGCAGCAACGCTGTAACGTTACCCACAGTTATCACCCACGGACCTTGCAGTGCTTGGCAAAGGTCAGCCTTTCCTGCATTAAAAAAGGGAGCGAAGAGCCCTGCTGACAGCAGCAGAAGGGCCAGTCACACTGCCGGGGCCGGGGAAGCCAGGCCAGGCCCCGGTCCATCCCCTCTTACACAGACACCAGCCCACGCTGCCGCCCGGCTCCAGCACCACCAGCACCCCCATCCAGCGCTGAGATACTAGGGTACTTCCAGTGACCACTGGCATCATGTCCGGTTCACTCCAGTGGCTGGTTTCCAGCCTTTCGGCCAGATCCTTGTGCTGAGAAGGGCAAGGCCAGTGGGGTCGGGCCACGGTGGCCAGACACACGTTGCTGGGAAACCAAACGGGGGACACTGCGGGTGTTGCTGCACCAGCAAACCCACCGTGGCTCCCACAGCCCCTCACTCAGAAACAGGCTAGAGGCTCCGGGGCCAGGCCTGTGCTCTGGCAGCACCGTCATCCCCCCAGTGAGGCCGCACAGCCGCCGCCGACCTCGTCCACACGTGGTGGCACCGCATCCTCGCGATGACACCGCGGGGCTGGGACTCCCCACTGGCACTGGCAGCCCTGGCTCTGCTCCTACCTCCAGCACGTGCTTAATGCATAAAAACATCTTATTTACACACTTTAATACCCCTGCATGCATTGTAATTGCTGTATTTAAAAATAAACTGAACAACACAGAAACAAACCCTTTCAATATCTGCAAGTTAAGCCATGGCTAGGGGTGATGGGGTGGGTATTTCAGGCCTGAGAGCACTGTAAAGCTTTACCCTGTCCCCTGACCTGAGACAAATTTTCAAGCTCGGGACGTTGCAGGATTTACACAAACCCGCTGTAACCCACTTCCTGCCCCGTTCGCACTGCGCCGGGGCCCGGCTGGGCCATGACCTGCAGGAGCTGCTCCTGCTCCAGCTCCAGCTCCCTCCCCGAGCACGGCAGTGCCAGCAGCCAGCTCCACGCACTCGGCTCCGCTTCCTGGGATCGGGGCCCAGGAAGAGAAAATTACACTGTAGAAAAAACTGACAGACAAATTTCTGCTTCCCAAGTTTTGATATTTTCATGACTCCACTGAATTAATTCTCTGCTGTTTGCGGTATGGGTATTTTATACATTAGGTTATTTAAATCATGAAAAATCAAGGGAAGGAGCTGGGGCCCGCACATTTAACACCTATCACTGAAACTACAGCTACAGTGAAACAACAGCCCTACGTTTACAGTGCCTAGCTGGGATGTGCCTCCTGAAAACCCTCTCTGCTCCCACCATGTTTACATGTCCAGAGGCACCTTGCCTTTTGCTAAGTGCTGTCCTTCCCTTAAGCAAGTGCACTTGGGAAAAAGATGGGATAACCACACCAGTGCCAACCACAGAAAGGCATGCAGGGTGCTCACAGACACCCGAATAACCCAGGGAGGAAAACACTCTTCTAAGGTTCACCATCAGCTGTCCAGAGACACCAACAACCCGCTGGTAGTTACGAGATGGAAACAAATCCTCATATTGCTTACGTGGTTTGTGCTATTAAAAACAAAGAATCCTCACAGTGACTTTGCTGTTTCTACGTGAAGTGCCCTTTACTCCAGCTACAGGCGGGGAATAATTTGGAGGCGAAGAATGAGCCCCTGTAGCCATATTGAAGGATTTGAGTCCTGCCAGATGTATTTTCCCTTCGTTCCCCACATCCTTCCCCTTCCCCTGAGGAAAACAGCAACACAAATCGACAAGCATCAATAAAATAAAATCAGCAAAACACCCCACTGCTGGCAGCCAGCATTTGCTCCTGTTCGGCTGCAGGGTTTCTGTAGCTACAACTGCTTCTTTCATTAACCACACATCCTTGAAAATAATGTAATATTTACTCACTTTCAATGAGTCAAAGCAGGCGATTACGCGTCCGTTTTCAACTTGGCAGCTTTTCGATGGGTGTGCAAATTTACATTCCGTGTCTGGTCGCGAGCAAGTCCCCCTTTGGAACTCCCTACACACTTCCAGCGTTAGCCATTTTGTGTCCCGGATCGGTGTGACGCTAACAGCCATCTTTAGATTTTACAGGTAGTTAAAATTTCCAATAAAAATGGGCAAACGAGTAGCTGAACTGATAAACTGGAAATGATGAAAGTGCCACCTCCAGAACACTTTTTTCCCCCCGCTCCCTATTTTAAAATAAGTACGTGTAAAACGGGGTGGCTGCAATCTCGAGGAAGAGCTGTGTCACCAGAGTTCAGAGCGTGGCACTGTTACCGGGGCTCGGGGGAAGGCCAGGACCGCCAGCCAGGTGCGCCTGCGGGAGAGTGGCCGGGACTAGCCCCGCGTGCTCAGCATCCCGTCCTGAGTGCGGCCGCTGCAAGCATGGGAACGTGGCGGGCTCTGGCAGCGCTTCCCGAGCTGCTCCCGGGGACGGCGGCTGGCAGGTGCCTCCAGGCAGCGGGCTCGCAGCGGGCTCTGCGGTGCAATCGGGATCGATTAGTTTGGCATAGACAGATGCAGCAGTTTAGAGCAACGACCGACACTGGGTTTGGGCTGGGGTTTTTCTCCTCCTCTCCTTGGCTTTCGGGCAGCAGAGCTCTGACCTTCGGGGCACACTTTAGTGCACAGTGCAGCGGCGGCGGGGGAGCAGCGCCGGACCCTCCTCCCGGCGGGCGCGGGGCTGGCAGCGGCGGAGCGCTGTCGTCGCAGTCTAGCTGGCAGCAAGCAAGGCAAAAGCAGCGGCTGCTCTAGAAGCGGTCCCAAGCAGCAGCGACGTCAGGAAAGGCACTTCTTAGTACCAACCTGTAGAGAGAAGAGACACGTTACGAGCGGGCGGCGCGGGCGCCCCGCGAGCCGCCGCCCCGCGCAGGGCACTCACGGCTGCGGGCGGCGGGGCCGCGTCCCCGCGCGGGGCCGGGCGGCAGCACCGCCGGCGGGCCAATCGCGGCGAGCGTTGCAGCGACACTCCGGGCAGGGAGCCAATGGCGGGGGCCGTCTTATGAAAGGTCGCGCCTGTCAGACGCCGGCCGCGCCGCGCTGCCCCGAGCGCGCCCGCCGGGGGACGCGCGTGCGGCCCGGCGGTACCGGCGTGTGGAACCCGGCCGGGAACGGCACCGGCACCGCCCCGCCGGCAGCACCCGCCGGCCCTCCGAGCGGCTCGGGCCCGCCGCCGCCTGACCGCCCGGCTTCCCGAGTGCGGCTCGGCTGTAGCGGCGTGCGGAACCCGGCGGCTGAACGGGACCGGCACCGGCACCGCCCCGCCGGGCCCGCCCGGCGTGAGGACAGACCCGAGACACGCTAACCCCGGAGCGGCTCGGCCCCAGCGGCGCCTGACCGCCCGCTCGGACCCGGCCACCGGCACCGGGGCCACCCCGCGTTCAGCCGAGAGCTCGGGGGACACCGACCCGGCCTGCCCGACGGGCGGAGCGCTCTGCGGAGCGACCCGCCCGGCACCGTGCTGCGGGAGCGCTACGGGCCGCCGCAAAAACACCCGGGAACGACGGAAAACCTTCCCCCTCGGTGGGCTGGGTGGGTTTCCCTCCAAGCCGCGATTCAGATGCCCAGCTCTGCCACAGAAGCCCGGTGCCACCTGCAAATACGAATCTAGTATAATGAGCTGCAGCTCCTGTCCCTACCTGAGCATCTCAGCCCAGAGCACGGAGCAGAGGGACCCTCGTGGCACTGCCTGGGACACACTGACAACACCAACGACGGGAATTCTCCTGCCAGCACTGCAACCCCAACAGCATCCTCCACCTGCGCTAAGGGGAAGATTATTCCCATCCCTGTCTTTCTAAAGATGCTGCTTTATCATCTTCCTGTTTCCCACCACCCTCCAATGCAGGTCACTGACACAGTCACCAGAATCACACCCTGGCAAGCGATGCTGTCAGCGTGGATGCAAACGAACAGATGAGAAAAAGCTACGGAGTCTTTTTCTAGAGGCATAGTGATCAGAACAACCAACTGCAGGGGAAGGAAAACACTCCTAACAGAGCTAATGAGATTACAACAGGCACCCTGGGTTCTTTGTCAGGACACTTGAAATCATGCCACACTTTTAATCCCTGCTAGCAAGAGACAAACAACTGCATAATTACTTGCAAACACAAGTTAACAACTAAGTGTCTTCGTGGTAAACACAGATACTCATTTGCTTCAACTGCCTAAAACTGAAGTAGGGGGTCATCCCGCACCAGCAGTCACTACTCCTCAGTGCTTGGGATATTCATGACTTAGGTCTTGAAAACTTATTCTGTAACAAGTGTCCGGGCAAACCAGTTTGGTTGTTGCACTTGCGCCACGCTTCCCAGCCATGACAGATTAGCACCAAGAGATCTGAAAGCAGAGAACATGCTGCAGGGGCCGCGTGCCAGCAGGTCCACCAGATCCACCAGGCACCCCTGCAGCCTCATGCAGGACTGCCAGCACACCAGAGCGCTTTTGGAAGCCTAAACAGATCTCCCAGCCTTCAGTCGAGGTGCACTGCAACTTGTCCTCCACAGACAAGAGCTGGATCTGCATCCTCCCACCATCACTCCTGCACTGCACAAAATAACTTCTGAGTGTTATTTTGTTAGGAACATTTGTTTCCTGTGAGACCCTCAGGGCAGGGCGCTGCCAACGCCGGCAAGAAGGGCTCTGCCACAAAGCTGTGGAACAGCTCTAAGCAGGGTTTTCTCCTGTTCATCAGCTTGGTAACCAATCCATACCAAGCATTGATTTTTCCAAACACCAAGAAGAGTTAGAGCAGCAAATTGATGCATTTTATTCGCTAAAGCCAATGCAAGTTGAAGGCCACTGTTTCCAAACAAGATATTTAATTTCATTGTCATTAACAAGTAGTCACCCCTAACAAGAAATGAAAGAGACCATGAAGGCAGCACCCAAAATGAAAACAGATGAAAACTAGCTTTTGTGCTCACATGTACTGACACGAGAAATATTCCTGGTAAGACTCCCCAAACCATGTTTTACTCCTACGTTTGTGATAAGTTTCCTGTTAGGATTTGGACAGTCACTCACTCGGAGAGAAATCCTGCTCCTGCTGAGGTCAGTGACACACTTGGGACTGCACTGAGCTTGAATTCCACCCTTCCTTCTTCAGGCTGCCAGCCACAAAAAGAAAAATATTACTCAGAGGAGCTGATGCCTCGAAGGTAGATCTTCAGAACAAAAAGAAATACTAGATGTATATTTTGTATAAACAGTTACTTGAAGAAAAAGTGTTGTCATAGTTTGTTATCTACCTGAAAACAGCCAGAAATGTCAGCTTTAAAAATAGCCTTGGAGCAGAAATAAAGACTGATGTCAGACCAGAGGTTTATCTTCAATATCTCCACTAAATAAAGGAAGATGTTAGCATAGAATTATCTTTTTTTTAACTACATGAACTATTTTCCCCTCACTTTGAAATTCTCTTGTGATATTCACTAAGTCACTGAGGAGTCCCCAGTAAGCTTCACATGCTAGAAGATACACGGTCTGCAAAACCCAGCTGATACATGTGATGTCTCCTTTGGGCTGTCTCTGGTAAGATGGGAATGACTGCAACAAATCCAGAGGGAGAACCAGAGGGACAGGACAGGAAAAGGATTGAACTTTTTGGGTTTTATTTCATTAAAATTGATTTAGGGGTTGACAGTTTCTTGACCCCACCTAGCAGACCAGCCAGTACTAAAGACTCTTCTGATCCACAGGTGGGTTTTAAGGTTCACCTTTTGAAATTTGGAAGCATTTGCTACTTGTCTTGGGAATATTGCAACATTGGTTTGGCCAAAGCAGAACATTGCCTTCATTGAATATCAGGAATACAAGGATTGAAAGCAAATTAAAAAGTGATTCTCAGAAGAGACAGAAGTCATTCCTTAGGAGGGTAGCAGAGATGACTTCGTTGTCTCCTGAGCTGGGTCAATGAAAATGATTAAGAAACAGCCTCACGAATCAATGGAAAGGTTATCTGGAAATGTCCAAGAAAGTGAATCTGACACAGAAGAGACTCCTATTACTTCCCCTTATTGCTATAAAGAAATGTACAGACAGGTTAATGATGAATTTTTCCTCCTCATTACCATCTTTGACACAAAAATAAGGTGTCTCCCTGCACTGAGAATTGCTCCCAAAGAGCCACTGTTTTCACTGTTCCTGTAACTGGGTTTGCTGGACATCCCTGTTTTCTCTATCTTACTTCACACACATCTCTCAAAGAAAGATACAGAAAGCTGGGCAGGCAAAAAGCCCAACACTGAAGGAGAAGATGGCAGGGAAAAATGCTATTTTTATGCTTAGAGAAAGTGGAAGCTGAAAACACCAGTCTCAGTGACATGAGAACTGTCAGCAAGAACAGATAATTACACAACGTGAATTCATCCTCATGACGATGACTCTAATGAGATAGGAAATGGAATAAAATCAATATTCTATTTACACTGATAGGGCAGTCTCAAAGCTTGAAATTGCCAAATGGCTGTCTTTTAAATCAAGGAACACAAAATTACTGACTGCCTTACAGTATTTATAAAACACCTCTGCTGAACGCAAAGTTTACCAGTAACATATCTCACTATAAAATTTGGAAGAGATACAGCAATTACTCCATGGCACAATTGAGGGATATAATTATATCACTGTCACAAAATTAAGCTGAAACAATGAGCTAATTAGTATCTTGTCACATAACAGTATAGGATTGGATAAAGGAAAATACTCTTTAGTAAACTACAGCTGAAGAACCCAATTGTCTCACACTCAGGGCTGCACCCCCTGCTCCCATAGGACAGCACGGAAAAGCAAGACGACTCCTCTTTCAATTTTGTATTTTTGTATATTTCAGGAAAAAATGAGAGTGCAAGGACGGGAGCAAAGAGCAGCCAGCTACAGAACAGGACTGCTGGGGTACTGTACCCTGGGCTGGATTTCAGAGCTCCCCAGCCCAGCAACTTGGGACCTAGAGCCAGGTAAAACTAGAAGCACACGTTAGCTTTGAACTACTAAGTGCCACGCCAGATTCATCAAATAACTGCCAACACTGCTTCTATGACCCAGATATTTTGCATGATACACATAGTTTTAGTACTACTAATAGTGTTTTAAAGGTTTTTTCTGTACTGTTTTAGCTCTGACAGACTTGCCTGGTGCAACCTCCCACTGACTACAGTGGCTCCTCCGGCACATCCCCATCAGACGTGGTTTTATCTTGAGTCTATTTCACAGTTTCTGAAACTGTTTTAGCAGAACCACCTAACTGTGACATTCCATCTGAATTTAACACACCCAAGTGTACTTGGTTCATGAAAACTTGATAAATAATGGAAAAAGAGACAACATGTTGTACACTACATGCCCCAACCATGTGCAGAAATCAGGTATTGCTCCAAGATTTCCGTCCCTAATCAAACTGCAAACCAATTCCCACCAGCAGCACATGGGCACTGACACACAAATCCCACAGCCCAATCCTCTCTTACTTTAGATTACAGTAATGCTATTTTCAAGTCAGAAAGTTACACTGCAAATTCCATAAACCCTCTTTCCTTTAAGGAGCAGTCGGTTATGGATTAACTGCTCCTGCTGTAATTTTAAACATTTTTCAAGTCAAGAAACATGCCTGTTGAATTTTTTTTTTAATAACCTGGGGTATATATCAATTGCTTTTACAAAATTTGAGACTTCACAGACACGCAGGATTCACAGTTTGGCAGCATTAGCTAGATGTGTATTTAAGAGCAAGAACAGGCACAGGCCAGTCCCTCTCCCTGGACAAGGACGCGGCACACAAGCTGTTACTCTGTTCTTGCAACTTTAAGCCAGGGACACAAAATGGGGAAGGACTACTCTCCCTTTAATCCACTTTTCATCAATTTATGTATTACAAAGCATTTACATATCCATCCCCACCCACCACTGAAGTTGCAAATACTATTTCTGGTAACAAAAACATATTTACACTGTAATTCCTTTACCAAAACATTCACATAATGTATTTTAGGAACAGGAAGTTCTGTATTATCCTGGCACAGGTAATTCCAACCATAGAAGAAGCGACATTGCCCAAGCAAGTCTAAAAAGAAGTTGTTTATCTTTAAAAATAACAGTAATCTAGTGATTTAACTTAAAATTCCAAGAACTAGCAAACTGAATTGAAAAAACCAAAACCTGCTTTATTAAAATCAGTTTTATTTTCTTGCTCTAGTAGTAATTTTAAACATGTTGTTTCTATACAAAGACATTTGAGAGGCCATAATAAATCAACTATGCACTCTTCCAAAAACTACAAGCTATTTATTAATCCGACTCTTGCACATGTTGTTTGATTAACTGCAAATGTACACAAGCCAAGCAAGGCAGGAGAGCAGCAAGATGACCCACAGCAGCGGGGTCAGCCCAGGACCAGGCCCCCCGACCCCAGCGTCTCCCCGGGGCAGCACAGGGTGCACGAATACAGACCATTTCACCTGTAAAACCTTCCCTACTCTCTCCTGCACCATGTAGGTATGGCTCTCATGCTCATTATCGTGCCTGTTTCAGTGGGAGCGGGTGCTGGGTGTTGTCCTCAAGAACAGCCATATGGGAAAGCCCAGGATGAGATCCACAGCTGAGATTCAAAGCTGGGAGGCACCTGTAGCAGTAGCAGAGAGGCAGAAACACTCCCATAGTGACAGGTGATTTCTAACTGCACGTGTGTATGAATTTATATAAACATGATGATTAGCACCATCCGTAATAACAACCACTACAAAAAAAAGCCACATCCATGACTCAGGAAGGGAAGGAACTGCTTCCCTCTGACATCAAATTCAGCTGATGCCTGTGCTTTCAGGGAGAAGTGACCTGGAGGAGCTCTCACTGGTGAGAGGTGCAGCAGACACCCACCCCGGCTTCTTGCGGGTCTAATGCCTGAACATCTCCTGTACTGCAAGGGAAAACAGACCAGCACCTTATTACTGCTCAGGCTTCCACTTATTAATTGATTTTCACTTCCCTTCCTAATGCAGCTGCCATGTGGCCCTGGTGCAAAGGGTGGCTTTTTTCTTCCCCAGAGACAGCAGGGATAAAGCAATGGGAAAAAGGAGTCCTGAGACCACTGCAGTCAGCACCTGATGGATCAGGACATACTCATGGTTATTACTAACACTATTAATTTATGAATAGTAGCATTTCCTCCAGACAGTAAGCTCCTCCCCTTGGCCTCACTAACTCATCCCTGGCTGGGCCACCCCTCCCATGTCTGCCCACAGCAAAAACTCCGGATTTCAAAGTTCTTGCCTGTTCACATGACAACCACTTTGTTAGGACAGTAACTTCAAATCAGGAGCCTGGATGCAGCCACCACATCCCTGCACACATCACATTAAGTAGCAAGATTAAATCTGAACCTAATTACCAGGAATAGAACAGGCCATTCGTGTCACCTGCTCCACGCTGGTGTGTCGTCCCGCTCCCGGTGACAGTGCCAGCAGCTCTCCTGGCCCTGCGGACACATGGACCACAGTGGGGCACAATTCCACAGGGACACCTTGCTGCTCTCTGCCTGCTGCGTAACAGGCACACTCCCAGCCAGGCCCATCGGAGTTATGGTAATTGTGGATTGCTCCATCTTGCATCTGACTCAAGGGCAACCAAAAAGGGACATGAGTCCAGCTAATGAGGAACTTGTTACACTGAGTTCTGCTTGCAGCAGCTCTTAGAACTGGTCACTTCAGCTCAGTCATGGTGAGCTATGGCAATGCAGGGACAATCACAGGCTTCTCCCCAAGGACCAGAAAATTACACAGGAATGAGGGAAAGCAGATTCATCAGTGCAGTTCAGTTTGGACTGAAGGAGTGCTGCTGAAGGGGCAAACCAGCACACTGGCTCTGCAGCATGGCCGAGCAGCGCCAGGCACAGCATCCCCAGGAAGGGCCGGGAGTCCCACACCTCTGAAACCATGCCAGTATCCCAGAGTGGCAGCACTGCCATGCTGGGGACACCTGGAGCAGGGAGGCGTTGCCAGCTCAGTGCAATGACGACACTGCCCGACTCCAGTCACCAACATGAATCACAAGGCAAGGACAGTCCTGGAAAACACTCCAGCATCCACTGTGAGACAGGCGACACAGCCGACTGCATTCATGTTCACAGCTGTCTTTCTCAGGGAATCTCAGACCCAAAATAGAGCATTTTCGACGTTTTGATACATTCTGGCCTTATATTTAATTTATGTTTATAATAACATCCTTCCAGGATAATAAAAACTTGTACAACTTCTCAGAAAATACAATGAACCTGTATAATCTATTTCATTAGTTACATAAGAATCTAAACCACAGAGAATGGGATTTTTAACTCTCTCTGCTCTGTCATCATCTGAGGTATCAGAGATGACTGTTACCACTAAATACAAAATAATTTTTCCATACACAGCAAAATGAAACCAGTTTAGGAGATGCCTTCCTTGACTTAATAGAGATCCCTACATATACAGGGCTCAGCAGCACAGAAACACTTATTGATGTGATTAATTTTGGATCGTGACCAACCTCATGCAAACTAAATAAATACATGTGTCTCCAGATACCAAGCAAAAGCTCCAAGTTAGTCACTGGTATTAAAAAGAAGTAATAAAAACTACATGACTTTTATTTTAGGAAAGAAGTGGAAAATATCTTTGCGACAAGTTTTTAATCAGTATTTGCTTTAGTATACTGTTATGCCTGTTCATTTTGAATCATGATATGTACACAGCTAACAATAACCATGAGAAACAACCCTCTAACAGCCCCTGTTCAGAACAGCCTCTGCTGCACACGACCTCAGCCAGGAGAGCTTCCACCACACAGGGCACAAGTTACAAAGGGGCTCCTGAGCTGGGCTCGTCCCTGTGCACGTGACAGCAGTGGTGCCATTGACACTGTCCCACAGTATTCCTCACATGGAATACCCTATCCTCTACTTGGGTTCTCCTCAGTGTGTCCCCTTTTTCATTAACACACCAGTGCAAGCTACCCAAATTGAATGCAATGAAGGAATTTTGGAAAAACCTCAGAAGTTTACTAGTTTCCTTTATTTTCCCTCCTACTTCTAAAAGCCACTTTAAAACACCAATAATGAAAGTTTAAATTTCTACCCTTACACAAAAAACATGGCATATTTGGAAAACAGCTTCTGAAATGACTTAAGAAAAACTAGCTTTTATAAAAATGGTGATTAAAGACAGCATGCTTAGAAGTTGTAGGAAACAAAACAAATCCAAAGCAATAATTTTATCGGTCATGCAGAGAAATGAGTGAAAGAAGTTCTAATGCTATTTCTGTTCCACCATTAGCTGTATTTAATTAGAAGAATTGAACAGAGCTGTGTCTACTTTTCACAACAAAAATCACATCATTTAAGATTTATTTATTGAATATATTTGCACATAAATACAGGAGCTCAATAAAACGCTGATAAGCAGCAAACAAGATATCTGCCCATAGACTTCCTCCCCAGCAGCCTGCAAAGCTCCAGCACCACAGCAAGCGCCTGCACTCCCAGAACAACATTTTTAACTGCTACACATCAAAAAGCTGAAACATACATAATTACATTATCGGGATCACAAACTCACTACCTTTGATTTTTCACTGCTTGAAAGAAGGCTCAAAGTCCACTGAAGTTGTGCCTATGTTCGGAGCATGGAAGGATTCCTATATAAAATTACAGGTAAAGAGTAACAGACTTCACTGAAAACCAGGGGTGGCCACACAAAGTCAAGAAAGCTGCCCAGGCACTAATAAACTCTTCCACACACTGGAATACACATTTTTGTTCGGCTTTTATTCCAAGCTTCAGAGAGTCACAGAAGAAAAAATTGAGAGGTTTTTTTCTCCCAAGAAAGCCCTGCCGTGTTTATCAGCGCGTGCAGCTGACGGGACCTTCCCTCCCTGGAAGCCAGAGGCACAGGCAGCACTGAAAGAGCCAGTGAGCGGCGAGGAAGAGGAAGGGTGGGTGGCCCTGCACAGCACCTCTGCCAGCGGCTCGCGGCGCCTGCGCACACCCAGACACCTACTTTATATGGCCAATCCAGGCCTGGTGCCTGTGCCTTCAGCTTGGCAACCTGCTCGGAAAACCTGACACACGTGCCTGGTGCAGCGTGCTCCGCAGCCCACTCGCTCTTTCACGGTGCCCGGGGAGTGCGGAGTTCAAAGGCTTGAGACCTTGGGTGCATCTAGAACCAACTGACACAGCAAACTCCATGTGCTCCCACAGCAATTTACTTACTTTTAAAGGAAAAGCTTATCTCCTCGAGTGCTGGGTACTGTCACTGCAGTGCAGATAACGCCACTGCAGCGCCACAGCTCCAGCAGCCTCAGGAGCACACCCCACAGGGGGCTTTGGCTGCCCACAGCCCATCCCCGCCCAGGGCAACCGGGCAGCCTGGGGTTACACATGACACAGAGAGGAGCGCCGAGGCCTTGCAGGGCCAAGCTGGGCAGTTCTGATTGCTCTCCCTTTTTTAGAAGGAAAAAATTCCAATTAACTTCTCTGGAAGCAGGATTGGGCCCAGAGCCCAAAAATGCTCTGGGTTCCCAAGTCCTTACTCACTGCTCGCAGTTGGACTTGCTGGCGCGGGAGGCAGCAACGCAGCAGGAATCCGCGGAGCCGCTGCAGGAGGATTTGGGAGCCTGGGGCCCAGCCCTGCTCCTCCAGCCTGCGCCCAAGCTCAGCCAGGGCTCCGGACGTGCTGCAGTAAATGCCAGCCATGTACGGTACAAACACTGCCCTCACTCTCCCCGGTCCCTCCGAAGGGGGAATGCAGATGCCATCAGCTGCCTCCTGTGCAGGCTCTGCAGGCAGACCTGAACCCACAGCCACCCAAGTCAGGACACGCTATTTATAATGCTTTCAACATTTGACTTTTCTCTGCAAATAATACCTGCTCCAAGTTGAAGTCCAAGGCATATTTTGCCTTGCCAGATGATCTGCGACCGTCTCATGACTTATTACATTGTTATCGCTGCTAAGCTGAGCAAACAGGGCTGCTAAGTCTATTAATCTTCTGAAACACGGAGTCTGAAACTGTAGAAACAAAACATCTCACTACAAGATACATAAAATGTGCTATAGAGAGATAAGGGGGGAATTCAGTGCACGCTCTGGTAAGTTTTTTCTGTGCCACTGCAAGCAAGACTGACGCACTTTTGCAAGAGCCGACTCTGGATGTAACGTTACCAACAAGTTACATAAGGGAAAAGAAATTCCTTTTACAAGAGCAGCCTGCCCCAGGGAGGACAGCAAGGTACGCTTCCCACAGGAAAACCTGGACACTCTGCAGACGTTGGAACTGCCACCTGTACATTCACAAGAAGGACTGATAAAGGGAGTCCAACCCAGCCAGGCTAACCACGGCGGGCTGTGCAGAAGCTCTGCTCAAAACACCAAAGGACTGAATATATTTCAACCTGTCTAGTACTTACTGCTTTTTATCGTGCGGAAATTCACTCGATTCAACTGCTCATATACAGCTTGTATATTTATGTACCAAAATATTTTTCTGTGAAAACAACTATTTGGCCTATTAGCCCAAAGCACAGGTCCCATGAGCACACAGGAGTCATACATTTTATCACAGATCAGGGCAGCTCCAGGAGATAGTGGGGGTGTGGAAGGACAGACAGACTCAGGCTGAGCGGGCCCATGCCCCAGGCTGGGCTAACGCTGGTCATGCACTTGCCTTATGGGAATTATAATCTGGCTACACAAAACTCAGGCCCAGCTGCATTTTCCTCAGGCCTGGCTGCCTCAGTTTTCCTGTACAACCTATAGGTTCAAACCAAAATGAACTCAAACTGCAGGATTTTGCACCCTCATGACAGAAGTGCTGTCACCTTACACACTGCGGCTGCTCTTGCTAATTTGTAGCAACAGCAAATTTACCTTCAAAAATTCAAGCTTAGTCAAGCTGAATTGTGAGAACGCGAGTTAGATTTTACTGAGGATAGACTATACCTATTGCAAACTTTTATTTCTTCCCAGCTACATAAAACAAAGATGTTTTGGATAAAAATACTCTTCTATAACAACTACATGCATATAATCTGCAACATGGAGTATTTCACAGGGTAGGAGTTAACAGAAAGTAGACATTTAAAAAAATTAACTGACCCCTTAGGAAAAGCAGTTCTCCTGATAGTGGGATTTCACCCCGAGGTCAGCACACATCAAACCAGCCCCCAAACTGCCCAATGGGCATAGGTAACCTCATATACATCGACCTGCCCCAGCTCAGAGCGCTGCTGTCACTCTCCTGTCGCTGCTTCTGAAGCTGTTGAAGAGACTTCAGAGCATCTTCAGAACAGGAGAACTTACTGCTGGTTTTGAATGCACAGATCAGGATAAACCAACATTTGTCACTGGCTTTATTCTCTGAGCAAAGTACTGACGAGGACATTCCCCCTGCACAGACTGCTGAAGGGAGAGTGGGCTCCAGCATCCCCACAGGAACCACACAAAGCCTTCACCTCGCAACTCTGCACATTAACTATGTATTTCCTTATCTTGGGATGTATTGAAGTTTCATCACAACTACAACACGGTTTTAATAGTCTCTTCTCTTTCCTTGTTAATTGCTGGGAACTCTCTTTGACACTTATGGAATTGCAACTGCACATATTCACAGCAGAGCAGGCTCCAAATGTCACAGAGGACAGCATTCAAACATATTTACATGTTTATGCTTTTGGTAAACAACTATGGGGTAGGAGGAAAGAAATGTTGTTTACTTTGCTGCATTACTTGGGAAACTAAGTTTACAGTATATAATTGTTAATAAAATTAAATAAAGTAATAATAATCACAGGTAACTGCTCTAATCCCTAAGGCACACAAACAGTGGAGACCACCAGTCATGCATGGGAAAGGAGAGCCCCCCGTGTAGGGCTGGGCACAGCAGGACACATTGAAGTGTAGGAATTCCCAGAGAAGAGATTGAACCCTGCCAGATCCCCCCTTCTCCCTTCCCTCCAGACAGGAGTAGTAGCAGGAATTTGCTGATAAACTCACAGTTGCAAAAATCATCCTTGGCATGAACATAAATCATAACAAATGGGAACAGAATTTTTCCTGCAGTTTTACCTTAACAAGCTGGCCCAGCTAACATGCTGTTTACAGCATTCCCATTGAAAATATGCCTGGGGAAAACACCTATTAACCCTTTCAAAGTAACGGAGAGTTACCACAAGGCCTTTTATAACCCAACATGCGTGACTTCCTCAGAGTCAAAAAAGTGATGTTTGCAGATTATCCACCAGTTCCTGAGCAGGAATCATCCTGAGAAGAAATAATCCACTATTTAGGAATCAAGAGGTGCTAAGGCTCATCCCCCTAATTACAGGCATCCCTGTGTCACTACCGCCTCCCCACTGATGCTGAAGCACCAGAATAAAACAAGTACTCAAAGGAAATAAAAACAGAGAGGGAAGCCTATGATTTAATCTGAGCTGGCCGTGAGATCTTCATCTACACCACACACGTAAGAACCTTCCTGTGGCCACAGAAACCCTCCTGGACAGTGAGGCCCAAACCACGCGGCTTTTACAGCCTGCCTGCTCTGGGCAGCCAAACCCTGGCCCTGTGGGGCAGCACCCTTCCAAAGGCCAATGTGTGCCCAGCTGTTTGCTGGCATCCATCACCATCTCCTGGACCCCACAGTTATACTCCAGGCTTCCAACACAGGTGGCTCCAAGGACAGGGAAATCAGAGCAGCACCTGATACAGGGATGCAGCGGGACATGGCTGGGACATCACACCAAGGCCATGGAATGGGGCATTCACCTGCCCTCCACAGACCCCTCGGAGGACAGACTGCAGGACTGCAGTACAGATTCTCCTCAGCAGGATCTTCCCCACAGATGAAATTTTGAAATTCTGCTAAGGAGCATTTACAGTGGTCCCAAGACAAACAAACTGGAAAAGCACCAGAAACCTCCATGCCAACCAAACGGGTTTTAAAAGAAAGCAACAGCAGCACCTACTACTTCCAAATGCTCATCGGTGTGTGATATTTGTCACAGATGTGTCTAAAAATGTTATTCAATCCTTGGCTTTGCTATAGGAAGGAGAGTATAGATAACTCAGTAATTACCTAGTAATACCAAAAAATTATGAACAGCACCTGAGACTTAGTGAAGCACTACAGTAGAACAATTCAGGAGGTACAGCAATGCAAAGCAAAATTTATCTTGCTCCACAACTGAACAGGAATGTCTACATTTAAGGCTTGAAGCAACTTGATTCAAATATTTATTTCTGATTCTACTGTAGAACTTCCAAAGCAAAACAGACCAACAGCATTTCCAGTTTTTAGAAAAACCAGCCAAAACTGAAATTTTTATAGGCCCACCCAGCACACCACCAAGAGCTGTGTGTCCCTCATGGAGCTCCCCCTGTACCCTCAGCCTGTGTACATTGCCACAGACAGGCACCCAAAGAACAACTCCCTGGCCTGACTGCCTACAGAAAACCATTTCAGTAAAGACTGCTCCCAGTTATGATTACTTCCACAATTAGATAATAACACACCAGAGAAATTCCCTGCTTCCACTAAATTTCATTGTAGATAGTTCTGCAGATGGACGCTATCTATTACCTTGCTAATCCACCAGATCTAACCATCTAACACCTCCTGCCCCAAGGGTGAAGGAGGTCGTCAGACACCTATCCAGGGGGGACCAGGCTGGAGGCAGCTGTGGGATACACCAGAACTGGCCATTTCCCATGTCTGCTTTCAGCCCAGAAAACAGAGAGCTCATGCCTATCCTGGCACATGGCACAGCTGTGCTTCCCAACACTCCAGAGACAGTGAACAGAGAGGAGGATTTGGTGGGTAAATGAAAAGAAAACACAAAGTCAGGCTGTTCCCAGTGCAGGGAAGGCTGGCACTGAGCAGGGGATGGATAGAAACCGTGGACATACTCTTTACTGCAGCCCAGGGGTTCACAGGGCAGCTCTGGCACTGCTGCTGATTGACATGAAATTACAGATTCCTCACAGGATGCCCCAGTTTTGCCCATTGATTCAAGTGCCTCACAGTACCACAAAGCCTCCACAGACTCAGCCTCTTCCAGCCATTCAGAATAAATTTAATCCAATTATGGCTTTAAGGAAATGAGACAATAAACGCACCCCACTACTTTCACTCTCATACATCAGACCAGGAATTCTGCTTCTGTATATTTTTCCTCAGTAGCCCAAGTAAATGACAATTGCACCATCCTGACTTTTATGTGTCATAAAAACCAGGCAGACCCCACAATTACTATTAACTCCAACACACAGAGCAAAAAGTTTTCTAAATTTTTGCGAGCCTGGAGACTGTGAAACATAGACTGTTCAGTCATTGCCATAACTTTTCCATTTAAACAGCTTTTGGTTTAATTAAGCCTGGAGAAGTTTTGCAGCTCAGAAGCCCTGAGCTTTTAAACCCAGGCCTTTTAAACTCAGTGAAGTCCAATTCCAATCTATAGTGTTACAGTCTATGCCTGATCTGGCATGAGCTAAGGAAAGCAGAGAGACACAGGCCTCACAACATTTCAATTCCAGAAGCACACACTGCAACCATCAAGCTCAGCTCAGCGTCACCCAGCACCCCTGTCCCTGCTAGACGAGCTGCTGGGTACCCTGCACCCCAGAACACTTCCCAGACAGTGCTTCCAGCTCAGCCTGCAGCACCCTACAGGCAGAGACTCCCAACACCTCTGGTTCCTGCAGTGGCACATCCCAGCCTTCCACATGCAGCGGTCCTGTCACCACTGCAGTGAGCATGAGGCTGCCAAGCCTTTCATTTCTTCCTCTTTTATCTACTTTAAATTATCATAATATTGTTCTATGCCAGTGGGCCTGCCCAGGGTCAGTGTCACATGCAGCCAGCCCGAGGAGAGCCTGCAGTCTCTCCTCAGCTCTCACCCCAAACTTCCCCTGCAGCAACAAGTGCCATCGGTTAATTATTCACTATGCAAATCATTTCCTTGTCACTTTGGAATGTGTTGTCGTTTCATTAGAACCTTTTCTCCGTAGTGCCAAAAAAAGACATAACCCAGTTAAGTTATGCACCGTTACTATTCATTACTCCCGTCTCTCTTTCCCGTTACATCCCTTCCCTGAACCTGCTCTCCCGCACTTCATTATCTCTGTCACCCGTGTCCTGCTTCTCTCTTGCTCTGGGGCATATATTACCCACCTCAAAAAAAATCATCAAATGAAATTATTTCTTTCTAAAAGAAACAATCACATATTTTCCAAGACAACCATTTTACACAAACATTCCTGCATTTTTCTCTTCCATTATACCAACGTCTTAACAAACTGACTTGTTTGCAGCCGCAAACCAAAGTTCTGAATTCAAGAACTTTCCGTAAAAAGAAAACAAAAAGCTCTCTTTCCCCCATGATAACGCGGCAGCTCCCGAGGCCAGGCCGTGCGCTGAGTGCGCACAGGGCGATGCCGCCCTCACCGCCGTGCGCTGCACCCGCACCGCCGGCCCTGCTCGGGGTCCCCGCCTGCTGCAGACCCCTCACCGCGGTACCGACCCTTACGGACCCCGCACCCGCCTGCCCGGGGCAGCGCGGAGCCGACCGGGCAGCCCCGACCCACGGCCGAGCCCCCGGCCCGGCGCTCCCGAGCGGCCGCGGAACCGCCCTTCGCCCCGCGGGCTCCGGGCTCCCGGCGGGCACACGCGTGCAGAGCCCCCGCGCCGGGCGCTACCGCCGGGGAAAGGACGCACGGGCACCGGGGCCGCGCCCCGGCCGCCGCTCCGGCCCCTGCTCCCGGGCCGCCGAGCGCGGCACCGCTCCCACCCCTCCCCGCGGAGCCGAGCGAGCCCCCCTTCCCCGCGGAGCCGCCCCGGCAGGGCCGCCGCCCGCTTCCCCCCGCCGTCGGGCCGTGCCGCGGCCCCGGGCCTCGCCGCCGCACTCACCCCGGGCCTGCCGGCGGGGCCCTGCCGGCGCGGCCCGCCCGGCTCAGCGGCTCATGCTGACGGTGCCGCCGGCGCGGCGGGCGGAGGCAGCGGCGGCCCGGGCTCCCCGCGCCGGCCCCGGCCCCGCTTCCGCCGCCGCCCCCGCCCCGCCCGGAAGCGCCACCCGGCCCCGGCCCCGCCGGCAGCCCCGGGCCCGCGGGGAGCCCGGCCCGGCCCGGCCCGGCCCAGCCCAGCCCGGCCCGGCCGCGCTCACCTAGTCCCGGTGCGGCCTCCGCGCTCCGGGCACCGCGGGAGCGAGGGGAAGGCGCGGAGCGGGGCGGCGGCGCGGCGGGCTGCCCTCCCCCGGGGCCGCCCTCCCTCATCCTCCCCGCGGCGGAGCGGCCGGCGCCTCATGAGTCACCGAGCCCGAGCCCGGGCCCGCACACGTGCCCGTCCCCGCCGCCTCCGGCCGGGGGAGGGACGGCAGGGGCGGCCTAGGGGCGGGCAGCGCTGCCCGCGGCCCGGCCGTGTCCGCAGAACACCCAGCGCGATTGCTCCAGACCCCCCAAACGCCGTCCCTGACGACACGATCCTCTAAAGATTTGCTTCCCAAAGCAGGTAGAAGGAGCCTGCTTTGCTCCCGGTTCCCGCTCTTTCTTCATCTTAGCAAGAGAAGCCGTTGCAGAGCGGTTGGTTTTGCCGGCGTGGCCCCAGCGAGGCCAGCCCGGAGGCTGCTGCGGGGGGTGGCATGCGGCTCCCCCGGCACCCACCCCGAGGACCTGCACCGCTCTCTGTCCCTCCAGAGCTGCAGGCCCATCACCGAGGCAACAGGTCAGCTCTGCCCCGTGTCACAGGGCCGGTATCGGTCTTGCCGTGTGGGTGACACTGACAGGAGAGTGCAGAAAAGGAGACACAAACAGTCTAGATCAGCCAGAGGTGTACCAGTGTGTCCCCTGCTAGGACACGCACACAGGGCCACGTGCAAAGGAGGCTCATCAAGCCACTGTAGTGCTAACCACACTTCAGGAAAGACATAAGCAAACTGAAAAGATTCGAAGGAAGGGCAAAAATTATGAGATTTAAAAACGCGACTTACCATGGCAAGAGGAGCTGATAAAGACGACTAAGAAAGAACCCATTTGATTTGTTTTGCCTATAAAAAGTCATTATAAACTTGATGGTTATCTACTGTTCTCTGCATTAACCCAGAGGACAGAAAAAGAGAGAGACACACCCCTAAGCATGTGCAGAGGCAGGCGGGCTGCCAGGCAAGGGGATGTATGGGGGCATGGGGAACGCCGGGTCCAGTCCCACCGGTGTTGGCTTGACGGACAGTGGGATGAGAGCTCCACGGACAGCAGTGGGGGTGAAAGCATGGAAAGAGCTGGAAGCAGCACCAAGAATGATTGAAGCACAGCAATGATAACCTGAAATTTAAGGGCACTATAAAGAGCAAGGAACACTTTTTCCTTGTATTTATGGCAGCGAGGACATGAAGATGGGCTTAAACTGTAGGGAGAGAGAGAATAAGGCTGGACTGAGAGGGGAAAAAAGGACTGATAAGGTACTAAATCAAGGTTAGGCACTCTTCTGGAGGAGTGATTCAGGTACCTTCCACCGTGCCTGGGGCAAGGGAACAGATAAAGTGACCTTCTGTGGTCCCTCTTCCAGCTCTTTCTTCCCCTGGCCCTGACAGGTTTACACTGTTTGATCTCATTTCTGTGTTACAGCAGCAGCCCAGTCCCTCCCCAGGCTCACAATAACCTCCTACACTGTTCATCCTTTCTCTTTTATTTTTGTGCCATTTGCCATAAAAGTGTCCTGTGCCTTTGAAAACTGGTTTGCAGTTCTCTCTATTTTACCATTTCAATAAAGTCAGTGGCAGCATTCTCTGACTTTGTCCCTTGCTGTCTAGGCAGCAGCAGTGTCTGAGCCAAACTCACACCCAAAACCTACAAATATTTGTGATGATTCCTGGAGACATCTTGCTTAGTATTTTATTCCCAAGTATTCTAGCATATGAAGCAACTGCTTATTGATAAGGCTGATGGCATCTTACTGGTAAGGCTGAGCACATCTCACTGCATATACTTCCAAAAAAACTCAGTTATTCCCTTTTCCCTTAAACGTTTAGTTTCGATTTCTGTTTCCTTCCGTAGGGAACAATGCAGAGTGCTGTTGCCTCATGGTGAGTACTCCAGCAGTTTCTGTTCCTCCCTGTTGCTAAATTTAATGGTGCCAGTTAACCAACACAGGGAAAACCCTTCCTGCCCTGGGCACAGGCTCTGCCCAGTGGCTCCAGCAGGCACCAAAGCCCAGGTGGGTCCCTGACTGCCTCCCTGTGGGTCCCTTGGGGTCAGGTTGCCAGATGATCAGCACTGCTGCCTCTCCACAGGAACATCGAGTACCACAGGGAACTTCCTAGAGGCTTAACCACTCCGTGATTCAGGAAGCACTATAAAACAGACGTGTCACACACTCACAGCTCCACCTCCAAAGAGCTTTCTCCTCGCTGTGGTTATGAAAGAGCCATCAAATAAATGAGTGTTCATGGAGAGAAAGAGTGGGGCTCCTTCACAGGGGCTCTGCTGCCAGCATAGCCTACCCTGTGCAAAACAACATCCTGATGTCTGTGAGGAGGCAATTTTGTCCCATAGTTGTTTCACATCGGCCCTGCACCAGCAGGGACTGCAGCACACAGCGAGGTTCTGAGGGCTGCTGCAAGGATTGGGTACCACAGGTACCGTGCACATTAGAAACCAAAGCACAAAAACTATAGAAGGCTTTTCTGTGGTTAAGTTTTCAAACTGGGTCTGATCTCCCTTCCAGCTCCCTTCACAGCTCAGGCCCGTGCCCCAGCCCAGCACGGGCACTTCACTGAAGGGCTGCCCCACTGCTCTCCTCCTGTGGGGAAACACCAGATACTCCACAGACCTCTGTCCTTTACACCTTACACTTCTTGATGACTTTATTCTGAATCCCCATCCCTCTCTCTTTTACTATTTTCAGCGTTACTGGCACGTTGCCATCTCTCTCCAGGAGCACGTGGTGGCCACAGCAGCCCTTGGGGCTAGGTGCTGTGACAAGCAGCGGTCATGCAGTGGTGCCCTGTTGCCAGAAAATAAACACCAAACTCCCTCCCACCCTCCTTCCCCCCAGGCTCCCATATTCAGCCATGGTTTAATTTCAGCCTCTCTCTGTTGCTGCAGACTGGGATTCCCATGCCACCTGTTTTTTTAAATTGGGATGTTCATCCCTAGCCAACAGGAATAGCAGCCTCCAAGGAAGACAAAGAAAGAGACAAGGAAAAAAACAATTTAAAAGACAAGGAAAAAGACAAAGAGTTTACCTCCAGTGTCAGGTGGTGTTAAACATCTTTTAACACAGACACCTAAGCAGAGGGTTATGTTTTGTGAGATGAAGTAATAATGAATAATTCCTCTCTTGACTTTGGGAGACAGATTTTGTTACTTGGTCTCAAGATGTAACTCCAGCTGCTTCCTTCGTGAGGCTTTTTGTTCTATTACACAGCTTGGACGGATATAATTAACTTTGCTTTTTTTGTGCTCTAATCACCCCTGCAACAGAGCAAGCAGCACTCTGGAAACAAAATGGGTTTAGTGAGCATCCCTCCTGAGAGCTGCCCAGCCTCAGGAACATCCGGGCATGCTGCATGCCCGAGGGAGTGCAGGCACCTCTCTGCCTGGGAGAGCTTTCTGATACCTGCTGGTTAGCTCTTACGGCTTTTTTCTAGAAACTGGAGACTGAAAGGACAAAGAAGCATTCAGTTTTCTTTCAGAAAAATGTCGTGTTCTTACACTTGTGTTTCAGTGAAGTTTAATCCTGATCAGAATAAAATCCACGACAATTGGTATCCCATCATATTTTATATTTACCAGCCTCACTGTGGTGCAGTGCAGATGTCCCCTCAGACAGCGCAGCCCTGGCTGCACAGCCCCGATGGGCTCTGCGAGCGAACATTGTGCTGGGCCATTTGTGCTCTTCCTGTTCCCGTTCAAGCACAAAGAACGCCGTGAGCCATTTCCTCCCTGAGAACCGACATCACCGTGCCGGGCATTTTCAAAGCACTTGTTCTGGTCAAAGAGTTTCTGTACAAACTCCTCCCTGCCCAAATTCTTCTTAAATGATGGCATAGGACAGTGTCTGCACAAGTGACCTTTCCTATACACAGAGCTTAGGCCTTTCCTAAAAAACAACCAGTACCTAAGCTGTGCCTCCTGGTGCTGCCTGGGCATCGGCAGCATGGTGGGGGTGTGGGTGCCAGCTGCTCCCACTGGAAAGGCAGCTCCCACTCCACCCCTGGTCGCAGGGCTGAGCTCCATAGAGAGTGTTTGGTTGCATTGGTAATTAGGCTTATTTCATTTCATTTTCCCATCTAAGTCCATTTTCATGTGGGAACAACCTGCCCACTGTGTTGGGTGCTGCTCCCTGCAGTGGGAGGCACTGCCTCAAGTGCTGGCATCTGCTGGGAGCCCTGCTTGGACACTTCCCTGTGGGACAAGGCACAGCCCCAGTCTGTCTTAGCGCTGGGAGACTGGAGCTGTGTCCTGGGCACCTGTGATGGCATTTCTCACTGTATCCTGTAAAGTGAATGCATTCCATTTACATTGGTTTATGCACATTACAGGGGATCAAACCCTAGGGCACAGGTGTCAGGCACAAGCTCTGTCATAACAAAATGTCCAAGCAGGGCAAGGTAAAGAGGAAACCGTAATGAAATCTCAGATCCAGGGGTCTCCCGGATCATCATCCAATTCCAACAACAATCACCACCTGGGATTCCAAACACCCAACAGACTAATTACATTACAGCAAAGATAAAGAAATATGTCATTGCACACTCAGCATTGTGTGCCACTCAACTCAGAAGACATAAACCACTACTAGAGGACAAAGAGAAATATTGTGTGCTGAGGAAGTTTTTTGAGAGATATTTTGTGGTTTAGAGTCCCTATGTGCTGTTGCAACCGGAGCAAGAAAGAGCAGCTCTCCTGGCTGAGTGAGTGCAGCCCTGGTGCTACTGAGGTGAGAGGCTGACATACGAAAATGGTGCCAAGGTGCCTGCCCTTCCCTCTGAGCCCAGCAGGGCCAGTGGTCACCCGGAGCATGGCACTGGGACACCAGCATGTCCCAGAGCCCGACATGACGGTGGCTGTGGGTATCCTCTTCACAGCTGCACCTCGAGCAGAACAAAAGCACTTCCTCACTGCAGGTCTCCCACCCATAAGGGGCACAGGGGACTCCGTACCTGGCCTCACACACAGACAGAAACCACAGTGCAAATCCACCCGAGCTCCAAGTATGTCCTTTGTCTTCATTTCATCTCACCAAAAAGCTGCAATACAGCAGTCACAGAATCAGCCTATACTCTGATTTTCCTTCTCTCCTTGAGCCTTTATTAAAGGCAGACACAGGAGTTGCTTCAAACCCGGACTGAACATGACTGGGACCCTGGAGAAGCTGTTTGCTTCCTGATGCCCTTATTTGTGCAACACTGGTGAAGCTCAAGTTCCCCAAAAAGGTCTGACACAAGCTCCAGCACTGCCGCTGCAGAAGGCCCTGCTGCCTCCCTGCTCTTCCGGATCCCGCTCCCGCGGCTGCTGCACGGCGCACGCAGCCATTGCTTCCCCGCCAGGCCAGAGCACATTTGTTTTAATGATCTCATCTGCATGTGCATTTTTGTAAATGTAACACACAAATTTATGACTTGGCCCTTACACCATTTTGTTCTTTTATTTTAAAGCCTCCTGCGACTACTATGTGATAGTATTTTTATTGAAATCAATGAAATACTTATAATCTCTTCTAGTCTACAAGCACATAAATGAGCAAAATCCACACTGCAAATTCCCAGCAAGTAACTGTGATACATGTTACAGCTTTTGCACTTTCTGCACAGGCGATTTCTTTCCTTCTCTGCAGCTCATGCTGCAGCCCCTCCAGCAGTGCCTGGTTGCTCCCCCAGCCCCATGGCAGCAGTGTGGGTGCTCAGCCCAGTGGCTGCTGTGTGCAATCCAACATGGTGCTTAGTCACGGAAAACTGGTGGGACGTTCACCAGCAGCAGCAGATTTCACGGCATGAAGCTGAGGGTCACTCTCAGAGGATCAATATCATTTTAATCTCCCATGTGCTTAACCAACACCCCCCAGAGTGCCAGAGCGGGGCTGAGGAGTGATGCACCAGGGGTGGACATCCACCTGCCTTGCCCAGGGCTGGCAGGACCCTGCGTAGGAGCAGCACTCGTCCCCATTGGGAAATGCACCCAAAGCGGGGCACAGCCATGATGGGGGTGCCTCACCAGCCCTGTCTCCACTCTACCGCCAGAACAGAACACATGTTAAACCAGCTCACAGGGCTCTTGTAAGCCTGTGAAAACTTCTCTCTCAACTTTTCCAGCACAGTAAGCACCACAGGTGATGAATTGATAAAATTGTAGTAAAAGCAGAAGAAAAGAGAAGATGCAGCCGCCGGCGCCATGGCAGTGGCTCCCGCGCCGCGCTTGTCCCGCGTGTCGCTGGGAGCAGGTTGGGGCTCACTCAGGGTGGAGCTCCACACCACAGGGGTTCCAGCGGACCCCCAGCACGCGCCACAGAGGGTCTGACCGCGACTTTTAATGCTCTTCAGAACCACAGAGTTTTGTTACTCATGCCTTGCATAAAAGCATCTTGCATTTAGTGTTCATTTCTCTAATATATTATTTAAGTCTTCACTAACTCAAGATAGCGATACTCATATGCGAAAGCAGCAAAACGAAAGATGACAATAAAACCATCCAGCTTTGCGAACAACTCACCGTCCGTCGCCGACAGCCGCACTGTCCTGCTGCGATCTGCGGGCTCGCGAGGCCCCACGCTGGGGCGAGTGGCTCGGCCGCACCTGGGGCTCCTGCGCGGTGCACGGGGGCCAGCAGCGCTGCTGGCACAGCCACCGCCTCCCCGGTGCCGCGGGGCCAATTACAACCTGCTGCTCTGTGTGACTGCAGCACGGCGGCCTGGCGAGGGGGAAGCGGTGACAGGCCAGAGAATGACACTTACCAAACCTATGGGCCCGAGGGTTTGAAGCGAGCCCTACGTGCAGCGGTAACCACGGCCACGGGCTGGGCTTTGCATATATATTTTCTTAAGGAAGCAAAAATTACTTTCTGCTAAGAAAAAAGGACATGCCAGAGGAAGTGCTTTGCATGGTGGCTGCAGCCCAGCTCGCTGACGGGGAGCTCACGTCAGGGACACGGACACGCGGTTTGAAGCGCTCCGGTTGCAGATGTCTCCCTGTGAGCCATTAATCTGCCTGCTGGCAGCTGGCGGGGGAAACGGGCTTGGGCCGCTGACATGGGCCATCGCCCGCGGTCCCTGGAAATGGGGCAATGGCTGGGGCGGCGTCCCCGGGACTCCTTCCTGCTGCAAGCCGCAGATAACGGCTGCCTGGCCAGCGTGCCGCCGCCAGCACCCACAGCATGGCTGGCCTCGCCAACCAGGGACTTTCAGGCCCATTTTTGCTATTTCTGCTGTGGTTACCACCATCTCCTGGCTTCCAAAGCCAGCAGCCCTTCCGCCCAAAGCTCTGCTGCACTCAGAGCCAGAAGTGTCCCTCACTCAGCCCAGGGGGAAAATGTCACGGTGGCCCAAATTCACTGGTTATGCCAGCTTTGGTAAACACGTGGAGTGGCTCCCACCCCCGGCAGCGTCCATGGTGGGCACGGCCCAGGCAAGGGGTGCGTGGGCAGCAGCCCAGAGCCCCAGTGTGGGCACCGCTGCCGTGGAAAGGCCGCGTGGCTCTGCTCGGCTGTGCCAGCTGCACCCCACAGCCAGAGCACGAGGGCTCGTACCCACAGCCGCCGTGCCGGGAGCAGAGCTGCCTCTCGTGGGACCTGGGCCCTGCACTGCCCGAGCTCGGGGCTGCTGGAGGCGCAGCTGAAGGTGCAACATGCGGTTAAGCAGCCTGGAAGTGCTGCCGAGGGACGCTGCAGCCAGCATGGCCGTGCACAGGATTTCCTGTCATTTCTTTCCGCTCCTCCACCAGTGTCCCCCTCTGCTCCTGCCCTGCGTTAGAGCGCTGCTGGATTCACCATCCCACCCTGCGGGGTACTGCAGGAGTTAAGGGAACAGCTTTCCATGAGTCCCCGAGCCTGGCTCATGGCAGGTACCAGTCAGCCCTGGCCTGGCACAGCCCCAGCTCGGCCGCAGCACTCGCAGCAGAGTGGGGGGAGCGTGTCTCTGTCTGCACAGCTTCCTCACTGAAGCTGCCGCAAGAACTGCCCCGTAGTGAAAAAGACAAAGCCTGAGTCCTGATTTCCATCATTAATAAATAATAAAATCAATTGCAGAGAGTAAATGATACAATGATTTGATTTTACTAGGATTTGGAATAATCACCTGGGAGATATCCATTCCTATTACACAATTTTGTGTGTTTTGGCAGGGATAGGCATACTTTGCATGAGGGATCTCCTCCCATCTGAAGCCTTTTTCCAAGTAAAGCATGTGCACCCTGGTCCCTTCTCTGGGCTTTCCAGAGATTCAGCAGCCTGGTCAGAGTAAAACCCCTGATGAGGGTGAAGGGTACCCAGAAATTTCACCCAGAGAGATACAACAGATAAAATTTCCCATGGTTGTCAGCTATCTGTGCAGGAACCCAACATCCTTAAGGCCTCCACCAGAAAAGAGGCATCCATGGAGAGGGGCCCTAGTCTAGTCTGAAAATCATGGCTGAACTGACAGGTTTTCTCCTTTCTCCTGGTACAGCTCTGGCACTGCCGGGCACAGTGCAATAGCAACACCCCCGTTTAACCTGACGTGAATACCCAGGCTATAAACGGAGAGCAGAGCCCGTCCGCCTGCCCTGTGGTGTCAGACATGCAGCAGGGGGAGTCTTCATGCTCTGCTGAAGGAGTAAAACTGCTCACTAAATACTGATCACAGATGCACTTGTTGGCACATCATTACTCAGGCCACGGTTCACTTTGCCGTGTTGGTTCTGAACTGAGCTAAAGTGTTGCTGGCCCCAGACTGCGCAGGGTGAGCAGTGGTGGTGGGACATGTGACAACACTGCCTAGCTTTTTCCCTTTGTTTTGTTATTGTTCCTGAAGAGTCCAAAGCCTGAGGCTTTTCTTAGGCTGCAATTATTAAAATAATGAGTTCCTTCAGAAAGGTTTTCTTGTCTCTCGGCTCAGATGCCCTCCTGCGGGGGTGGCAGGGGAAGGACAGCAGGGACTGAGCACCGTCTGCCTCTCGCCCTCGCTGGAACACCCCAAGCCTGCCAGCTCAGCAACCCTGCCACCTGCTCCCGGCCGGAGTCACGGCCCGCGGACGGCTGCGGCCGAGGTGCCCTGTCACAAACACGGACACCACACCAGAGAGCAGAGCTGAACAAAGGCTTCCTCTCCTTGCAAATGTCACCAGTGCCTGCGAGCTCTGTGGAGGAGCATCTCTGGAGGGGACTGGGGATGTGTCTGCTCCCGGCCGTGCTGTCCCGAGGGCAGGTGTCCGCATCAGGGGCTGTGCCACTGGCAGCAGCAAGGTCATCGTGCTGCTGAAGGGGTTTCTGTTCCCAACATTGCAGTAGCTTTAATTCTTTCTCAATAAAGCTGACAGCGTCTGACCAATCACCCAACTCCATTCTTCTCATTATTTTTCTAAATTTTGGTCATGTCTTTCTTTTGAAAACTAATGACTGTAAAAGTTTTCGGGGGCAGGAGCATTTTGTTTTGCTTGCAAAGAATGAGGAGCCTCTGGTTAATCTGTAAAAGATTATCTGAATCAGAGGAAGTGTGGGAAACATATGGACAATCTCGTCTCTCCCTCATTAGGAGATAAAGCGTCCTCGCTCCCCATTTTCACCCCAGCACTGGAGATAACAGCTTTGCCTTCCTGCTGGATATCGTGTCAAACAGATCCAGATTGGAAACAAAGGTCTCTTCCCTGATATGGGAACCAGGAGCAGGATCCGCATGTTTTTATATTAAACCCCAGTGTGAAATAATAATAAAGTGACCCTTTTGTACCTTCTTGTGTTGTTTAGGCAGCTTTTGTATTTTCTGTGAGGAATTGTATAACTGAGGCAGACCTGTGCCGTGGGCACACCAGCCTGGCTGGCACTGGGCAGGAGTGGGAGCATCTCAACATCCCTGAGCTCCATCCCATAGAGGATTGTTTCAGTCCAACCATAAAGGAGCAGGGGGTTGGCTCAAAAAATAAAACATGTAGTTCCCAAAAGTGAAATTCATATCTAAATGCAAAGTGCACCAGGTAAAATGACAGACACATATTTGCTTTGTTTGGCATTTTTTTCCTTTCAAAAGATAGATCCCAAACAAGTGATGCTACTAAAGGCATTCCTGCTGTATTCTTTGCCTTTTTTCCTCTTTCTCTTTTTTACTAAATGTATCCAGGTATAAAATAAAAGATATCTTTAAAAAATTTGCAGGTTTTCAGGCACTTTATTTATTTTTCTTTTTCAATCCTACATGTTATCATCCCAGTGCCTGGCAAAGAGCCAGTGGAACTCCATTCCTTCCCTGCCTTTCACAGTCTCCCTGGGCTTCCAGAGCAATGGCACATTCCTGCCCGCACCAATGCAGCCAAATTAAATATTAACTCCTAGAAATGTTCCTCATTTCTCTCACATATCATCTGGGTGAGGCTCCCCAGGCTCTGAAGTTTGCCGGTACCGCGGTGCCTGTGATGCTGAGGCGCATTCTGGCACATTTCCCCTCCAGAGGAGAGCGCTCCCGCCCCGGAGCGGGGGTGCAGGCGGGGGTTGGACCCGCATCTCCTGCCGCCCTCAGCACGCAGGCATCGCATCTTGTACAACCAGGATTCAGGCACTTTGATCTCATCTCCAAATCTACTATTTCAAATCTGAGCTGTCCAGCTGTGGGGGTTGTGCGGGGCATTGCCTGTCCCCTAAATGACAGCGGCATCAATAGTTCACAGCCACATTTAGAAACAAAGAAATTCTTCAGGGAAAAACCACAGCCAACTACTTATTAGTTACTCTCAATATTTAACTCAAAGCACGGCTGCTGCTGAGCAAGAAACACTGCTCTGGTGAAAGCTCTGGAGTTTTACCAGCATATCCCTTTTGCTTCCAGGGAATTTGTGCATCTGTGAGTCAAAACAGTCATGTTTAAAAGTATTCTGCTGCAAAACTGCCAAGGGGCACAAGTGGAAGCACGAGGTGAGTCTGCCTTCACACAGAACACAGCAATTCCAGATGTGGAGATGTTTCTAAAGGACGACAATAATGCACAGCCTTTCATACAGCCCCACACAATGTAACCCAGCCATGCTCCAGCACTGCCACAGACCGGCAGGCAGTGACAGGGAGAAACAGTCCCCTCCTGCCAAGCAGGGACATTAAGATGACGTTGCAAAGTCTGATTTCATTTCCACATGACCATGCAGGGTTGTTGCTACTTGGCCTACACACACACCGAAACATTACAGTATAAGGAGCGAGGCAGACGTGGCTTAGTGACCCCCGTATTTTTCGCCAAATAACAAGGATGCTATTTTTTTCCCCATGTTTTAGCAAGCTCTGGCCCCAGCAGTGCCCAGCTCCAGTCTGACACTCTTCGACAGCTCCCTATTACTCGCAAACCGGTGTAAATGTCACACGCCTTCCACCAGCTCCGGCAAAGCCGAATCCGTGCCGCTCCCCTCTTAGAACGCCAGGCTCGTGTGCCAAGAGGGAAATGCTGCTCCAGACCTCCCGGAGGGCCCCGCCCTGGTGGGAGGGTGAGGTCAGGGGCAGCGCCAGGGCTGGGCTCAGACGGACCGGGGCACGGGTGGGCAGTGGGAGCACGGCAGGGAGGCAAAACACAGCCAGCGGCTCTGCGGGAGCGCCGCGAAGTCTCTCCAGCACCTACGGGACATCGTGTCACAAACCTTCCTGCACACAGCCAAGTGCCGCGGAACGCCCTGCCCTGCCCAGCCGCGCCTGCTGAGCGCCGGGCCGCGGGGACACGGCTGGGGACAGGGCTGCGGGGAGAGAGCTGTGGGGAGAGAGCTGTGGGGAGAGAGCTGCGGGGACAGGGCCGCGGGGACAGGGCCGCGGGGACAGGGCCGCGGGGACCCCCAGCTCCTTCGCTGTGCCCCGCGCTGCTCCCCACAGGAAAGCGCAATCCCTGCGGTGCCGGAGCACGAGGGGTTGGGAACTCCTGTGCCAAGGCACAGCCACGAGCACTCAGAGCAGGACAGTCCCGGCGAGCGGCGTTTGGGGCCGCTGTTCCTGGGGACGGGCAGGGGAGCGGAGCAGGACCTGCCCCGGCTGCTGCCGGAGCCCAGGCACAGCCCCTGATGCGGACACCTGCCCTCGGGACAGCACGGCCGGGAGCAGACACATCCCCAGCCGGAGCCCTCGGCACCACCGCCCGGAGCCGGCTCGGGGCCGGGGAACAGCCTGGCGAGGAGCCGGGAGCCGCATGGCAGCTGCTGCTCCAGGGCAGGGTGCTGCGCTGGGCTCAAGGAAACAGAGCCGCCGGTGCGCTCTGTGACGGGACGGAGCGCAGCCAACCCGGCGGGACGGCGGCTCGGGCCATGCGGGGGAGAAAGGGGGTGCTCGGGTGGTGTGGGACAGCCAAGACCCTTCATGTCCCTGCCGGGGAGAGAGCACTGTCTTTTTGTCACTTCACTGAAGTGATGCCGAAAGGTTTCCTCCAGCCTTGCAAACACTCAAATCAATATTTCTGTCTCTCCAGGAAACCACAGTCCTCAATTTCTTCAGAAAACACTGCTAATTCACACGGGTCTAGTTGAGACCTACTTTCAGATACATCATCTGCTATGAGACACCCTCCAAACAAGCATTTTATAGCACATGTTTTCCCAGCCTGAGGAATTAGCCAACACAGATAAAGTATTTTGGGGTAGGTATTGGGTTCACAACATGTGAGAGGCCACATTACTTCACTGGAACAACTTCTCTGGCTGACAGCCCTCATCTGGATGCGCCAGCCCCATCCTGTCATGCCCAAAGTAAAACAATCAGAATAAAAATATAGGAAGACAACAAAAGTGTTGTTTCTGTCTTGCTCTCATCACGGCCATGTCACAAAAGACAATTTCAGGGTTTTTTTCTGTAATCGCACATTGCTCAAGAACTGCAAACAGGATGATGGACCCCCAGTTAACCAAAGCATGGTGACGAGCACAGACCCCACAGACAGACAGAGGGCAGACGGAACACACCACCCACTTCACTCTGACACCAACCAAGAACTTCCATGATCTGCTTTTCTATGACACAGCTGTTCATAGAACATCCATCCCGTTTGTCAGTGTGCAGGCTCCTGGCTGTATTCCACAACCTGCCGTGCTGTGGACAGAAAACCAGAGCAGTGCTTGCCCAGTACAGACCAGTTGGTGCAATGGGCATACTGGGATGGAGGGCAGCATCCCCAGAGCCAGGGTTAATGATCAGCTCATTCTGTAAAGACCAGCTGGATTCTCTAACTCAGTATTTAAAGTTGTACTCCTTCTAATTAAGTAGTGACTATAGCTACATGTCATAAAAATCAGATTGCAGGTAACTAATCATTAGCTCATATTTTAATTGGTTTTTTTACTAAAAAGGGCATACTTTGTATCTTGTGCTTTTGAAAAGGATATAAAGAAAGATATGGAAGATACTATTACAGAAGGCGAGAAAAATAAATAAGAAGTGGCACATCCAGACAGTGAGTCCATTGAACAGGTTTACAGTCTTCATGTTACAGGCATGAAGCAGAAACCATCTTTAAAATAAGATTTAAGGAGCCCAAGGAATCAAAATCAAGCCTGTCATACTAAGAAATACTGTTGGAGAAACTTATGTTAAATGCTGTCAGCACTACAGGCTGAATCACTGTAATGACAGGCAGCAGCTTTAAGAAAAACTGATTTTTCTGATATAATTCAATATAGGAATAAAGTAGTGTCAAGCCACTACAGGTAGCTAAGAGGAAGCATTTAACTATGTTTATCTGTGTAAAGCTATACTGGGTGCTATACAGAGTGGTCTGAAAAGCATTTTGGGAGGTAAGCAGGCATATTCTTCCTCACACAGGCAGCAGGTCTGGAAAAGCTGCTTTCATAAATATAGCAAAAGTCACACCAAACCCCTTGGAACCTTGTGTGTCACAGTAAGCAGAGGAACTGCTAATGAGAACAGGATAAGTGTAATTAAACATTCATCCCTCTGTATTTATTTTAGTACAAGGTCAATTCTGATTTTATTTCTTCCCTTGCCAAGTTATACCAAACTCTCTGCCCAAAGGTGTTGCAGGCAGGAGAAAACAAAGACTGAATTGATCTCTGATGGGAACAGGAAAAGTCATTTTGGAATCCTTTGAGGTTACTACTGAAATCCTTCTAGGAAAGAAGAGAAATCAAAGCAGAGGAGAGAGCATCTGCTCATCAACTCCAGCTCCATGCACAGGATGAGGATGAAGGACGTGCACTGGTCCTGGGGGAAGGCAAGGATGAGGCTGGTACAGGCACTTGGAGGTCACAGCACTCCTCCTGAAACACAACCAAACCCCGAGTTCAGAGGGATTTTATGGAAATCAAGCCATCTAAAGCATCTTGTGACACTTCTCTACGTGAAGCAAAATGGGCAGCATGAAGCACCACCATTTTGTAACGAGTGCTCTGAAATGCACAACAACTAATTAAAAGGAAATAAGAAAAAACACCCTGAAAGCCAAATGGGCACTGAAAATAAATTGCTCCCAGATCAGGGAAAGCTTATTTCTCTGTACAGAACTATAGACACAAACCTCAGAGAAGGCAGCATTTCTTAGGGTGGTCAATAGCTAAAGCAATCCCTGCAAAAATACTGGGTCAAAATACAAAGAAACTAGAATGTTGCCATATACCATAAAGAAAAATAATCATTAGGATGACAAAGTACTTCTTCTCCAGTCAAAAATATGTTGCTAGATATAAAATTATGGCAGTTGAACCTCATACATGAGTTTTTAAATTCAGGCCTCTGTAGAAATGTGCTCTAACATGATGATTTTTGTTTTCCCTGGCTGCTGCTCACCCTGGAGAGCCCCCAGCCATTGTGCTCCTGCAGGAGGAGGATTTCCGCTTGTAAACCTGCCAGGGAAACACAACCAGGCATCCCAGGAGCTGTGTTTCATTAGGAGAATGGAAAACCCCTCAAGCGCCAGGAGCTGTTCAATAACAAAGCAGATGTGAGCGGCCCAGGGTCCACCAGGTTAAGTCATGTTTGTTTGGAGACTCTCCGTAGGCTCACCAGGGGAAAGGAGACACAGGGACTGTTTGTTTAAAGAAAAAAAGAGAAAGTCCCAATTACTTTTAAAACTACCATCCCAAGGATGGAGGGAGCCCATGGAATGATTCACACATCCCAAGCCATTTGCCAGATCAGCCGAAGACAGAAGTGCCGTGTGTCCCTGCAGAGCCTGGGAGGCAGCTCCGGGCTGGTGCCTTGGCTTACAGCTGCTCCTTGTCCTTCCATTTACAGGGCATACTTCTGAGTAGTTTTACTTGTAATCCAGATCTAGGGATTAGTTTTTTGTACATTGCCTCTCAGTTACTACAACTGCAGAAGCCACAGGCCCTGCTTCCATGTGCCACATTTCACCACCTTCCTGCCTTAGCACAGACCAGTTTCCCCTCATGTTGCTGCATGAACGCTGAACACACATTTCCGTTGCTAGATAAACCAAACTGGGTCACTTTATTTCTCTACAGTAACTCCTGATTCCATCTGACTGTCCCACCACAGCCCAACACCACAGTGCACATACAAGCTCTCTCTCCAGCAGATCACTGAGCCAGGCTTTCCCGAGAAATGCCACATTCAGCAGTACTTTCTTCTGCTATAACTTAGTTATAAAAGAGACCTTTAAGAACTGCCACCTCATTCTTACCTGTTCAGCCTGCTCCTTCCTCGTGCACCTGTGGCCCCCACCACCACAGCGGGCAGGGAGCGCAGGATCCTTGTGCAGGCAGGGAAGCAGCCCCACGGCTCTGATTTAACCCCTTTGGGCCCCACATCCTGTCTGATGGAGCTCCTGGGCCAGGTGGGATCCGTTCCCTCCTCTGGCTCGTCAGCACTGCCCGCTGCTTCAGCCCCTCACCTGGGCAGGGGACACTGCCCAGCCCCTGCCCTGCCCCTGCTCAGCACTGCATCACCTGGCTGCCTGGCTTAACAGCTGCCTCAGTGAATTTCCCCCGGGGTGTTTGGAAAGCTGGGCTGTGCCTGGCTCAGTCCCCACCTCTCCCATCAGAAAGAAGGAATTGGGCCAACAGCAAGTGGGCTGTGTCTGCTCCTGAGCGGCATTCACCAAACAGAGCAGGTCTCTGGGAAGGAAAAAGAATTCCTATGACCAAGCCTTGGAGCAGCTGAGAGCACAGGATTTATTTCAAAAGGCAGCAGGCAAGCTGCTGGATTGCTCTATTTATCAAATAATTTAATTATTTCATCTGGGTGGTTATTTGTGAGACCTTCCATCCTGTGACTCTTATGTGGCTGTGTCAGGAAATGAGGCAAGAGTGCAAGAATGAACAAAGCAGCAGTTAAATGTTCCACTTCACTTATGTGGGTCAAAATCTCGATAAGACACAGAAGACTGAAAGGAAGATGAGTCTTACAGGCACCTTGCCCTGACATCAGATCCCTGCAGAGCTCTGCCCCCAGGTGTTTGTGTGCTCAGGTCAGACCCTGATGCTGCTGATCCAAAAGCTGCTTTGAACAAACATGTAAAGCTGTAGGTGTTTGTAAGTGTGTTGCTGCACACCTCAGGTGCTGCTGGGGTGAGCACACCTCACTGGGCAAAGGAGAGCGTTGGGCTGACGTACAGACTGCCCAGAGGGTAAAGTTCCTCCTGGGCTCTAGGAAGATTATTTTTAGCTTAAATATTTTTAGAAAGTGAAAACCAAATTGAAAGCAAGCAGAAGTCAGCTGAATTAGTAACTTCATTACTTCAACATGAGCAGTTAAATGCTGAATCGCCGTGTGGCAGTGACATGGTCAGGACACCCTGGTGGGAATCGATGCAGAGGCCGTCAGCTCGTTGCAGATGTCCAGGGTTGGACAGGCAGCCACCCCTCACACAGCACAGTGCTGAATCCACAGCCCCTGTGGCAGCCTGTGGGCAGTCTTGTTCTTCTGGAGACATGTTCCCATAAATCATTGTTAAAATAATGCAGAGCAGGAGCTGCTGTGGCACAGAGCACTGCAGAGAACTGGGGGCAAGGAGCAGAGGCACCTGAGCCCAGAGCAGCACTGCCTGGGCAGTGGCAGGGCAGGAGGTGATGGGAACAAAGGCAAACCCTGGAAATTCTCTCTAAATGTCAGGAAAAACATTGTAGGATGTTTGACACATTCCAAGCTGCAGAGCATCTGAGGTTTGGTTGGGTTTGGAATGAATAAGAAGTAGATCCATGTGCTGTCTCGTGGGTGTGGAGCTGGTTGTGAATTCCCTCCAAAGACAGGTTCCTGCAGCTCCGTCCCATCCAAGCAGGATCTGCTGGAGAGCAGCTCTCCCTGTCCAGCTGCCACGTCACGCACATGAAGAGGTGACAGTGTAGCCAGTGTCTTGGCCCTGTGTTTGCCCGGGAAAGCGGCTGCGGGGCTGGGAACGCTGAGCTGGGCCACGGCCGGCCCCGCAGCCCCTCGCCCTGCCCACGCTGCTCTGCCCAGGAACAGTTATTTTTAGGTCACTTACCGCCACTAAAACATACTTGGACTGCTTTCAGGCTGACTCACAGCTGAATTCCCGTTCTGGAGGCATTTTCAGTCCACACCCAAAATAAGGGAAGACAAAACAAAATGAAACAAAAAACCCCACTGTCTGGATCAGAACCAAAGCCCAAAGCCCGTGTCCAGCTGTACTAATGCCAGTCCCTGCAGCCCAAGTGTGGCTCTGCCTGGGGTGAACCTGCACCCACACCCCACAACCCACAGCCCATTGCTCATACCCACACCTGCACCCACCTTAGCCCTGCTTAGCCCAGATCAGTTTAACCAGGTAGTGCTTTGGAGCTTTATTAATTTTAATTTGTCCATGCACTATTCAGGAGCAGAAGAATTAAGCAGAGAGGAACATGTATGTGATTGTTGAATATGTTGAATGTAGTGGTTTTTATTCTATTTTATCACATTTTTAATTGCAAGACCAGCAGCACCACAGTAAACTGTGTAAAGATCAGAACTTTCACTCATTAGTTTAGGGAAAGGGAAGTCATGGAGACTTTAGAGACTGCCACTAACCAAAGGTACAAACCAGGGTTGTCTCAGAAGGGGGAAGGGACCAGAGCCCAGCAGGTCTTTGAATCCCTTTGAGGTGCCTGGGCTGTGTCTGGAGCTCCCCAGCTGGAGAGAACCTGCCATGACCAGTGCAGGTCACAGGCGACCAGGCACGTGCTGGGCAAAACCAGCATCACTGTGATGAAACCAGGTGATAGGATGCTGGGAGCTCTGTTCAGCACTGGGATCCCAAGACACAGGCACTAGCTCTGCCTTTGCACCTTTCTGATGATGGATCCATGGTACATATTGACAGAAAGAGCGTATATTTGAGGCTGATGATTACCCGTGGGCAAATGCCGTGCCAGTGTGTACACAAGCAGGAACCCAGAGTGACTCAGTCACTTAGGAGGAGCAGATGCCCCTACTCACCTCAGTGGACACAGCAAAACAAATAGTTGAGCATATTAATCCATAAAAACTGTCACTACACGTTGTTTACTAAAAGAAATTAACTCGGGCCATCGATACGTGGGCACAGGATGCCACGTGCTGTACAGACACCTCTCTGGAGAGGGCAGTGGCACCCAGTGTGCCCGTGGCTCCAGCCCTGCCTCGGGGCTTGGACTGGATTTGTTGGGCAGGACAGTGGGGCAGGACCCAGGCAAGACACGGGCAGTGACACCCGGATGCTGCTGGGCTGGCAGTGCCTCCTCTTCCAGCAAACCCAGCCTCGAGGAGGAAATCTAAATTGGCAAAGCAACTTGAGCTTCTACATGGCTGTTTCTGTGCTAAAAAACCCAAAGCAGGTAAGTTTCTTCCACATTTCTGCAAAGAGCACAGGGTCACCTCCCAAGCAGGCACAGAAGTGCTGCTGCTGTGTGGGACTGGGAACCAGACCCTGCTTTGATAACACTGTGACAAGGCTGTGTCAAGGCACAGGACCGTGTGACATGGACCAAGGCAGGTGTTGAGGTTTCATGGGCACTCCAGAGATCAGCAAATAAAGTAAAACAACACAGAGGAGACTTTTTCTACTTTTTAAAGCAGTTTATTATCCTGGGGCTGGTGCCACCAGCACAGCGAAGCACATTGCAGGTGACTGACACACCAGAGAGCAGAACCCAGGATGACCTGGGTGAGACTGGATGGGTTCCCGTTCCCTGTGCTAGGGAGCAGTGAGGCCCTGGGCAGGCCCGGGGCCCCTCGGTGCCTGCAGGGGTGCAGGCAGGGGAAGGGGCTGCCCACACCCTGCCCACACCCCCTCCCAGCAGCTCCTGGTCCAGCCCAAGCTCGTATGAGCTCATTCCTCCATCAATCCTTCCCCTGTCTATTTGAAGCCGGGTCAGTCCATTGGAGAGTAACTTGTGCTGCTGATTGATCCTGCAGGGATCAGGCAGGGACTGGCTCCTCATTAGCTCCTGGTTCATTAGTAGAACTGCTAATGAAGTTTGAACTCTGAGGTCCAAATTCTGCTTCAGGCTATAGATTCCACTGCCACTTGTACGAAAGACAGGTAGCTCCATACTCTGATAGGTGGCTGTGAGAGCCATGTGAGTGTGTCTGGCTGTCCTGGTGATGTACAAAGCATGTTTTAGCCCAGCCCAGGCCCACGTTATGGCTCACAAAGCAGCTGTCTGAGAGCAGTGCATTTTCCCTCTGAGAGCTGACTTGATGGTCTTCCGATTGCAGTATTAATGGGCTGTGGGATGTCACACTCCGAGAGCAGGGTCCCGCTGTCCTGCTGGGAGCCAGCATCCCTCCCAGAGGCAGCTCAGCAGAAGGTCTCCCATACAATAAGGTAACAGGTGCATTTAGAGGAACACAATCAGCTCATACCTAGTCTATTGCATAAATAAAGTTATCTAAAAAAAAGGCACATTGCTGAATGCTCTCCCTAAGAGAGTTTCCTCCCAGACCTCTCCCACTACAAGGGGTCTCCTTACTCATTCATTTCCCAGTGGTTGTCAGCCTGCCCAAGAGCTGTCTTGTTTTGGCCATCAGCATCTCTCTGAAGTGGTCACCCATTAGGAAATAAAAAACAGGATTAATGGCACTATTTAGAAAGGCAAAGGGTCTCGTGATGACATAAATGGTGCTGATGATTCCCTGTGTGCACTTAGAGACGTTCAAGGCCGGTATGCGGGATGCGAGCCGGATGTTGCGCATGACGTGGTAGGGAGTGAAGAGAAGGGAGAAGATTACCACGGTGAGGATCACCAGAGTAAGGGGCTTCTCGAGGGTCACGGCAGAACTGAGTTGCTCTCTCCTGTTTTTAAGAAAACGAACCATCTTCATGTAGAAGCAGCACATGATCAAGAGAGGGATGAGGAAACCAAAGACAGTCAGGAACATGCTATAGATGAGGTTTGTCGCAGGGTCTCCAGAGCTGGCGTAATCAAGACACTTGTAATCATTGGTGGGTGTTAGAGGCTCCAGGAAATGCACAAGTGGCAGCAGCTCCAGGATCACCCCAATCCATATGGCAACGGACACCATAACAGCTGTTCTCCTCTTCTGTAGCATGTGGTCCCTGAAGGGGTGTTTTATGAGCATGTACCGGTCAACGCTGATAGCGGTGAGGAAGAGGATGCTGCTGTACAGGTTGGCATGCAGCAGGAATCTGTTGCTGTGGCACAGGATGCCCTCGTTTGCCCACTGATCTTGGGAGTAGCTGTTCACCAGTATTGGCAGAGTGCACAGAAATAACAAATCTGAGATGGATAAATTGAAAAGGTAGATGTTGCCGCTTTTCCATTTTTTCAGGCAGAAAATATAGCCAAACACCACAATGGTGTTTCCAATGACGCCTAAAATGAACTCAAGGCTGTACATGGTGGAGAGATAATACTTTTCTAGTACTCTGTTCGTCAGCAAACAGTCACTGGTCTCGTTCACAGCCTGGAAAATCAAAAGGAAAATAATAAACACCAAACCCAAGTAAAAGATCATTGCGCAGTTATTGTTTTGTCATTGCTGTAATCAGTGAATGTAGCCTGCTGTTTCCTTCCAGCCTACAGGGTAAGTAGATACGTGACCTCAAACAACATCTCTCACACATGAGATCAGTACTTGCAGACACTGATCAGAGTTACTGAACAAGATGAAAACTCGCCTGAGCAACGACCTGTGTGAGGAACTTGCAGCAGGAGCATCACCTGAATGAAGGCATCAGTCACGACGTGCCAGCTGCCGCTTGGCCAAACCCAGAGCAGTGCCAGGGGCCAGGAAAGTGAAACCAGCCCGTGGGTGCCCTGTCAGTGCCTCGTGGAGTCATCTGCCCCTGTTACCCAACGCCGGTCCCGTGGGTCCTCACTTGTCACTGAGGCAGAGGTTTGCTGACAGGGCTGGTGAGGGATGAGCACATCGACGGCAGCGCGGCCGCGCTCTGCCAGCGCTGCTCAGAACTCGTTAGGAAACCAGGAGAGATGCGTTTGCTAAATTAACCCAGCCCTTCATCGGGCACTCTGCACACTTTGCTGGTAACTGGGTACCAGAATCGCATGGAAGATGGAGCACATCTCCTGTGTATTCTGCCAAAGCTTTCTTGGAAGCTGCATCACACATGAGCTTACTCCCTTTCTAAAGGCTGGTTAAAAAAATGTTTTCAGCTACAGGGAAGGAAATAGAGCAGGATCTCAAGTGTTTACTCCTTTCCCACCTCAGCAAAGCCACCTGACCCTGCTGCAGGGAGCTGCAGGACTCAGACAGCTTTTGGTGAGAGCTTTGGATAAAGTGTCAGCAAACAATTGGAAATCAGGGAAAACAAAATGGCAGAAACTGGGATATAGATCAAAACTGAACTCAAGCTAAGGTTAAGCATTTCCAAAGGTGCTCTGGTGTCAAGAACTTGTTCACAGATCTCTGCCCTCAAAGAACTGTATTTCATTTTGAAGGGAGATCATGAGACAGAACAAAAACTTCCTAAAGCTATTTCCATCAAGTCTCTACACTTACTCTGTGCCCCCCAGGAGACAGAAATGCTATAGAGAGTGCTCGCTCTGCTCAGAGTGAGCTCACCTGCAGCACCTGTCGAGCCCTGGCTGCTTGGCTCTTGAGGAGAAACTCAACACCTTAGCGAGATTCTATATCTAGAAAGCACATCACAGTCATTGGCTCTTTAAATAGCAATAATAATTTAAAAGTTCGATATTGACAGATGCATTAATTTAGCAAGCTGTTAGAAAAAGGCTGATGGATCACTTAAGGTAAGAAGGTAAAGCAGTTAAAAGCCCACTCAGAAATGGGCTTGGTAGAGGAACAGAAGAGGCTGCCCAGCACTGGACCCCTTACCATGCCCAGGGCTGTGGGTGCTGCCTCCCCGCTGGTGCTCCAAGTCCCGGCAGAGCTCTGGGATCCCGGGTGCAGCCCCCGCCGCCGTCACGCCGCGTTTGCGCAGGGTTCGGTCATGAATGAGTCAAGGCAAAGGCGGGATCTGTTTGGCTGAGCTGCCGAGATGCGAGCAACACTTCCCCTTCACAGGAACCCATTGGGAAACCAGCCGGGCCGGACGGAGGGAGAGGGCACCCACTGCTCCCATCCCATGCCCTGAGAGATAGCCCGGGCTGCAGGAGGGCAGAGCTGGTGGAAAGAACACTCCGTTTTCATACAGTAACACATCATCACCACTCCAAAGCTCGCTGCTTTATTCAGCATTGCTATGTAAATTAGTGGCAAAGATAAAAATATAATAAATGCTAGTGCAGAATGACCAAACCGCACAGTGACTACTTCCACCCCCTCTGCCATGGGCAGGGACACCTTCCACTGGACCAGGCTGCTTCAAGCCCCATTCAGCCAGGCCTTGAACATCCTCAGGTATAGGGCAGCCACAGCTTCTCTTCCCTTTTTTCCCCCATCCCCTTTATTGTGATGTACCTCACAGTTAGCAAATATTAACCTTATTAATGTATATAAAAAGCTATTGTAGCTTTTCTCTGTGGACAAGGCAAATAAATCAGCTCATATTTAGGCATTACAGAAGCTGATTTAAAATTTCCCCCATGGCTAATAACCAACACTGGCTTCTCATTTACCAGCTTTTAAATATCTTGCTCATTCAGGCAACTGCTGTTGCACTGAAGGATAAAATAGGGCTGAACAAATGGAGCATTTCTTCCTTCCTGCTGCAGTAACTCCTCGGAAAACTGGTGAGGGAGCAAGAACTGCTCTTTTATGTCATTTCAGTAGGTTTAGATTGGTCCCTGCTTTGCAGCTCTGTGACTATTGCATAGTTGATTGTGTTCCTAAGCAGTTTTCTAACCCTTAGTTATTTTGAGGCCCTCCCAGTCACACAAACTGGCCCCTGTAATTCCACTGCCTTCCAGCAGCCCTATCCCTAATAAACACCCGAGCTGGGGGTCCCAGCAGCAGCTCTGTGGTTGCTGCAGCATTTGGTGCTGGCACTGCGCGCCCGCTGCCTCCCGGCGCTCCTGGCACCGCAGGCTGGAGCCGTGCTGGCCTCTGCTGGGGAAGTTCCACGCCGGGCTCCAGCCAAAACCGGCGGGGGGAATCGGAACGGAACCCCACAGCTCGATGGGGTAACCCCCGATGGCAGCGCTGGGGCCCCTCTCCGAGCCCTGCACGGGAACAAGGGGCTGAGTGCACGGCCTGAGCACGCTGGAAACAGCCCAACCAACGCTTCCAAAAACGCCAGAAACGCAGGGGTATTGTCAAATTCGGGGGTTTGGGGCTTTGGTGGTGGTTTGTTGGGGGTTTTTTTTTTGTTTGTTTGTTTGTTTTTGGTTTTTTAACCAGTGTAGTACTTGATCAAAACGTTAAGGATTCTGAAGAAATGGATAATGGGGGAGCCCTGACTGGTGGGGACACTTCAAGGATGCTTTGTTTCCTGCTTGACTCACTTGAAAGCATAAGCCCCATACACCTATCACTGCACCCTGTGGTAGCAGAGTCTGTGATCAGTCTCCCTGTGCTTGGGCATCCTTGGAGGGTTTGATCTCTGCAGCCAGAGCTGGCTCCAAACCGGGCTGTGAGCCCCTCCGTGGTGAGGCTGAGCCTTGTCCCTTGACTCCGACCATCAAATCCCATCCTCCCTTCAAGGGAAGGCTTTTGGAGATGTCCCAAAGCCTTCCTGTGTGGTGGTTTGTCCTGTTTTCTGGTGTGGATAAATGGTTTGCTTACTGCAGCTCCAGCCTCTCCTGCCAGCAACATCAATAGTGCAGCTTTCACTGTCTCATTTTTGCCTCACCAGGCATTTCCAATCCCAAAAGTCTATTCTAGGAACCTAAACAAAACATACAGCCCAATCAATCACGAGTCCATATTTAGGTGCTGGTGCTTTAAAGACATTTACTTCTGGTTCCAAGAGAGTCCTATAAAAATACACAAGGGAAGATTGGCAATTTTTGGCTGGCACTGTTTCTTAGAACATAAATTCTTCTTCTGCCTTACAGGTAGGCATTCAGTGTCTCTGACACAGCTGATGCCTGAGCCACAGTGGAGGAAACACAATATTGGTGGCAGCATGGACAGGGAGGGTGCCCCAGGTTTGCTCCAGCTGGGCACCTCCAGCACCCCTGAAGGGGGGCAAAGCCAACTTAGCCCAACACTTCAGCCCCGTGCTGCTCTATCAGCAGTGTCCCAGTGCTGCAGGGCAGGAGAACAACCAAAGCCAGTCTGGGTCACAGCAGGGAAACCTGTTGAGGGATGTGATGTGAGCATGTCCCCCCTCCAAATCAAACAACACAACCATCCTCCCTAAGCAGTCTCTTGAGCAAGGTTGTCTTCCTGGAAACCCCAACCAGGCTCATTCCACTAGCATTTACAACCCAGAAATGCCCATCCCAGGGAACATTCTTGTGGACATGACCCTAAAACTGTATAGAAAATCAGACCAAAGGTGTTACTGAGCAAAACCCCAAAGCCCATCTTCCTCAGGAATACTAAGAGGCTGTTAATTAATTCCAAATGTGGGAGGAATAGAACTGCAGTGGAACTGCCTCTGCCAGCAGACAGGAGCCCAGTCTGTGGGTGAGCTCTGGGATGTGCTGGCAGTGCTGCACAGAGACCCGAGGAATCACTTACAAACACTCTGGGAGTGAGCACACGGGCACAGATGTGCATCCAGAGGGTGTGCAAAGATGCAAAGAGAGACCTCCTCGACCACTGCCCCTTCCCTCCTCGACAGCCCAGCCCAGCCCAGCACCACCCCATCCACACCACCCGTGACAGCAGAACTGAAACCTGGGGCTGTGTGCAGCAGCCACCCTTGGGCCTCAGCACGCCTGCTGCTGCTTCCCCATGAATGGGACACTTGAGTGACAAAACACCTTGCACTGGAATCAAAGACAAGTTTAATATTTATATTCTGCTTAATAAAGATGAAGAACAGCAATCATCCCATACACATTCCATCTGAACAGGCTGCATGCACTCAGGAAAAATAGCCCAGAATTATGAAAGATTCAGTACCTTTTATGCAAAAGGAAAGCAGGATACACAAAGGACCTGTTCAGTGTTTGATTTGCTTAAACCAACAGCCAACCCCTGCATTCATGCTTCAGTCACAAGTTTTAGGTTTATATTTAACATACAAACCATTTACACAGAGGTTATTTGTTCACAGACAGCTGAACTATGTTTTTTCAAGCCTATAAAGCTACTAAGCTAATTTTACTTTTAAGAAATCGTGTAAAATCTGATAAACAATTTTGAGGACAATTAGGACACCTAGTACATGACTTAACAGGTAAGTAGAGCACAGACAATGCAGCAGTAAGGCTGGGACTTTCACAGCTGCCTTTTTCCAGTGAATATCCAGTGCTGGTTTGTTTCACTATTTCCCGCTAGTTTGAGGATTAAAGAAAGCAAGTAGGAGTAAGACAGGTGCTTAAAAAAAAAAAACCCAAAAACACAGCACAACAAAAAACCCCAAATAAACAAAACCCCCAAAACAAACAAACAAAGCCCAAAACACTTGCACAATTTTTCAGCCATCCCACTGGGTCTCCAAGGGCTTCCCTGCAGCTGTGCAGGGCAGGAACAGTAGCCCCAGCCCAGCCTGCAGTGGGCAGGTCCCTCCAGCTGCCCTGAGCCTCCTGCAGCCAGGTCCTGGTGCTCCTGTTCACCACATCACCCTGGCAGCAGTAGGGCCCTGCTGCCACATCCCACAGAGCCAAAGGGGACAGGAGCAAAGCAGCCACCAAGCACGTCCCATGGGCCCACAGTGACCCAGCCCTTCGGCACACACCCTGAACATGTTGTGATGGGAAGAAAGAAGCAGCAATAGAGACAAGACCCCAAATCCCAGAGGCTGCAGGGCCAGAAGAGGAACCCCAGGGCAGTCCTGGCAGTCTGGGGGTTTGAGGCTCAGATGACAGCACTGGAAGAACACGTGGGTTAGGATCAGACTGATTTCTGCCAGAGAAGATGGGAAACGCTCCAGTCCCAACCCTGTGGGCATCGCAAGGGAGACAGCAATCACGGCCAAAATCCAGCACAGCTCCTGTGCCCCCAGTCACACCTGGCGGGTGTGAGGAGGGCGAACGGGGCACCGTTTCCAGCTCACAGATTCTCACTCAGCCAGTCCAGGCATGTGCTGAAGAGCCGGTGCCCCACAGCCAGCTTGAGCGGCCACAAGATGAACATCATGGCCCCGTGGAAGGCGTCCTTGGCGTGGTGGTGCGTGACGGGCACGCCGGCAGCGCGGAGCCGCTCCGCGTACATCACGCCGTCGTCCCGCAGCACGTCGTGCTCGCAGGTGAGGATGTAGGCGGGGGGCAGGCGGTGCAGCCGGGCATCGCTGGCCAGCAGCGGGGACGCGCGCAGGTCCAGGAACCCGCGGTGCCCGTGTGCCAGCCCCGCGCCGCCGATGGCAGGCCCGCCGTACTCGTGCGCCTTCTGCATCTCCGCGGGCAGCCAGCGGCTCCAGTTCACAAACTGGAACAAGTGGCCGGAGTCGGCGGGGACGTGCCTGTTGGAGGCCATGGCCTCCCTGAGGGCGGGGTCCGACGTGAAATACTCGCTCCAGAACCTGACCATCAGCGACCTGGGCAAGACCGGCTTGTTGTCATTGTCTCGGTAGGATGGCAGATTCAGGTCCAGGGCCTGCAGAGCAGGGTAGAGCAAAATTTGAGCTTTGAGCTTGGTTTTGACTTCAGGGTCCTGCAACAGCTGCAGAAAAAAAGAAAAACCATTGCAAAGAATCAGTAAAGGTGTTGATTCTCCCACACTGACAGATCTTCTGAAGTAAAGAATTACGACACGCATTTTGCAACATGAGCAAAATAAAACTATCAATAAAACCAGGATGAAGAAGTTCCGAATCTATAGGCAGGTCATCTAAAACAGCATACTGTAATAAAAATTCTTACACATCAAAAAGATTTCATTTTATTTCTTATTTTGATGGATAATGTTTTTTGGGGAATACTCTTTTTGAAATTTTGATGCTTTCTGAAGTATTAACAGAAGATTTTCTATAGCTACAGAAAATTTCTATTCTTACATCATGAAACTTTCAGGTTTCTGGGTCTCATCATTTCATGCAATTTAGAGCTTGTCCATCTGTTTGGTTTTTAATGCTGAAATATTACAACTCAAGTAATTGCAATTCTGTGCATTTTAGAGATGTAACAAATAAAATGTGATGAATTGAACATTGACATTTCTTATATGTCAACCTTTTCCCCTCTTCACTAATAAATTTTCCATTTTCTCCCTCATCTTCTGCCTTCAGCATCCGCAGCAAATTCACCACCATTCCCAGTGTTTCATTGGAATCCAAACAACTTCTCAAGAGAGCAACAACATCGTGCTGACTTTATTTAATAAAGCTGAAGGAGAAGTTCAAAAGGCACCAAACTGTATGATCAGGCACTGCAACATTTAGGGAGGGGTTTCTTGTTTGCTTGTTTTCCCTGCTATTTACATCTTTATGAGTCACGTAGGTAAAATTCCCTTTTCAAACATCATACCTAGCCCAGTCAACACGTGCTTAAGGTTAGAGTGATGTATGCCCCAATTAGAGTGCAGAGAGCCTTTTTTAGGGGACGGATGTCTGGTTGGCACTAAAGCTCCTCGGATGCCGTTGAGTGGCTCAGGCACAGCCGCTCTCCTGGTCCTGGAGCCCTGTGACAATCCCACAGGCTGCGTGGCATCCTGTGGGCACAGACCGCGAGAGCAGCTGTGCTGTGAGCTGTGCTTTTTTTTAGTGGTCGCGAAACGACAAAAGTAATGATTTTGAGCTTGCAAAGCAGCTTTGTTGTACCTGTTGTGCCACGGCCGCAGCCAGGTTGCCCCCGGCGCTGTCCCCGGCCACGCAGACCCGCGCGGGGTCCACCCCGTACTGGGACAGGACCTTGCTCTGGAGGAAGAACTTGGTCGCTGAGTACACGTCTTCAAACTGGACAGGGAAATGGTGCTGAGGTGCCAACCTGTAGCTGGTGGAGGCAAGAGAAGCGTGTAAGTACCTGCTGTGGATAAAGAGGAGAGCTTGCTCGCATCTCCCTGTTGGGGGATGTTCATTTCTGTGCCCAGAGAAGTGGGAACTGTCTATCCCAGAGGATCCACTTTATTACCCACCCATCTTTATAAAGCCAAAATAGCCACCAGCCACAATTCACCACTGTGACCCTGGCACCCTCTGTTCACAAACGTTTGTAAGTCAGCAGGAAAGCACGTGACCAAATACAGAAACATTGAAAAATCAGATCAATTGAAACAGATTAATTTACTCCAAACCCTCATCCCATCTGGAAGGAGAACATCTCTTACTTGACTGACACCACGACAGCATTTAGCTCGTTCGAAATCCGCCGTGATACGTGATCATAGGATTTCATGCCTGCAATAAAACCCTGGTACGTGTGAGAATGGACACACACACACAGAGAACTCCCTGTTCCTCTTGGCAGCAGCTTCCAGGTGACTTTCCCAAACCACCCCCTGCTTGTAACTGGTGACACACAAGTCCCCTGCCCCTCCCTGTGGCAATCCCACAGAACAAAAGGCAGCCCTTGACAGGACTGGTGAGATCTTTCCCACAGAGCCGTGGCAGCGATGCAGCACAGCTTACCTGCATCTCCCAGGCACCACCCCCCACCGTGGAAGTAGACCATGGCCCTCCTGAGCCCATCAGGTGCCCTCCTGGGCAGGTACAGGCGGACAGGGACGCTGTTGAACTTTGTGTCTGTCACAGTGACATTTTCATCGGGTGAGGGAGAAACGAGCTCGAGAACTGTGATGAGCCTCATGCCCTCCATGTAGTGCATCAGCCCCAGCAGATCAGCTGCCTCGGACTAAAGCACAAGACAAGAGGAAACTGTTTTAAGTGCAGCCTTACTCTCAGATTAAATTCCCATGAAGCCATTTGATGCTCTGTACGAACTTGTAAAGTTGCTGTAGAGGTCATTACAACAGGCCAGAGTGTATCCATCTGGAACTTGGCAGTGAAACAAGCACTCTGTGACACACGTTCACGCTGTGTCACCAGCTGCCCAGCAAGGCCAGAGCCCAGCCAGAACCAGGGCTGCTGGTTTGTGTTCACACTCAGGCTGCTGCTCGGTGTTTTTGTGGGTCTCCTCCACAGCCCAGTGTCCGGCTCAGTGACCCACCAGCATCAGCACAGGCATCGTGCCACAGAGAGCCACCAACAACCACCCACAGCTGCTGGCCTGTTGCTGGCACCAGCGTGGCATGGGGACAGCCCAGGGAATGCACTGCAGAGAGCCACCCACGGCCCCTGCACTGCTACCAGCACCTTGGCTCCTCTAGCACCACCCCCAGCAATGGGACATGACCACTTCTCAGTCCAGCCTCCTCCCTGCCTCAGCACATCACAACTGAAACAATGAAGTAACAAAGCCAAGTTCTTACATGTTACCTGAAGGTGAAAACTGATGAAATTCAGAGCAGGTTTGAGTTTTAAAAGAAAGAAGATAGCCAAGCCTGGTGCAGACCCTGTTTGAAGTTTGGCTTCCAAGAGATGCTCTATTCTTCCCAGGAGGAATGTGAAACCCCCACACTGTAAGTGGTCACCTGCTGACAGGTGTAACCTCTAGCCTTCAGACTGTGATGGTGTAAGTCATACAGTCTGACCCTGCTTGTTGTAACTTTTTTCCTTCAAATTGTATTTAAATCAACTGTTTAATCATCATCTACACATAACCAGGTTTTGAGCAACCTGGTCTAGTGGAAGGTGTCCCTGACCTTGGCAGGAGGGTGGAATGAGATGAAATTTAAGATCTCTTCCAACCCAAACCAGTCTGGGATGCCGGGATTCCGTGATATAACCTTCCCTTTCAGGAGTTAGAATAGCACACAGCTCAGCCCTTGCCGGCAGTCTTTGACAGTGATTGTCACCGCATTTTTGAGTCGCCTCCCTCTGAAGGCTTGGAGCGGGTGATGCCAGGAGGAGCCCTGCCAATCCCAGTGTGTTGGAACTGGGATGGAGATGAGTGGGCAGGCCCTGGCACACTGCAAAGGGAACCTCAGGTCCCTGCCATCAGCTCCATGAAAACAAACACACACACGTGCCAGAACTGCCGTTTTAGCCACAACATTTACACAGTTTACATAAGTATTTCTCAGCTGTTGCTTTTTCCCCAAGGATTAACATCTTGAAAAAACAAATATATTAGTCAACATGAGTCCTGCTGTGACTCCACCGAGCTTGTGAAAGCCCCACAGTGGGAGGAATTCTCTGAGCCCCAGCACTGAGGATTTCCAGTGCTCTCAGAGCTGTGTTTTCCACAAGTGGACAATTTACACTGTGGAAAACCACCGGGCTGCTGCCTGTGGTTCCCAGGCCATTATCAATGAAAGGAAATGGTGCCCTCATCTGAAAATCCTCATTGTCCCAGTGTGAGGTTATTGGGTGCTATGGAGTGACAGGAAAACCAGCCGCTTTGGGGTTTGGGATCCCCGTGCTTTGGCAAGCATTTTCCCCAGTCACTTCCTCCCTCTTCCACAGAGGAGCATTGCAGCAAGGACAAACCCTCCAAAACCTCTGGAGGGGGAAGGGAGCCTGGCTGTGCCTGGGCAGGGGCAGTGCCACACGGCTTCCACACGGCAGCAGCTGGGATGAGGCACCCTCGGGGGACGCTCCCCATCAGCCCAGCTCGGACACGGCAGCTCGTGAGCGGGGCTGGAAAGGGCCCGAGTAGGGCTGTCAGTGCTTCCACGGAGCCGGGCTGTGGAGGGAGGGCAGGAGGGATCGTTGGGAGGTTGTTGCAGAACTACAGCAAAAACCTTGTGTTGTGTTTTTCACTTTCTTCAGGTGTTTCAGACCGAGGGCGGGGGGCACTCCCTGAAAGACCTGAAGCATTTTGTGCTCAAGCACCACAGCAAGTGGCAGGTTGGTTCTCAGAGGCTGCTCCCCAGCTTGGCAGCACACAGACACAGGACATGAACACCAACAGGCAAAGGGAGACATTCCCAGCTCCCCTGCTGCAAGGAGGGGCACGAAGGGACTCTGAGCACACCAGTGACACCCAGCAGGGCTGCCAAGGCCCTACCACAGTGAAGGGGACGGAAATTTGCCATGTCATGGTGCTCTTGGGACACCCTTTTGGGAGCTCGGAGAGGATTCTGCTGATCAGGAATGCTCAGGGTGGCATTTTTTTTGTTCAAACCAATACAAGGGAGTCAGAAAGACTAAAACAGGGTCCCCTGTGCAAACGCAGACCTGCTGTAAGTCACCACGAGTCACTGCCCTGTAACTGGACGGCCATTCAGGATATACTTAGGACAATTTAGAGCCATTCAGGATATACTTTGGACAATTTAGAGCCACCTCAGATCCAATTTGCAGTAGTGCAGCTCCAGGGAGGCTGTGTGTGTATCCATCCCTTGGCACTGTGGTTTCACAGGAGACCAGAGCACAGTTACAAAACGCCTGCCCTCAGCAGCGCTGGGGGGAATGGGCTCAGGCTTCCCAGGCAGCCAGGACAACAGGCACCACGGACACAGCTCCGCGTTCCAGTGAAAACACACGATCCTCGCGCAAAGACGATGCTCCTGCTGCCGGCAGTGCCGAGCTGAGGTGACACCGTGACCGAGCAGGCACCAGGCCTGCCTGGGCAATGAGCTGCCCGTGCCCGCCCTCCTTGCAGGCTCCCTCCAGCAGGGGATTTAGGAGCGGAAGCAGCAAGGCAGCACACCAACACTGCAGACTACATTTTCTTGCTCACCACTGTCATCTTCTACCACCTCAACCCCCAAAATCAAAACAAGAGAGCAGCAAGAGTCCCTGACACGCCAAAAAAACCCCTCATCCTCCCTTCTCCTGCCGACTGGACAGCCCGAAAAAAGGCACCCCCTGCCAACAAGAGCTGTCTCACACAGAGATGTTGTTTTGTGTAGTTTTCAGACTTACTCTGTCAGTGGATTTCCATGAAACCACAAAAATCAACAGAATGTGAGAGCTGCTCTAGTCTTCCCTCCCCTGACACCCAGCACTGCCAGTTCCTGCATACAGGAACGGGGATGATTCAGGCAGCCGTGCTTCAGCTGCACAGGGCTGTAAAGCCAGAGAAACTTGTCTGTGCTTGTCTATCCGTAGTCACACCTCACATCTCATTCCAGTTACTCTGAATGGCCCTTTCTCAAGGCTGCAACATCAAATCTTTTCTACATTTCCTTGTATTATAGTCACAGTAAGTTTAGTGCTTCATTTCAGCCACTCCTGCCCTTCAACCAGTGTAACACCGGACCTCTGTAACGCACGCAGCATGACACACATGGACTGCCGTGTCCGTGAGCCCCAGAGGCACGAGAACCCCCCTGCTCCGCCCTCCCAGCCCCCACCACCTCACCAGGTGCCCCAGGGCCCTCAAGGCAGCCGAGATGAGCATCACTTTCCAGGGCTCCGCCAGGTCCTCGGGGAGCGGGGTGTAGATGTAGTAGCCGAGGAGGGCAGTGAGCAGGCAGAGGCAGAGCAGCCGGGCCCCCATCTTGCAGGCTCCGCTCCGGCGCTGGTGGGAGCAGCTCTCACCGCCTCCCAACAGCCACCAGCCAGCACAGGGCAAAGTTAATCCCGTGTTTTGCTTGGGGCCCGGCCAGGAGGTGATTTCTTGTCGTATCACCCGGGGCAGAGGTTACTCCACTGTGCAGCTTCCAAAACAACACGGCTCCCCAGCAGGGCGTGCAGCCGCCGGGAGCAGCCGAGCCCCCAGCACAGCCCCGCATCCAGCCGCCGTCCCTGTCCCGGCACAGCCCCGCATCCAGCCGCCGTCCCTGTCCCGGCACAGCCCCGCATCCAGCCCCGCATCCAGCCCCGCGCCCCCCGTCCCTGTCCCGGCACGGCACCGGCCCAGCGCCCCCAGGGACGGGCGAGCAGGGACGAGGAGGTGGCCGCGGGCTGCCGCACGGTGACACCCAGCTGCGGGCAGCCGTGCTGGATATCCCGCAGCGATGAGCTGAGCTCCGTCAGGCAGAAGCCCACCCGGAGCTCGGGCCACAGCGATGCCGCGGGGCAGCGGCTCGGGCCGAGCCCAGCTCGCAGGGATGCCTGGGGCGATCAGCCCAGGGCAGCCCCTGACCCGCTGCCACCCCTCAGGCAGTGACTGGCACCTCGTGCCCTGGCGAAGGCACCTTTGCCTCGCACAACACACCAACCCCTTGTGCAATAGTAGGGTTGGTAGACAAAAAATAATAATACTCCGTAGTCCAGTGCATCTGGTTAATATTTGACAGATCAAATTTAATTGCCACTATTCTCAGAATTAAAAGATTTTTGTGCATCTTCCAGAGGCAACCACTTCTGCACAGGGTGGACAGGTAGGAATAAATTCAAACAGGCAATAATTTGACCAAGAAAACACTCCAAGTGCAGGCAGGCACACAAGGAGGGATGAAAAGAACAGCTGTAGCTCTAGAAACCCTTCTCTAAAGAAAATTGAGGGTTTTACCTTTTCAGCTTAAATTTTAGGTTATTTCTTTTGCTGAAGTTCTACCAACAGCAAATCAGCACAGCCTTGTGCTCTCTCAGGCTGAGCAGCCTGTGGGGCTGGAGCATCCTTTGGAGGAGCAGAGCATGAAACATCACAGAAGGCTGGAAGCTGAACCATGTGCCACCAGCTCAAACACAGGTGAAGACTGGCCCTTAGTCTAACTTTCAGGCATTTCTTTAAGTTCTGAGCACCTCCAACCTATTCACATATTTTAAAAATCCATCCATACTCTCTCTCCTCAGTTCTTCTGCAGCACAACAGCCAGTGAAAGCCCAGTGTTCTTGACCTCGCTCCAACAAAACCAAGAGAGAACACAGCTCCATGGTCACTTCATCTGCCCTGGGGACCAGTGCCAGGTGCTGGGCAGAGGGATGGGTGAGCCCCTTCCAACACAGGTGAGGGTGGCCTGGCCCTGGGTCCCAGCACAGTGACACGTGTGCACACAGGGCTGGGCACAGACCAGTGAACCCATCTCCTCTTATCAAGGGCTGACAGGTAAAACATAGGTAAAGGAGACAGATTTCAGGTGGCATGAGAAGATAAGGCACAGCTGAGTGATGGGGAATGCAGGACAAAGCCCTCTCCTGCCCCATCCCTCCCCAGGAGCAACGGGAGCTCCCAGGACAGCTCTGGCATGGGCAAACAGCACAGAGGAAGATGAGGCCAGACCTGGAACCACCACAAAACTGGTGTTTTACTTTGTTGCACTTAAGGAAGGTTTCCCACTCTCCTTCCACGCTGGTCTCCAGATGGAAGCATGGCTGTGCAGTGACAGCCTGGGCTCAGCTCTGTTCCTGTCCTGAGGTCACCCTTGGCTTAGGCAGGAGCTCACAGAGCTTAACCTTCAAAGACCAGCGTCTCATGCCTCATCTCATGCCAGAGGCACTCCTCTGCCCTCCAGTGAACCATCCCAGCAACCTCCCTGAACCCACAGCACTCTCAGATAAAGGAAGTCATGAACTGATTTACCTGAAGGAGCCCTACAGCATCAGCTGCAATATGGAAATGCCCATATGCTAATTTTATTGGAGCCCTTTCAGTCAAAGGGATCAGCTGGGACAGCACAAGATCTCTGTCAGACAGGGAATGAGGTGCCAAATGAAACACGTGGGTGTTAAAATCCAGATCAATCCCGTGCAGTGATTACCCTTCATGCCTCACCCCAGCACCAGCCCTGCCAGCACTGTCCAGAGCCCTAACCAGCACCCACCACTGCTGTGCATCACGTGCTCTCCCACTGCTCACAGCTTTCTAAAGCAAACAAGCATTTGGTTTAGTCTTTTTCCTCCTGATTTATTTCATTAAATAAGGCTGGATGGAGCTTGGAGCAACTGCTCTAGTGGAAGGTATCCCTGCCCATGGCACATGGGTGGAATGAGATGATTTTAAGACACCCCCCAACCCAAATCATCCCGTAGTTATATCACAATGAAACCTCATCTTGCTGCCCTTCCTGCACACGGTGTACCAAGAGCCATGCAGCATGCCCTGCTTTCCAACCTCTGCACTTTCATGTAGTCCGAGCTACTGATGTTTCAGAAAAAAATTAATGCAAAGTTAAGCAGACTAAAGCCAGGCTTAAAACTGCAATGGGAAGAAGAGCCAGCATGTCACCCTGCTCAGAGCCAGCATCCCCTGCATCCGTGTGCTCCAGGACATGGACAATCAGAGCTGGGATTGCCTGTCACTGCAGATTGTTCAGCCATGGAGAGAGTGGCATGGACTCAACCAGGCACTGACCTGCCACCTCAGTAAGTCAGCCCAGCAAAAAATAAATAAATGTTGCAACACCAAACTGAATTTTCAAATTGTGGTTTGAAAGGAGAAATGTGTGGGTTTATAACCTTACATCTGTTTCTAACAACAATCCTCCCTCACCCCTCTTACACCCCTATTGCATTTCCACTTACTGCACTCTCACAGCATGACAATGATGCCTTTTCCTGGTCTTAAAATCAAGAGTCAAACATGGCTAGAAGGGAAAAGGGGATTTTACCTTGGTATTTATTTTAAGGATCCTTAGGTGCACACATCCAGGCATATGCACCGAAATGCACCCTGCCAAATGCCCACCCCCAAAAGATTGGGTATCACACTATAGGTGTTACTAATTAGCAGATCTATCAAAGATTCCCCAATGAGAGGCTCGAGTGATCCCCCCTCCCCAAGGAACCTTCCCCTGGATGGTTCTATCTTGGTTTACAGAATGTGTTCTGGAGAGGACCTTGGGGCCTGGGGCACACTGATCCCCAGCTACGAAGCTTCTAAAATGTTGAGTCTCTCAGCTTGATGAACAAGTCCAAGAATGTAGGGAAAAAGCACCAGGAATACAGAAGTTGTAAAAAGATATAACAGGGGTATAAAAGAAAAGGCAAAAAACCATCACGGCATCAACAAGCCCTTGCTTTGTCTGTCAGTCACAGAATGGAAAAGCCCTCCAAGACCATTGAGTCCAACCATCCCCTCAGCACTGCCCAGGCCACCACTAACCCATGTCCCCAAGTGCCACATCCACACGGCTTCTAAGCTCTCCAGGGACGGGGACTCCACCACTGCCATGTGCAGCCTATGGATATTATTTCCCAATATGCAATCTAAGCCTGCCCTGAGGTTTAGGTGTCCTGCACTACCTCGTGTACTGGGTAGGTCACTGGTGTGGCCCTGGCTGAACTGAGGGGTGCTCCTGGCAGTGATGGCACCCCCGGGCTACCAGGGTGGCCGGCTGTCTCACAGACACCGTTTGGCCCCGTGATGACAGCAGTGGTTTTGTACAGCCACGCTGAGAAGGGTCCGTCCTCTCCGGGGTCTGGAGTGACCAAAATAGCACCGAGGGCTGGCAGGGCCCCACGTCCGGGCAGGTCCGTCACAGCCCGGCTCCCCCGATGGGTGATGGGGTCAGGGACACCCTGCCCCGCTCCTGCTGGGGACAGCCAGCCCGTGGTGCCCAGTGCCCTGGCGGGGCTCCGGGGTGAGGGATGGAGACAGGGGCATTGAAGGGCCGTGAGGGGAAATAACGCTACAGCCCAGGGACCGGTGGCAGAAGCTTCAGCAGGAAGGGGACAGATGTGCCCGGCACCGCTGGTGCTGGGGGCTGCAGCCATCGTACAGGGTGAGGGGAAGGCAGAAATACTGCAGGTTGCTACCCTACAGCTAGACACCGAAGTGAGGGGGTTGCACCCAAATGAAGTGTTTTAGGCAAGGAAGGGAAAAGCCACCGGGAGGCAGTGCAGCCCTGCAGACGGTCTCCCTTCCACCCGAGGGCCTCAAAACCCGCGAGCACCAGTTCTGGCGGTCCTTCCCTCCTGGCAGGGCAAGGACGGGCTGTGACAGGCACCTGGAGACTCAAGAAGGGGGAAAGGTGCACAGCACAGCACTGGAGCCACTGAACGTTGTCCGCATTTGCCTTCAGACAATCAAGTTGCAACCTTGCAGTAAAAAGCAAAAACCACTTATTCTGCCCTTTAATGCCTCTGGTGGACACCCACTGACCAGTCAGTACAGTCAGAGCAGCATGGGGCTGAAAATACTGCTTGAATCCGGGAACAGCTTTTGGGTTGATATTCAGAAGCCAGTACTAGATTTCATATCACTTCACTAAGCTTCAGTTATCTCTGCTTTCTTTCTTCATTATTAGTATCTGTACTTTTTAATGACACTCACAGGACTGAAAACTGGCCTGTTTCTATGAAATGAAGGGATGGAACTCACAAGACATTTTATGCAAGAGAATTTGGGTACTGCTTTTTCATCTGTAATAAGCATTACCAAATTGCAAGTTGTATAAATGGAAACAAATGTCTTCTTTGACAATTCATACCCTGAACTGAAAAAAAGCAATTCTCTGAAACTTTATTAAGCAGAAGTGTAGCACATGCAGTATTTCTGAATACAAGACAAAGCACCAGCTCCAGAAACATATTGGGCTCATGAAGGCATCAAAGTACCCAATAAAACATCTTCCAACTCTGTCTAAAATGAACATTATTATCAGGATAAAATAATGGGGGTTTTTAAATAAGTCAGTGTTTTGCTTTGATGCTTTCAAACTGAAATCTTCTTTTCAAACATGTGACTTTTTGCTGTTTGGCAGGAAGGCAGCAACAGTTTTGCTTTTCACTCTTTCTGTTCCAAGTGAAGCAACAGGCTCAGAGGAGCAGAGCTGCTCCCTGGGTGCACTATTGGACAAGGGCATCTCGCTCTGAACCAACGCAGCAGCTGCTTTGGAGGCAGATCAGGACAGAAACCCCCTCACTGAGCACACACAGAACCAGGACCTACACACACTGCCAACCACCTCCACTGATTTTCCCTTCTACATTAAAGTTTGTGGTTCAAAGTAATTTAAGACACCCAAACTTGTAACAAGAATTTCACCTAGCTCACACCTCCCATTGCCAGCTTCTCAATGTTCATGTAGTTCTAGTTCTCATACAGTTTCCCATTTTTACAACAATAAGCACAATTCCTGAATTCTGGATCCAGCAGCAGCTTGCTGGAGTTAGATTTGCCATCCTGGGGGAACAGACTGGCAGAGAAGGAGCCTGAGGGACAATCAGCAGTTGAAGAAGCAGTTGAAGCAGTACATTTAAAAAAATAATTGATAGAATTGAAGCCCAAGGCAGTCACTTGGGAAGGGGAACGAGCACCTGGGAGACCACAAACAGGAGAGAGACCATTTGGGAACTGCTTGCAGCAAGAGGCGGGTTGGATTTGTTGACTCAAACACATCTCTGGCTTTGTGAATGCACATGTGTACACAAGCAGGAGCACATGTCGAAGGCTGAATTCTGAAATTAGTGACACTTTGGAACTGCAGAGTCACCAGGCATGAGGAACAGGAGAGACATTATCCAACCCAGAGTTTCACAGCTTCTCCAGTTGAGATGCAGTGGCACTGGGGGGATTAAACTGCTGCTAAAGCAACAGAGCTCTGAAATGGAACTGCAATAGCAAATGAGGAAAAAAAGCATGATGAAATCCAGGATTTAGCTACTTTTGCTGTTTATCTTGCCAATTGAACACTTTGAGATGTTTTTGAAGAGTATATATAAGATAATACAGAGTTCCATCTGCTCTGGGGCGCAGGAGACCAGCTCTACCCCACTGCTCCAGGACATCCCCATTATTCCAGGCTATAACAAGGTCAGGGAAGTGATTGCAGGTTTATTCCTGATAGTATAAACTACAAATTGAGAGAGGGCAGCTCCTGACTCACACAGATCCCAGGGGTCAGGAGTGCTGTCCAGTCTGAGAGCAGTCACTGGAATGGGATTGCTGGGTGTGGGACTTCTCAGAGACACACAGCCTGTGCTGCCAAGGCACCCTCAGGGGTGCTGGGAGCAGCCCAGTTCCTCTCCAGCCCTGCTGGGGAAGGCAGCCCATGGCTCGATGCCATGTTGCTCTCACTGCCCCCACTCCTTTCTCCAAAATTAGGAGCAAAGGAAAGCGAGGATAGTGATTCCCAAGTGCTGGGAAGACTCTGATATTGCTGTTAAGCAGATAAAGCCATGGTGAGCAGGACTAGCAGAAAGTAACCATTTACACTGGATCTAATATTTATTAAACCAACTATGCAGCTTATGTCCCAGATATGGGACTTCCATTGACAAGGAGGTAATTACATGACTTGTGCTGAATGAGTACAGTGCCTTAGGGGAAGTGTGGACTCTTGGGACACAATTTGCCCCTCAGGTGTATTGCATGTTTCCCCCTCCACAGATCTCTCTTATCCTGTTTCTCCCAGCAGCGAAGGAGAGGTGCCCCATGCCCACCTCCCTGCAGGGCCCTGCCAAAGGCTCTCCCTTGCATAAGCAAGTCCTGCAGCACAAAACAAAGACCCAACTGCTGCCCAGACCTCATTTCTACAAAGCTTTTTCTCTCATTTTGTAAGCAGAAAATCTTGACTTTCTTAATTTGTTCCTTTTGTGAATAGGAGAGGGAAAGGAAATGACCAGGAGTAATTCTCAGCAGCTGCTGGAAACACCAACACAAAAAACCCCAGGGAGTTTCTTTATGCAAGAGGAGGTTTGGCCAAAGTGCCACAGATACTCAGCCTGTGTATTTGTAAGAGAAAGGCTAAAGCAAGCTAAAACCATCGTGCTACCTGTTACCCATCCCCTGAGGCCATCCCTGCAGCCGTGCCAGGAGGATGGAGTTAAAATGTTCCTATTCCTGCTGGAAAAGTGGGGGCTCAGCCAGGGTACATTACACAACTCAGATGGGTATAAAACCATCTTACTGATCTTTGGAAGATCTTAATGCTCTGGAGAAACACAGGTCACATCCCATTTGTGCCAACAGAAGGTCCATTCTGTGGTAGCACTCCAAAAAGGCATCACCATTGTGGAATCATGGAAGTGCTCTGAGGGAGCCTGGGTTATTTCCCTGCCTGTGGGAGCTGGTTTAGCAGCAGCTCTGTGCTGTGAAGTTGTATCCTGCTGCTACTAACCTACAGTGAAAATTACACTCCAAAGCACCAGAACTTGAGCAGTAGCCATGTGTGCAATGCATCTCACATGTGTGGTGCAGTCAGAACTGGCAAACCTGCAGGTTTCATCTTGTTTCCACAAAGATCATAGTGAAAGGTTACTCCCCAATAAGTGCATTTTTAAACGCAACCTCACACTAACAGTCTAGTTTTCATTCTCTCACTGTATAACAAAATCAGTCATTTGGCTAAAATCAAACGCAAAACTGAAAACTTGAACCCCCAATATCCTCATTTGGGGACACATTTTCTCCCCCGGCTTCTGTTTCTCACACCCATTCTCAGCCAGACCCAGACATCCTGAACCAATATTCTCCGAGCATCTGTGGCCAGGCTGGAGCTGAGGAGCACTGGAAGTCTCAGGGAGATCCAGGCCACAGAGTTTTGAACAAGATGCAATCGCCACAGAACGGTGGCTGCTCAAACCAACCAGCTGACACTCACCCATCAGGATGAGACACACAGGGAGCACAAACGCACAAGGGGACACAGAATGGTGCTGAACGGCTCCTCAGAAGAGCTGAATGTCCCTGGTCACACCAGGTACCACCAATGTGTTTTCTCAAATCACCCTGCAAAGCATTTGGGATCATGGGTCACCTCTGACTGCTCAGAGCTGAGCCAACAGAAATCCCTCCTGCAATAATCCCACCATGTAAGGGCTAAGAGTGAGGATTCAAGCCAGGACCATGTACAGTACCTCCATCTTTCAATCCACCAAAGCTGTACAAAACTAGAAGAAAATATTGCAGGAAGTATTTGATTGATGTTAAAATTGAAACTGTTTCAAACTAAAGCAGAAAATCCACTACTTCAGTAGATGCACTATGAGGGGGAAAACCCCTCTGTGTAAGCAGAGTCCTGTCCATACACTCTCCTTACCAGGAGCAGGTGAGCAACACATCTGTGTTCAGTGCAAAGTTTGTTCTTCACTCTCAGCCAGTTCTTAGAACAGACTCACAGGGTTTGGCCTCACAAGAATTCTGAGAAGTGCTGCAATGTCAAATACTTCTAATAAGTATCAAGGACATGAATTTGCAGCAACTGATTGTTGGCATTCATTAACTGAAGGTTCATTACAGAGACTTTTGTTGAGCTTTAAAGCACCTGCAGTGCTCAGCAGGTTGCAGTGCTGCTGCAGGGTCCTGCTCAGTCTCCAGCAAAAGACTCAAGATTCTCAAGTTGAAGCTGGAACTTCTACCTGACAGGAGGTTGTAGCCAGGTAGGGGTCAGCCTCTGCTTCCAGGCAACAAGTGACAGGACAGGGGAAACAGCCTCAAGCTATGCTGAAGAGGTTCAGGTTGGACATCAGGAAGAATTTCTTCACTGAATGGGTTGTTAAACATTGGAAGGGGCTGCCCAGGGAGGTGCGGAGTCTCCATCCCTGGAGGTGTCCAAGGAAAGACTGGATGTGGCACCCAGTGCTCTGGGCTGGGGACAAGGTGGTGTTTAGTCAAAGGTTGCACTTCATGATCTCAGAGGTCTTTTCCAACCTCAGTGATTCTGAAGCAACTGCAGTGGAGTTACAATGAAACTACCAAGTCCCTGGGGCTCATCACTGCTGCAGCTCAGGTTTCCCCATTTTGCAGAGCCAGTCCCCACTGGGTGATTTGAAGTGAAAACCATTTACAATTATAACTCACTAAAACCTTTAAAAACCCATTTCTGTCTTTAATAATAATAGTGCAAGCTAAGCAAATACCTCTCAAACCACTTCTCTAAATATTAAATCAGCTCCAAGACTGTGTTTTGCCTGTGGGAAGGTGAAGGCAGGGGTGGGAAGTGACTCATGGCTTTGCACAGTCCGAGGGACAAAGGCAAACCTTACTGTTGGTGCCTGCAGACTCCCTGACAAGTCTCACTCTGTGGCCCCATCACTTTGGAAAGTGCATCCCTTCATTTTCTCATGCGTAAAACCACTAAAAACCTGCAAGAGAATCTACAGCCTTTGCCAATAACCAACAGAGTCGAGGAAAATAATTAGAATGTTAACAGGACTGAGATTTCTGCTGGGATTTGACCGAGGACTGGCCAAAAGGGTTTACCAAAACTTCATAGGAACAGCCTCAGAATGTGAATGGTGTCAGATTAAAAACCCACAGCCCTTACTTTTTAAACAATCCCAGCAATCAGCAACCGGTGTTTCTTGCCCCAGCCCATCACAGCCTGGTGGCCTTGGCAACCTTCTTGTGGCATTTAATTGAGCAATAACTTCCAGTTATCCCCAAGCTGCATCCCTGAGTTGCCGGGGTGCTGCGGGAGCAGGAGCTGCACGCCCACCCAGCAGCGGGACACAAGGAAGGGGGCAGGCATTACATCCTGGGAAAAGAGGGATTCTGGGAAGCCTGAGTGTGGTAGTTTGGGACTGCATCCAGCTTCCAGGCAGTCAGTGGAAAGCGTCCCCAGGGCAAACCAGGTACCTGTGCCACAGGTCCTGGAGCAGGATCAGCTTCATGCTTTGGAAGAGGCACAGAGCTGCCAGGTTTGACTCCAGCAGGGCTGAATCTAAACACGGAGCAATTCTGAGTGACACAGATAACACACTAAATTCCAAAATAAAAGTACCTTTGCCTGTAGTTTTGCTGGCTCTTAATAAAACACAATTTCATAACATATTTTTAAAATTATAGAATGCATTGTGGAAGACTTAGCTTCTACAAAACAGAAAAATCAACTTCAGGAGGAAGTTGACTTCAAGCCACAAAGAGGCAAATATGAAATTATCAATGTCTGTATTTGAGTGGAAACTATGAGTTCCTGAGAAATTTCATTCCTCCTGTAATCCTGCTCCAAGCAGGAACTTTCACTGTCAGCCCTGCCGTAATCCTGCCACAACCAGAAACTTTTATGGTTTTTCCATGGACTGAATTCTTTCTGTCTAGAAACAAATTCTGGCTTTAGCTCCCAGAGCCAGTTTATCCCAGAGGTGTTCACAAGCCAGAGCTGACACTCCAGGAGCGGACTGGCCGCTCACGGCAGCAGCCGTAGGGAAAACGTGGCTGTGTTCCCCATCCACAGCGTCCTCCCCGTGTCCAGGAGGGGACCTGACCGCAGGCAGGGACTGGTTCCCCTGGGGGAGAGGAGCCACAGCTCCCACCAGGCAGGAGCCCAGCCCAGCTGCAGCAGCCTGCCTCCTGCAGTGAGGGGAAAATGGTCTCAGCTTCTTCCATGGACAAGAGGCCCTGGGTGTCTGACCTTTTCTTACCACCTGTGGGATGCCTCAGCAAGGTCAGCACTTTGTCAGATTTTCAGATGAAGTCAGAAATGAGAGCTGGATCCCAGTCAGCTGTCCAAGCCAAGGAAATTACTATCTCTGGGAATGAGCCCATGAGTTGGAAATGTCATTCAGGCTCTCTGGCTTGTCTTGGTCTTGAAATAAAAGTATTTCAAAAACTATACCCGGAAATGTATCACAGCCTCCTAATAACACCTATGAACAATTTAAACACAACCTGTTGTTGCAGGTGGAAAAGGCTCCCTCCTTCCATCCACTTCCACCAGCTCAGGAAGGAAAAACTTCCTGGGGTATTCTGGGCTTTACCTCCAGAGTGCAAGGAGAGGGCAGTGGGGCGTGGACAGAGCCCCAGGAGATGCCCATGCAAAGGGCACCTGATGCTCACTGGCATCCCCAGCTTAGCTCCTGCCTCCCACCCACGCCAGTGCCAGCACCAGGCAGGTGATGGGCTTACAAGGGGCTTCCACCACATGCACAGGGAATGGTTTAGGCTGGGAGAGACACTGAAGATCATCGAGTCCAAGTGTAAACCCAGCGCTGTCAAGTCCGTGCAGACTCTCACGGGTGGTGGGCAATGGCAGGGAGCAGGAGGGGCTGGGTGGTGCCGCGGCAGGGAGCGGGGGGCTGGCACCCAGATCAGCACTGACAGGGCTGTGCTCCAGCATGGGCTGCTTTGCTGGCAGAGGGGGCAGAGCCCCACAGCCCCCGAGGGCAGCACTGTGCCCCAGAGCTCCCACGGTACAGGAACACCTCGGCCAAGTTACCAGATGCACTCGACCTCAGAGGTCTCTTTCAACACAAATGATTCTATGATTTATGGCCCTGTGCTGAATGCTGCATATGTGGCAGTGACCACAGGAACGACAGCAAAAAAAACTGCAAAGGAAAACCAGGGTAGCATTAGATATCCAGGAAAGTAGAGAGGAGGAAGCATCAATGAGTCAAACTGCTCAGTGCAATGGCTTAACAAGTGTGAAAGTACGTTATGTCCAGCATTCCTTGACTCCCTGCTGACTGCTGCTTCCATGCAGTGTTTGGTTTTAACACAAAATTACAGCTCATAATATTGAATAGAAAAATAGCAAAGAACAGTGTGTACATCCAGAAGGACAGAGAAAATCTCCACATCCCCTGTCATGCCAGGCCAGAAAGGAAATGAAGGTTAAACATCCCCTCTGTAATGAGGGTAGAACATTCCCTCTATGCAGCACCAGAGCTGCTGACCACGCGATCTGAAGGCAGAGGTTTGTGAAGCCCTCAGTGCAAACCCCTCTCAGCTGTGTGTCCCATTTCAGAGGCTGCTCTGGCAGTCACACACACCACGTCAGAGCTTTGCACATTCAGGCAGTTCCCCAAACACCCTGGTCTGTGGAAGGCGTTTATGCTCCGTTTTATGTTTTCCCACCGTGTGTCACTCCTACACTCCTGCTGCTGAAAACACATTTCACTGAGGTGACTGCTCCTCTCAGAGCCATATAGATAAATTTTATTGTATTTTTAATACTTGGAATAAAATTGTAAAAACTGTTTTACACACCGCTGTGCTGGCTTTGGCTGGGGCTTAAACCACAACGGTTGCTTATCTCAATATCAAGATAAATCACAATGGCTCAGTACTGCACTGCAGGACCTGCAGGGAAGGTTCTGGCTCCAAATTTGTTTTGCACTGCTAATTATAGACATGTGCAGCTAAAATCAGTACTTCTCATGCTTCAAAAGTAATTTATCCATATGACATAAGAGGGTTTTGTCTCTGAGCATTTCTGCCCACCATAAATTTCAGGGCCGTTATGAAAACCTGGTTGCCATTTCAGGCTCACCTGGGGCACCAGGCCAGTGGGGTTAAGCCCCTGTGCAGATCTGGGATGTGGCAGCTGTGGGAACTCTTACAAGAAACCTGAATCCTCCCAGCCAGGAGAAACCAGAGGAGCAGAGCTGTGAGACAAGAGCTTTGTAAGGCTCCTCCAGCTGAGCAGAGCTGATGGCATTTGCTGTATTTGTTTAGTTTCATTTATACCCTCAAATGTATCCAGACACATTCAGCCTCTCCAGCCAGCAAGCACTCACATAAACATCTGAACTGGGGAAAAAATAATGGAGTGCTGGTAGAAAGTGAGCCAAATGTGTTTGTCAGAGGCACTTGGATTTGCAAAACTCAGCCCTCTACAGCCAATTCAGTCTTTGGAAATCAGTGGGAGTTTACCCATGTCATCACTGGATCAGAATTTGGCCCCTCATCCCTGCTTACCATGACCTAGAAATTAAATCCAGCTCAAACACAACCAGCCAGGTATTTTCTACACAGTCGTAAGGGAAACCTTGCCAGCAGGAGCAGAGGAAGCCCTGTAGCATTCCTACCTCAGTTTTATACTTGAACCAGTGTTACCAGGAGGAAAGGAAAAGCCAGCAAGAGACCATCCAGAGAAGATTGCCAGGTAGAGCAGAAGCTCAGCACAGGGAAAGCGTCAGATGTTTCAACAACAAAGAGAACTCAAGCTCCATGTTTGTACACAACTCTCCAAAGCATCTGCATTTAAAAGATTTGAGCTACGTGGCCTCTCTGCCAGATGTTTCTTATTCCTTTAACATCAGAAATGGACAGAGGGAGCAGAGTGCACCTCCTGGGTCAGAGCAGCCCATGTGGAACCTGCCTGCCTTGGAGGCAGCCTGAGCTCGGAGCCTGGCACAGCCTGTCAGCCACGGATCTCCATTTCCAGGGCTCCATTCACTTCCCCTGAGAGGCATTTTCCCCTGCTTGGAAAGCAGCACCAGAAGCCCAGCGATGTTCCTGGTAAGACACTGGTGGGATGTGCAGACATCCAGCCAAATGAGCACGCACAGACACGGGAAAGCAGCCAAAGGTGTGGGCAAAAGGGACCCCCGTTCCCTCAGGGCTGTCTGAGTCAGCAGGTGAACCCCCCCAGGACTGGGGTCCACAGCAGCTCCCCACCCTGCCCCTGATCCCTCACTGCTCCTGCCCTGGGACCCACAGTACAGGAATTGCAGCTCCCACTGGGAACCTCACAGATCCTTGGTACTGCTCTGGGACTGACACAAGAACTAAACTGGAATAAAATGTTATTTCACTTATACACCATGCCATCACATGATCAGTGGTGCACAGAAGCTGCCAGTTTTGTCCAACACACATGATTTTAATCTCAGGACTGTAACATCCTTCTGGTGAAATCACTTTGGACCTCACATCATCAGCAAAACCAGAACAAAGCCAAAGGCTTTCTGCTAAACACGCATGAGATAAAACAAACCAGAGGCCAAGACATGTGAATTTACAGCTAAGTATGCCTGGACAGCGACACTCTGGTCTTGGCTAATTTCAACATCAGAAAATGCATTTCCAGGAAGGACTCAGAAATGAGCTGAGCCTTTTAGAAAAGGAAAGAAGCCAAGTTGTCTTTTTTCATTCTTACAGTCAAAAAGAAATTCTGGAAGTCCTTTTCTAGAAAAGGAAAGACTACTTCAGTTCAAGTGCTGGAAAACCAATCATTTTGCCCACGTACAGCTTTGGATTCCTCCACCTATCAACACTGACTGGGAAACCTCCCTTCCTCAGCTGCTCTGAGGGACACAGGCTCTGCCTGAAGAAGAGAAAGGGTCAGTGTTGCTCTGCAGCTGCTGCAGGGGTCCATCACTGCACTGAGCTGCTGCACGGCCGCAGCTCCGCACGCTGACCTGAGCATGAGCGCAGAGAAAAGAGGAGCAGTGGGGTGAAGCTGCTGTAGAACCACCCACTCAGTCCTTCCAACAGGTAACCAGTGCCTGATTCTGTGCCATGAAACAAAGCAAAAAATGTGCATAATGTCTGCAAATTCAGATGAAAATCTTCTGTGATTAAGTACATTTACTGCAAATAAATCCAGTGTTTAGAGTTGTTTTCCAAGTGCTTTGCACATAAACAAGGCTTTATTAACATGCTGGCAGAGGTTTAAAAACTGTTTAATTGTACAAGTCCCTGCTGTCTCAGAGCTGGCAGGGACAATTCAGCAGGACAAACCAGCTGGAATTTAGTCTAGACCAGCTTCTGGCCACAGGGTTCCAGCTCACAGCTACAGCACCAGCCCAGGTTACAGTGCCTCACAGAGCTGAGCTGTCTTGTGAAACCATTTGTGCACATATATTGACAAGTACCTTCAGCCCTGAGAAAGCACTGAGGAAAAAAGTAATTTTCTCCTCATATCAAAAAATTCCAGAAAACAGGAAATTGAGGCAAATGTTGTAGAAATAAGAGCAACATTACTGGGGTTTGTGAACACAGTTGCTGAATGTGTGGCTCAAGAACTGCTGAAAGACTTAAGGGCACATTCCTTTCAGCTTGATTCAACAATTTTCTTTATGCAAAAATTGCAGCATTAAGCTGACTGTTGTGGAAAAACTACCAGCTTTTAGAAGAGACTTGCCAGCTTTAAACAGAAAGCTCTCAGCCTGCATTCGCAACTTGGCGTAGTTTTACCCAAGACCAGCCTTAAAGTCTTTACTGATCTGATTATTTCCTGTTGCTTGTTTCAACCATTCAAAACCAGAGTCATTGCCATGTCCTGATCAAAGTAAAGGAATTTTGTGCAGCAGTGATGTACTGTACCTACAGCCTCTCTAAAATCAGTGATTTTTCCTAGTGCAACAACAGAAGTTGGTCATGCTTTTGGGTTTGACCTGTATTCAATTAGAGACTCAGTAAGACAGTCAAAGTTTGAGATTCCTAATGCAGCACATTTAATTTCCGGATGCAAGCCAAGGAATAAACAGAAAAGAACATTTATTTTAGTGGCTGTCGAGTTGCTTCCAAGTGCTCTCTATCCCACATCCCTCACAGGATAAATAAAACCAGATTATGCTGGGCTGAATGCAGGGGATCCCAAATCCCAGAGCCTGACTCCTGACCAGAGGATCCCTGCTTGCCCAGGTGTCCCAGGGGACCCTGCAGCATCTCCTGCCCCTGGGACTGCCAGGCAGGGGCTGCAGGTGAGGAGCACAGTGCTCCCCCAGCTTGGCACCAGGGTCTGGCCCAGCACACTGCCCCTTCCCCGTGCTCCTCAAGATGATGGAATTTGCATTAAGGGTTATGCCAACAGCAACAGGGAGACAAGAAACGAGTAAGATGTAGGGAAAATAAATGGAGGTTTATTGTATTTTGATATGTACGAAAGCATCAGATTTCTTGACTTTCAGCGCAGCAGCTGGATGTTCCATAGGAGGCTTTTATGGAAGAAAATGGTGTTCTGGAATAGTTTGCAGCATTCATCCTTGGAGAGTTTATTATGTTCAGTAATGGAAAGGACATTCGATCCAGCCGACAGTTCCGACACAAACCAATGCACAGCGGAGTCTGAAACACTCATTCCAAAACCAATGAACACGAGAGCAGTCCCTCAGGGAGCCAGTAAGGCAATGCTCTGCCCCTCACCAGCCCCTTCTTGCTTTACAATACCCCTAACAGAAAGCTTTTGTTTCACGCTGCTGCTGAAGGGTGCCCAGCCTCATCTGTCCAGCTCAGGGTCAGCAGGATGTGCTGGAAGGGCTGGTCAAATGATGGCATTTCCCCCCCTTTCCCCCTCATCCCAATGAGCCCACATACAGAGCCAGATGCCAGAGCAGGGCTAAAGCTGACTGCCCAGTGTCAGGGCAAGGCCCTGTTCCACCCCCGGCTTAGTGCAGTGGCAACCCCCAAAAGGCATTCCCCAGGTAAATAAATGCAGTTACAGGTATCAGCCTATAAACTGCTTTGGTGGGCCACATTGGACTCTGGTTTCCTGGGGCTGGAGGGGAATTCACTTCACTGATACAGAGGAGTTTGTAGGAACCTCTGGGCACAGGGGACCCGGATCTGTGCCATTACCAACACCTCCATTGCCTAGAGCTACCACACCAAAGCTCAGAATGTTCTAGAAATACTTCTAGTCATAAAACTAATTCAGAATTGCCCCTTTCCTTGTAATGAGTCAGTAGCATGACCCAAGGGGCACAGGCCTTTAGCCAGCACCTTTACTGGGTTTATTGGGAATGCCACAGGTGGGCATTCCAGTTCAGCAGTGGTGCTCCTGTTCATCCCTCCTCCTGTTACTTGGGTCATTCCTGCTTGAGACATGAGGCTTTCAGATTGTGTCACTGTGTTACAGTGAACTTCTTTATATGCTTCACCAGACTTCAGACATTTTTAGCATTACACTTAAAAACACCAATTTTTTTAAACGCTGAGTTCACATTATTTTGTGTAACCGTTCAGATATTTCTCCACACAAGTACGAGGTTAAACACAAGCTGACAACCAGTTTGCAGGACACAGAGAAAGAAGCTGCACAATATTATTCAATGCTGGAGCATAATTAACCAACACAGATTTCAGAAACCTCATCTGGAGATGTTTGTGAAATGGTTTTTGGATTAGACCTTGATTTTGCCTGCGATGATCCACTTTAAACCAGAACACAAACAAACTTATTAAGTCTAATAAGTGACACCACAACTTTAGCATGGTTTAAATGTTGAACCACCCCACATGCACAGCTCAAAGCAAAGCAGGTCATGAGCATTTAATTTGCTGTAGGACACAGCAACTACCAGAGCTCTGGAAAGCCAACAGCCACACAGCAGTCCCTGTGAACCATTAAAGAAACCGTAGGACAATACTGTCAAGACAACAGTAGCAGAAGAGACAGTGGGAGATCATTATCCAGCTATAACCTCATTGTCTCAATTAGGAAAACTACAATTTTTTAAAGGATTTTAAATTAGATATTCTCAACGCTTGAAAGTGGTGGTGAATTACTGTGCTGAACATACAAATAGAGAAAAAGGAGAAAATTACAAGTTTGAACCCTCCACTATTCACTTTTTAATCCATATCACACTTCCACGTGCCTTCTCCTCCCAAACAATTCTTCACATGCTATTCCAGACAAAAATTATTCCATCACTTAAAGCCAAAGGTTTTAAAAGGGCCCAGCAAGTGACCATCCCCTCTGCCTTCATCAGCTTCTGAATGCCACTTCTCCACAAACCCAGCATTGCTTCATTTAGCACACACAGCCCCAGAACCCTCACATTTACTATTTGCTGGCATAGCTATAGCAGGAAAGTCTTCTAAAGCAAGTTAAACTTACACAGGAAAGTGTAGTCCAATTTTATGTGACCCACCATGGCAAACTCAGCAAGTAAATTACATTTATCAGGTAAAAAACACTCTTGCTCCCTATGTTGCCAACACGAAGACCCCAGAGCAGCATTCAGGCTTCCTTACCTGCAGAACAGGCATCTTTGCTTCCCTTCTCCTCACAGTTCAGCCCAGAAGAGCTCTCATTTTCTAAAATACTCACATTGGAATTCCTGCATTTATGAGGCTTCTCATATCCTACTGTTACTGGTCTCCAGTGACAAGCCTCAAAACAGGGAAGAAGTCATGACAGAGAACATTTGGCCCTGCCAAGCAGGGTCTGACCCTGTGCCTGCCTTAAATAGTCCCAGGGGTTTTTGTGCCTGGCACCAGGCGCTTGTGCCTCACCCTTCTGACACCTGAAAATAATGCAGCTCTCTGGCTGATCAGAAACTGAGAGCAGCACCAATCAGATGGGCAGGGGAAAGGCTGCAGCTCACACCTGGAAAGCTAAAGGCCTCTGCTTTGAAATTGCTTATTTAATTGTCACTGGGAAATAAAGCATAATTCAGAAACACACTCTCACCTGTAACTTGGGAATAAGCAGCCACACCTCATCTCCCTCACCCAGAGGTATCTGTTGGCTTCTTTGGGTGAGGGTAGGCGGTTGGTTAGTTTCTTTGTTGGGGGTTTCTGTTTGTGTTTTCAACAATTTAAAAGCTGAATTAAAGACCAGCATGCAGGGCCATCTTCTGCAGATGACAAATTCTTATTCCATCACAAGCAAAAATTACGTGCAGCAAAGATCAGCTTTTGGTTTTCTTTCAGCTGGCTGGGAGGTGTTCAGGTTCTTGTTAATGAACTGCAGAACATTTTCCTTTAACCACTGCGTTACACCTATAGGTTATGGGGGCTGTAGATTTGTAAGCTTGCAGCCTTATCCTATGGACGTAGATCCATGATGTATAGCAGCCATCAAGAAACAGGGATGTGCCTGATTAGGCACCCTCACAATATAACTCCAGAGAGCACAACAGAGACCTCCAAAATCTGATTCAGTGCTGCTTTTGCAATTCAAACCATGAAAAAAATGCTCCAGTTAATGTTTGAGATGAGTGTTGAAAACATCCAGCCTGCACCTGCAGAAGTGCTTTAGCAGGAGTGCCTGTGTTCTGGTTCAGCTGCTGCTGGAGTGGATTTGCAGGTGACTCTGCCTGTGAGGTGGTCTGACAGGAGATTAAAGACCTTACTGAGAGCACAGGAACCACCAGTGGAGCATGTCATTGCAGATCAAACGTGGAATTACCCTGGCTGAGGATCTGCTCCAGTAATGAGGAGAGCAGATCTTCCTCAGGCACACCGAGTGTTGAACAGGCTTTTCCTCTAAACCGGAGTGACAGACAACCCCTCCCTTCATGCCCACCTCTAACCACTGCCCATGAGAAAGAGAAAGGTGTCACAGCATTCCAGACAAGAAAATACAGACCTTTCTCAACTCCACAGGTTCTGGTCTGCATGTTGGGCTGAGATGCACCCAGCAGGAGCTCTTGCTGTGGCTGCCCACACTGTGGATGATTTACAGGTCATCTGCGCTGGACGGAGTTCAAAAGCAGCAGCCAGTGGGGGGTCCCTGGCCCTTCACACCTGGTGTGGACATCAACAATAGCCCATCCCACCCAGGAAAAGATGGATTGCCTCCAGCCTGCTGAACCTCTGAGGTTCTTGCCAGTCAGAGGGAGCACAGGGAGGACAGAAGGAATCTGGAGCACGGAGCAGCGTGGCACTGCTGGGGACAGGATGGGACAGGAGCACAGCCATGGCCCAGTCCCCTTTACAACACACATTCCTCTGATGTGCTGCTCGGTTTCCTGGAGTGCAGCATTCACTGCACTGCGTTCAGCACCACACTGCCCACGCACACAGGGCTGACTGTCCCAAAATCAATATTTGCACAAATACGCCGGCAGCTCCAACCACTGACCGCGCTTCCAGAATCGGTCGCTGCTTTGCTGGGAGCTTGTCCAGCTCATTACAATGGAGCTAAAATGTCTGACTGTGGCCTTGAGCCACAGGAGAGTTGTACCTAAGTGTGTTATTTTGAAAATTCCCAACTAGGCCCTCAGAGGGTCATGTCATCCTTTTCAAGGCATCCAGCAACCCACCGAGACATTGAAAGAATTTGGCCAGCAAGAAGCTGTGAAGGAAAAGAACCAACATGAAAACATTTTGCAAAGGGCCTTTAAGGAGAATTGGCACAATGTAAAGAGAAGAGAGAGCATGAGGAGGGATAAACTGAGGCAGAGTGGGAATGCTGTGTTGCAGGAGCAGAGGCACCTGCAGCGCTGGCCTGGGAAACATCCTGGACTGTATCACAAGGGAACAGTGGGATGAGGGAGGGACCAGGCAGCGTCTGCAATGGAAGAACAAATTAAAAAGCAAACATCATCAAACAAAACCCAGATACATAATTCAGGTACCTAATTAAGATCAGAATTGCATAAAAAACCCCTTTTGCTGACGCTGATGCATGGAACACATCAGGGTGGTGTTCTCCTAAGTTGCGTTCTGCCTCCTTAAAATAATTTCTATTGACTCCTGTAAATAAAAAGATCATCCACTATTTCTGTCAAGATCCCAGGTCTGTGGATCAGCCCCACCACAATTTTCTTGAAGGAAGCTGAAGATTACCTGAAGATCCAAAGTCTCACACAACAACACCTGATGGGCATGAACTGCATCCAGATTCCCTGTGCTGGGCTCTTCTGCTGTCCCAGGGGACCAGCATCATCATTAATACCAAACTAATGAACAGGGCTGCCCACTAGAGATGCAGAGTCCCTGCCTGGAAAGTGAGGCTATCTCCATCTCTTAAGGAAAAAAGAATCATTCTTCCCATACATCATTTGCTTTCTAAGACTCCATTCCCTGAAGCTCGAGTCATTTTCCACTGACTCTTTCATGCTGAGGAAGGAGAAAAAGAAAAAACTCATTTAAAAAGTAAACAGAGAAACAGCAAAGCAAGGCAGGGTCCCCCATGAAGGCTCTGACAGGGCTGGGTGAGTGTGTGTGCCTGGGAAGTCTGCATGTGCCTGACTCCGGGCCTGGTGCTGCCAGGGCGGTGAGCGAGGCTGGGGTATGGGGCACTCAGGGGCCGAATGGGGTTTGCTGGATGAAGGTCTCAGTGCCGAGGCTGAGAACACAGTGAGGGTTACACTGACAGCCTGGCCCCAGGCTCGGGAGAGCCGGGCTGTTCCCTCCTGCCACCTCAGGTGCTCACGCCCTCCTGAGCAGGGCTCCTAGCGACCTGCCCACCGGCACCTGAGCACGCAAACCGCACGGACGAGCTGTGGAGCAGCGGCACTGCCTTCCCTCCGGCTTGGACAAAGCCAGGTTATACCACAGAAAGGTATGTTAGGAACTGATCTGTTGAAAAATGAGCTGAAATTGTGCTCCAGTTTTGATACGTACAATTTGCTATGCAGATCCTGTTCACAAACGCTTCCTTCACTCAGCTTTCCTCTTCCCAGCACTCCTGAGCTCACACTCAGTCACACTTTCTTGCCAAAATATAGTTCCACTTAACAAAAAGCTCCCTTCATTCTCCCTAGTAATGAATTCCAGCTAAACCAATGTCCTAATGTCAGACATGGGCCAGAATTGCCAGCAAAGCAGCGAGCTCAGCACGGGTTTGTACAACCATTGTGTTCTCCGTAAGGCTGCCCCGGGAAATCCCAACCACATTACAATAAAATATTCCACATGTTCCTCAGCCACCTTCCGGAGGGAGAACTTTGTATCTCTTGTAATTTAATGCTCTGCCTCTCAGAAGTGAGAGCTGCAGCTAAATGACAACAGACGGCATATCCTGAGATGAAAACTGTGTTCTTAAGACACTGACAAGGTCCATGTACATTTAAAATACTTGGTTTTATTTTAATGCAAATTTTCAGATGTGTGTTTTTGGAAAACGTTCTCAGAAGTTACTTCAGTTCCTTGTCTAGTTTGTCTACAAATTATGAAGACTGATACAAATAATTTTTAAAATATCTTTTACCTCATGTTTATTCTTGCAAAAGCACAGCACTGGAATGTGTCACTCCAGAAGCCTTGACCTCAGTCATCCAGAGGAAAAAATTTGATGAATTGAAATAAAGCAATCGATGCTTTGCTTTTCAGAACAGTAATTAAGATGAAGAAAATGCACCTAACAATAGCCTTGTCACCCTCTCTGTCACTCAGGGGAACAGAATTCAGCGTGAGCTGTCAAGATTTTCCCTGTTCTCAGGGTAGCACCTAGAAATGCCACCTCAGGATTTAGTGCAGGGCTCGGTTGAGGTGTTGTTCTTTTTTCTGAGACCCAAAGTGCCAGTCACACGAGTGGGTCAGTGTTTCTTGGCACCAGCTCCCATGCTGAATCAACGTGAGACCATCCATGTTTCACTGAGCAACCCCTGAGATGATAACAAACGCCAGCCAGCGAATTCCACGGGTAAAGTTCTAACTGCCTTACACAGAACACCCCATCCCTGCCAACCCTCCTGAGCTCCCGCAGCTCACATTTGATTTTGAACTCGTCTGAACAGTTTTAGAACCTTTAAAAATATATTTGAGGCTTTATCTTATCTTTAAAGCTTTGTATTGCCTTTACATCTCCAGTCGAACCTCTCCTAGAAGGAGGTTTGCCCTAGAATGACACGCTTTCAGCAGAAAGGTGCTGTCAGTCGAGTTTGTGGCTGTTACAGACACCCCTGAGCCGAAAAGAAGGACCTGAAGCACTGACAGACTCCGTCTGCAACGAGAGGAAACCTTTCTCTCCAAAACCGACCTGAAGGTGTCATCGGCCGGGTTTTGGAGGGGTCATGCACGAACTCCCCCCGGAGAGCAACCGCTCCTTGTCTGCGAGGGCACCCGAGCCCCCGGCGGGGCGGGGCGGGCCGGGGGCTGCGGGGGGCTGCGGGGAAAGCGGGGCCGCGGAGGGAGCGGCGGTGCCGGTCCGCAGCATCCCCGGGAGAGGCGGGCGCTTCTCCCCTCCCCGCCTCGCAGCGAGCGGTGCCGATCGGGCTGCGCGGGGAGCCCGGGCGAGCCGGCAGCGTCCCCCGGGAGGAGCAGCCGGTGCCGGGTTTGTCCCTGCCCGGCCCGGCCCCGGAGGTGGGGACGCTCAGGTGGGAACGTGCGGCCGGTCCCGGTCCCGGGGAAGCGCCGAGGGTTTGTGCGAGGGATGCGAAATGAGTTAATTTTGCTTGGAATGGTTCCTGGCGGGGAAGGAGCTGACGTGTGGAGACGCCGCCGGGGGATGAGCCGCCGGCGGAGTCGGGAACGCTCCGCACAACCGGGCCAGGTCCGCGGCTGGGATACACGGCGGGCACCGGCTGCAGCTCCCTCGGCTGCTCCCTGCGGAATTCCAGCTTTTCCTGTGAGCGGCAGCTCCCGGCACATCACGCCGGACAGGGGCACAGTGGGGCAGCTGTCAAATGACAATGCTTTAGGTCATGACACAGATCTGTCGCTGAGGGGAAACCCGAGAGTTTGGGGGCTGGTTCGTGGGTGGGTTTTTCTTTCAAGTTAAAAATTCTTCTTTGCTTATGGCTTAAACCCGAGCGGCTCAGCTCGACTGTCGCTGTAAGTGCCTGTGTGCTCTGTTTCCCCTGCAGGAACCCGTCTGCCCGCCGCTGTCGGGGATGGCAGCGTAGGATCCCCGCAGGATGGGGGCCCCGCGCAGGGAAAGGCCCCGCTGGCTGGGGACCCTCCTGGCCGCCTGCCTGGCCACCCTCCCGGGCATCAGCGCCTGTCCCCGGCCCTGCGCCTGCCACGGCTCCGCCGAGCTCCACTGCACCTTCCGCTACTTCACCGCCGTCCCCCCGCGCATCCCCCCGGACGCGCAGCGCATCAACCTGGGGTACGTGGAACTGCGGGATTTGAATACTCAGACCACTTGCCTTTCAACACTTTGCACAGCAATAATTAACTTTCCAGATTTAGGGCTAAAAATTAACCAAAGTCTATGGAGCTTAAAGTTCTTTAGTGCTCACCAGTGGCTGCAGTCACAGCCAGCAAAGCCTGAGACCACCCACACTAAGGAGGAATTTTGGGGATCTAGCACAGGGCACATGAAAACTTCAGAAAGTTTTGAACTTAACTTTCCTTTATATTACCTGAACATTTTGTGTCTGTAGCATGGAACCCACATAGAACCTGGAAGAAGTCTGAAATAGACTTCTCTCCGGGAAAGGATAGTTCAGAGCTCAGAAAGAGGACTGGAAAAGGAGCATGTGTATTAACATCTGCAGAGACTTTGCTGTGATGTAACACCAAGGTCGCAGGTTAGATCCCCATATGAGCCATTCACTTAAGGGTTGGACTCGATCCTTCTGTGTCCCTTCCAGCTCAGCCTATTCTGTGATTTTGTCACTTAGAATGTCCCACAGCATTAGGGTCTGTGCTTTCATCTGCTGAGTTCAAGGGAAATTTCACTTGTCTGGCCTTGTCAGCCTCCGTGGTGGTTCTGTTCTCTGTGTGGTTAAAGGAGCAGGGAACAGATCATACCCAGGCTTGTCTGGCCCCTTCATGCAGTTTCTAGCAAGTGTCCTCTCTCTTAAGTCAAATGATGAGACCCATCAGCAATATTTGCCTGATCTGTGTATCCCTTTTGATACACGTAACCTTTGAAACGTGTCTGCAGAAAATATACAGGGAATATTTCATTGAAGTGGTAGCAAAATGAACACAGACAGATGTGTTTTATGCTTGCTGTCACTTGCCCCATCCACTGGGAATTCACCATCCGAATTCTGTCCTGGAAAAGTGATCATCTTTGGTGCTAACATGAAGGAATGACCTAGTTTTGTCTTGGCAAGGGGAAGTGCTGCTTACCTTCATCCATTCCCAAAAAGTGCTTCTTTTGTTTTGGGTTGGTTGGATTTAAGTGTGTGAGTTGGGGCTGACTAAACCCATCCCGTACAGCTACAACAGCCTGCGAAAGCTGAGCCCCACGGACTTTGCTGGCCTGGAGAAACTGGAGTTACTGATGCTGCACAGCAATGAGATCAACATGATCCCTGAGAAGGTGTTCAGTGATTTACGTTCACTGCAGGTAAGAGCTAAATGACCCAGTGCTACTTTTTGTTATGACTTAACTTTCAGTGATTCTGGTAAACAGCCACAGAGCAGCCTTCTGCAGCATTTCAGGTTCCTGTTTCTTACCGTACTCACGCAAAAGTCAAGGGCCTTCAAAATCCAGAGTCCTAATGGGAAATGTCTTTCCTTCCCAGGTGGGCACTCAGGTACAGGGTGAAGAGCATGACAAACACATTGGTAGATATCTCTCAGCTTATTTTAGCAGGCAGCTGCAGTCAAAACTCTCTTTCATACAGGGGAGAACCTGAGTTCTCTTCCACTACAGTGTCTGAAAAAGGAAACTTGTCATTGTTAATTTGTTAGTCAGTTTGGGGGTTTTTGAGGATTGTTTTCCATTGAGCTTTCCCTTCAGTACAATCCTGTCCTTTTCTAGCCTTCGTGAAAAAAAGGCCACCACTGTGCAGAAACTTAACACACTGCATATAAACACTTCAGTTCTTTAAAGAAACTCCAGTTCCCTGGCATTGCTGGTCTGGTGAAGAACTTTCACTGCACACAGCAACCTTCAGCAGCATTTATTAGGGATCCTATAACTTTAACATGGTTTAATATTATGCATTTGTTACTTTTTCACAAACAGGTCTTAAAAATGAGTTACAACAAGGTCAGAGTGCTTCAGCAGGATGTATTTTATGGCCTGAACAGCTTGGTACGGCTGCATATGGACCACAATCAAATCGAATTTGTGAATCCCAATGTTTTCTATGGACTCACTTCCTTGAGGTTGGTCCACCTGGATGGAAATTTACTTCAGCAGCTGCATCCAGACACTTTTGTCACCTTGTGCTATAGTCAAATATTCAAAATATCCTTCCTGAAGCACATCTCTCTCTCTGACAATGTGCTGACTTCACTTCCACAAGAAATGTTTTCCTACATGTCAGAGCTCGAGAGCATTTACCTCCATGGAAACCCCTGGTCCTGTGATTGCAGCCTGCAGGGGTTTGCTGAGTGGGCACAGGAGAGGCCAGGTGAGCTGAAGGCTTTGTTTATGCTCTTTAATCCTGTTGTAGCATCTCATTCTTCCCGATACAGGTAATTGCCCTTTATTCATCTATTTATTCTCCCAGAAAAGTCTGGAAGATAGGATTTTTGTAGGTGTGTATAATCAGGGTAAAGAGATTAATACCACTCAGTTTCGCAGATTAAATGAATTTAGTGGCTTTAACGCATTCCCAAGTGTAGCTTTCCTTAACGGAGAATTTGGCCAGTCCAAAGCTTCTGTGCACCAGGAGAATCCACAGGGAACAAGCTAAGTTTCATGGAATTGGCAAGAGCAAGGGCCACATTGCACTTGATTCTTTAAAAAGAAAATAAGGAACTCAAGGGACCAGAGTACTTTCTCTGCTGCTGCCGTTCACATGTCACTTCAAGCTTTGGTTTTATTTTATTCAAAAGAACCACTTGTTAGAAGCTATATGTCATTTTTAATACTAAAACTTGTAGCACAGAAGCTTACTGAACTTTTCTTCCCTTCAGATGTTATAAAGTGCAGAAAAGAGAGAAGTTCTGGTGTCCATCAATGTCCAGTCTGCGCTAGTCCCAAAAATCATCATGGGAAAAGTTTAGTGGACCTTCCTTCTGCATCTTTCACCTGCACTAAGCCAGTCATCCATGACTCCCTGAAATCCAGAAACCTCACGGTGCCAGACGATGGGGATTTCAGTTTCGTGTCTCCCAAGGATCTAATAGCTCCGATAGGATCTGTGGTTTTGAATATGAGTGACCAAGCAGGAAATCGAGGCAACTTGGTTTGCAATGTCCAGAAACCTAAAGAAATGTCTCCCATCTCATTTGACAAAAATGGCAACAGCACAGTCCTCAAAACCTCGTTCTCAGCATTCCTGGTGTGTGGCATCGATTATGGACACATCCAGCAGCTGTGGAGCATCCTGGCATTGTACAGCAATTCTCCCTTGAAACTGGAGCAAACTGGGCAGACAACTGACCTGCCTCTTATTAGCTACAAATATAAGCAGATCTACAGTGAGAAAGATGAACTTTTCACCAGTATTGAGGCTGACCTGCGAGCTGAGCCAGCCTGGCTGATGCAGAGCAAAGTGTTCCTGCAGCTGGACAGGACAGCCACCACACTCAGCACGCTGCACATCCGCTACTCCACCGACGCCCAGATCAGTTTGCCCAGCGATGACAAAAGCCAGGTGAGAAATAACTGGGCCATCATTTCCAGGGACAACAGCACCCAAACAGAGCACACTGTGCTAGTCGGGGGCACCGTGGAACTGGGGTGCCAGGCAGCTGGGGAGCCAGCTCCTGCCATGGAGTGGATATTGGCCGATGGCAGCAAAGTGCGAGCCCCCCATATCAGCGAGGATGGGAGAATCGTAGTCCTCAAAAGCGGGACGCTGACGCTGCGGACGGCTGACGTGTTTGACACGGGGCTCTATCACTGCATCAGCACCAACCGCAACGACGCCGACGCGCTCACGTTCCGGATTACGGTGGTGGATCCCCACGTGGAGCACAACGGAGCGAATGGAGCCCAGCTGCCGACGGCTCTCGGCAGCACGCTCCACCTTCCCTGCACGTCCACGGCCGCTCCGGACGCTGCCGTTACCTGGGTGTCACCTGAGCACGCGATTCTTCGTCAGTCTGTAGGGAACAAACATATTTTTGCCAATGGCACCTTGAGAATACAAGGGGTGACGGAGCGAGATGTGGGCTACTTCCGATGTGTTGCAGCCAACCAGTACGGTGTCGATCTTCTGGTTTTCCAAGTGCTAATGAGACAGGATGAAACTGCTCTGAAGAAAAACCATGGAGCTGTGGGAGAGTGGGAAGAGGGCTCTGGCAATGAACTGCTGCGCTCTGCTGCAGCACAGAGACGTCCCTCAGCCACTCCAGCCACCCTGACAGCTCATGGGCAATCTGCTGCATCAGCAGCCAGCAGCCAGGGCGCACAGAGCGCACGTCAGAGGAACAGCCACGGGAAAATGCCTCACTGGCCCTACGGAGACAGAACAGGCAGGCGGTTCAGGGGACACAGGAGACAGTTTGTTCCCTCAGGCAGGAGAGTTGATCCACAGCGCTGGGCAGCCTTGTTGGAGAAAACAAAGAGGAATTTGACAGTGACAGACAAACGAGAAGTTGCAACAGAACCACCCATTCAAGTCCATAAGCTCTCAGAGGAACCTGAGGATGAGGAGGAGGCATCTGGTGATCTCATATCTCCAGAAGAAGAATTCATGATACCAGCAACAGAGAGACCCCCAGTATCTGCTCTGGGCAGAGCAACAGAACTCGCAATCGCTGCAGGGCCCGAGCAGACCGTGAACCCCACTGCTGCCAGGAACACCTCCCTCCTGCTCACAGTGTCATTAACTCCCCTGCCCTCACCTCTTCCACACACTGTGGCACCGGGCAGCAAAAGGCCACAAACATATCCAAGCCCTACAGACTCATGGGAAAGATCTGATTTGAGTCAAATACCAGCAAATGGTGTAAAACAATCAAGTGTATCAAGTGGAACATCCACACTCTTCCCTGCTGGGCAAAACTCAATATATTCTGGGGAAGTTAATAACCAGCATCTAAAAGAAGCTACAGGCACCAGCAAGGTTGTGACTCCCCAAAGCACAGCAGACAAGTTACATATTTTTACTGAGTCTATTGATAAGGTTTCCACCAAACCAGATCCCCAGGTCCCTGTGGTGACAGTCAATGCACCAAGCTCTGAATTTGGCCCCATTTATTTTCATAGTACTCAGAAAGGAGGAACCCCTAAGCCACCACTGGCCTCAACTTTCACCACTCGTCAGCAAATTCGGGTGATCCAGGACCTTCCAACTCATCCACCCCAGCTCCAGCAGCACCATGGAAGACGAAGGAAAATTTCTGGTTGGAGACGAATTGTTAGACCAGGACGTATCCCAAGTATGAAAGAGCACCGCTACAATTTTGGGACACCAGGGTCTGCCCAAGGAAGTAAAGCTGTGCCTACAGGTGTTCAACTGAATACGAACTATGTATCAAATGTACCAACCGTAAATAACTTAAGCAGTTCCATCAATCCATTTAGCCCAGAAGCACCCCAGTCCCCCCCCTCCACCATGAATATGCCATTGGAGCGCCCCATGGGTGCCCATCAAAACACAGCATTCCCCAGGGAAGAGGAAAACAAACGTAGTGCAAGGCAAAAAGCTGCTACCACAGGCACATCTGTCACTGCAAAGGACACTGCCACTACTGCAACCAGTGGATTGGGTGCAATGGGTTTGAAGCCAGCAGGTACACTCGTTACTACTCCTCAAACTGACACCAGAGTCACCAAAAGTAAAATATTCAGAGTGGGAGGAAGGAGAGGTCAGAGGAGGAAGAGGCCTCCTAAAGCAGCTGCCCCACAGCGTGTGGCTACAGTTACATCACCAGCTGTGCCTCCAAGCCTCACACCCGCAAAACCTCTACCAGGGAGCCTCAGTGCAGTCTCCATAGCCAAAACATCAGCACTGTGGATCCCTGGCACCCCCGAGGCACCGCAGCACAGGCCCATGGCAGCCACACAGACAGCAACATCACTGCCTGGCAGTCTGACTGCTCAGAGCCCCATCGTGGCACTCCAAACCACACCAGGCACACAGAGGAACACCCAGCTGGCCACATCACCACCCACTAGTGCTGCCCAGACCCCCACCATGGGTCTCCAAACCTCACCATGGCTGGATGAGTCTCCTGGTGCCACGAGTGCCCGACGTGCTGCAGTCAGGGCCACATCAGGGCCAGTACCTGCTCAGCACATCAGAGCTACTGCCATGGCAGGAGAAAAATCCTACCTGAAAATGGGGGAGAAAAACCAGGCAGCACAGGCCACATTCCCAGCAAGAACCGTGCCAAGCGCTCCCGCTGCAGTCACTGCTCCCAGCACTCGGCACCCCTCCCCTCTGCCAGCCCCGACCGCAGCCGTGCCACCTGCACCGAGCGCCGGAGCCTCCTCGCCTCCGCGGGGGGATGCCGGACGCCAGCCCGAGCCACCTCCCAAAGGCACAGAGCGGGGGCCCACACTGCAGTCACCACAGATCGCATCTCCGAGGGGCAGGGACAAGGACAGCTCTGTCAGTGGCTGGTCTGAAAGAAGAGATCAAGAAACTGCCACCATCCCCAATCTCATCACCTTAGGTTCTGCAAGCAGAAACCATTTTTCAAAGCCCAGAATAGTCGGAGGGAAATTGGCTGCTTTCACTCTGCTGGCGGATTCCGATGCCTTTATTCCTTGTGAAGCTACTGGGAATCCCCTTCCAATAATACAGTGGACAAAGATATCATCAGGTGAGCTTGATAAACCTCTCTAGAATTTACCCTCCATTAGTGCTGTAATTTGGCACCTCTTCTGTGTGCCAAACTCAAGCATTCCTTCATTTCAGAGTGCTATGAAATACCAGTGAAAGGTAAACTTGGAAACAGTGACAGGGACTCACTGGAGCATCTTAGTGCTGATTCTGGAAGAGCTCTTTAGTGAAATGATTTAAAAAAAAAAAAAAATTATGTTTAACTATAATTCCTTGCTTATTGTGGGAAGAATTCAGTATTTATTGTACATTACCTGCTATTCCAGAACAGTGAGACAAGTGAAAAGAAAAATGCAGTAAAAACACTCAAATCCAGTTACAGCTGTGCCAGGTCTGGACTGCAAAGCCCCATCTGCTTTATCCAGACTTTGTCTCTGCTGGAGATTCAGCTTCATTCTTACTTTAAAGCTTTGTCATTCTATATGCAAAATACTCTGGTTTCTCTCCATTTTATCGCTGTTACCTTATTATTTATCTATATATATATGGGGTCACTTGGGCAAAGCAGACCAGGCCAGGGTGTTTGGGACTGAGGAGAAGGAACCAAGAGGCAGGTGCTGACAGGCTGTGCTGCCGCCCTTGTTCGCAGGGCCCGATGCTCCGGGACGCCGCGGTGCCGGCAGGTGGGTGGTGCTGGCCAACGGGACGCTGTCCATCGCCCGGGCGCGGCCGGAGGACGGCGGGCAGTACCTGTGCACGGCGGCCAACGCGCACGGCGCGGCCCGGCTCCTGGTCACCCTGTCCGTGGTGGCCAGCCCGGCCCGCATCGCCGGCGGCCGGCAGCGGCTGCTCACCGCGCACTCCGGGAACACCGTGGCAGTGGCGTGCAGAGCCGAGGGCAGGCCCCCTCCCACCATCTCCTGGCTTCTGGCAAATCAAACCCACCTCGTCCCCTCCTCCACGGGAAACGACAAAGCTCACGTGGAACCGGACGGCACTTTAGTGATCCGGGCAGTCACTGTGTACGACAGGGGCCTCTACACGTGCCTGGCCGAAAACCCTGCGGGCACCGACACGCTGGCTGTGAAGCTGCAGGTCGTCGCGGCCCCTCCCACCATCCTGGAGGAGAAGAGACAAAGCGTGGCAGGAATGATGGGGGAAAGCCTGAAACTCCCTTGCACAGTGCAAGGGAACCCTCAGCCCAGCGTGCACTGGGTCCTCCCTGACGGCACGGTGGTGAAACCTCTGCAGTTGGTACACACGAGGCTGTTCCTGTTCCCCAACGGCACCTTCCACCTGGGCAGCATCGCCCCTTCCGACAGCGGCAACTACGAGTGCATAGCCACGAGCTCCACGGGCTCGGACAGGAGGGTGGTCAGCCTCGTGGTGGAGCGCAGAGAAGTACTTCCAAAAATAGCCATCGCCTCTCAAGAACTGACTCGGCTGAACTTTGGGGAGAGGTTGCTTCTGAACTGTACAGCAACTGGGGAGCCCAAGCCCAGGATAATCTGGAGGTTGCCCTCCAAGGCTGTTGTGGACCAGTGGCACAGGTATGACCCTTTTTTTCCTCCATCTCTTTGGAACTTAAAACACTGCCTCCTCTGGTGCTCACATAAGAGCCTATTACAGCACTAAACCACTGTGAACTAAACCAATTTTTAAGCATTTAGCAGTGGTGAAACATCTGTTCTAATGGCATCTATATCTAATAACAGATCTAATAACAGATCACATCAATTGCCATTAAGTGGGTGAGGTCTCAAAACAGGTACAAGTCATATTTGAATTAAGGTAACTCCTGTCATCATGCACTGGCTGACTGCTGTCAGTTCAGAGAAGTTACTTGTAACAGATTTGTGAAGCAGGGCTCAGGAGGGAGAGGTTTCTTTCGTCTCTGCCAAGTCTACCTTTGGGGGTCTCCCCAGACCCCCTCCCACAGTAACACTTCACCTTTACCTTGGGAGAGACAGACCCAACACAGGGCGCTCCCAGCAGAGTCAGCACTGCTCACATCCACATAACACCAAAACTGGCAATGACATCAGCTGGCGTGGGCACAGTGCCTTTAGAAAGAGCTGCTGTGCTGTGAACATGTTCAGTCCCTTCCAGTGCTCAGTATTCACCTCCAGCACTCGTTTTCATAATTCTTTTCCTCTCTCTCTCCCCACAACAGAATGGGAAGTCGGATCCATGTCTACCCCAATGGATCCCTGGCTATTGAGGCAGTTACAGAAAAGGATGCAGGTGACTATCTGTGTGTCGCAAGAAACAGAATTGGGGATGATCTGATGCTGATGAAAGTCAGCATCACAATGAAACCAGCCAAGATTGACCACAAACAACAGTTCAAGAAACTGGTGCCATATGGGAAGGGTTTCAGAGTGGACTGCAAGGCCTCCGGGTCGCCCACACCGGAAATATCCTGGGGTCTGCCAGACGGGACGGTGGTGAACAACGCGATGCTGGCAGATGACAGTGGGCACAGGTCTCGCAGGTACGTCCTCTTCAACAATGGGACTCTGTACCTCAACAAAGCTGGAGTGACAGAAGGAGGAGATTACACGTGCTATGCCCAGAACACTCTGGGGAGGGACGAGATGAAGATCCACGTCATGGTCATCGTGGCAGCCCCTCAAATAAAGCACAATTACAAGACATACATTACAGTGACAGCTGGAGACACAGCACTGCTGGACTGTGAAGCTGCTGGAGAACCCAGGGCACAGATATTCTGGTTGCTGCCTTCCAGTGAGATGATCTCCTCGTCCACAGACAGGCACTCCCTGCACGCCAACGGCTCTCTCTCCATCAGCCACGCCAGCCTGCTGGATGCTGGGGAGTACATGTGTGTGGCTCGGAATCCTGGCGGGGATGACACCAAACTGTACAAGCTGGACGTGGCTGCTAAACCCCCCATCATAAATGGTTTATACAGGAACAAAACGATTATGAAGGTGACGGCAGTGAGGCACTCGAAGAAACACATCGACTGCCGGGCAGAAGGGACACCTCCTCCTCAGATTATGTGGATCATGCCCGATAACATTTTCCTAACAGCCCCATATTATGGGAGCAGGATTGTGGTGCACAAAAACGGGACACTTGAGATTCGGAACATCAGGCCCTCAGACACAGCGGATTTTATCTGTGTGGCACGTAACGACGGGGGAGAGACTGTGCTGGTGGTGCAGCTGGAAGTCACAGAAATGCTGCGGCGACCAGTGTTCAAAAATCCTTTCAACGAAAAAATAATAGTAAAACCTGGGAAAACTATCACACTGAACTGTTCTGTGGATGGAAACCCTCCCCCAGATATAAGCTGGATGCTGCCCAATGGCACGTGGTTTTCCAGCAGCATCAGGACATCCCAGTTTTTCACAGGAAGCAATGGGACCCTGACCATCAACAATCCTGAGAGACACCAAGCCGGGCGCTACCGCTGTGCTGCCCGGAACAAGGTTGGCTATATTGAAAAGCTCATGGTCCTGGAGGTTGCCCAGAAGCCCAATATCCTCACCCGCCCTGCAGGGCTGGTGAAGGGTGTCAGTGGGGAGCCTTTGTCGCTTCACTGCCTGGCTGAGGGGAGCCCCAAGCCCAGGATGGCGTGGACGCTGCCAGGGGGACGCGTGCTGGACCGGCCGCAGGTCAGCGGGAGGTACCTGCTGCTGGAGAATGGCACCTTGGTCATTGGGGCAGCCTCGGCCCACGACGCCGGGAATTACGTGTGCAGGGCCCACAACGATGCCGGGGACTCCTCCCTCAGCATTCCTGTCTCGGTCACAGCCTACGCCCCGCGGATCGTGGGCAGACCCCCCCCAGCCATCCACACCATGCCAGGGGCAGCAGTCCAGCTCCACTGTGTAGTGCTGGGGATACCAAAACCAGAAATTACCTGGGAATTACCTGACCGCTCCACACTCTCTACAGCTCGCCAGGGCTGGGGATCTGGGGGCGAGCTGCTTCACCCCACGGGCACTCTGCTCCTGCAGAATCCTCGACCCTCCAATTCCGGCACGTACAAGTGCACAGCGAGGAACGCCCTTGGCACTGACACTGCAGTAACGTATATCCACGTCATCTGAAGCCAGAAATGCAGCAGGAATGGTGGTGAACACGGGCTGCAGCTGGACTGAGGTCATCCTTGCAATGACTTTAATCAAAGGCAGCCACAAGCATGTGCGTGCCTGAACACGTCCACAGCATTCAGGCTGCAGTGACTGGGCAAAAGGAGGGAGGAAGGGGAACATTAGCTCTAGCATTATTTGCTAGCATTGGGTCTCTCCATGTTCAGGGGATTTAAATGAAAGCAAAATTAAGGCACTTTTGCTCTGCAAAGTAATAGCAAATATTGACTGTCAAACATGGTAATTTTCTGGAAATGTGCCCAGAGAGCTCTTGTATGGACAGAGTTTTTCATCAGTTCCATACTGCCCACCTTGTATGACTGTCACAAGCATGGATCAGAGAGGGCAAGGACACCTGGGAGCTGACGAGCAGGTTTACTGGGATGCAGATTACCTTCTTACTGTGTTTTAATATTTAGTATGTTTTTAAAATAAATACTCAATGATGTAACAAGTAGTGAAGTATTTTTAATAGCACAGCAGTGGTTGCCACAGTCTTTTCTGCAGAGCTGTGGGATGACACAGAACAGCTCAGTTTGGAACAAGACAGGAAGCTCTGCTCAGCACTGTTAAGCCAATGCATACAGACTGGGTGTAGAACCAGTCCAGCCTGGCATCACTTTTTTATTGTCACAAAAGCATTTTTTAAAGATTTCTCAATAGAAAAAAATCACATCAATTTGAATCTCAATTTAGAATTGTGATTCCTCAGTTGAGCAGCCAGGTAGGTTTAAGAAGCAAATTGAGTTAGTACAAAGCAGGAAAAAAGTATTACCAGAGTATTTTAAATGCTCCAGCATTTAAAGTTCCTCTTGCAAAATGAGGGCATTGAAAAAGATTTGTATAGAGTAACTCCTAAATGACATAAAATAGTAATAAATTCATTCTGCTTTTTCAACTCTCAACACACGCAAAATGATACCTGTTTGCACAGGTTTGAATAACCACGATTTTTTTGTGGTGATTTTGGTTGATAGGTCGCCTGTTTTGCACTCGGCTGATGATGCAGTGCCTCACCCAGCCAAGGCCTCCCCCCAGGACAGGGAATACCTGCCGTGCCTCACTGGCAGCTGGCACAGGAAACAGGAGGCGATGCCATCCAAAGGGCAGCTGGCTCCAGGACAGCTGAAACTGCGGGAAGGACGTGGGGGCTCTTCCATCCTCGTGCATGAAAGCTGGGATGAGATCTGGCACTGATGGCATCGGGTGGGACATGGGGTTCCCCTCCTGTGAGGATCTGCCAGCACTCAGAGGTTCCCTGGTGACCTGGAGGCTCAGCCCCTGTCACCACAGGCACCCTGGGGACCTTCACCTGAGAGCTTCAGAGGGAAGGTAACAGAGAGCAACCACTGCTACTTCCAGTAGGTTTATTAACATTACATTGTGGCTTTTCATGTAAACTTTAAGAAGTTCTAATACAAGCAATAAACCCACTTCAGCACCTTCTTACCACAGTAAGAGCAAGAGGAATTGGTACTTTAAACAAAGAACTCTGTAAAGTGCATATGAAAATCACAGTCAAATAAACATGATTTAAAGCAACGCTTGTTCTGCCAACGAAGAAAGAGGTGAACATTTTAATGGACAAATTAACTTTTATGCTAGAATCAGAAGTGCCTTTTAGTTCAGTAGTTTGGTCCAGTGCAGTTCTTAAAAAAAAAAAAATTAAAATAAAAAAGTGTTTTCCACAAATAAATAAATCCTGCATTCTTTGTCCTCTTTGAAAGTAACAGGACCTAAAAAGAACCAAATTCATAAAATCTGCCATAACATTCTTCAAATAGGTCCACAAAAGTCCAGATACTGAAATCTAGTTAAACAGAAAAATAACCCCAACCCAACCCCCAACCTTGCTACATATTCACATCAACTGCAGCACAAAAAATAATGATGGAAATAAGGAGAGAACTCATGTTCTGCTGTCCAGCAATGACTAGTACATTGAATTTCCAGTGTCCTGTTCCTCAGTGCAAACATCCCCTGCGTCCACTCCCACCGTGGTCAGAAGTGGGGGGGGTGCCCATACTGGCTCACCCCTTGCTGGTTACCTGGTGGAGGAAGAAAAAGAGGTTGACTGTACCAAAATACAGAAGAATACCTGAATTTGGTGCAGCAGTGGCAAGCAGCAGTCAGCAAATCCCTCATCCACCCGAGGTCAGGGGCACTCACTTCCCTGGGGACTTTTCCTGCAGAGGACTGGGGAAGGCGGGTGGGTTCCAGCTGCAGCCCCAGGGCTGCCCTGGGGACCACACGGTGCCCCAGCACTGGGCTTTGGTGCCACACCAAAAGGACTGGGACATCCATCGAGCTGTCAGTAGGTGAATGACCTCCATGTACCTCTAGCAGCAGGCAAACAGGCAGAAAGTCTCCAGAAAGACAATTCCACGTTCAGACACATTTCCACGTGTCCGTGCACACACGCACTTACTGGAGAGCTGCTTCTGGAGCTGCCTGACCAGCGCCGCCGTCTGCTGCTGCTGCTGGGTCTGCTGCAAGCCTGGCCTTGGGAACTGCAGTGGGAGTGGGAAAGGTGAAAGAAATCCCTCAGTGCCTGAGCCACGGCAGGTAACAAATCCCTCCGTGCCCGAACACAGGTGCTCGGCTGTGCTGCCCCGGCGCAGTGGGCAGGAGATGGGGAGGGCAGTGAGGGCAGGCAGGTGCCCTGGACAGCAAGGACACAGGGAACACCCTGAGAACTCTCAGAACATCTGCTCTCTTCCTTCCCTGCAATCTCCCACCAGGGGTGTTCAGCCTGCAGAAGAGAAGGCTTCAGGGAAGCCCCACTGTGGCTGTGGCATTGAGCACAATGGGAGCAGCACCCCAAACTCGGTGCCTACCATCCATCTCTGGTCTCTCAGCTTTACAAGATCTGCCTCTTAAATCCCCAATTTTTTTTTTTTTTCTCATGAGACCCAGTGAAAATGCACATGCTTCTAATGCTTTTAATTAAGTGATTCTTCTGCACAAGGATACAGGATGCAGTTTGGAAACCTGACATGCTGAATAAAACTGGAGTAATCCAGTACCCTAATAACTCCGTGGGCGCTACAGAAACCGCCCGAGCTTCGCTCAGCGAAACCTTGTGCTTACTGAAGGCAGTTTCAGTGTTTTACAAGACTTCAGCATCTTTTCCCTTTCTGAAACCAAATCCTTCACTTAAGATGTGTTGTGTAATCTCCTGGCTACCCGGCTATAGTAACTGCTGAGGTTAGTCAAAGGCACTACCCAGCACACCGGGGTTTTCTGGGGACATAAACCCAACCCACAGCACCTTCTGCTGTGCAGGTGCTGGCACAGGAGTCTTCACCAGGCAGGTGCCCATTGCAGGGACACTCTCCCATCAGTTTGTTCAGGAGATAAGAACTATTAAAAAAACCTCAAAAATGGATGAAAATTATCTAAGATTAATGCTTGTAAACTCAGAAGCTGCAGTTTCAGCATTACTGTATATTCTCTACTTTTCTATAGCAAACTTTTCCTACTTATCTCCACCTACCTTAAGTATGTTTGGAAAAACTGTGGAAATAAAGGAAACAAGCATAATGAGATTGAAAAAGGATTTGGCAGTGACAATTACTGGGTAAAATTATTCCCTAACCTATCAAAGGCTCCAATCGAGCAGAAAGTCGTGTCTCAAAAGCAATTCAGTTTGTTAAGCTGTCTTCATGAAACTCTGGTTTATTACTAACAATTTAATTTAAAAGGATCTTAAAACAATAAACTCCATTCCCCCCCAGCCTGTTAGTAGTACAGCCTAAAAACCAAAGGCCTCAAGTCAGGAACAGTCCCCTGTGATGGGACATAGCAGGGGCTGGGGTCTGGCCGCGGCGGATCTGCCAGGCAGCAGGGGTGCTCCCAACAGCACGAGTACGGTGACCGGGAGCAGTGCCAGCCACCGGCACCTCACCTGGCCAAGGGTCACTTCTTCGTCCCCGGGGGGCAGAGCCCCCCCGTCCCTCCCCTCAGCGCTCCCCAGCACAGCCCGGTCGCCTTTGCTCACCTGCGGCCGCACGGGCGGGAGTCCGAGCGCCGGCGGCTGCTGCTGCTGCTGCTGCTGCTGCTGCTGCTGCTGCTGCTGCTGCTGCTGCTGCTGCTGCTGCTGCTGCTGCCCCGGCTGCTGCTGCTGCTGCCCCGGCTGCTGCCCCGGCTGCTGCTGCTGCTGCCCCGGCTGCTGCCCCGGCTGCTGCTGCTGCTGCCCCGGCTGCTGCCCCGGCTGCTGCTGCTGCTGCTGCTGCCCCGGCTGCTGCCCCGGCTGCTGCTGCTGCTGCTGCTGCTGCTGCTGCTGCTGCTGCTGCTGCTGCTGCTGCCCCGGCTGCTGCTGCTGCTGCCCCGGCTGCTGCTGCTGCTGCCCCGGCTGCTGCCCCGGCTGCTGCCCCGGCTGCCCCGGCTGCTGCCCCGGCTGCTGCCCCGGCTGCTGCTGCTGCTGCACCTGGGAGAAGGCGGCGGTGACACAACAGGGACAGGCCCCGCGCTGCCCCGGGCCGCCGGGAGCCAGGGATGTGGCATTAACACGTACGTCCAGAGCTCCCTTCTGGCGGCCCCAAAGGCGAGCAATGGATGTCCGCACGCAGGTAAGGCAGGCGGGGCTCTGGAGCTTTAGACTCACAGACACGTGCAAGCGAGTGTGCAACACCCTCACGGCTACAGAGGTGCTCGCACACCCCTGTACCGCCACATCCCCGCACCAGCGCGGCCGAGCGCTCACCTGCAAGAGCCGCTGGTGCCGCGGCTGCTGCTGCCCCTGCCTGCCCGGCTCCGGCCGCACCTGCCCCGAGCCCGGCCCCGCGGCCCAGGCAGCGTCCAGTCCCCCTCCAGCCAGGGAACTGGGCTGCAGAGGCTGATGGCTCAGTCTGATGGGGGAAAAATAATGGATTAAACTTCATTTACAGGCAGAGCACCACAGTCTGTGAGAACTCAACTATAGTTGTGACATCTGACTGCCACAGACTTAAAAGATGCTACATTTCACAGGAAGAATGTCTCTCCAAGTATGAATGCTTAAAAAAACATTGCATAATAGAGCTGTGCCATACTATTGCCCAGTGACTGATGCAGGCAATAACACGTTCCTCTGAACAGGAACAGATCCAAGCATTCAGCTCTTGCTTTGCTAGGAAAAGAGGTGGGTTTCTAGAGCTCAAGCAATGCCACTAAAATGTTCTCCAGCTCAAAACATCTCAGCGTTCCAATACCATAACTGAAAATCAGCCATCACAAGTAGATGTTTCACTTTCTAAAACACTGAAAAACTCTGAAATAAAGAATCCTGTTCTAAAATACTGAAAAATGTTAACTACATCATCAATTTAGCTTAGCTGCTTAGCTCAGCACAGACAAGGCAATCCAGGTTGGCCACTTCATTCCTGATGAGAGGCACCCTGAAGGTTTGCACACCAGGCTGTCAATCAAGTAAAGGCCAAACTTTTCGAAGAGGTGCAAGCAAACCCAAAATTTGGAATACTACTAAGATATCTGGGCTTGCAAGAATTTAGACGTTAAGGAATCAGTAACTATTGCAGCACATACATAATGTTCGCAACTCCAGAAATGCTGATTTCATTTAAAAAACACAGAGATTGAGGGAGAATTGCACAGCTTAATACATGACACAACATATTCTGTTTATGACAAAAGAGTTGGACCATTAGTTGGGCTGTTTCAGGCTCTTAAAAAAGAAATCTGATTCCAGGCTGTCATTGGAAACTCCTCCACTCTGCCAGCTCTGTAACACTACCTTTGACGGATTTCTACCAAGTTGGTCTTATGCTTTCTTGACTACAGACTCTGGCAAACGTGGAGTATTGACTGTTTAGTACCACACACATGCTTGTATAATATGGATCCCACATCTATGTTTGTAGGGAAATAGGATCCAACAGCCATCTTTAAATGGATTTTTATGTTCTGCAAACACACAGGACAACTGGATGACAAGGTGTGCCAAAATCAACTCAAAATAAAAATTAAATGAGGGGAAAACAGTGGGATATTGTAGAGAAAGGAATATTAATTGCTAATTAGACCCATTAACCTCATTTTGATTAATGAGCAACCTTATCTAGTGGAAGGTGTTCCTGGTCACGACAGGGGTTGGACCTGGATGGTCTTTAGGGTCCTTTCCAACCCAAACCATTCTGATCCTCTGATTCTATTATTAATACACTTTATTTTAAACCAAGCTTCCCCTCTCTGTCCCCGTGCTCACCGCGGGGCCGGCGCGGGGCCGTAGGACGGCGAGGGCTGCTGGAGGTACCCGGGGTGCTGGCCCTGCCGCAGCCGCTCCATCAGCGCGGGGCCGGGGGCCAGTCCCACGCCAGGGGCCAGCCCCACGCCAGGGGCCAGCCCCACGCCGGGCTGCTGCTGCTGCTGCTGCTGCTGCATGGGCAGCGGGCCGCTGCACAGGGGGTAGCCGGGGGACAGGCTCTGCGGGAAGGAAAACACAGCACTGAGTGCAGCGGGCCCCACGGGAGACAGCCCAGCTGCAGGACAGACAGCGTGTTTGTCGAGGACAGGGAGCCCGCAGGACAAGGAGCTGCAGTGCTGCCCCACACATCCCCCACACCAGGGGGACCCCCTCTGTCTGTGGGGTCAGGCAGCTGATACGCGGTCACGCTCACACACACTCATGGTCACACACGGTCACATGCACAGAATGGAACTCACACTGTGCTGCTTTCCCAAGAGGCACTGAGTAGAAGCAGGGCTCTGAACCACAACACCACCTCTATTTTCTTCCTATCTCCCCAAAATTCCAAGTACCAGAATGATCATGACATAATAAAGACTTACTGCTATCACCATCTCTGGCTAAATATCTGGCTTAATGCTGAAGTAAGCTTGCCATTCCCAGCATCAAGAAAAACTGGGAAGTGGCCACGTTAAAAATGTTCATGAGCTACTGCATGCAGAGACCATAACCACCCCAGGAGGAGGCCTCCTTAGTACCCCAGGCCACATGCAGAGGAGCAGGCATGGGGAAGGAGATCTGTCCATCAGCATTTTCATGCAGGTGCTCCACGGGATGAGGCAGTACCTGTGCCTGCTGTAACCCTGGGTACTGCGGGAGCTGGGACAGGGGCTGAGCCTGGGGAGTGAAGACAGCAGCTTGGTCCATTGGCTGCCCCTGCAAGATACAGCATCATCAGATACAACCCCACACCTGCAGCAAGTCTGGTTCTGGACACAAACCCCACCAAATTGTGTCCTAAAGAGTCATGGAGTGACAACCATTTCCTCCAGGACAGCACCACTGCTCAGTGCTGAACTTCTGCACTGTGTTTAGTCACAGGAGGTGGAAGCACTGACCTTTGGTGTCTGACACGCTGACACTGCAGCCGGGAGGAGGCAGCCCTCCACTGCAGAGAGCTTGCAGAGACCCTTTAAATGGGGCTTTGCAAAAGATTAGAAAAGAAATAGTCTGGCTGTCTTGGGGCCAGTACATTAAACCACCCAGGAAACTCAGAGTGAGGCACAATCTCTGATACAACCACCCAGCTGATGGATTTTACTCAGGATACCTGGTCCCCAGCTTCCCCAGGTGCAGCAGGCGAAATGCTCATGAGTGCTGATGAATTTGAAGGTGACATACAAACACCAGTATGGGTAATGTAAGCAGCTCCAGCTCCAACCAGTGCAGCTGGGAACATGTTCCATGTCAAGATCAGCAGCCAGCCTTGATTGTCCATCCAAATCACCTCAGTATCTGTGCCCAGTTAAGGGCAATCATTTAAAGATTTCAACTATAACTGCTGCAGTGCGTTTTGATGCATGACAAAAGAGAAAAGAATTTCACTGCTAGACTTAATTTCATGACAGATTGTAAAAACCTGGCAAATTAGAATGTGCCAGGATACAATCAATCCATGTGTTTCCTGTGTGACTGGGATGCTGCACAGCTGGCCATTTTTAGAATCATTCCACCAAAAAAACCCAGTGACGGGAGCTGGAAGCAGCAATGATCCTTCCCTGCAGCTGCCCAGTTCCCCACAAAAACAAATACAAATCCAAGCCCTCCAACAAAGCCTTTGCCATTCCAGCCAGGATATCTCAACAGAGATGATAAATTAAGGTTAAAAGTGACTTTGATAACACACTGCAAGCAGCAACATCACAACGTAGGCTACCAGCTGGATAAGGATTGGAGAACCCTCCCTGTGTCCCTGCTGCAAACCCAAGTGTGCCTAATTAACTGCAAACAGGGAGATGGATCCCCCATTCTAACAGGCCCCCAGTAACACCAGCAATGACTGCACATGTAGGAAATACAGAAACCAGGGTCAATGGCAAAGCCTCTTTGAACACACATCTGGCTTTGCCTTACCAAGAAGGGCCTTTAACAGTGTGGCAGTTTCACTGGGACAGGACCAAAGTCCTGCGACCAACTCTAGAACAGCTTCATTAATTATTATCTGGAAAGCTTTCTGGAATGGATATTAGGAATGAAACTTCAAGCATCACTGTTTTTCCCAGAAACAACTGAATTCTATGAAAGTCAACGATTTAGTAGGTAAGTGTTAGCTGTTACTGCTTTTGGAAGTAACAAGATCTGATTATTCCCATAATAATATGTCAGTGTAGAACACTCAGCCATGCTCACACAGTCACAGCCTCGGGCACATCCCGCAGCTGCTCTCATTTTCCACAGCAAGGAACACATGAGAAGAGGAAAAAATTGACCAGTGATGCAGCTATTGGAAATACTTGTAGGTGAAAGTCATTCTCTGTGCACCCGTGTATTTGCAGTGTCCCCCATGCAGCTGCTGCGGTCCCGGGTGAGCGGCCCCAAAGCACAGTGTCACTATCAGAAGCAGAGTGCAGCCTGAGTGGTGAAAGGAATGCATGCTTGGGTGAAAGTAAAGCAAAGGTCATGGTCTCTGAGTGGTTACCATTATGTTGTCAAAGCCATCCTGAAGGGATACAGCAGAACTACAGACATCCTGCGGGAAAAGGACGGGCAAGAATATAGCAACAGCACAAGGAGCACGGACGATTCAGCTTGGGGGTTAGTGGGGCTGTGCAGCACCGTTACAGAGCTCACCTGGACGGGCTCAGAGAATGCTGGAACATGGGAAAAATAAAGGGACTAAGACACCAAATCAAGTTTAAAGGCAGTTGGCCCTGGTTAGCCAATATTTGGGGAATTATTGCAACGTAACTATCAGCTGGCTCCCCACTGTAAGCCAGGCAGGGAACACAGCCCCCACACGATGCAAACCTGCTGTGCTGCTCCTCAGGCTGAGGGGTTGGACAAACCTGCTGGAGAGCCCGTGCCTGTGCCTGCTGCCGCAGGAACTGCTGCTGCTCTTGCTGCAGGAGCTTCATCTGGAGCAGCTGCTGCTGAGGGAGGATCCCGTGGATCGAGGGCGGCTGCACCACCAAGCCCGAGCGCCGCTGCAGCAGGTTGGACAGGGCTTGCTTCATGTTGCTTGGCACAAAGGAGCCTGCTGGGTCCAGCCTGGAACCACCTGAAAACCACCCAAAACAAAAATGCATCTTCTGCCTTCCCTACGAGTGCTAGTGGTACAGAGCACTGCTAACCCATCAGCTCCACATAATGACGATAAATGCATCTCTGCAGAGGCACAGTCCAGATTAAACCTGATTTCTGGCCTGAAAATTTAAATGGGCAAAGTAACTTTGAAGACTGCCGCTTGTAAATGAGAATGGAAAAAGCTCAAAGACTGCTGGCTGCTATATGTTCCATGTCACATAAAGCACCTCGCTACTACTGCTGAACCAAAGTCGCATGTCAGATCAAAAGCATGATATGAACATCTTAATATGTCAAGCCCATTTTATGAGATGGCTGCAGTTTATGCACTCTCTGCAATTTGATAAAAGCCATGTATCCCTCTGTCAGACTTAAAAAGGTAATCTTTATACATTTGTTTTCAAAAGCAGCATTTCCTTAAACTTTTTAGCCACTCTCTGGTATATTCTGAAGACTTTACACAGTTATAATACAGATTAGTTGTATTTGGAGCTTCAGAAATAAATATTTAACATTTATAACTGGAACCAAACTTTTAAACTTCTGCTTGGAGAAGTCACAATAATGTTTCTCAAACCATCACAAAGTGCTGCCCTCTGGAGCCAGTAAATCGCTGTAAAACTGCAATTCACTAACTGGAAGAAAGAAGACAATCCTACAGAAAATTAAGCACATATCAGAAATGCTGAAAAAATGTGAGCCTGTGGATTTATTACATCTAGCAGATGGCAAATCAGCCACCATGACTCTAGGTATGAATGAAAGAGGAAATAATCCAAAGGGCCTTTGTTCCTTTAACTGTCCCTTTCTCCCTTCACTCCTCACTGAACCCCACCAGCTCTCTGACACTGCCATCACAGGAGCTCATTCTGGTTTATCCACCCAAAAAGCTCAACACCTCAACAGAGACAGAGCTACAACTGAGAGCAGAAAAGCCCTTTGAGAACCCACAGCTGACAAAGGAACCAACCAAATGGCGCAGGCGGACACAGCCCACGTCAGAGAGGGAAACAGGACGTGGTCACAAGTCCCCAGGCTGTGCCCTCCCAGCTCACCTACCTGGGGCGAGGGGCTGGCTCTGCAGGAAGAAGCTGGGCTGTGGCGGGGGCCCCCCCAGGCTGTACCCCCACAGTGCCGGGGGGGCTGCGTGAGCCAGCGGGGACGGCAGCGGGGAGCAGGCGGGAGGCACTCTGTACAAGCTGGCCTGTGCATATTCCTAAAATACACAGCAAAAGGAAATGTTAATGACATTCATACCTTACCAACTCGTAAATAATGCCCATTTTCCTACTGAATTATTAAAAGACAGAGACAGGTCCTTGTTGTTGGCAATGATGTAAACTCCACGTGAAGTCTGGCAATCCCCACTGACAGCTCCAGGCACATCCCAGCCTCAAGAGCAGCTACCTTCTCCAGGCCACGGTCAGGTGGAGTACAAGGACAGCTCAAACTGTCAGGATATAAGTAACATGAAGAACTCCACTGAAACATCAAAAAGGCCAGAAAATCATCTTAAAATTACAGCTACTTAAACCACACCACATGGGCAATCCAGCTGGATGCTGTGGGAATACCAGCACATCCACACCAGGGCTGGCCACACTGGTGCCAGGCATGTTTTCAAACTGCTCTAAGTGACTATTCAGCTCAGGAATCCACAGCCCCAACCCCAGTGAAAGGGAAAGTGTCTCAGACACCAGACCAAACTGCACAGCAGGACAGTTTATCTGTATGAAAGAGACTTCCAAACTGGTTTCCATTTGAATGAGACCTGGGTTTAACCCAACATGTTTGGTCTCAACATAATGTGAACAGGAATCATTTCAGAAACTGGCACATGCAGTTTGCTACCTCAAACAAGAGGAAGCACATACCGAACCTGAGTAACAGTCAGCAAGATCCACTCTGGTGTATTTCACACAGTGTGTAAGGTCCTGAGCTCAGCACGTTCCTCCACACTGAGGAATTTCTGCTTGACAGAAATCCACCCTCCCCCTGGCCATCTCCATTCCCTCCCTTCGCTTGGAATTCCCTTCTCCAGGTGCAGAACCATTTCCAAAGGCAGTGCCACACACACCACCAGGAGCTTCGGGGAGGTATTCCAGGTTCTATGCAGGCACCAACCACTTACCTCAGCCCTGGAGCTCGACTTTGACTTCCGCTTCCTGCCCTTTGCCTTCTTCTCGTCATCTGTGGCATGTTTTCCCTGATCTGAGAGCTCTCCCAGCTTTCTTTCTGGTTCCTGAGACACAGGTGAGGTGGGCTCTTCCTCCTCCTCCTCTGGAGGAAGGGGCAAGGGCTCGAGGTAGTAGCTCCGTGGTTTGGGTTTGGGGTGTGTGTGGTACAGCAGCAGATGCTGCTGCTCCTCGTATTTGATCACTTTCCTGTCAACACGAACAGTCCCAAACCATGTCCAGGAGAGAGGGGCAGGATTTTTGTGACCTTCAAGTAAGTCCCAAGGGGACACTTTTTGTTTGGTTGACACCTGAAGACCCTGTTTCAGAATCAAGGGGAAGTCAGGAGTTAAGGAAGCTGAACAATACACTTGCTTTTGTACATCACTGTTTGAGTCAGGAAAAAACAGTAAGGATGTTTCCCCTCCACAAAATGCAGCAAATGCACACCAGCAGGATTTTCACTTGTGTGCAAGGCTGCCACTAGAGAAAAGCAATTCTATTTTTATAGTAGCATTTGCTTATAGACATGCTAAAAGTCTCAAGTGCCATTGATATATCATATATGGCAGAAAAGACAAATATCTATCAAAAACTGCTGATCTGAGAATAAAAGTCTACATCTCTTGCTAAAAGTTTACGCATTCAAATAAGGGGAGGAAGCCTAAGCACTGTATCACCAAAACACACCTACCCCTTCTGCAGAATGAAAAGCTCTGTACCCAAACTCTATCCCTCTCTTTTAAATAAATTCACATTAAAAAATTATCCAGGGATGGGGCATCCACAGTTTCTCTGGGCAACCAGCCCTAGGGCCTCATCACCCTCCTTCCCAATATCCCCTCTATCCCTGCCCTCCCTTGTCCTGTCCCTCCAGGCTCTTGTTCAAAGCCCCTCTCCAGCTCTCCTGGAGAGAAACAAATGCTTTTGATACCGAACACTGTCATTTGCAGCTGTTTTTAAAGGTGTTACTTGCCAAGCTCAGCGTTCCTGGGTGCCAGCAGCACTGCCCACAGACAGCCCACCTGTGCGAGGGAGCACAGTGCTGGGGCTGCAGCTCTCGTGGGGACTGAGAGGGCACGAGCGGCTCTGTCACGGCTCCTACAATCCTGCCCAGGAGCACCTGCACTGCACAGGCTGTGCCTGTCCGCCTGCAGCCCCACACTTCAAACTCATGGCAAAAGTGAGATGAAAGCCAAACGTTTGCTCTTGCCTGTTTCTTATCAATGGAGTCAAAGCCTGCGATTTTGTTGCCCTTGGTGTCGATGAGGGAGCCCATGGGCTCGCAGGCCACGATGTCACACGTGAGCCGGGGCAGCGGCAGCAGCTGCCGGGCCTTGTCGATGCTCTCGGAGCGCTTGTCCCCCAGCTCCTTCTGGGGAGCAAAGACACCCGTCAGCCAGACACAGACACAGACGGGGACAGGACACACCCGACTTTCACTATTAGAAAACATCCACTTTCTGCATGAATCATTTCCTTTGGTTTTTAGTACTTTTACTAAATTTAAGCAAGTGGCTTTGCAAGGTTTTTGGGTTTTTCTCTTTGTTTAGAGAACGTAAGTTTTCTTTTCATCTCTTCTTTAAATGCAACATAGAAAGTACATAATACAAATTTAGTGTCTCAAACATGAATAAAAGTAACTAACTGTCTTGCAGGGTTCCCAATTTTAATCAAATATGAAGAAAATCCTAGGAATCTCTTCCCACACCCACATTCCTGTATTTTTATTTTCTTCTATTTCTCCTTGTTACTACTAGGAATGTTCCAGTCTCTCCTTTTTTCCAAGAGGCCTCCCCAGACACTAGGAATGATAGGATTAGAAGATGAGCACAGAAAGCAATTCAAAGGAAATGCTGAAAATGACATTCATGACACTTACTTTTAATTTCTTCACTAAATTCATGTAAGCCCTTTTGTTCTCCTCAGGCCCTCCTTGGGAGGCATTTGACAGGTCCGAGGCGAGCGTCCCATTGATGAGGACCCCCAGCATATCCAGCACGGTTGTGAACAATTCACTGGGAGTAAAGACAAGTGTTACCCTGGGGAACTATGACTGCCAGGAGATCCAGAGATCTGATTCATGACAGAGGCCCCAAAGGCAGCTCATCAGCACAAACTGTCCACAGAGTCAGTAAGAATTACAGAGTCCAGCTTGGGAAAATGCTCAGCTGAGAAGGAGTGTTAATAAAGGCTCCAGTGCTTTCCCAAATGGAGGTGCCCCCACCCCAGGCCAGCAGAGAACCCCTATGTCCCACTCAAGCAGTAACAGGATAAAAAAGGTAACAACTACATGCATGCAACCTAAGCTTAAAGCTCTAAGGACACGAACCGGCTGTTTGAACAGAGCAGACATACTTGTTGGTGTGCAGATCCACAGTCCCTGAGGTGATGATCTGGAGAAGCAGAAGGGCCCAGTCTGTGGTCCACTGGGTGCTCCTCTGCACCGTGTCAAACATGCCCCCCACCTGCAAAACAGCACAGGGGTAGCAGGGCTCTGCACGCCTGAGCAGCACACAGCCCTTGGCTCCCCTAGCACAGGGATCACTTAGGAATAAAATAGTTATCCAGTCCCCTGGGAGCTGGATACTCAGAGCTGCTCGCTCCTTACCACCTCTTCCCGAGCAGCTGCTGCATCTTTTTGTAACAGCAGGATAACCACAAGTTTTGTTACCAGGTTGAGACGCAGTTGCAGGGCTTCATGCATCATCTGCCTGGCTTTGACATCATCCCGGTACCGTTCTTCTCTCCAGTTACTGAGGATCTGGAGATCAGAGAAAGCATTGGACTAAGGTTGTTTTCTTCCACTAATGTTCTCCCTCTAAGTATTTGTGGCCCTTTAGCTATAAAGAATCATAAAAGACTATTGACCTCTTTATCCTTCTCTTTATTTAAGGCTTAGAACAGACTAAGAAAACCGATGGGAAGAAAAGGCTAACTTGTAAAGAGCTGATGATCTGCTGTCATTTGTGTGACTGCATCTTCCTGTTGCAGGAAAAACCCAACCAGCTTTGTTATGCATTTCTTAGCAATATTGCTTGAAACACACTATTTCACCACTGGTGAGTCAATAAATCTCTTGCACTGGATGCAGCTTCCCAACAGGATCTGGTGGGATCTCCAGATGAGAAATGACAGAAACTCAAGGAAGCTGGACCAGCTGCAAATCAGGGGACAACCCACACAATGAAATGAAAGCCCAAGTGGCAGAAACTACGGGAAAAACCATCAAAGGAATTAGTTTCCCTGGGATGTGGAGCTGTGTCACAGCTGGACCTGAGCTGAGGGGCAATATGGGAAATAACAGCCCCACAGGTACCAATTCCCACTGTCACAGCAGCTCACAGAAACTACACTCAGAGAAAGGAGGCATGACCCCCTGCTCTGGGCACTGGATATGCTCAGTCTGAAGGAGCTGCTGGAGGCTGGAGCAGGAGTGGGTGGGAGCAGTAACTTGTGAGCAGAGGCTGTGAGTAAGCACGAGAGACCCAAAGGAGAGCTGCAGGCAGGGGCCAGTCTGGGGCCAGGAATGTTCCTTTTTACAATATGCAAAACTCTTAATCTGTGCCAGCTGGAGAGGGTGCTGGTTTTTCCTAAAGAAGGACAGTTTTAAACTTATAAAAACTTTCCAGGATCAAGCAAGGGACTGGGAAGACATGCTCTCAGGACTAACACCTTTATTGTTTTTCCTAGAAAGAACTGAAATCAGACTCCAGTTCATTACATCTCTCTGTAATAAATTTAGGAGAAAAGATGTATTCACACTCAAAAGAGGAACAAACACCTCCCCATTTTCCCCTCCTGGGACTGCTCCTTTTGGCACACTGCTGTAATTCTTCTGGGTTTACACCACCATATACACATAGAACTGCTGACACACACCCACCTGACCAAGGGTGCTCATGGTTCTGTGCCTGTCTTACCTGAGTAACTTGATTCTGCAGGGATGTGAGCAGCCCTTCCCTTTGCTCATCCTGACCCTTAAGGCAAGTGAGTACCAGTGACAGGAAAGGCTGCTGGCTCAGCAGGGACATGCTTTAGGAGAAGCAAACACAGCACTTCATTAGTAAAGTTATTTTGGTACTTCCCATCCTCACTCCCTTCCTTGTTTTGTCTACACTTTTTCCCTTAAGTGGCACTGCTGCATCTGTTTCTGGTTTAGTCAATTAGAGCCTTGGCAGAGGCATTAGGGACCATTCTCCCAGGAAGGCAGAGTCCCAGCCAGCCCAGCTGCACAAGTTGTTACTGAAATCCCCCAGCTCAGGGGGGCCCTGAGGGAGCGAGAACTGCCCACACACCTGAAGGCCTGGCCCAGGAGCACAGCACGTTATTTCAAGACTACTTTGACTAACCAGGGATGTCATTTTGGTGGTGATAAGGCAGCTAAAGTTTCTAATCCATGTTAGTGGTCTGAAGTAAGTCCCAAGGAAGTTTCCCCTAAAGGCTCTGATTAGAACAAAAGCTGCCTGACTCACTCTAAAATTCCAGCATGGACTTAATTCAATAGAATGTCTAGCTATACTAGACCCCAACAAAGTACAAAAACATTTCAGTCACTGTGGAAGAATATTTTACTGAAGGAAAATCAATAACCATTAAATAATTAAAATTCTCACACATTTGGAGCTGGAGATGAGCTTAAGCTGAATTCCCAACAGGAAGCAAGTGACATGACAATGGTGGGACCTTAACAGCAAGCAAAATCTCCTACAGCCACACAATGGAAGAGACAAGTGCTCTAACTGTTCCTTTAAATCTATAACATTTCCCATCACCAAGCTGAAAATAGCCCCTGGCAGGTGGGTTACAAAGCTGCCACATTTCTTCCTCTGAAACCAGTGGTATTTTGTCAGACCAAATAACACCGGAACCCTCTCTGGGGCGATAACGTTTTGTGAGGCCAAAATCCAGTCCTCAGTAAGCTCCTCCTTCACAAACACCGTTCAGCTCTGTGTGCAGGGGTTCCCCAACGTCATACCTCTTTTGTTTCTGTCTATCTCTCTCCTTCTTAGAAGACGACCCCAAGTGCTGCCCTTTCTCCAGCTCCTCTCCTGCAGCTTTCAAGACCCTACCTTGAACTGAGGTAGGCAGTTTTGCAATCAGGGGGGCCACCAGCCACACTCCTTGCCGCTCAGAGGAACTAGGAGCAGAAAAAACTTACTTCAGCCAAAGCATCCCTGCAGTTTTGTAACCAGCTTTAACTGTTACAAGACTGAGCTGCCTCAGTAAAGCAATGACACAACGCCTTTGGAGTCACGAGTGAGGACTGAGCAGTCACAATTTCTCATGTGCAGAAAGTTCAAGAATAGCAACTACATTTATTGTTAATAAAAAGTAAATAGAAGGAACCTGCAGGTAACTATTTCTGTACATTCCTGGTTCAAGTGCAAAACAGTTTAGGCAATCTACACACAATTAAGCATCATGTTGGCTAAAAGAATTAAAAATGTGCTACGAAAAATACCTTAGGAATGTCTTTTTACCATTCTGTCTTGTATTACTTGTGTCAGAATTTCCAACAGAGTGTGGACTGAAGAGGCCTATACCAGAGTTAGAAGAGTTATTGTTTAGCTCAGCGGATTGCTGAAACACCTCTATTGTCGCCTTTGCGATATTATCCAACAAGCTGTTCATTTCAGCCACAGACCCAGAACCCTACAGTGAAACACAAGTACACTAGCACATTCACGGCATGTTTGCTCAGGGACTATGTTAAAAGTTAACATACTTTTTTGCATTAAATATTTAAATCAGGAAGTTTGAAAACCAATACTTACAGGGTCCTTCATGCACTGTTTGATCATAAGCTGCAGCTCCAACCACGACTGTCGCAGAGTCCACTGGTCTAAGTTCTAGGGGAGAATTGACAGTGCAAATGTTAATTGTTAATAATATTAACATTAAAGTCAGCCCTTTACAGGTCTGAAGAAAATAAATAAATTTCATACTTTAACTCATCACGTGCAGAAACCTCATGTTACGAGCAGATCATCACAATCTCTGATCTTTTTAATAGTTAACGGCATGCCAAACCATCAGACCACAGAAGAACACACGTGCACTTCCACACCTTTCAGCTGACACTGTTCCTCAGTACTTTTAACCATGCAGCAGGGGAACCTTGCTCAGCAGCACCACCAGGGACACTGAACAAGGGTGACGGGGAGCTGTTCCACCTCTCCCTGGTGCCTTACCTGCAGGATGCGCTTGATGTGCTGTCGCTGAGGGTTGTCACCCTCGGTGCACTCTTTAATGCCATGGGGATAACAGATTAGTTGAAGTAGTTTCTGTGCTTGTTTGTTTGAGAGAACAGGATCCAAAATAAGATCTTTGTCTGTGCACAGCCTCTCAGGTTCTTTCAAACAGTGCTCTCCAACCCACTCCTGTAAGGAGTCACATGACAGATTCACCAGAGAGTTTCGAAGCAATACTAACTTTTTGGTAAGCTGAGATATAGGTAGGAGAAGCTCCTCAGTTCTGAAAGAGTGCAGGGGAGGTTAATAACTAACTAAAGCATTTTTTAACCCAAATAACTTACTACTCCAAATTGCCCAAATCAGGAAACTCAAACAGAACACAAATTCTGACACACTTCAACACTCATTTTGCACCAAAATACATGTTATGCTTTTCAAATGCAATAACACCCTTTCTCCAAAAGAGGACAGAGGAACAGTTTTAGGGTGTTACCTGCTGGCAGATTGTTCTGAGCACATATCTCGCATACTCGCTCAGACTGGCAGTTTCAATGGAAACAGCTTTTCCACAGGATTTCAAAGTGTGAGAGGAACCCCAGATTTCCTCCTCACTGAGCTCATCCAAGAAGCCTCTGACATGGAACTCTTCACTCTTCAAGGAGCCAACATTGTTGCTGCCGATGTCAGCGTCACCTGGAGGGCAGAAGCACAGGGTGAACTCCCAGCCTGGCCCCGGGCACCTTGGGGCACAGCACAGCTGGGGAGTGGAGCTGCACTGAGGCCATCACGTCCAAAAGGGCAGCACTGACTGACTCTGGCCATCACCAAAGTACTGTCCTCCAGCTTCATGTTGCAAAGCATCTTTTTAATGGGTATTTCAGAAGCAGGAAAAGGTTTACACAAATCAAACACAACTAAAGCCACCACCTGCTCAGCTGGAAAAGGTGAGTGAAAGGAATTGCTTTGGCAAATAAGGAATAGTTGAGTTAATCACCCTTCTCAGATGCACTTTTTCCAAGTCCTATCTCTCATTTTGATTTGTTAACATTCTGTTCAAGAGATAAGTTTGACCAGTGGCCCCTCAGCCACTGAGTTGCCCCTCAGTCTTACTATGAGCCCACACCTTTATCCAGGAAGGATGAGAGGAAAGAACCTGGCAGGGAGATAATACAATGAAGAGAGTGGCACATCCCAGAATACTCTGATAAAACTGGAGCTGCTTCCTCAGCACAGAACTGCAAAAGCCACCATTTATCTGATGCTTTTCTTCAGCAAAGCAACTAAAAATTTTGAATTGCTAATGGAGGGCGCCAACAAGGTGAACTTGTGCCAAAGCAAAGGCAGTTACTTGTTTGGAAAACAACACTCACCATTTGTGGAGAGCTGCTCAGAGTGATGCTTTTATAACTTCCACAATGGCAGGCACCCAGGATTTGTGGCAAAACATAGAAAAACGTGGGAAAACTTACCTGAGACCCAATTTCTTATATTTGAGAGGGGACTTTCCTGAGTTTATATGTACTGGGACTCCGGGGTGGAGGTCAGGGTCAACATCCGAAATAGTCACATCTGTTTAAAGCCTCTCCACTGGGGCTGACTCACCAGGGAAAGATCTGCCTCTGACCTGGAGTCTGCACTCCCCACATGCTGCAGGAGCAGGGACAGCAGCCACATTCTTCCCCTGTTCTCAGGGTTTTCCTTCCCAGGAGCATTCCCCCAGAAGTGAACTAGCATGAGCCGTTTCCCACATGAACACTGGCACAAACACATCACACAGGACTCTGCACACCCTTACCAAGCATCAGAATTGCTTTCAGGACTGCAAACACAGCTCCCACTTCAATGCTGTTGTGAGCAGCAGCCAAGAGGTGACGATCACAAGAAGAACGAATTCCAGGAAATAATTTCTCTATGGAAAGAAAAGGAAATCTTGTAAAAATGGGTGTTATTTACCAACTAACATTTCCTTTGTACGAAATCCTCCTCAGTTAGAACAGCTACAGAAGCTCAAGAACTGAAGAAAGAACTGAACCTTCTGAAATTGAAACTGCAGCCCAACAGGTAAGTGATCAAGTCAATTGGGATATGTGGTTATGATGGGTTAATAGCAAAACAAGCTGTGGGCAGTGAAATAGAAAAGGAGCCTGTTGGTTCACTGTGTCCATGTGAACAGTGAACTTAACCACAACGAGACACTGAAGCCTATGGTGGTTTTGATGTCACAGATTTAGGAAATTACTTCCCTTACCTCATCTGCGAGACAAATGAGGCAAAATTAAGTGCTGTAAATGAGTGTTGCACAGTTGCACCTAGCTCTGCAGCCTGCAGAAGCCAGTGAGTGCTCTGTCTAACTTGTAGGAGAAGATGCACAGACTGGAAGTGGGAAGGAGGGCAGGAGGAAGGATGAATCCATCACCTCTTGAGGTGGTTAACTGAGCCAGAGATAAGAAGGGTCTGTAACATGATCACATTGTGTTTGATGTGTGCTACTTCCTAGAGGTCAGTCATGATTTCTCCTATCCATTCAAATCCACTTTTATTTCTAGGGAAAGCACGTCTGTCTGTTCTCAGTCAGTATTCCTCATGGCTCTTGCCTGTTTTGCTTAAATAAGCAACAAAAGCTCATTCATTTATGGTCAAAAACTAAATTACTCTTACTTTTACACGGAAGAATTTGACACCACTTAAGAGCTGACTCTTTTTTTCTTTCTACTTCTTTTTCATCTTGTTTTCAAATTTGCTGAAATACTTTTAAGTTACACACATATATATATATATATATATAAATGTTACAGATATATATATAACACAGCTTATCACCAGAATTGTTTCATTTTAATTGTCAGGTGCTTTTTCCCTGCCATTTTTCTTCCTCGTTTGGTCTGTGGCAAACACACACAGATCAGACCTCTTAAATAGTTACATTTAAAAGAAAAAAGAACTACCTTCAAATATCCTGAGAACTAATTTTCTAATTTCTTCTGTTGGATGCTTTATTATACTCTACTTGAAATCACATTTACTCTCCATTTCCATGTAGGGCTCCCAAACAGCCCCATTAGTGCCTCTGCCACTGCCATTCTCAACTCTGCCAGGTGTTGAGAATGAATGTTTCAGCAAACTCCTGCATCCGAACCATTTCCCAGACAATTAAGAATCATTGGTATCAGCTCCTCAGCAGTGGAACATCTGCAATTTTGAACTTGCACTATCGATATCTTCACCCATGAAATCTGCAGCCATCAAAAACCAATTATAGGTTCACTTTCTGCAATGGAAGGGTCAGGCAGCAGACAACTCACCTGTTTCCTGGGGAAAGAGGCACACCTGGGGTGTCCTGAAGAGGTGCAGGAGCAGCCGGCAGGTCATCCTTGCCCCAGGCTCGGCATCCGGGTCCCCACAGGCTGTGGAAGATGGGACATGGACATAAGGATCTGCCCAGGACCTCCCAAGTCCCAGTGTCAGGCCTGGACATGTTCTTCCTCACAGCCCCATTTTAAATGGAAACACAATGATTTCAGCAACAGGAATTAGCCCTTATGGCCCTGAGTCATTAAAAAACAAGAAGAGAACAGCAAGATTTTTGATAAGCAAGAGCATGGAGCAGCCAGGAGCTGAGAGCAGCAGGGGAGGCTGCACACAGCAGGACGGGCACGCTGCACTGGCAGCACTGGCAGCAGCTCTGCCCCACTGCCCAGAGGCTGCCCCAGCCTGGCAGCGCTCCTCGGGGGCCGCAGGGACCCCCACGCTGCAGGGCACCAGCACCGCCAGGCACAGCCCCTGCCCGCCCCCTCCCTGGAGACTTCTTAGGAAGTCTCAAGTCCTTTGTTTTAGGTTTCTCTCTTGGTGTTTTCTTACCAGCTGCCAGGAGGGAGGGCAGTGCGACGTGCTGGACAACATCCTCCAGGGAGAAGCACTGCCGGGCAATCAGGATGGCAACGAACGTGGCCAGGGAGTCGTGGAACGACAGGTCACTCACCTGGAAGGACAAACACTGCACGGCCTCGCACAGCACTGCACGCACCCCTGCCACAAGTACTGAGGAATTCATTCAGAGAATAAACAGTAAAACATTTACACATAAGCACTTGCTCCTTTTGTACCTTTTAATGCATTTCCCAAACATTTTATGGCAAATACTGACAGCTCTTAACTGAATTTCAACAAATACCAATTTCGAATACCAAAATTCTGGAGTAAAAAACATAAACATTATAAAAGCTTCAGAAAATTTTATCACTCAATAAAACCAGGCAACACCAAGGCTCCTTCCTCAGCTTCAGGACAGGAATGTCCCCACGGACACAGCTTCAAACGGCTCCTAAAGGCAAATGCCATCAAACTGAGGGTAAATACACGGAACGGGGTATCGGATCAGACCAGTCACCATAATCCTGCTGACTGAAACAGGGCTATGGGAACAACACCAGGTGAGTAAGAAAAACCCAAGTGTAGCGCCCCTTTTACAACTGAGGAACCAACACCAAAACATGGTCCTTAAAACAGAGACAGTTATTTACACATCCATCAGCATCTTAGGAAAAGCACTCGGCTTTGCCTGCTCCTGTTGAAGAGTGACGCTGGTACTCTGCATCATCCCATCAGAGAGACAGGAAAAAACTTGCAAAGAGAAAACTCTAAACACTGCTCAAATTTTTCATTAACCCTGAAGATGTAAAAACAAATAAAAATCTATCAGGAATCTCATTAAAAGACTTGAAAGTTCAACTGGACACAAGACTGGATTTGTGCTCCACATTTTGTGTAGAATGGAAGCCCAACTACCTCTCTAAAAAAACCTGGGGTAAGTAGGTGTCACAGGTATTCAGAAGATACTGAACTTACATCCACACTGCAGAGCAGATCATTGAAGCCCCAGACATGGTTTGAAGAGCAGCACAGAGCTTTCACGACCCCCAGCCACTCCGAGCTGAGCACGGTGCAGCTCGCTGTCAGCTCTGCACACAGGTTCCCGATGTCATTGATCCTGGGAAGGAGAGCCACACTCTTACAGAACCCAGAGATTTTGTAAGCAATAAATATTTAGGTCAAAGCAGAGCAGTGCTTGGCAGCAGAGCTCAAGTTTCCTTACTCGAGGTGGGCGTTTATGTCCCCAAGTGCTTAGGCCACTGTTCACACCCCACGGCTACTCCGTGGTCAACAACGAGCACCTGGGAAAACCTCTCCTAGCAGCAGCGTCAGGGACAGAGGTGTGTGAGGCACTTCTCCTCAGCTCAGTGTTACTGTGGCAGGTCACTGCACGACCCTTCCCTCTGCCCAGCCAGCACTGCCATCAGGAGGGAGACAAGCCACAAAATCAACTGGCATTAATGAATTTCACTTCAGAGATCCCATACGGCGTAACATAGGATTTGGGGCATGATTCAGGGTTATGTAACAGCTTAAGAAATGGCAGAGTTGACTCACCCCAGTGCAAGTTATTTTCTCTCTGTTCCAGAGTGAAACTCGTGTGGCTGCATTTAGATGTTCCCTTTTGTGCTCTTACAAAACTGCTTCCTCTCAGCTGCTCTGCCATGCCAAAGATGCTCCCCACGCCAGAGAATCCCAGACTGGCTTGGGTTGGAAGGAACTTTAAAGATCATCCCATTCCACCCTCTGCCACAGGCAGGGATACCTTCCACTATCCCAGGTTGCTCCAAGCCCCATCCAGCCTGGCCTTGGACACTGCCAGGGATCCAGGGGCAGCCACAGCTTCTCTGGGCACCCTGTGCCAGGGCCTGCCCACCCTCACACGGAAGAATGTCTTCCTCATATCCAGTGTAAACCTAGTCTCTGTCAGTTTGAAGCCATTCCCCTGATAAATCTCTTAATACTTTGAAAAAACAGATTTTTCAAAAATCTATGGAGATAAAATCCGTAACTTATAAACTACACATTTAATTAAAAACCACCAATTGTACCAGGAGGCAATGACCTCATGCAGAGCCTTCCCTCATTTCCAGACTTCTAACAAGCAAAGTCTGTCCTGAGCTGTTCAGTCTGAAACAGCACAACTGCTGATACCAAACTGCTCCTGACTGCCTGGCAGCGAGTGCCTGCTGCTGCTTCCTCCCTTCTGCTGAACTACACTGACCCATTTAACAAAGTAGCTCCAAGTACTTTACTCAATACATTTTCAGCAACAGGGAAGAAAATTAAAACAATTGCAAAAAAAAGACACAAACCGAAAAGGTGAAAGGAAATCTCTGCAGAGCAGTAAAGCTGCCCTGGTCCTGCCCCAGCCCCGCCTCACCTGCCCGGGTCCTGGTGGCCCATGCACACGCTCATCAGGGCGTTGCAGACAAAGCTGTAGCGGTTGGCTGCGTTGTCACTCAGGATCCTGCCCAGCATCAAGTAGTTGATGCTGTGAGCTGAGGGGTTCTCAAGGAAATCCAGCATGAACTCCGGGTCCCACAGCAGGTTGGAGTTTGAAGGCTGAATGTTGCTGTAGATCGTCTGCTTCACCTTGGAACAGGCACTACTGAGGAGCAAAAACAGAGCTGCCGACAAATGCACTTTGCAGGAAAGCTGCTGGGATGAGAAAATCCTGGTTGGGTTAGCACTTCATACACATTTTCAAACTCTTTTGGATAAGCAGCATCTACCAGATAATAAGGCTGACGCATCTACTTCACTCAAGTTTTCCTGCAAACAAAGTCTTGAATTTTCAAATCGCTTCTTGGACATTTCTAGGACTGAAATTCTGAGCAGCTGGGTAAGGCCCAACATCCTCCTCCCCAGCATCTTCCTGGGGCATCAGGTGTCCCTACGGGGCACGTAACCTCGCTTCCCAACACTGCACCATGACCCAGCGAGCTGCAGTGAGGCAGGGGGAATTCATTGAGGAGAAATGAGAAAATTTATCCAAATTAAAAGCTACATTTGATAATAAGGTGACTTAACAGACAGGGTCTGGAAATCAGTAAACAGAGAAAAGATACTTAAAGCTCATATTTTCACATTAATCATTAGACAAAAGGGCAAGAACTGCCCCAGGCCAGGAACACCTGCATATGAAGTGTTTTTCTTCAGGGAGAAAAATAGGTGTTTGTGAGGAATGCAAATTTCATACCCAAAATATTCGAAGGAGCATTTGTTTCCAGCATGGGGTTTTACATCACAGGGACAAATCTGACTAATTAGCCCAACTGGGAAGACCTCCTCATCCCTGAAAAGAATCAATTAATTGAAGTTAACTTAAAATAAGTGAAAATTTTGGGATTTTTTAGAAGTCCACTGGCCCCAGGATGAAAAGAGAGAGGAAGCACTGGGCATCCTGGAAGGCAGCTGGGACCTGAGAGAGGAGCACCAGGTGTGCCTGGCCAAGGGCTCAGAGGGCAACACCGTGTGACCCTGTCCTGCAGCCCTGGGCCCCTCATCACTGCCAGCCCTCAACAGCTGCTCCACATGCTGACACCCCAGGACAGGAGGATGAGGCCATTAGCAGGGTAAATAATTACAAGAAGGACAGTGCCTGATGTGAACCCTCTGCTCTGACAGCCAGTGCAACAGCAAAGACATAAATCCCGTGAGTGGAACACAAACACCCCTCACCAAAACCACCAGGCAGTGAATGGGCACCTGGGCACAGGAACATCCCCAGCACCCCAGCGTTTACCCACAGCCACGGTCACAGAAAGGAAAGCCAAACCCAAAACAACACTGAGCACGGCAAAGCAGCCTCTGAGACAGCACTTGCACCAGAAGCAATGCTGAAGGAGTGGTCAGGAGATAGAATTTTTTAAAAAGTGAAAGAATGATTTAAAAAGAGGAAGTTTAGGGAAGATAAGTAACTGTTCCAGGCAAACAAAACCACACACCCCTCCCTCAGTGACACACATTTAGAAGACACTTGAGAGGAGACCAGAGCACAGCAAACCACAGAAGGTGAGTCTCTAAGTGTGAACATTTGTAAATTTTAACTTATCGTTGCTTCAAATTGACTGAGAGAAACAGCTGGGCTTACAGCAGGCTAGAAAGGAGTTGAAAATGTTACTGTGAACATGCAATGGGGTTGGGTGTTTCAAATGTAGCAAGGAGACCAACATGAATGCAATGTTATTACCTTAAATACAGCTGTTTCAAAATGTATACATAAATTTTATTAACAGTTTTCAGGAATTTCTAACTCCATTTGATAAAAAAAAGGTGCTTCCAAACAAGTTCTCTGTGTCATATCCTTAATAAATTATTTAATACCTTGTATTATTACTAGACTATTTTGACTTGTTATTGTAGATTAGTGTTAATAAAACTGTTAATTTTTATTGTGTTACTGAACTTTAGGTTGTAAGCAGAAAAAATTAACATAGAGCTCAGACACTTGTGTAGTTCTGTATTTCCTATTTCTTTTTCCTAGTGTTTCTGATTAAATGCTACCACTCCCAGGAGTCTGTAAGCCTATTAAAATATTAAGATTATTACTGAGAAATCCTTTCCTGCTCCCTATGAAATGAAACCACAAATCTGAACTATGCATACCCAAACTAGGAACACAAACCAGGAGGGGAAACAGCAACTGAGGCAGTTTGGGATTCTCATAAGATGTGGATTTGCATCTGAAAGGTTTCCACTCCCCCTTTACAAAGTAAAAGCCAAAAATACAGCATATGGGAACCTAATTCTTTTTAAATTTAAAAATCAAGGAACTGAACATTCAAGCATAAAACTTCACAAACTCAAAACACGTTTGTGCCTCTCCCCGCATCAAACGAAACCTTCACAGAGCACTACAGCTGTGACAGCTGAGATTTTGCAGGTTTTCCATCCAGCAATGCCTGTACTGCAGCCGAGGTGCCCCAGGAACCGAATCAGGCACCCCCGACCCGCGAAGGCAGCGGGGTGAGGGGGATCCGATGCCGCGGCTGCACCGAGAGCGTCCCGCACTGCGGGCAGAGCAGCCCCTGAGCTGACCCAGACGGGAGAGGGCTCAGCCCCTGCTCCCCGCAGCACAGACCGGGGACCGCACCTCCTCCGGGGACCGCACACCCGCCGGGGACCGCACATCCTCCGGGGACCGCACATCCTCCAGGGACCGCACACCCGCCGGGGACCGCACATCCTCCGGGGACCGCACATCCTCCAGGGACTGCACACCCGCCGGGGACCGCACATCCTCCGGGGACCGCACACCCGCCGGGGACCGCACACCCGCCGGGGACCGCACATCCTCCGGGGACCGCACACCCGCCGGGGACCGAACACCCGCCGGGGACCGCGCATCCTCCGGGGACTGCCCTGCCCCGCCCCGCCCGAGGCTGCGACGGCACCGCCCGGCCCCGCACGCTGCTCTGGCACGGACAGGGGAACTGCATCAGCGAAGCGAAGGCTGCAAAGGCCACGGCGATTTCCACGGGATGCAAAGTAAAGGGAAACCCCAGTAGCCCGCATCAGTCTGTGCACAGAGGTGAGAGCAATCCCTTCACCACCCACCTGAACAGGTCTCCAAACTTGCTTCTCAGGTGGCTGCAGGACACATACAGGTCGTAAAGGTAAGCTAAAATGCACCGTTCTGGAGAGGAACACTCAGAAGGATTCACAACGTGCTTCACCACCCCACACAACCTGCAAACAAAACCATCCTGAGTTTGTTCCAATGCACCTGAGAAACGTGTCCCATACTGCCATAGATCATATAAACCCCTCTGTCAGCTGGGGAACATGACCGACCCTCATCAGGCTGACAGGCTTCATGTGACATTTGGTGTCATCTGTGGCAGAGGCCCTCAGGGAGCCCAGGGCAGAGTGGGGCCAGCGGGCAGGAAATCAAGATGCACAACCCTTCCTGAGCCAAGGCTACAAAGGGTGGGGGTCCCACCAGCCCCGGCAGTGGGGTGCAGCCTGCGGAGGCGAATCATCCTCCCCTCTCCCCTGAGCTCACCTACAGCCCCCCACCAGCACTGAGACACCTGCTCCCGCTGCCTGAACCTAAATGCTTTTTCTGCTTAAGAGATACCAAAACACTCTTTGGAAAGGTTCAGGCGCCACCAACCCTTCGAAGACTTGCGCGGTCTGCTCGGAGCTGAGGATGAGGCAGGCGTGGTACCGCCGCAGCACAGCCACGATGCAGACGCACAGCCCCGTGGTGTAGCTCCCAGCCAGGCTGGACGACTTGAGCAGCAGCTCGGCCTCCACCACGCTCAGCTCGTTCAGCAGCTGAGAATACACACAAAGAACAAACTGAAAGTAACGCCCAAGTTAGGCACCTGAAACAGGAGCAAGAAAAAAAAAAAAAACATTAAGGATAAACTGTGTGGCAAACAAAAACGCAATTCACTATTCACTAGAGAACAAGGAGCAGTGGGAGCAAAATAAATGGTTAAAGTAGAAAAACCATCCCTCAGAACTACTCAGAAATCCACGGTATTTCAGGCAATCAGATGTATTACTGAGTGATTCGATGGTTCAGTCCAAAACAGCAAAGCCCATCCTAAAATCCTTTGTGTTAAAATAATCTAGAATTTTATTAATTTTGAAAGATTTAAAAATAAAATGCATGTATTGATTCTCCACAACTACCACAGTACAAGAGAATGGGGAAGTGCCCAGCATTCTGTTTCAGAGGACAGGAAACTGAAACAGATACAAGCACATGGCATCAAATCTGAGTAATTTGCAGTCCAGATCTTGGGGTTTTTCTGGCTTCGTAGAAAATGTACTGCAGCTTTGTCCTGACATAACTCCCCAAAATGAACTCTGCTCACCTGTACTGCAAAGTCTATAAGTCCATTGATGTTCAGTGCTGGCTCCATGAGATCGAAGATGAGCTGGATGTGGTGAGCCAAGGGCAGGTGGTATGATGTTCCTGAGGCAAAGCTAGTGATCTGCTCGAGGACATTGCTGGAGATCTGGGAAAAGGAACATCAAAAGTCAGATGTGACTGAGGGCTCCTCAGGTACAGCAGCACTCTGAAGGTCACCATTTGCCACAGTACCTGAGATGTCACCTGATGTTGATCGAAATAGGACAACTGCTGCAGTTTTGTGAACACGGTCTCCAGGGTTGGAAACGCCTCTGGTTTGTTCTTCCTGGCCTTCTGTCCTTCATCCTCAACTGAACAGATATAAAAGGTTATATAAAATTATCAGTAATTTTATATTTAATGGAGCCCTAGCAGGTTTAGATTGTTACTGACTTAGAAGACAATAAAAATCTTAGTAAGTTTTACTCATGACTACACAAACCCTACTTGCCCCAATTTTCCATTATAATTGGGACAGATACACCAGAGCATGGAGCACTGTCAGAGCTACTGCGAGGTTATCCCAGTGCGAAGAGGTGACACCCCAGAAAAGCTGCAAGTAGTCACTCAGTGCTACAGGAGGCCAGGGACATGCATCACTCACATTCCAGGCCTTAGCCCAACACAAGTGTTTGTAGCCAGTTGCTACAAGGGAAAACTGGGGTTTCTGGCAGTGGTGGCCGCTGGTCATCCCACGGCCCCGTGGGGCAGGACAGCAGCCCCTGCCTGTGCTGCAGGGCTCAGCTCAGCCCCTCTCCCAGTGACTGCCAAGCGCTGGAAAACCAAATTATGGGATGATGTGCACGGCTCCAGACAATATACTGAGCACCTCACAGCTCCTGTGAGCTTCACTACCAGTGACCCAACAGCAGTGTTAGAGCATTTACCACCCATTTCTGTAGTGCTCTTCTTGTTCAGGATTTTGAGGATGTCCTTGGTAATCTTCTTCAGCTGATGCTTTGCTTCATCACGCTCCTTACCCACACCATAAAGGAGAATCATGCGCTGGTTACACTCATGGCTTGAGGATTCATCCTGAAAAGGGCAGATAAAAGTGAAGTCTCTTTGCCTGTCCCTATCATCACCTACGGAAACCTGAGCAGCCCAGAGTGCGGCAAACAACTGACTCCAACACAAAAACGTCTCCCATGGCTGTCACCAGGGAGGAAACAGTGCCAAAGGGAATCACTGAAGAGTGGTGTAAAAGCACAGTTGGGAAAATGCAATCTGCTATTATGAATTCCGTGTGTATTTACAAGGACAGAGTCAGAGGATGCAAATGGATGCCCCTCCAAACTGCTCCCTGGATCAATATTCTGCAGCAGATCAGTAAATAGAAGACAGATGTTTAGAAACTCTGTGACACTACATACAAATCTTTGAAAAAAAAGATGCAGCCCAACTCCTAAAGTTCTGTCTTGCACATCCCAAAGAAATTGAAATATGTGTAGTTTATTTCATTGCAACTGTTTATACTTAGTCTTTCAGTTAAATGTATATATCATACAATGTTGACATACTGTATGTAGCTTAAAAACTTGAAGCACTGCTCTACAAAATCACACAAGGTAAAAATATTTCCTTCAGTAATAACCTTCTCCAAAGTAACCAATCACTACTTCTTTCAAGTGCTTTAAAAGTTTTAAGAAACAGGTCTGTGTATAGGAATAACACTAAGGAATCACAAGGCCAAAGGGGCCGACGGGAATGCAGCTCTACGCGCAGAAAAGTTGCACCATCTGACAAATCCCCGTTCCCTTTACAAATAGTGCCTCTGAGAGTCAGTGAAAGGCAGGAAGCAAAACACTAATTATTTCTTAAAATTTCATTTCTCTCTCTTTTCTGCAGAAAACAGAAGCAGAAGCTCATAGTGCATCACCTGGAATCTGCAGCTGTCACTGGCTAAGAAACCAGTTCACAACCACAGGAAGGTCTCAGCCTCAGGGCTGGGATGCTCAGCTGCTCCTCCCGCCTCTCCCTGCTCCGAGGGATTCCACAGGAACACTCCTGCCCACTCCCATGGTGAAGAGCTGGAGGGACTGCCAAGGACCCCCCCTCACTGACCCCAGCTTCCACCGCAGGGAACACCCACGTTCCTCCACTTGTCCCGGTAGCCTTCCCTTGGCTTTTGGGGGGAGAATGTGTCCCTGCTCAGGGAGGGCTTGTTCCAATAGGATTGGACTTGGCAGATGAACCTGTTTCATTCTTCAAAGCAAATGCCAATTTTTTCTACCTTACAGGAAGAAATAAATCTTTGCCAGGGATGTGGGCATCAGCTGAGAGCACATCAGCTCCCCCGAGTGCCTGTTTTACACAGGCAGAGCCCAGACAGAGATACAGTCACATAAACAACCACATCACTACACACCTGAGAGTTGCCCTGGCCCAGCCGGGGCCCCACCCGCTGAGTGCATTTGTTCACAACACAACGATTCAAAGCTGACTGAAAAGGCTGAAGCCTCATAAAAGATAAAACTCACAATTTCTTTTGGTTTTCTGTTTGTTTCTCCAGGGAGAGGGAATACCACAGTGCAAATGAAAGCCACAACCCAATTCAGCTCCTCCAGGAATGACAGCAACTGCACCAGTGACAGCAGGATCAGCCAAGTCATCTTCCCTTTACTCTACACGTTTCTGTTCCTGGTGGGGATCACCATGAATGGCCTGGCAATGTGGGTCTTCTTTAAAATATCCAGTAAATCCAACTTCATCATCTTCCTCAAGAACACTGTAATTTCTGACCTCCTCATGATCTTGACTTTTCCATTTAAGATCCTCAGTGATGCAAAGCTGGTGTCCTGGGTCTTGCGAGGGTTTGTGTGCCAGGTCACCCAGGTTGTGTTTTACTTCACCATGTACATCAGCATCTTGTTTCTTGGTCTGATAACTATTGATCGCTATCAGAAAGCCACGTCACCATTCAGAACATCAACTCCACGGAGTCTTTTAGCTGCCAAGATCCTGTCCACAGCAATCTGGGTATCAATGTTTGCTCTCTCGTTACCCAACATGATCTTAACTAATAAGAAGAAAACAGCCAAGAACGTAAGGAAGTGTGCTCTCCTGAAATCAGAGTTTGGCTTAGTCTGGCATGAAATTGTAAACTACATTTGCCAGTTCATCTTCTGGGTTAACTTAGCAGTCATAGTGGTATGTTACATCCTCATCAGCAAGGAACTGTACAAATCCTATAAAAGGACACGATGCACAGGGAAGGCATCCAAGAAGACTGTCAATCTCAAGGTTTTCATAATCATTGCTGTGTTCTTTATTTGTTTTGTGCCATTCCACTTTACCAGAATCCCCTACACCTTGAGCCAAACGAGAGATGTGTTTGACTGCTCTGCTCAGAACACCCTGTTCTACCTGAAGGAGACCACACTGTGGCTGACGTCCCTCAATGCCTGCCTGGACCCATTCATATACTTTTTCCTTTGCAAATCATTTAGGAAATCCTTGCTAGACATGCTGTGCAAGCACATGGCAGGGCTCGGGGCACGGACAAAGGAGCAGAACGAGGGGGATGACACAGACGAGACGCCGCTCTAGAACTCAGGACTCCACACGCCCCTTCCTGGCCACACACGTTTATTGAGAGTGGAAGGAGCACAAATCCACGAAGCGTATCTAGAACTTCACCAGCTTCTTTAGAAACAGTCCTGCAGATGAAGCATGAGCACCCTGGAACCACCACCACTGGCTGCAAAACTAGAAAGCTTAAATAACAGGAGTCCCCCTGCCCCCAACCTCCATCCTTGCCAAAACAGGAGCTCCCCTGACCCCAACCATGCCTGTCAGAACTGCTGGGAAGAAGTCTGAACTTAAAGGTGGAACTGTGAGGAAAACTTAAAACAGAATCATGAAATGCTACAGATGATATCGTGAACTGTAAAGATTTTGCAGAAACAGCTAAACTTGGGGAGAGTGAAGTCCATGAAAACACAGGATCTGAGAAGTGCAGATAAATCCACAGGAGATGTGATTTTTCAATACAGGGAGTTGTCACCTTGTATGCAACGGGCAGACAAACAGAAACCCAGGACAGATGTAGAGCAGCCATTTGTGCAAATTTTTGGTAACAGAATAACACTCGGCTTATCTCATTCTATGCTTGCAGTTCCTAATCCATTGACCAGTAATTAATAGTTGTACGTCAGAGGAAATTATTTCATAATCAGGCTTATCTTGATATGAATTAAACCCCCAACTCCTTCCCCTTACTACATAAATAAACAAATCTGTATGCTTTCACAGAGAACAATATATTATATTAGAAAACATACGAAGACTCGATTTACATCATACTGAGATCTTGGGGAAAGATAGGCTCATGGTAACTTCTTTACTGATGATTAAGGGCAGCTTTTTTCACTATACAAAATACTCAACCACTTCCCCTTTTGCATTTGGAAAACTTGAAAAAAAAACACGGAAGTATCTTCAAGTACATGACATTTTGAGGTATCACAACAATTGCACATGAAATAGATTGTGGGCTATTGGAATAAATTGTGGTTCATTTATCAGCACTTGCAAACAGCTCCAGTTGAGCAGCATGGGTCACTGTCACACGAGAGCTCATTCTGCCAAAGCCATTGCCTGTCCACCCTTCCTGGTACGTGTCCCTGCCTCCCAGGGCACTTCTACAACTGAAACCCAATTTCCCAAGAAGTTAAAAGGCAGCTCTCTTGTTGCTCACTTGCTGCCACACTCGGCCTTGGGGCTTGTGCCTCTCTGATAACCCGCTGGGATGAATTAACCCTTCCACAAATTGTTTCATGCCCTGCTCGTGCTGGTCCCTGCTCCAGCTGATACAATCAGTAGCTGGGTTCTACCACAGAGCTCAGGACACCAGGATTTCTCTGGAAACAGTGTCCAGCCACCCGGGAGCACGCTCCCCCATCAGCCCACAGGCACCAGGCCAGATCAGCTCCCATTAATGCCCAGGGAGGGAAGTGCCAAATGCCCCACTCCCACCCAGTACTCACTCCATGCATTTTTTGCACCTATACATGGAGAGAGAGTGGCAATTACCCGGGAGCTGCTTTCCCTGATCAGGTGAGCTGTCCAGACAACAGACACACCTGTCCCCCAGAGCCACCACTGATGGGGTATGCAGAGGTACCTGGTACCTGCTGCCTCTGACAGCTGGGAACAGCATCAAGAACTCAGCTTGGAAGACAACATGGAAGGCACCGCCTTGGACATCAGTCCTGGGGCATTGCAGTGGACTGTGACCCCCTTACACAGTCACCAGGGGGTGAACAGAAGCCAGGTCGGGCAGCCAGGGACACATCACACTGATGGCAGTGCTGAGGGTGAGCTTCATCCCAGCCATCCTCAAGGCTGTTTGCTCTCAACAGCCGTTTAACACTGACACCAGCACCTACATTAACCAAAATGTCCCAGGTACTGATGCACAAACTACCTGCCACAGCTGCAGCCTGAGCACCTCATGAAGCAATCCACAGCTGTCCCAGGAAACCGCCTGAACATGAGCCACTTACCACACAGCAGCGAGCCCTGAGCCAGAGCTGTCACATGAGCAGGCAGGAATAAACTTACACAAACAGCTCTGTTCACAGAGAAACACACCGAATTCCAGCATTATACCCAACAAACACATCATCAATCCACAGCTTCCCACGCAGCAGTAGCTCCTGCCAGGACCAGAAAGTGGCTGTAAGTGGCACAGTGCCTACATGGGCCAAAATAAACCAGGAATCCATTCTGGAGATCCAAAGTCAAGCTCAGGTCCATGTGTCAGTAATACCAGGCTGCAGGGAGAGGGGGCAGTCCCTGAGCATGTTGATGCACATGGTTTTGGAGCTGAGCACCCACTGTAAGGTGGCTCTGAGCAGACTTCTGTCACACTTTGGCAATGACTAGTGCCATCCAGAACATGGAATTCACACACAAACAACAGCTAGGAGCTACATTTGAGGATTATCATGGAACACTGTCAGGAAACACTCTGTGTTTGTTCATCCTACCAGTGCAGGTGTAGCACTGTCCACACACACACAAACCCAAAAATAGGTCTGTCTTGAGGGACAGGGTCAGGCTTCCTTTTCTCGTTTAGGAGAAGAGCGTCTGCTTTCTCATACAGAGCAAGGGGAAGAGACAAAAGCAATAGCAAATATGACTAACTCAGGCGACACGTGAAAACGAGGAAGGAAACTACACACCACACCAACAGAAAAAGTCTCATCTTTCTACACATTTCCCCACTCTTAATACTTTGCTCGAGGCTTCTGCTGGCAGAGGAACAGCGGATGAGATGGGGACAGCCACAGAGGCCTCTGCAACAGCTGCGGCAGGTTTGTCCAGGTACTTGCATGGTCGGAGTGTTCAGGGGGTGTGACGGGGCGCTCAGGGCTGAGGGCCACCTGTGTGCATCTGACCTTGGAAATGCTACCTAAAGCTGTGCTGAGAAAGGAAAACAACGGGTGCTTGGAAAGAATTACGAGAAGTCACTTACCCAGAAGTGGCTGGCTTTTGGGCCATGGCTCTGACATTTCTATTCAATGCTAAAATACATTTCTATGGAAAGACCAGTGGTGCTCCAGGCAATCTGCTCCTACACCCTGCTATGACATTACCCTAGACCTCCAGAATAAGTATGAACCTTTCTAACTTTTCAGTGGATGTTAGCTTATAAACAATCTAAATTTCTGCAAAGATTTAGATTTTCCATGAATCAGAAGAGAAATTGGTTGGTCTGTTTAACATATGCTCAGGTTTTGTGTTCATTCATGCAAACCTGCTGTCACTGCAAGAACATGTAATACTACATACACAAGGTTATGTTTTGTGTTCTCTCCCTCCTTTTCGCCCAAGTCTACTTCAAACGATGGGAGGCTCTGCAAACATGAGCATTGTTGGTAACACCAGTGGAGCACCCTCCTCTGCACAGTGCCCCCGCGACACCACCATCACCCACCTGCTCTTCCCAGTGCTGTACACGCTCATCTTCCTCCTGGGACTCACACTGAACAGCCTGGCTTGCTGGGCTTTCTTCCACATTCCAAGCACATCAACTTTCATTGTCTACTTGAAAAATATCTTAGTTTCTGATTTTATAATGACCCTGATGCTTCCTCTGAAGATCCTGACAGACTCTGGCCTGGGACCGTGGCAGCTCAAAGCCTTTGTCTGTCGCTTCTCAGCCGTAATATTCTACGACACCATGTACATTAGCATAGTGCTGCTTGGGCTCATTGCTTTCGACAGATTTCTCAAGATTGTGAGACCTTTTGGGAAGTTCTGGGTGCAAAATCTGACCTCAGCAAAGATCCTCGCAAGTCTGGTCTGGCTCTTTTTCCTGGCTCTCTCTCTCCCCAACATGATCTTGTCCAACAAGACAGCGACGCCCCAGTCCGTGAGGAAGTGCGCCTCCTTGAAGAGTTACCTCGGACTCAAATGGCACGAAGCCGTCAACTACATCTGTCAGTTCATCTTCTGGACTGTCCTCCTCCTCATGTTGCTCTTTTATATAATTATTGCCAAAAAGGTGTATGAGTCTTACATAAAAACACAGAAGAAAGGCAACAAAAGCGAAAAACGGATCAAGGGGAAAGTATTCATCATTTTTACTGTGTTCTTCTTATGCTTTGCCCCCTTCCACTTCAGCAGGGTCCCCTACACCCTGAGCCAAACAAGTGCCCACATGGACTGCCGCCTGCAGAACCAGCTCTTTGTGGCCAAAGAGAGCACGCTGTGGCTGGCAGCCACCAACATCTGCATGGACCCCCTGATCTACATGTTCCTGTGCAAGCCCTTTGTGGAGAAGGTGTTGTACAGGAGGGTAAAGACTCTTCAGAGAATGGTCCAGACAAACCCAAAAACTGAACTGGACACACAAGTGTCTCCTACTGAGTCTTGATTCTGCAGCTGCACGCTCTACTCTGCACGTTCATAGAGAACTTGAAAAATAGTTTGGTTTACTTCTGCTGAAGAACACAAAAGGGTATTTGCCAAGTAATATTAATACTCAATAAATGCAGCAAAATAGATTTTCTATGTATACTCACTGCATAGCCTTAATGGGCAAAAGGCTCTCGCTCAAACTGCCTAAGACAATCCACAGGTTAATTCTCTCTGCTTTAAACTAAAACAACTCACTTGCTAACACCTGAGCAGCTCACTGACTCCGCCTGCTTCCAAGGGCAATTCAGCTTTCTTGGGGATTAAACCCCAGAGCTGCTGACTGTGTATGTCAGTAATTCCTACCCTGACTGTCAGCTTGGCTACACATCAAGAGTAGGGAAGAGGAGGAACAGAGGGACGGACACAGTCCCTTCCCATCCTCCTCACCTCTCTCACACATGTAATTACTTTCCTACCACCCACACTGTTTCACCATCCTTCCTCTCTGCTCCCAGCAGGACTTTGGTGGAGGACAGTGTTGGCAATACCCCAGTTGCCCCCAGTACATGCTCCTCGTCCGGGCGAGCAGAGCACCCAGGACTGAATCCCCCACAAAGGGGGCCCCAGAGCCACGTGAGGCTCAGCCCCACCCCACCACTCACCAGAGAGGAACACCCAGGGACGTCCCCTTGGTGGCATGTTCACCCTTCCCAGTCCCAACAACAGGCAAAGAGGAGGGAGCAAGGAACACTGCCTGAGCCTCCCCATCCAGAGAATCCCTCTCCACCCAGCTCACCAGAGCACTCACAGAGCTCTCCCTTGGCTATCCCACAGGGACCGTCCCTGGAGAGAAACTACTTTCCAACCCAAAATTCTGGAATTTATGTTACTATTTCAAGGCAGCAGTGTCCCTTATCCCAACCATCCCTTCTCCTCCAGCTCTGCTGCCAGCTTTGCGCTCTCTCACACGTGCCAGACACTTTGATCACCACTTGACTGCTGTTTTTAGAAATTCATTGTTTACAGCAGCCTAATCCAATCCAGCAGGTTGCTCCATACAGCTTGATTTTTTCAAAGCTGTTGTACATTGCTGTGCATGAATTACATCTGACTCTGGGGTTCCCCAGCCTCTGCCACATAGGAAGATGTATGTCTCATTTAGCAACTTCTACCCACTCCATCTTCTTCACCAGGCATGTTACATACCTTCCACAGCTGTAACATCCTTCCTAACTGGAAACTGAACTAATCCCCAATCAACTTTCAATTAGTTCTGAATTTCCCTATAAATCAGTGTTATCTCAGCCATTGTCCACCTCTCAGATTAAATGCTGTTGCATGAAAGGCTCTCCCCAAACACATACGCTGTTAAAAGGATTAATTTTGCTCCTTTAGGAAAAGCAAATATAATAAATTCTTAGCTGCTGAAATAGCCACCACTTTAGTAACTGCTTAGAGGAACATACAGGAGGCTGGAAATGTTCCTCTCAACCTGCTGACACAGCGTGACAATTAACAGAGGGGCCTGAGCTAAACACTGGGAGAAGAGGGTCTGTAAACCAGCTGTGACCTTCCACCAGGCAGGTGCCCACTGAAATCTGTGCTCCCAAACCTCGGATGTGTCAGGGAGGAATTCAGGACAAAACTCTCCATCCATCTCAGTCCTCCCTCTTCCTTCTGAATCACACCAGCACAGCTAACACAGAGGTCCCAAGGACTCCCCACACTGACTGCATCCAGCTCTGGATTTACAGAGCAGTGTGGCAGTGAGAAACTAAGAAAATGCTGAAGAACAGAAATTCCTTTTATTTTCTGATTTCTGCTTGTGATCGAGGCTCATCCAGCGCTGTGCACACACACTGGCAGCACACGAAGTTCAGTGCTGAGAGCCTGTGTGTTAGGGTGGGTGTAACCACAAAATGGGATGAGTTGGTCCTTAAATAAAGGGTGTGCCAAAGGTTTCTGAGGAGTCTTAATCATCTGTTTTTCAGCTGCTGCTTCTTAGGTAGGTAAAAGGGAGCCAAAGGTACCAAACTGTAGCAAAGAAGTGAAGGTGACTGCAAGGACAGAACACCTGCTTGATCCACTTAGGGGAAAAAAGTCCCTGAATTCTAACACTTGGGATTTTGCACATTTCTCTACACAGTTTTAGATCACTGCCTCCAGATGGAGTAAAAATCGTAACAGTTAAAATGCCTCAAAGTTTAGGTCTCTGCTTTTTAAGGCTCAAAGAAATAACCAAAGCAGTATTTTGTTTTGCATGTGACCAAACAGAGCCATGTTTGGAGAGCACATCTCCCTTGGCAGGAAGCCCGGAGTACAGGAAGGGACCACAGCATGCCATGGAGCCCCTTCACTGGGCTCCCCAGCTTCCTTTAGTGCAGCCAAGAGATTTATGGAACTCAGCAAAGTTTACCAGCATATTCAACACAGCACTCACCATTTTTCCAAACCTGATTTTCCTCCCAACCCACTGAGAATGTGCTGGTTCTGCCCTGAGCAAAACCCTTGCTGTTACCTGACACAGCAGCCATACAGGACAGCAAACACGTGCACCATTCCCACCTCACCTGTGCTCACTCCAGCCCATCACACCATGAGGCAGCAGGAGGGCTCTCCCTTCCCACAGACAAATGCTCCCTTGCACGGCTTGTCCTCACTCCAGACAACCTAGAAACTGAAAACTGGCATGAGACCTTCAGCCTGTTAGCAGAAATGACTCCTGTCCCGGGTTCCCACAGGCCAGCTCCACACAGGAAGTACTGACACTTGTCCTAAACATCTCTACAGGTTGTTGGGTTCCTGAAAATGGAACTACAGGGCACTCAGCAGTTGAGTTTTATAGGAAATCACTTCTTTGGGTACATAACTTTTTTATTTTACTTGTGTTTCAGAAAAAGGATGCACCCTCCAGTCTTTGGACTGCCTCTCCTCAGGGGTACTGCATAATTCCTTAGTGCCCAGAGACAAACTGCTCTTCAGAGACATCCTGACCCTTGGCACAGCTACACACATCCCTCCATACAGGCTCCCACAGTTCTGAGCACTGAGAAAACTCTCATAACACACAGCAGTGCTTCAATTAATTAGAAATGCAAACCAACTATTTGCATGGTGAACAAGAGCTGGGCAGACAAGTCAAGCAGCCAGGGTATGACCCACAGGATGGCACACACACAGAGCCAGCAGGGCATAGGGCAGGACTGAAGGCACCAGGACAGACCTGAGCCTACAGACAGGATCAGCCAGCCAAGGCCTGAACTACAGGTTCCCTATCAGCACTCTGTGAGCAACTTGAGGATAGAGGGAAAAAGAACTGAGCTTTTAAAGTCAGGTCTTAATTAGATACTTTCCTCCTTCCTTTCCTGTTAGTGACAGGCATCACACAGTGACTGGAGTAATCCACATCAGGAAAGGGGAAATGTCAGCTCTTCCAAGACTCTTCCCCTGACAAAAGCACCTTCACATCTGCAGCTGTAGGGCTGGAGGATCCTCCCCGTGTTGCAAGCTCTGATCTTGCTGACTCTTTTCTCCTTAAAAAACAGAAACAGCCAGTCCTGTGCATTACCCAGGTGATGAATCTGCTTTAACATAACCTTGCAGTTCACATTGCTAAATATGGCAGTGAAGACGTTTTAGAATGAAGCAAGGCAGTAATTGCTGTAATAACGTTGTTCAGGCTCTTATGAAATCCAAGAGTTGCTCTCTAATCATCAAAACACAAAAAGGGATATCCAGCCTTTAAATAATGTGAACAATAGTGAACTTACAGGTTACCTTCAGCTTTTCTTTACATCAGACCTTCACATTTCTTCCGCGCTGTTTTTACGACAAGCTCCCCACGTTTCAGGGTTTCATGTGTCAGCTCGTCCTGACCTGCTCCAGCCTGGGAGCAGCCAACAACACGTCTGCATTGGAGCCTGCTCAGGGATGCCAGGGCACTGGGTTCTAACCCATCGTGTTTTACTGGTACACCAAAATACAGAGATTTTTTTTAAAAGTTGATGTGCCTTTGCACCATATTCAAAAAATAAACAAACTAAAACCCCACTCTGGTCCAGCTTTTATTTATTATTTGACCATTACTAACACACTGGTTTTGGTGTGTGCACTCTACTCCCAGAGTGCCAAATCCTAAACACTTGGGTCTCTGTAAGCAATTAAATTACATTTTTCAAACATTTCAGTTTCCACTTTCAATTTCTCTTTCCCCACAGCACACGCTGCTGCACTGGTCCTCAGACCCCAGCCTGAGAAACCACCAGCACCGGCAGCGTTGAAAAACAGCAGCACAAATGTAGGCATCACGTGCTGCTGTGTCGTGTCTGGACCACAGGCCTGAGACCACAGGAGCATTCCCGGGAGTCCAGCTGTGCCCCTGACAGGGATGCAGGAACTCTGCTCTGCAGCCAGGACACAGCACTGGGTCTGGAGCACCTGGCTCTGGAGCATGCACCTCATGCAGGGCAAAGTCGAGCGTGGAGGAGATTGTTCCAGGAGGGTATGAACCCCCTACACACCCTCTGACTTTTGTTCCCCTATCTCCAACAGGCAGCTGCCAAACCCTGGAGCATGAGGGACAGGTGAAAGGAGGTGAAATGGAGGCTGGCACACACCGTCCTGCACAGCCATGTGCAAGGTGTGAGCAAGGCACGGGCTTCATCAGGTCTCCTCTCCCTATCTGCAGGGAAAGGCTTCTCCATCCTCAGGGGGTGTCATGTGCCTGCAACAGAGACCATCTGTTGGTCTGGGTCTATTGTCAGGATATCCAGCTCCTGGGATGAGTTTGGCAGCCTGTGACAATAAAGCTGAAAATACAACAGAGTGAAGCTGTGTTCCTACAGCTCCATCTGCATGGGTTTGCTTTGCCTTGCAAAAGCTGCTTTTCAAAGGCGAGCTGTGCCAGCAGTCTCCTGTGATCAGGGACTGCGCCTGACTCAAGGGAGAGGTCCTGAGGCAAGAGGAAATTTTACAGTCTGCCCACAAGGAGAAATGTGGGATTTAGCACAGGGTTCCCTGGACAGAGGCCAGAGGAAGCTGCTCAGCACTGCGGGGGCAGCAAGTGGGTCCTGCTCTGGCTTGGCCCCTCACAGGCTCCGTGCAGCTGACAGGGCTCCTGTGCAGAGGGGTGTCCAGTCTCAGCAGAGGGGGACTAGGGCTCAGCCCCTCAGATACTTGAGACAAAAAACCCAAACGTGTACCGAACAGTCCAAGCAGAACCGACAGAAAAAGGCCTTGGCAGCCACTGCTCTCAGAGCACTGAGATTATTTTTCTTTTTTCCCTGAATTTTTAATGAGGGAGATGGGGATTTCCTTTTTTTAAAGAAGGCAGCAGAAATGGGATATGACCCACTTCATCCTCCAGTGACATGAAGCAGAACTTTGTCCCAATAGAACAGTCCCAATATAGTATGTCCCAGTTTTGTCCCATGATTATTTCAGTGCTCTAAAGGCACTAAATAGTCTGACATATGTAAACATATATACAGCCAGGACCACTGAGGACAGGGCTGTGAGAGGCAGTGGGCTCAGTCGGTCCTAAGGAGCACCATGGCAGGAACAGACACTCAGGTCATTTTAGCTGCAATACTGAGGGACGGACTAGCGTTCTACTTTCATTCTACACATTATTTAGAAGGGAGGATCTGTTCAAAGCACAACACTAAAGATAATCTAAATATAATCAAATTAATAATTGACAAGATGATCTGATTAGCAGATATTCTCATCTATCCAGCACGAGATTCTTCAGGAGCACATGAAATCCACATCCACCCTGCAGACGCGGTATGCCCCGGGAGGCAGAGGCAGGGCAGCAGCGCTGCCTTCCCCGCACGAACCCACCTCCCAGGTGAATCACCGTCTGCGTCCTGGGCGCCCCAGCTGCTCCGGAGCCAGGAAGTGAGCGGGAGCGCGCTCTCCTACCCTGGCATGTGAGTCATTCCCAGGAATGAGAAAGCCAGTTGCTCCAGTTGCTCCTGGCCAGGGGAATTTTGACTCTCTGATCAGGTATCACAAAAAAAAGCCATCAGAAGCCCAAAAATCTTACTGCCAGACATGGTTTGTTCAGCTACCCTCTCCCAGGAAATACTCTCCTGCCTACTGTAGTTTCAAGATGCGTTTTGGAGGAGTCTGAGGCACTTTTGGGATGCAGCTCCGAGACAAGCGGAAGGCGACGATGGTGACAGGTAAGTGAGCTCTGACCATCGGAAAAGCGTTTGATAAGTTGTTCAGTGAATCTGCTAGCACTTTCTCACCCTTGAGTGAAAAGACAGGAATTAAGATATAGCTGCTGAAAACCAGACTTGGAACCATAAACTGAATGTCAGATCAATTAAAAGCGTCAAGTTCTCAAAATAGCATGCCTTTACCAACCTTTTATTCATTCATACATAGTATTCATGGTGGCAAAAAAAACCTGGTTTCTACTAATCTTTCCTTCTAAGATACGACTCGAAGTGCAGGTGGCTCCATTGTTTCAGTAACTCACTTCCTGAGAGAGCTAAACTCATAGAAAGTAAGATTCAGTAACTACAAGATCTGATTTTGCTTTAAAAGGGTTTGTACTATATTCCCTTTCACCTCTTTCAGCATAGGAAAGCAAACTTGAGCTCTCTTCACTATATTAACAGAATAAATGTTCTCTTCCTTCGTACTTCATTCAAGTCATGTTAAAACTTGTCAGGTTCACTGGAAAAACCACATAGCTCTGAATGAGCACACTAGATCTGATGAGTCTTAAGGCCTGGGAAATATCTGAGCTGCTTGCAAAAGCCTCTGTCTTTTAAGGAGATTTCATATTGAAAAGGTTGTTCTTGGTTACAGAGCACTGGGAGCAGCAGCATGATTCAAGGGTTTGTTAAAAAATTACTTGTTTGTGCGCTGTAGGGCCTGCAGCCACTTTCCTTCTGTGCGCTCCATCTGGAAATTGGGAGTATTTCACACTTCTTTCCATCTTTTTAAAGAATTCTGCAGCCCTCTTTAGAAAAGGAAACCAGGAAACTCAGGCAACCTTTGGCTGATGTTGCTGATTCACTCCCAGCCACTGGTCCTGAGCACAGAACCCACCAGTACTTTTTTTAGGAGAAGCTTCCCCTCCTCTCCCTTCTGTGGGTGGGTCTGCAGCCCTGGGGCACCAGACAGAGCCTCTCCTGCCACCCCACTCCATGGGGCATCCCCCCTCACAGAGGAACTGCAGGAGGGGCAGTTCTTGCAGGAGGGGGGAGAGAGGCTGGAGGGTGTGTGGGGACCTCACACACAGAAACCGTGTGTTTGCATTAGGGGGGTGGGAGAGAAAACCAGCAAATTTTCAGCAGCATCAGGCATGAGCCTTCCTCCCTCCCCACCTGCAAAGGGCTGCCTGTCCCAGCTCAGCCCAGTGTCTCACCCTCAGCTCCCTCCCAGGCTGACTGAGCCCCTGCAGGGCAGGGAGGGAGCGGGGAGACCAGCTCACCCAGCACCTGCACCCCACAGCCCGTCATGTGCCGGCACGCACCCGCGCCAGGGGCTGGGGCCCCAGAGCCCCGGGACACTGGGGAGTCGCCTGGCCCCAGGGATCCCGGGAGTGTGGCAGAGCTCTTTGATCCAGTGAGCACCAGAAACAGCCAGGCAAACCCCCTGTGGTACGACTAGAGTGTTAAACTCAAACTGTGCAGTATTTATAATGGTTTGGAACTGAGTGAAAACGCACCTGACACACACCATGAGCTCCAGAGCCACTGCACAGCTGTCGGCTCCCCAGGAACCCAGGCTGCAGCAGACACCAACCCCAGGGCTGCCAAGAAAACTCCAGAGGAAGGAGGCAAGATTCATTCCTACATTTCAGCAGTCTTAACCCTTTCCAACGTCTTAAATAAATTAAAACATTGCACTGTCGATTATCAGAAGTTGGCTTTCCACATCTGACCAACAATGAACCTCACGCGAGGTACTGCAGCAACCATTGCTTCTGGTTCTTCCTCAAGAAAATGTCAGTGACATGCCAAAGGGACAGCTGATGCTGAGCAGCATAAACTGGACTTCTATCAGCTTCTATCACCCTCACTGCGGCAGCTGGTGCCACCCCTGTGAAAGGAGCCCCGAGCAGGCAGAGCTGGGTGGCAGCAGGAGCAGCAGCTCTCGCAGCCGGTGCCTGACGCCCTGCCCAGGGCCAGCAGCCCATCCATTGCGAGAGGGGGCAGGGAAACCCCTGGGCTGTGCATGAAAGAAAGGCGTTGCACCAGGCTGGACTTCTCCCAGTCGCACTCTAAAATCCCCAGGTCCTTCTCCTTCCTCTTTCAAGCAGTGGTGCTGCTGAGAGTAGCACGCAGAGCGCTGTCCGGCAGCAGGATGTCCCGGACCACAGAGAAACCAGCTGACACAGGCACATGAGGATTTCCTGGTGCTTCTGTGATGTGAATTAGGATTGCATTCAAAAAAAAAACAATAGAAATTGCTTCAGCACAAAGAAAAATGCCTGAAAGGTAGACTGGAATTACTGGAGGATTTAAATGGCACTGGCAACATGCACGTACTAATAATTATTTTGACTTCCCAATATATTTTCTCACAGTGGCCCCAAGGGATGTGATAGAGGCACAGCAGACACAGGTCCAACAGATGAAGGTGCAGTGCTGCCAGTCACACACCTGCATTTTTGTGTTTGTGCCCCAGACATCTTGATTCTTTTTAAAGTGTCATTTTGAAATTTTTACTTAATGTTTTTCACAGCACAGTACAAGTAATCAAGCCTAAAAGCTGGTATTTTCAGTAAAAACCTCCAACTCAAGCCTGGCCACCCCAGCCATGGCCTTTGCTGGTGGGTGCAGAGCGTGGCAGCCACGCTCCCCCCGTGGCAGCCGTGTCACCCGTGGCATGGCCCAGGCACGTGGCTCGGCCAGCGTGGCACCACGCTCTGGGCAGCGCCGAGGACCCGCCCGCTCGCGGCGCAGGAGCTGTGGGACCCTCACCACACAGGGCCCCAGCGAGGCTGTGCACGGGGGCTGCACCTCACGTGGTGTATTCTTGGTGGGGGCCCAAGGAAAGCCTCTCCACAGGGCTGCAGCACAGCTACCACCGCCAGCAGCTTTGTGAGACCACAACCAAGCAGCAGCAGCATCTTCTAGAAAGAAGCAAACATTCCAGAGTTCCTTTACTCCTTCCTAATTAGAGGCTGCCTTACTGAGAAAACATTCATTATCCGAGCTCTGCCCAAGCACTGTGTTGAGCTTTCTTTTTTTTTTCCTCAAAAAAAAAGCAGCCAGCAATTGCAGCCCAGCTTCTCCTGCACCAAGAGCAGCTGTTCACCTCCTGCTCAGCTGATACCAGTTCTGCTGGCAGATGTCTCAACTTCTCCTGCAAAAACCACTGCAGTCCACAGGAGCTGTGGAGCTGTACCATGCCACAACACTCCTTCCCCACCTCTTTAGAGGTGGCAGTGAGGTGCTGGCCCCCTCTGAGCCCCTCCTGCACACAGCACCACAGCCCAGCACACCTGACCAGAGCCACAATGACCACTGAAGGTACCCCCTGCCTTTGGGCCACGGACACTGCATGTGCTGGTCATTAATGCAGCAAAGAACTGGGAAGCACTCCTCCAGCATCACCTGGGAACTACAGTGCCTATGCAACAGGAAAGGGAATTCATGCAGCTTTAGGTTCTGCAAATAAGCTTAAAAACCAGTCTTACTGTAACAATTAACAACAGTTACTAGACCTTGCAAACTCTGCATAGAAAATCCAATTCCAAGTAGGTAATATAATCCATGAACTTTTAGCAAGGAACAATTCAAAAGACAGAAAAAAAAGAACTTGATAGCTCGGGCAACATCTCATGTCAGAACTGTCTCACACAGAGGACCATTAGGGTTCATAATAATTCACTTGAAATGAGAAAAAAATTAATGGCTACATTTGGACAAAATATTCCAAAAGTGGCTTTGAGAAAGTTAGATTTGTCCAAGTACTTTTACTATTTCTTTTCAAAGTGAGGAAATCATGTTATCTTAAGGGCATATTCCCCCAAAATGAGAATTTTGCATACTAGATGGTATTATCAAATGCTTACTCCAGCATCTTGCTACTCCCAGTGCACCTGTACAACAAGTTACAGGTGCAAACAGGCTGTGAGATTTCAGCTGCAGCACAGGTGAAGACTCAGCACATTTAGGTGGTTGCCCTGATGCCAGGTACATCCAGCCCAGGCACTGGAGCCACGCATGGCTCTTCCAGCTGCCACAGGCGGAGGACAGAGGAAGACTGAGCCACACCAGCAGTCAGTGCCTGTATGTGGGGGCTCTGCAGGGTACAGGTGCCTTTTCTCCTGGGCAGAGCAAGGGTGGGGACACCGGTCCCTGCCAGCAGCGTGTCCCAGCACAGAGCCAAGGGAGGGCTGCTCCTGTGTGCATCCCGACATGGATGTCAGCTGAGGGCCCGGGTGTGAGCCCTGACCACTGCCCTTCCTGTCTCTCCTGAATGGATAGGACAGGGCAGGGACAGGACAGGATCCTGGAGACAGCAGCCGAAGGCAGAGGGAAGCCAGTTTGCACAGCAGCTTCCCGGGGCAGGATGCTGCACTGCTCTGAGACATGTGAGAGGAAAGCTAGGCTGGAAATGAGGGGAAGTTCAAGGAGGAACCTGAAAACACAGAAGGAGGTCTTGTGCCAGAAGCTGGAGCAGACAAGCAGCTTTCTGAGCAGAGGCAGGTTCCTATTTCTGGCTAGGACGAAGAAGACAGGCACCGTAAGCCACAGCTGGGGACAGTTACACCCCAGTCCTTCCTTTCAGCCTCTCTGCAGTGTGGCTGGTTGAGCACGGCAGCGTTCCTGGCCCAGGGAACCAGCCCATGCTGGCCCCACTCCCAGGACAGAGGGCACAGGGGGCACGGGGACCCCAGGGCTGCTCTCGCCCTCTCCCAGCTGAGGGAAGTGACAGTGGGGTGGGTGCTGGGCACCCCCCATGCTCAGCAGCAGCAGGAGGTGCTCGGGGGCTCCAGCACTGCTCAGAGCACGGGGGGACCCCAGGAGCTCCCACCCCACCCCAGTCAGGGCCAGGACCAGGACGTACTGGCTACAAAAACACCAAAACCATTACAGTGTGCAAAGCACAAGAGAGCAAGCAGGGCAACTCACTGAAGTAGGCAGCAATTCAAACAGGAATTTCAGGTTATTCCACTGTGCATTACCAGCACATTAACATATACCTTCACCAAAAGGGAGATGGACCATTTTTGACAGAGGCCTCCAAGGAAGGGAAAGGTGGCAGTGCCCTAGCTGCTGGGACTGGGCTTGTAGTGAACAAGAGAAAGCACTAAGAAGGATAAAGAGATGCAGGCAGGGAAAACCAGAACATGGAGGCTTGCTCAGGGAGCACGGGCTGGGAGCAGGCTCAGGGGACACGGGACAGTGTGGGGCTGACACAGAGAGCAGTGACACAGGCTCCATGCCTGCCTGCAGCAGCTGTGTGCACACGTGCTCTTACCCTGCACCAATGCTTCTTCCCCCTAAATCTTTACAGTCATCTCCGTGATTTGGTTCTGAAGGGCAACAGAAAAGAACAGCATTGCAGCCAGCCAGCAGCAGCTTTAATATCTGCCTCACATGTCTATTGCTGCATTAACCCCATCATTTTCCCAAGCTTACGGTGATGAATGCAGAGGGACTGGCAAGAAGGCACATACCAAGTTATGTGCTCAAATAAAAACCATTACTTAAGACTCTGCAGCCCCATGACCTAGAACAGCTGGTCTAGGTCACAAAGAGAGTTTTCCAATTCTAAAAAGTTTTAAATAAATTGAAAAAAGATTAGATTTGAGGACATACCATTTCTTTAAACAGGAAGGCAACTTAAAGCCTTAGTCACTAGAAAAACTCTGCAGTCATTCCCTACCCACCTGACACGAAAGGCTGCCATGCAGCCTGTTATTTCATTTCTTCTCTGAGGTTACATCAGTCATGGACATAAACCAGTCTGTCCACATGAGCAGCAAGAGATTATCTCATCAACCACCAACAAAGTGCAGAAGCTACAAGAAGTAAAATGTATTCTGGTTCACAAAGCTGCCTGGATAAAGGAGCAGCTTCTAGTGCATCTCCAAAGCCATCCAAGCAGAATATATTTGTATAGTTGCTTAGGATGAAATTGGTGAGGAAAGTGTCCAGAGAACTGGACAAGGAGAGGAAAGGCAGCCCTGCCGAGCACAAAAATACTATATTCAAACAAGTAAAAAATCCACAATTAGAGTACACAGTGAGCATTTACAAAATATCCTAAAATACTCTTTAAAGAGAAGACAGTCTTCATTGCCTATTGCAACAGAACACATGAAAAAGAGTGAATTCTCCATAGAGCATGTTTGTTCCTACTCCTGGAGTCTGCAATATAACAGTCTTTGTCGGCAAGAACGAAGCTACTGGAGCACAGATACCCCAACTCTACAGGCAGGCCTTGCTCACGTACTCCAGCATGTAAACAACAAAGCCACACTGCTCCGAGTGCTCTGCCCACCACAGCACCCCTCAGCCTGACAGACTTTGGCAGGAAACTATGGAAACACCTTTGGCCCGCTGAGTCTGAGCAGACCATCGCTGTGCATCCCACCCTCTATCACACACCCAGCTCTGTGCAGCAGGACCACCACACCAGCACTTTTCTGCAGCTCTGCACAGACCTGCCTGGTGAAGTCTTTAGAGCTTTCAGCTACAGCAACAGCAGGGAGAGCCTTTGGTGTGTAAGGACAAGCAGTCACAAGTGTTGCCTCTCTCCTCCACCCTGCAGACACCAGAGCCTCTGCTGAGCTCAGGTGTGCTGGCAGGGCACGGGGCCCTGCTCACGAAGCCCAGCTGGCACAGGTTACACTGGTGAAGAATTTGCTGCTTTGTTCTTCCAACCCACAGTTTGTTGAGATAATTTTGGAACATATTTTAACATTAAAACCATCAGGAATAAGAAGACACGGAGATATCCACGCAAAGACTCAGTCCTGGTTGGCCTGCACAACTGCACACAGGTCCCACAGTGGCTTCGCAGTGGCCTGGATGTCCCTGGGCAATCCGAGCGTGGTCACACCTTCCCTGACCAGGGGACACATGTGGCAGGGCTCCACCACGGCCGCTGCCCCGGGCAGAATTCAGCGGGGCTGTGTGGGATTCACCGCAAGAACGGCTTTCCAGGCTCAGAGCCGGGACTGTGCAGCTCCTGCCACCCACGCAGCGCTCCCGAGCCGCGCCAAAGGGAGAAGGGAGAAGGGAGAAGGGAGAAGGGAGAAGGGAGAAGGGAGAAGGGAGAAGGGAGAAGGGAGAAGGGAGAAGGGAGAAGGGAGCGGCAGCCGAGCGGCCGGGATGCTCCGCCAGCACGGGCTCTGCAGGCACCGGGGACCGGGAAAGGCACCTGAGCAGGAGCGCAGGGCAAGCACGGGAGCAGCGGGGAGCCCGGCAACGCCCACGGGGCACAAACAGCCCAGCACAGACTGACTGGGGACTGCAGGAGCTCCCTGGGGCGGAGAGAACATTGCTGTCCGGGCAGAGCCTCCTGCTACAGCGGTGGAGCCGCGTCCGGCCCCTGTGACTGCAGTCCGACCTCCGCAGCACTTTGCACTGTAAAGCCACGGGCTAAATCCCAGGATTCAGGCTGACAGCCAGTGGATTCACGTAACAGCACCCAGGAAACAAGACACTGCTCACAAGAAGGAAGGAAACTGGATTTTGATCTGTACCGAAGAGGGCTTGTTGGGGATGGCCCATCCCTGCCGGTAGCAAACGCAGATGGGAACGTGACCAGTGCCGGGGAGCGGCCGGAGGATGGCAACTCCCTCTGGCCAGAGATCCCTGCCACAGGGAGCTTCCCCACCAGCACCAGAACACAGCCACCTGACGTCAAACAAGGCACAGAACCTCTGCAGAGTGTCGGGGCTGTCTGTGCAGGAACCACAGGCACTGACACTACCCGGTGCTGGATTTTTACAGTCTCTTGTGACAGCATCCACCTACGAGAATGGATGCAGAGGAGGAAAAAGAAAGGAGCCTTTTTTGACAGGACTTAGAGCAAATCCCTTTGGGACCAGAGCAACACCAGTACACGTGAAGTCCATTCCACACAGATCCGTCCCCAGCCCCAGGGAATCCTGCAGCATTTCCCAGGGTTACAGCAGGGGGACACAGGAGCCACCTCTTGCTCTGCCTCGAATCCCAGGCAACACAGCCAATACCTCACTGACTTCTCTGGACTCAGGATTCAGTACAGCCTGAGAACAAGGAGTTTTCCAGGGACCAGGCATTATGCAGACTTAAAAGAAACTCTGAAAAGCAGGGAAATAAGCACCTTATTTACATAAGGAGTCAGATATGCATCTTTTCATAAAATCACGTATTCTTTTGATCTCCGTGCCTCCTGGGCGGAAAAGAGAGCTGCAAACCCTCAGCAACAGCAAAACATGATGGATTACTGCTGCCCAGACCCATAGAAAACAAAATACCTGCAACACCCTTGACAGTCTTGTCACTGTCAGAGGAAATAGTGCCAGCCAAGAAGCCAGACGGATAAAAAGGTTAAAATATCCAAATTAAAGTTTTTACTGATTCTTTCACACACCATTACTTGCTTTGGTGCCATCTAGTGCCACACAACGTGGCTCCTACATGGGCATGGCACCTAAACAGGTTCTGATCTGCAAAAGGGCTGCAGGAATTCCATCCTCTCTTCATTCCCATGAGAGCAGTCACGTCTAGTGGGATTGGTGAGATCTGAACAATTTTGCCAGTTTTCCTATCAAAACTTGTAAGCAAAAATTGAACCACAGAAAAGTTACTGCATTTGCATACTGATAGAGGAAAGAACAATTTGGAGCACAGCCTTACAAACTGGTATTGGCAAAATCCCTTTGAACAATGGCAAACATTGTGATGCCATCATGGCACAAATGAGTTTCTGCAGGTTTCAGTATTCCTTGTGTGCCAGTTTCTATGAAAAAGGAACAGGAACTTGCCACTTCCACAATTTCCACCCCAGTTTGGGGAATACACTATGAAGTCATACACACATATAATTACAGATGAAACTTTTTTAATTCAAGAAGTGAGTGATGATTTAAAAAAAAAAAATCCACTCTTGGTGATCCATCACTGAAATGAGCAAGAAGAGGGCAATGAAGACCTGACCACAGAACCACCGTGCAGTACCCAGAGATCAGCACACCTTAGCCAGCCCTTCACTGGGAATTCCAGAGGAAGCTCCTTTCACAAAGCTCCTCTCCATGCAGGGGACAAGAAGGTGGGCTCTCCTATTTTCCTTGGTTTTAATTTGGATTTTTTTTCCCCAGAACATCATCCTGGCACAGGCCCTGCTGCATCCCAGATCCACGGCTGCCAGTGGGACTCCTGAAGAGTATTTCAGCAGAAAACCTACAGCAACACAAAGGATGGGGTACAATTTGTCCTATGGAAAACTGCCAGGTAAAATAACAATGGAAATATAAGTGATTGATAAGTGTTTACTTTATTACTGTCAGTTCCTACCAACATTTGAAAGAAATAAGTCATTCCAGCACAGGCTGTCTGAGCACTGCCCAGCGCTACCCCACAGCCAGCCAGCCTGGTTTGCCTCACCAGGCAGGGCCAGAGCATAAACAATATGAAACAAAATGTACTGTCATTTTGTGACAGAGTTTATAAGTTTTTCACAAACATTTACATATGAAATCTTAAAATCCCCCAGAGACTGTGATTTTCAAATACATTTAAGTAAACTAAGTTTGAACAAGCATTTTGATAGGCCTGAGGAGCCTCTCCAGAGCCCTGTCTCATGACAAACATCTCAGCTCACAAGTCGCATTCTGTCAAGAAAGCCAAGAGCTGGCAACCTGCAGTTCTGATTTGTGGTTCACCCAAACAGCCTCCAGACTGCCCAGGGAGAGGACAGTTCTAAACTGGCCCGTTTGTAAAACACCAGTCACAAACTTCAACCTTTTGCTTTCCCTCATTCCCACAGAGAATCGCCTCAGCCCAGACAACAGCACCTCACCCAATGCCAGCTCCCTCGGGAACTCTACACATGACGAGTTCACCACCATCGTCCTGCCCGTGCTTTACCTCGTCATCTTCCTGGCCAGCCTCCTGCTGAACGGCCTAGCAGTGTGGATCTTCTTCCACATCAGAAACAAAACAAGTTTTATATTTTACCTCAAGAACATTGTGGTTGCAGACCTGCTCATGACACTGACGTTCCCGTTCAAGATCATCCAGGACTCGCAGCTGGGACCATGGCACTTCAACTCCTTCCTGTGCCGCTACACCACGGTCCTGTTCTACGCCAACATGTACACGACCATCGTGTTCCTTGGGCTCATCAGCATCGACCGCTACCTGAAGGTGGTGAAGCCCTTTGGAGACTCCAGAATGTACAGCATCACCTTCACCAAGATCCTGTCAGCCTGTGTGTGGGTGGTGATGGCGTTCCTGGCGCTGCCAAACCTGATCCTCACCAACGGCTACCCCACCAAGAGAAACATCAATGACTGCCTAAAGCTGAAGTCTCCCCTGGGAGTCAAGTGGCACTCGGCTGTCATCTACATCAACACCTGCATGTTTGTAGTGGTGCTGATAGTCCTAATAGGGTGTTACATTGCCATATCCAGGTACATCTATAAATCAAGCAAACAGTTCATTAGCTCATCCAGCCGAAAGAGGAAGCACAACCAGAGTATAAGGGTTGTCGTGGCTGTGTTTTTCACCTGCTTTTTGCCCTACCATTTGTGCCGAATACCCTTTACTTTTAGTCATCTGGACAAAATTTTAGATGACTCTGCACATAAAATCTTGTATTATTGTAAGGAAATGACACTGTTCCTGTCCGCATGCAATGTCTGTCTGGATCCAATCATTTATTTTTTCATGTGTCGATCATTCTCACGAAGGCTGTTCAGGAAATCCAACATGAGAACCAGGAGCGAGAGCATCAGGTCCCTCCAGAGCGTCAGGAGATCAGAGGTGCGCATCTACCACGAGTACACCGATGTCTGAAGGCACCCACAGAGACTCTGCTGACTTGTGAGAGTGCTTGTATATCATGTAAATAAAATGTATCTTTAAGTATCTGACCACGGAAGCTCATTGAGGTATGTGCAGACGTTCAGCTTTTCTGTGTCAGCTCACCAACATCCATCCCAAATTCCATCCCCGCAGGGATCAGGCTCACTCTGTGGGGCTTGGGGGCTGTTTTGGTAGGTTGGTTGGTTTAAAAACCAACTTAAGGCTGCCTCAGCTCAGAAAACAACCCTGAGCTCAGGACGCTCCAGCCAGGATGGACCCTCGGGCCTCGGAGTGGGATGCATTGTGAGGAATCAGCTTCCCCAGGGTCCAGTGGATGCCAGCAGGTGCAGGGAAGGGGAGGAGGTGGCACAGGCTCCGTGGGGACCCTCGGTGTGCCCGGGGCAGCGCAGGGCTCTGGTGCCACATGGCACTGTGCCACTAGCCCAAGCGTCTCCATGTTCCCTCACGGCACTTTGGCACCGGCAGCACCATCTCATGCAGTGTTTGTGCTGAATCCTCCCAACCCAGCAATGTTCACATGGACCCTTTTGTCCTGGACTCACTGGGGACTAAATCAGATTTGTTTGGAGCAAAAGCTGCTCAGAGGAAAAATAACCAACCTAATAAAGGCAGGTTGGCAGGAGCTGTCAGGCGGCCCGAGCAGCCTGCACTCACAGCCAGCCCGGGATGCAGCGCAGCTGCACAAGCAGGAGATGGCGACAGTCCCTCGGCCAGTGCCTCACACACAGCAGGACCTTCCTTTTAATACACACACACAAAAAAAGGGGGTTGACAAGAAAACCCTGAAAATGCAGCACTCAAATAACAAGATTAAGGTCTGCATGAGAACATCTTTGATAAATTTTTCCACTGAAAGAAGGGTTTCTTCTATTTTTTTTTTTTAACATTATTGGTTTAGGTTTAGATTTTGGTTTATGAATAATTAAGAAGTTGAAATGTAAGTACAATAATATCTGGATTAACACAAGTATTATAAAACCGCTTACATTGTTCAGGGGAGAACATTTCTGGAAAGGAAGACAGGATATTTTGGGTATTTATCCTACTTTAAATAAAAATACTTTACATGACTAGAATACCACAGATAAACCCTGTTTCCCAATCAGCTCTGTAAGAAAACTGTTGACACACACCAGACTAGTTCTGGGACCAAATCTACCATCTTGCACCCTAAGCAGTCTCCATGCACATACAAAACCATATTAAGAGAACCATTCTGGGGACTGGGTTGCATAGTTTAAATTCTCACAAGCACCAAATTAAATGGAATGATACTATTTAGGACTGGAAGATCAGTTCTGTACGCAGACATTCCTAACCAAAGACTGTCCTCTTAGGTCTTATATGGTTAAAGCAAATCAAGACTGAGTGCTTCTGGTCTCCCTTTTACAAGTGTAAATCACCAAGCGTTTATGGCTTGTTAAATTGTGCCTGGTACTTGCTGTGTTAAATTCACAGTGACCTTTTTCCAGGTGGATTTCCACACAAGCCCAGCAAAGCCCAAAGAGCCACTTGAGTGGCAATATCCCCGTTTGTCCCTAGCCAGAGGACACTAAAGGCAGGTGAGGAGACAGCAGACCAGGCGTGCAGGGCCGGGATTTGCCCTGGCACAGGGTGGAGCTGATGGTGCAGCGCAGGGGGGGCTGCAGACAGATGGGCACCTGCAGCCCTCAGTGCTGTGTGCCCTCCTGACAGGATGCACACATACCACCTTTCTCACTACCCACTTATTTTTTTACTAAAGGATGGATTTTCATGGTGTTTCCTCCTAGGAGAGACACTACTGCTGATCCCCCATAAGAGCTTTCCGCCAAAAAATCTATTACCCAAAGCAGCCACACTCAGGTGATGGGATGATGCCCTTCAAAGCACAGGAAGTGTAGTTTCTGGAAAGTGTAGTCCCAGCAGTGGGATATCCATATGAAATCTGGGAAGGGAGGACACGGCCATGCAGCACAGAGGCCAGCCAGGACCCCCTGCACTGCAGCCTGACCCCTCGGCTGCAGACAACACTCCACTGCAAAATCACCCCAAGAGCAGTTTAGTTTACTTGACAGGGTGTGTCTGTGATAATCCTCCATCACTGGCTTGTACACACACTCACATACATGACAGCTCTTTGAAGATGCTGTTTGTGAAGTATTTTCCCAGGGCTAAAAATGAATTATACAATATCCCAAGCCCCAAATACCAGATAACTATATTTAATTTATCCAGATTTGACATGGAATTTTGGTCTCTAAAAGTTCGTCTTGAAAGAAAAAGCTACAAGGAAGCTGTACGGAAAGTCTCAGGCCCTGACCTAGCTCTGCCCTTTCAGAGAGCCACATCAGGACAGACATGGATATAAACTGTGGCTGTACAGTCCCAGAGTCCCATTTTTCAGAGGAAACAGAGTTTTCTGTGTGGAAGTACAACAGCAGATCTGACCCAAGAATGCAAGAAGCAATTCCTGAACAATTGAACAATTCATGAACATTTGGGATTTTTTACATTCAGGAAGATTTGCATTATAGTGTTTGTAGTTCAAATGTAATTATATTTTACATACTCCGATTGAACAGCCCAGGCAGAACTCTCCATGCCAGGGCATTATTGTGGGAGAAATGCGATTTGAACCCGTACTCAGAGCCAGCTGCAGATCGCTACAGGTGCAGGACTTTTGTCACTACATACATTTTGTCCTCTTCTTCTGTGGTTTCTCTATTAATGACCCTTCCTGTGACTTTCCACTAGTGCAGCTTCACGGGAATCTTAAAAAAGGAAACTAAACCCACCCAAATTTCTAAAAATCTGTCTTTGCATTGGCACCCACCAGCCTCTCATGATGGATTAAGCAGTGGGAAAGTACTGATAGGCAGCGTGGCCGTGACAGGCTCACCCAGCCGTGCGTCAGTGCTGGAAACATAAAACTGTGAAGAAAATGCAGAACTCAACATGCAATGGAGCCCATGGTGCAGACACAATGCAAATGGAGGTCTTGTGGTTTGTGTTAACCAGAAATGCTTTGTAAACCAAGTCCACCACCTACCTGTACATAAATTCTGTACAATGCACCCACAAACACTGAAAGGTTTGACCACAGTCCCACCCACAGAACTCTGCACATTAGTGGTTACTAAAGTATAAAAGATACCCCCATTTTGCATCTAACGGGGGGATGAGAATTCAACACAAAATTGCAGGGACAGATCCATGGGTTCATCCTCCTCACCCTCCCCAGAAGAGACACCATTTGATGAGTTTTCATCCTCGTCTGTGCTGAGTGTTGACCCATATATTAGGCTTGTGATCAAGAAACTTGTGACCAGATATTAACCTTGTGAGCAGAAATGGTGGAAAGATGAGAAAAAGGGGAAAAAAAACAAAAGAAAAAAGAGAAAAAGGTATTTGTTATTTGTGCCGTTTTCAAGGAGAGTTTATCTTGCACACAAAAGGAAATTACAAGCTCCCCATTTCCTTGAAAAGGTTACAGATGTAGAATGTATGACTCTGAAATCAGAAAATGAGGTACTGTAAACACAATTGTCTTTTGAGAAAGACACACAGGAGAAACTGCAAAAATTATGGAGATCATCTTTTAAGTACAAACGTGCAACTAGAAAAATGGCTGGCTGTGGCTGAAAGACAAGAGAACCAGCTCCAAGAAAGCCTACTTTGATTAAGTAAGAAAAATTACTTAATCAAATCTCACATGAAGCATTTTCTAATTCAGTCTAGCACAGTCCCCTCCCTCAGTGCTCCTCTGGATCTCCTGCCACCCCGCAAGGTAAAACATCTGTGTGGGAGCAGCAGTGGTGCCACCTGAACACGGACATGGGCTTGGGGAGTGAGCTCCAGGCAAATCCTTGTAAGGCCTCAGAAGGCTGTTCCACGAGGATGCACAGACATCCACCCATCACCCAAACAAAACTGAGCAGAAAAGATTTGCTGGCAGATTTGACAGGGTAAAACCCAACTAGAAGTCCTGCAATACTTTTGTAATTAGCTGGCCTTCTAGGGGGATTATCCTAGTAAAATATTTGTCTTGTTCATCTTGCTTTTAGCAATTCCCAGAGCTTGGCCACTGATACACTACGATCTGCAGGATTTCATGTTCAGTAGGGCTGGAAGCACTGACAGCTCTGTCAGCAGGTCTGCAAAGGGCACAGGTTTGACCCGTAGTCACAGATGCCACTTCCACATGGCAATGGCTTGGTGCAGTAAGATCCTGCACTTAGAACACAAGTCAGGACCCATCAGCCCCACTTCTGTCAGCAAAGACTGCAGAGCTGCCACCCCACCCCACACTGCTGTCACCAGACACGTGAGGAACCAAATCACTGCCAGTCTTTTTGTCACCAGACGTGCTGGGACACGGCAGCAGAGTTCTCCCCTCTCTGGCTCTGTGCTCTCCAGCTCTGGGACCCAAGTCCATCAGCACAATCCTACAAAAGGATTCCTTTCTTAGGCCCTGAGCTCAGACAAAGTGTTAAAAGCTTCTCTTAATACAACCACCAGCAGTAGGGAATTTTGGATTTTGGGGGAAGAAGCAGATTTGAATGGCTAAAGGTAAAATACATTATTGGTTTATTCTTAAGCCACCTAAAGTGCATGGTAAAGTGTATCTAGTAACCATGCTCACTGCCTGCTTTCTAACCCTTTAGAAACAGCAGCCACATCTTTAGATCCTTAAACATTCGATTTGGCTGGCATTTTGGAAAAATACCCATGTTTGTATAACAGAGCAACCCTTCGGCTTGCCCTGCTGGCCAGAGTCATTCCAACATAGTGAAACTGTACACAGAGCTCAGGCACCCCACCCACCCCTTAAGCCCTTAATCCTCTGCCCTGGACAACTGCTTACTTCTCACTGCAAAAAATTATCTGTGCTGCAACATTTAATCCATCACAGAATGGCATCTTACACTGGAAACACTGCACTACCCCTTCCTTTGGGGCTGCCTGAGAGTGCACACTCCACTTCCTCACTGCATGCAGCTCTCTGACTGATGTGCTTGGTTCTAGTTTAACAATTCTAAACAAGGTTCATCCAAGAATGACATTTCAAACCAAAAAGCACAGCCATGCCATTAAGAAAACCTACAAAAACAGATTTTCAGAATACAAAGTATGAACATCTAAAGTACAAAACTACTCACACACACACACAACCTTTGATCCACTCAATCTGCCAGGACCATGCACTGATCAAATTAGGTAACAAACTTGACAGTACGTGAAATGTTTTGTTTTATTTGCATTTGGGTTGTGTTTCAAGTAGAAAGACTGTCATCAGACACCCCAAATAAACAGACTAAAATAAATAATACATCACATCAAAGCACAGTGAGAGGGAGACAAGCAACATTCCCAACAGGCCAGATACTGATGGCTGTTTACAGCCACCAGAACAGCCTTGGACATTTAACATGGAAAGGTGAACTTGTAAGTTGTTCAAAACTTTTTATCCTTTACCTCAATGCATTAACACACTCAAAGATGTGTTCTTCACTCACCACTCAAGGCAAACACCATTATCTTTACTCCTTTCTGAGCAATGAAGTTGGTGACTTACAGTCATTGCAAGCCTGAGCAGCACGGTCATGCTGCCCCTTCAGAGGCTCACTACGTTTATTTTAAATAGTTTGGGTTCTGCTCCCCAAAAATGTTTTGCAAAGCAAAGAAAACAACCCTGAACTGTGTAAGAACTAAATGGCCGCTTCTGAGTTCAACCTCAAGAAATTTCCCCTCTAGAAAGAAGGAACATAGCCTTCCATTCAGAGGCAGACTGTGTCCAACAACTGTTTCGTACTCTCACCCTGGGGGTGCAATTCCATTACAGAAGTAGTAAGTAGAGCCAAACAGAAATTGTTCCAAAAACATCTCATGAAATGTCAGTGGGAATTGCTCTGAAAGTCACGGGACCAGGCACAGCAACCAGGGTTGACAGGAAGCCTGGGCATGCAGAGAATGTGGGATGTTCCCTGGAGCTCTGGTGTTTGCTGTGTCCCTAAAAAGCCAGCTGGCCTTCCCAACACAACTGATGGAAATCCACTGCAGCACCCACCTGCTGACTTTGATCCAAGTTACTCAGTATAAATGAGTTGCATCATGCTCTAAGGAAGCCACAAATGCAGTGGTGGTGTTGCTTTCTTCAGAGCAATGAAGTGAGCACAAGGCAACAGCTTTTTAAACATTCCCTCACCCCAGCAGGGCTCATTTGCAGAGCCCCAGCACACAAATCAAAGACAAGGAGAGGCATCAGGGATGTGCCATGGCCAAGCTGTTTGCCAGAGCCTCATGCTGGGCTGAGCAGGGGCAGCATTGCCAGGGCGGGCGAGGACGCGATGCCGCACTTTGTGTCTCAGAGCACTCTCTGCTTTTGCTTGGGGGAAGGGAGCAGCAGGAGGAGGGATGGGAAAGAATATCCAAACCACTATGACCTGAACAGATTTATCTGCTTTACATCATCACAGACCTGCTGCTAGGTGGCACAAGAGCAACTCAGGATCTGATCTGAGGCTCCAGGAGAGGAAACGGGTGTCAGAGAGCACTGAGGACCCCTTTTAAGCCAAGTGGAATTTTCCAAGTCAGACTCTCCATCCACATCCAGTCTTTCAAATAGGGAATAATAAAGATACACCATGCCTGCATGTTGCCCCACCAGAGCCCAGCCCTGCAGTGACACATTTGCTGTTTTAGCCCATGGGAAAGGCCACTTCCATCACACACAGACTGGCAAAGTGCTGGCAGCAGACTCAAGTCATGATTTTTCTGATGAATCAGCAGAAAAGCCTATTCACCTCTTTGCTAAATGCTCAATCACTTGAAATAATGGTAATAACTTCCGAATGTTTCAGCTATTTTTTCCAAATTTCCTTTTTCCTGAGCCTCCCTTAACAGAAGTTGTGGGGTGGTGCATGTAAAGTGAGAACTGCCCACGGGAGTGAGAGATTCCATTGAGGCTGGTGAACAATTCTGCTTTGCCGAAAGCTCCTCATACCCTTTATTTTACATGTTTCTCTTTAAAACTCACTTGTCTTGGCAGACTGCACTTCTGTTCCTCTCCTGCAAGGATTCCATCTGGACACAAATGGAACAATCCTTATTTTAATTTAGAGGTTAGATGTGGAAGCTGTTGGAAAAAGTTTGTTGTAGGTCACACTCTGAAAGCTGACCTTGGTCCCAAAAGGGATGTTGAGGTTTCTGCTGCCGCTTCTGGGGAGAGGATGCAATCAAAAAGAAAACCAAGTGAGTTGAGGTTTTGGGCTTTTTTAGAGTTAATTACAAACTCTGCCTTGGAGAGCCAACGCTTTTTAAACCGAAGCCTTCTCTGATTCACTCCCCTCATCCCTGCTTCAAGCAATGACCATAGGGTGCATGGGAAAAGAGGAAGAGTTTGGCTGACTGGTGCCTTCTGGGGAGCACCTGAGAAGCATGAAACTGTCAATGAAACCAACACCCAAACTCATCACCCCGAAGCCATTCATTGACCACTACAACTTTGAGCTGTGAGTCTCAGGATCCAGAGAGGAGCAAGAGTACTGACAAGAATGTACAGACAATTCTGCCTCTCAAGATACCCCCTTATTGCACTGAGAGATATTCAATGAAATCTGGGGAAGGAAGGGACTAGAGGCTCAGGGTAACTCACAATGGCCCCAAGTAAAGGATGTGGACATGGCAGCGACCTGCAGGGAGAAGGTATATGCATTTCCCCATGCCTTTGGGCCCTTCTACACAGATAAACCCTCACAGAAGCAAAGTCCCTGAGGAATTGTGTATTTTCTGTAGTGTTTAGGTGACACACTGTCAAGCAGAGCTCAAGTCCTGCACTAAATGTTTACTAGTTCTAAGGTACACAATGTATATATTTAAATAAACATTTAAACCTCAATTTATCTCCCCAAACCTCTGCTCTCTCTCAGAATATACTCGTTTCCTACATCCACAGAGAAAATATTAGTTCTTCTATTACCATGCATTTCCACTAACTCTGTGTTTGATTTCAAAACCTCTCAGAAAACTTACAGGACAAACAGGAAGGGAGAAAGCCAAGCAGGTGTTTAAGGTTAAAAGAAAAGGACAAAAAAGAAGAGAAAGGGAACAGCCAAACACCAAAGACTCATCATGTATCCCCAGAATCCCTCTCCCAGCCTGAGCACGCCCTGAGCAGGCACCGCACAAGCCCGTGGCTCCAGTTCAAAACCTCCCATGCACAGAGCCGCAGCTCTCAGGGCAGGATGCGTCACAGGAAAGGTCGCAGCCAGCCCTGGGAACAGTTTAGGAAAAGCAAACTCCAGCCCTGCAGTTCAGACCGCTCACTGCTGTGCCAGCTGCACTCGTGTCTCTCCTGAAAGCTGCTCAGCGCTGCTCTCCAAGGAGCTGCCCGGGCCAGCTGCAGGCTGAGAGCCCGGGCACAGCTGGGCAGGGGCACGGCCCGGCTCCGCAGCCCTTCCCCTTTCCGCTCCGAAATCCCCGCACAGGCTGCGCTGCGAGCAGCCCCGGGAGCGGCTCCCGGCTGCTTCCCGTGCCCCGGCAGCTGCGGAGGACTCTCGGCGTGGCACGGCAGAACAGGGACCACACGCCATCCCACGCTTCTGTCCAGGTGAGACGCCGCCTCCCATCACCTGTCCCTGCCCCTGCCAACGCCCCAAACGTCCTCGGGTATTTTTAAGTAACTGCCACTGCAATTTTACTTTTTAAGTTGGCAAATGAGGTGAACATCCACGCGTTCTGCAAACCACTAACAACTAATAGCACAAACGAGCAGTTTTAACTAACTAACTAACTAACTACAGAAGCAGGTACAGAAACTATTGTTTCAGCCGTGAGGCTGAGCCGTGGATATTTTTCTTAAGCAACTACTTTTAATTTATGACTGAGAAAATGTAACTATACGAAACTCATAGTTTAAAACATCAGAAAACAGAATTTAAAATAAAATATTTGAATGACAAATGCTACTATTAAAATATAATATTAAAGGGGAAAACTTCCTTGAGCCACATTTTACTACTATTAAAAACCCAGTTTTAGGACAACGAAACTAGTAATCATTAAAACATTTTACTGACCCAGGGCTCTGGTTTTAGCTGGGATAGAGTTAATTTTCTCCCAGTAGCTGGTACAGAAGTGGGTTTGGGTTTGGGATGAGAATAATGTTGATAACACCCTGATGGTTTAGCTGTTGATGAGCAGGGCTTGCACCAGGTCAAGGACTTTCCAGCTTCTCATGCCCTGCCAGTGCAGAGGGGCACACCAGGACAGCTGACCCACTTGTTTTTCTTGGGGTTTCTCTCTCTCCTTGTTATTTTTCTTCATTACAATCTATTATTATCATTGTTGTTGTTGTTGTTATTCAGTTCTTAAAATATTCTTACCTGATTCTAACATTTCCTCTCACATCCACCACTCTCTAATTCCAACACAATAACTGATGTGAGATAGGAAGGATCTCACTGGGGGAATTTTGAGACTTAATTAAAAAAACTGAGTATTTGAGTTAGATCCGAAAATTATGCTATGTGCAAAAAGCTCAAAGCATTGCCCAGGTTTCCATCTGAGTATCAGGGTTTACACAGATACTTCACAGACTACAATCTTTTAAGGCTAAAAGCATGCTCAGAATAATGCAGACTCTAAAAATCAGAAATTAAAAGAGAATGAAAAATTTAGCTTATCAGGAAGACAAAGCTGTTAAATTTCAGGTTTCAAAATAGCACAGAGACTGCTGGACAGGAAGAAGAAATGAAACAGTTACTGGTGGTTTTTACAAGACCGAAATACAATTCTGCCCTTGAGGTGTCCTGACAGTGTGCCCAAAGGAGCCCATGGCTTTAATGGGAAATACACAACCTTATCTCCTCTGCTCTGTGTACCTGTTGGCTCTCCTCTCCGTGTCCTTCAGAGCTCCAGAAGTTCATTGCAGGTGCCAGGAGAACATCACGGATGATCTACCTGATGTAATAACTGTGGTCGCCGACTGCTGCCTCCTCACTACAGCTTCCTGGGTTTTGCCTTTCTGGATCAGAAGTGGGATGTCCTGTTAATGTGCACAGAGTCATCTGCCCACCTGTCCTTCCCCTTAGCAGCTGCAGCTGCAGACAGAACACACCCCAGTGTCACCAGGCTCACAGGGGCACTGCTACTCACGGGGCCACAGCCACAGTGACAGCCACAGGACACATGTCCATTCTCAGCCACTGTCAGCGGCAACGCAAGGAGCAGCTGAGCAGAGACACAGCTTTCTGTGCCCTCTGTCCTTGCACACCACACCTGAGGGGTCTAGAAAGCAAGAGCTGGAAGACAAGGACGAGACACTGCAGTGGTTACTGCTGCCATGCCCAAGGAAGGGAGCACTGGGCACCGCCACATCCAGTGCCATGGCAGGTACTCCCCTGCTGCTTCCTGCAACAGGAATGTGACTTAATTTCTTTTGTCATCCTAATTTCAGGATTCATCCCATTTTTCTCCACTATATTCTATGACAAACAGGAACAACTACCACCCAACATGCCACTTCCAGAGGCTAAAAAAGCCCGTTAGTGTATTTTGCATACTTTTATTCTCTTAAGTATTAAAAACCAGACATTGCCCTATCACAAATGACATAATAAAAACAGTATCATGAAATTTTAGTCTCTTGGCAAACTTGCAACAAGTCAAATGCACCAACATATCTCCACAGTCACCGCAAGCACTGCCTTCCAGAGGAGACCAGCAATTCCAGCCAGGGACCCCGAGCGTCTCCACCTGGCACACACCCCACAGGCTGCCAGCCTCGGCTCCTCTGTGGGGACATAGAGAAGGGTCAGAGCAGCCCTGACCACACGCAGGCCAACAAGTGCCCCAGCATTTGGGGGAGCAGCTTCCCTCAGCCAACCCTGCCTGGCCCCCAACACCCTCGGGGTGCACCCCACAGTGCACAGCAGAGCTCCCAGACCCTGTGCTCCTGAGCCTCACCACCCTTCTACCCCACAGGGACACCCACAGCAGCTTTCCCACTGGATTACACCAGCGTGGCCAGCACTGCAAGTTCAACCAGTACTAACATTCCTACCACATTAGAGACAAAATCTTAAAATAAGGTTCTTCTTTTAGCGCACTCAGCACAACTTGCAATGGCTGTGGTGTGTGTTGTGCTTCCTCCTTCTCCAGCTTCCTCCTAACATCAGAGGTACCATCTGGCATGAACACCTCCCCTGATTAACTCCATTTTGCTGTTCAAAAAAGATTTCTGGTGATAGTGACCACTGTCACAGTTCCTGACCCTGTAACTGTATTACGTATTTATTAAACAGCTGCATTAGTTTCCATAAATAGCTAAAATGTGTACTTGGAACTACACAACCGCTTGTAAATTCAGGGTAAATCAATAAATAAATAAAACTACTTCTAAATATATTCTTAAGTTCAGTAAAGCAGGGTGAATTTTGAAACTTGACAGACAAGTTACAGAAGTCAAGAATTGCCTTAAATGCTACTGTGGAAGAGTCACAGTGGGCAGCACAAGAGTCTGACCTCAGAAGGGACTGAGCACTTTAATGGTTTATGCAGCTTCCCTTTCGTGTGTTTTGCCAAGACAACATGATATGCAAGCTGGGAACATTCAGAACTTTTCTACATCTTATCCAATCAATCTTGGTCATCTGGTGAATCAAGTTTGCTGGTTTTGCACAACTAGCTGACATTATTAACACAGAATCACTGTACTTTATGCTGGCCCAAGCATTCAAACAAGAACAGCTGCTCGAGTACAAATGGCTGTTGTGACCCCCCTCCCAAATGCTGGCACTAACATGTGCCCTCTGCCTCCCGCCAGCAGCCTCTACAGAAGCCACCCTGGGCCCCACGGCTGACAGAGGGGACAGGCCAGGAAGGTGACAGTGTTTGCTGTCAGTGCTGAACTATTCACAGCAGTAGGATAAGGCCCTCCAAAAAGAGCTGAGCGTGACAAGGTGACAAAAAGAACAGCAATAACTGACCATGAACACAGAGCTGCGACGCTCAGCAGGGGGACACGGGAGCCTCCAGCCTCACCCGTGCAGTGACGGGGTTTAGCTCGAACATGACTGCTCCATGGCTCTGTCCCCAACCATTTCTGAAGTCTGAGCACTGATCAGGTGGTGTGCTGTGACACCACAGGTTTACACTGTCAGATAGGACTGTTATCTTCTGTCTCTCCCACAGGTCTCCCAGCAAGAGCAGAGGCTCTGTGCCTGAGAATGGACAGCGCTCTAGACCCTTAGCAAAGTACCCCAGCAGGCAACTGAGGCAAGGTAAGGACATGCCAATGATATGGAAAGATGTACAGAGTCTGGCCTGGCCGGTGGCCCCTCTCAATGACAGAGGGTTGATAAATCTGCTGGTGTCAAATGTAAAATTTGTCTAGGGTGTCCTCCATTCTGCACAGGCACAACGGACTTTACAAAGACGTGATGTCCACATCTCTAGTCACACAGTTCTGAAACAATCCTTTGTTGTATGATGCCTCAGCACAAAACATACTTCATGAACTTCCTACACAATTTAATATCTACCCCCAAGTCCAAGCACAGAAAGACCCACCTCCGGGTTCTCAGCTATAGAAAACCCTACAGAGAAGGAACAAGTTCTTAACACACCATGTGCACAGACAAGGTCCTGCTGAGACAGCCTGGAGGGAGAAAGTGAACAGGGACACAGCAGAAGAGCAGAGTTTTTAAATACTGTGTGTTACTATTTAAATAAAAATGCCATTTGCTATTAGTGCTTTCCAGAAGATCCTTCTAATTTCAGCAGTATCACCCCAAGCTCTACCCACAAAACCTCCCAGCCCTAACATGCCTTTTCATGTGGTAGTTTAATACCTGCTTTCCAAATCATCTTTTCTTTTAAAATCCCAGCCAGACAAAAACAAATGCCCTGATGACTAGAGCTGAAACACAAAGACAGGACGGCTGCTGCTCTGGTGGGAGAACGACGAGGAAGAGGTTAAGTGGAGGCTTTGGGTGTGCACAGGGTTCTCCATGTTCCTCTCATCCATGCAGGTTCCAGGACACACCTAAGCTGATCAGACTTTACACCATCTGCAAGAGGTATAGAAAACAATACACCAAAGGAGATGGTTTTACCTACTTGAGAGAAAATGTCCATTTCTAGCTATTGAAAGGTTGCATTCAGGCTCCAACCTGCTCCACAGAGACATCAGCTACTGACTCAGAATTGGTGATAAAAGGAAATTATTTATTTTCTATAAGACAAGATGGGTTCTTTCCCAGCTTTAAGGCACATATTTTCCAGCTGCCCGGGGTTTCACTTGCCAAATACAGCAGCATTATGTTTATATCTATATTTGTTCTGCCCTCCCCACAGAGGATAATCCACCCCCACAAACATTCTGGCAAAGAAAAGCAGACAGCAGATGTGATTTCTTCTTGGAGATCTTTTAAAATGTAAATCTGACTGACTTGAGAAGGCAGCTCAAGCTCCCACATTATAAACTACCACACAGACACACTCCTGTGTGCTGGGCTGCTGGAAGTTTAAAGCAAACTCTGCCAGCTGCATATGCGAGTTCCTTGCAAGGGAACACTGGGACATATTGGCATATGCTGGGTATCTCCATACTTGACTAACAGAAGAGGAGTTTTTACAGAACTTTTTGACCAGGAATATTCATATCCCTCACGCTTCATGGTAAGTCAATGCCAAAAATACTGGTCCTTAAACACATCTCATTAACCGTTTGAGTCACCAGATCGCTGTGGGTCAGTCCCAGCTCACAGCACGTGGGCTCATGCCTGCAGGAAAGGGGCAGCCGTGGGCTGGAAGGCAGCAGGTTAAAGTCAAACAGAGAAGCAATTGGATCCTCTGTTCACAGCAGCAACATGCCCTTGAACATCACTGTGAAGTGAGATGACACCACTCAGAAAATTCTTTGCATTCCCCACTGGGAATGCTGCGGTGTGGGAACGTGGTCATTTCTGAGAGGCACACCAAGTTCATTTGGAAGTGAGAGCAGAAAACTTAGAATAATTAGCAGAAAGCCCAGCACCACCCTGTCCTACTGATATACTCTCTTCTCTGCTTCTAGGAATGAAGATACTGTAAGATGTTCAACTCCAGCACCAACTCCTCGGGACACAACTGCAGCCACAGCACGGTGATAACTACAACAGTCATTCCGCTGCTCTACTGCTTCATCTTCCTCGCAGGGCTCTCGCTCAATGCCGTGGCAGCCTGGGTCTTCCTCTACGTTTCCAGCACAAAGAGTTTTATTGTCTACCTCAAAAACATCGCTGTGGCCGATCTCCTCATGAGCCTGACGTTTCCTTTCAAAATCCTTGCCGATTCAGAAATTGCTCCTCCAGAGCTCAACCTGTTCGTGTGCAGATACTCCGCGGTTGTGTTCTACATGAACATGTACATCGGGATCACCTTTTTTGGCCTCATAGGGTTTGACAGATACTACAAAATCGTAAAGCCTTTGTTCACCTCTTTTGTTCACACAGTTAACTACAGCAAGGTGGTCTCTATAATCATATGGCTATTATTAATGATTATGTCATTTCCAAATATGATTTTAACTAATGAAATCACTAAAGACAATTACTCCAGAAAATGTATAGGTCTTAAAAGTGAGCTTGGCAGACAGTGGCACGAAGCAACAACTTATATTTGCACAGGGATTTTCTGGGTTGTTTTTTTTCTGCTAATCATATTTTACACTTCTATATCCAAAAAAATATACAGTTCTTACAAAAAATTCCGGAGGAACTCAGAGGTGGCCAAGAGAAAAACCAGCCGGAACATATTCACCATCATGTTTGTGTTTGTCGTTTGCTTCGTGCCTTACCACCTCTGCAGGACCCCATACACCCTGAGCCAGACCAGCTCCCAGTTCACCTGCCAGTCCCAAAAATTGCTGTACTACGCCAAGGAGTTCACTCTGGTGCTGTCTGCTGCAAATGTCTGCCTCGACCCCATTATTTATCTTTTCCTCTGCCTCCCCTTTAGAGAAAAGCTGTATCAAAAACTGCATCTCAAACTTAAAGCTTCGAGTGAGGTTGAAATTTCCAAATCCAGAAGATCAAATACACTTCGGGAAAGTATAAACATCATGTAGGTTTGTGTCTCTACAATAATGCACATTTCAGGAAGTTATTCATGAATGCAAATGTCCCAAAGAAACGGAGCACATGACAACCAGCAACAAACAGAAGAAGGGTTTCAGCATAACACCGGGTGCTATTTCTCTGTCTAAACTCATTATTGCATGTGCCAATATATTCACTACATGCTGTTTCAGCTGATGCCATGATTGCATTAGGGTGTGACATGACTCATCTGGATCTCAAGAACAGAGAGAGGAGTACCTGGAATGGCACATTTTGGAGCTCCAGGCCGTGGGTCTCTGAAAGGACCATCCAACAGACCCAAAACCACACCAATCTGCTTCTCTGGACGTACAGGAACAGAAACACATCCACACCAAACTGTAGCAACTCCCTCGCCACTGGTGCAGGAGGAGGCAAGAACATCCTGGAGCCGTGTGGGAACACACAGGTACAGCTGTCTAGAAACTCTGGTACATTTAAACCCAGAAAGAATGGTTTGCTGGTTTTCCCATGATTTTTATACAGCAGTAAAGCATTTCTGTCTGTACCACAGTAACTGCTGAAAGCCACCAACCTCCTCTATACAAATATAATCTCTTTTATAACTTTCTTTTTCAGAGCAGCTTTTTTTTTAAAAAATTGATTTTATCATTGTACAGGGAAAACCTACCAGGGCCTCAAGTATCCACTAAAGCTTTCAGACAGTGGCTCTGGAAGCTGAATGTCTTCATTTTACTTAACAAAGAAGCTATAGGAACAGAAATAACGTGTCCTTCACTGTTCTGCAACTGCATTTCATTCTAGTCCAAACAGATCTAAGGGTGAAAAATTTTAAAACATTTGGTCCTTGCACCTTCTCCAAGGCTGTGGGTAACTGCTCTTGATCCAAGACCACTGGTCAGCAGCAGCAGGATTCTACCACTCCACAGGATTGTACTCCAGCTAAAGGTCTGGACACCTCCACTGGGCTCACACACAGCTTTGTGCAGCAAGTTCAGCTCCATGTATTTCCCACCAACCAGCAGAGCGGTTCCAGCCTGATCCCAGTGAGCACCAGTACCCCACGCCTGGGGCAGCCTGGGTGTCCATTGGACTGTGGGAGCTGGGGGTCACCAGCCCAAACCTGCCCACAGCAACTACAGGAGAAAGCTGTATTCTGGTTGTGTTTGTTAAAGAAAACACATAAAAGATTATTTATATGGTTCTTTCAGAGCTCCCTGACTCTGTCAGACTGAGGCTCTGCAGGCTCTGCCCTCCAAGCAAGGGAACTGGCCTGCTGGAGAAGGGAATCTGGTGCTTTGTGAGAGATCTTCTGTCATTTATGGCAAAAACCTTCGGTTCCCTACATGGCAGGGCTTGGTATTTGCCGACATAAATTTACATAGCTGTGGCTGTGAAAGATCACTGGCATAGACAGATGGAAACACTTCCAGAATATATATTTAAATAACTTTTTTATTGCTTTGCAAGCTTTGAAAAAATTATTTATATTGTGTAATTGTTTCACACCTCACCAGATTACTGATATTAGAATGACAAGAATCTACATGCAGGCACCAGGGGAGCAGATGGGGATCAACACCCACGTTCAAAAGGAATGCTACATTTCCAGCTTTTCATTCATGTTGAAAAAATCCTCCTCCAAGAGCTTCCCTAGTCAGGAAATGGTTCCATGCCCCTGATCCTGCTGCAATCCCACCCTGCGAGCGACAAGTCCCAAGTAATACCAGCGTCAAACCACACCTCTGTTCCATCTCCTCGGCCTTGCTCCTTACTTTGCTGGATGAACTGAGGCCAATTTTTTTCCAGCACTGGGTAAATTAATCCTTTCACATCTTTCCCAGCATATCATGCCTCAGATACCCCAAGCCAGCTCCTCACACACTCAGGGAACTCATGTTCCAATATCTGTTCTCTTCCCAAAATACTTCTGCAGGAAGGGCAGACCATTATGCAGTAAAGTTTTGCCGAACCATCACTTTGTCTTTTTAGACCTAGAAAGTTCCCTGAGCTGTAAACTGACTACAGAAAATGGGAAACCAACTGACAGAGACACACAGACAGGAACAACTGCCAGTGCTGTAGACTGGGTGTAAGAAAACCTTACAGGTATAGGAAGATCAGCTTTACATGAGCAGAACACCATAAAATTGAGTCCATGTTTGCTCACAACTGGACACAGGATCATTCCAGATTACGAAGCTTTGCAAACATTTTGACATATATGGTCTGAACTTTCAGTTTATGACTAAACGTAAAACCAGACATTCTTCATCTGTTCCTCCACAAAGCTCTGGTGCAGGGTTTGTAAATTCCTGTGGATTCGCAACTACAACCAAGGGCCACCATTTGGAGTTTCAGTATTGGCTGTCAGTACCTCACCCCCAGCATGGTGTCAGATCTTTTCTCATCTTTTCCAAAACCAACCAACCAAAAAATAAATATTTCCCCAACTTCCCTAATGTGTCATTTTTGTTTTTAATAGTGCTTGGAAAATACCCAAATACTTAGAATGTTCATTGCAATCAGCAGAATCCCTAGGTGCCCTCAAATCTGCCAGCTAAGGTGTAACTCTAAAACAAACACCCTGAGATTCCCAGAACCTAGGATTTCATGCAGGAGTGTTAAAATGAATGAGGACCAACTACATTGCAAAATCCCAATTCCAGACAGATTTTAAATGTGAGATATAAGCAGGGAAGGAGGGAAACCGTTTCAGACTTATGAAAACAAAAGCAAAGAAGCAGCCGCTGATGTCATACACTTACAGCCCCCCCGCCTGCCTCTCCCCCAGCAACAGGAAAGAGACGGCTCCGGGCTGTGAGCACTTATTTCTTTCTGCCACCACTCTTTTGGGTAACTTCCACGTGATTTAGCTGTTTGAACGCTGAGTTTAACTGCGTCAATCAGCTCATTTGAAAACCACAGCCTGGGCAGAAGGTCACGCATCACCAGCTTGGGAGAGCAGTCGCTGAGGGACATCAGAGCTTTGCAGACCAATGCTCAGAAGACCCCAGGCCACAAGGACAGGTACGTGATCTCACTCTCTGTCTGTCACAGCCTATTTAGATCTCCCTAAACGCACAGCCCGAAATCCGACTGCCAAACGCTCCGGAGGTCGGGCTCAGCTTTTGGCAAGCCACCCCTGGCTGTGCCAGTGGCCAGCGTCACCTGGTCACAGCCCTCCAGGGCTGGGTTGGCCGGGTACCCCTCGCCTGCGGAGGATGGGGACACGGCACAGGGAACGCCAACGCTGCAGACCAGCAGCAGCACCAAGGCCCAGGTCAGCCCCGCTCTCAGGGTGAGACACACCTGCAGAGAGCCAACTGCAAGGAACAAACTGCTTTCTCCAACATTCTAAACCACCGGAGGATCTGCAAGCATTTTGCTTTAAAAACTGTGCAAATCTGGATACAATTTTACAGATGAAATGACATGTGCAGTAGTTCTCTTATATTGGATGTAAAAATTAGGTACGATATACAGAAATGGAAGTGTTGCAGTCTGATGCCACTCAAGACAAATGTGTTAGTTCCAGGAAATTCAAAGGAACAGCCTTTCCCACAGCCGTTCTCTGTAGCAGACTGACACAGTGCAGCAAACAAACAAAATCTCCTCAGTCTTGGAGCTGCATATTTAGTTAAAATAGGACAAAAATTTTCTACTTTACTTTTCTACTGAAGCCTACAAAGAAAGTGAGCAAAAATATTTATTATCTGCTTCTTTCAAAATGTGCTTTTTCTAAAGGTTTCATAAAAATATACAATTAATTCATTCTCTGTTCAAGTGCGAATGGAGAGCAGCTTGCAAACCTTAGGAGTGATCAGGACCATGTGCCCAGCCATCTGACAGATCTGTTTATTGGCTGGACAATGCACTCCCTCAGAATTCCCAGCACATTTTTACAGAACGGGGATGCTACAAATACTACTTTTTTTTAGGCATAGTTTCAATCCTTCAAAACTTATGATGTTTTAGTATGATCATTATTAATCAGATGCTTAAATAGATTCAAACCTTTTTCTCTAGCATTTTTGCTGGAGGAGGGTGTTGAACCAAACACTGTCAGAAAAGCTCCTGTAGTGGAAATGCTGCTCAGAAGGCTCTATACTTTCAGAAACAAATCCTAATACATTCCTAATTCTTCCAGCATGAGAACAAAGCCCTCCAGAATATTTGGGAAGCAGCACAAAGAGAGAGAAAAATATTTCTTCCTAATGGTATTTTTTTCTTAGAATTAATCAAACAAAATTCTAAGAGAATTACCACTGTTGCTCAGGAAAGGTTGATGTCATTGATGTCCTCTTGGTTCTTTTTGTAGGTCCTTGATACCTCCCGTCAGAAAAGCCAACTCACACAAGGAGTTTACGATGTCAAGCAACATTTCTGAATGTCATCTCTATGAAGAAATGGAACCATTTACCTATTTTTACTACTTGGTTTTTCTTGTGGGAATTATTGGAAGCTGTTTCGCACTGTGGGCATTCACGCAGAAGGATAAGAAACAGAAGTGTATGAGCATCTACTTAATCAATCTCCTCACTGCAGATTTCTTGTTGACTTTGACATTGCCCGTGAAGATTACTGTGGACCTAGGAATTGCGTCCTGGAATCTGAGAATATTCCACTGCCAAGTCACGGCCTGCTTCATCTACCTGAACATGTATTTATCAATCATATTTTTGGGATTTGTGAGCATGGATCGCTGCCTCCAGCTGATGCACAGCTCTAAGATCTACCGCATTCAGGAGCCTGGGTTTGCCAAGACGTTGTCTGCAGTCGTATGGATCATGGTTCTCCTCATAACTGTACCTAACATGGCTATTCCCATAAAACACATTGAAGAAAGACCTGGCATAGGATGCATTGATTTCAAAACAAAATTTGGGAGAGACTGGCACGTGTTCACTAATTTCATCTGCACAGCAATATTCCTGAATTTCTCGGCTGTGATACTGATTTCCAATTTTCTCATTGTTAGACAGCTCTACCGCCACAAGTACAGTGAGAGTTACAGCAGAGTGAAGAAGGCGCTGACCCACATCCTGCTGGTGACGGCCGGGTACCTGCTCTGCTTCGTGCCCTACCACGCCGTGCGCATCCCCTACACGCTGAGCCAGAGCAACACCATAACCAGCTGCCCCCTCAAACGGGCTCTCTTCAAAGCCAAGGAGTCTACCTTGCTGTTTGCAGTCTCAAACCTCTGCTTTGACCCCATTCTCTATTACCACCTTTCCAAATCGTTCAGACTGAAATTCACGGAGACGTTTGCAGCCCCCAAGGAGACAAAGGCCCTCACGGACGCGGAGGTGCAGCACAGCAGCGAACAGCAGATGTGCAGCCCTGACTGCAAAGCACACGAGCCCACCTGCAGCACCAACAGCTGCTCGGTGACTGCACACGTGGGCACCACAGCCGACAACGCTCCTGAGGAGTCGTGAGCCCAAGCAGGAGGAGAACACCCCATCAGTGAACACCCATGGCTGTGTGGCATGCTCACACAGCAGCCCTGAGCACGCACAGCCTTCAGGGATGCCTTTCACAAACAGCTCCGTGAACAGCGGTGACCCACCAGGGACCAGCAACGCCTAAGAATACGTGGCCAGACTCAATTGTACCTCGGAATTGTTCATGGCAGACACCTGAACTCACCTTTACTAAGTTAAATATTGTGCATTTACTATATTAAATGACTTGGTGCTATCAAGTGAAGAAATTATTTAACAGCAGTTCTCCAGCTGCAAAGCTGATTGGACAAGATTAACCATAAATCATTTTAGAGGGCATTATTTACTCCAGAAAGGGATTTTAAACAGCACTGAAAATTATTGTATCTGCTTACAGCACACCTGCAGGCTTCACAAATAAACTTCTTGTTCTTGCCAAGTTCCACTGTCTCTCCTTGCTGCTGCCTCAATGAATATGAGAAAAGCTAACAGCATGTTATTGCAGAAAATTTAAGTGAATTGTAAAATGAAGATAAAAAGTGTAAGTATCCAGCATGTTCTCTTTGTTTGATCTCTTTTCATATAAATTTATAGAACAGCAGCTAGGTTTATTAATAATCCAATTTACAATTACCTCCAAGTCAGGCAGTACCACGAGGTGCACAAGCACCGGTCACTCACCAGGGGCAGGGGGAAGGGGTGGCACTGGTCACTCACCAGGGGTATGGGGAAGTGTGTGGCATACTGCAGGTGCCGAAGGAGGTCATAATTGGATGGGAAAATCAGTTCTCTCAGCCTGTCCCTCTTTGCTGACTTCTCACTGGTGACTGAGATTCTTCTGCCAAAGGAAGGGTTCACGCTCTCACAAGACTCCCCAGGCATCGGAGAAAAGGTCTGAGACATGTAAAGCAAAGGTTTGAGTTAAGTGTAACCTCCAGCTTCTGAAATCCAGCAGCTGCAGCCAGCGATAGGATTTGTTCTTGCTCACAGTCATTTGTTAAACATCTGAGGTTTTTCAAAGATGGACAAAGCAAGGGCAGTCACAATAAGCCTGAGATTTAAGATACATATACAAATTAAATCTCTGTGCATATCTCTGTGGTTATTAGACAAGTTTTAACCTAGAGATATTTAGTCTGGGAAAATGTATTCAGATTCTAGGGAATCTCCACACTCATGCTGCTGTGACATAGAAACCACAATGAGCTGTTCCAGTGACTGAGGGAAATAAAATGAGATGGGCAAAGTGGGAGTTGACAAGAGACACTGTAGGCAGGCATGGACGTGCTTGAAACCACCAACATGACAGATATCAGGCAGAAACAGAGTCCCAACATCCTGCATGTGAGAGGTGTGGGCACAGGAGTCCATGAAGAACAAGGAGAAACCCAAAGGAAGAAACAGGAGATTCAAGAGTCATGCAAAATAGAAAGGGAAAAGAGGAGGAAACACAGTCAAAGCATAAAACTATCACTTGAGAAGCAGATGGCATCAGTGGGGGTCCTCAATGTCAAACAAGTGGGGAGCTCTGCACATTTATTCGTGCTTTGCTGTAACACTAAATGCTCAATACACTGGGGCTGGGGGCAGGATGGGGAGCAGGGACAGGAGTGTGTGAGTGTGCAGGGGGACAAGCAGGGCAGCACACAGGGGCAGCACTGTCCCACAGCAGGGATGCAGAGTGATGAGGCATACACTGACACAGAGACAGCGGGGACTGGATGCCAAAGGCCACTGGCTGTGGATGGAAGGAGCAAGGTGATGCTGGAGCACAGAGGGACATTCAGTGGAAATGGCAACAGCAGCCACAGGCACCAAAAGCATCACAGGCATGCAGAGAATCAAAGGCAAACATACTGGAAATTCTGAACTAAAATCTGCCTTAAAGTCACTCTTGTCTACATCATCAAAAATACCAGCGGTTCCTGAATCAATGCTCACATGCTCCATAATACCATGATCCTAATTGTCAGAGAGAAAAGCAAGTATCAGTCATATTTTACTGAAGATCCATTTAACTGATGACAGGTAAACCCAAGCACTCCAACTCTTTCAAAGTTGTGCCTTTCTGTTTGTCCCGTGTTACTCAGATCCCCAGGCAGCTGCCAGTTCAGTACATCTACACCAAAACCAGCAATATTTACACAGAAACTAAGCTAATGAATCCCTTTCAGACTTCTCAAAGAGAAAAAGACAAGGAGACAGAGATTAAACCCCCCAGTATCTCATATCTGAAATACTGATGCTTCGGTGAAAACCCACGTTTCACAAAGCAGAACAGCAAACAGGGGAATAGCATGAAGTGTTGGAATAGCATGAAGTGTTACCTCCAGTTTCACATCAGGATCCTTAGAATAGTGTTCACCCACAGCTGCCCCATTAGGGGAGCGTGGTCTGGGAGCTGCAGTGGTGGACAAGTCCCCGCGAGATATTAAAGTGCACATGTAGGCATCATGAGAGAAAACATCATGCCGAGTGAATTCTGAGAAAAGCAGCACCAAATTCACAAATTCTGTCTTCTCGAGGTCACTGCTTGGGTCAGCTACCCAAAAAAAGAAAACAAAATAGTTAAACTGCCGTTTCAGCTTGTAAATATTTGGGTTTGAACTATCCAAATTGCAAACTCCAGCATGTTAATTTTCAAGACCTCCTAAAAACATCTTGGGAATCTGCACAGGTTTCTCCTTGTCTCCAAAGAACAAATCATTCCCCATCTAAGCTGCACGGTCCTGTCAGTTTCAGACACGGGACAGACCTCAGCGGGTTCCAGAGCATCCCACCCATACCCACCTGCCCCAGCTAGGAACAGGGGCTCAGCTGTCAAGTACAATGTTCAAACACATCTGAAAATTAAACTGAAGGAGGACGAGGGCCAAGGACATTCCTTATGGGAAGAAAAATTAAACTGAAGCTTTGAATTATAACAGGCCACCCAACAGCTAGCCCTTCCTCCCAAATTACTGTCTTACCTACAGCAGTTTTGCAATCATAACAGAAAACCTTATAAAATATTTGCAGAGAACTTGGGATCTGCGTGCCAGGCCTCCAAGATGTAAAAGCAGTATGTTCATTTAAGTTTGACAGCACAATGTAGTTCACCAATTAAAGATGCTCACACATACCAAGAAAACAATTATCAAAATAAATGCATGTTACTTTGCTAGCACCAAACAAAGCCAAGAGAAAGACAACATATAAAATGTTATTAAGTTTTCATCTGTCACAGCTGTATTTAAATTGACTTGTTCTTTGCCACAGAAGGACTTGCAACATTGAGGTTAACAGAAAATAGCTTTATACCACACCAAATCTATTGCACAACGAAAGAACTACCAAACCCAAATCATCACCATTTACTTAAAAGGAAATCAGGCTTTAGAGTTCGAATTAGCCCAGCATGTAACACTGCTGGTGTTTAGCCATCCTCAGTAGGCTGCAGCACAGCAGCTGTGAGCAGCCAGGGTCAGAATGTGTCGCTGCAGCCCCAGGTCCTGCTCACGCCAACCCCCCTCAGGAGTGAGGCTGGGGGTGTGGGGAGGAGTATCCCAAAACACACACCTGAGCCCAGGTGAGCTGCCCTCCCTCAAATACAGCCCCTAGCTGCTTTTCATTTTTGGAGACTCAGAAGCTCAACCACACTAAAACCAACACAACACCCCAAAACTTGTCCAGCTCTCCCAAACACCAAAGGACATTTCAAACACGAGAAACATGCCCAGCTCTCTCCCTCCCCTGCCTTGCAGAGCTCCCCAGACCACAGAGGCCAGTACCCCATTCGAAGCAATCACAGCAGAAACACAAAATTTACTAACACAAATAGTTTAGTAAAAAAAATTTACTAGAACAAATAGATGGTTTATTAAAACCAGGATCACCACTGACAGAAAAACAGAACACTGCCAATACCTCTAAGTCTGAAACACATTTTTAAGAAGTTTCTTCTTTTTCAGATGTTGAGAGTTTTCAGTACCATGTTTCAAACCACTTAAAATCCCTTTTATTTTAAGGGCATTAGGAAAAAATGATACCTTAACCCACAGTACTTAAGAAGAACCAGGAAGACTGCTATCAGGAAGTTTTTCCAGACAAGATACGTCATGGAGCAGCCCTCAATGAACAAAGAAAATGTCCTTTTTTCAATCCACTATCTATCAGCCAACAGCTTTTGACTGCAACACTCATGTGCCATTTCTAAGTCAGTCACTGAGAACATGGAGATGACAGAAAGAGACAAGTGCTTGGTGTTAAATATGCACAAAGTGCAAGCAATTTCCCCAAACCTCACTGAGCTTAAACAGAAATAAACACATTTTAAGCAAATTTTCTTTTTGTGGGGGGAAAAAAAAAATCAAAACCCACAGAAGGATCCTATAGCAAGACAAGAAATCTAAAAACAAAAAATGTCCATATGAAAATAGAGCCAATACAGAAACTGAAACACCTGCTACAGCAAACCAGTAACTTCAGCATCCAGGCACCCTACCAGCTGTTTCTGACCTACTCTGGAATATCTGGAATTAGTTCATACTCACATAACGAGGGAGCTTGTGTATCCAAAAACCGTAGCAGGACATTCTGGAAAACAGGAAGACTGGAACCTGTCAAGGAGGCTGAAGACAGAGATTCCTTTTCATCTAGGACTTCAGATTCACCACATTTCTGCACAGTTAAATAAATAAAAAAGCATGTCTCTATACCCAAATGCACACAATATCCCCAGCATTTGCATTTGAGGCCACTACACATGTGACTGTTTCTTACCTCTGCATAAAATCCAGACTCACTCTAGAATGACAGGCTTTTCCTATTAACTAGTTTGGTTATTTCTAAGGTGCTTTATTTAATTATTTTGGGTTACTGACTGGAAAGGAACTTCCAGGACCACTGTGAATAAAAAAGGAAGCTTCTCTTGTCTGTGTAAACTACAGTTTGAACAATGACCAGGGCAAAGCCCCCTGCTTTGGGTGGATTTGGGTGCAGTGAGGCAGAAACAATGTAGTGACTCCATTCCCCTAAGCTGGTTTGTGGTGAGGGCAGACAAGGCAGAGAAGCTTCAGAAAGCCAAAGTCTTTCTGCAGCTCTGGGAGTGCTCTCACCTGTCTGTCCCACACCCAGGTGGAACAGACAACACACATTACTTTGCTGGGGACTTTTTTCTAGGAAAACAGTGCCCAGCAGAACTCCTGGTGGCACAGATGGGCGAGGCAGAGGCAGTGCCAGGGGGCCACAGGGACACTGCCCTGCTCCAGCCCCACTGCAGGGCAGAGCTGGTGCTGCTGCAGTTCCAGATGTGGCAGCTTAGGCAAGCTGGAGTGGGATCTTCTGCCACAACAGACAACAGTTCACATCAGAGATGGCACTACAGCACCCTGCTTCTGCAGGACCTCATTTCCCCCGAAAACAAAGGAATTCTACAGAATGCAAGACTTAAAGTTACACTTGAATTTTGCCTCAGATTGGATCTTGGCTTTGGAACTTTCACAGAGTCCCCCACCAGGTGACAGCTACGCCCCACTGGCCAGACCCACAGCCCTCTGTAAGGGACTCCAGCTCCTCTGGCATTCCTCTAGTTGGGCAAGCAGCTCACAAAAGTGAAACACTTTTTCTAACAGACGTAAGTCAGCTAACACAGACCTTCCTGAGTTAGGCTGCAATTTCTTACTTTAAATAGAAGGCTTTTTCCTGCTAAACTTTTCTAGAATTTATAAACTGTAAATTGATGCCAAAGATCCCCAATCCTCCAAATGCCAAACTCACTCCTTTTGTTATGAGATTAAAGTGAGGCTTCCTTAGAAATATCTACCTCTTTAAGCAAACTGTCACACGGTGCTGAAGTAGAGACAACTTACTTCTGCCTCAATTTCCGCTTGCCTCTTCTCCAGGAGCCTGGCCACGGCCATGGCCCTGTGCTTCCCAGACCTCTTACAGCTCACGGCCCACTCACAGAGCAGCATCACCACGGCCTCGTCATTTGGGGCTACCTGTGCAGGGCAGAACAGACAGAAACCAGCTCACCCACACAGCCCACGAGCTGATCTCCGACCCAACAGCCTGCAGCAGCCAGCACTTCGCAGGAAGAAAAGCTGAATGAGCTGGGGTTTGGTCTTTCGATGCACACATTTGCTGTCACCTGCACACATTTGCTTTCTTTGCAGTATTTTCACATGAAATATAAGCTGGAAGCCAAAGAGGGAAATCCCCAGTTTTCATACTGCTGAGACTCAAATCAAAATTTTACTTTATGATAAAGTTGCTTCACAAAACCAGGGAAGGGTGATGTGCCTTGTGAGCAAGAGGAAGAGGAACAGTGTACTCACAGAGCCTCCCAGCCCACTAACCACACGGGATTTACGTGCTCCGTACGCTCATTCTTCCAGACCTCCTCTGTTTCCAGACTCTGACTTGCATCCCACTGACACATTACGATAAACAAAACAAAACACCCCCTCAACCTCTAAAGGCATTATCTGTCAGATAGCCAAGGCTGAAAAACTCCCCAAGAGCTCCATTTTATTTCTGACCTTTTTAAGAAACACCATGTGTCTGGAGAACCCTGTGTTTACAGAGCAGCAATGGGATGTAATGTGCTTATATCCAGTACTTTTTCCTTGTGTGCTCCTCAGCTGATCTCACTCGTCCCTCCCAAGCTGGCCACCATCTCTGAACACTTCAACATACCAACCTGCAAATTAAAGAGATGTGATTTTCCTTCCTTCCCCAAGGTCACTGGAAGCTACACAGAGCAGTGACCATCACAAGGGCTGGAGCCAAGCATGGCATCCTCAGCAAGCGAATATTTTCCTCAAAGTGATTGGGAATTACAGACCCAAGAGCATGAAAGTTTCTGCTTCACAGCTGTCCCAACATCCCTCAGAAAAACAGAACATAAGTTTGTGCTGAACGAGGCTGCTGTGTACACACACATGTGCATCACAGAGGTTCCCTGTAAATACACTTTAACAGTAAGCAAGAGATACTACACAACTAGGGCAGGGGGAATGGAGGAGGAGGGGAAATGCTTTTCTCTTACCCAAATGAAGCAACATGGTGACATCACCACTGCTGTGGTGAGATGCAGTCAGCTACCCACAGAACCATGGACGCTATCGATTTCTGAAGACAATGCAGAACACTCAAAAGACTCTGATGCTCTCCACTGATGCAGACTTTTGTTGGGACCACCAGAGCCATTCCTACACACTGGGTTCTTGGAACACAGGGCCCTGGCAGCAGCTGAGACAAGCAATGCTGAGGGGTCTGGCCATCAAACATGTTATCTTGCTTTTGACTGGAGATAACAAATATGGAGCCACACTGCTTCCTGTGTCATGAAGGCTGCACCTCAGGGCTTCCTCTCTTCCAACACCACATTTACTCACACACACTCAGAATGCATCAAGCAGCACCTCTCAGAATAACCAGCCTTTAGATTTGTCTTAGCTGGGGTCTTGCATCTTAAGCTGGTCTGAACAAGCACAGAGCACGCTTCAGAGGGGCTCAAACTGCTACCTCAAAGAGCAGCATTAAGGTCACATTTTTACTCTTAAAATTTCAGGGGCAGGAAAACAAAAAGATCAGTTCACACATTACTAAATGACAGTGTTTTGTAGGGAAGACAAGACACAAGGAACTGAAGCAGAGCATGGGTATGGGCATGCAAGAACAGCAGCTCCCTGGGCTTGAGGGAAGCTCTCCATGGACAAGATTCTCCCTCAAGACTCCCAAACTTCCACAAGTACTAGTGTGACAAAAACACTTCAAGGTGACATAAAATGGGACAAATTATCTACAATACATAGCACACACCCCTTTGAAGCAAGAGATCAAGTTTAGACAACTCATTCCCAACATCTGTCATTTATCCATGATCCAAAATAACTGTAACCTCCTGAAAGCCTCAGTCAGACCCTTCTGGAAAAAACCAAAGGCTTCATTATCTCCTGTTTATAACTGGAAGCAAAGGTGGGTGAAGAAAATTAGAAAAGAGTTGGTTTGGGTTTAGGTTTAAAAAAGCTCCACAATTAGTAACACAGGAACGTATTAAAAGGAAAGATTTCCATGCCTCTGTTCCCGAGGAGCTTGGAGGTAGGACAGCTCATTACCTTCGGAAACACATCTGTATATCTGCCACACCAGAGCTCTCAGGCTGTACTACTCTATGGACAAACTATCCTCAAAGCTTGGGAGGTTAAAACCAACTAACTGTGCTGCAACAAGCAGTGCAGAGTGAAGTACAGGATACAAAACGCTCCTGACTGCAGCCCACCAGGGGGGCCCAAGGCAAGTGCTGCACATACACAGCAGCCCTAAGACAGTACCATTTGCACATTTCTTTAGAAGATGAGACCATGTTCAACAAAACATTAACCCTGCTTCAAAAGTTGTCTAGATTAAAAAGAAAAAGCAAGCTGTGTGTTCCTCTTAGGGTCACTATCAGTTATTTAAGTCACAGAACAAATTTTTTCATTCCAGAGAGATTTTGTACTTTAACTCCTTTAGATGAGCAGGAACCTGGCACTGAATTTCCTAAAATAAAAAAGGAAGAACAGGTAACTAAGCAATTTGAGCAACCAAAGCAATGCTAACTGCATTATTAAAACTATTACAAGACTACTCAGAACATGCTCTATTTTCTCAGCACTTGGGGAAACAGACTGATTCTCCAGATATTGATTTGCTCATCTTGTCTCTCTTTCCTGTCAAGCAGCCCAACACACTCAGATTTGGGTCTCCCACATAGTTACAAATGTTAAATCGAAGCTCCATGACTTCAAGATCCGTCAGAGCTCCTTTCCCACAGTGGGGTGGGGAATTTTGTTTGTTTGTTTCATTTCCAGAAAAGTGATGCCAGAAAGACAAATATCAACTCTCTGCATTTGTCACAAGCCCCCTTCGTGAGAACCACATTCAAAACAGGACTTTTTCACTCTAAAGTGAAAAACATCTCTTGGCATCATAAGAGTTCAGATGGACTTCAAAGACAACACAAGAAGAAAGACTAAAATCAAGTGCAGAGCCCTAAGCTTTAAAAAGCAGAACCCTGAGTGCATAAATATCCATGGAGTTTCAGGATTCTACATAGTGATTTCAAGAAATTCAACATCAGTCCTTAAAAATCAAACACTCTCTTCTGTCCTCCAGTCACTACTGCACACTGGCTAGAAAATCCTGGTACCAAGCTGCATGTACCAGGTATCCCCCACTGCTGAGGTGCATTTCAAGCTATACTTAACCAAGATGTATTTTGCTACACTGGAGACTGACAAGTTCAAGAGTCCCACCAATCATTCGAAACCAAAAAGTATTAAGAGGTAAAAAAGCTATTTTTTCTCAGTTCCTTTCCATAGTGGTACCTGTGACAGACTACGACAGATAATAAAATACATGTAGTCCAAATGTTCAGTGAAATTTGAGTGGGATTAAGCCCTAGGAAAATGACAGGTGAACTCACTGAAGAGTTGTTATAGACATGAGAAAGTCACTATTGCACCCTCCAGCTCACCCTTCTGAGGACTCTGTTTCTGCCCAAATCAACTCCTGCCCTCACAAGGACTCCTTGCTAACTGGGGCTGCAGATGAGTCATGGGTGTTCCAAGTCTGCACTAGTGTAAAAACTTTACTCTAATTTAAAACTGTATGGTAGCAATACAGACTGTTTACTGGATTTACACCATCACAAAAATCAGCACTGTGAAAATCATTCTGGAGCTGTGCACAAGAGATTATTTGAGTCAAAGAAATGTCAGACGGAAAATACTTGTGGCCAGAAATAAGATCAGTAGTTTTCTCTGCAATCCCATCTAAAAAGAAAGTGAATTTACCGCTTTATGACACATCATAGGTTTTGAGCCCTCCTACTCAGACAAATCTCCTGAGGAACCCACACAAGTCAAAGAGAACCAGAAATGGGAGGTCCTTTCATTGTTCTGTGCACACTGCCACACTCACTGGGCAGCAACCCTGTTACTGCATTCATTGTGATGTTACATCTTTATGGGCCATCAGACCTTCCCACCAAAACAATTCAACAACTGCTATTATTATTTGCAACTTCATGAACAAAGAGTTCAGCGTCTGTCAGCTACACTAAGTGCTGGGTTTTGGGTTGCACACAGCCTGATGGGAGCCCCTTGCCTGTATGGAAACCTGCCACACAAGGGCCAGCTGGGAGAGAATCACAGAATCATTACAGCTGGAAAAGGCTTTTAAGATCAAACCATTAAGACGGCACTGCTAAGTCCACCACTAAAACACGTGTGATCCATGATTAAGGCTCAAATCAAGACATTAAAACAGGAAAAACAGACAGGAAATAGGTTCCAAACATGCTTCAGTTGGGCTCACATCAAAACACAGGCAGCAGACAGCTGTCCTTCAACGAACATTTTTAACAACAATAACAATGTCTGTAGGCAGACATCCTAGTAGTGGATATCCTATTTACAAAACGAAAATCCTTACAAACTTCCATGAGCTGCCAGCTGAAAACAGTGTACACGGCCTCATGATTTATGGCCTCTTCTGCCAGTGAAAAGCAGAAATTTATTAAGGGGAAGGAAACTAGAGACAAAAAAAGACAAACAGACCGCACGTGGTGACATCCGTGCGGGCGCGGGGAGCGGCCGACATCCAGCGGCCGTGGGGCGGCTCGGCAGCCTCGGCAGCGCTCCCGGGGCTCCGCAACCCTCCCAACCCTCCGCAACCCTGCCGGGGCTCCGAACCCTCCCGCGGCTCCGAACCCTCCCGGGGGGCTCCGCAACCCTCCCGGGGCTCCGCAACCCCGCCGGGGCTCTTGCCATCCATCCCCCACGCCGGGGCTCTGCAATGGCTCCTCCCGGGGCTGGGCAGGGCAGGGCAGGGCAGGGCAGGGCAGGGCAGGGCAGGGCAGGGCCGGCCTGCCAGGTGCTCCCCGCAGCCTGCCCAGCAGGTGACACCTGAGCCTGCACTGGTAATGTGGATGTGTGGGCTCCCTGACCATGGCAGGAGAATGGAACTGGAAGGTATTTAAGGTCCCTCCCAACCCAAACCATTTTATGTGGCTTCGGAAGTTCAAATGTCAAATGCACAGGCACCATCCATCAGGCACTCCGCACCAGGGCCAAAAGTTGAGCTTGAGCCAAGCAACAACTAAGTCTTGAAAATTCCAGATGTGGTTAAGAAGCTGCACATAATTTGGCAGTTTAATTTCTTCTCAGCTCCAAATCTGGTAAGGTAAGGCTAAAACTTTCAAAGCTCAGTTTTCTTCTCTCAGAAAGAAGTCAGCACCTTCTCTGCTTCTGCTCTCCCTCGAATCTCCTGTGCCTGCTGTGCAAACACAGCCACACTGCTCTCATATCCAACAATGCTTTATTCCCACTCATCATTCTTCACTGCACAGTACAATGTGGTGCCATTAGAAGATTTCCTGCAAATCAAATGGACACACCTGCATAAAAATGTCTGGTACCCTGAACTGGGGAGCACAGCTCTAAGGGGCCAAAGCACCATGTTTTCAAGGCAACCCAACCTCAACTCATAAAGTACCATAAGACAAAGGCAATAGTGGCAGACAATCTGCATTAAGAACAGAATAACGAATTTCAGAAGTTTCCCTACCAACACTGTCTTTTTAAACACAGAGCGTTACTACAATTGTATCTGGAAGTCAGAAAAACTTTGGAACACAGACAAGGAGAAGGAAATAAAAAGAGACAAATACATTTGCAACAGCACAAAACCACACCATTCAGCTCCAAAAGCAAATGAAAACAGAAAGCCAGCACCCAAATGATAAAGTATATCACACCCTACCTGTTCAAAACCACAGCACATCCGTGTGCTAAAGTCCTGATGTCACCCAGGCATTAGGGCTAAGAACTTTCAGCGACTTCCCCTGCCTGCTGTGACAGCTCTCCTTCCTCAGCGTCTCTCTGATTACCATAAAAGTGTATCGGGAACACAAGGACAACTCTGGCAAGTGTTTCACTCCATCTTACCTGTTCTGAGCTCCACCTAATGGTTTGCTGGCACGTCTGTCTCTCTGGAAATGCTTCCAGATGTGTCATCCCCCCAACACTACATTCTGCTTGTTTAATGCAAAGCCATTAAAGCACTGATTGACAGTGACAATGCAGCAGGTCTGTGCAGAGGGTCCTGAACTACGACCATCACTGGCTGAGAACACAGCCACTGGCAGAACACGGGTGGAGTCACAAAACAGACCCACTCATATTTTCCACTTTCAAATTTTACTCCAACAGTGTATATTTAAATTCAGATATTTCTTTTCTCCAAACACCTTCCAAGGAAATTCAGGAGTTTGGTGTTATACACAGACCCAGTGCCATTATCATCTGCACTACACACACGCTAAAAAAAAAGGGACTTAAAAATTCCACGGATTACGGATTAAATTTTTTATTGATCTCTGGAAATGGGTTTAGGAGCGGGGGCAAAAATATCAAAAACTCCAGGAGTATGTAGTTTTAGAATATTTTAGAATATTTAGAGTATTTTTTAGAATATACTAAAAAGCCTAGTAATTTATTACTTGCTACAATAGATGTAGACGTTGTCAGCAAGGCAATAATCTGGAATTTTACTTGGCAGCATCCAAAAAAAACCCTTGCTAGATCATTTCTCCTGAGATTTGCAGTACACAGAACTGAAGAATACGATGGCAACAGCAAAGAGCAGTTGCATCCTGTAACCCAGCTGCCCACTAGTAAAGAAAAAACCACACCAAGAAAACCCAAAGCTTCTCTATCAAATAAACACACAATTCACGTAAGTAAAAATTAAATCCATTGTCGATAGATTATGAATTGAGAGGAGACTGCAGCCATTACCTCTTGGTTATCCTTACTCTGATTTGCCCAGAAGATCTTATGATAAAGTGTCTCCATGGAATTGCTGGAATCTGATCTGTCAAAACAATGCCGATCCAACACTTCCAAGGTGTGCAGAACCCGGCTGATGGTCACCCCTGGAGATGGGAGTGGGACAGGAGCAAGGCAAAAACAAAGGGTTTACACAGGAAGACATTCACCTGGCAATCTATTGCTGGGATTAATGGTAAGGCAACAGAATTACACTCGTTATACTGTTCAAGGAAGAACAGATGTAAACCCTAAATCTCCAGTGTTTGTTTGGAATTGTCTTACCTGCAGTTGATTCTTGGCACTTGTCAAACGACCACCGCACCTCCACAGCATGGCCTCTTTGCTTTATCTGCTGTTCTACTTCATAAATCTTTGCCCGAACCTGTAGGAAACAGAGCTGCTAATTAGCTGGTGGTGGGAAGTGTCAATTTCCACGACAAGCCTACGACAGTTCTCAGCAGGAACAAGGTACCCCACAGTGTTCCACAACACTCCCTACATTTGGGAACAACAAACTGAGGGACAGTCTGTTCAAATCTTCTCTGCTAAGAATCTTCTTGCACAATAAAACATCATCTCCTTTCATTCCACGCAGCAAAACTTAACTTTTCAGCATGTGTGAAAAGTCACATCCCCCAATACATACACAAAGCTTCCTCTTATTTGCCATTTTACATCTTTAAGTAATTTCAGTTTAATAACAGAAAACATCTGAATGTAAATAAAATTCCTGATATTTTCCCCAAAGCTGTCCCACAATGAAGGTCAACACCAGCACAGCACTAGCCTTGACACTAGACTCACAGAAATACCCAAACTTGGCTGCAGTCCTAATGATCAAAATGGTTACTGGGACATAAACCAAATCTTAATAATCTGGCAAGAAATAGATTTTACCTGCTGATTAAAGGCTGAATTTCCATCTGGCATAGGTAAACTAGATGGAGCAACTTGAAGTAAATCCAGAGGTGAGCCTGGATTAATGTTCTTATTTTCATTTGTGGAATAATTCCACACCAAGGCACTTGGGCAACAAAGAGTTACGGTCTGCAAGCAATAGTACAAAACAGGAGTAATTTCTTTTTCCAAACATGTGTGATAGACAAAACCTACAATAAGAGTCCATGAGATCAGAATCACTTTTGGTCCAACTGCTACAGTGAAAGAAATAAGACAGGCCTAAGCACAACTACTTTAGGAATTTCCATTTGGGGAAATACAACTACTGTTTTATTTTCCTTCTTCATTATTAAAAAGAAATAAATTTAAATATATGCATGTTCGATTTCCATTTGTATTGCTTTCATAACAACATCAAAGACCATCACCAAAGGTTCATTTCAGCTAGATCCTTTCTGCAAAATGGTAACAGGCTTAACAAAAAAGAAATCATTTGTTGTTCAGCTTAGAGAAAGAAGCTACATGTGAAAAATTTAAATTTAAGAAATTAATTAAAATCAACTCCTCAGTCAAGACTTGAAAGCATAAAGGGGTAATTTAAATGCACCATGAACTTAGCATTTTGCATTGACAGGCTTCAAAACAGTCATTTTACAATGGCCTGTCACAGGTACCACCACCCTGCAGCATTTGGTACCGAGCAGAGCTACAGCAGAATCTTCTGCTCTTTGGGGTCAGACCTTCAATATCATCTGAAATGACACAAGTTGACTCATCTTATAGATGTTTATTTTTGAGACTGTTGTATTGCTTCTTGGGAAGCTCCCCCAGTCCAGATCTGGACTAGAAAACAGCACCTTGACAAACATTGCCTAGAGAAACATTCCTCTGGAAAGGTGGGGAGCCTGTCTGAATCCAGGCTGAGCTATGGACCCATGTGACGGCACGAGGGAAAGGGGGAAAAGGGGGAGAGAAAAGAGCAGAACAAGCACACACAAACCCAAACAGCAGAGGCTACGCAGGAAGATGACCAGCTGTGTTGCCAGTAGAGAATCACTGTAACACTGCCAGAGGTCACAGCATAGCCCAGCAGCCCAGGATGGAGACAAACCCAGCATTCCCAGAGCAGATCCATGTTCAAGAGGAAAGAAGTCACAGCACACTGAGAACCAGAGAGAATCTAACATCCTGGCTCAGGCCCCCTCAGCAGCGAGGGACGAGGATACTCTCCCACTTCCCTTCCTCAGACAGCACCAACACCTGCCCTGGCAACAAGCCTGCCTGCCTCCGGGCTCTGGACTTCCCACACTGCAACGTCCAGGGAAAGCTGCAGCCCTCAGAGAGGGAGCTGCTCCTAGGAGAGCTCTCTGACTGAAACAGACTGCCCAGAGCGTTGGGATAGGCGTTAAAGCCCAGCCTCACATCGTCCTGCGGAACCTGCTTTGGCTGACCCTGCCTAGGGAGGGTACAGATCACATTATCTGCAGAGGTCCCTGACCTGTTCCATGATGCTGTGATCCCATGAGCATCAGCAGGCTCCTGGTACCAGCAGCAGGATATCTCTGAGCAGCCCCCAGGGAGAGACACTGAGCAAACAACAGCAGGAGGGTTTGGGGAAGTCTCACTAGATCAGGGCTCAGGAAGGCAAACAACCACAGCTCGTCACAAGTGCCCTTCTTCAGAAAGTAATTACTCTCTTGATATTTCTGTGATTGCCAAGCAACGAACACAAGCAAGCAGACTCTTCTGTTCTACGGTCTTGAAAACTGGAGAAGTTGGTAAGGCAATATAAACTGCCCATAAAACTGACAAAACCAACATGAGGTGTCCTACAGTGGCACCAGGCATCAGTGACAGGCTGGAGACAGCAAAGGAGCCCTCGCGGAGATCAGCGCGGTGCTGTGGCTGCCCAGCCACACTCAGCAGGCACACACAACCTGGCAGGACCACGGGGGTGACGAGAACAGGATCAGATGCGTGGAGCAAACCCTCTATCCCAGAGGGAAGGCCTGGCCATCCCAGGCAGCAGAGCCACTCCTTCCCCCAGCAGAGGTGCCGAAGACACACAGACACCACAAGCTTCTCCAGGAGGCTGCTCCATTGTGCCTCAGCAGGTGCAGAGACTCCCCACCCACTCTCCCCACATCCATCACCCTTTAATGGACACAGGTACATTTCAAACCACAGCTAGCACACCTTGTCCCACCCAAACCCCACTGTTTTCCAACACACTGAACGGACATAGCCTTGAAAACAAAGAGCAGCAGAGCAGTGGCCTACCTGCAGCATGCAACTGAGTCCATACACCAGTGGACGGTGCTGAGGGCAGGCGAGGAAATCTGAGCAGGTCATCTGTGCTGGGCTCACCCCAGGGGCAGTCGGACTGGGCACTGCCAGGGGAGGGTTACTTGGTCCGAGGATCATGTGAGGGGAATGGGCAGCTCCAAGGTTAGGCCCATCGCTGAGCAGCAAGGACAGGCGTCTGGCACAAAAGTATGCAAGGCGGCGGGACAGGTAAGCTGACTGAACAAACTCTTCTGAGTACTGAAATTTAAAAAAATGCAGTTTACTACATGGTCTGCTCCGTGTACCCATTTTCCTTGACAACCTAACAGCTGTCATGCATGAACTGGAAAGAAACACTTCCAATGTTTAGGATTCCAGAAGTTAGAAAAGAATAGCTCAAATGTACATCTATACTTCTTTCTCTTAAAAATTTCATCTGCTCTCCAGGACCAGTTACAGTAAAAGATTCCCTCTACCAAACTGAGTCAAGGATTATAAAACATGAACATCTCATAGGCATTTATAAACTCCAATCATGCACCAAACAATATTTATATAGATTTTATCACCACAAATTTAACAGGTGTGAATCACACACTGATTTTGGCTTTAAAATACGCACGTACCTGCAACATCAGTGGCAACAACAGCTTCAGAAGATCATCATCAGTGGGTCTGATTTTTTCCAAAACATCCAGTATCCATGTCAAATACTCGTGTCTCTCGAGCATTCCTTCCTTAAAGGATTTCAAATAACACATCACATGTTACCTGGGAGCACTCAACAAGCAGCTGTGTAATGCCATGCTTCATTTCACTCTGGTTGAGCCCTCGGTACCCGTGTCACCACAGAGCTACCAACTCCCTCAAGCACCGCTGCAGCCCCGGCGCCGCCAGCAGTGCCACAGACAGAGGCCAGGCACAGCACCCGTGCTCTGCGCAGCTTCAGCAGGGGTGACCCCCTCCCAGAAACCTTCCTGCTGCTTCTGCCCTCGGCTGGAAACAACCAGAGTGTTCTGCTGCACTAGAACCAGGCAGAACTGAAAGCCCGGCCACCACTCCAACACCCGAGGCTTCATGTGCCACAGTGGCCTCAGCCTGAGCCACGGTCACTGAAAACACCCTGAAAAGATGGGATGATATATGAGAGAGAATAATTGAGTGCACTGCTGCAATTGCAATCAGGCAGACTGAGCAAATCAGAGCTTTTTCAGCCACCAAATCTGTAAAAGGGATTAGCATTTACAATTTATGCAAGTCTTATGACAAAAGCTACCACTGAGTTCTAAAACTGGATTTTCCGAGAATAGTAACTCAAAAAAAAAATCCCTGCACTCCTAAAAGTATTACCTGAAACATATAAAATGACAGTTTTTCATTGTATTCCCACTGCTGCAGGGCTTGTTCCACCTCTGAAGGCATCACCACAGAGCTGTTGCCTTGGCTCGAAGTTCCATGGTAGAACTCTGCAACCTTTGCCAGCTGCTCTCGGAGGTATTTGGTTACAATTTGAGTCCATTCTACAAAATACGTTTGCAATTAGAAAACTTCAGGTGATCAAAGGTTTCCTGCACAGTGAGAATCGAAACAAAGTTACACTGTCTTTGTCACCAGAAATGTTTGTCCCCAGCCTTACCCCTGCATCTCTGGCAAATTAATGGGGCTCTCCTGTGTGCACCTGCTCTCAGAGCTGTCAGTGTGCAAGCAGCCTGCACTGACACAGCTGTGCCTTTAAGGAATCGCCTGTCTCATCAGATTTCAACAGTCAGTCACAAAACTGCCTTGAAATAGATAAAATAAATATACTACATTACTTCCTTCCATCTTTACTGCTTTCCCCCTTCCCCCTCCAAACAGAGCCAACATAAAACTGATTGGAAATTTGCACAGGCAATAGGTTATAAAACCATTCCTTCTGCAACCACTCTGGAAATGCCAGCTTCTCCAGGTTTTCACTCTGACAAGGCTGCAGCAGCCCAGCAGCAGTTTCTGTGGTCAGTGTGACCAGCACAGAGCAGGTCTGCATGGCACAGTGAAAAGAGGAAAAGAGGATTTGTAAGGAAGGAATTCTCTCAGCAGCAACTGGAACAATCCAGGATATTTGTGAATATCTTGGAGACAAACCTCTGGCAGAGCTGTGTCTATCAGCAAACAGAACATTTAACAAGAGCACCCTCTTTTACGACTCCATAATGCAGTTGCTGTGACAACCAGAGCTGTTTACTGTCAGAGCTACAGAAACCACCACTCTCAAACACAACTCTTTTCACTGTCCACTGCCCATCTCAGACTCCAGCTAGCACATTCCTTCTTTTTGCCTTTTGCATCTGTAATTGGCCGCTCTGTCAACAAATACAGACTACACATTGGAAGCTTTTCTACCCAAACCCACTGGAATTTCTGGATGAAGCTAGTGGGGTTTAGTGTTTTCACAGAGCAGTTTAACTACATTTACATCAAACATTCGCTTGATTTTGGGAAAACAATTTCAAATCCACTAGTTCAAATTTATTTCATGTGACAGTATGAAAGAATAATTTTCCCAAAGCAATTACCAATGTCTCTGTGCCACTGCGTTGGAAACAATGCAATACCACCTTTCTGGTAGCCAAGGCGTAGAGATATAAAACACTCCGGGAAATGCCAAAGGCTGCTCAGTAACACACATGAAACTACCTCCCAAAAAGCTCTCAACAACCTCTGCAGAACAGGGAATTTGGACAGAGGACCAAATCTTCAGTAACCCAGCTCAGAACATGCACTGATAAAGCCACTGGCCCCTCAGCCCACAGACGCTGCCTGGCCCCACTTGCCCCCACTGTGAGGGGGGTACCAGAGCAGGAGGACCTGCCAACCCCAGATACACACGACCACCTTGCACCCTCCCAGGAAACACGAACCCCTTTGCTATGAAGAGCTGCTACTCCCAGCCAGAGCAAAGTAGGTGTAGATACACGATTACAACTAAGGCATGGACAGCCTTAGCTTTCCCCACCTCCTCCTTACGCCCCTCCCATGAGGGCGAGTTGGCAGGAAGAAGCAGACATTTCTCCCAGCATTACAGAGATGCTGCTAAACAGCACTGAAATTGTCTATTCTGAACACAATTATTCTGAGGGGAAAGAAGAAAAATGTTCGTTTCAGATAGCAGAAATGCTGTAGGTATCGTATGTAAATTGTGCGAGTAAAACCACAACTCTGATAACAGTTAAAGCATCTCTGAACACCTTAAAGGTGGTCACTGCCTGGCCCACTGGCTTGGTGCCACACCGTGTCCTTTAAGAGTAGTCCTTAAAATACATAAATTGCCAGCTGTGTTCTAATAAATAAGCTTTGAAATTTGCACATTTCATTATGGGCATTCTAAAGTAGCAATTCTGTTCAGCCCCAGGCAACATTTAGCTTGGCACAGCCCCTGCCACTCCTACCAGTCCCACAGTGACCGGTGTCGGTGCTGAGATGCAGCACAGCCATCTCCTCAGGTGCTGCACCTGGAGATTTTGGGAGGATTCAGCTGGGAGCAGAAGCAGCCAACCAGGCAGTACATGACACATACTTCTAAGTGAAACTGATTTTAAAGCATTTTTACTCCAGTTCCCACTACAAAGATTCTTCTCTGAACACCCAGTAACACCACAGCCATGAAAAAGAGAAGCAGGCCCCTTCAGCTATTACCATGCATGGAGACATTAAAGACATTTATTTACCAATATTTGGGTCAGTGGCCTGGCGTTTCTTGATTTTAGCTTCAGAAATAGCAGCATAGTAGGCACATGTCATTTTGATCAGCCATGCCGCTCGCAGCAGTGGCACAGAGTATTTTGCTAAGTAAGCAAAAATATCTTCTTTTTTACTGAGAATGGGAACCTGAAAGAAAACAGGCAGCAAGTTACAGCACACAGTCCAACAGCAGCTGGCTCCAGCAGGTCATCCCAGGCCTCCACTGCTCAGCCTCACACAGCCTGGAGGGTGGCAGACTCTGCATCAGCCCAGGAACCCACTGCGCTGACAACACCAACTGTCCAGGCACAGGGGAACTCAGGGATTGACAAAAAAGAGACACTGCCCTACAGTCTTCCAGGCTTCATCAGGAGCATCCTTGACCTACTGCCTACAAGGCCATGAGCAAACCTCTCAACAGCCACTGACATCCAAAGTGCGAAGAACATCCTCTGAGCTGATCCTCAGTAACTCTGGAAAACAGAGCTCTGTCATGGTTTTGGGTAAGGGTTCAACAAGAGAAACATTCTGGACATGAAATGTAGTCATTCAAAGGAACTTTGTGCCAGTTAGATCAGCAGTTGCCCCTTGCTCAAGCCCCCTCCTTGCAGAGAAGGCACACTGCACAGCCCCAGCTGCCTCCAGCACAACGCTTCATCCAGCATGCTCCAAAATACTGCGCTGTTCTTACAGCCCAGCCCAGTACAATCCAATATCCAGGAAACAGAGTAAGGATATTCTGATACCTTTTTTGCTAAGAGAGTCAGGGGTTTACTTCCTGCCAAATCCATGAACCAGTTGTGAATTGCACTCTGAGACCGAGCAGTCACCAGCCAGTAGTTGTCTTTGGCATTTACTTGGGGTTTCTTCTTCCCCGTGTCCTGGAAAGTGTTAAGTTTGAGCTTTTCTGCCAGGATGCTGCTGAAGTAAGCACTGATCTGGGGGGCGAGAAAAACATGTATGACAATCCAGTAATTAAGTATCTACTGTACATTAATACACAAGGATTTCCATCTGAAGGGATGCAGTCCTCGCTCCAGAGCAGTGTAATGGGATCACACTTACTCCCTGCAGAGAGGAGAGGGGGGTTCAGAATATCGAACACCTGTGTGATACATCTGCATTACCACTGTAGAGGCTGTGGGTCAGCAAAAACAATCAAAGGGACCAGGGCTCAAGGCCACCAGGGCTGAGCTGCCCCTTGGGACAGCCACTGCATGCCCAGAGCTATATCCTGCCAGCCAACACCTGTTTGGATCCAGGCCCCAGTGCAGCGGAGCCTAAGAGAACATTCCTCCCCTCCTGCCCTTCATGGCAGCACAAACTGCATAAATACACACTTTTCACTTCTGTTTCGATCAAACCAGCTGTCACAGGAACTGCATCCATTGCCTGTCTATCAGCAGCTACAGCAGCCAAAGCTTCAAAGTCTCAGGGAACCTCAGAAGTCTGACTTCTACTCAAAGCCCCTCTGCTACCGCCCGGTACCTCCACAAGGAGAAGCTTTGCAAGATTTGCTCCCCTGGTACCCTCAATCCCAAAACAGCAGGAAAAAAACCCAGAGGTTTTATTTCCAATGTAAGCTTATTTGCTTTTCAGAATGACTATAACAGGAATAAATAATAGGCCTGCCAGTCAGAATAATCATCACTGGGTCATTTTAAAATAGAGGGGAAGCCTTTAGGAGATACTGAACTTATTTTGGTAATTCTATACTTAAATATTGAAAGAACGACAAGCACTTCCTTGTGAATTTATGTTCCACATTTCAAACAGTTCTGTTCAACAGTCAAAACGTGAATAATTAATATATGAGAGAAAATGCCTGCAGGTAGCATTCCTAGGGAAAAAGGACAATTCAGAAGAAGGTAACAGGAAAACTTTTAACATTTCAGCAATAGCAACCCTGTCATTTACATGCATCTCTTCCTCCACTAAAAGAGTAACACTGTATACATAATTTCATATTTTCTAATAAGTCATAAGAAGTTAGATTTTCAAAGTCAAATAGCAGAAAATTACTTTGTCTGGAAACATTTTTATAAGTTTCTTGATAACATTCTCCTTCCAAATGCTTTCTTCCTGCCTTTCCAACAGGAAAAAAAAAGAATTACAAAAGAGTACATTAATCTGGACAGATGTTTCAAAGAAATATGGGAAGGCTTTTTCTAAACAGCTATTATTTTCAATTTGCAAGATAGTAACCAATATTTTAGTAAATTTTATTGCTCTTATGTATCTTAAACTTCTTTGATTCTCAAAAACAACCACAGAAGAGCTAAGCTAAAATTCACTAAACAGTCCAAGAATACATTTCCAAGAGATCTGGACCATAGTGATCAGTTTCTCCTGGCAGAAAATACCCTGGGGAAACAGATAAAAGACTGAAGCAAGCTATAGACATGTAAGCACCAGGGACTTTCAGGGAAGGAGGAGTCACTACTGTCTCAGTAAGTCACACAAATGAAAGAACAAGAGCAAAAGTGTAATGTCCCTTGTACACTGAAGTGTGCTAGTTGTGTTTTTTCCTTGGCATCCATGGTTTCCTCTGATGACTGATGACAGCAGGTAGTTCAGCATTCTGATATTCATTCTGTAATTAACTTTCATACCAAGACTTCTGACTAGAAAGCCAAGCATTCCAGACCCAAGTACCACCACTGTCAGCTTGGCTCCAATTTCTGTGAGTGCACCCAGAGTGATAGAGGCCCTGTCTTACCTTTGAGGTGTTGATGACAATATTCCTGGCAGATCCATGCTCATCTCCAGAGAAGGCAGGCTGATTGCTGAAGCCTTGCTTTACATTCACTGCTGTAAGCTCATCCTGTAAAGAGTGTTTTAAGCACAAAAGATGAAACGACAATTTAAGAAGTTGCATCATTCCAAGAAGCGTGCTTTTATACGGAAAATTTTTGTATTTGCTAGTACATCACATTCTGTGTTCATCTGAACACTCAGAGCCCTCTGCACACTCACAGGATTTTTGGCAAAGGGAACATGATGCCACTGTTATCTTCTGGTCCCCATCAGGTGTTCACTTCACTACAGACTTGAGGCCATCACTTGACAGATGCTGCTGGTTTTGCTGACAGGGAATTGCTGCCCAGGAGAAGGGCAGCAGGAAGCAAGGCCTCTATAAAACCTGGAGCACCACTAGCATCCTCTGTAAAACCTGGAGCACTCCCCAGCACACAGCCTGAAATTTCCCTTGTGAAAGTGGTGTCAGACCACAGCCCCCCTGACCAGCACTGGGAGAGCAACACATCCCCCTCTCCTCAGATACCCTGGGAGCAGCTGAATTGCTCCACAGAATGCTGCTGCACACTTCTCCTTAGCACCAGAACCCTGTATGTCCCTACCCCAGCAGGAAAACAAGCTTGTATTGTTGTTCTGTTGACAATTAAAACATTTCTATTGTGGTTTATGGGCCCACCATCATCATTTGAGAACATCTACTGAAACAGGAAACAGATCACCTCTAGTAAAAGCAATTCCAGGTGAACATCCAGCCCTGCTGCAACTAAACCCACTTCTTTTGGAGCTACTTCTGCAGTGGAAGCACGACTGGTCTCCTACTACACTGTCAACACACCTTCATTTTGCTGTTTATTGGTACTTAGGCAGGCTTGGCTGCGTTGCATTCACAGCAAGAACACACAACAGGCAAGAGGGGGGTCAGCAGCATTAGGCACAAACACACTCCCAAGTCTTCACAAATTTCCTAAGGAAGCCACATCCTTCCCTATCTTCACTCTGTGCCTTCACCAAAGTTAATATTCTTCCATGGAGGCTGTGCCATTTGTTCACTCATTCAGGATCACGTGCCTGCCAGACAGGTTTTCCTACACCAATTGGATGGGAACTTGGGTTTTTCCAACCTGCCTCTGAAGAGAAGGCACAGATCTCCCCAAGGAAGCAGTTACCTGCCACCACAGGTACTCTACACAAGCTCAGGTGATCCACAGACAACTGGTATTGAGTGAGATGGCTGTGAAATACCCTCTGAAAGCAAAGAGCAACTGCACTGTGACCAAGCAAAGAGCAGAAAATAAAGTTAAGAATGCCACCGTTTTTCTAGAAGATTTTATTCCTAGTTTTGGGCGACATGTCTCCCAAAAACAGCGAACCAGAAGCTTCCTTTCAGTTTCTTCTCTTACACTTTGCCATGCATTATGCTTTTCAGTATTTTCCCAAAGTTTGGGAGTAACACAGCAGACTAACATATTTTGAGGAACTCTAAGCTCTCCAAGGTTTTTGAACTTAGCAAAGCTCATCTGAATTTTAAATTAAATCCACCAGAATTGCTGGAACACTACTCCACCCACACTATCCCCCAGACAGTCCTGAAAACACAGCTACAGAGAGAGCTGGAAGTGATCAAAGACATTACAAGCAAACAAATAAAAGGTAAATTGCAAACAGATGGAGACATTGTTACTAATAGCACCACTTCCAGAGCTGACCCAGGTTCTGTTATCTTTAAACTTTGCGTTTTAAAACACACTATCTAAATTTCAGCATTATGCTGAAAATAACCAAGAACAGTCTGTTGTACTCCACACCTACCACCACTGTAGGAACAAGCTGTGAGGGGCTGACAACACAAACACATCAGTGCTTGGTTTGTCTGGCTCCATTAGCAGCTCAGATTTCCTCTACTACTTCAGCAAGAAAACTCAGGACGTGGCACAGTTACATAACTGAGCACCACATGGAAATGAAAAGACACCACCTGCAAACACAGGGAATGGAGACACCTTTACAAACAAAATGATAAAATGGATGTTCACAGGAGCTCTCGTTACATCTCACTCGTAGCAGCTCCGTTACCAGCTCAGGCTCATTCCCTGAGAGCAGGGCTGTGCCCTGGCAGAGGGGAAGCTCCTGGGCACAGAGGCAGGAACGCCAGCACAGCTCAGCTGTACACGCTGATCGTACCAGGGGCAAGTCCACGCTACCTGGCCGTGTGCTAAGGAGAAGAACAAGAGCACTCAGGCTGCTGTCACTGAGTGGTGCCCATGCCACAACACACTGGTTCTTCTGGGCTCCTGCAGGAGTGGCGAGCTGCCTTTCCAAACGCCAGCCAGGGCCCCAAGCGTGCCCAAACAAGGCTTAAAACCCTTCTGCAATTTTAAATAGCCAAGTGAACATTCAGGCCCAAATTGCACTAATTTGTTTCAGACAGACTTTTACTTGTTTTGTGTGGGATATTCAAGCCCCGTGCACAGCCCCGCGTGTGAACACAGCCCGTACAGGCGGGATCTGTCAGAAGGGCAGCCTGAGAACCTCGAGCCGGTGTTCCTGCGAGAAGTCTGTGCACGGTCCTTCGTTCCAGAGTGCTGCTCTGAGGACCACACCTGTGACACGTACCCAGCCAGCTGCCTCAGGTCAGCCGTATCTACATGAGAACAGATGAGCTCACTGCTGGAATCGAGCATTGTGGTGTTATTGTTGGGTGTTCTGGACTGTATAATCCTATATTCGCTTTTAATTAATAGGAATGAGCTCTTTCAACTGAAGCATTCTCCTGCTTCCCTACAGCTGCAGTAACACTTGCTCAATTCAGCATCAGGCCAATGAAAGAAAAGCAGGGAGCTAAGGATGTGTCAAGGTTTTGATAAACTAGGAACTGGTCAGTGGATTCTGACATCTTAGCTGGGCAAACAGACAATGTGCAGAGCTATACCAGCACTGTTTGACAGGCAAGCCCAAGGAATCTTTGAAATCTTTCTCCAAAACGTCAAAAATATCCTTTCAGAATAGAATTCTAAAAGAAGTCCAAATTAAACTCACAAAAGCAACTAAGTGAATCTTTTAAATTAGTCATTACTTTTAGATCCTCTCACATGCTCCGTCTTTTGCTTCATGTCTTTTTAATACAACAGGGCTCATACCTTCAGCAGCTTGGAGTAACCACAGCATTAGCTTGGAGACCCAAACCTGTGGAGACAGGGAGGTCCAGGGTTCCAACACAGGGCGATAAACCCTCCACTCAGTTCAGCTTACACTATCCAATGCCAGGTTTGAACAACAAGATTAAAAAATAACTCCCCAAAAAAGACTATAAAATACTGTGCCAGTCAGAGATTATGAAACAAGCTGTATTTCATGATGCAGAGAGGAATAAAATATTTAGAGGAGCATTATCTGTCCCAAATCAACAACTCCTAAGTTACAATTAAGGATTAGCCATGCCCAGCAGCCAACCATGGGCAAGAGCAGGTTTTGATGGAACAGACACTGAGAGGGCCCAGAGGGATGCCCAGCTGGGATATGGGGGACCATTCTGGAGAGGCCTCTGGCAGAAATTTCAACTGCTTTACCCATCCTACCAGTGAGGAGGGAGCCTGGGCTACTGGTGAGTGCAGACGTTGGAGAATGGAGCCTTGGGGGTCAAATCCTGTGTACCACGTGCAGAGAAGAGGATGCCATTTCTTCTGTCTGAAAACTATTTCTTAGCATAAAATAATGTCAATTGTACTTTCTCGTGCTTTGAAACCCAATTCAACTGAAGTTAAAAGCATTACTCACAAGTAAAATCATCAGGCTCTGGCCTGCAGACATGGCACATTCCATGGTTTTATTGGCTTGTAACAAACACAATTTGCAGTATATTTTACCCATCTTAAGGAGATGGTGGTAATTCAGAGCACAAAAAAGTGTTAGCTGATTCCAACACTTGCCTTCAGCTGCTGCAGCCAGGACAGGCTAATGTCACAAACTCTAGAGAGCTCAGATGTCTTCTAGAGAAAAGGCTGGAAAGAGGTGGAAGGCAGGAGGGCAAGTAGAGGCCAGGAAAAAAGTGGAGGCTGAGACGGGGTAGGAGGCTGGAAAGGGGTGGGAGGCTGGTTTCCAAAGCACCTTTTGTTCCACATCAGCAGCATAGATTGCTCACGTACAGAGAAACTACTTGCAAAGCACTGACCAAAGTTCAAAAAAACCACATTACAGAAAGACAAGGAAAGCTAATTTCTTCCGGTCTTTCTCTTTCAGAGCAATATGAGGTGCTAAAAGCAGCCCCAACAGGTAAGTGCCTCCAAGCAGAAGCTATGCCTATGCCATTTGAAGACTTCCTCCCCCCACCCCCTCATTTCTGCAGAGGGTATTTTGCACACAGGGTGAACGCCCAGCGCTCAGGGGCCGAGCCCTAGCCCAGGCTGTTCACAGGGGACCTTGCTAAGGACACGGATTTGCACCTGGTACCCAGGTGAACAGGCTCCAAAGCATGAGAGCCCAGGGCCCCGGGAGGTGCTGCTCCTGGCAGAGAGGGAGCTTAGAAAGGCACAGAACAGTCGGCGACAACGACATCACCAGAGAGTCCATCCCAGCTCCACTGGGACCTGTAAGTCTGTGTTGGTCTCCTTCAAATGACAGCCAGCCCTCAGCAGCCCCGAAGCTAGGGGACACAGGGCTGTGTCCTGTACATGTGACACACACAAAAACGTTGCACCAACAGAGGTGGAACAAAGACTTTCCCCAAACCAGGGGAAATCAATCCCATTGTGGCCAGTAACGAGACTGTTGCAGTTATTTTCTAGTCAATAATGCACCCATGAAACCTATTTTAAATATTAACCATCTGGGCACTTGCTACTTCCATTCTTATTGTAATGGGCTGCATATTTATAAATATGTCTGCAAGAATCAGTTCACCACCTGACTAAAAATATTCAACAGTCCAGAACTAAAAATTTATCTCCATACATTGTCACAGCCAAGTTTGGATGCAGTCCTGCCAGCCTAGTCAGGATAGAAATTGTCATAGCATAGAAACTACAAGTTAGAGGAATATTTCCAGTTACTGTGACCATCAAGGTTGATGAAGAGTGCGGAGACAGAAAGATACCGGAGGTCACAGACCCTGAGCTATGTCTCAAAGGATTAGCAATGGACTTAAATCCACATCTTTTACTGCCTGTTGTCTCGGCTCCTCTCAACCAGCGCTAACCAGCAGTCACTCTTATGGCTGCCCTCCAGCCTATGTGAACCAGATGATGATGCTCATAAACTACTAACAAATTACCCTAATTAGCCTCCTTGCTGGAAACCTCCACAATACAACGTGACAACAGACCAGGCAAAGAGCAAAGCATGAAGAGGGTTGCATGGCTACCCAGTTGTACTTGCTCGAGTTAAGCAGTGCTCATCCTCATCACCAGCCTGATGACTTCCATGGGTGCCGAATTCGCCAGGACAGAGGGCAGCCAGGGACAGCAGCACAGGACACCCCAGAGGCTGGGGCAGAGATACCTGCAAACACAGCTTTGTGTACAAGACACAACACAGCACACAAGGCCAATCACGGCGAAACTGCTGACTTTGCTGGGAGACATCCAGTTCACAAACCCTTCCCAGAGGCTCGTTCCATTCACCTATGAAGGACTGGCATCTGGGAAGCAAGACTGAAGCCAGGCCAGGGAGAGCAGTGCGCTGTGGAGCTTTGCTGGAGGAGCCAGCCACACCACAGCACCTGCCTGAGCTACACGCTTGCCCCAGCTCTGGTAGCATTGGGTCTCTGTGGGTTTGGTTGTGGTATTTGCAAGAAGGACAGCCACAGCCTGATGGCAAAGCACAACTTTCAGCCTCTACCCTCCCTTTTCAGATGCATTTCCCGACCTTCAACACCGTGCAGACGTTTCATTCCTCTGACGGCAGATCCCTGCCATCAGGTCAGACACATGGTGGGCAGCTGAGCAGGACCACGTTCACCCCCGGCCACTGGCACCCCTCACTCTCCCTGAGCCAGGGATGCCCTTCACAGGCCGGGGGTGCCCCTCACAGCAGGCAGTTGTACCCTCACGGCTGCACCTTTTCCGCCCTCCCCGCAGGCAAGCGCGGTGCCGCGGCCGCGCTGCGGGGAGCGGGGCGGTGAGCGGGACGGCGGCCCCCGCTCACCGCAGAAAATGCAAGTCAGCGGCGGCTCCGCAGGCGCCGCTCAAAAGTTTCGGGGGAGGCGCGGGCCGGGAGGCGCGGGCCCGGCCGGTCTCACCTCCTTCTGGCGCGGGTCCTGCGGGTAAACGTCGGGCGGCCCCAGGCGCGGGCGTTTGAGCGGCCGGTGCTCACAGCTGAGGAGCCCGAAGGCGGCCATGATCGCTCATGTTCGCGGGCGGCGAGCGCCAGGGAGCGGCATCGGCGGCGCGCCCCCCGCTCACCCCGCGCCGGGGGCGGGCTGCGGGCGGCGGGGCCGGGCGGGGGCGGCGCGGCCCGGCCCATCCCCTCCGCCCCCGCGGCAGGTGCGGACCGGGCCCCCGCGCTGCCGGGCACGGAGCCCTCGGCTGTCCCTGGGCTGGCGGGGCCGAGGCGCCGGGGCAGCGTCCGGGCAGTGGAGCGGGGCGGCCGAGCACCCGCAGGGGCTCAGCGTCCGCACCCTGGCGCTTCCCCCATCTTTATCGTCTTCATCGCAGCGGAGAAATTATCAATCCCCTCGGCGGCAGCGAGCGCCCGGCAGCACGGAGCTCCCCGCACAGCGCCGGCCGCCCCGGGGGCGCTGCCCGGTGCGGGTCCGAACCGCCCCGTGCGGCTCGCGGGTGGGCGGCAGAGCAGCAAAGCCCCCCCGCTTCCCAGCGCCAGCGCCCCGGGGCCAAGCGGAGGAGCGAGGGCACCGTCCGTGTGCGCTCTCCCGACCTTCTCCCAGAGGTACCGACCATCTGTAAAGGAGCACGGTGCTGCTCCAGCAGCAGTGACCACATCCCCAGGAGCTGCAGCCTTGGCTGGCCATGGCCTTCCAGCTGCCACTCTGTGCACAGGGCACGCTGCTCCGCCATCCCTAGGGGTGCTCCCGGGGGCCCTCCTGTACCACCCGCGTGGATCCACTGAGCCCAGAGGGCTAAGCAGGACAGGAGATGTGATGTCAAGAGAAGTGCAGTTTCTGATTAATGGATCTTCAAAGCACAAGCAATACAACCTGAAAGCTCTAGGGCTCCCTTTTCCCGCGTCAGTGGTTATCCCACACCTGCCCACCTTACTGACAGGGCTGCAGCCGCGATCACAGCCTGGAACCCGTGCCCCGCTGTACAGAACGCCCTCCCCTCGCCTAGTAGAGCTGTCCTTTCCTCAGGTGCTGGAGTGGTGGGTACATTCCTCTATCAGAGTTACAGCAAGCAAGAATGAGAAGTTTTCCCCTTTCTACCCATTATTTGTGCCAGATCCTCTCCCCGTGCTGCGTCTCTGGGACAGTACGGACACGGGGTACTTTGGAAAAACGAGACTAGACACTGGGTTGCAAACAAGTCTAAATAAAATTAACAGCAGCACTCTACAAATGAGCTTATGTTTAAATGTGCTATGGACAAGAACAGGCAAACCACGTGTCTTTTGTCTCTAAGCAGTTCTCTAGTCAAACAATAGATAATTTGAAAGCTGCGGCTGAACTAGGTAATAGCAATAAAGTACTGGTATAATAAAGGCTGGTACTGACCTACACTGTCTCATATTAATTATTTTCATGCATCCAGCTGTGCTTGCAAAGGCAAGGACCAACAAGTCTGATAAACAGGCAATAGCTTAAAAAAAAGCCCAAACCAAATCAGCAAATCCTTTTTACACAGCCTTATTTCATTTCAATTCCAGGTTTCCTTAAAACCTACAAATTTAAACTAGACTCAGTCTTTAAGCCCAGATGATATGATATTCTTGAACCACCTGCAGAGTGCGTGCATGCAGTTAACAAACCAGTAAGGTGATCTGATTCGGAAAAAACCCAAACCCCGCTTTTGCTGAAGTCCCTGGCAGTCGGTAGGTGGATGCACACGGTGCCTCTGGCCCTCGCCGAGCACCCGCATTGGCCACACTCCAGGGGACGCCGTGCGAAGAGCAAGGCAGGTGCCCAGCGGCAGCAGGACATGAGGCGCAGGAGCCGTGTGTTCCTGAGCCTCAGGGTGGGCTGGGTCTTCCGTGAAGTTTAAGACAAAACGTATCTGTGTATCTTTGAAACTTGGACTGAACAGTTTGCCTGAGCATTCTACACACTGCAGCCGAAAGAGCACTGTACATAACAGACACACTGCCCCTGCCAGAGAGCACCCTGATTGGCAAAACAAGTGCAAGCAGGTGCCCAAAAGCAACTGGATACTGAAAGTCAGCGGTTTGGCAGGGTGCTGTATGTTACCTGGGCATTACCTTAAAGAACAGCAAAAAAAGAAATACACCCAGAAGGAAAAAAAAAACCATCCAAACCAAACCAAGAAAACAAAACAACAACAAAAAAAACCAAGAGAGGAGCTCAGCATTGCCGACTTTAGAAGAAAACCTGCAAAAATAAACACTCTGAAAACGTCCTTTATGGAGAGCAGATAATCAGATAGAGCAGCCAAGCTGTTCTCTGAACCCCCCACTCATCCACTCCGCCGGGAGCTGGAATGAGCAGAGCACTCATCAAATTACAGAGATCTGTCATCCTAAACCCTCGCGATCAAGTGACAGGGGATGCACTGAAACATCTGCAAAGCTGTACAGAAGGGCGCAGGGAAGAAGAGCCTTTACAGCATCCTCCAGCCAGGGCTGGTTGGGCACTGGGGCTCGCAGCACAGGGCTGGCTGGCACTGGGGCTCGCAGCACAGGGCTGGCTGGGTGCCCGGGGCTCTCCAGCGCTCGGGACCTCGGCAGCGCCTCACGGGCAGCCGCGGGTGCCACCATGCCGGCGCAGCAGAAGAAGCTGATCTTTTGCACAGCCGGGGTGCTGAGCTTCGCCTGCGCGCTGGGGACGGCGGCGGCCATCGGCACCCAGCTCTGGGTGAGGGGGACGATCCTCTGCACGACGGGAGCGCTGCTCGTCAACGCCACCGGCCCGGAGCTGCACAAATTCATCGGCGAGATCCAGTACGGGCTCTTCTCCGGGCAGCGTGTGCGGCAGTGCGGGCTCGGGGGGAGACCCTTCCAGTTCTCATGTGAGTACCGATGGCGTTTGAGGTCTTTACACCGCCCTGCTGCCAGCTGGGGCGGCGGGAGAGAGCTGCCCGCACGGCCCCTTAGCACGGGCCACGCCGAAGCAACGCTGCCCTTACAGTGCTCTGATCTTCAGGGTCGGTAACTTATTTTATGATGCTAATACAGCCTAGCTAACGTCTTCAAGAATCTATAATGCAGTTACACAACTATCCACATTCCAAAAGATTTATACTACTACTTTAAAAAAGAATAATTGGGGGGTTTAATTAATCTCTGTCATCTTCCTCTGTGTGTCAGCATTACAATATTACCTCTGTGCTGTCAAGAAGAATGAACTAAACCAGCAAGAACCTCGGGAAAGAGCTGGGGTACTGGCTGCTATGGAGAAACAAAGCAGCCCAAAAGTTCGCAATCTGTGGCTCTAATTGGAAGAAGGACGGGGGGAGGCTGTCTGGGAATGCTGGCTGACTCAGTACCTGACACACAGAATATCAGAGTATTAGTAATGGCTTCACTTTGCATTCATAACCTATTAATCTTCAAGGATAAGAAGATCAATAAAAAAATGATCAAGTGAGACACATTTGTACCCAGCAGCACATGGAACAGGCAGTAAAAGCCAGTTGCTGTGTGAACAATACCTCACCTGAAGTTGCTACAGCACACAGTTTATAATCCTGCTACAACAGCACATGCAAATTGCTCACACCAGTGATTTAATGCAAGGGAAGGTTCCCAGACTAGGTACCAGAAATTATTTACTATATAACATTTTCCCAAAATAGACCAAGTTCATTTAATACAGTATTAGTGTTTGTTCTCTCTAAACTCCATCACTAGTCTGTTTATACAGCTGAAGGTCCCTCTTGATTGCTTTGTGTGCCATCCCAGTGTGCAGTTATTGCACCCTGGGTGAATTTTCAGAGGGGTCTATGCAATCCCAAGGATTTGGTTTACTGCTGTAGGTGAGACTTATGACCCAGGGCTGGTCCAGCTGCCAGCAGCTCTGGGACTGACACTCAGGCTCAGTCAGTGACAGCTGTGAGGCACAGCTGGATGGGGACAAGCTGCAGCCAGGGCAGGAGCATTCACCTCAGAGAGCACTGAGAATAAGATGCTGACCCTGTTCCCTGGGGCTGCAGCAGCCCCTTCCCATCACCTCGGTACCTTGGAAGCTCACCAGGAGCATTCTGGAAAGCAGGACAAACTTATAAAATACAAAGCCATAGCTTAATGCACTCACTGCACTTTAGCATGTCTGAGGAGAACAGACACAGAAAATAGGCTGAATGATTTAGTTCTATGCTTGTTCCCATTAAATGCTCCCCTCTGACCACTATATCTCTTTTAATTGTAGTATGAATTTGCTCTGCCAGCAAACCCAGTTCAGCTGGGGAAAACTTCTGCTCCATTTGTTCCCACTCATTCCCATCAGTTTCTAGGTCAGTGGTTCATTTTCTAAAGGTCTCTGTCATGCACAGCACACACAGGTTCATTCAGGACCATGAAGGAATGTTTTCATTTCCAGACAACATTGCTTCTGGAATTAATTTTTCATGATGCATCACATATGAAATGTTAACAACATAATGAGCTATAGATGCAGGTGCCAAGGGGAGGATTCAATACCATGCCATAATTTGTTTTTTTGAAATAAACAATACAAAATTCTATTATTAAATACACAGTTTTGCATGTTTTCCCAAAACATCAGATAGTGTCACAGGAACTAATGCTATTCCTTGTAGGAATCCTGCACAGGAAAGCACTGGAAGGAGCTCTAAGGTCTCCCCAGAGCCTTCCCTTCCCCAGGCTGAACACCCCCAGCTCTCCCAGCCTGGCTCCTTGGCCTTCTCTGGACTCACTCCAGCAGCTCCACGTTGTTTTGATATTGGGGGCCCCAGGGCTGGAGGCAGCTCTGCAGATGGAGTCTCACCTGAGAGGGCAGAGGGGCAGAATCCCCCCTTGCCTGCTGTTGACACTGTGGGATCAGCCCGGGCACGGGGAGGTTCTGGGTGCCAGTGCACGTGGCCAAAGCACGTGGAGCTTCTCATCCACCAGCACCCCCACATCCTCCTCCTCCGGCAGCTCTCCACACATTCCCCACCCTGCCTGTGTTTGTGCTGGGATTGCCCTGACCCACACACAGGATCTTGCACTTGGACTTGCTGAACTTCATGAGTTTTGCAGACATTTGTTTCAGTAATTTCCTTTTCATCTAGTCAGAGAGATAAATGGACTTGATACCCCTATTACCTGCTGCTCTGTGTTCCTGCATGGTGCAGCAGAGCAGTTTGCTGGAAAAGACCTTACAAGGAGGAGTAATTGATGTGAGGCTGCTTTACTCTCCACACATTACAGCCACAGCAAAGCAGCACGAGGCATTATTACCTCACTTTGGTCATGCCCCCATGGATCAGGAGCTGTGAAGTGTATTTCACAGTTCCTTCCAAAATACCTGTTTTTGCCAAACAAACAGGAATTTTTAAAAATTATTTTCTCATGCTGTCTGAATGACTATCCCTGTGTCCTAGACAAACAGGACCAGAATTTGAAATAGTAGCTTAAAAGCTGCATAAAAATATTTAGAATAAATTATTCCTGAATTTGTGCATCCATAATCACAGGATAATTTCATTTCCTATGTCACAACACTTTGTGGGACCTCATGAACATAAATAAAAACAAAGTCTAAAGAAAGACTTACTGTCCCACTCCCAAAGAAGAGTGGATGGCCAAGCCTCCAGCCGAGGGAGATCAGTCCCATAACACCGGCACTGTGAGAGGCTTCTGTGACACCTTGTGCCAGACCTGCCTCCTCAAATAAAACTTCCTGGTTTTTCCCAGAGGACTACATTAAGGACCAAATACCACCCACAGGAAGGGGAGGAGAGCCTTTCTGTGGAGCTGGTCTCTCTCTCCTTGCCAGTCTATGCTTCTGAGTTTCACAGAATTTTTCTGTCTCCAAATATCCATGAAAAAGCATTTCTAGTTAATAACTTCATCTGACTGCATTTAGAAGAGCAGGATTAAAACAGCTATCACAAATGAGCAGGAACCCCCAGCCTGACTTCAAGACAACTTTGCCTAATGTGTATAATAATGTTGTGTTTGTTTTGTTTTCAGTTTTTCCAGATTTGCTCAAAATTATCCCTGCAAGTATCCATGTTAGTGTCATTCTCTTCTGTACAGTACTGATTGTCTTTGCTCTGGTGGGAGCAGGGTTCTTCATGTTCAATGCTTTTGGCAGCCCCTACGAAACACTGCATGGTCCCGTCGGGTTGTACCTCTGGAGCTTCATCGCCTGTGAGTACCAGCAGGTCTGTCCTGAGGGCTGACACCGCTCTGAGTCCAGTACTCACGATGACCCTTTGTCAGCAGAGGAGAGCGAGTTAAGGACTGTGGCTGCATTGTCTCCAAATTGGCAAAATCAATCCAGGCAGGAGGGCGGGTGACTCTGCTGTATCAAAACATGTGTTTTCCAAATTGAAGTTGAGAGATAAAATGGGGAGATCCCACACGAGGGTGGGTGGCAGGATGGGAATGGGCAAGCAGCTGCAGGAATCCAGGGCAGAAGGGCCCCAGAGCTGGGGTGGCATCACAGACACCCAACACACGGTCAGAATCAGGAACCACGCCAGAGTAGGAAAAGGGGGAAAAAACCAACCAAAATACATCAGTGATGCAACTGCTCCCACAACAGGAGGGTTCCAGACAATGTAAGCGAGGCCACCACTTAGAGCAGCACAGCCTTCCCAAGGACAGAAGAGCTGAGCAGACAGAGAGCAAGAGTCTGGCAGCAGCTCCCTGTAGCGTGGTCTCTGAGAAGAACCCCTGCCATGCAGGGATAACAGAGTGTCCCCATCCCTCTGCCATGCACCCACTCTCTGGGCTGCTGGCTAGGCTGACAGGCAGATTTACCCTGGCTTTACAAGGTATTACATGTTACAATCATATTTAACCAAGGACTTCAGTACCTGTTTATCTTCAGGCACAGAGAGAGCTCCATTATGCTCAACGGGACAATGAGCAACTTAAAGCTGAACATGAGCACAGATACTTTGCTGGCTCAGGGCACTAAAGCAGCTATGTTAAATATTCCTGGTCCTGAGCCAAATTCGATTAGAAAAGCTTACCCATTTCAATAGCTATTGGCTTGGATTCCAAAAATAATCCCTGTTAAAGCTAAGTGGCCATAAAAACATTCTCCATGTGGTATTTGGCTGCAGTGTACATTGTAGCTGAAGGATTGCTGAGGTGATGAGCATCTCCCCCTCCCTTTCAGGTTCCTGTGGTTGCCTCATCATGATTCTCTTCTCCTCAGAGGTGAAGATCCACCACCTTTCAGAGAAAATTGCTAATTTCAAAGAGGGAACTTTTACATTCAAGACTCACAGTGAACACTTTGCAAATTCCTTCTGGACCATCCTGGTTTGCTCCCTGGTGCACTTCCTCAATGCCCTGCTAATCCGATTTGCTGGATTTGAATTTCCCTTTTCAAAACCAAAAGATTCAGGGACAATCACAGGAGCGGTTGACCTGATGTATTAAAATTATGGGATTTAAGAATATTTCAAGTAAAGAAATTTGTCACTATTACAATCAACAACCACCAGATGTACCAACTTGTGAATGATTAACTCTAGAGAAGGTAAAAAAAGGGAAGTTTCAAATAAGCGTCAATAAGGTGTATGCAGTGAACAAAAGAAGATGTGCTGGATGGTAATGTCTGGATGGAAAAGCCCCCCTTCTTGGGGTAAGACCTTATTAAGACTTTTTTCCTGTAAACTTTGAAAAGTGGCTGGTATGAAGTAAAACAGGAATCTCAGTAGCATTGCACTGAATCTGGGAAGTCCAATCGGTGGGCTGCACTAGAAACACACACTCACCAGCAGCAGCTTTGCCCTTCAGCCCTGGTGAAGGCAAGGATGAAGCCGTGACCACGTCAGAGCAGCAGGGCCCAGGGACAGCCAGTAAACTTACAGACACCCAGCAAGGGACAGGACAACGCACAACATAGCTCTGCCCCAACACCCCTCAGACTCCAGCTCACATGTGTGGTGCTCAGAGGGCAAAACCCAAACACCTGCACTTTGATCTGGCTTCACATGCATGGCAACAGCATCATTTCTCTCCATAAAACTCTCTGGGTTTTTTCTTTTAACAAATCAAACTGTGCTCCAAACCCAGAGTCCTGGGTGCCCTCATTTCCCCAGCAGTTGCTGCAGCTTGGTGACAAAGCTGACACAGCACACCGGATGCAGGGGAAATGCCACGTGCTTGCCCAAGGGAGGCAGCCAGGCTTGGTGCTGCTGAACAAACTCTCTTTGCTCATCAGGCAAAGGGCGTTTCCCAGAGCAGAGTGACGGGAGTGAGCCCAGGTGCCTTCACCTTCCACTGCCCCCTCCAGAGAACAGCCCTGCAAGTTCTCATCAAACACCACCAATAAACCAAGTCAGAACCTCTGGCAAAGGGCAGCAATAACACAACAGACAGGCTCCTGTGCAGGCTGCAGCTCAGCAGAGACTGAGGAACGGGCACATGAGGGTCTGGCACGGGAAGCCAGAACAGACGGACGCATCAGCCCTCACCCCCCTAAACATCCCCGAGTCAGCAAAAGCAACAGATGCTGCGCCAGGCAGAGCCAGCCCAGCTACGGACAGGCAGAGCCTCGCACCACCAAACACTACCTCTGTGGGGTTCCCTGGCTGCCTTGGAGGTGAGGTGCTCCTCACAGGACACAGAAACAGCCCTCAGAACAAACATGGGTAGAGAACCCCTGCCCCATTTATCTGCAAGGGCTGCACCCAGCTGTGGGTGAGGAGCAATTCCACCCAGCATCCACTCGGTCCCCGGGTACAGGTCAGGCCCAGGTACCAGAGCCCTCTGTGCTTCAGGATCTACCAGCCCACAAGGCCTTATTGACTTTGATGTGATTTTTCATACTTTTACTGTGAAAGGCAAAATACTGCTGGGTTATTGTAAAGGTTTGTCAGCTGTATCCTTTCCCAACGTGGCTCTGTCCCTGCATCTCCCCAGATTTTAACAATGTGGAAGGGCTTCTGCAAATCAGTACAACTCCCAACTTTTTCATAATTTTCTTCATCTATATACATATTCTTCCTAATGTTAATGTATGTTCTTAAAACATAATTGGTATTGCATCTCATGGTATTGTTTACTACACAGCAAATGCAAACCCATTCCTTTGCTGTGCGGAAAAGAGCAGCCCCAACCTGGGGTCTGAGTGTCCTCACAGGGGTCACTGTACCCAAAGCCTGGCTCGACCACCCCCACATCCCCCCCTGTGCCTGAGCATCAGCCCAGCTGTTCCTGAGGCAAGCAACAACTTCTTACCAGCAAAATAAAATTAAGACAATGTTTGTCTCACGCAGTGTTTGTGGGTTTGACCAGCTGAAAGAGCAGGTATGGTCTGCCCAGTGCAAACCATGAGGGAGCCCCAGCACGGACCCTGAGGGTACCCCGGAAAAGACCCCGGGGGAGCCTCAGCATGGACCCTGGACCTCCTTTGATCCGTGAAAATGCCCCCGCTCCTGCCCCACTTTGGGGAACACCCTCCTTCCTGCTCCATGCTGGAAAACGCCCCTGCTCCTGCCCCACGCTCCTGCCACCTGCAGCCACCCCCCCGCCCCGAGCAGCCACCGCTGCCGTCATCCCCACTCTGCTCTTCTGGCATTAAACATTGATGCTGCCGGCACAGCGAGCAGGGCAGCGCGGGCTGGGACGGGCTCTCCCGACAGTTCAATCGCGATGTGACGAGGGGCTGCCCGCAAGCCCCGGGGACGGGCAGGAAGGTCGGTGCCTCTCAGCAGCGCGGGTCAGGGAGCTGCTCCCCCCGCAGCTCCGGTGCCCAGAGCATCACTCGGAGCATCGCCCGAAGGGAGCGCGGCGGCTGCGATGGGTGATCGGGGGGCTGAGCACGCTGCGCCTACAGAGCTGGAGGAGATCACCAGCAGAATCTCTGATCTGACCAAATGGAGAGAAATCTTTAGTTTCCATGGGTAAGATTTTTATTCTGCTTCTTTAACACAGTTTTAATTCCAGGTGGTTATTTAATGTAATTTTTAGTTATGTTTTATTACAAAACACGTGGCAATGACAAAAGGTCTTCATGTACTCAGTAAAAATATAAATGCTACAGCTCTTACTCATCCTTTCTTCTGGGGTTCTCTGCTGGTTGGACTCCGGTTTCTCCACATGCTAGCAATACCTCTGATGGGTGTTTCAATTTGTACTTTATTTTACATTTTCAGCTTGGAAGTCAACAGCACAACTCATCAGGGAACTCCTTTTCCAAAGGTAAAGTTTTCTGTTTGTCTGGTGAGTTTTGGGCTGTCCTTGGTTGGCACACTGAGGAGGTCACACATCCATACCTGCAGCCCAGGTATCTATGGAGATTAATTTCTCATGCTGCTCCTTTGAGAAACAGATGTTTTCTTCATATATTTTGAAATCAAAGGGGCAGACAGTCCAACACTTGATTTACCTTTCTGTCAAAAACTAATGGTTTTCACAGTGAGTTTTAGAATACATGAAAGGAAGACAAACTAAGATCTCCAAAATGTAAGTATTTGGAAAACCTGCTGCGCCCTTAAGTTGGGAGACACGGAAGGGTATTCCCTGTAATTCAAACACAGCACTATTACCTGCTCCAGTCATTAGCTCCTAGGGATGTGTTGGGAATGTCTGAACACAGCTGGAAGTCAAGGGCAGCACGTGCCCCCCACGCCCCTGTCAGCCTACAGCCAGGTGCTGTGCTCACCCTGAGAACATCGGGGGGAACATTCCGTGCATGGAGGCAGCAGCCCCGGGGCGATGCACTGTCTGCTCCTCTCCCTGCAGCAAGGACGGAGCAGTGCTGGCAATGGACCACCCGGAGCTGGGGAGTCCCCAGGGTCGCAGCCACCCTCCACCATCCCCCAGCCCCTCCTGCCCCCTCAGGGTGTGGGTGGCTGCCCCATCTCCCTGGACACGGCAATGGTGAGCTGCCTGCTGAATTAAGTATGAGCTGTAATTGAATCTCCTGAAGGGAAAGAGACTGGGGAGCCTTTCCCGGTGTTTTGACTGCAGGGTTCAGCCTGCTGTCAGCTGAACAGGGTGTGGAATGGGGATGGATTATTTAGGAGACTTAATAACGCAGCTGGAATGCAGCCTTAAAGCTGATAGGTAATAATTCTCAGGGGAGAACCAGCAGACGACAACAGGCAACATTTCCCTGCACTTTGGGGCTTCCCTGACAAAAAGCCTCAGGACTGGAGGCAGGATCATGGAATCATAGAATTGTTTGGCTTGGAAAGGGCCTTTAACACAATCAGTGAAGGATTTCAGCTCCTGTTGGGTGCCTGGCCCCAAAAGCACTGCTGCCAGGTGCTGTTGCCCAGCAACTTGGCAGTTCTGCGGGCAATGGCAGGATGGGGCCCCAGTGCAATCTTCCCCAAAATGTGCACTGTACCCAAATATAAGTTACTACACACAACAACCGAGCTTCACCAGAGTGGCTGAGTGCTGAGTGAAGTGCCTGCATTGAGCTCAAAACATCACCTTTGCTTTGAAGCTGTGAGGCGTGGCTCTAGGCAGATAGCTTGACACTGCTCTGGCTGTGGGCACACGCACTGCACCTGCACCCCAAGACCCCCTGATGTTACAGACCCTTCACGCTGGGATGAGAGATCTGACCTGGCCCCTCTGCCTCCTCCTCCTCCACAGAGGCTGCAGAAGCTGCTGTTCAGAAACATGACCCCCCTCTTTAGCTTCGAGTGGGCAGTGGCGCACTTCAGGTTCCGCCCGCCACACTCCGATCTGGCCTACGCGCTGGAGGCAGGAAAGGTAAAAGGCACACACAGCTGCTTGGTGTCTCAGACACTTGTGGGAGCTGGCAGCCAGTGCGGGGGCCGTCAGCGGCACACACACCTGCACCCCACACACCTGGACCCCACACACCTGCATCCCACACACCTGCATCCCGCACACCTGCATCTCGCACACTTGTACCCCACACGCCTGCACCCCACACACCTGCACCCCACACATCTGCACCCCACACACCTGGACCCCACACACCTGCATCCCACACACCTGCATCCCGCACACCTGCATCTCGCACACTTGTACCCCGCACACCTGCACCCCACACACCTGCACCCCACACACCTGGACCCCACACACCTGCACCCCACACACCTGCACCCCACACATCTGCACCCTGCACACCTGCACCCCACACACCTGTACCTTGCACACCTGCACCATGCACTCTGCCCATCTGCCAGGCTCAGCTTTCCCCAACGGGAAGGCTTTCCAGGGTGCCAGCTGCAGCCCCTCCACAGCTGTCCTTGCATGGGAGCTGCTGGCCAGAAGCTGGAGTGGGATGGATGGCTCGGAGCCAGTAGCTGGCTGTGGGCATGGACTGTGATACCCTGGTGTGAGATGCTCCCAGGGAGGGCTCAGGAGAGACGCAGCACATTGCAAAAAGACTGTTTCTTTTCTGAAAATTAGACTTAATTCATTCTTCCTGCCCCACTTAGACGTCCAACAAGTCAAGTCACCCTAGACTCATTTTCTGAGAGGGAGGTTTTCTTCTTCCTTATTTACCATCACAACACTGCACCCAAAAAGCAGAAGGCCAAGATAAACATTCAAATTGTAAATCCCCTAAACTTGTCGGAGGCTGAAACGCTGAGTACAACCATGGGTGCCACTCTCTGCATTCCAAAGCCCTGTGCCTACAGAGGGACCACAGCCCTGATGTGTGTGTCAGCACGGCGGGGAGCGGGCACAGGCACTCCCATGCATAGCCTCACATCAGCCCTGGGCTCCCTCAGGACCTCTGTCCCTTTGCTGCAAGGCTGGAGGGGACAAAAAAGAAACCATGGGGCTTCTAAGCACACATGGTACCTGGAGCTGGGGGCTATTCCCTGGGATGGAGTGATGCAATGGAGGAAGGGAGGGAGGGCACCCACCCATGGGATCCCTGCTTCCCCCAGCACATGGACAGGGCTACCCTGCAGCTTCTTCTCCATAAGGGCTTCTTGTTGTCCCACTGGCCAGGGTCTGCTGGGAGTGACATGTGCTCGTTCAGACTCCTCAGACAGAAGGGGTTGTTTTTCTGTTCCTAGGGAGGAACAAGAGCCATTCTGGTGGCTGTACAAGCACACATCATCTCATACCTGCTCTTCACAAGAGAGACAGAATGTACTCACCTGGAAAGGTAAGTTGCTGGGCCTCATGGGACACATGAAAATTATTTCCATGCATTGCTTGGTCAGTGCCAGCCTCTGGGTTCAGGCAAACCAGATCCAGGTTCAGGTGTGCAGCTACAGGTGGGGGATATGCACTGGGGAAGAAGCCTTGGCTGATCCCCAGGCAAGGCTTCTTCCCAGCAAATCCTCTGATTTCGGGACAGTGGCATGTGCCTCCCACCTCCCTGGTGTCATGGTCACAGCCCCTGGTTTCTCCCTGGCACAGGCTGTGCCGGGTCGGGCAGTGGGAGCAGGGGCAGGCACTGGCCACGGCTCTGGCAGAGACCCTGTGGGCAGCGGGAGGAGGTGGCAGAGCTGTCGTCTGCCTCATCACTGCCCCTATCACCATGATGCCACCACGTGAAGGCTACAGAGCCAACAGCTTCACAGAGAGAGTGAGTATGGAACCGTCTTCTGCCAACGGGATTTTCCTTAAAGATATCTTTGGCCTGAAACATAGAATCTGCTACACCTTCTCCCTCACTTACATTGCACCACAAACAGTGATCATCCCAGACCCAGGTCTTGGTGCAGCCCATGATACATCTACCTCCCCTTCACCAAAGGCCCATCTTCCTTCTCCTGCCAAAAGGAGAATCCTGTCAACACAAAGCTGCTCTGCTGAACCCCTGCATAGAGCCAGAGCCCACGGCTGGGGAAAGGGCAGAGCAAACCCTTGCATTGTTCTTCCACTTGACTAACGGAACCATAGGATTCAAAAGCTCAGCTTTTTGGTATAATTCACATCTCCTTTACATCACCCTCCCGGTGCTCATGCCCAACAGATCCAGCTGTTTGAGTTCTCGGAGAAAGCTGCTGCTCAAGGGTTCATCTCTGATCACATACACTGTGTAAGTGGGGATAACTGTTTTATCCAAGTTATTTTCTTGCTAAATTATATCTTATGTCCCATTCAAATTGGGCATTTTGAACACAACAGTGTCATCGTCATCAGGCCATTCACACAGTTAATGTACAGTTAGTTCATGGATCACTTCCAGGATTTCCAGTGGGAAGGGATCCTGCTCCCACGTAAATCCCTGTGACTTTACCCATTATTCCATCTCTCTCAGCCCACAAACACTGGGGGGAAAGGGCAACATTTTGTACATCATTCAAAGGTGTGATTCCTTGCAGCCTCAGCAAAAATATGGGAAAAATTGTACAAAACCCATTTAGCCAATAACTGGAAGTTTCTTCTTTGTTTTTTTACCTGATCCTATTCAACAAAGTCAGTTACAAAATCTTCCTGGAATAACGCCTTACTCATCTAACTCAACACACTCACCTAAGGCTGTATTGAAGCAGAGGAATTGTTTTGATTAAATATTATTTACTGGCCATAATTCCTCCCCTGTGATCCCTTATTTCTTCTTTCAGTTCAAAGGTGAAGGAAGCCATGGAGTGATCCTATTTTTATACAGTTTACTTTTCTCTAGGACACTTGAAAGGTATATTTCACTTTTTAAACACTTTCCTGTAGTTTGGCTACATCTTCTGAAATGGTGTTTTCCTCCCATTCCTGTTGGTCAGGCAGGGAGGTACAGTGTTGCCTCTGGCACGGGCCCAGTGCTGCCCTGATGATCTGTGCTTGGCCATAAAGGGTCCAAGAGGATTTGGGTGACACAGCTCCTCTGTTGAACATCAGTTCTGGAAACATCACCTGTACAGAGGTAGGATCAGCCACATGTCTCAAGCTTTCTGGTTTTATTATTCCCACATCTGATTTAGGAAAAAATTATCACTTGTTAATTAATCCAAAGAAAAAAGAAGCATAATGTCATAAAAAATATTTTGCAATTTTAGTCATGAATGTGCACTTAAAACCAGATGATGATGATGATGGTGATGATGATGATAGTAACAATAATTTTTAAAAAGCCACTGGCAGCCTGGCATTCCCCTACTTGTGACAGACATGACAGAGCTGGGAGCAGGACATCACCTGCAAAGGGTGTTTGCTCCGTGTCCCCATGGTGTGACTGTGGGCTGTTTCCCCGCAGGCCGTGCTCAGCCTGCTCCTGACAGGACGAGCGAGCCCGCGGGAGCTCGGTGGCAGCCAGGAGCTGGAGTCCGGCACCGCGGACGGGGATGGCGAGGCCCCGTGGCAGCGGGGCCCCGTGGGCTTCCTGCGCTGGGAGCGGGCGCCGGTGGAGCGGCAGGTGAGCGCAGGGGCAGCGCCATGGACAGCGGGACCCCCGCCAGGCCCCTGGGCTTGGCACAGCCCAGGTTCCTGCCAAGGGTCCCCGTGCCCAGGTGAGCCCCGGGCTGCGGACGCCTCGGCTGCCCGTGTGGCTGTGCAGCGTCTCGGGCAGGCACAGCGTGCTCTTCGGCACCGACAGCCGGCTGCTCTCCGACTGGAAATCCGAGAGAATTTTCCACCTGTACTTCTACAGTGGGCAGCAGGAGCAGACCCAAACAGCCCACCTGACGATAGGTACGGACCCAGGCTTACCAGGGACTGAGGTATGGGCATCACAGACAACTGTCACTCCTGTGTTAAATACTCAATACAAACTTTAAACACAACAGGAAGCAGGACTGTTTCATTATTAATTAAAAATTTATAATAACCTTCTCTCCAGCTGCCATGGTTTTACCCCATCCAGTCCTCAAGCCCCGTGCAGCTGCTCACTCACTCCCCCACCAGCAGGATCAGGGAGAGAATGGGAAGGGTAGAAGCTAAAGAACTTGTGGGTTGAGATAAAGACAGTTTAATAGGAAAAGCAAAAGCCACACACACAAGCAAAGGAAAACAAAGAATTCATTCACTGCTTCCCACAGGCAGGCAGGTGTTCAGCCACCTCCAGGAGAGCAGGGCCCCATCACACACAACAGTGACTTGGGAAGACAAACACCATACTCAAAAGTCCCCCTCCTTTCTTCTTCTCCCCACTTTATATACTGAGCATGATGTCATACGGTCTGGAATATCCCTTTAATCCTTTTGGGTCCTCTGTCCTGGCTGTGTCTTCTCCCCGACTCCCATGCACTCCCAACTTCCTCACCAGTGTGGCAGTAGGAGGAACAGAAAAGACCTTGGCTCTGTATAAGCACTGCTCAGCAATAACAAAATCATCTCTATACTATCACCTGTGTTCAGCACAAACCCAAAACACAGCTCCATACCAGACACTGAGAAGACAATGAATTCTACCCCAGACAAAACCTGCACACCAATGCAGTGAGGCTAGGGCACAACAGGGGCCACCTGCCTGGCTGACTGAGGCTGAAGTCTGTCTTCCTGCTCAGCACCAGGTGCCACCATGGCCCTCTGGTTCCCCACCAAGTTTCACATCCCCCCAGGAGGGATAAAATGCTCCTGTGGCAACACTTGTGTGGCGAACCAGGTTTTGTGCTTGGGGTGCAAGGTTTTTGTTTCTCTGCTGCTGTGCATCACTTGCCTTCCTCACTCGGTGCCTCCTTCCTTGCTCTCCTTTCAGTGCAGCACTTAAAGTGAAGTCAGAACCTTGAAACTAAAGGGTAAATCTGCGGGGAAGCAGAGTGATTCAAGATCAACCGTCATGATACCTGTGTGGCCACAGATACTATCTGAGCAACTGCTCAGAAAAGCAATATGCAAACACACCATGCAAGGAGCCCAGAGCTGCATTTAGAGCACCGGAATTTCCTGGGGGGGGCCATGGTGCAGGGCCAGTCCTCAGCCTGGGAGGCCCTGCCTGCACAGCCCCAGCTCTCTGGGGCAGAACGGCAGCACATCTACACCAATACAACTGCAGAAGCTTCTGCTTTTAACCTTCACTGAAACCTTTTTCAGTGGGGTTGGGTTTTTAAGATTTTTTTTTTAGACATTAATTTTTCATTTCCTCTTCAGACACTCATTCGCATCACTGGGAAGAAGCTCAAAGAGAAGACCCCAGCAGCCCACAGAAGAGGCATCCAGCCCTGGAGATGGCAATCAGGACCAAGTGGGCAGGTGCAACCGTCAGCTGGAATGGGACAGACCCCTTCTTCTAAGGAGTGAGAAGGATGGACCCCTGCTCCTGAAGGGTACTGGCATCTCCCACACACTACCAACTCCACTGGTCACTGCAGTCTGTAGGACAAAAAACTCTCTCCCCAATCAAACAGCCTTTGGTGCATTGAAGGGACACCCTGTCCATAAGGCATCATACCCCCTGCAAAAGTGTGCACTGGAGGAACAGTGACTAGCAAACCTGCCCCACTGCACACCTTTTCCAGGTGGTAGGATGCAGGTTCTCCGACTTGTCATGACAGCTGGCAGGAAAAGGAAAGAGTCCAGCCCTGGCACAGGCTGTCCATGGCAGTGATGGAGTCCCCATCCCTGCAGGGATTTAAAAGCTGTGCAGATGTGGCATTCAGCAACAGTGGTTTAGTGGTGGCCTTGGCAGTGCCAGGGTAATGGTTGGATTTGTTGGGTCTTAGAGGGCTTTTCCAACCCAAACCTTTCTGGGGTTCTGTGATTCAGTGATTTTACTGCCATTGCCATATCCTGGCACCCAGCATTAGCCTGGTAAGCACGGGCAGGGGACATTGCTTCGAGCTCACAGAAACCACTGTCCGCTTCCTTTTTCATTATCATTACTCCAAAACGACCTCTAAGTCACACCCTTAGTGTGTTGCTAATGGCAACTGAGAATAATAAACCTGCTGCAAGTGGTCCAGAAACTTGGTTCATATTTATTGAATTTTACAAAAAATAAAAATAAGTGGTGACATCCAGCCTGAGATTATGCTGGGCCAGGGTGAGGAGATGCTGGTAACAGCTGACATGGGGTCTGCACTTGCCACTGCCCCCATCTTCAGTTTCTGCTCAATTCAGGGCACCCTTGAGCACATGGCTTCCCCACTGCAGAGCTGCGGCTCAGCCCAAGTGCTGCAGTGCCTGGGCACCCACAGCTTCAGTGACACCGGGAGAGGGGCCCCGGGGCTGCGGGGGATGCACCAGCCCATCACCCTGCCATGAGAGAACTGGCGACTACAGCCACCGGCACAGGCTGGGGAATGGAGTGTCAGCAGCATGGCTGCCATCCCTTCAGCAACGCCATAGCCCCCAGACGCCCATGTCCCACCCCATCCCCTGTTCCCCATCCCCTCACAAACCCAGTATGATTGCAAAAGGCAGAAAAAGGAAGAGAAACCGGGCTAGATGTAGTAGGTTGACCTTATCTGGGTGCCAGGTGCCCACTAAGATGCTCTATCACTACCTTTTCCAGTGGGACAGGGGAGAGAATAAGATGGAGAATAAGCAGCGTGTGAGATAAGGCAGTTTTATTACAGTGGAAGAAAGAAAGAAATGAGAGTCTGTGTGCATATAAGCAAAGGGAAAAGTCAATCTCTACCTCCCATCAGCAGCGATGTTTGGACACTTCCTGGGAAGCAGGGTTTCAGCATGCATAGTGGTTTCTCCAGGAGGCAAACATTGAAAAATGATGAATGTCCCCCTTCCTCCTCTCTCCCTTAGCTTTTATATCTGAGCTGATGTCACATGGTATGGAATATCCCTTTGGCTAATTTGGGTCAGCTGGCCTGGTTGTGTCCCCTGCCAGGATCTTGCCCACTCCCATCCCCTTTGATGGGGGAGGAATGTCAGAGGGACAGCACTGCTCGGCAGTAGCCAAAACACTGCTCTGTTATCAACACCCGTCCAGCTACCAATGCAAAGTCCAGCACTCTGAGGGCTGTGAACTTCACCTCAGCCAGACCCAATACACGGAACCCAGCTAAACCCGGCCTCACTGGCTGTGGGAGCACACGCCCTCACTGCCTCCCTTGGGCTTCCATCCCGCTGCCCCCACATGTGCACATCCTTTTATAACCTTCTTGCCATGGGGGCTATATTTCAGCTGCTCGTTTTCCTCCATCAGAACTCAGGCCTCGCTCATTCCTTCCAGGTCACATCATGCTTAGCAATGGGTTAGGAATAAGCAGCAATAAAGACATAGTCTGGGTGTTAGTCAAATTTCTCTGAAAACTCCCCAAGCTCTGGCACCTCAGGAGGTCCTGTCCTCATGACAACAGCTACAGGCTTTCACTTCTACTCTGGAAATTCTTTGCAAAAGACAAACCTTGCAATGCCCCCACACATCCCACTGATGCTCAGCGGTGCTGTCATTCCCTGTAATATTTTGTGCAGGATCAGGGGCTACACAGCCAAGAATGCGAACAAATCCAGACACACATAGTGAAACTTAACGCTGTATTGGAGCACCATGCATTAGTCAACCTCATGGAGAAAGCAAGTACCAGAGCCCCTGGCAACGAGGCCCCTCTCCTGCAAGAACCTGGTCACAGGTAACACCACTTTGGTTAAAAATTCTCTGTGTGGGTATTTCAGACCAAAGTATTACTTGTTCACAGACAAGAAGTCTTGGAGCCAAATTGCAAGGAGAACTTTAGGGAAAATAACATTGGAAGGGTTCAAGGCCAGGTTGGATGGGGCTTGTAGCAACCTGACCTATGGAAGATGTCCTTGCCCATGGCAGGGGCTGGAACAAGATGGGTTTAAAAGGCCCTTTTGCCCAAACCACCCTGAGATTCTGTGATTCGTGGAGGGATTGTAACAGACATGGAGATGTGGTGTTGACAGACATCAGTCAGTGGTAGCCTTGGCAGTGCTATGCTGATGGTTTGACTCAATGATTTTATTTTTCAACCTAAACGATTGTGTGGTTTTATTGTTTTGTGATTCACTTCTCCAGTGTTACTGAAACAGATGTTTAAACTATCAGGTTTTTTCACCCAAGCTTTCTTTTATCTGGGGAATGAAACCAGCCCAACTTCTTCCCGTGATTGGTCCCCAAGTGTAAAATCAGAGCTAAAAAAGCACCTCATTCTACAAAACATTTTAAATCAGATCAAAACATCTTTTACTGGGCAGGAGGTGCCGGTGAGGGGGCACAGTCCCGCTGAGGGCAGGCGGTAGCGCGGGCACGGCACGGTGAGGGGCACAGTCCCGCTGAGGGCAGGCGGTAGCACGGGCACGGCACGGTGAGGGGGCACAGCCCCGCTGAGGGCAGGCGGTAGCACGGGCACGGCACGGTGAGGGGGCACAGCCCCGCTGAGGGCAGGCGGTAGCACGGGCACGGCACGGTGGGGGGCACAGCCCCGCTGAGGGCAGGCGGTAGCACGGGCACGGCACGACGCCGCCGCGCAGGGCGGGAGGTCCCGATGAGGCGGCCCCGCGCGGGGCACGCCGGGAGCGGGGCGGGGGCCGCGCGCAGCCGCCGCTCGCCCAGCACCGCCCCATCCATCTCCTCCACCTCCTCCACCTCCTCCTCCTCCCCAGCGCGGCCCGATGGTGGCGGCGGTGGCGAGGCGCGATGAGCCGCCCCTCCTCCGCCGGCCCCGGCCCTAGCAAGCCCTGCGGAAAGCAGCAGCAGCACTCCCCGTCCCCTGCCGCCGTCCTGACGGGGACCGGCGGGGCTTCTCCGCCGCCTCCCCCTCCTCCTCCTCTTCCTCCCCCCCAGCAGCAGCAGCAGCAGCAGCAGCAGCAGCAGCAGGAGCTGACCTCGCTCTTCGAGTGCCCCATCTGCTTCGACTATGTCCTGCCGCCCATCCTCCAGTGCCAGGCCGGGCACCTGGTGTGCAAGCAATGCCGGCAGCAGCTGAGCCTCTGTCCCACCTGCCGGGGTTCCCTCACCCCCAACATCAGGAACCTGGCCATGGAGAAGGTGGCCTCGGCTGTCCTCTTCCCGTGCAAGGTAAGGATGAGGAGCTGGGCAGGGGGACGCGCGGGCCACCCCGACCATCCCCCCATTCCTGCTCCCCTGCGGAAAATCCCCACCCATCACCCCCACATCTATATCCCCAGACCACCCCCCCGATCCCCCTACAGAGGACACCCACCCACCACCCCAGCTGTTGAAATTAGAATCCTCTGTTCTTTTTAAAGAAAAGGAAAATCCAAGCCAGGACCTCTCCAGCTGATCTGGACGGATCAGATCTAACTGCAACAGCAGATCTAACTACAACTCAGCCATACAACCCATTTTATCTAAGTGCTTGCGTTAGGAAAAAACAACCACAAAAGACAAGAAGAATCCATTTTAAGTGGAAACAAAAACTAAGTAAAGCTCAGCTTGAATCCAGGGCTACATCCAAGTAATGTAAAATTTGCAATGAGCACGAGAGCTCTGGTTGCTCACCAGTGTTTCCAGTTGACGGGTGGGAGCAGCGAATACTAGTGCTGGTGCCTTTCCTGATGGCTTGTGTTTGGTCTCTTTCCAGTATGCCACAACAGGCTGCTCCCTGACACTCCACCACACAGAAAAGCCAAAACATGAAGCCATCTGTGAGTACCGTCCCTACTCCTGCCCGTGCCCTGGTACCTCCTGTGACTGGGAGGGATCCTTGGAAGCCGTGATGTCCCACCTCATGCATGCCCACAAAAGCATTACCACCCTTCAGGGAGAAGACATCATTTTCCTTGCCACAGACATTAACCTGCCAGGGGCAGTGGACTGGGTGATGATGCAGTCGTGCTTTGGTCACCACTTCATGCTGGTGCTGAAGAAACAGGAGAAGTGTGAAGGTCACCAGCAGTTTTTTGCCACCGTGCTGCTCATTGGCACCCGTAAGCAGGCAGAGAACTTTCAGTACAGACTGGAGCTGCATGGCAGCTGCCACCGGCTGACCTGGGAGGCATCTCCCTGCTCCATCCACGATGGCGTGTCCGTGGCCATCCGCAACAGCAACTGCCTCGTTTTTGATACAGCTACTGCACACCTTTTTGCTGACAATGGAAACCTCGGCATCAACGTGACAATTTCTATGTGTTGCCCATGACGCATCGCTGGCGAGACTCGAGCTGTCTGGATTTAGTGCTTCACCAGGGTTTGGTTTCGGTTCCTGTTTTTTATGCTGTTCAACTATGTCATCTTCTATGCTAAGGTTTCTGACTAGCCAACAGTTGTAACTTTGGGCAGAAGAGGAACAAGAGTGTGCTGTAAGTAACATGAGTGGGACAAGGTCTTTTAAAATTCTTGGGTGCCTTAGGAAGATTACACACACACAGTTACCTTTTATAATTTAATTATATTTTATGTAAAGAGTGCTTCCATTAGATACGTGGCTTAAGAGGCTCCTGTTTGGTGCACACCTAAAAGCTCTTTCAGCAGCAGTACAGCCTCCCTCTGCCACTGGTGAGCTTTAATAAAAGGCTTTAGTATCACAGGAGGGTTTGGGTTGGAAGAGACTATTATCTGTTCCAATCCTCCTGCCATGGGCAGGGACACCTTCCACTATCCCAGGTTGCTCCAAGTCCCATCCAGCCTGGCCTTGGGCACTGCCAGGGATCCAGGGGCAGCCACAGCTTCTCTGGGCACCCTGTGCCAGGGCCTCCCCACCCTCACAGGGAACAATTTCTTCCCAGTATCCCATCTAACCCTATCCTCTGGCAGTGGGAAGCCATTCCCCCTTGTCCTGTCACTCCAGGCCCTTGTCCGAAGTCCCTCTCCAGCTCTCTTGTAGCACCTTTAGGCACTGGCAGGGGCTGTAAGTTCTCATGATTTGCCCTCAGTGAAGCCACGTTGGCTATCAGCAGACACCTCTGTATTTTCCATGTGCCTTAGCATAGTTTCCAGGAGGATCTGCTCCAAGCTCTTTTCAGGTGAGGTGAGACCTGACCACCTGTAGTTCTCTGGATCTTCCTTATTCCTCTTTCTAAAAAAGGGGGATTGTTTCCCCTTTTGGCATCAGTGGGAATGTCTCTGGACTGCCACAGCTTCTCAAATCTGATGGATAGTGGCCAAGCCACTTCCTCCAACAGTCCCTATGAACCCGTGGGTGCATCTCGTCAGGTCCCATGGACTTGTGCACCTTCAGGTCCCTTAGACCTTCTTGACCCCAGTCCTCTCCTCCTGTGGGTGGTTTTTTGTTCTCCCACTCTCTGCCTTTGCCTCCTGCAGCTTGGGCAGTGTGACTGGAGCAAATTGCCATGAAGGCTGAGTCAGAAACATGGCTGAGTACCTCAGCCTTCTCCATGTCCCAGGTAACCGGGTTTCCCATTTCCTTCCAGAGAGGGTCCACATTCTCCCAAGTCTTCCTTTTATCACTGATGTACCTACAGAGGCTTTGCTTGTTGCCCTTGACATCCTGGCCAGATTTAATTCTTTCAGGTTTTAGCATTCCTAACCTGATCCCTGGCTGCTCACAATATCTCTGTACTCCTTCCTGGCTGCCTGTCCTTTCCTAGTAGGTGAGAAAGGAAAGAAATCCAAGCAACCTCTCACAGGACAAGCTGTGACTCAAAGGGGAGCAGGAGGTACTTCAGCAATGTCCCTCCATTGCCTGCTACCTTATGGAAGGGAAGGGCACTGGGTCAGCTGTGGCAGCTTTAAAAGGAAAAAGGAGAGAAGGGCCTGGGGTATGGCATGGCACATTTCACAGAGCATGGAAGGTGCTGGCTCCTGTCAGCTTTAGGGGGATTGGGCCGGTTACAGGTGCAAGCAGGAGGCACAAGTCACAGATCACAGATGGCTGGAGCCAGTGACATGGGCTGTCCATGTGCAGCTGCCCTGGGACACACTTTACTATTGTTTATTGTAAAAGATTCATAATACAGCAAGAGCTTTATGGCCACAGTGTCGTGTCATTTGCTATTTAAGTTTTGTTGCCATATTTCTTTATTTTGCAATAAATATTTTGCAAAACCTACAGTGAGGAGCTGTGCTAACACACGAGTGCGTGGCAGCTGCTCCGCAGTTATGCTGTGTGCTTGGCCATGCTGGACCAGCTGGGATCCCCTGGCACGGGCTGGCTCTCTCTGGCGGGGTCCTTGCCGCTGACACCTCCCAGCTCTGCTGCCGGACACAGCCACCGTGCGGCACGAGCAGAGGAGCTGGGTGGGGATGTGAATCCCAGGGACAATCGTGACAGCCTGACTTGTGCAACTGAATCACGGGGCTGTCACCACAGCTGACTCTGCCTGCAGCTCCCCCCTCTGCCATGGGAACGTTCTGCCTGAATCACTGACAGCAAATACCAGCTCTGCCTACGGCTGTGCCAGATCTAGTCCGTGCGCCATTTGGAGGAGGCAGCGAGCCACGAGGTGACACTGGCAGGGGGAAGCCTCACAGTAGTGGAAAACTGCAGGAAAAGTGACAGATGAGGCTTGGTGTGAATAAATACAATACAAAAGGAGGAAAACCAGTCCTGACAGTGTTCCTCCTGGGAGAGCTCTGGAGTTATGTCCAAGCTCTAAGCAGCCATCACCAGCACCTGGCAGCAGTCCCCAGAAAAGTCCACAAGAACAAGTTTGGCCTCAGTGAAGGGAAGCTCAGGTCTGGCCTCAAGAACTTGGAAGTGACCATGGAAAAAGCCTCCCCGGGAATTACTCTCTAGGCACTGAATACCAACAATTAAAGATTCTACATCTGGTCTCACTTACACTGTGCTGGCAGAACTCTGGCAGCATCAGCCTGGTGAACTAATTGCCTCCTGCTTAAACAAAGTCAAGCCATGGCTCCAACAGGTGTTACCACCTGTGCTTTTATCAGGATTTAAGCAAGAAGTCTTACAGATTTGATTAATTTTCCTGTAATTTCAGCAAAACTTATTGTGGAAGATAATTTTCTTACTGACAGTTGGGACATAAGAGGATTTTTGCATAAAACAAAACTCCGAAGCATGTCTTTGAATATAGCAGGATTAATTAATTACTCTGGTGTTACCTATAACCCACATTAGATAAGTTAACACACGTTATCATTAGGTCTGTCCACACCACTCAGTTCTGAAGGAATGGCAAACTCTTGTTAAATCTCACCTCAAAAGAACCCAAACAAAACCAACCCATCACCTTGTATCTTTTCTGACTGAAAATGAGTTTAGGATAAGGAATACACTTCTTGGCACTGCCAAGAAGTGAGGTGTTTCCAATTCAGGTCAGTGAGTAAACAGGTGACATTCATTTCAGCATTCCCTCGGGTTTCAGGTTTTCTTCCCAAGGCAGCTGATACAACTTCCCAAGGGTGACATCAGTTAAAAGTGTGACAGTTCCTCAAAACATTCAGAAGAGGTTACTGAGGCCTGCCTGGTTCTCTGAACAGAACTGACCCCTTTCAAGCCCCCAGCCTTGAAAGGGATGGTGAAGCATGTCGGACAGAGCTCGCAGGAGGCAGACCTGCATGCCGAGGCAGCCCCTTGGCTGCTCTCCAGCCCACCAGGAGCATCTGCTGTGGAAGGTGATACCCAGCGAGCAAAAGCTGCGCCTGGGAAGCGACTTTTCTGTCGCTAGAGTTCTCCCTAAAAACTATTTCCACTTCAAACACAAATTAAAATGCAAGTGTCACGGGAATGATGAGTTTAGAGCGAACTCAGCACAACTCGAGGGGGCCCTGCCCGCGGCCGTGCCTCGCCGGCCCTCTGCTGTCGGGACGGGCACTCGGCCCCGTCGTGCCGCAGCCGGACCGACCGTAGGGCTGTGGCGATCCCGGGAAGCCATGGAAGTGATCTTGCAGTGCTATGGGGATTCCTCGGCACCGACACCAGGCGAGCCACCGATACCACTGGCTGCACCTCAACATGCTCTTTCCGTTTGAAAAGTAAGTGAAGACTTACTCCGTTGTGGAACCCACGTGCTAGTAAGACACTGCAAATTCTGACAGAGAGCACAGATAAAGTAGCACACACCTGCTCTGCCGAAGGGAATCCAAACCTGGCTGGGTTTGCACAAGACGGTTTTCTCTCTTTTATTCTCCGAGCTGTATGTGCAGATTCCTTGGAGAGGTTCGACAGCACCCAGTCCTGCGGGAGAGATTAGGAACAGATGTGTGACAAGCGTGTGACACAGGTGTAAGGAATCCACGGGCAGGTGTTCCAGGTGCAGAAAGGTGGTGTCCGAACAAGCAGTCACGTCGGGTTTGGTAACGTGTGTCACCCCGAGTCCAGCTCCCAGCTCCTGACAGAAGCAGCAGCTCCGGGGCTGGGCAGGCGTGGAGCGCCAGGACAGCGAGACCAGGACCGAGCGCGGCGGCTCGGGGCACCGCCAGCACCACGGAGCACCACGGAGCGCCTCCGGCTGCCCCGTGAGAGCCGCCCTGACTCCTCTCCCGGCCGCGGGTCCCGAGCGGTGCGGCCGGCACAGCACCCGCAGCCCCGGCGAGGCGGGCACGGGCACGGGCAACGGAGGAGCCGCAGCTGCCGCCCGGCAGAGCAGCACCGCGGGGAAGCCCCGGCCCGGGGCGGGTCCCGCACGGAGCGGCCGGGCCGGGCCAGGGGCGGAGCCGCCGCCGCGCTCGGTCCCGGCGTCCCCCGCGCCCACAGCGTCGCCGTGGAGACGGCGCCGCACCGGGCCGGGCACGGAGGGACCGGGCACGGAGGGGCCGGGCATGGAGGGCCCGGGCGGCGCCGCGGAGCCCAGCGGAGGGGCGGACGATGTGGCGGGCGGGCCCCACCAGTCCCGGCCCCTCGAGGAGGGCACAGGGCACCCGGCAGAGGCACCCCCGGCCGGCCCGCAGCCGCCCCCCGCGGGCCTGCCCACCCTCCTGGCCTACAGACCCGAGCCCTCACAGGCAAACGTACATCACGAGGTCAGTCGGGGGTGGGCGCTCCCCGCCGCTTCATTCACACGGTTCCATGTAGACAACATGGAACCAACGCCCTTTGCCGAGCCCGCAAAGGAGCCCCTTCATGACAGGTTTTTCTTCTGCAAGGCTGTTGAAACGGCGCTTGCTGTGCACACCTGGGCAGCAAGCGGCTGTGCAGCCTCTCCCCACTGCTGCATCCTCTGTTGAGAATTTCCCAGCAGACTTTTTTGGCCTCTGTCTAAATCAGATACAAAATGTATATAAATAGGTACAGTCACAGAATACAAGCAGGGCACAGAGTTCCCTGTAACCCTTAGCAGAGAAAAGTCACCAAAGAGGTAATCCGAGGCACGAGGTGGGGAGCAAGGAAATTTTGCTTCAGGATATCCAGTACCCATCCTCAAAACACACCCTGCGGCCAACCTGGTTTGCATCTGGTCAGATGTGACCAGCTCTGTGTCACCAAATCTGCTGGTGCTTCCTCAGAAAGTCCCACAACTGCCGACAGTAGGAGCTTTTTCTCTCTGTAACACATTCAAATCCTCAGCTACAGTGTTCTGTGCTCTCAGATTTCCGGGGAAGGAGCAGGGCTCATGAATACCACAGTCATTCCCTTTCTTTGGGGGCATTTATTGATTTATTTACAACAGATCTGCTTTTCTTTTTGGTGGTTTCCTGAACTTAATGTTAACTTGTTCCAAGATATCCCAGACATGGATCTGTCGTGAGTGCCCTTAGGTGCTTTGTCACATTTGTTGCATTTTGAGCAGAGCCCTCTTTCTCCATGCTAACCCGGAGATTTGGGGGCTGGTACCCCACGTCCTTTCTCCCTGCTCTCCCCACCATCGCTGCAGGGAGAGGAGGGTGCTGAGCCAACATGTGAGTACTGTGGCAACCTGCTGAGGCCGTTCCCCTCCTCCGAGGATGTCCCCTTCTCCGAGGACAAGGAAGATGTAAGCTGGCGGGAAGGATGAGCAGGGGTTTGCTGTGGAACGGCCACACTCACGGCTCTGCTCTCTCACCTTCTAGAGATTCTGCTGTGAGCACAGCCGAGACCTCTATGAGTTCCTCATGAAGGAGAAGAGGCTGGAGGATGCCAGCAGCCTTCCCAGAGCTGTCAGCACCCACGCATCCCTCGGCTCTGAAGCCAACCAGCTGCTGTCACAGGAGCAAGAGAACCAGAGGTACTGGAAGAACTGGGGATCAGGTCTGTGTAATGAACAGGGAGCTCTGAGGGGAAAAGGAGTATTAAGAAACTGCAGGAGAGGGATGAAAGAAGAAAAAACTTTGCTTTAGGCACCAGAAGTTCAGATTCTCTCTGGTCCCTTCTGGCTCCTCTATTGACAGGCTGCACAAGGAGGTGGCGAGGCACATGCTGAGTGAAATGTTAATTCCAGTGCTGACAGACAAACTATGTAGAGACAGGTAGAGCCAAAAACACCCACAGCTGTGGGAAGGGACAGTATTTGGGTGTAGCTTTAACCTCTGGCACTGAAACAAATCTGGAATTTGTATTCCTGTTTTGCTCCATAAACTGTGACGTGTTTGGATTACAGTTTCCAGAGTGACACACAAGAACTCTGCAAGTTCTCAGGCTATTTAGCAGGAGACCCAAAGCTTGTGCAAGAGTCTAAGCCTCGGGGGAAAGTCTAAGCCACAGGGAAAAGGAAAAGTAAACCAGTACACCTGGAAGTAAACTGTTGGTCTCCTTGAAAATCCTTTGCAGTCTGAGGGTGCAAGTGCCTCCTACTATGTACAGAGCACACCAAACCACTGTCCCAGTGTCATTTATAGGAAGCTACACAAGAATAATCAAAATATTCTTGAAGATGAGCTGTTTTCTTGATCTTGTGGGCATCTGTCCTTCTCTTTCACGTAAAATCCTAATCCAAACCCGATTACAATATTCAGCTCTCCTGCCAGTTGAGCTGATGCCACTGCAATGGCAGTCTGTTCACTGGAATCTGTGTGGGCACAATTCCTTTCTGCTGAGATATGAATATTTTGGTGACACTCTGCTGCCTGTTACTTGAAATTGTGAGCAGGGAGAAAAACGGATTCAGAAAGTTGTGATCCTAAGGCAGGGATATCCACCACTTGCAGCTTTCCAAACACTATATATGAGATGTCTATCAGGAACACCTCTATTTTCCAGGCAGCAGAAGAGACACCTGGCCGGAGAGTTGGCTGACCAGTCTTTCGAGCTGAGTGCCACTGAAGGTGAGTTGGTATTTCCTTATGGATCTATTTGTCCATTTATCTCAACAATGCATTCAGTGGAATTGCTGGTTTCTAACTGAGCAGGAGGATTTTATACAGCAACATGTTCATTCATTGTCAGATATGCAAGCTCATTAAATTAGATACAGATACAGCCATATTAAATCATCCCTCACAGATGAGCACAAGAGCGGGCACATCCCCTTTGCACAGAGAGGCTGTTTGTCATGATTTTCAGTATGCATATGTGAAGTTTCCAGCTGAGAGGCACAGAACCTGACCTGAGAGGACAAGTTGGCAAAGCCAAGCCCTTGGGAAGTAGGAACTGCCAGAATGAGGGTCACCCATATTTTGCCTGATCAGGTGGATACTCCACCAGTTCCTAGCCCAGGCTGTGGATGACTGAGCAGCCTTTGGGTCTAGCTGTAGAGGAGGAGTTTTAACAAGTGAACCAGATTTACAATATGGGCATGTTTTCACAGAGGATGGCAGGGCACTGAGGCTTCTGTGGCATCTCAAATGGTCAGTTCCAGTGTGTGGAGCCAAATGTTATCTCAAAAAGTTGCTCTTTACACAGATGTGTGTATATACATAACTAAAAAAAAAAAAAAAATCTATCTTTTGTCATAATCCTGTGCTCTGAAGTAGATAAGCACTTTGGACTGTCCTTGTTAGAAAATACCCCGAGACAGACTGTCAGGATGGAGTGCTAATGCCAGGAATTCCCACTCCCGCAGTTATAGCAGAGGTATTGGGCAGCCCCGCGGTGGGCACTGCCAACCCTCCCCGCTGCACAGAAGCCCTCCCTCTGCTCTCCAGGTTCACAGCAAACTGGATCCGTTGTGTACGAGCTGTCCCGGCAACCCACATCTCCCAAAGGCGGGACACCAGTGCCTGTTGGGAGAGCAGCCGAGCCCGAGCCCGAGCCGGAGCCCGAGCCCCGGCCCGAGGAGGAGCCCGAGGAGGAGCCCGAGCCCCGGCCCGAGCAAGAGCCCGAGCCGGAGCCCGAGCCGGAGCCGGAGCCGAAGCCCGAGCAAGAGCCCGAGCCCGAGCCCGAGCAAGAGCCCGAGCCGGAGCCGGAGCCGGAGCCGAAGCCCGAGCCGGAGCCCGAGCCCGAGTCCCGGCCCGAGCCGGAGTCCCGGCCCGAGGAGGAGCCCGAGCCCGAGCCCGAGCCCGAGCCCGAGCAAGAGCCCGAGCCGGAGCCGGAGCCGGAGCCGGAGCCGAAGCCCGAGCCGGAGCCCGAGCCCGAGTCCCGGCCCGAGCCGGAGTCCCGGCCCGAGGAGGAGCCCGAGCCCGAGCCCCGGCCCGAGCAAGAGCCCGAGCCGGAGCCCGAGCCGGAGCCGGAGCCGAAGCCGAAGCCCGAGCAAGAGCCCGAGCCCGAGCCCGAGCAAGAGCCCGAGCCGGAGCCGGAGCCGGAGCCGAAGCCCGAGCCGGAGCCCGAGCCCGAGTCCCGGCCCGAGCCGGAGTCCCGGCCCGAGGAGGAGCCCGAGCCCGAGCCCGAGCCCGAGCCGGAGCCGGAGGCCGAGTCCCGGCCCGAGCAGGAGCCCGAGCCGGAACCTCGGCCCGAGGAGCAGCCTAAGCCCGAGCCCGATCCCGAGCCCCGGCCCGAGGAGCAGCCCGGGTCCGAGAAAGAGCCCGAGAGCAACCAGGAGCCTGTGTCCCGCGGCGTCATCGGCTACGATTTCGGACTCCTGGGGAAGAAGGCAGGTATCTGCGGCCGACGGCGACGGGAACACCTTGGATGTGTCAGCGCTCCGAGCGGTCGGAGCCTGGCACTGCCCATTTTCACAGGGCAGCTGTGCCAGACTGGCCTGATACCTGTTTTATCCTTCCAATCTTAGGTGGGGAAGGGTAAATTGGTGCAGAAGTACTACAGACATGGAAAGAAATTCCTTACCATGCTCCCAGATGGAACCTCGCAGTTATTGTATCCTTTATGGGGCTCACTTGCAGTAGTCCAGGGCTGTTAATAATACTAAGTGTGTCCCAGTCAACTTCATATCAACAATCTGGCTCATCAGTCCCACTCGCTCTGTCTGAGGAGCAGCAGCAGTGAAACTTGACGTAGCTCCTGAGCCGAGGTCTCAAAGAGCAGCCAGCAGTTCCAATGAGGGACAAGCACTAGCTTCCAACACCCAGCCCAAGGGAGCAGCACACCTTTAACAGCGCTCTGGGCAATTTATCAGTTTTCACACCCCCAAGTAGTACCCTGAAATATTTAGCGGGTAATAACAGACCAACCAAGCAAAGCAGGGGGTTACAAACACCTTACCTGGCAGCAGCTATCCATCTGGAAACCTGGCCATCATCGTTACACAAGAGAGAGACCAGCTGACTTGCGTAGTACAGGAAGACGAGCTGAGGACATCCAAAATCCGAGCACTGTTTCAGTCTGAGGGCAGGAGCACGTGCTATTACCCGAACGGAGATGAGTGGTGTGTTCAGCAGCTTTGCTGTCTCCTCTGTGCATTGACATTTTGAAGGCCATAAAGGGTATTTTTAATAGCATCCAAAAATAGACAAATTCAGCAGCTCTTGGGCCCTGCTTTGGGTGCCCCCAGAGCAGCAAGGCAACCCAGCTGTGCCTTGAGAGGTGGGGGACAGACCCTGCCCCTGCTGTGCCTCTGTCCCATCCCTCAGGGGAATGAGAGACATTCCGCCACAGAAGCTCCAGGGTTCAGAGCTTCCATTTCCCTCTCTTTTAGGATAAATATGAGTATCCACGGTGGGCAATATTTGGACCAAGCAGGCAACAGGGTTAGAAGGTGGATGTGGCCAAATTTGTCACCAGGACCCCATGTCCCACTGAGCCCCATTTTCATCTCCCTGAACCGCCATGTGGGAGTCAGGATCCTGGCCCAGGACAAGATCTTCGTCTCCTTCCTCGCCATGGGGCGACAGGCAAAACTCAACATGGGAACCAAAGTGCAGGTATTTTTCCTGTGCCAAACCACTCCCCACAATGGGAGGGGAGCAGCCAGGGAAGTTCCCATCTGTGCTTACCCTGTGGTGGATGCTCCCTATGTTGCCCCATGCTCCTTCCCCAAAAAGCAAGGCATGGAGGTGGCGTGTATTTCAGCCACTCCCATGGAGATGGGGCACTTGCCAGCCCCAGCTCTCTGCAAGAGAGCTGCTAGGTGTGGGACTCCACTCCCAGGCAAGTCCCTAGCTAAATCCCCAGGGGTCACCCTGGCTCTGCCACAGGGAAAAGAGCTAGAATCCACGTGGGCAGGGTGCATGGCAGCTCCTTTCCTCCACAGGCTCCTGTCACGGGCAGGTTTGTCTGCTGGGAGACAGAAGCCCCGTCCCAGGCTCTGGTGGCTCTGCTAACATGTTGCCTCTGTTGTGCAGGCCAGCGCTGCCAGCCAGCTGCCTCCTCCAACCCGGCTGGGCGAGGATGAGCTCCTGCTGCTCGCCTTCCGGGTGAGGATCCTGCAGCTCTTCGACAGGATGCGGGGATGCCTCAACTTCCCTTCCAGTGAGCAGTGGAACAAAATGCAGCCTCCCACATACCTCATGACCCAGGCTGTGAAGATCCTGGAACTCTGCATGGCTGCTGACATAAGTGACGAGCTGCGCAGCTCCATCAGGGCGATAGTAAATGCACAGCATCTCTGACCAGCGTGTGTGTAGTGTAAGGCAAAATGCACCAGAGACACTCCCTGATGCTGTGGCACCTGCATGTGCTCAGCAAGGTTTCACCTCTGGCCCTGCCCTGGTGCAGAGCAAAGGGTGGTCCAGGGCCGCTCCACACATCCCCAGATGGGTCTTGCTCAGGGCAGGCAGTACCAGCCTGCACTGGTGACACCTTGGAGGCACGAGAGGGCTTTGCTAGGGCAGAGTAATCCCATGCTCCACACCAGTGCTGCATGGCTCCTGAGCAGCCTTCCTTCCAGCTTCAGCCCTGGCTGAGTAGTCACTTCAGCCCTTGGGTATGGCACAAGGTAAAAGCAAAGAGCACAGCCGAGCCAGGGACAGGTACACAGGCAGGTGCTTGCTCAAGTCACCCACACAGGTACTGCTCTGCCACTCCTAACAAGAAGGTGGCACTAGCAGGATGCCCCAAGTGTTCCTGGTGCCTGCGCCCACGGCAGCACAGCTGGCTGCAGGTACAAGACAAGGTGGTTCCCTGTGCAGAGAGCAACAAATGCCCTCAGAGTGCCCGGAGCAATCACCTATGCTTGGCTCCAGGGAGCACCAGCTGCGGCGTGGGACGGGCTCTGGTTCAAGCACTGCAAACGCAGAGCTGTCAGTGGGTGTTCAGAGGCCCATGGTGCTGCACTCAGCAGTGAGGAACCTTCCCAGGCTCTCAGAGCTGCCTTTGAAACTTGGGGTTCACGTGGCCAGTTTCCCCCAGGGAGGCCACACCTGAACTGTGGCAGCTGCCTGAAGGACAAGGCCAAGCTCCATGTACCCCTCCCATCATGGGAGGCTCTCAGGGGCTTACACATGACAAATACAAGCTCATTAACTTTAGAAAGTTAGCTTTTTATGCAGTTTTTCAATTGCAGTTCCAAGAATATTCATCAGTGACAAACAAGGTACTTCACACAGGAAATGGGAACTCTTTATTTCAATTAATGTTCTTGGGTTCAATTCAGGCCAGCAGGAAGGCCCAGCTCATCTCAAATGGCCAAGGAAAAACTGCTGGAGCTGGCCCACATGATTAAAGAGTAGCTGATCTTAATTTTCACTGAAGTCACCAAATGATGTAACTATTCCGCATATAATTTTCCTTATATAATTCAGTATATAATGCACTGTTTGACTCTGCCATAAATTTTGAGAAATATACAAACCTGTTTTAACCACATCAGAGAGATTTGATAGACAGCTATCAATTACTCAACAGTTTAGGACAATATCAGACATTCCGATAACTTCATTTTAAACTACAAAAAGAACATAAATTCATATAAAATACAACAGATTAAACAAACTTCTCTTTTTCCAAGGAAAAATTAGGTATCAACTCAATCTGCCATTGTGTGAAACATGAATATAAAATAAGTTACCATTAGTAATGCCTGCATTGCTGATCTATGAACTGGTCGAATGAAGTCTTAAAAAAACTATACAGTATTATTGCACTCGTGGCTGTGCAGTGTGGACCGGCCAGCACTGAAACAGGGCTCATTGAGTGTTTGTCCAGGAGGCACAACGTGGCTGCAAGAGAGGCATCCAGCCTGCACCAACAGCATCTGTCTTCAGTGCAGGCCTTCATGGGTCTGCACCACGTGGCCTGGGAACCACCACCCAACGCCTGCAGAGAGACACTGGGGTTACAGTTGGCAACACCCCCACACCACAGCAGCACATCCACACTGAGCCAGGGACACCCACACTGAGCCTACTGCACACCTGCACTGAGCCAGCCCCAAGATGGGGAATTGTAACCTAGGTGTTTTGAAAGCTGCAGGTGACACAGGAACATGGAAGTGGTTTGCCATAAAATACCTACAGGATCTGAACCCTGTGCTACAAAAAGCTGTGGAGCTTTTGCAGAGGGGCAGGGCAGTACAGCAACAGGAGCACGACAGTATTCTGTTCTCCAGGATTATGGAAGGAACAGGACAGCATCCTGTTCCCCAAGGTTGTGCAATTCAGTTGGGTTAAAAGCCAGGGAGACCTTAATCCTTTGCGCAGAGGGTGTTCTAAGGCACGTAACAGCGCGTTTCTGATCTCTGCACCACGTGCTTCACTGACATTAGGCCTTCTGCATGCAGTAACACACCTTCTCCTGCCTCGTGGAATGCCAGCTTCCTGCTCTGAGGAGGCAGAATGAGCTACATCCCAAAGCCTCCCACCCAAACAGCCTCTGTGACACCACACATGGCAGTTTAACATCATGGGAGCTGGGTCTCCAGAAAAACATTTACCTGAACAAATACACAATCCTAAAATCCAGTCTCCAGTGTGCCCGTCTCACCTGGGTAAACACACTGGTGACTGGGGGAGACTTACGAGAAGTTTCAGTGCTGATCAATGGGGCTATGATCGATGATGGGGCATTGACTCCATGTGCACATTGAGCTTCATCTCGTTATCAAGGATCTGTACAAGCTGCTGCATGGAAGGGAGGTGACCAGACTCCAGCTTAGACCACACTGGGACATCTAGCGCAGAACACACAGAGGGGAGAAAAGCACCGTTACACTGGGAGCATCAGAAAACAGGCAGAGCTGGTGTAAACATGGAATTGGGAAGCTCTAGGAAGCTGTGTGAGTTGGTACTGATCTGTGTTGAGGAAAACATGTGAATCAACGATGCTTCCAACCTCTGGCTATGCTGAACTCCAGCCCAAATAGGAGAGTAGAGTGTCTAATGCTTCCATTCAGAAGTGTATCATACGGATGGAGAGATACAAAATATATACTGATGTTCCTCTCAACCTGAAAAATCAGTACTGTTGTCCACTGGCACTGATAATCCAGTAATAGTAACAGATTCTTTAGGATTCCAAGGCTAAAGCATGCTGCAGAACAAACAGGGAAAGCATCTAATTGGAGAGTACATGCCCCTATAGCTGATGGTTTCTTGTTTAATGCACATCACACACAAAGAAAGAACATAACACAGTTACTCCAAAGGATCAAATATCCCTCTAGTTTTTACAGAGCTATTGTAGAATATCTGACATCTGTATAAATTACTTTGTAAGATTTCTATTATTTTCATCATTTATTGTGATAGACAACATGTGAAGATCCAAATGGATGGCAATTTTCACATAGCACGTTTGGGACACAAATTTCCTGACCCGATCCCTCATTCTCCCCACCCCACAGCTCTCATATGTGTACATGTAAAACCCCTCAAACAAAGTCTCAGCTCACCATTCAAAGTGATTTCAAAAGCCCCAGTGGACATGCACTGGTTCTCAATCATGTTGCTCAGGAAGAAGACCATCATGCAGGCGTACACCTGGAAGGGAACAGAGATCCACACAGACGTCAGCCATGTCCGCCACACCTGCTGTTCACTCTCAGTGAGCACTGGATGTTCATGGGTATCTCTGAACTCCCTCTGTGATTGCTCAAGCAATGTTCCCATCTACAGATATCTCCCTTTCCTCCTTTTACACAGACTGTGCATCTTGCCTTCCCCAGGAAAGCACCAAACCAGCTCTGAACCCATCTGACTCGCACACCTCTGGACCCAGCACAGGCAGCTGCAAGGGGGCTGGCACTGTGACATAGGAACACAGCCGTTCCCAGACACAGCCTGTCACTGTCACAGCAATCTCCAGATCACAGAGCTAAGGGCCCAGCCACAAACAGCACAGCAAGGCCAGTCACATGTGCCTGGGAACCACCGACCCTCCTGCATGCCTCCGAGCTCTTCATGTGGAATTTTCTCTGCGCATGGGTGACTCAGGAGGAAAGGATAGCGTCTTCAGCAGTGCAGCTCCTCCCTCACTGCCAGCACCTCTCTAATTTCCTTTCCCTGTTCACAGGCACACTCACACAGGTCACTGCAACACCACAGAACCTGGCATGTGGACAGTAGCTACACACTGCAGCCAGCCCAGCCAGGCACAGAGTTGGCCCATTTAATTCAACTGGAATTATTACAGCTTCTGGGCATTCAAACTGGCCAGTGAAAGACCCAGGGCACTGGGCAGCTCAGCATGAATGTCTGTAAATTACTTTAGTTTAGTGGAATGAATCTGGAATAAGGTTACTCTAAATCAGAGTACAACACCCTGAATCTGCTGGCATCATCAGTACTGACTCACGGGGATATTCTCCCACAATGTCATGTCAGTCTGCTCTGCAAAAACACCCACAACATTTCAACGTCATTTTTCTAACCCCCATCTAATTGCTGCCTAATCTATCAGGAGTCTGATGGAAGCATCGACTGCAAAACAGTTATGAGACAACAGAGAAGGGAAGCCGTAATTTTAACATCAACAACACTGGCCTGAAATGCTACTCTTGAGCCCTAAAAAATAAAAAACTCTTTTATCATCTTTGTCAGCACATTAACCTCAGCTGCCTCTCTGCAGTAGCAGTAGCTTGTGAAGAGATCACCAAACCACACCTGGGTTTGTCAAAAGCATAAAGCACAACTGATAAGAATTATTCTACTGTAAGGCTGTAGTGTATGAAAGGTAAATCAGTCAGAACTGAGGGACTCACAGAACACCCTCATGAAGTAACTCTGAAGCTGCTTTTTCAGACTAAAAGTAGTACGTCCCTTACCTTGTTTTCTTGGCCCCACTGCCAGATGCTTGGAGCTTGCATGCCAAAGAAAGCAAACGGGTCCTTGCCAACGATGATTAAGCCAATTAATACTAGTTTGAAGACAGACAGGAAGGATGCTATGTGCCTGTTGGAGACGACACACACCAGTGACTGAAAGGTTCAGTTCCTACTTCACCATACACAACTGTAATTCACTTCACTAGGAGACTTTTGACAATCAAATGTTTCAAAGGAAGTAAAAAACTTTCCAAGAGGGTTTATCTCACTGTGGAAAAACCCCAAACCCAATCAAACCAACAAAACAAAAAAGCAACACGCATTAACAACACCCCCAATAAGGCCCTGCTTTCATACGGCACCCCAGAAAGACACCTTCTGGTATACCACAGACAGATTCTTTTGTTCCTCAGCAGACCTCAAATGGGACTTTGCTTTCAACTTATATATGCCTGAAGTGCACAACAGATTCCATTTCTAAAGAAGCTGTTCCATATTACAGAGACACATTTAAGTGACGGGCACCACTTCTTGTGGAGCATTTCCCAGTGATGCAGAACTCCCCACAGCCAGCCCACACCAAGGCACTGCGCCCTGCAGCCTCCCACCACTGCAACCCTGCCAGAAATTGGGCTAACGAGTGTTCCAGGAGCCACCCAGTAACTATGGCATCACTCTCCAGCGTGGGCACACTGCTTTAAGTAACAGGAATAACACTATTTTGACTTTTTCTGAATGTCTTTGGACTTTCCCCCCACAGCTGCAGCAAAAGCCACCCTGGCTCTTTCCTGAGGTGAGCTCTCCCTGATTCAGATGTTAAAAATGAACTTTCCCTTCCTCTGTCTCCTTAACCCATTACAGGGATTTGTCACTAAGTGCATAAGCCTGAGCAACAAATTGAATTTATGTCCAGATACAGCACAAAGAATAGCTGGGAAAATTCACTGTGACAAAAAAAGAGTTACACAATATATTTTAGGTTGGATATGACAGGCCTCATCATACAGATATCCAGATAGTGATGCTTGTACGGAAAACTAAGGCAGCTACCTAGAAGGCAGAAAATCACGTTTGTGTGTAATCCCAACAGAAAATCCCCTTAGGTTTGTATTTTCAGCATTATTTCAGTGTAAATGCATCTGTTTACCACTGGAAAGCACAGTACACAGTATGAGGTGACATGCTCACCTATAGATAGGTTGAGGAAGGTAGTTCTCCCCTTCGATTCGGATGTCTGGGTACCGCTGGCTGATGACCCGCATGTACTCCTCAAACACCCGCCTGTAGCCTCAGGAGACACTGAACACAGACAGGATTGTCACCACAGCTCGAGGGCTGCATGGTACAGTCACTGCTCAGCAGCCCTCACTCTGTTCATAACCCCTTCAAGTTAAAATAGAACTAAAATTTTTTATGGCACAGAGAAAAACTGATCTGCAATGAAATTACACATCACAAACCCGAAGAGGTAAGGCCTGGGTGTGACACGGGTTTGCCCCACATCCCAGCACAGACACAGAGCTCTGGAAACACCCACGGGGCATCAAATCACTCCCTTCCCCTGGAAAAATCTATTAAATTAGGATTAATGTAGGAAGTCGGTGGAAGCAACCCCTTCCTCTCTGCCAAAAAAAAAAAAAAAAAAAAAAAAAAAAAAAAAAAAAAATTCACACAGAGCCGTCCTCTCCAGGACTGCCCAAACAGGTAATGTTGCTCCCAGCCATCCCTGTGTCAGCACGACACGGGAACTGCAGGAGTTAAATATTCCTGAGCTGTCCTCTGCGTCGTCTCTCAGCAGCCGTCTCTATAAAAACTGCGGTAAAACCGCTAAAGACCTCAAACCCAGCATTTTCCCCTGAGCACTTCTGCAGTGCCTCGTAGAGTCACAAGGCCCGGCCCTGCCCACCCCGAGGGCCGGGAATCGTGGCGACAAGCGCTCCGGGCCTCTTGAGTTTTTTTTCTCCCCGAGCCAAACAGGTCCGTGCGCCGGGGGTGCCTCAGCCCTGCTCGGAGCTGCTGATACCATCGGCAACACCCCCGAAATGGTGCAAAGGTACCCGAGCGCCCCGACTCCAACACGGGCACTGCATCAAAACAAACACAAAATTACAGCCATTGCTAAGGCATCGATTCCTCCCAAACGTTAGTTCCGCACCACCACAACGCCACACACGGCATTAACGTGCCCGAAAAGCGCGGTTTTATGGCGGGTGGCCGTAAAGTGGGCCCCACTGAGAGAGCCGCCGCCTGCAGGCCCGTGCCACCTCCCACGCCCCAACAGGGCCAGGCCCCCCGACAGGTCGCCAGGGCGGGGAGGCCCCCGGCCCCGGGGTTGGCCCCTCCACGGACGACAAGAGCGAGCGAGGCCGCCGCAGCGCTGAGGGAAAGGAAGAAAAACGACCGAGGGAGGGAGAGGCGACGGCCCAGCGGACGCCGCCATTTTGGCCGTCGCCATCTTGGCGGGCGCCCCTCACCAGATCTGGAACTTGAGCAGCGGCCCGGTGGCGTAGGCCATGCGCAGCTTCTTCGCCGGCAGCCCGCCCTGCTCCGCCGCCGCGGCGCCGCCGCCGCCCGGTGCCGCCGCCAGCCCCGCCAGCAGCAACAGCAGCAGCAGCCGCCGCAGCCCCGCCGCTCGCATCTCGCCGCCGCAGCCGCTGAGGCACCGCGCGCGCCGCCGCGCCAAGGGCACGCGCACGGCGGGGGGCGGGGCCTGAGCGGCGTCACGTGGGCGGAGGCGCCCCCGCGCGGTCACAGAGGGCCCGAACGCTCGCTCGCACTAAGCGCCTTTATTGTACCCACATCACCGCGTAAAGGCCGCACCTCTCCTCAAATAGAACAGAGCTAGCAAACGTTTCTATCGCCTTGCCTTCTCCCACCCAAATAACGAAAAACAATCTGGTTTAGGCAGTATGTTCTCAGAAAAGGAGCGCGTTTCTCGTTGGAACAGCAGCAGAACTGGCTGAGGGATACTCGTTACTTGCTTACAGCTTCAACATGTCCAAGAATCTTTAGGAAAACTCTTTTTAAAGGCAAATGAGCAGCAAATCTGAGGACTTTCACACCCTTGGTCATTTGCTGAAATATTTAACAAACTATATTTTGCATGAACTTTGTGTTAGCACCACGCTGGAGCTCAAGGAAGTTTTAAACACCCAGTTCCAGGTCTTCCAGTTCCTTAAGCAGAGCAGCTTCTTTCTGAATCTTCTCCACCTAGAACAGAAAAGCATAAAATGTCACAGATGTAGCTTATTATAAAATGAACCTGGAATAAAGTGTACAGATCTCAACCATACCTGATTCTTCTCCAGCTGCTTGCCAGCAGCTGCCTGTTCTTTCAGCTGCTCAATTGCCTTTAGTTTCTGGAAAAAAAAAATAGAAAAAACCACTCTAACACAAAAATATTGGTAAAACAAGAATAGAAAAAAAGTCTTAGAAGTTGCTGCACTTGCAATTGCCTGATGTATCTGGAGGCAGGTCCCTATGGAAGGCACAATCCCTTAAGCATCTCCAGATGCTCAGTCCAGAATTTCCCACCCATAACAGACATTTCTTTAAAGAACAAAACCTAGAGAACAGCAGTACTTCTTCATCTCTGAAACAAACACTGGGCATATTGTCTCACTGAAGGGCGAGATCCAAACTTGGAAATTACTCTATCACTATCCCTCTTCACCACACATTTTCCTCAGAAAGCCTGGAATGTTAATCCAGAGACTATGAACAGCAAGAGGCAGCCAAGAGAAATGGGAAAGATTCTCTAGCCAGAACCAAACAATTTCTATCCTGGAATTACTTAATCCAAGCATTCTCAAGACTGGCAATAAACTTTGCACTCACGCCACAAGGCAAACCACAAGGCACTGTTCCCTGCCAGATCCAGGTCCCAACAACCACAGAATCCACAGAGTTCCTGTCTGAGCCCCAACACCTGCCAGTGCCCCCCTGACCCTCAGCTGGGGAACTGGCTGCACCTCCACAGCATTCCCGGTCACAGCCTGAGGGTGAGTTTCAAAAACTCCTCCCTGTACTGCCACCTCTGATGGGACCTTCAGGAACCCTGGCACACGATGGTCTCCACTGCTGCACAGGGTGGGAGGGCAAAGGGAGGTGGGTACAAATTCAGGACATTACTGTGAATGTACGTGCATCCTCCTGAACTCAGCTCACCTTACACCCACACTTGGAGAAATCTATTGTCTGTTAGAAAAATAATCCCTTCACACCTTTTTCAAATTCTTTATCTTCTTGTCCACTTCAGGATCTCCCGTGGTCATGGCAGGCACAGCGTTCTGCAGGGCATTCTGTGGGGTTTTGTCCTGGGCAGGGCCTTGGTTTGCATCAGCTTTGGCCTCCTGTAGACACATAAACACAAGCTAGAAAACACCTTTGATTACAAACAGAATGAAAAATGTCTTTAATCACTTTAAGAGGATCCATTCAATATTTCTTCTTTCCCCAGTTTACTGGTGTATTCCAAAATCTGGGCATGACTTGCTCAGAGGTACTGCATTATCTATTGATCTGCTTTCCATGGACAAAGGCTTATCTGGAACAGCTCACATGGTGTTTCTTGTTTAATTTCTACTTCCTCAAGATCCCAACCACACACAGCACAGGGAAACATCAGTTTAAGCGTGATATGACAAACACATACACAAATATTTTACAAAGCAGACTGGGTCATTGTCCCTGAAGCAAAAGAAAAGGCTCAAAACCAGTGCTAGAAAAATTTTAAAATAGCATTTAAAGAAACTATTGCTTCAGAGGTTTGTAGAAATTGGAAGGCTAATACCAAAAGCTGACTTTTATCTACCTAGTCAAAGAATATTAAGTCCAGAAGTGACAGACAGGCTGCCTCTGGTCTGCCCTAAAAACACACCTCAGCCCTGACCTGCTGGGAACACATAACACCCAGTCTGTTCTTACCTCCCAACTACAACCAAAACACACCCTGCAGACCATGGAAAGTCAGAATCACTTTGTCTCCACACTGATTTTAGCTAACATTTGCAGCAACCCACCAAAGGTGTTACTTTTAAATCACCCTTTTGTTCCTGCTTTGCTCTGGTGAAACTGCCCGTCCCACACAGGCGACACGTGTGGAGGGCTCTCAGTGCACAAGTCACTGCTCCGAGACTGACCACTGCCCTTTGGGAAAACTAACTAACATTATCCTTGCAAGAATGACTGTTGCAGTACCTGTTTAGCAGCCTTCTTTGCTTCATGCTTCCTCTGATTTTTGAGAGCTGTTTTAGACAGTGGCTTATCACTGCTTCCCAGATGGGGTTTCATGTTCTGGGGTGGCTCATCCTCATGCTGCAGGATATGCAAAATGGTTAAAACCCCATATTCCATGTTGGCACAGAAACCCCAAAATCTACCTAAGACATCATATGCAAAGATGAACCAGAAAGAAAAAGGAAAAAAGAAAGAAAGGAAGTGGGGGGGAAAGTATGCACTCCTTGGAATAGCCAAAGAAGGGTGACAAGGGTTTCAAACTCATCCACTCAAGTTTCCATGGGACTACCCTGTATGCCCTAATGACTTCATAGATTTCTGATAAAATAACAAAATCATTATGTTTTCTGTCTCAGGAAGGAAATAAAATAAAATACAAGAGGAATGATTTAGCACAAAATGACTGAAGCCTGGCATTTTGCTGTTCTTGACAGCTTTTTAACTCAAACTCTTGATGATCAGAGAGGAAGGCTGAGCGCTGGGAGGGAAAAAGGGGGGTTCTTGGGGGGCAGTGGGGGCTGAGAAGGGGTTTTTTTCAGTGTTTTTAAGATAACTCTCAACTGTGGCACCGTATTGTTTTAATGCGTGTGACAAGATTTTTTGCCCATATAAGTAAACAGAATTATTTTACTGAATGTATCTTTTCCCTACTCCCTCTGCTCACATGGTTTGCGAGAGCAGCCCTCAGCATGGCTAACAGACTGCTCACAGGCTGAGTCTCCTGCAAAAGCACCAGGCTCAAAGTCAAAGCTCTCTGTGACTCAAACATTAAGGGTGCAGCTGTTAACTGGAATTAGTTGCTACTCAGCCTACTTTGAAAACTTGTAGAAAGAAACTAATTATACAAGTAGGTCACTGTACTGAAATGTGTTTAAGCTGCAGATGACTTGCTAATGATCCAATCTCTTTCTAAAAAATAAATTTACCTTATAAAAAAAACCAAACAAGAATGGCTGTTGGGAGGCCAGTCAAGGCCCAGGCTGGCTGGGGTCAGAACTGGTAAGTCGAGTCATCCATATCAGAGGCTTCTGTCCTAACCAGAGCACTCAATTTCACCACAAGCTACACCTGGAGTTTAGTGTTTCAGTGCACACTGCAAAGAGTATTACAAAAGCTTGCAAATGCTTTGTGGAAGGACAGTACTTGGGCCAAAGAGATGAGAGCTTTCTAGCATACATTCTTGCAAACTGTGAGCAAAACACCAAAGAAGGTTACCAAAACCCCTCCAAACCCCCACAGTGCTGTCAACCTGGTTACTCCTCTCATGTACCTCCTCAAAAACACACACATACGTGAGGCCAAGCTCCAAACAGACACGAGACAACAGGTCAGTTCCCGCAGGACACTGCTACTCACAAGCTTGGAGCTCGTCACGGGTTTGTTCCTCAGGGCAGGAGGTCTGTACGCCTGCGCAGGCCTCGGCTCAGCACTGGGCAGTTCGCTGGGAACTGCCTGGTATTTCACCGCTTTCTCCGGGAACACCCCATCCAGGAAGGGCTGCCAGAACACTTGCCACATTTCCTCGCCAGATGGGACCTTATAGGAGTGCAACACAGAGCCCGTGTAGTGCCATATCTTGTATCCGTTGCTGACCCGGAGCCGGGGAGCACACGTGGCTGTCACAATGTGCTCCCCATCGGGACACCAAGCAAAGTATGTGGAATCCGAGGCCACTGGTTTGGAAATGAGTTTGTAGTTTTTAACATCCCACACTTCCATCTGTCCCCTGAGGTTTCCAAACCCTGCCAGCACTAGGATGTGTCCGTGGGGGCTATAGTAGACAGCATTGCGAGGCCCGGTACCAAAATCAAACACAGGGTCACATTTCAGGTTAAAAACTGTGGCTTTGGCAGGCATGAAACCATACACAGCACAGAACTCCGCAGAATTGGGGCTCCAGGAAACATCGTAAATAGGGCCATTTTTTGCTAAAGGAAAAGGAAAAACATGCAGCTGTTGGGAGATTGCATTTTTTTCAGAGCAAGACAGAATAAAAACCATCACAATTCTTCATGCTTTGCTAAAATGCTGTATTCTAATTATTGACAGTGAAAATTAATTCTACTAACAAAAGAGGGAAAAACAACCTTGTATCTTCTGATAACTTCAGTTACAGTTTGCAACAATAACTGCAGCCATTCCAAATTACCTCTGTACGGTCAGCACCAACACTTTAACAGTAAGTATAGCTTGACATGTAAAAAAAATCCGTAATTTTTTTCCTCAAGTATGACCTCAGGACCTTCTCAAATTGTCCCACTGGAAACCTGCAAAAACAGGAGTTTTATACCAGCTGGATAACAGTTTATCTTCTTTTAATGTAAGACATATTGTGTAGCTCAGCTTTGTAGAGGCAAGCAATAGTGACCTGAGTTCTCTTTGGCCCATGCCCATGCACAATATTTTATAAGTCAGATTTTAATGTGAGTGAGCACACAAAAATGGCTTTACACATAATGATCAAAACTTGGTACTGCCAGAAGCTATTCTGGGGGTTGGAACATTAGGAGATACTGAAGAATGATGTATTAGTTATGAAAACTCAGGTAAAATATCCAGGGGTAAATACAAACCACAGGCCATTATAACTTTTCATCATCTGGGTATCTTTACCCATCGTTCAGATAAATGCCAATTGCATTACTGAATCCTTATATCCAGAGTTGATGCAAAATGTTCAAACTGAGTTAAATGGTTTGTGCTTGCTGTCACTCTGAAGTCTCATTATCTTTAGAAACAAGGATGTATAATCACACTATGTGTCCCCTTCGTAACCTTTTCAGTGACACTAACCCAATGCAGCTCAGATACAGAGGTGTGACAGAAAATGACATTTGGTGACAGCAGCAGCTGGAAAGATGAGGGCAGCTCAAAGCAGGCTTCACAGCTCTGCCAGAGCCTGCAACAGCACCACGTCTTAGTCAAAAATGAAAAGCCCTATGCAAATGCCAGTGTGGAAAAAAGCTTCAAAACTGTACTTTAAAAAACATGCAACTTCACAAGGAATGAGGCACCTCTCACTCCAAGTGCCCACCACTTGCTTTTATTGGAAAAAAGGACTTTTATGAAACAGACCAAAGTTTGGGCTTTCCCTTGAAAAGGAATAGCTAAATTAAATGAAAAGCAATGGTAAACTTCCTGTTAAATACAGATGCAGTAGAAATAAAGAATGTTTTAGTAAGTATGTAGTTAAACAAGTAGTGTTCTCAAGCCAGGAAAGTGGTCCCAAAGACATTCTATATACTGAGTCATAACCCCAATTCTCCTTCCCCAGTGAAGTTATACATCAGGGGAAATGGGGCCCAGTACTTGTCCAAAAGTTTTGCAGCGGAGGCAAACTGGAGATGCTCCCAGTCAGCACTGTTATGGAAGAGAAATTACATTCACAGCACCTCCAGCAAAGATAGTCCATGTCACCCCATCCCCAGTGCTCACAAGCATTCCCAACAAACCAGCCTCTACAATCCCAAACAGGCCAGATGTTTGCACACAATAGCAACAGCTTGAGAGAAGGAAAAAACACCCCCTACAGGGCAAATTAAGACATGGACTTCCAGTTCAAACTAGACATTGGAATTAGGCACATTCATCTGCTGCTCCCCAACATGTCATTTTTATGTCTTAAAACACTTTCAATTTTACAATACAAAATAAAGGACTTCTATTTTCCAACAGACCAAAAAATTGCTCTCACTCTGCCCTGGCTCATTGAGTAACAGTATCTTGCATGTGTAAAAGTGCAGGTAGGATTATTCTGTTTGGTGACGCACTTCCTGCCCATTATGGATTCTCAGACATCAACCTGGCTCCATTGTCCAAGTCTTTCCTCAGCAAACGGGCAGAGTTCCCTCCCTGTGCACTTGAAACACCTTCCCAAGCAAATTATCAGTATTTATTAACTGGAAGTGTTTGGTCTCTGCCACTGACATTAAGACGGTAAGGTAAGAAAATTCAGCTATTAAAAAAAAACACAAGCCAACCCAGAAAAAAGCAACATCTTCCTGCAGAGGTAAAAAACCAAACAAGCAGTGAAGGATTTTTTGTTCAGAGGATTTTGTTTTACAGATCGGATCACTACACTCCCAAGCCTGCAGCAGCAGCCGCAGGGGTACTCACGCAGCTGCACGACGGCGCTCTCCCCGTTGGCCGCCACGTAGTGCAGCGTCTGCTCGCCGTAGTACGATGCCCCGGTCTTGTCCACCTCGGTGCTGGCGATCACCAGCACGGCCGTGGCTGTGAACAGACACAGTCAGTGCAGCACAGCTACTGCAACCCACACCAGCCATTGCACAGAACACCACAGACAAAGCGAAATCAGCTCCGCTATGAATTCCTACCGGTTGCTTGTGTAATAGTGCTGGTATCATTCCTCTTTTGAATTGAGTTTTTCCTAAATGCTAACCCGAAAGGACTGAACATCTTCCTTTGTCAGATGGAAAATGTAAGCTCAGTCTATTAATTCACTGTAAGATCACAAGCAAGTGAACATCCTTTGCAGTTAAAAAAAAATTAAACTACAGCAGAAACCAAACATCCTGATCAGTCCTTGAATAAAATATTTCATCAACATCTTCTGTATTCAAAGCTGTGTCCCTGTTGGGGGGTACGGAGCAGGGCACGGTGTCACCAGGGCAAGGCCCAACCTGCCCCTTCCCCCAGACACATGCACCCCATAATGTCTTGAGACATCAATCTTTCCCATCTCTCACAGCCTCCGTGCACGGTTTCTACACGTGTGTAACACCTTCCTTGTATTCCAAACTATGTGGGTTGAAGTAAAATGATTTGTACAAAACCATTCTGAAACAGCTCACTGCTAACAAACAGCAAAGCACAGAGGCCTGTCGGCTCACCCCAGTTGTGATATTTATGCATACAGATAATTCTACACATTAAGATTATACCATGGCATGAAGTGTTCTTATGTTTACAATCTAAATGTATTATTGACAAAGAATGCAAAATTATATAGGATTTTGTTATTCAACTGCAAAATTTACCAGCATGCATAGAATATTTTCAATTGCAACATATAAAATCACAGAAGTCACAGGAAAGTGCTGAGCACTCCAGGGTGTGCAGAAATGCACCCCAGCAAGGCATTAATGGCTGCCCTCAGGATTTATCTGCATATGCAAATTAAACACAAACCCCACACAGTAAACAAAGTAAGTCAATCCAAAATGAGCACAGTATAAAAGTTTCAGTACACAGCTGTTATACCTTTTTTGTTCCATAGCATTGTCACCTTGTCAGCTTTAAAGAAGCTTTTGTTGGCTAGTGCTGACTGCGGGCCCTCGAAGTTGGGGTACTGGTAGAGCCTGACAAAGGATGGAGCACCTTTGCTGCCTGGGACATACACAGCAACCTGAAACAGCCACAAGATTTCACTGCGAGTTAAAGCCTTGGTAGCACAGGGCATCATTACTACCAGCACACTGTACTAAAATCACAGTCTGGTTTTTTGTTTTTTGTTTTTTTTTTTTAAGAAAACCAAGAAAAGGATTGGAAGCTGGAGCAGAAGTACCTTGCTTGGCTGTGCTCCTGGGGACAACACGAAATCACTGACCTTCTGCAAATGCAGTTTATTTGCAATGGTATCTGCCAAGAAAAAGGCCACAGATATGTGATGTTAATGACAAACCACATTACCTGGATGACCTAACCACACCTTTCTATGGGGCTGCATCCTGGATAACACAGACCAGTAAAGACAATCATAAAGGATCTCTTTTTCTAGGCAAACAACCATTATTTTCCCATTTCACCACATAATTTTATCTAAAAAACCAAGTTGAATCAACCCTATGTCTGAAACCCAGCATTTAGTATTTGGAAGTTCAAAAAGCAAAGGAAGCCTCTGAACCCGAGGTGAACACAGCTTGCTTTTGAAGCACATATTCTTCACCTTATCTGTGCTGGATTCAGTCCCATTCGCTGCCATTACACAGAGGCAGGGCCCTCCCCTCAAACCTTCATGGGAAAACTCTTCCCAACAGGAAGCACTCAAGAGGCCTGCTCTGGGCTCAACACTGCCTCTTCCCACAAACAGCTGATGGGAACAGAATCACCCCGCAGCTCCACTGCAGCCGGGAATGAGTACTGCCAGCAGATGTCCTGCTGAGGCTGACATTCCCTGCTTCCCGCAGCTTGGTTAACATCAGCAGGGCTAATTCTCAGGAAACTCAATCTCTCATAGCCTTAATTCTTGTATCAACGTTATATTTAAAACAAAACTAAGAACGCAAAACTAAAACCACACACTGCTGTTCTCCCATCCATTTTCTTTAATTCCTTTACATTTTTGTTCTAATTAATTTTTATCTTTCTACTTTTTTCTTCCCCTTTCCCTTTTCAACATCTATTGACTCCAGATACTCTACCACCAACAGTAAATCTCCTTGGTAAAAATCTTCAGGCTTCACTATTTAATTTTTGCCATCAATTTTTTAATGAGCCATTTTTAACAGTCTATTGACAGAATATGCACAACCCAAGGAAGTAATCACAGATCACATTTTCTAACATCAATTTCCTGGATCTCTTTAAATGAGAAATAATATGGAATCAGGCCTCTTTAATTGAGAATCAGATGCATTTCATACCATGTAAGTCAGTGAAAAGATAAATAAGAAAGTGAAAACACACTTCATTAAAGCATAATGATTCTGGATTCCAAACTGAAATAGATTGTAGGCAATATTTAAAATAAAAAGCAAGCAAAAGAAGAAACAAATAAAAAGCTGAAAACAAAAACCACCCCTCAAAAGAAGCAGCATTTATAGAAGGAACGAAATATAGAGAAATACTTGCGTACTGAAGTTGTTGTTTTCAAAGAAGTGCACTTCATTGTTCACATTCCTGGCACAAATGCTTTCATCATCTGCCCAGCAAGGACTCCTGCATATTACGGGAAAAGTCAGAAACACAAAATGATGCTCAACATTAGCACTCCAGAATTGTTTCTCCCCATTTTTAAAGCCCAGGAAGTTCAAACATAATACGTTTAATGTGGATAAATGACAACTGCATACCAAAAAAGTGCACATAAGTGCACTTGGTTATTGTCTGCCCAGCTTCTCTCTGTGGTGCAAAGTGAGAGTGAATTTACAATGAACTATATACAGACACTCACAAGCACAGATGCTGGTTTTCAGTTAGCAGCAGGCACTGGTTTGAAAGCCAACACCACACTAACAGTTCCATTTACCTGGATCAGATTTTGAAAACCACATTTCTTTTTAAACAATTAGCATCTGGAAAGCTTATTTACCAGTTCTGCATCTTTTTCTGCATAAAAGACTTTAAGCATTTTCCAGTTCTCAGATCATGGAGCTGCAGGTTGGGCACCCCTGCTGTGCCATCCTTAGCAGCTGCAAAAAAACACAGTGGTCTTTGAGGATTAAATCTGCTTCACCCCGACATCACGGTTCTGCTAGCACCCAAACTCCTCGCAAGCATGCAGCTTTTGTCCCTGAGGGACCAAACCCATGAATGCTGACTGCTGTACCTATTAACCTCAGTCTGTTTTCAGAAAGAACTCACATTGGGAGGCGTAGGGTTTCTACTCCCCACTGCAAGGCTGCAACCACCACCACCTACACAGCTTTTTAATCCAAACCAAAACCCATCCACATGGAAAACAATGGAGGCATGTTCTCCACTCCAATGTTTTGCTCTCACAAGAATGAGGTGATTTGGTCCATTCCACCACAGTCACAGCTGTCTCTGCAAGCAGTGCAAAATGGTTCTGCTGCTTGTAAACTGTCTGTACTCTCCTCCTTGCCTTGGATAGCACAGCCTGCCTATTGCTGTCAGTGATTTATGGCAGACCCAGAACAGCTCACTTACAGCCCACAGCTTGTGCTACCTTTTCTTATCCTACCACCTGTCCCGGTTCCCAGTTTCCCTACAGCCTGCCCAGTTCCCAAGGCCCAGCCTTGCCCAGCTCTTCCCCCCCAAAGGCAGCATTTACACCATCTGTGGCTCAGACAGGACTGCAGCTCTCAGAATCAGGAACTCAAACCCCTTCAGGGATGCAGAGGAGGGAATAAAGTTCTGGACATGGAGAACACTCCAGTCCAGGGGGACCAGGGGAGGACACAACTACTCCAAGACAGTGTACAATCTCCCTTGCCTACCCAAGAACATAAGCTGCCTGCACAGCACACTGCACCATGACCACTTCCCAAAGTTTAGAAAACATGTGACTACTGACAGAGTAACTACGAGCACGTGCACTCTGACAGAGCGTTTGTAAGGATGGCCAACACCAGCTGCTCTCGAACAATGGCCTCCCTCCCTCCCTCCTCCACCGTCTTCCTGACTGCCCACAGAACTTTTTGTACCCTTTCTGTACTGCTCATTTAGCCAATAAATGCACTACAGAGACGAGTCAGGTACTAATCCAGACATGGTTTAAGACAAGCACAAACCCTGTGCTTCCCCAGCTGGTACAATACTCACTTGCATAGGCCTGCCACGTTGCCAGAACATTATTCTTTGGCGAGAATTCAAGACAGACTGTCTTTGGGAGATCAAAGGAATGCAGCAACTCAGCTCTGGTGACATTAACAACATTTACTCTGGAACCAAAAGATGCTATTTCAATAAAACACACTTACAATAGTTAATTAATAGCTGAGAGAATTGTTCAAGTATTTGACTCTTCTAGATCAGCCCCAAATTTGGCCAATATAACAGAATTAGAAGAGCTTTTTTCCCCCCTCTTGTTTTTACTAAATCTTTCCAAGAGCACATTTTAAAACCAGACACCCAAGCATGACAGAAACCAAAAGTGACCACTGGTCAAAACATAACCCATGTTTTTGTCTGCAACACATAAGCTCTAAACAAGAGAATGAACTCTATAATGCACCTGCTCTATAAGAAAGGAACCTTGTAACGTTCACAAGGTGTATAGATTCATTATTTTCTGTGGACTTTACTAACAGATTAATCCCAGAGACCAGGTACTGGGAGCCATGAATAAGAAAAACAACCAAACCACGAAAGCATACCCAGATTGCATGGGAATGGGTGCATTATAAATAAGAGAAGAACAGCAAATATTTCATCTGATAGTCAGAAAACAAAGCCACTAATATAACAATAAACTGCATTTAAAATGTACATGCAAACACTTGCATTAACAGCAATCATCTTTACACGGACAAGAGTAAATGAAGCATAACTGATCCTGTTTATTTCATACAAGCTAAAAATTGGATGATAAAAGACACCCACTTTTCTCCATTGCACCAAGCAAAGAGGGAGCCATCCGTGCTAAAAGCAACAGCTTTGCAGTTTTTTCCAGAATCCCTAAAGAAATAAGAAATGCACGTGAGTATTCAACAGTGCCATAGTTGAGGTTTTTTTAACAAAAATGAAACAGATTGCCTGCTGTGCTCCTGAGGAGCCCTGTGTCATAGTGCAGTCCCTGCTCAGGGACTATCACCTGCACCTGGCAGTGCTCAGGCAGGTGCAAAGCCTTCCAAACCATCAATTTTCTGAATTCACTTATATTCACACATTTTTCAAGTCCGGAGTCTACTTTTCTTTTCAGAAAACTATTCCTTTTGTGCCACTGACACCAGTACCTTTGGAATGCTGCGCTCTCTGTGAAACTGGGGGGCCCATTCACCATATACAGCCCTTCGGACCCTCTCACTGCAAGAAGAAACAAATAACTCATTTCAGATGCAGAAAATTGTCCAAAGCATACGTTTTTCTAATTTGTGAGCCCTGAGACGTGCGCACACTTTCCCATGCTTGCTGTAAGGGAATTCCAAGACATAACCAAGACACACCCCTGGAGCTCCCATCCCATTCCTCCTTCAGCAACACCCTCTGTAGGATTGTGCCTGGCTAGGGGGCAAGGAACCCCCAGGATGGGGATCCAGAGCCTCTGGACCTAGTCTCAAAGTAAAACAGTTTTTATCATGACTAAATGCAACTTCCCAGGGCTCGTGTACACCACAGCCCCGAGAGAGCCTAAGGCAACCTTTTAACACACCTTAAATGCGACCCCCGAGCTGCGCAGCCCTGTCTGGAACGTGTTCCCCAGCTCTTCCGTCAGACTCCCCATTAAGATCCAAATTTACAACAGACAGTAGTGAGCAGCCCAAAATCTACCCTGAACAACTGCAGCCCCCACAGACCCGAGGGAGGGGAAATATGCTGGTGTTTAAAGCTTACAGATCCAGAAAAGGAAAATACACATTCCTTATGTTAGGGACAGTTTAAACAGTGAAATACTGGAAAGGAATACGACTTTTGAAAGGAGCTTCACAAACTGCAGTGCAAAGCCCACGAACGGCAGCGGACACGCAGTGGGCTCCGAGCTCCCGGGAGCCGCTCCCTGCCCCTTGGATCGGCCCCCGCGTGCTGCGGTGCCGGGGCCGCCGGGGGGCTCAGCGCCCGGGGCAGCGGGACAGGGCCGCCGCGTTTCCAGCACCGACCCGCCCCCGCGAACGCTCCCGGGCACCCCGCGACTCAATCGTCCGCGGCTGAAGAACGAAGCCCCGACACGCAGCCTCGAGAGCTCCCGCGGGGCGCGGGGGAGGCCGGCAGCCGGGAGGCCGCGCGGGCGGGGGGCCGGGGTGAGCAGCGGCACCCCAAAGGAGGGCCTGGCCGCGCCCCAGCCCCGGGCCGAGCCAGCACAGAGCCCGGAGAGCCCTGACCAGTGCTGGGAGCGGTATCGTCAACAACTCCAGGACCGGGGCCGGACTCGGGCACGCCGCGGCAGCGCACGCTGGGGAGGGGACGCGGGGCGGACGCCGGCGGGCACCGGAGGGGCACCGGAGGCGCAGCCCAGCCCCGACCTCAGCGCCGCCCGGGTCCGACGCACCTGCGAGCAGCGGCGTGGGCGGCGCCATCTTGGGGCGGCCGGTGGGGCGCTGTTTCCGGTTCCGGGTTAGCGGCGGCGCAGCGGCCGCAGCGCGCGCCACGTTAGCGGGCGGGGCGGGGCCCGGGGGCGCGTGCGCGGGTTGGCGCGCGCGGGCTCCGCCCCCGGCGCGCTCCCGGCGTGCGGAGCGCGCGGTGCTGACGCGGCAGCGGCGGCCGGGCCGGACCGGGCCGAGCGCGGACATGGTGGCCAAGCAGCGCATCCGCATGGCCAACGAGAAGCACAGCAAGAACATCACCCAGCGAGGGAACGTCGCCAAGACCTCGGTGCGCGGGGCCGGGCCGGGCCGGGCGGGCACGGGCACGGGCGGGGGTGGCGGGGCCGGGCCGTGCCGTGCCGTGCCGTGCTGAGCTGACGGCGGTGCTGTGCTCGCAGAGAACGGCCCCGGAGGAGAAGGCGTCGGTCGGGCCCTGGCTGTTGGCGCTGTTCATCTTCGTGGTCTGCGGATCAGGTGAGCGGCCGCGCGCGGGCGGCTCGGCCCCGGTGGCGGCTGCGGGCCCCGGCACTGCTCCTCCGGGCCCCGGTGGCGGCTGCGGGCCCCGGCACTGCTCCTCCGGGCCCCGGTGGCGGCTGCGGGCCCCGGCACTGCTCCTCCGGGCCCCGGCGGCGCTCGGGTCCCCTGAGCTCGCTGCGGGCGCTGCCCGGCGAGCGCTCCCCTCTCCGCTTTCTTGCAGCCATCTTCCAGATCATCCAGAGCATCCGGATGGGCATGTGAGGGGCCGCTGCCGGGCCATGGCCCGCCGGCCCCGGCCGCCGCGGCAGATGCCGAGGAGCGGCGCGCGGCACCGGCCGTGTCGCATTCCAGGTCCCTTCACGAGTCATTCCGAGTTTTCTAGCCCGTGCCACAGTGCCTTGAACAGCACCACATGTATAAAGCAATAAAAGTCTATTGTTGATCTACAATCGTAGACCTACTTATTCGCTGAAGATCCAGCCTGGTCTCTGTAATACGTGGAGCTATATGCGACGTAGGTCCGTAGGAACTGACATCTGTTGTAAACACCGGTCCCAGATCAGTGTCACCCTCTGCTGTATAGCTGGAAGTGGTTTTATTTGACGCTGGAAGCCAGGATTCTTGTAGTGGCTGGAGCCCGACTGTGCAGCATGTTCCCGAGGAGTCTCTCCGCAGTCCCCGCCGTGCATCCTCCGTGTGTGCGTAGGCTAGTCCCACTGCAGCATGGCCGCACCCGTCCTCACACCACGGCACCGCCTGTGGCTTTGTCGTAATCCACGCAAAATGCTTGTCTGTGTAGGGGTAGTGGGGTAGTGAGGAACTGGCACGGCCGGGCAGCGGCTGCTCCTGGCAGGACCCAGTGCTGGAGCTTCATGGACTGTGGGAGCACCGCGGCCAGACCTGCGGCTCCCCGTGCCTCTCCTGGCCGTGCCTGGGCTGTAAATACTTATTGGACAACTTTCAACTTTCAACAAGTGGTGATAGTTTTTAAATTTGATGATGTTGTGTGGGAATATTGGGGGAGGGGGGACACATGCTGCCCCCCTGCCCACAGTTCTGCTTCTATATGTGCAGCCCCTGCAGAGTGTGGTGTGTCTTGCAATATATATTTAATCCTATTTAAGATAAAACTTGCTTTCAACTCGATTTCTTTTTAACAGTGGATCCAGTACTTAACTGCTTCCCTACTGGTGATCACAGTTCCTTCTTCTGTAGATGACTGTAACTTGAGATCACATGGAAAATGCTGCTATTGATCATATTTCCCTGCTGATGGCCCTGACTCCTGCTGGCTCTCGCTGTCTGCGTGGTGACAAAGGTGGTGGGAATTGCTCTGCTGGTGCACACAGTTGCTAAAGGAAGATTTCTTTTTTCCAGGTTTCTTAGTAGAAGACAAATTTTAAGTCTGGTTACATTAGAAATAATAGAAAACTAAATCGGTTGAGGTTAATGAAATGCCTGTTAGCTGTGAAGGAACAGATCTTTTGTACGCGTTGTATTTCCATATGGAATCATTGGGACTGGTGTAAGCCAGCACAGCCCTGAGCGCACCCAGCGTGGAGCTGCCCGAGGGCACGGGGACCTTGTGCTGGGACACTCGTGTGCTGTGAGGGGTGGCGGGGGAAGTCTGTATAATCGCTGATTTTAAATAAAGTTCTTTTCAAACGCAAGCTGTGTTCACTCTGACGTGGGTAAAGCAGGGCTCTGCTGGGTGTCAAAACTCAGCCATTCACACCAAGCATGGATTGATCAGCTTTTCCCTGCGAGGAGCCACCATGCCATGGGGCACCCCCATGGTCAGCTGTCTGGGTGCTGGGCCAGGTTGGGGCCACGGGGCCTGAGCTGGGGCTGCCAAGGCTCTGGACACACCCAGCCACCGCTCCCCTTCCCTCTGGGGACCAGCCATCCCCCCACAGGGGTTCAGCAGGTGCCTTCTCCTCACCTCTTGTCTCTCTGGCCCCTGGCAGTGCCACAGAGGCCCCAGGGGTCTGACCAGTTCCTGCTGTTGCTGCAGGAGTCACTGGCTGTGACAGCACAGCAGCTGCTCTAGGGCTGTGGGCACTGGAATGTTCAGGGTGGTTTGTACAAGTTGGTTCTTCAAAGTTCAGTAAATTCTTGCTTTGGTGCAAGCTGGCCACAGAGATGTGTGCAGCGCTGTGCCCTGCAGTGGCTCTTGTGTAAGGGGTCATGGGCAACTGCAGTGTCAGAGCTGGGGCTGGGTGAGGGCATCTCTGGAGGGGCCTTCTGGCCCTAGCTGTTCTCTGGCTCCACACATCCCAAGTACAAAAGCTGCAAAACACCACACTTGTTTCTTTTCAAAACCCTAGCAGAGCAATACCCAGGTTTATTTCCCCTCGTGAGATGCAGCTTCTCCTCTCCAGGCACTGACAGCTGACATGTTCTGACGTGCTGGCTGTGACCCCGTGCCACAATTGCGGTTGGTCGGGTTCTTCAGCGGAGCTGAGCTTGTTGAGGTGACGTCATTAACCACCTGCAACACACTTGTATCTCAATTTTTTTTTTTTTTTTTTCCTTCCTCCTGTGAAGCCTTCTCAAGGCTGGCTTTAGGACTGCGCTTCAGTAACACATCAGGAGGGGCACATGGCTTGCTTCCCAAGGCGAAAGGTCCCTGCTCTCCTGCCAGGCCTTTCACAGCTGCTGGAACCGCACAAAGGGCTGCAGCCACGTCCCCCGCGCTGAGCCCGTGTCCCGCCCATCTGCGTACACTCGGCACACGAGGGGACCCGGCAGCGACAGGAGCCGCACGTTCTCCAAGAACCTCGTGGAGAGGGAACAACCCCCTCAGCCCAGGCGAGAGCCCGGGACAGGCGGCGGCGGCGGCGCTGGCACGGAGGGCGCGAGGGCCCGAGCGAGCGAGAACCGGCCCCGGGCGGCGGCAGCGGGACCGGCAGCGGGCAGGGGCGGCGGGACAGCCCCGCCCCGCCCCACAGCGCCGCCCCGCGGCCGCCGCGGCTCCCGCAGACCCCGCTGCGCCACGCCCGGGCCCGGCGGCCGCAGCTGGGGAAGGGTCTCTGCTCCAGGCACGGAGCCGCCGGCCGCAGCTGGGGAAGGGCCGCTCTGTGCTCACCTGAGCCGTCACCTGCTCCAGAGCCGCCTCACTACTGGGCGAGCCTCCTGCACACGCTCTCCTCCGACCCAGGGCCGCGACCTTGAAGCTCTCCTCAGCAAGCGTTTCCTCCTCATCCTCCACTGTTTCTGTAGCTTTTCCCCACACCTTCTGTCACATCCTCTCTGAGATGCCGGGCCTAACTCAGAGCCACCACTGCCCAGCGTCACTACATTCAGACCATTCTGTGACACCACGACTGCAGCCCGCTCCCAACCTGTGCTAAAACACACGCTGCCGTGAACGCAGCAACTGAATCCCTTCTCATTATATCAAAGCTATGGAATAATGTCAAAGACACGTGTTAACAGCACCAGCATCTGGTCTGGAGAGCCAGCTCCCACACCCAGCTCCCCCACCCGGCCAGACCCCAAGCGTGGGGATCTCATTGCAGCCCCATGTGCCAGGAACAGCGGCAGGAGCCGCCACACGCAGGACAAGGAGGGGTCGCAGCAGCCCACGGGGCAGCACCGAGGCGGTCTGACAGCAGCAGTCGTTTGCCACCGACGCTCTCTGCCGTCTGCAGTCACACATCTACTAACACCAAGGTGATCTCACTGTGAGAATTGCTGTTCCCTCTCGGGCTTCCTCTCGAGAAGAGCCCGCAGCGTTCCTGCCATTTCACAGTGCTCTCATAAGCCGAGCTGCTGTCCAGAGCTGAATACAACTCGCCTCTAGGAGAAAACTAAACACAAAGCCCCAAAGCAAACCTGACAAGAGCAGAGCAAAGGCTTTCTAACAGCATCAGTTCAATATTTGTTTCATTCCCTCTTTTTCAGATTTACTAAATGCTTTTTGCTTTTGGAGAAAGCACCTCTGCAGCACCCTGGTGTGAGGGAACTGGCACTCTGCAGCACAGCTTGCACAGACACCCCACTCACAGGGGAGCAGGCATTCTGAGGGGAGCAGAGCTGCCCGGGACTCTCCTCATGGGCTCAGTCCCCTTCTGTTCCCAGCAGAAAAAGTGACCACCTGAATCATGGTTCAGATGTGTCTGTTCTGCTTCACTCAAAAGTGAACTGACAGATACAATGTACCCTCCATAAAAGTTTTTAATCAACAACTCACCTGAGGGACTCTTGTTCCCGGAAGGCCGTGATTTGTCCCTTTTTTCTTACTTTACCATCCTCACTGTACAGCTGGAGTGAGCCACTGATCACACTGAAGAGGAAACACACAACTATTGGAATATTTTGTTTTCTAATTGTGTGCAAAGCCCTCATTGCACTGAGGTCTCCCAGCAGTGCTCACAGCACAGGAGTGCAGCAGGCAGAAAACACCAACCCACACCTAATGGGGAGATCATTTTGGTGCTACTTCAGCAAGAGCTTTTTAATAAGCACACAACACACAGTTTGTTTGAACTGTGCTGAGCTGATGCTTACCAGGATGAGGAGATGCTTCTCAGTTTCCGGGATCATGGACACTTCTTTGAGATCGGAAGACACCAAAACTTGCAGTTTTCAGTGTTTCTTCTATTTTACCTTAGACATAAACCTGAGCAGAGTTACGAGATGCTCAGGGCTCAGGTACTGAAGCAGACATTCACAGCAGTGACTCAGCAGGCCCAGGCATTAATTCAGAGCTATCAGTGCAAACCCAAACCCCTAAGAGGGCCACTGACAGCATCAGAAGACGCTTCTCCTAGAAGAGAAGAAACCAGTCTGTTGCATGAGAAGAAGTGGCAACCCTGGCATCGGTCTGTTACTGCCTCACTGACACTGCATTTCGCCCTTTTGCTCAGAAAAGGGCTACTGAACTTAATTATACTGCAACAACATCTACAGCCAAAAAAATTCAACAAAACTGGTTTAATTTCAGAAAATGTGTTAAAATATATATATATTTGTACATCAATTTGACACACTGCATTAGTTTACACAAATGATGGTCTTTCTTGAAACTGTATTTATGAAATGTACATTTTTAATTTAAATACTCAGTATACACTGCATTTAATCTGCATGTTGCATTTATTAAATACATTAAATCTGCAATGTAACAAAATGTTTTCTGCATACGAAATTCAAAACACCATTTTAAATGAACAAAAGATGGCTCACTTCATTTATTTGTTTTAACAACTAGTGCCTAGCACACTAGCTTAGCTCCACCAACACCAGCTGTTCTTTCTCTTTATTGACATTGTTCACAGACTAGTACATATTACACTAAGAGTGCTGGATAAAAACATGAGGTACGGAAGTGGTTCAAAGATTACAGGTCATGCAGATCATGCGAGACAGCAAAGAAAGTTGTGAATGAGAAAACACTAAATAAAAAATACATAAAGAATGTGCATTATAAAATTAAAAAAAAAAAAAAAAAATCCAACAACCAACTCAATTACACAGCTTTGCTTCTTTGGTTACAAAGTAGGTTGAACAATTTCACAGCTTTTTATTCCCACCCAAAAAACCAAACCAAAAACGAAATGTCAAAAAGCAGAGGAATCATGGCCCCTTTCTCTCTATTAGAAAGTAGAAACAGAAATGAGCAAAGTTTTCTTCATCAAAATAGCCCATCACTTATTTATTATATCACAAGGACTGGTGACTACCTGTACAGATGCACTATGGTCTTCATACTTACACTCTATACAAAATTTACATTCAAGCTGGATCTTTACTACCGTAAATAAATACCAAAGGTCAATTGCCGTTAGTGTTAGAAATACGCCAGGATTCTTTGTTCAATTATTGCCTAGACATTGTATCTATTAACGCAATCCCATCTATCATTTTACCCATACAGACATTTATTAAAAAAAATTCAAAAGTTCTGTGACATTGTTCATGTACATTATGAAAATAGCAGCCCTGTAATAAATAAAACAAATAAATGAAACTAACATAGGCAAATGTTACTTATATGAAAAGAACAGTGGCTCTGAAGAGGAATTGTTGCTCCTTACCAGACAGCAAGGCTCAAAGCAACCCATGAGCAATGGGAACTTCAGAGAGCCACCCAAGCTCTGACAGACCTCCCTCCTGAAGCCCAGGGAAATGATCCCAGGCCCAGGGACTCCCTCTGCGAGCTCCCGTGTGCACCGAGGATTTACACCTCCCACACTGCAGCCACGGCGGCGGGGGACAGCTCTGGGAGGATGATTGTCTAATACTGAAAAGGCCAAACACACAACAGAAGCGCGGCTGCTCGCTCTCGGCGGGAGCACACAGGGACTGAGCCAGGCTCGGCCTCACGCGGAGGAGACGTTCGGCGGCTGCGTGGGTGGGGGCTGTGCCTGCGAGGTGCTACTGGGGGTGGCCTGTTGGGTTGAGAGCTGGGATAACTGATCGTTGTTGGAAAGGGATTTTAACAGTGCATTTTCTCGTTCAAGTAAAGAGTTTCTTTCAACTAATTCTTTTATTTGTTCCTTCAGGACTTCCACTTCTTCTCTCACTGCATACATCAAATGGCTTTTCACTAGATCCTGCAAAGAACAAGTGGAGGGAGAGTTACACCACAGGAAAGAAGAGTTTCCTTCACCCCAGCCCCACGACTTACTGCTTTCACGGCAGTAAGCCTGGAGAAAAAAATACCAATCACTAAAAATTTATGAATAAACCAGCCTTTGAGCACAAACAACCCAGCCCTTTTAGGAAATGGGCCTGACAGCAAAAGCTTTGTCTCCAGCACTCCAGTCACTTCGGTTACTTGGAAGCCAAGGATGAGAATGATGTCCCAGCTCCCCAGAAGGAAAGCACCAGCTCTGACGCTGTGACCTGGGGGTATGGGTCTGTGGTATGCAGGCCCAGTCACTGAGGTGTATGAGAACCAAAACATAAGAAAGATTTTACATCATCAGAAGCAAAAATCCAACAGCTGTACTGAAGCTGAGCAGCATGTTAAGGATGCCACACCTGACCCTTCTTCAGAAGAACTAGTAATGAACTTGGCTAAAGTAACAGACTGAAATAAGCACTCTATTTTCAGCACTCCTTCAAATTCAATCAACTTGTTCATAGTAATTTGTAAGAAAATTAACTGAAAAACATTCCTGGGCCAGCAGTAAAAGCAATACGGGTTGTGGTCGTTCATAGTTGATACAGAAAATCCTTTTGTCAATTGATGTTTTCAGTCTGACCAACCAGGAGGGATATCGCAGCCTCACAGAAACACAATACAGCAAGAAACTTATGCTCAGTGATGAACCACATTAATCCATTAGAAATAACTTATATTTTACTTACCATTGCCTGTTCTATTTTGTTGTCAATGGCAACAACACTTGCACCAGAAGCACTGTAAATACAATGAGAAAACTCCATGAGTGTTATTCTATCACTCAGGTAAAACTATGCACCCGCAGGACTCCTGGCTCATGCTGTCATTGGAAGGCTGAAGCTCAGAGTCAAGATTCAGTATACACTCATAGGGTGGTGTCCCATGTCTCTCCCACCCTCCACCCCCACCCAGTTGCCCAGTACAGCTGGAATTCTCAAGAGACACTGCTCCTTCAGTTTATACCTTCTCGTACTGGTCTTATGATACCCATAACCATAAAAATGCATTAGAATGAACACTAAATCAACTGCTTTGATTCCTGGCCTCATTTTCCAGCTTTCTTCACTGGAGAAAACAAGAATTCAAGGGATATTCATGGGATTCTTACCACTAGTATTACTTCTTCCAAAGTGTTTTCACAAAGCAATGAAAAAAAAAAAAAACCAACCCTGCTGTAATACTTGTTCTCTGGATTCACTTGAGTCCACTTCCAGGTAAGGAGCTCCTGGCTCAGCACTGCCTGTGTAGCCTGTGGCAGCAACCAGCAGGAGGGCGAGACATGACCAGAGCTCTGAGCCCTGTGGCCACTTCCTTGCTCCCAGTGAATTCTCTCTAGATCCTGTCTGACAGCTGACAGACATGGCCATGGGTCACAGCTAGGGTCAGGCTTGTTTCATAGACACGCTGGTGTAGAACGTCCACCAGCACACCTCAGTACACTGTGAGGATGTGCATTTACTGTGCCAACAAGATCCCAAACTGCATCTCTGAATCCTGTGTGACGGAAATCCAGCCCTTTATAGCCTATAGGGTCTGTTTCCAAGTCACACCACAAGCACACAAGCCAGTCCCTCAACTCGCAGCTCTGGAGCCGGGATTTCGGAGCAGGGGGTGACCCTGTTCTCTCACAGACTCTGGTCTCTCTGCTCCAAGAGGAGCTGTAGCTCTCCCCAGGGCACACAGGGCTGCACCCTGTCACAGCCACCTCTCCACCCACCCTGGCCCTCATACCCTCCACAGTACCCTCCCATCCCGGGTCTCAGTGGTCCCCTTTTCCGCCCAGCTCTGGTCTGACACAGACGGCAGTTCCTGGGCTGTGACAGCCCCAGCAGTGAGAGCTGCTGATAACACTCCCAGCCATGGACATGGCTATCAGCAGTGTGCAGCCACATTTAGTAGAGTTAACATGGGGAAAATGCAAGGGTTGCAGTCATGCTGGAAAACTTGCCTCTCTGGAATTATGCAGCTCACCAAAACCAAGTGTTAAGAAAAAAACACTCAAGGCTTTTTACAAAGATTATGGCAATGCGCTCAGCAGTACTAGCCACAGACGTGAAACACGGCGCAGCTCCTGAAGAGTGATACTGGTCAGAGAAGTTAATTTTAAGAGGTCCCACAGAACCATCAGTACCAGCACTGGGCATTTACAAGCAGGTTTGCAGACTGAAGGAGTAACAGCCTCTATTTCTACTGAACCAAGCTTGAAACCCAAACCAAAAGTGCCGAACACCCATTTCAGAAGAAAACTCTTCCTAGTTTCTTACGGTCTTCTAGGCCTCTTTCAAACCCTATCTATGGTAAACCTCCTCAGAATAAAAGCTATTTATAACTCATGCCAAGGGAAGTATTCCTTTCCATGTTGAATTAACATGCATCAGACTCATCTGGCACTGTCAGAAGTATCTATGTTCATGAACCACAAAATCCCCAAGACTCCATGATCTCTCACAGCCCTTCATGGACACCACTCTCCAGGTCAGATGAAGCAGTTCTGAAGACGTAACAAGAAGAGGAGGACAATTAAAGCAAACACCACACTTGACAGTGGGATCTACTTCTCCATCTTTGCAGCACAATCATACACCTTTTGTCAATAGGTGTCTAGTCAAACTCGAGACCGGAACTTTGTTCTTCTATCCCTGTTTCAGCTATTTTGCAGTGTGATTATTTTAAAAATAAACCCCACTACATCACTCCACATTAAGGCATTCAAGCAGTTCCATGAGGAAAACAGCCAGCCTTCCCTCAGCCTCCCAAAAGAGCTGCACCTGCGTGGCACACTGCAGAGGCACCTTTCCTGTGCTGTACCTTGTGTTCTGAGCTCCCCTCTGCCTGCTGGGTGGGTGCAGTGCTCACCATGTGAGTGTAGGAATTGTTCTTCCCTGAAGTGTGACTGGAATGAGCCAGGGAAACCACTGCTTTACCACACATACATACCCCACACTTAACATGACACCAATAGTGCTGAAAGCTGTAAGCAGCTTTATACGCTACTTTGTAATATTCTTGCTGCCCTCTGGATTCCAGCCCTGCTCCCTGTACACATCCCGGCAGCCACCCCAACTTCAGCAGGCAGAGGCTGGGACCACACAGACCCCCACTCACCCACCCAGGAGAAGCTCCACACTGACAGAGGGTGCCCCAGTTTGCCATCAGGATAAAACCATCTGACTATAGGTCATGTCACTTTCTAAAAGCAGCTGAGAATTAGATGTTACGGTAGTGCAATTCCCACATGATTGTGTTCTTTGTTCATCTCACAGTGCTCCCCACACCGAGCAGCTCCTGCGGGACATTAATGAGCACACCCTCCGGTGACAGCTACTCTCATGGGAAACTCCGAATGTGCTGCCAAATCTTAAAATGTTGTACTTTTCTCAAATCCTAAACTCCTGACAACAAATCCCAGTTTGCATAAAAATATTTTATCCCATGGCTTCAGAATGACATATATAAATACAATCCAGTCCTTATGAAAAGGCCAGAAAGAAACCCAAAAATCTCTCTTAAATAAATCTTTTTGGATGACTGAATGGAGAGAGTCTGACACATTCTGTGAGTGCACCATCCACTGTAGAGCCAATGCCTCAACTTGCAAATCCTGGAGTTAGAAGAGGAAAGACACCCTTTAGCTCTTGTACAAAAAGACCAATTACTGATTGTTCCAAGAGCTACAGAAGTCTAACAATTTCTGTCAAAACTGCAAAAAAATCCACATCAAGTACAACAGGGCAGATGAAGGGGTGCATTGGGCATGTAACATTTCTTTTTAACAGCAAAACCCCCACCCCACACTGAGCTTCTTGCAGCCCATCAAGTATAAAATGGATACACTGAACAGGGCACACTTCATTTTGACTTGGACCTCCCAGTTAAGGAAGGTCATGTCAATGAAAGCTCTACCCAAAAATAGGTTATATTGCTCCACCAAGTTCACACTGGAGCCCACAAGGCACACAGCAAGATTTACAGTCAGCAAAAACATCAAAGACCCCCCCAAGCACAGTTTGTCATTCCCAGAGATGGATGGTAAACCCAATGTTTTCCTACCTTAAACACCAGGTAGCCAAAACCCTATTTTGTCAGAGAAATCCTCATTTTGATGGTTTAAAAAAATCTCAGTGGCTTTTGCTTTACCTATTAAATTGTCTTTATCTCAACTGACAAGTTCTCTCACTTTTCCTCTTCTGGGAGGAGGGGGAGTTGAGTGAGTAGCTGCATGGAGCTTAGTGCTGGCAGGATTAAACCATAACAGACCTTTTTGCCACCCAATGTGGGGCCGGAAGGGTTTGAGGTAAGGACAGATTTGACTGGGATGTTCTAGATTGAACATCTAGCTGTTCCTTCTGTGCACCTATTGCCTGGAAGCTCCTGTGCTTGCCATGGGCTTGCCTGCCTGCCTCTGTTAGAGGCCAGTGCTTGCTAGTGGCCATTTTTCGCTTTCACTGCTGTCACACTGCTCTTATCACCTCACTGCCATGGCCTGGAACACTTGATAACAGCCACTACCATGTGCCTGGGCTGGCAGGTGCCCAGGGCAGCGCTGCCACGCTGGGCAGGCTGGAGCTCCAGCCAAAAGGATTGTGACCTGTAGATGAGATGATGGGGCAGCAGAGGCCAAGCTGCAGCCCCATGGAGAACCCCAACACTGGAGCAGGAGCCCAAAGGAGGCCATGATGCCCTGGGAAGTCTATGCTGGAACAGGCTCCTGGCAGAACCTGTGGTCCAATGGAAAGAGGAGTCCACACTGGAGCAGGTTTGTTGGAAGAATCTGAAGCAGCCCGTTCCTGAAGGACTGACCCTGTGGAAAGAACCCAATGGTGCAGCAGTTCGTGCAGAGCTGCAGCCCATGGGAAGGACCCACACTGGAGAAGTCCAAGGAGGACTGTCCCTGTAGGCAGGATCCTATGCTAGAGCAGGGGAAAGTGTGAGACTGCCCTGCAGTGTGTGGTGAAGACAACAGTGGGGAAAGCAGCAGGACCCAACCTGACTCAGCTTTGGTGTCCAGTAATTCCAAGCACCACACTAGCTCTCCTGTCCTGAGTGACCAGCATGAGAGAAAGACAAAGCCTAAAATTGCAGACTAAACAGTCTGAGTGCACATCTGTGGACAATTTGCAGGCCTGGTGCATACTACAAGAATGATACTCACATATTAGAGCAAAAGATGGGAAGGGGTGGTGGTGGTTAAGGAGGCTGTACTGGACAGTGTGCAACCTGAGCATGATGTAAACAGTATGGAATAAAGGGAATAATGTGCTGGTTTGGGCTGGGGTAGAGTTAATTTTCTCCATAGTAGGTGGTATGGGGCTGTGCTTTGGATTTGCACCGAAAATGGTGTCAATAATACAAGTGTTTTTGTTATTGCTGAGAAGCACTTGCTTGCACAACACCAAGGCCTTTTCTGCTTCTCATACAAAAAAGGTTAATGTCTTAATGTTAACTTGCTAACAGCCACAGGAAAATTTAACCTTCAACATCACCTCATATTCATGGGCACCAAGATCCATTTCAATTATTGATCCAACAAGTGCTACTGTACTCAGTTTGATGTTTTCACCATTAATGTCTTTAGATACAACTATCATCCTTCCAAGACACATGTTCTGAACTTCAAAATTCACCTCAAAATCTAGGTAAAAAGACTAAGAATCAAACTTCAAAGGTATTTGTGGCTTAATTCATTCTGTATGCTTAAAAAAGCACAATAGTTTGTCTTTAGATATTCCACAGAGCTCAGTAATATGTATATTTTATGCCAATGCTGGATACATTAGGACTGAGTTATACAGAGCCTACTTTGGCACAGTCAAGCACTAGACTAGGTAATAGTGTTTCACACTGAAATGAGACTGAAATCCTACTGACTGGATGAGGATGACCTAAGCTAATTCTGAAGCTTTTCAGTCCGTGAAAAAAACATATTCTGTGTTCCATTGTATTAATAATTATCTGTATACTACTATCCTGAGGAATTTCTTGACACCAAGTTACCCTCCCAAATACTCCTAGAATGCCGTTTTCTTGCTTTTTTAGATGCATAAAATGTACCACATCTCACAGCCAATGCTGCAGAGCAGAGCACATGGGACACTACTGCTCCATCCAACAGCCTCTGCAAGACAAATCCTTGAAAGCACCAGGTGTGCTTCACTTTAAGCGGGAAAGGTGTTACCAGTGGTCTGACGAACATCCCCAAGCCAAGTGACCACCCCCAGCTCTTCTCTCCCTTTTGCTGTCACTACATTGAATCAAATTATCAAACAACCTTCCTGTAAACACCAATAAGGCACCCTGGAGTGTTCCCACTTGTTTTGCTTACAAGCAAACTACAAACTAAAGCCCTGTGGTCATTTATTCTTTCCCCTCATTGTTTACTCATTTATGAGCTACTCTCTTACCACTGGTTGAGCTATTCAGTCTATCCAGAGAAATCTTTTCTATTCTTGAAAGAGTTAAGGCCTATTTTATTAGCCTCCATCCCATGAAGAGATTTTATAACGATAGTATCCCAGTGCAATCACCTATCCAGCCTGGAAACAGGATCTGTGTGAGTACTGCAGACTTCCATTATTTTTCTTTGTCAAAGCCATGTGAGAATGTGTGACAAGCTGAGGCAGTGAATTCACCACCTCAGGAGTTCCCACACACATTTCATGAGTTAATTTATACTGTGAAGGTTTAATGCTTCACACATAAATGCAACGGAAACATAAATCCTACTGCTTTAAATTCAAGTTACCAATAATGTGCTTTAGGCAGACCCACCTAAAGCTGCTACGGCACCTTTACTGTGCAAAGACAACCCAGGCCCAGAAGAGCAGTCACCCAGACTCACGTGAATATGCCAAGCAGCCACTATTCCCCTTCTTAAACCACATCGGTTGAGAAGACCAACGCGTGAGACTTGTGCCTTCAGCAACACCTATGTGAGCACTGTGCAAGAAAACATCCCTGCTAATGTGTCAGCAACAACCAGTATCTCCCTAACACTTACTGGTTTGAGTGTCACCAGCACTCTTCCTGCCATGGCGTGCTGGTGAAAAATAAAATAGTTTCTATTCACTGGAGCAGTTCAGCAATCTCTTGTTCTCTATTGCAGTATCGTGTGGCTAGCTCTGCTGACTTCAACAGGTCCCCAGAGACAGCTACTCATAGGAAAATAATCCATATTTGTTAGAAAAAAGTACTAGAGTAACACAAAGATTTTCTGTTTACACCGAAGTCTCCTAAATCAAGCCCCTCAGGTTCACAAACTACTTCTTGAAGTGCTGCAAAACTTAATTAAGAGCTCGCTGCCAGCAGACTCATGGTCCTGGTGCTCTGCAGTGTGTCAACCCCCACATTTTGTAATGGGAAACAAAGGGATTCTGAGGAAGTCACACGAGCTTATTGTTTTCACAGCAGGGATTTTTCTTTCCCAAACCAGAGATGACAAAAAGAAGCCCCACACCATGTTCTTGTTACAGCCCCTGCTGTGTCTTGCCCACACGGACCTCCCCACCTCCATCCTGTGAGGGCTCCCACAACCAGCTGCACTGCTCACTGATGCCCCTGACATTCCCTCCACTAGCTTTTACTGGAAGTTTATAGCTGAAAGCTTCTCAGTTTCAGTCACCCCGTGAAGGAAAGCTGCCTAACATGACCTTAAAATCCAATAACTGGGGTATAAATGCAAAACCTGCAAAATCCCGTCAAAGACTTTGGAATTTGAATGGATTGTAAGTTTAAAACATGCATCAATCCTGATGAATTTCATTTTATGTTCACACAAACACTTGTTTTTACCACAAAGTATTCATCAGGAAAGATGCAAGGTTATTTTAAAGGCAGCCATTTTCTTCTACCTGAATTTAATGCTCTTCTATATCCCACATTTCCAGCATTTGCTTCAGGCGTTGTACACAAACCCCAGATTTGTGAAGCCTCCGTCTTAATCATTCATTATTTGATTTTAGGGTTTTTTTAAATTAGCTTCCTCATCTTAAGACTTATTTTGAGGCATGAAAATAAAGAAAACAGCTAAAGGCTAGACCACAAAGCGACTTTTTTGGTCTACAAACCAAATGTGTATTCTAAGCCCTGAAGTTTGTTCCAGTGAAAATAACGAGTCCTTGAAACCTAAATACCAGCTCTGTTCCATAAATACAGGGAAGTGGCATCATCCAGAGCTTAAAGCAAAACCGTAAATTTGTCCAACTTTCTGCTGAAAAAGGAAGATGTGCTTTGAAATTGAGCTTAATGCCAGCACCCCATCAATACAAAATAATTTTTTTAAGAAGAGCAGGACACTTAGCATTACTTATATACTGCACAATGATGAAGGTTGTAAACTGTTGACAAGCAAACTTTAAAGGATTCAGTTGAGCTGTGCAAGTTGAGAAGCCTTTCAAGTCAAATACAGCCAGTCCAGTGACGAAATGGTTATCAATACTTCAACAGCCAAACAAAATTTACATTCTACACAGCTTGTTAAGCAGAAGTTTTGACAAGCCAGAGCAGCACAAGGCATTAAATCATGTAATCACTAGGACTTCAACTTAATGCTGACAAAAAAAAATCCCCCAAAATCATTAAAGCACAGGAAAGAAACAGTTTGCAGCTACTGATGAATTAGTAATGCACTTCTCTCAAGTCCTATCCGTGCCAGATAAGACTCTGTTGCACTTCACTGCAGTTTCTCACAATGAGTTCAATGCTAACTTTGGAGATTTACTTTGTCCTTGTCACAGTTCACTTGTGTTCCCCATCCAGCTTTACTTCAGCAGAATGAAAGTAAGCCAGAAAGCTTCCTTTCCTGGTTTTAAGATAGGTATATCTTAACTTCACCAAAATAGTGCTTAAACAAATTTTCACAATGTGTTTTTTGATACAGGACTTAATGCCAAAAAGTTTCCTCTTCTGGAAAAGGAAACAGTAAATATTTTGGCAAAGGTCAGCTAGGAGCTGACCAGCATTAAACTCCGAGCTTACACATCACGTATGATACATGCATAATGGAAGGAGAAAAAAAAAAGTCATGTCATATTTTAGAGTTTACTTCCATGTTTCAGAACAAATACTTCACTTCCATGACTGCTTTCACCTCTTCAAACTGCAGAAGCCCAATATGGAGTTCTGAACACAGGCAGCAGTTCTGTGCAAACAAAAACAATGAGAAACTTGCAGAGAGCAAAGCAGTTCATGCATACCTCAGCATGTATGCATTCCATACTCAAGCATCCATACCTATCCCAGGTGGTCTTTGACTCGTGTAACTTGTTGAAATGGAACGCTTGGTAGAATGCAGTTGACGGATTCCTATGAGATCCAAGAATCAGACAGACATATTGAAAATGGGTACGTAACAAAAATATCAACCCTCTTAATTCAACCCGCATTACAAAGTGAATTAGCTGTCCAGACAGTTTAAACTAATGTCTGAAAGGCCCCACTGTTTCTATGGGCTTGCATTAAGGACACAAGGATCCAAAACAAAATAGTAATTCTCAAGCCCTGTGGATTTTCAGGTTACATCAAGTTGCTCCTGTACAAAGATGACTGTAAGGCCAACAGTGAGACACCTCCCGTCCTGCTGGCAACGCTGTATAGTTTAGCTGTACACCACCCCAATGCCAAACATACCAAAACCCAAGAGATACCTTTCACATCTTTAGTATGTCCCAAACTACCTCTGCACACAGTACCCAGTGTTTCCATCCTACTTAACTCCCTGCTTTACACTCAAAACAGATGAGTCCTCCAAGGGGACCTGGAAGTCAGAGCTTAATATGTCACATTCAAACTACAACAGATCAAGTTATAACTCAAAACCAGATCCAGTTAGAAATGAAAAATGGAATATAAACTCTTTGTAAGCACCTCTCAATCACGTTTCCACTTTCCCTTCCCAAGGTGCAACAGGGCAACAGCTAATGAAAGCCCTTGGCCACGCACTCATCAGAAAGCTCTCACAACCTCAAGGCCAGAGCACAGTAACCTTGCTGAAAACCACTCACTATGGCCACATTACATCACCAGTGCCAAAGCCCTGGCAGCCTGACCCTCCAGCCTCAGCCCCACCATGGCAACTGTACTGACAGTGTAATTAGAAAATCTTACTTCTCCAAAGTCTCATCTGAACGTTTGTTGCAAACTAGATACTGGATGAAGCATGCAGTTCTCTGCTGCCAGTGGCTGCAGCAGTGTTATACTGAGGCTTAGAAACTCCCTTCCTCAAACTGCTCATCCTCACGTGGGCAGAGCTATGCCAGCCCTAGAGACAAATGCAACGACCTTGCTGAATAATCTTCAGAAATGCAAGCATGAGTTCAAATTCCTTTCAAAATCAGTTTTAAAACAAGAAGTTTATATCAACAGTGGAAGCACAGGTATCAATCCCTTTTCTAAGTTTACGGCAAGAATATTTCTTAAAACAACTTTCTTCAAATTACTTAATTATTTCAATATAACTACAATTACTGCATAGCAAAAAACACAAAATAAAACAAAAACATCACAGAAGCAGCACCATAACAAAACACTATCAGAAGTAATTTGATTCTCATGGCAGGTGTATAACAAAAATCTCACAAGGATAATGGTATTTGTGCATCAGCAATGATCAGGAAGTGTCTGAGTTTAAAGTGTCTGTCACTCCTTTTCCCACCTTCAGCACTGTACCCTTCAAAAAAAAAATTCATGTGAGTCTGGAATTTAGCTTAAAACCTGTTACAGAAGTTGCTTGATCAAAACTGATAAACACCATCCTCTTATGTTGGTAATATTCACATTTTTCTAAGAAGCACTGCACGCAATTCAACAAGTAACTATAAAAAGAGCAACACCATAGCTGAAGGACATTTGTCTAATAGGATTTCACATGTGGAAGACAATTGGCATCTGCAGATCAAGAGAGCATTCCTTTGCCGAAAGGAAGGCCCAGGCCCTTCTTTCTAATGCAGCTGTCAGGAGTGTGCAAAGCCCCTTCCTCAGAATGAGGCTGTAAATAGAAAGTCATTCAACGCCCAAGACAAATTTGCTTGCAGCATATAAAGCCCTGTTACTATTGTTAGGTATAAAAAGTGGTTTATAACCACACAGCATGTATTTCACATAGTCTATTTTTATACCGATACACTATATGCTCTATATTTTCGTACTATTCTTAAGCAAGCATCTGAAAAGATATGGAAAAATTTTCCTTATTAGATTCTCATGTATAACCCCTACTGCTGAAATTGCTTTTGCATTACTTCGGACAAATAAGAGAACCTTTTCTACTCCCCAGCTATATATTTTAAAAATAATTAATGGAGGTGTGTGTACCTAAACAGGAAAAGCAAATCCACAGAGGCAGCATGAATGACGCCTCACATGCAGATCTGAACTAATGTGAGAGTTTCAGACTGCTGAGGCATCTAGTGTTAACCATAAGAAACAGTGAAAGGCCACAGAGTGCCTAAAAATGCCTTTCTGTTTGCAGAAACAACTGAGAAAACAGCTTACAGGAGAAGTAAAACCTGGTCTGCTGCTACTGTGCCACAGCTGGAGCACCACAATTCCTCCTGACACTGTCCTAAGTGAATGCAGGGACAGTCTGGACCAGAAAAGCAGATTGCCCAGGTCTCTTCCCTGGCAGACTGCCAGGTCTGAGGTCAAGACTCAGTCCCAGTCCCTGGCAGATTGACAGAGTGGAACCAAGAGCCAGACAGGACAGGAATGCCCCAGATGCTGACCCAGATAAAAAGCAACCACCTACCCTTCCACAGAAGGTACCCCAGAACTCTTCTTCCATCTCTGTTAGGAGAGACCAGGTATCCCCAAGGGTACACGGGCTGGATTTCAGTCCCAGACTATGACAGACAACTAGCTTAGTACACTTCAACATTCAAAGTGTATTGCAAGTGGCCAAAAATGCCTAAACGTCTCTATAAACAAGTCCTACAATACATACTGCATTTATGCCCTTTAAAAGCTCATGAATGCCAATATTTACAACTTACTGCCATGCTCTGGTTTCTAAGAACAGTTTTCATGTAACAGAAAATTTGATCCAAATTTAAAGAAGAACTTAGTTCTCTGAATGCCCAGCATGTCAAGTTGTCTCCCTTTAAAAGGGAAGCCTAGACCTCATCCCAAGTCTCACGTCACAGTTGGAAATGTATCCTCCCACTGACATTCATCACGACAATATGTCAAATAAAAACTTCATCCTTGAGAGCTCTGTTTGCTAGAAACCATGCCTGTGAAAGCTGGCAGATCATCAAGTATACAGATAAATGCCTTTTGGTTCAAGTAATGATACTGGCTTTGGACTGGGTATCAGCCCAACACACAGTGGCTGCTGCACAGATGCCTTTTTCCCAGCTACTTCCTTTGAAAGAAATAGTAACATCATTGCTCATGAAAACCTTCAAACTACTGAAGAAGGTCAGCAACTGAGGGTAACCACAAGAAGAACACATGAAAAATAGCACTTTTTTCCCCAAATAAAAAATTCATACCATCTAAGGCAGTTCTCTCTCAATATCACTGACTTATTTTCTTCAGGTTTGAGAACAGGAATGATGCAGAACATTCAAAAGGCCTAAGCACCTGTCTTTGAAGAACATGAAAACAACAGGTCAGACAATCCATGCTCAATACCTCTAAGGAAAACCAAAGAAGGGTAGAAGCACCTATTTATTACCCAGACAGTAGCAAGTACACATGGACGACCTTTACAAAAGCTCACTTCAGCCAAAATTCCTTCTGAGAACAATTAACAGGTCTCATATAGAAAGCCACAGGAGATGTGACCATGCCATAAAATGAGTTGAGCTTTTAACATCACCTTGCATGACATTTTTGTTAGTAAGAGCTCGGCTCATACAAAGCAAGTCCACCATTGGCAACTACTCTGTGCATGTGGCTCTCTAAGGGTTCAGTGGAAGGATCATTCATCAGTGCTCTCCCAGGGTCTCCTCCAAGTGTGTTATGGGATACTTTACTCCATTACTTGGGCAATGGAGTACAGGCTATCTCTATACCTGCAGATGATCTGCAAGGACTCTGGACAGCAGGAATAGAATTCAGGAAGATCTTGCCCAATTGGAGCAATGGTCTGAAATAAAAAGGATGCAATTCAATAAGGATAAGGGGGAAGCAGTAAGCTCTGGTAGCAATATTCAGTTGCACAAGTACAAAACATGAGTAGTTTACTGCAATTCCACAGAAAAGAATCTAAACAGAATTAAAAAAATAAAAGCCTTGCAAAGGTGTCAAACCTCTACACAGAACATACACAGAGTAACTGAAATCTTGCTTTATTCGGCCTGAGCCCTTAGCTTCAATTTCATGGCCAGGTTTGGATACCAGCTCTCCAGAAGGATATATGCCTACCTATTCTCATAACCCTGATCCTAGAAATAAGGCCATTAATCATGCACTAACGTGTCAGTAGGATTGGGAAGTCAATAGCAATCTTCCAGCTCCCATCCTGTGCACAGAGATATAGGAGCGGGGCATTTTGTCCAAACTAAGTGCTATTCGGTCACATTTCTCAAAGGAAGCACACCAGGGTGGAACTTTGTGCATCTGTGTTACTGCTACAGAGCCAGAAGTGAACCAAGCACTTTGAGAAAGAAGTGATTCAAAGATGCCTTGAAGAGGAAATCAGCAAAAAAACTATATTCAACCTTTTTTAACATCAGAATTACTACTGAATAGGTAAGCACTCAGTCTGAGCTCAAGAGAACTGTCACCATACACGGATGCATTTGTGTACTAAAGAACAAATTAATCCCTCCTTAGTGTCTAAAGTTTATAAAAGATTGGATGTACTTTTATCCAGAAGTATTTCAAACCCAAGGTAGGTTTCAGTTGTGTCTCAGTGCTCCCCCAAAAAAAGGCTGTTTACTGGGGTACTGACTATGACCTGCAATGGGGACTGACTACAGCTGGTCTCAAAATTACAGCACTTGGCAGGGTTCATCTGGGATCTGGACGAGGGATTTGATGATCCCTTGATCACAGCTTATCAGGGAACTCGCAGCACAGTTTAGGGCATTTTTGAGATGATGTTTACAATAGTAACAGAATTCCTTCTCCATCCTTCTCCTTTTAAAAGATGTTTCACTTTACTTTTAGCACCTTCTATTTAAAGCAGCTGCAACTTTGAATCAGCTGTCTTTAATAAGACTCAAGCTACAAACCAGTAACTGGAGCACAAAGCTTTGCAGGAGAAAGCTGACAGGGACTAAATGTGGGGGAGTCAATGCAAAATTCAGGTAAAAAACATCTCAAGCTCTGAAGTGATGTGTTTAATTGCATATTCTGTTCACGCAGTTCCTTAAAGCCATTATACTTGCTATACATACCCTAAAAAACCAGCAAGAATTCGAAGCTTTAACACTCAGTTTTAGGTACATTGTAGGTACAAATGAGAGGAAGGGCTGACTCAACGACCAGCCCACACAACAGTTTTTGGGACAGTAGCTCTCAAACACCAGGATGGATTTAAAGGGGTTTCACAGGCTACTACAAAATAAAAATATCGTAACAGCATAGAGAAAGCACACTGCACGGAACTGATCTTCACTGGAAAAATCAAAAGCAGTACCCCATACTTCTTCACCTTGCTCTCAAAAGAAGATTTTAGCAAATAATTTCCTGCAGCGACTAGAAGTCTCTAAGGAGAAGGAAATGCAGACAGCTGTCTCAAATGCACAGGGTATGAAGTCTGGCAGAGGCGTTTCACTGATCACTTGCCTGCTCTGTTGAAATGTTGGCATCAGCCTTCCCCTGCTCTGGGTGAGCTTGGGTATTTAAAAACAACACCAGGAATATTTTTCAACCCCTACCAATGCTGTTATTTGCTTTACGTAATTATGTGATTTTAATAAAAATAAATAATTAAAAAAAAAGGTTTCGTTATTACCTGTACTGGGTAGTAACCATACACTATTTCTGAAGGAGCTTTGCTGAAGAGCTCAAATAGTGAATTCCAGTATGACTATTTAATACTAATCATAGGAAGAATACAACAATCTTCTAAGTATCTTCTTATTCCTGATTTCAACAGCTGCAGATCAAAACCCTGGAGTCCAGCTCTCTTGGGTCCCAAAGACTGGTCCCCAAGCCGCAGGAGTGCTGTGCACAACCTATAATCGTAACACATTTAAGGTTTTCAGCATTCAGCGATGACCCTTTCCATCCTCAACATGCTGTCTTCCCACTTGCTGAAGCCAGGATCAATGCACTCCTGTCCCAGCCAGGTACCCAACACTCTCATGCTCCTCCTCTCCCAGACAGCACTTGCCACAGAAGCCTTGATTAACACACCACCTGCTAATGAAGCATGGCTGCTCTGTGAAGGCTGTCAGGATGAACTTTAATTACATCATCTTACAAACTGTGTGAGGACTAATCTGAGAGCTTCTGTTCTCAAATCAAAACATGTAACACGTGTAAGGTTTCTCATACTAATGACTTGTCTTCTCACTGGATATAGTCAACCTTCAGTTCTTGGAGGGAGGATACAGGACAAAGTAGCTCACATGATGCACAGCTTGCCTTCAAGGCAAAAAGAAACTACAGCAGATCACATTTTCAGAGAGAAACTTAGAGATTACAAGCTGGTAACAGTAAAGCAGAAAGTCTGCCTGACCTAGTCAGGGATTCTTGCCTCTATCAAGCAGCTTTCAAGAAAAGCCACAGAAAAGCTCACCAATATTATTCAAGTTTGAATGAACTGAGACAAATTAAAAAAAAAAAAAACCAAAAAACCAAACCAAAAGCAAAAGCAAACAAAGCCTTATTGAAAACCATGGTCTCAACACCTTGAACTCCACATGGGATGGAGACCTTCAGCATCTATTGAGATTTGCCAAAGAATATCACTATGCCATGATACTCTCCTGCAAATGATCCCATTCAAGAGAGCAAGCTCTGAGTGCTCCTACCCAGCAGACCCTGATACACTGTTATAAAGGAGGGAGCAAAATAATAAATTCAGCATTTCTGAAATAAAAAGATCCACATTTTCTACTACTGCATTATAGATCCAAAAATCTGCAAAACTCCTCAAAAGTATTGACTTTTATACAACTTGACTGGTAAAGAAAAGGCATGTATTTGTATGTATGAACATGTTATTGAAGATGATCAGGCTCCTGCTGCCTGTGATGCCCACAAAACTCGATCTTCTCAAACAAAGCGATGAAGGGAAAGCTGCCTGTGACTTCTGGTGAAAGTGGCCCTGCACAGTGGAACAGGACTTGAATACTCATCCTTGAATAAAACTGCACTAAAATGGGATTTTTTTTCCTCCCACTAAGTTATAATGACAACACTTTCAGCTATTTCAGTCATATATAAATACAAATGGCTCCTGTTTTTTTGACAGCAAAGTATTTCAGCATCAGTGGGGAAAAAAAAAAAAGAGTGGATAAAACAGCTTCAAGCAGACTCAAGACAAATCCCACCTGTGCTACTTATGTGATAATGGTCAGGAACTCATCTATGAGCAAACGTTCCAAATGACACACTTAGCTTTTAAAAAAAGATATTAGACCCTAGGCCATGTATGGCACAGTTATTTACACAGTATATTACAAATCTGTCTGCCTTCCCACACCATTTACAAAGTCTCTACCACTCAAGTTTCAGGCCAGCCTGTGCTGTCAGTGAGTGCTTGCCACTTGGTTTACAGAAACCGTATTTTTAAAAATGCATTTGTAGGGTTGGTCAAGGTATTTACAGGCTTTGCACCCACCAAAGAGTGTTCTACATAAGAGACATTCCCAGGAGTTCTCATCTATGCCCCTACAAAAATAGCTGAAGTAACTTGACGGAGAAGCAAGCAGGGTTTTTAACCCTCATTTCTGACCACCCCATCCTCTACTGGATGTTAAACCTGCTTGAGATGGATACAAAAGCTTCAGAAACTTCACTGACAGCAGTTCTCATTTTCTATCCAGTCGACACTTCCTCACTGCAAGCTCACACACCTGCCACACTCGTCCCCTCCCAGACATAAATGGGTCAGGACTCTGCCCTCACTGCAGAGGGGTGAATGGTATCTTGGGCTGCACAAGGCAAAGTCCGGCAGGTGGAGGGACTCAGCACTGCTGAGGCCACACCTGCAGGGCTGTGCCCAGATCCCCATTGCAGTTTGTAATCTTTAGTGCATACCAGATAAACCCGCCAGCTGTCAGTGCGGCAAACAGCTGATACCTCTCCAGGGCGCTAATTAATATTTCCACCTTCTCTCTGCACTGACAAAAGCACTCATGCGAGCTGTCACAATCCAAATGCATCCTTCATAGTTTCAAAGGGAGAACAGATAAACACTCTCTTGGACTAATTTTGCTTTATTTGACAAAGAAAATTAAGACAAGCATCCAGCTGTCCTTCATGTGGCCAGGTAACTCACCTGCCCTGCCTGAGTAAAAATAGATTACCCCATAAGGCAAAGATTTCCTGGCACTCAAGACACATTTGTATTTATGAAGTGTGAAGTTTAAAGATAGAATAATTTTCAAGAGGAATGAAAGTACAACCTTACTCTGCACTTCAAGTGACCTCTTACATCTGGAGAATCTTCTCAGGAGACAGTGGCTTTAGTAGTTACTATAAATACTTCTCTCTTTACACTTTGTCAAATACAGGAATAAAAGCAGACACCTGTGCTTGACAATCTAGATTTACTGAACACAACCATCCAGATGTACTTTAGCAGGAGGAGTCTCACAGAAGTTTCTTGAGGAATCGTTGCTGACACAAAGCACAAACAAGGTTTGCACTTCTCCTGAGCAACAGAAACTGCTTATCACCAGCTTTAAAGCGGGAAAATTAATATACAGCCTCAACATGCAACAGGCTAATAACTCAAATATCCAGTACAGTAACAGGGAGCAACTCCTCTTTACTATAGTGTCACCTGAAGTCATAAAAAATTATCAGCACTTCCTGTAAAAATGCAGCCTTGGAGAACTTACAGCCCTTCTGGAGTCTGAGAGCAGTTTGGTAGTCCTGCCTTCTCAAAGCATCCAAATACTTGAATATTCAGCTTTTAACAAGAAGTTTAAAGTAGCTTCCATAAAACACATGCTGTTATTTCTGCCATACAGAAGTCAGTTATGGAACATTAGCACTCTTCTATAGGAGAGCAGGAAAAAAGTAACCCCTAGCAGCTGAGCAGAACACTCGAGAGTCTGAGGTACAGGGAACCTCCCCTGTCAGGGCTGGTCACCAGAGCCTTTCAAACAAACTGAACAGTATCACTGTGAATTTATTTCAACTACTTTCCCCATTTCCTCCTTTTAGTAACTCTCTCATCTAAAACACTTGTACCTCATTGATTCTAAGAATGTACTCACTTGTCCTTAACAAAGGCATTTGAATGTTTAAACTGGGAAACAGCACTGCCAAACAAGTAACCAGTTTTGTTTAGCTATCTTGCACCACTCCAAAACTGACGGCAGAGCATGATAGGCTTTCTACCACCCAGAAACTCATGAAGTGCTACAGTTACCTTTGGTAATTTTTATTATAGAAAGTACAGCAAGGATTGAACACAACCAACTAGAGTTTGTTTGCCTTAACCATCGTTTGCTGCCACCAACTGCGAAGGTCACCCCAGAAGTTCCAGCTTAGTTTTCAAACTGTCAAACCGAAGGCTCTCCAGGCTCTGGAGTGTGTCTGTCCACGTTTCGTTCTCATGTGCTTTCACACACACTCGCAAACACAGGCCTTCAGGAAGAGAGCTGAGAACAAGTCTGCAGCTGCATGAGAGCTCAAACCTCTAAAATGTTTATGAGCAAGGTGAAGAAAGGGATAATACTGAGTACTAAGGCAATTCAGGTATCATGTATTTGTAGAACACTTACTTTTTTATTTAGGAGCACAACAAAATATGCATCTAGAGCAATACCTAAATGATCCTATGCCCAGCTTTGTCCTTATATGATGAACACGGTCTCAAGAGCACGGTTCTACCAGCAGTTTGTCCTCCATACAAATATGCAATTTAGCTGAGCTCGGAGACACGCTGCGGAGAGCCCTGCACAATCGGGTTCTCAACAGCCCAGCTGCTGTAGCTGACAGTTCACAATTGCAGCCATTCATTAGTGTTCCTGGAATACAGCCGGAACAGTTCAAGCTGGTCAGTTATCTCTGGAAAATGATCTATACTCTGCTCCTTTTCCAACAGCCTGAGTAATATTTTGCCCCAAAAGTCTGCCAAACATGTAGGAGGTTTGAACAAGCTTTCACAGTAACATTCTTTTAACAGAAGCAACATATTTCTTTTCCCCCAAGAGCCAAAATAAAGTTATTAAGCCAGATGAAATATTCTGCTTGTCAATTACAAATTTGTGTCTACATGGGCATAAGGGTGAGCAGAGAACCTGACAGACATTGATACCAAAATCCTCTCAGGTGCTCTAACTTGCCCTCCCTTCAAAATAACTAGTACTAGTGCTGAAGTCCCACAAAAGAAGAATCAGAGCAATTTTGAGACCCAGTTCTAACTGTGTTCTTGCAATATTTTTCAGACTCCCTGTTTGAGGAAGCAATACCCACATCTGCCTCAGTAACAGTACTAGTTCCTCCATCCTTTAACACTGCCGCAGTTTATTTCACTTGCAGCCACATTTAAAGAGGAAAAGAAAATAATACTATGTTATGCTGTAAATACTTCATAACTTTCACACAACAGTTTTTCCTTTTCAAGAGCTTAGCAATTTGGACACATCAACTGAAAACCCAGCTTGGCTTTTCAAGGAAGCTGTGACATCCCAAAGGCTTTCTTCCTTTTCTTTTTTATTCTTTTGGACTACCTATCCACCCTTTCTTCTCCCCCAGACAAGATTTTCCAATTAATTGATTCTTCCCTATTCATCAGGTCAATGCAAGAAACCACAGTTTTTTACAGACTGCTGTCAAAATGTACTGGGCTATGGGAACAGGAAATTAAAAGTCTTCGGGCAATGGCTTGGAAGAAAGTAATCTATAAACATAGTTCTCTCTATGTATCAGGCTAGATAACCTTACACCTCCACCCCTAATAACCTTAGATGTTGTTTGATTTAAAACAGCAGACTATAAGATAGGAGTAATACAAAAAACTTTTTTTCAGAAATACATGAACCAACCAACTTTTTACATCATGTTTACTGTGTTCCTGACATGCTGTTTTCAAAGAATTTCCATCTTAACTATTTTACCTTTAAAACAGTTCATATTCGGAATGGTGAGTGACTTTCCAGATAAATCCAGGGTATTGAGAGCTATACACTACTCCTTGATGAGTCACTGTTTTAGAAGATGACTACAGGAGAATAATCTACACAAGTCTGTGAAGCTTCAAGCACATGCAAATATTGAAGTATAACTGAAGGTGCCAGAAGAAATGTAGATACCTGCCTACACACTGAGCCCCATTTCCGGGGATGTTACACATTAATAGTAAGAAAGACAAAAGAGAAAAATGCTTTCCACAGATTTATAGCTTCTATGACCACCAAGTAACCTCTCCAAACTCAGCTATGTGTTAACTTCCTGGACCTGCCAGCACAAACCATGACTCATGATGTATCAGCTCCCTTTGCACCTTAATCATTGTCAACCCCCAGCCCATTAACAACACTTGAAGGTCTTCATTAACTATTTCAGCACTGATTCCAGTAGATAAGGCAGCTAGGCAAAGCCCATGGGAGTAGTGGCACAATTTAAGTGGCTGGAAAGAGGAAAAAAGCAGGAGACAGTTTTACAATAAAGCCTTTTCAGAGAGTAAAACAAATAAAAACCAAGAGGTAAAACAGCCTTAACAAGCTGCTGGGTTTTCATTCTCACCTCTGTCTGAAGCCAGTGGAAGTCAGGCTACTGCTTGAGGGGAGCAAAGAATAAACTTTGATCTACTGTCTCTGTATCTATCTCTCCTATGTTGCATTGAGGTCTAGGCCCGTTTAAGGTGAGCTTTCACAGCTTACCAGGATGACCTTCCCAGCTCACACCATTTGAGTGCTCCTGGCTTTCTGACCACCCAGTACACGGCACAGTTTTATCACCCAGGGCAGAAGGTGACAAACGAGACACATGCACTCCTTCACTGATAACCAGACATTCGTTTCTCTACTGAACACCACAGCAGGGCCTGTCAAAAAGAGCACACTGCATTCAGACCCCATTTCCATTTCTTACTCATAGTTCTCATGGCCAAGTGTCTGAAAGAATCTCTTTAGACATCAACAGCATGTGAAGAACCACTGCAAGGGGGCAAGTTCAAAGACTAAACTAAAAAACAACTTTAAAAATCACTGTTCTGGGTAAGAGCACCAAGAACTGACTCACTGGAGTATCACACAAAGTTAGAAGCTCCTAGTCTGAATAACCAGGACAAGTTTTTCCCTATCTTTACACAGAAGTGATTCACTTGTCACAGATAATCATGTTCATTACCACAACTTATATTAAGTACTAGAAACTATGAAAAACAAATGCGAAATGCATTCCTTTTTTTCTGATTCCTGAATCAACAGAATGATTAAACACCAGACAAATCATCTTCTCATATAACACTGAGCTATGAAAAGAACCCACCAGCTTGAAATCCAACCTTATTTGCACAAGGCAGTTTGTCAGCCGGGTTAGCAATCTTCTTATGGTAGGCAAACTGCAAGAAAATTTTAACTGTTTAACTTTTTCTTGTCAGTCCTTTACCACTTTAATCAGAACCAGCACAGCTTTCCAAACCATGGCTTTTTCTAGCAGAAAACCACAGCAGTTACTTTCTCAGACACAGCATCAGCCAATGACCCAGCGAGCACAGGCCTGCATTAAATCTGCAGCCTGAACTCTCCAAACATCCACTTTGAGGTGCTCTCCATCCACTGCCCCCCAGCCCCACAGACACAGCTGCTTTACTAAAACATGCTCCAAGCAACACTGACTGTATTAGCTTAACGTCTGGTGCTGTCCCAAGGTGAGGGAAGACTTACAGAGAAACTCACCACAAGATCTGCTCATAATGGCCTAATGACTGTTTTTAAAAACAAATAACATACATGCATTCCCTTCCTCCAAACTGCTGCAATCCTGACAGTAAATGTTGGGACTTAAATTCAGTGCTCAAACACTGCTTGATTCTTCTTTCCCTAAAAGAAGTCAATCAAATAGTTTTGGCCTTCAGAGCAGTCTGACGTGTCTATGGGAACAGCATTCACACACCCACTCCCTATCTCAGGCCCTCTTAGGAGTCTGCTCACACCACACCCCTCTGTTACAACTCATAGTTCCAAATTATGTTCCAATAAAAAAACCCTCAGTGTAAGGTTGTACTTCCCACCGTGTCCACATCTTTGCCAAAGTAGTGTCTGTCTTCTCAATACAAAGGACCATTCTCTGCAGAGCTTTCCCTGCATACAGATTTGCACACAAATCCACATCCAAGTGCAAGTACTTTCCTTACTGACACTATAAAGTGTTAACTCCGCAGCAGGATAAAAATCAAGAATCTGTGTCAAAAGCCTTAAGCTTCCCAAGATGCCCCACCTGATGGCCCTGAGATATCACCTCAGATTTAACACCGTCAATAGAGCGTCATTTTAGCCCAGCTATCACTTAAGTGTTTTATAAAGCATTTAGGAAAAAAGAATAGGCCCTCTCACATTCTGAGCCACTGGTTACAGAAAGACAGTTTTCAGCCTTTGATTTTGAAGAGGTCATATTATTTGTGCATTAAGCAGCTTTCAGACTACTTTGTACCCCATTTTGTGAGAAAAGTAATCACACACACTCCGGAAAGAACAAGTACAATTCACTACTTGCCTAAATACTTGGCTACGGTTTGTGTTCCTAAAATAAAAATATAGTCAAGGTGAACCTCAGCGCAACTTTCTGAAAATATGAATTTACAAAAAACACTTGACAGTAACTTGAAAGTTGACTTCTTTCCCCCTAAAAATACAGTTCTTTTTTATGGCATTATAAAATAATTCATACCTGTCTTCATCACCATCAACAGGAATGGATATGCCAAAAACAGAGCTAGCAAGACTGTTCATTGGAGTACTTGCAGGTAACTGAAGAGGATTTGCTAGAGTGTCTGGAATGGGAGGCTTCACAAGAGGTTTATTTTCAGCTATAAGAGAAAGTGGTGGCTGAGGTAGGGGTTCCGATTTTCTTCTAGTATCATCAATCTGGCCTACTAAGGACTGGGCCTGGGTCTGAAACTGTCCAAGGTTTGTCTGAGGCAGACTGGCGGATGCGTTGGGCGCACCTTGCATCATCGAGTGTCCAACGTGCTGGGACTGGACTGCGCCAGTGCTTCTGCTGACAGAAGGGTGGCTCGTCAGCTGGGACTGGACCAGCGTAACAGGGACGTTTGGCATAGTAACAGAAGCGGTGGTGGACACACTAGGCACACTTGTACCGGGCACAACCGCAGGCACGCTCTGAACTCCAGGGACCACCGCATGGGGAGCACCAGGCATTCCCGACACTTGACTGCTTCCCCCCACTGGATGCTGAGTCACAGATTTCTGTTGCACAACCCCCGTATGTCCAAGGCCTGGCTGCACCACACCTCCCGGCTGTGGGATGGCAGGTTGACTGGCTTGTGCCTGGCCACTTTGCAACAACCCCGATCCCTGTCCGACTGCTTCGCTGGGCTGCGCTGACACCCCCATCACTGGTGCTCCCACAGGTGAGGGGTTTTGGCCTGTGACCTGCCCCACAGGAAGGCTGGAGGCCACAGTACTTGAAGCAGAGCTTGTAGTAGCCTGCTGAAGAGCTCCTTGAGACTGCATAATTGTCATATGCTGCATGTATTCAGCTTGCCCAGGAGGCTGCGTCGGCAGTAGATGCACTGGTGGAATCTGGGACTGAGAATAAGCAAATTGTTGAGGCTGAGTCACTGGTATGTTTGCCTGCTGCACCTGCTGCTGGGCCACAGGAATGCTCGACTGCCCTACTGTCACATTTGGAGGTGCCATGCCTTTCCCGTTGGGTCCAGCCTGTGAAACACCCTGTGGATTTACCTGTGGCTGTGGTTGCTGCGGCACTATCATTTGCTGACTTGCTCCCGAAGCCCCAGAAAACACAGGCTGAGCAGTACTCTGAGGCACGGCCCCACCTACGGGCTGCTGCGGCTGCTGTTGTTGCCCAATGACAAAATTAGGTTGCTGTAGAGAGGACTGGTTCATTTTTTCTGTCTGAAGCAGCTGTGACACAGCAGCCAGGGAGCTGTCAGCTATGGAATCGGGGCCATGGGTTGATGCTGGCACAGCCGAGATCACAACAGAACCTCCTGTGGCACCGAGGCCACTGTCCCTCTCTTGAGCAGCCTGTTCAAAGGTGCTGCTGTGCCTAATGCAATCTCCAGTCCTGCCCAGAACACCACCACCATCTGAGTCCCGGTCATAGTACTCCATACACGTCCATCGGCCTCGCCTGTAGGGTTCCCCAGTACCGTGGTCCAGTTTGATCACCCTGAAGCGTGAGCTGCACGTGGCAGCTGCCGTCTGAGACATGGCCCCGGGGGCACTGGGTGCAGAAGGCCCTGTGGAAGGCAGGGTAGCCTGAGCACTGCTGCCTCCCCCCACAGCAGTGCCAGGGGCAGCAGCTGGCAGGGGCACAGCCGAACTTTTAGGCACAGCCCCCCCGTTGGGGGCTGCAGCCACCCCAGCAGCAGCCACAGCCAGCTGCCCGTCCAAAAGAAGATTGGGAGAGACGCTGCTGGGAGTTTCGGCCTCGCCCACGTTGTTGAGAGTCTCTTCAGAGGAGCTCCGCTCGCAGACATCCTCGGGGCCATAGTCCGTGGCTCGGGAAACATCAAAGATTTCAGAAGACACGTCTTCGGTGCGGGACTCATCCGGATCATCCAGGCTTTCGGTGTCCTCGGTGATGCTGCTAGCCACCTGCGCCGTGGTCACGCTGGTGATCTGGAAGCAGCTCTTCTTCTTGGCCGGCATCTTGGACATATTTCCTCCGCAGGAAGGGGTTCGGCCGGCCGTGGCGAGGCGAGCGGGGTGCTCGGGCGGGCTGTCACAGTGTCCCGGCCGGGCCCCCGGCGCTACCGTACATCCTCCGGCGGCTTCCTGCGGCGGGCGGGGGGGCTCCTCCTCTTCCTCCCTGTCCGCAGCCCTCTTCCCGCGGCCAGGCCTCCTTCTCCTTGCCGCCGCTCCGAGCGCCCCGCGGCTTCCTGCGGGCCGCAGCAGCGGGCCCGCGGCCCGCCCCGCGCGAGGGGCCCCGCGCTGGCCGGGCGAGGCCCAGGCGGCCCCGTGTCCCCCCCCCCGCCCCCCGCTGTCTCCGCGCTCTACCTGGAGACCAGCGCCAGGCGCATCCTGCTCGCAACCGGCCCGCGGGCTCGCCCCACGGGCAAACCCCCGCCGCGGGCGGGGTGCCGGCGGCGCGGCGGCCCGGGGAGCGGCGCTCAGCGGCCGCGGGCGGGCAGACCCGCTGCGCTGCGCCGGCCCCGGAGCTCCCGGAGCGCGGTAGGGCCGCAGCTCCCCTCGCCCAAGATGGCTCAACTTGTGCGCTGCACCCTGGGAGCGCCGTGGCCACGCCCCCCGGCGGGTGACGTCACGGCCCGGCGCAAAGCAGCGCGGCGCGGGGGTGGCGGGGGAGCCCGTCCTGCGGGGGACAGTTGGGATATGGCGGCCCACGCCGAGTTCCCCCCTCCTCCCTGGGCGGTTGGTCGCGCCCAGCCGCGCGCAGACCCGGCCGGAGGCGAGTACGCGGCCCCGCCGCAGCGCGAGCGAACGCGAGAGAGCGCCCCCATGCGGCGGGGCTGGGCTGCGCCGGCGGCTCTCGGTGCGGTTGAACCAACGCTAAAGCCGGGAGCAGCACAGGGACACAGAATCACAGAACCATAGAGGTGTTTGGGCTGGAAAAGACCTCTGAGACCGATCTGTGGGCAAAGCCCACCTTGTCACTCAGCCCAGAGCACTGAGTGCCACGTCCAGTCATTCCTTGGACACCTGCAGGGATGGGCACTCCAAACCTCCCTGGGCAGCCCCTGCCAAGGCCTGAGCTCCCTTTCCATGGGGAAATTCCTGCTGCTGTCCACCCTGAGCCTGCCCTGGCCCAGCCTGAGGCCGTTCCCTCTCCTCCTGTCCCTGTTCCCTGCGAGCAGAGCCCGACCCCCCCGGCTGCCCCCTCCTGTCAGGGACTTGTGCAGAGCCACAAGGTCCCCCCTGAGCCTCCTTTGCTCCAGCCTGAGCCCCTTTCCCAGCTCTATTCCCTTCCCTGGACCCACTCCAGCCCCTCAAGGTCCTTCCTCAACTGAGGGCCAGAACTGGACACATCACTTGAGGTGCCTCAGCAGTGCCCAGCACAGGGGGACAATCACTGCCCGGGTCCTGCTGCCACACTACTCCTGACACAGGCCAGGATGACACTGTAATGAGTGTAATGAGGAATGGGTTGTTGTGACATTTAGTGTGGTCTAGCAAAGAAGAAAGGGAAATTAATAAAAGCTAAAATAGTGAAAGGATAAGGAACAAGAATGAACAAGGTGAGCTGATTCACTAACAAATCAGACAGGTTTCTGAAAAGTCAAGTATAAAAATTGCTACAGTCCATGGCCAGGTTAGCCAAGATCCACACAGTAAACCACACAATGGCCTTGTCAGTGTTACACTGATAATAGTTTTGCAATGTTGAATTAGTGCTGAACAATATTCCACTACGCTGGGCACAAACATACTGATATTTTTATTAAGTGTCAAGCATGTACATATTCCCTTTTTTCCTTCAAGAAAAACATTTGCCACAGTTAGTTAAAAGGAATTCCCACGTGCCTCCTGTTTGCGTGTGTGTGAGCACCAGCACTGTGGGACCCTCTGGTGTCCATGTGCCTGGTTTTTAAGATCTGGACAGGACAGATGGACCAGGCAGTGGAAGAGCAGCAGGCTCCTTCTTAGTGCTCCTGTGTTGCCTGACAGAGGTTTGGGTAATTCTTCCCCACTCTCTCTGTCACCTTCTCCATTACACACTTCACTAGGAGGGTCCCCATGCAGGTTTCAGTGGCAGTTATTTGAATGTGTAACTGGGATTTTTGCATTTATAAGGGCCACTAACTATCCAGAGAACCATGAATAGTATTTGCAGTATTTAGCTTCAGGCTCTTCTTACAGTTTCATGTGACAAAGAGCACAGAATTTTCCTCTCCCCTGACTCTAAAAAAATTGCTCTTTTTGCCTTTGTAGTGTTCATAGTCTTCTACATGGAAAATAATAGGCACTAAATCCAACAAGTAATGAAAAAAATTATAGGAATGACAACTGAGAACAAATGGACACTGTTTCACACATTGAAACATATTGAAAGTGTGAGCAGAAATGAATAAATGTTATGAAATACCATCAGCTGTTGTTAGCCTGATCCTGACCCCTTTCAAGGCAATGGCAAAACCCATCAAGTGTCAATAGCAGCTGTGTTTTACTTCACTGAGAGATGTTAAAATCTAGCACGTACATTTGTACAGATCAACGGACAGGCCTTTAGCATATTATGCTCTTCTTCATGATGAGCACCTTTGCTTTTTCTGTAGATCTTGTGCTGCTGCTCCCAGTTGTGGTGTTTGAATAGGAGTAGTTCCTCTAGTCAAAATAATGTGTGAAACACCACTGTGCACACCTGAAGGATTCTGTAAACAATTGAGGGAAATGACAGCGTTCTGTGGAGCTGGAGACTGCTGTTTCACCAGGGGGGTCTGAGGTGGTCTGTTGGTAGATGAGTTACTGCCCATACCTTCTGGGCTATATAAGCCCCTTTATGGTTTTCATCTGTGTGATTTGGCTGTTCTTATTAACACAGTTGTTCTCAGCCTTGCTGTCTGCTGTATTTTGAACCATTAGTGGTTTAGAGGCAGAGGGAAGAGAAGTATGAACAAAATCTGAGCTGCAAATCTAGTTTGGGGTTGTAGTATGTTCTTGATGCTAAAAAAGAACTGTGGATTTGGAAATCTTCATAAGGCAACTACCATGTTTTGGCACTAGTGATGAGTTACTGCTGCAAGAACACAGCTTTTATGGAAGGCACAGAGCAGGCTTGGGTTTGGGCCATAGTTTTAAAACCAGGAAATCAATCCTGGCTTTAGGATAAATAAGTCAGGTTGGTCTGTCGTTTCTTTCTCCGTCTGAACGTGAAACAGTTTGTAAGCTGTTGCTATTTAGTTAATACACTGGAATGCAGTGAAATTCAAAGACATGCCATGTTTCTTCAATTCGATGTATAAATAGATTACAGCATTTTCAGCATTCCAGTCTTATGATCAAGTGGAATCCAGATCAGGTTTCATTTAACCTAGTAAAGAGAGAAATGTGAACAGTTTCAGATAGCTCATGTGGAGTTCAGCAGCATACTCTCTCATATATTTCAAATTCATATTGAGTATGGTATCAACACCATACTCAATATGGTATCATATTGACTGGTATCAGTATTGGAGAAAATCCACATCTCTTTGATATACTTGGTGTGTCTGAAATCCTTCTGTTTGGCATGGTTTTATTTTAATGGATATTTCAGTAATTCAGTGCTGGATTTCCTGTAATCTAGGTTGCTAAATTTCTTGAAAACCTCTTCTTTGAACAGTAAGTAACCACTTTGCTCTGTGTATAAACCATCCTTCAGACTTTTTACCAGCTTTATCAATTACTTCTCAGTGTTAAAAGCATGAATAATGGCAGCACATTTGTTTTTAATATGTTGTCTAAGCAAAAAGGAAACATAGACAAACTTCAGAGAGCTTGTCAGATACTTTAAATAAGTACTATGTGGCACGGCTTGATCTGCAGTCACAGATCCATTTTCAGGACTGAGTTCCTAAAGTGTATGGACTTATGTAATACTTGGGGTAGAAGACTAAGAGGAAGTGTGGAGAGGAAAGATGGTCTGTTTTTAAGATGAGAGAGCAGTTACAGAGTAGACATTAAAGCCATTGCAACTCCATAATAATGATGTTTAGATGGCCTATTTAAATAGGCTTTCCAAGGAGTCCTGGTTGTTTGGAGCGGTAGTATCTGTGTTAACTAGCTGAGACAACATCCGCTTGGTTCAAGTATGTGAGATCCTGAGGTTCAAAGGTGAATGCGTACCTGCACCCCTCACATTTCACTGCCAGAAGTGCAATGCCCTTTCTTCCCCTTTTGCTGGTGAAGCAGGAATTCAAAACCAGAGGTTGGAGCTAGATAAATAAAGGTGTGGGGAAACTTCTACGTATTTAGGTTCTGAGTAATTTTTGACAGATCTATTGCTGCCACATCAGGTGGGACATGAGACAGTGATCAGCCAAAACTGGTTCTCTGGCCTTTTTTCCATAAACATGCTACATAAAACTTACAGTCTGGATTAGCTGTAACTTTTCTACAAAAGCACAAATGTGGGATTTGTAGCAGGTAGTGGACTAATGGATTCCCTGTCTTCACATGGAATCTGTATGCAAAATATATATCCAAAAAATAACACTTCTGTGGCTAATTCTTGCTTTTTCATCCAGCTGTACAGCTGCTATCAACATCTGTAACTGCATCTACTGAAACACTCATGCTATCAGACACTAAAATGATGTGTTGAATATAAACCTAAAGTCTGTTCACATAAGTCTCTGCTTTTCTGCTGTTAATTTTGTGTTAAAACTTATACAAGTAGTTCTGAAATCCATTGAAATAGAATCATCAGTGAAATGGAGAGCTTCCTGAGCAAAACTAAAAGTGTTGGGGGTAAACAAGCAATAGTTGTTTATGAGGATCTGCATTTTGTACTATTATTATTATTTTATAATTGAGCACTTCCATTATAAGCATGATTAAAAGAACAGGCACAACTTGTCTTGTTGTCCTTCATTAATGCTGAAGAAGTGATCTCAGTGTGTATCTGGGTTTGCAAATTCAAACCACTTTCAGGGGTCTGCTTTTGAAGCCTGAGAAAAATGGGAAAACAGAACATTTGGGGAAGTGAATATTCTGACATTTGTCAGGGTAAACTGATGGAAGTGATACAAACTACTGGGTTAAATGAAAAATACCACAATACTTAAAATACACTACTAGGATTCCCATAGTAATTACCTGTTTCATGGCAAGCCCTAGCAGATTCTCCATGAGAAGTTTGATCAATGGAATTGTCCCGTGGGTGTAAAATGGTGTGGGAACTCTTTAGTAATGCATTGCAAAGAGGTGGTATACTCAGCATTGTCATTTGGGAGGAGGATTTTTTCCTCACACTATAAATAATTCCATATGGATAAAAAGTAGCTTGTAAATTCTGCAAGTTAAGACTAGGAATTTTCTCTTCAAGGGCTTGGATTCTGTTAAGATGTCTGAAAGTCATTAAAGGCTCTCGACATGGAGTTGTCTCCAGGAAGAGGAGCTGTGGTCTCTGTGGGGACTAGCCAGGACATAGAGACTCCCTCCAAAAGAAGGAGAGGAGGATTTTTGGCTGCTTTTCCAACCACAGTCCCACTTGCTGTTGTTTGAATGAACCTGACAGCACCTGAAGGGAACTCGTGGATGTTCAGCACCAGCATTGCTCTGCAGCAAGTGTGGCGTGGCAGCTGCCAGGTTGGGATGGGGAAGGATCTGCACAAAATGCAGTACATACAAACCAGACACAGGAACAGTAGAGTTGGGCTTTGGCTCTATCTCAGGAGAAATCTTGTGGTGGTGTTACCATTAGTGTCACTGACCTGGGCAGTGCACAGCTGGCCACCCAGACACATGTCTCCTGTCTCCTGGGGCTGCAGCTGACCAAATGTCCTTGTGACATCAGTAGAGAGGCCTGGAAGTACAGATGGGCAGTGGTATCAGAATCAGGAGGTCAGTGTGATTGCACTGGCTTTGGCACAAGGTGTGCACTGCTCAGGCAACATCAAGGCTTCTTGAGCACCCAGGTCCAGGTAGCTTGCACCTGGGGGAGTCTGCCCTTTCTTGACGTACCTGCCCTGCTGTTACTGCCACTGCTGCTGTTCCTTTTGTCTCTGATGCAGTAAAAAGCCTATTTCTGTTAGCTACTGCCATTCCCAGAACAGCAGCAATGGGTCTCAGAGCATCTCAGATGGTCTCCTGTTGGAGAACTCATAACAGGCTTTTATCCAGAGCCCAATCAAAAGGTGAGCACAAAAGCACTGTCTGGCACAGCATTTATGGGTTTATCCCATAAACCCCCAGTATTTCACCTTTACACTACCAGAACTGGATCCTAAGTTAGTTGTCTAGCAGTTCCCCCACCCATTAACACTTGTAGTTGTTCTAAAACAAGATTTATATTTAAGATGCTGTTTGGAGAAGTGGTAACTGGTTTTTTTTTTTGTAACTGATGTCACAAGATAGCGCATGTGAGTCCATTTGACACTGGCTCTTGTGATCGTCAGCAAGCACGTTACATGAGAGAATGGAGAAAATATTTGTCAGAAAGAACTATCTCTTCCCAGCTCATGAGAGTCCTCCCAGTAAGAAAAGTGTGGAGTCACCTTCAGAGCTCATTAGTGTCAGACCAAACTGTTCCACTGGACAAAGGCAGACATCTTCTTTCAGTTGATTCTAACAAGCAACTCTTGTTTCCCCTTCTGCTTGACAGGGTTATATTTAACCATGCAGTGAGTCTCAGGTACACCTGCTAATTCTATATCCTATTTATATCAATGGAATTTACCTTAATGGTTGCAAAAAGCAAATAGCAATGTGCTAAGAACATGGAAAACAAAACTGGGTTTCTGGCTTCCCAAACCTCTATCACTGAAAATATTTTTCCTTAGTGGTCACCATTCTGTAGTAGACAAAGTTAAGGGCTAAGCCATTTTATTAGTAACATTTCTATATTGATGCATAACAAAATTATTCGCTGTCCTTCCTTTTCCAGAAAGGAAGTTGCTCTTTTGCTGTAGCATGACATACAAAGCCATAAAAAGGAAACAAGTTTCTGCTTTTAATCGATGCTACAAAAAAAAAGTAGTTCTGCTCCATCAAGAAGTTCAATTCTCACATGGTTTTTTAGTCTGTATTAATTCTAAAATTAGAAGCACACTGTGACTTCTTTATTTGTGGATAAATTAACTGAGAAGTGCAAATATCATGTGGAATTCAGTCTTGATGTTGTATTGCTGTCTCTTAAAAATGTATAGAATTGGGTAACTGAAATTAGTAGTGTCAGGCATACATGAGATACAGGAATTGAGTTTGAAATCATTGTTTAAGCAGAATTCCCATCAAAATCCAGTTTGGAAATAGGCATCAGCAAGCACTTACCAAGGCTGAGCGATGTCTCTTACCATGAGGAAGCTGTTTCTAACCACTTTCTACCCATAGATCCATTAAAATACCAGTCAAGTGCAGGCATTGCCAATGATTTAACTTAAGCCTGGACTGGGAGCAGAGCCTTTGGAATTCTCAAGCAGTTTCTAATTGTATCTGAAATTAAGGTGGACAAACAACCAGAGCATTCAAACATTACACATGCAGTAACTGTTGCTGGAGCTGAAGTGGCGATCATGTATTCTCACTCTGTTGCCATGCTGTGGCGTGTGCTGTGGTTTGATTCTGGCAGGGGATGGCACAGGGATTAAATATCACTCTGAATCTGCCTGGAGCTGCAGGCATCAGGTTGTTGTGACTGGTTCTTTTAGTATTCAGACACATACTAGGAAAATATATCAGATATGTTTATACTAAAACCAAACATGGTTCAGAAAAATAGTAGAAAATCCAGAGGTGAATCCCTCTCTAAGTGCAGTGAACTGCAAGAGTACCTGTCACTTCTACACTGTGGTGACAAACCTGTGAAGAAAATCTGCATCCATTTAAGACTGGGCCACCCCAACAAAATGAGATACTTGGCATTTATTATGGAGTATATTATCAAATATCTGTAAGGAGATTTACTCTGTGAAAGTATATGAATTATTTTTCTCGGAAGTAGTAAATTTTACACTTGTCTATTCACCTCTTTGTGTTCACCTTTTCTTCCATGTTCTTTAGGAAAATAACAATTTCAAGTCACATAAATAAGCATGGCCCCCATCAGATTGCCTCTAAAGTGCTTTTGGTCTTGTTCTACCTCTTGAATAACCCTGTTCCAGGTCAGCACAAATTTGACCTCTATTCTTCACTTGTTTTCTTTTTCAGTTTTTACATAATGTTAGAAAATGGAAAAAAAAAGTCATCTGCTCTACTAAAGTATTAGTCAGACAAGGTTTGATTATAGAACACCACAAGTGGTGTAGATTTCCCTCCATGGACAATTGTGCTTGTCCTAGCTGATACTCACTCTGTAGATAACTCACTCCAGCACCACGTAGCAGTGGGCATTATGACTAATTCAGCTGGTAAGCAGTTTTGTTGTGGTCTCTCCACTATAGGAGGTTTCGGTGTTTATTCAGTTTTAAGTCATAAAACAGTTTTAAATGATGCAATCATACGAAAAAAAGATCAGCTGAAGGAGAACGGAAGAAGGTTTTTTGTGATTTTCCTGGTCTTTTGGTTGCGTTATGCTGCCCATAAAAAAGCCACCTCACCTTCTCCCCTCAGTGAGGTACTCAGAAGATTACAGATCTTACTATGAATTGAGCACTGTCTAGATCAAAGATGTGCTGTGTTTTTTAAGTTTCAGGACATTTCTCTATCAAATTAACTCGGAGCTGACTTTTTTCCGTCTCATCTGGTGCCCATAACAAAGGCCATAGTCAATAGCTGAGGTCAACATTGTCCTGTAACCGGCTGGCAGGTGGCACGGTGCTCTACAGGGGATGGAACACAATTCTGAAAGCAGGTCTGCTGCAGTCCCCCCAGGTGTCAGATTCTGTGGTGGGGATGTTTGCCTGTGAGTTGTGTGGCCCATCCCCAATAGCCCTCATTGCTAGCGAGCTGATTGCTGGCGTGTGTGAACTGATGCAAAACCAGCTGGGCACAAGGTGTGAGCTGTAAGTGGAAGTTTGCTGAAGGAAAGGATGTAGGCTCTGAGAAAATATCACTCTCAGAGGTGGAGACTGGGGTGGTGGGCATGTTCCTGTTCTTCTCTACCTGGCTGAGGGGGACTGTGGCGAGCAGCTCCTGCAACAAGACAGCCAGGGCCTAATTTGCGGTCTGATGGTGATACTGTGCCTCACTAAGTCAGAGGTGATACTCAGGGTGAGCCTGCCCAGCCACAGCCCACTCTGGCTGGCAGGGGATCACATCAGTGAGGTCTTTGGGAGTACACATAGGTCAGAACAAGTCAGAGGAAGAAAAATTATGTGGAAACAGGGTGCTGAAATACAGAACAGTGTATTATTTATTTATTCTATGTAGACCAATATCACAGTTAACCTGTGTAAATATTTCTGTGTTTACTCATGTGGTAAAAGACTTTTATAATGGTAAGTAAATACCTAGTAGGATAGATTTAGCATGTGAGAAGGCTCACGGCGAGCTTTTTAAGAATGTGAAGGTTAAGCAATACCAATGTACACACAAGTAGCAGGAAGGGGGTAGTTTTTTTTCTTAAATTTGTGCATGCAGGCATGATGTTCAGACTAGCATGGCAGTACACACAGAATTTGAAATTATTTGAAATGGCTCTTTTCAAGAACTAGGACATATATAAATATCTTTTCCCATAGCATGATGCCTAAAGAAATACCTGTTTTCTTCCAGTGTACTTCCCAGAACCAGGCCTTCAACACCATTATTCATCCCATTGTTAAAAGAAATATGCCAGCTCTTCTGTACCATGAACTGTTTCTGGAGTGCTGCTTCTGTGAAGGGTACACAGACACATCTCAGCTTCTGTTGAAATGTAATTAACAGGTGGATTTTAGGCAAATTTTGTGGAAGTTCTCCAAGCTTTATAAATAATATCTCCAATTTTTTTTCAGGCAGTAAAACTGAAACCTAAACTGGAAATTATTCACTTAAAGTTTCAGACCAAGTCAGTGCCCAAAGTAAAATCTAGGGTTTCTTGATCTTCTGCTTACTCCTGTGAACACTGAGCAGTGCACTGTGTAAGCTCTCTTGAGCATATTTTGGAGTGTATGATGCATGTTGCACTAGTCTGTTGTTTCTGCATCTCTGTTTTTGCAGATGAATTGGTACCGTGTAGGATATGGGTTGAACAGTGATTTTGAGTGTTAAATGACTGAAGGACTTTTGAACCTGTACTTCTTCACGTGTTCTCAGACAAGGGAAGCAAGGTTCTGTTCTGCATGTAGAAGAGGTGATGCACAGCAGAAGCTTGGAAAGCTGGAGCTGAAGTTGTGCAAGGAGAAGAGAGATGCTTTCAGTTCCCTCCCACATTTTCAGTTTATATCTTTCCCCCTATTGCATTTGCTTTCTCGTTCCTGCTTCCCCCTTTGCACATGTGTTGGCAGGAAGGAGTGTGCTGGTTTCACAGTGTAAGATATTCTGTGGACAGTCAGTGCTGCTGGCTGCCATGGAGCTGCAGTGGCTCCCCAGAGCTGGTGGTCATCAAAGCTCTCGAGCACAGCAATTGGAGGACTGCAAGCCAGAGCCTGCTGTCTGCCACACATTGGCAGGGGTTTGACACCAGAGTGTGCATTTAAGTCACATCAGCATAACCAAAACCAGTTTAGGTAGAACTGGGCAGATATGGAATTTTGCTCCCAAAGACAAGCTGTGGGATGTGAAATAGAGCCAGTGACAGGAACCTGACAGGGACCTGCATTCTGTACAAAGAACCCCAAGTGACAAGTCCATATGGCTTTTCCCTGTAGAATGTGGACCATGGATTACTTCCTCCCATGACTCATAGTTTCATGCAGGTAGGATCCCTGTAACCCTGTTTTCACTTTGTAAATAATTAGACTTAACATTTTTCAGGCTCCTCTTGCTGAAATGAAACCCACACCCTGGTAGTGTCTGCTGGCCCTTGTTCTACCTGGGCACACTGCTGCAGGGGTTACTGGCACTGGCCCACTCGGCTGTGAAAGAAAAAGCTTTATAACAGGATGCTTCTGGTAAGATCATGACTTCAGGACAATCCCTTATTTTTGCAGTTATGTTTATAGGGAGTAGTACATGGTAAATTAAGAAATTTGGGGATCTGCAAATCCAGAGCAGACAAAGCTGGGTACTGTATAGCACAGTGACGTTCTGGTCTATAAGGAATCTCACTAGACAGAATGCTGGTTCACACACTAACAAAAGGAAACCCTTTTGTTAATGAATAAAGTGATCAGAATCTGATCTATAGCAATGGTACTGCAGGCCTTAACACTTGATTGGACTCAGGGTTCTTCAGGAGCATAGTGAGAGAACAGAAAGGCAGAATGTGAGAGGAACTACATGGTGAAAGAATGCACAGTGAGGGCTCTTTCCTGCAGCTGCTGAAGCCCTGTTTTCTCTCATAACAGACGTTCTTTAAAAAAAAAAACAAACTGTGAGAAGTGAAGATTTATTGCCTAGTCCTTTGATGCCATGGTCTGTTGAAGCATGGAGAATGGCCATAAGAAGTGGGTTTAGTGTTCTTTTGTGGTAGGTTACAAACAGCACCAGGAATGAGGAAATGTGTCTAATCCTTGTATGGACATCAATTGATTCAATGGTATCGAGTGAGTTTCTTCATCTCATTACATCACAGTTACTCCATTTTTGAAATCAGGTTGATGACTATCAAGCATTGTTCATTGTTTGAGGTCTGCAGTTATAAAATAGGAGCAGCATAGGGAGGGCCAGGATGACAGATGCTGCACATGCAGTTTTGGGATCCTGGCCTGTGGCAGGAGCTGTGTGCTGCCCAGATGGGTTATCCAATAGCCCACAGCAGTTGCGAAGTAACCACTGGAGATGATGAAAAAAACTTAGAATTAAAAACTGTGAAAAGATTCAAGTTCACCACAAGACCTCTCCCAAGACTTCCTTAATTCCTTGTTTGGAGAACATTTTAAATTCATCATCGACATTATTTTTATATTTCTAATTCCCAGAGCCCTATTCAAGTTTTATGCATCAAAAAGAATAATTGTGTTATCCAAGTAGGTCTTCAGAAATTGACTTCTTTCTTTGTTACTCAATAGCTGCAGTCACTTGTAGGTGTTTGGGTTTGGCCATCAATTTAAAAATCTGGTTATTATGTATTCAGCTCTTATCTAGGTACTGTGTAGTTTACAGTGAGCAAAGGTGTTCAAGATGGAGTCTGATCCTTCGGGTATTGCCCAATGAATAGCCTTTAAAGTTATGCTTGACCCATGCCAATCTTGAGCAATTCCTATCCTTATGGAAATCTCTGTATGATATGACATTTGTTTTCTGTAATCCAGGATGCGCCTTTGTAACCATAACTTTGTTTTGCACACATACATATGCCTCTAAAATTGTCTGGTTCTGTCTGACAAACATATGGAACTTTCAGAATTATATTAATTTTGGGGACATGCACTCATACATTGGACAAGACTAAATTTATAAGCCTTGAGGGTATAAGGCATAGCTTTCATCCTAAATTTCGTTTTATTTTCAATTCTGTTGATAAATTTTCTGTAGTGATTTCAAAGTCATAGGGCATGTTGGCTGGATGGCTAAAATTTCTAGAGAAAGGGTGTTGTGTATTTATAAAGATAACAGTAATATTCAGAGTGACATCAGTAAGGTTCATAAAAGTAATTAAAAGAGTTAAGTTTAATACATGACCACACAGAATAACAAGTGAGGAGAAGGAAAATGCACTTCCTCTATCATGCTGTCATCTCCCTCATGGCTCGGCAGGGCTGGACACCAGATTGGATCCATTACTTTAAATAGAATACCTCTTCTGCTCCCGAGGTGAGCAGACACCAAGTGAGGATGGGCACTAAGATCTTGCAGTCCCTCATAAATACAGTCAGATTTCACTAGGGAACATTTATATGTTTTTGGCAGTACATACTGTGAGCCTGCCTGCTTCATGCTGTGGGAAAAGCAGTGAGCTTGTTCTCCTCTGCATTCTTACCTAGAGATTGCTTGTGCCTGTTTGTTCCTTACAGTTTGCTCTCCCAGGCGGTGCAGACAAGCCCTCGGTCCCTTGCCCCCAGAGCAGGACTGGTGTGTCGTCATGCCTTGCGGTGACTTTGCAATGTGGAGAAACTGGCATGGGGATAAGATCACACTTGTTCTGTTCTCTGACCTGAAGGAATGTAAACTTGCTGACCTCATATATCTGCAGACGTTGGCAGATGCTCTTACTCATACCACTTTGTAATTCAGCATTATGGTTATTCCTTACACCTGCACTGTGCTGTGCACAAGCTAACAACAAGTGGTCTTATGAGATGCCACCATTCCATGAAGAAGAAAAGTGAACTCCTCAGGTAGGCTGACTCTGATGTGAGAGATGGCCCAGAGGTGGCCCAGAGTCCCTCATTCCATGGGCAGGCCCATGAGAAGGGACCTGGCTACTGTGTTAGTTTCTGCAGACAATGCCTCAGAGGATACAGTGTGGTGGGCAATGGAGTCTCTAAACCCACCACCAGAGTCCAGGTGAGCTGTGGAAAAATCCTCTTGAACATCCGAGACACCAGATACCTACCTCCATAGCTGCCTCCCTGCAGGCATGGGAACCCACATGGAAAGTGCTTCATTAATTCCCTTTGGAACATATTCATTACTGGTGTGATTTCCACATGGAAGTCTGCTGTCAGCAAACCTCACAAGTGTGCAAACTGCATGTGCCGTCTAAACTAAAACCTGTCTTGTATGTGCTCTCTTGCAGCTCAGGTTGGTCCCAGAGGCAAATCTGTGATATTCTAGCTGAACAGGGTTCTACATGAAGGTGAAATAACTCTCTGATCCAGTGGGGCAGGGAAGGGGTTTCTGAATAGGATCCACCTCTGAGCAATGCATGGAAAGAACAGATTGTCCATACAAAACCACAGTCACCACCTAGGAAGGGAGAAGTTGACACTAACCTCTTACCATATATCCTCCTTTTCTCCTAAAAAATAGGGGGCTGCAGCACCACACTTCTGTGTCTTTAGGGAATATATCTATGCTGGGCTATACATTATTTGGCTTTACTTTGATTTCAGAAGCTGTAGCAATATGGCTCATGATTCACATCTGTGTTAGGCTGTAGTAGTGAGAAGGAGCAAACAACTGTTCTTGTAGTTGACATTTTAAGTGCTTTTTAGCAATATTAATATCCAGACAAACCAACATTACTTTGAAAGCTACTGTGGAAATTCATAAATGATAATATAGCCAGAGACGATTACAAACATGTAAAACAAACAAATCTGGTGTTTTCTAAACATGAGTCTAAGGGTTGACCGCTGGCTCTGCATCGCATACATTCCAAAGGGTCCATGGATGTGCTATAAAGAGTAAATTTGTATATATAGCAAAATTTTAAAAATAGGTCATAGTTACATGCAAAACTAACACTTCTCCTTTAAGGATGACTATCTGAGAGCCATATCTTCCCAGCAGCAGTTACCGACTCCAGTGAGGATAGCTGTGGGAGCAGAGGGACCTGAACTCAGGTCCAATTTTTGTTTGCTTATTCTAGCATAGAGCCTTCTTAGAAAAGTAAGAAAAAAGCTCTTTATTCCTGCAAAACTTGTGGCATTATCCCCTGTAACCTTCCTGAGGGTGGGGAGTCAATGCCAGAACTTTTGCACAGCTTCCCTCTGAGGAGTTGTCACTAACCCTGGCACTTCTCAATGCAGAACCAAGTTGCACTGACACCCCTGCTTCAAAATGCAAAGGGTTATTGCTGCAGGAATAAATTCTCTTTCTTAGAAAGAGAGGCATAGAATTTAGCAGGGAAATGGAAGGATTTAGTCTTGTTCCTGCTGCGAATGCTTGAAATGCATAAGACTGAATTATCTAGGGAGCATGACAAAGGTCTGACAAAACCTGGCAGTTTTAATTAATGGCCTCTATTCAGCTGTCAGAATCCAGTGGATCTGCTGACAAGACAGTAATGACAGATCAACCTCCACTGACATTCTGTGTAGATGCCTTTAAAGTAGTAAAACATATATTTAAAAACGTGTACTTAGGCATGTGCACAAAACTTGAAGTCTTTCACAGGTGCTCAGATTTGTATGTCAATTAGAGATTCCCTTCAGTGAGACATGCAATTTAAATCCCTAAACCAGGTCAGACCTGACATAAAAATGATTAATTGTTGAACAAAAACGTATCATGACCATCTGTGGATAAAAAGAAGAGGGGAGTTTCACCAATTCAAATACAAAATTTGCAGTTTTGGAGAAAGTTTGGAGCTTTTTTTAATTAGCCAGAGGAATAATGGGTTTTGGAATCACTACAGTGACTTAACATGGCTCTGGGTGCTGTTGTTTTGTTTTTGCAGTGACAAGACTTCCGCAGGAGAAAAATGTGGAATCCCAGCCTAAAATCTCCCATTGCAGACATAATGTCTTAACCTCATATGGAGCCAGGCCTGGCCACCTCCTCGGGAATGCTGCTGAAACGCAGCCATCAGTGAGAGCAAGTCAGCCCTTTCACTGCAGGTGTGCCAACAGGGATTGCTGCTGGGGCTTTCTGAGAGGGAGCTCAGAGCTCCCTTTGGTAAGGAACCTCTCTGTTTCCTGTGAGATACATGCATGGCATGTACAGGGGAACGATTCTGTCTGACCAGACTAAGTCTCGTGGTGTTAGGCTGTCCCAGAGTTAGCAGGTGAGCTGCCCTGGCTACGTTCCTGTCTGTGGTGCACAGTGGGTGCAGCTGAGAGCAGCAGCTCTGAGCTGTCTGTACCCCCACGGCATCCTTACTGCAGCGGCCTTCTCGCTTTGGAGGAGGTTTTTGTTCAGAGAAGGTTCCCTGAAAGACCTTTTTTTTTTTTTGTAGGAGAAATGAAATGTACTCAGGCCAGCCTGGTTATCCCTCATTTTGGGAGAGGCCTTAGAGCCTTTGGGAAATGGCTTTCACCTATCTTCTGCAGGCTGTGGATGAAAGTTTGCATGTGTCTCTGACAGTATACAGAGAGATGTGCACTAACACCCTTGTAGGGAAACACAGCAGAGAGCACTTCCAGCTTGCAGGATGTTGGGGTAGCCCAGCAGGCTAAGGGCAGCAAGCTGGGCATACCCTCACTGCTGGGGAGGTCTGATCTCCTTGGCTTGCTCAGGGACAGGGACCACATGTGACTTGCACCACAGCTGAGTATGTAGCCAGTGGGAAAAACACTCCTGGCAGCAAAGAGAAAGCAAGAAGGTGCAAAGTGACAGAAATTGGCCTTCAGGTTAGCACCTCAGTCTCCGTATCATCCCTGAGAGTGAATTCATATGCCCTCAGCCAACCGATTTTTGAGAGTCTCAGGGTAAACTGGGTTTCCCTGCGCACACACCCAGCCCTCTGTGAGCACCTCTTGTGTGGCTGCTGGCAGATTTTGGAGGCTCTGAACCTATGACCAAAAATAGGTGGGTCTGGTTTCCCTAGTCATTGTGTTCAGTCTCACACATGCCATGATGATGAAGCACTCTAAATCATGAGTCTGCTCACATTCACTGATAAACCAGTCATGCAAAAGGTTCCTTGGAGTAGGAATTCAGCAGTAGGCATTTCACATCTGTCAGAAATAATTCAAGGGTGTGGAGTGACTCATTGGGAACTGCATGAATAATCAAGACTTCTTTTTCAGCAAGACAAAGCCATGAACTTTTGTCTGGCACATCAGTAGGGAATATGTTCCCTTTGTTAAGGCCTGTGTTCTGGGGACTGATGCTAGCAAAAATACCAGAAGGAGGGATTTTTGTGATGGTCACAGAGTGGTCACTTTTAAAGTGCAGTTTTGTGTATGCCAGCATAGCATGGGTGTGAGACTGCAGAGCTCAGAGCAGAGAACAGAACAGAGAGTGGGAAAGCCTTGTGCTGGTGTGTGGTCAGAAGAGTTTCTGCGGCAGTCAGGAGCAATATCACCTCTCCAGGTGTGTCATTTACTAAATGAAAACAGTATTGCAGGGAGCCAACAAAAGGAATCCACAGCCTCAAAGCAGGTGTGAGCTGGGATCAGTCCCAGAGAACAGCCCCTTCCTACCACCAGGCCATCCTGCCCTTGAGAAGGCTGCCAGAGCCCCTGACCAGCACACCCTCACGCTGATGTCAACAGAGGCTTCTCTTCCCAGAGCCCCTGCCTACTGTGCTTCCATCCCTGTTCCTGGGCAGCTCTCCCAAATGAAGCTCTTTTGCACAGTGCCTGAAGTGAAGCTGTCGGCAACATCCTTTTTACAATGAACAAGTTCTCTATCTATACACCAACCTGCATGTTCAGAAAGGGGGCTGGGGAAACTGAGGGTAATCTGTGGGGCATCTTTCCCACCCAGAGCCTGGGGACACCTCGTCTACTGTAAAAATTCACAAACACTTCAGAGATAGCACTTCTTGGGTTTTTTTTCTCCAGACCACATTATAATTTTAATTATTATCAGGTAACATGTTAGGTAAACAGCTCATAAGTCTAGTTAAAGGACAGAGCTATTTGAGAAGCAGTTGATGCTATGTAAACCTTAAAAATAAAGACATAAAATTGGAGAGTAGAATAAAAAGATGGAAAATGAAACCAGCCTAAGCAGAGTTTTTTAATATTAAGCAAGGACTCAGATCTTTCCCTTGGCCAAGTCTAGAAATTTGCCAACCACTATTGGTTCCCACTTGTGTGGAAATGAGAAGCTGGGTTGTTTTTTTTCCTAGACTGCAGAGCAAGCAACAACAGGAGTTGTGCTGGTCTAAGGTTCTGGTTTGCTGTGCCGTGTAAGAACAATGATGAGAAAGGCAGAAGGTGGGATCATTTTCCATCTGGCCTGTGCCATTTTCAGTTCAGGCACCCTCCAGGGTCAGGGGCTGGGGCCCTCAGCTTATTCCATCAGAGCTCCCAGGTACTGCATCCCTGCACACAGACCTGTCTGCCCCAGCAGCTCTGAGAGCTGTAAATACTGGCAGCACTCAGGGATTGGAGACTTGGCAAATGTGACAGATGGCAGGAAACGCTTTATAAGCTGAGCAGAGGCTGGGAGAAAGCTTGTGAACTCTGGTCACAGGTTACAGAACAGACAAATGCATGTCAAACGATGGATATCACTGGATTTCTATGTGTACTGAGGTCCAGAGATTGTCACTACAGATAAGGTATTTCCAGTACATTTTTTCTCTGTGCAAGTTGTAAAATACATCCCAACTGGTTAGGTGACAGGATCTGTTCTTTCAAGGACAGGGCTAAATCCATCATGACCACAACTTGCCAGCACTTCATATAACTTGATCCCATGTGAATCACACAGTGAGTGTGAGCTCCAAGAGCTGAGTCCATGAACAAAGCAGATCTTGGAGCAGGATGAGGAATGCAGAGGCGTGTGCTGGAAGGTGTGGCAGGTATGTGTGAGCTGTTAATGACCGTGCTGAAGAAATCCAGGTGATGCAGAGGTGAAAGAGTCCAAGAACTGGAGGAGTCCAGAACCCATGCTGTAGGATCAGCTGCAGGACTGATTTGCATCCATAGCAGCTGGTGCCGGTTCCTGGCATGGAAATGCTGTTCAGCAGCAGCACTTCTGAATCTCACACGCCAGCAGCAGGTACGGGCCTGCATTGGTATTATCTTAATTTTCAAAGACTTACCATGCTTTTCAGAGCCATCCTATCTTTCATTTGAGACGTCACTGGACAGGGCACTCCATGGCTACTACCACTCTCCCCTGAACCAGCCTCTCTGAAGGTGACCTCTTCCACTTACAAGTGAGGAAGGCCAGAAAAATTAGGGTTTAATGGATGGAACTCCGGATGGAACATGGATAAACCCAAGAAGTTTAATAGATGAAAAGTGGCAAAACCACTGACTAGCATTTGTAAAGCTGAAATGCAAAAAAATTAAGTTCTGCAACTTGAAAAGTATGGGGTCTGTCTAGTTACGAGACAAAACTGTGGCAGGATCTGACCCTGCCTGCTCAGCCCTGTGACTGAGGTTCTCTTTCTCCACGTTATGGGCTTCAGCTGTAGCACAGCAAAAGGACCTGCACCATTCTGACATGAACACTGCTCTGCCTGCCTGCACTGCCTCACTGCAAAGAGTGCCTCTGAATTATAGGTGGGCAACGTTCACCAAAATTGATTCCCCTGGAAATTTTGGTGCCATTCACCTTATTTGCTCCATGGGCTTTCTCAACCCCCTTGAGGTCCCACACAACTGGGGAGGGCTGTAACACCCCTGGAACAAGGTACACCTTGGTGGGGAAGTGACCTGTGGGCGTAAGTGATCTTTCCTAACACCTGGCAGTTGTCCCACCCAGGCTTAACCTGCATCTCCTTCAGCCAAAGGAAGGATGGGGATCAGGCTGGTAGATGAACAGCACGGTCCTGGCCCCGTGTCCAACCAGCACGCCATAACCAGGCATGCCACCAACAAACATTCCCAGGAATTCAAGGCAGGAGACATACCATGTCCGTCTCATCTTGATTTTTGATATTTTTCCACTCTAAACACTTGGCTAGGTGATTGTTGTTTGGCTTTAAAATTTTTTGTGTGATAACTGAAGATGTTATACTACCAGGCAGGAGTTTTGTTTCCTTAAGAGCGGCAGCCTCAGCTCCTGGAAGCAGGCAGCTTCAGTGGCTGTACTGGACATCTACTGACCTCAGGCCTTATTCTTTCACCTGTCTTGTCACTGACCTGTGTCTGCTGGTGCTGAGGGATTGAATATATGGTGCCAACAGCCTTTGGGGAATGTATCTCCCCTGCAGTAGCCAGGGTCACTGTAAGTGCTTTCCCTGCCCTGCCCAGAGTGATGCGAAATGGGAATGTCAGGCGAAGCCTGTGCTTCGGCTGTGCTGGGTTCTGGGCCATGCAACGAGGACTCTTTATTGGAAACAGGAGGTATATGCCCAATGTTATCATTGCCATTACAAAACAAAGGGCTGCTCTGGTACAGTGATCTATGTTGATGAAAGCTAGGAAATGCCATCCTGTCCCTCTCTGTAGTACATCCTTCAGAAGATGTGCATGGGGGAATGCAAAGGAGGTTCTCATCACTGTGTATGTCACTAATGAAGTTTCCTGGGAATAAGTGAGGAGTCTAGAAGCTCAAGGTGTTTGTCTTATGAGTTCTTGTGTACCCATGGGTTGATCCTTGGAAAGCTGCTGTAGCACACCAGGAGGAAAGCACTTAGTCATTCCTGAGAGGAGCTTTGCATATCCCAGCCCAAGAGGAGAATGGATATCATCACAACATTTTCTGCTGTATCCTGGCTTTTCTGAGCTGAACAGATCTGTGTCAGCTGAGGAAAGCGATGCTTTCCTTGCACGTGGCCAGTGCTGTAACACCATAATTAAACATAAATTCTTTAAATAGGTGCACTAGAGGGTATTCTCTCAGTGAGAGCTTATATATCCTGTGCTACTTATTTCTTCCAGGTTGGCTCATATTTAAATCTGGTTGTTGCAAAAGAGCAAACCTACCCAGCCAGAATGATTATAGGAGGCAGTGAGAAATCAATTTAGGAAATATGAATTGCTTGAACCTCACAAAGTCCTAAATGGGGAAGATGGGGCTTAAAGATAATATTAAAAAAATCTGTTCAGTAGTGGAAACAATCTAAGTTGTATGTCTCTTAAGTGGGTGTCTGACCACAAGACTTCCCATCTTCATCTAACTGAAGATGCTTGCTCATCATTCTTGTAAAATATGCTGCTCTCATCTCTTTTGTTCACATAGTAGAGAAACTCAGCTTTGTGATGTGGCAATGAAGCAAACCAAAAACTCGAAGTATTCCAACGAAATCCTAAGCAAATTTAGTGTTGCAGCTGATGTTACAGAATAACAATTTCCTGGTGGGATATAGCATATACAGTGATTACAAAATCACCTGCCTTCATGAAAAAGGAGTTTATACTGCCTGGTTTAAAACTGGCTACTTGGCCAGACCAAATATCTTTATCCACTACAGAAATCACAAAGATTTTTATCACAGGGGATTAAAAAATTTATTTAATCGGACAGTAAATTTAACTGAGATGAGTGATGCTGTAGCCATCTTGTTTCCTGCCGTGGCTCTTTGGGACATTGCTAGCCCTGGAGGGAAGATGCTGAACAGGGCTTCCAGCAGCTGCTGACTCTGCACAGCCCTGCACAGTGACCATCACTAGCACTGACTTCAATGTACTGCAGTAACAGGAGCTGGTTGTGAAGAAATGCGCAAGCCCTGAGCAAAGCCATGCACGAGGAGTGCTGAAAGCAGTCAGTGATCAAAACAGAACAAAAAGGAAGGAAATGTGACTGATTACCACAAATACTAAGAAATTTTTTCTAGCTGTTAAAAGAACCACCAGGTTAATACAGAAAGGCACAGAGTTTGTTTCTGACCCATTTCCATGTCATAAGATATTATAATTCTATGCTGTTAAGTTGTGCTGAAGCTAGATGTGGTTAATGGTGGGGTGAGGCAGCTGGGTGCTCTCTGCAGGAGGAGGAGGAGGCCGGTGCAGCAGGGGCAGCTTGGGGCCCACCACCAGGCTTGGCCTTATCTCAGCCGTCACTGTGAACTCTTCAACCCCTATGCTGAAGGCCTGAACATGTTCAACAGCTTCACATTTGCTCTGTCACAGACTTTCTCTTTCAAAAATTCTGCTAAGGGCCACAGCCAAGCTGGAAGAACAGGCGCTCTCCACTCCCAGGAGGTTCCAGGCTGGGAGCAGGTGCCCTCTGTCCCCTGGGAGCTCTGGGCCGGCTGTGCCGGGCAGTGCTGGCACAGGTGGGGTTGGTGCTGCTGCAGGTGGGAGCAGCTGCTGGACTCTGCAGACACTGACTGTGTTTGCCCAAGGATTAAGCAAGGTAAGCCTCTAGGCTTGTCCATCCCCCATTCAGGGGACCCAGTCTCTTTACCTTTCTCTGTCCATAGGGTATTTAAAGGCCCTGGCCCCCCAAGAGGACACCTCGGGCTGGCGGAATGTGCTGTGGTCGCAAGGCCCTGAGCCATGCTCCCCGTGCTGAGCCCCATGCAATGCTGCTTTGGCAGGCATGGCTGCTGGTGTCTGGGGTCTGCTCAGCTTTTCTTTGAGGTATTTAAACTTAGCAAAGTGGCTTTCTTTAGATCCATATGCATAGAGCAGGTGGTCACCTGTGACAATATGTTTATTCACAGATCCTAGCTGCTTTCAGGGACCAGCCTTCTCTAAACATAATTAGGGCTATTTAAGTAGTTGCTCACAATTACTTCTTGGTTCACACAAAACACTATGAATTCCCTCACTGAGCAAAAACTCCAGGCAGCATGAATGTGAAAAGCAACAAGGATCTTGCTGTTGAGTGCTTCAAATATTTCTACAGTCCCATTGTAAATGGAGGTTTACTTCTAAAGAGCTGCCCACCACGTCTACTCTGCCATTATGTCAGTTTTCAGACCAGCAGCTTTACCCAGCACTTTGACAGCTGTTCCCACCTGTCAGCCTCCCTTGCTCTGGCTCATAGTAATTAGGCTGGAGGTATATGCAGAAAAGCCTGATTTGGGGCTGGATGTGAACAGAAGCTCTTCAGCTTTTGTCCCTTTGCCTGCCCTAAAAAATTTAATTTCTGGGATTCCAACAAGGCCATCACACTGAATGTGTCTGTGTGAGTGTTGGTGAGCAGAGCTTGGCCCCACACCCGGCCCCAGCAGGAGCTGAACTATCGGGTCATCTGGAACATGAGTCTCATTTTCAGCACTGCACAATTTTCTCCACAGTGATGTTATCTTTGCCATCGGCTACTGGCACGCAGCAGCTCACATATGCCATTAGCAGGTGGCAGAAGACATAAATGGAATTTTCTCTCAGAACATTTCTTCCATTCTTCCTCCCAGACTGATGAAGTGCAAGTTCAAGCTAAAGGCCTGTAGTGACTACAGCCTATTCCCAAACAGGGCCATGGAGAGTTAAAAGCAGGCTCCGGGAGAAACTCTCATCTTTCAGTCTCTCTGCCAGGGTTAGCTCCTCAGCACACTGCCCTTAGAACATGGGGAGTGCATTTCTGTGTGGCTGCACTCTTGATACCCTCCTGGCAGCTCCTCAGCTCCTTTGGGATCAGCTGGCAACAGGCAGGGAGGCAGAGACATGGGCGCAGTCTCAGTGGGAAGCTGAGGCATCTGTCCATGGTCTCAGCAAGCTGCTGGCAGCTTGGCAGAGCTCTGGGCACTGGTGTAGACCAAGATGAACACAGACATTTAAGAATCAGGCAAACAAATTGCCAGAAGAGGCATGAATTCAGGAACACGACATGCACATTGTGCGGCCTCCAAAAGGAGGAGGCAGAAGCCTGAGGAGCTCTGCATCATCCCATGTTTATGCTGCTGTGAGCTCGAGTTGACCTGCCTTCCAGCAGAGCCCCAGTCAGAGGAGCCTGGGAGCTGCTGTTTGGAACCATGTGCCTGAGTGCACTCCTGACTCACCATTCACTTTTGGAGTTGGATGTCTTATATAGGAAAATAAACGGCTTTTTGAAAAATCTTATTCAGGGTTCTTCTTTTATTTTTGATATGAGCTTTTTTTTCTGTCTCCCTCAACTGCAGCAAATCCTGCTCAAAGTTGCTCCTGAACTTGATGGAAAAGAAACACATTAAAGACCATGGCTCAGGACCCCCTTGGTCTCCAGACCTGACACGAGCATTTATTTTTCATCTGTTTTGTTTTGTCCCCAAGGGACAATTTCATTCCAGGTTCATGAGCTTATACTGAAAAACAATAGAACATTTCCAAAGTCACAAAATTCTGTGGAATCACAAGTCTAATGCTTTGGATCCAAAGTTAAAACTTCGGGGATTTTTCCCCACAAAGATACTTAGATACTTGACCAAATGAAAAGTGCTTCAGCGCTACAACTGCCACATTGATGCTCTTGTCTGACCTGTCTCAGGGACCTTGTTTGTTTTGTCAGATAATGCAGATGGGGAAGGGAATTGTCACTTGCTTTTGTTCACGGAAGTCTTTAAGTTCCAAGGTATTGAAAATAATTTTCTTCCATACAAATGTAGTTTCTATTGCACAATATGCTCTCTCCTCATATGTGGAAATCCCATTCCCTGGTTTCAAAAAGTCTTTGGGCTTTTGAATGCTGCTGCTTTCCCACAATGGGGAGTGGTCTCTGCCCCCACTTTGCTGGGGGGATCAGAGCAGGGGGGCAGTGAAGAGAAGGCTGAACTATTGAAGCCAGACTGCTGTGTGCACCTGGGCACAGCCGCCACTGGAAAGGTGCACGGTAGAGGCACTTTTGTGCCAACCATAGAAATAATTTCCTTAGAAAAGTATTTTGCCTAAAGCCCACTAGAGATTGCAGCCCCAGATAACTCTCTTGCTTTGGTCCAGGGTCAGAGCTGAAACTCTGCAGAGGGGGCATGGCCAGCTCCCGGTGTGAGCACTGGTGGCCACACAGGCATGGGATCTCCTGCACCAGACAACCCAGGGCAGAAGGAAAGAAAAGACAGTAAGGAAAACGGGGGCTGTAATAATTTTGCTGTACTTGGGGGAAAAAAAGAATTTGTCATCTGGCTAAGAAAGCAAATTCCACTGGATCCTAAATTTCCTACCTATCGCCATGGAACAGCTTCTGTCGAGTGCTGTCAATACCTCAGAGCTCTCCCATGTTCCTTTAAAGTTCAAAGTCAAAAGGCTACTTTGAGGTGGCTGCATCTATTTGCCCTTTTCTTCCCCTGAAGCAAACAACCAGTAAAATTCCCTGGCGTATTGCTCTCCTTTCTGAAGTTTCTTTCCTCCATTTCCCTCTTCCATAAAATCAGACTGCTATTCACACATGGGTGAATCTAGAAAATCATTTAGAGTGGGAAGCACATGAACCACTTCAGTGAACATCAGGTAATTGTATTTTAGAGGCCTTTTGAAAGGTCAACTATTTCTGGCTAATTTTTCCAGCTACTTTCTTTGTGAACTGAAGCCCACTGGCACCAAGTGAAGAACAAGGTGGTTTTGTAAAAGTCTCCAACTCTCTGGCCCTGTGAACTGCCCACCCTAGATCACTGTGTGATTCCTTTCATGTTTTATTTCCAAGACACCCATCTCCACATGTCACCTGCTTATGCCAGGTTTGTATCACTCACCTGTGTCCTGGGAACAGCTGAGGTTTTCAGACACACTGCTCATTAGATTCTACACTTTACTAAAAAAAGGCTGACTTTTCAGCTGCATCAGGATATGAAAAGCAACCTGAAAATCATGAGACACACAAATAGACACACAGACAGACAGACCACTGGAGTGCTGGAACCTGCCCATCCATGGTTGGTCCCGATGCATTTCTCCTATGCCAAGAATTCCAGGTGGGCTCACACTGCAGCTTTTCCTTCTCAGCATCACAAATTTGGGTATTACTTCTAACAAACCAATAAACCTTGTGATAATAAATAAGAAACTAAAATATTAATTTAAATGAACTGACAAGTGTTACAGCCACAAGATGGTCACATAATCCCAACTTCCATTCAAAACCAGACAAAGAACACCAAACAACATTAAAGAAACTTTATGTTCTTTAGTAATGCAATTTCAACTACAGAAGTAAATAAATTTGATTTATACTAAGAATGGAAGCACAGAGGGACTTCTCTAGATAAAATTTTTATTTTAGGAGAAATTTAAATTTCCTAAACTGGTCTTGTTTTCTGAAAAACAACCCAGAATGGAGAAGAGAACAATGATACTTAGGCTGTACATTCATTAAAGCAAAGGCTTTTTAAAACAGCAAACCTGGCAATCAAGGCCCTGATTTGTCCTCTTGGGAATGCAAGACCAGTCAATAACAGCGTGGCCAGCTCCCAATCCCAGATTCCTAACTGCTGCTCCAGACACTGCCCAGGTTCTGCCAAATTTGCCTGCGCAGGGCTTTGTTCCTGAGGCTGCATTCCTGGGTTCCGACAACAGCCACCACACAGCTCCATGGTCAGACATATGTTCAGGGAGGCATGTGAAGAGGCAGGACTAGCCTTTAGAAATTTAAAATAGAAATTTTAATTAAGGAAAACATAGATGACATATCTATTTGAGAAAGTGATGGCCGTGCAATGCAAGTGCATCAGTGCCAGTCTCCAGAGCTGCACCCAGCAGTGCCCCCAGTGCCAGCACCACCCGCTGAGAGCTCAGCACCCCTCCCTGCTGCACGCTGGGCCCCAGCTGGGCACAAGCCCCTGCAGACTCCATCCCTGTGGGGGCTCTGGGGGACACGGGATTGTCCCGCTCCTCCAGCAAGGTGGCACGGAAGCCTTGCACTGGTCCGCCGTGCTGCCTCGGAGGTCCATGGCCCATAGGGAGGAAAGCCTGGCCCCACACAGCCCCACTCCCTGCTTCAAGCTTGCTGCTCCCAGCACTTTGCAGACCACAGAGGAATAGAAACAATAATGACACTTTCTGATCTGTTGCACCTTTCTGCGTGGTTAAAGACCCACTGTCTGACATGCTGCACTTGCCTCCCTTTCTGCCTGCTTTGATTACCTGATGCAAGTCAAGATCCACTCACTGCATTTATCTTGTGTTCTGTATTAAATACTTCACAACCTGCAAACAGATCTATTTTGAGTAAATATAAAATTCTATATTTAGAAAAAAAATACAGACCTAAACTATTCTAGTATTCTCAGACTACAAACCATTACAAACCATTTTTGTCCCCATTAATTGCAGTCTAAGACTATAAAACATAGGTTATGACAACATTTGCAGAACATGTACATAGCATTTCTAAATGACAGTGTCCTTTAAAGTCAGCTACATGTCATAACTTCTAGCTACTGTGTGTAGTTGTAAACTGTAGGAAATCACACAATTTGAAAAATGCTGCGAGTAAGGCACTGTCTAGATCAGCACTGTCCAAGGAGCATAGTCTTGAGACACCAAATCTCAGGCCACATCCTTCCCTTCCAAAAAATACATTGATTTGGTACCTTCCTTGGCAGTTTGGGGTCAAAATGTAGACCAAGCTGGGAGAGGTCTGTGAGCATCTCTGCCAGGCTGCAGGGAGATGAGCCAGGGTGGTTCCATCAGGGCAGGGGGCTGCATTCAGTAGGGATGGACCCTTCCTGCTCCCTCTTATGGGAATGTGATGGGAACTGGCACCATCTGGGACACACGTGTTTGCAGTATAGGTATGGGTATCTTTAATGAATTACATGTTGATTTCTCTGTCTGGGGCAGATGCCAGGAGTCCTCTCTAATATCAGCAACATTTAACTCATGATTTCAGCTGCTTCTCATGGAAAGGCACAAAAGAACAGGCTCCAGTGTGAGAGCAGCAGCAGACCCCCCAGAATGATGGCTGACCAGAGAACCTGGCTCAGAATAGAGAGAGCATCAATTAGGATTACAGAGAAGTAACAGGCTTAGTATAATATGACAGCTGTGCCAGAGAATTCCTAATCTTCTACCTGCAATCCCTACTGTCAGATCTCTACGTTATATTTTGGGTATCAACCAAATCATATTGGCTGCAGAATTCCCCCCACCATTTCTAGAAGTCACTGGAGAAGGGAAGAATTGCCTATACTTAGCCCACCAAGTCCCCATGTTAATCTTTGCTCCCTCTTTGCTTTAGTACTCTGCTGTCCATTTTCACCTGGTGTATCCCACAATGGGTCTAGATGCTGAAGAATGCAGCCCAGGCCATGCTTTCCCCAGAAGGATTAATGGCTGGGCCTGTGGTTTGTTTTCCATTTACTTCTTTCTTGCTTTCCCCGTGTGTGGGTTTCCTTATAATACAGGGTATAAAAAACACTCCAGCCAGAAGACGGCAGACCTGCAATGGAAAGGAAATGATAAATCCAATGGCAGAATGTAGAAAAGAAGGAAAGGGGCAACATTTGTAGTGCAGTTTTGCCTGAACCTTCAGTCACATCTGTGCTGGTTTGAGGTGATGAAGGTACATTTGAAAAAGAAAGCAACAGGTTTGTAGACAGCAGACCCAAACCACAGCAGTTACCAGATTCATACCTAGCAGCCCTCACTGCATGCCTCTGTCCTCTCTCCGCCAGGCTTGCTGCCGTGTGCAGAGACAGTTGGGACCATGGAGCCATCTCCCCTCCCAGGGAGCACAGGGGGTCTGTGGGGTTCCCCACCTTCCCCAGCACTGCTCTGGGACACTCCTCCAACAACACCTTGTGGGCAGGTTGGCACTGAGGATCTTGGGAGCTGCTGCCCTTGGGAGCTGCTGGCCATGCTGAGAATCCCACAAAGAATGGTGTTTTCACACTACCTTCTCCCATTATCTCCTGTCTTCCCAGCTGCTGCTGGACACTCGCCGCAGAAAGGAAAGCCGGCAGAGCACGTGGAGGGAGATCACCAGGAGACTTGGGCCTGGACAACTGCGATCAGCCGCCTCCAAGCTCTTTCCTTGCAGAACATGCTGGGAACAAACTGCGTAGTATCACATAACACAAACCAAAGTGATGTTCCCCACTGAGGAGGGATCCACTAACCATCAGTGATGCTTTGCTCAAAGCAGGAAAAGTATGAAGAAGAGCACAGGTGAGGAGAAGGGAAGAAATACCTTTGGAAAAAAGCTTCCAAGCCAGTAGGAATGTGAAATGCCCAAACTCAGCCCAAGTCAGTGCACAAGGAAACAGAACTCTGCAAATACAAGGAGAAAAGACTCAGCCACACCTCTGAGCAGTGGCAGAGCTGCCCTATCCCTGCCAGGAACAGCTAGCAGTGCAGGCAGGTGACTTGTGTCCTCATCCCCCTCAACAGAGAGAATAAGGGGGAAAAAAAAGAGACCAAAGAAAGTCATGGAACTTTGCTGACAGTGAGGAGCTGCACTGGAGCAGGCTTAGGGCTACAGCACAGGGAATTTCTCTTGCCTTGCAAAAGTATTTGCAGGTCCCATTTTAAAGGGAGTGTTTTAAACTCCCATTGGACTTACAGGTTCTCAGGGCTCAGAGTGTGACAGCAACAAGTGGACAAAGTTCCTTGTTTATGGTGATTGAATTTGACCCTTTCCAAAACTCCCCTGGGCAAGGTCCACAGGGCACTTTGGGGGATGTGGGTCCTCCCTGCCTGGCTGTTCCCATAGAGAGATTTAGATCGACCTCTGCCATCTCTCTGCACATTCCTGCAGGGGGTTACTTCAGACTCTCCTTCCCTGGAGTCCCTGAGGGGGCACACAAAGTGGGCAGGAGCACCAGGCACCGAGATGCTGTGTCCTCCTTGGCCACCCAGCCTTGGGCTCCCATCAGTGCGCAGGTGCCTTGGTGTGACTCAGCTGATTCCTGCAGGGAACAGGTAGAGCAGCCCCAGTGCCAACTGGTACCAGACAAAACAAGGCAGTTTGGGGAGATAGGGACATGCAGGACCAAAAGGGATAGTACATGGAGGGTGGGGAGGGAAATTGTTTAGAGCTGGAACTATTTTTGTAGAATCTGACTGTTAAACACAGAACCATGGTGATTTTAAAATTCTGCTTATTGAATCAAGTCACTCTCCTGCCAATTGGATTCCTTCAGCAGGCTGGACAATCTGACACCTCCACTTAAAAAAGAATCTGCCAACATGAGCAGCTTGGTGTTACAGGATATAGAACCATCCCTGAGCTGTACTCCCTGGGCAAGCCAAGCTCTGTGGCTGGGAATGGAGCTCTTTTATGGGAAACTTCTGCACAGTATGGGAAGAGCCTTTATGCCCTCCAGCATCCCAAAACCTGAAGCCTCCGGCCTCTGGTCCATACCCACCATACTGTGGGGATGGCAGGGTGCCCCGAGGAGCTGCGCTCCTCCTCTAACACCCCCAAGTGAGCATTCCTGCTTTTCCCTTAGTACGGACAGCTGTGTATCAGCATCCCCTCAGGACACTGTGTCCTCCACAGAAGGGCCCAGGACAAAGAGCACCTTTTGAAGTCTCTTGTTACTCTGTACCTGTATTTCTCATCTCTGACAAGCCTACCCATGAAATTCCAAAAAGATAGTTATCTCTTAAAAAATAGCTCAGGCTGACCGCTACTCTGATCCAAACCTTCCATGATACCTTTCTGTAAGCAAAGAACTACTTAAGTGGTACCCTTGAGGATAATGTTTCACATGTGCCTCATTTTGACACTAATGAAGACTACTTTTTGTACCAGCTCTGCTCTTACATGATTACTGCATTTTTTCTGTCAGTAGCACTTTCAATTCTATTTACTAGTTATTGCAGTTACTGCTTGGAATGCACTTCACTTTGGAAACAGCAAAGGCCCATGGACATTTTACATGAAAGAAACATTGATGTGACTCTGTTAAAGAAAGCAAAAGGCATTTTGTGGATTTTTGGATTTGCCCAAGTCCTGTATACTTATATTTCTTGATACTACTGCAGAGTACAGGAGATATTAACAGCTGTGCCTTGGCACCAGCACTGGCCCTGGCAGTCTGTGCCAAGGTCATGGCCAGTAGCCCCAGACTGCCCATCAGCACCTCACTGACCCTGCACTGAACCGCACGCTCACCGCCACACAACATTAATTCTGACTTATCCATGAAAATGAACAATTTTCCAATGGCAGAATGGACTCAAACTGGTGATCTTGGCAGACTTCAACCAGGTGAAAGTTGGCGCTGTTACAGTCTTGTGAGCACAAAGGAATGCATCAGCCGTTCTTCTGACGTGTAACAGGGCCACAATGTGGCTCTGACCCCATGGCTCTGCCAGAAAAGCCCTACACTGACATGTATTGAAGCAGTCTAGGCTGAGCTTGTCGTAAGTCTCAGATCTCTGCATGTTACTCATTCCAACACAGACTCTAGGGCTAACCACAGTAGAGAGAAAAATAGCTGAGGACACAAACACCAGAATAATTTTAAGCATTCACTACTAAAATATTGTATATATTAAAAATGCTGTCAGCATTTACACTAAAATCAAAAGCATCCCTGATTTTAGGCTTTGTTTTATATTTCATGCTGATTTCAACAATAAATATGCAATCACAAGAACTTAGTTAGAAAGTTCAGCAATTTTTAAGACTCCTCAAAGAGAGTTTAAAATGACTCCCCAAAGCAAGGGGCCTTTCCCAGCAGCCAGAGTGTGCAGAGGGGCTGTGTGGAGCATGGACTGGCAGCGTCACCACAGAGCCTGCCTGTAACATCCTCCTGTTATGGGAGGATGAATCCATGAATAAGCCAAGGTCGAGGTTTGCCGTGCTGGCTGTTCCCACCCACTGAGGGCCCAGCCCAGCATGGTTCAGCCACAGCTCCTGTGGCTCTGGCAGAACCTCCCCATCAGCCCTGTACAGGGCAAGACTCACCCAGAGGCTTCATGTGCCAACATCCAGTGGGACTGGAGACTGTCTGGTTGCAGGGATGGCTGCTCTGCTGCCGAGGCACTTCCCAAACCCCCTGTACTGAGGCTACAATCCCACCCCCCATACACTGTGGACGGGGGAGATGTCTGAGCTCAGCAGGTCTTGAAGCACTTCATCATCAGTTTTGCTTGTTTATTAGTGCTCCCCAGCCCCAGAAAGCAGCAGCACTTCACTTCCAGGCGAGCCACCAAGAGCAGGCACCACCCTGGGTGGGACACAGGCATGTGGAATGTGGGCACTGCTGCAGAGGGGACATGGGCACATGGGAAACAGGCACTGCCATGGGTGGGACACAGGCACTGCTTCAGCCGGGACGTGGGCACATGGGATGTGGGCACCACTGCAGGTGAGATATGGGCACGTGCCCATTGCTTCTTCAGTAATTGTACAGACCTTCAGGACCAGAAGTTCTCATCCAGAATCCCCACCCTTTCCTGCAGTAGTTTAATCTTTTCTTTATTTATCAGAGCAATATCCTTCATAAATCAAAAGCCCAGGTCCTTCCTCCCCTGCTGCAGAGTTCATGTGATACCAACAACACCCAGAAACAGTGACTCCTCTGCATCACTCACCCCACACCATGGCCATGCTCCCGGGGCTGGTGAAGCAGGCTCCAAGGGCTGGAGAGTGAATCTTTGGGAAGTGTTGTCAGTTAGAAGGGTGAGTGTATCTGTTTTATATGTTTGCTGACTCCCTGAAAAGAGAAGAAATGAAACTCATCGAACTATTCAAAGTGAGGACTAAAATAAAATGACTCCAACAAGGAATACTTGCATTTAAAAAAAAATGGTATGAGTATTACCAGCTAAAGAGGCTACTGTCTCTTCTAGAACACGCTGCTGCTGACAAGACCTTAACATGTTGGCTGGTATCACCACTAACACCTGAGACAGCAAACAAGAGCTAATCCTTACACTGCTCTTGTGCTAATGACTGCAGGAGATAACTGATGTCCCTGGCAAGTGTCCCATTTAATTCAATTAACTCCAGCCAGGCCCTGGTGATTGCACTGGTAGTGTCAGTCAGAACGCCAGAAGCCAGTTCTGGAGTCAGACGGTAAAACCAAGTCAGTCTCCACCATCCCTCTGTGGCCCAGCCCCAGCAGCCAATCCCATGGGTAGCAACCGACCTGGAATCCACAGCAGCTTCTACAAAAGGGTGTGGAAAACCATAATTCTTTCCCAAAAATGCTCATCTTTTTTTCTGAGAAAATGCAGGCAACTTATTTCATTGTATACTTTGCTTACTTATTCTGAAATGCTGGGTTATGTGTTGGGTTAAGTTGCAGTTTCATAGTGCTCCCGCCCCCATCTGCAGGTCCAAGCCAGTGGGAAGATCATGTTTCTCCTATCACAAGGGAGATATCAGCCAGCTGATCTGGGGGCACACAGAGCTGTTGGCCCCTCCAGGGCTTGCAGAGATTGAGGTGTCTGAGGTATGAACTGAAATATTCTGATAAACATGAAAAATAAACTCACCATGAAAAATTAAGCTGCAGGAGCAATTGGTATATCCCCTCAGTTGATACAATTTCCAGGTCTGTTTGATAGTAAAAAAAATACTTTCCAAATATTTTCATTTCCTTTTGAACATTCTTCAGCTGTGAGCTTCAACAGGCAGCGATGTACCCGCCAACTCCCATTATTCAGTTAGGAAGTTTTGAAATAGAAAGAGATATGCAGAGAAGTTGAGAAGTTCCCTTGGTGGCACTTATGAAGTATCAGTCTGGGATAGTAGGTAAAATCCTGAGAAGTCCATACACTGCCAACATAAATAGAAAGTGTATTTAAAGATGGGAGATTATCCATTCCTTGACAGGGCTGTCATACCTACTCTGTTGTCAGTTCTTAGCAACAGTTTTATTTCAAGGTCAGTCCAGCACAAATAATGCCCAGAAAAGCTCTTCCACTGAAAGACGAAGCCTTCAGACCTTCAAAAGGAGCCATAAGGACTCTTATGTGACCATCAGCTTGGACATGTCTCAGAACCAGCATGAGCCAGTGGAGATTTCTGAAGCTTCACTGAGTTTTTTTGTGGAAAACTCGTTACGGCGTTTCAGTCATCCTGCAGCCTTTGTGCATCCTCCGGAATGGCTGAGAGCACAACAGGGAAGCCCAAACAGTTAACATGTCACTGTGTTGCACCCACAAATCCACTGGAGAACAACAATTCTCGGAAAATAAAGCTCAGCTCCTCTATGTCAGTAACTGGCTTCCAAGTCAGAAAGCCTGTACTGTGAGTCCACTCATTAATATTAAACACATGTTTAAATAAATTTCTACATCCTATGGACATTCTTCCCATCCCATGGCTCGAATGGATAAAAGTGCTGAGCTCCTGGTACGGATGTTGGCACTCATCTCCCATTTGTTCCCACCTATGTGTTTGGTATTTTCCAGAAAGAACCAACCTCCCAGCTGTGCTCCAAACCCAACTGTGCCCAGGTGTTTCCAGACAGCCCAGGATACTCTATCAGGCACCACTTTTACACCAGTTTAAGATCCACGAGGGATAACATGGGGAGATCAGAGCTGTGCAGAAATACCTGCAAGCAGAAGAATGCCACAAGTACAGTCATATTTGGAATTCCCACCCTTGACAGTGGTGAGGAATCCTGGGCAGGCTGACCTCGGTGCTGCTGCAGCCACGCTGCAACCCAGAGCAGGGGTGCACAGAGCACAGCACACATGTCCAGGAGAGCACCTGGCTGCACTCAGACCATGCCAGCAGCAGTGGGACAGAGCTGACTATCCTTCCTAGAGTGTCCCAGAGAGCCACAGGTGGCCACTGCTTGAAGAACACTCCAGTCCTTCCTTGCTGCTCACGGGTACAGGGCCAGAGTGGTGCATGTCTTTGGCATCCTGCAATTAGCAGCCTCCCCCCTTCAGATCTGTGAGTGAGTGAGCCCCAGCAGGACTGTGTTAAGCCTCATCTTTTGCCAGGTGGGGTGTCAGCCAAGGGAAAATTGTGCCTGATGAAGGCTGATGCCTGTGTGAGCCACGTGTGTGTGGCAGCAGTGGAACAGCAATAAAAAAATTGCATAAAAACCCCAGGGCCTTTCAAAGCATTTCTAAATATTGCCCCAATTTCCCTGTTGGGTGTGAGGTTCTAGGAACCAGCCACCCGCACAAAGCAGCTGTGGAGCCACGTCTAAAACTGCCTCACCTGCTGTACAGAAAGAGCTGACAATAGCATTAGCATGAAACTAAAATTAGAGGCTAATTGGGTTCTGCAGTCACTGAAATTGATGACAGCTCAGCAATTAACATCCCTGAATTTTCTTGACTAAAATAACCCTAAAATCTGTTCCCATTCATGCTTCTCCCTGCTCCATAAGCAAATGCTGTGGTAGTCTGGCACGCTTTGCACACAGGGGAGTTCTAGCACCTCTGCCAGGGCTTGTGCTGTTCCCAGCAGTTACTGGGGCAGGCATAGGTCTGGGAAGAGATTGTGAATCTGCAAATCAGCATCATTTCACAAAAATGGGATGTGATATTCAATGCCAGGTCATGGGAACCATCACTAACCATCACCAGTGCATGAACACATACAAGACACAGTCCAACAGAAACCGTGAGGGGCAATGGCATGGTGTCCCCTGGTCCTTGGTGCAGGTAAGTCTGGCAGTGATGCCAGACTGGTGCTGCTGCTGCTCCAAGCAAAAGAGGGCGATACCAACATTAAGAAGTGAGGGAATAAAAGCATCTCCTGCTCAGGGTGTCAACACCAGCTCAGAGTGTTGGAGTAGGACACAGGCCCAGCCTCTGTCAGCACATCTTGTAAGTGAATCAGAACATCTTCTGTTAAGGTGGGCAACAACACCTACTGAACCTTTCACTTGACCTCCCTGGGCTGCATCGCACATTTGGGGCAGAGCAAAACACACCCTATTTAACTGTACATGTTATTTACAAGTTGAGGGGGTTGTTCTCCAAGATCCAGAGTGAGAGATCAAATGCACTACTATTACAGCTGCAAGCAGCAATTGCTCTGCATCTCCCTCAGACAATGTGCTGCAGACTTGCTGTGCAGGATATGGCCACGTGCAGCCTCTTTCAGGCTTTCTGTGCATGTGTGGCGTGTGCCCATCTGCCTGTGGTGTGCTCACCTGCCCTGTGCTCACCTGCAATTTGTGCAAGATATCTACGGTTTCATTTTTAGTTCATTGTTCTGTACAATATTTGGAGTTTCTGATCCATAAAAGCATCTTATGGTGGTACATTTGGAAAAGCCATGGCATGCTTCTGCCTCTACTCACAACTGAAGTCTCTGACTGCTGACAGAGCTGAGCTTTGTCCCTCTTCTGTCCCTTCCTTCAGCATCTGGCTTGATTTTGCTCTGGCTGGCAATTTTATCTGCATTCTCTAGTCCAGATGTTGCCTGTGGCTCTTCATGAGAATTTCCCAATTCTGCTGTGACCCATGAGGCAAGGAAGGGGCATGGTATGAGGCCTGTTCCTCACCTCAGCTGTGATGAAGACTAGGCCATGGCTGGGCCCCTCCTGCTGCTCCTGCTCACAGACATGTAACTCATTGCCATCACCACACAGCTCATTGCAATCGCTTGCTCCACTCTCCTCCTCCCTTCTTCCTACACTTGCTGCAGGCACAAAATGTTCCCAGGCTCCCACAGCCATGCCTGGGGCATGCCAAGTCCATATGCTGCTGTCCCTTTCACACACATTTCCAAAGGGCAAAAAAATGCACTCCTTGAAGATACACTTCTCTGTGTACCATCCATCAAGCAGAAAGAATAAACCTGGCCAAGACGGCCATAAAAACATGTCATTGTTTAGCAAGGCTTCACTTGACACCCAAAGATAACAAATATATTATTTTGGGGTAAAGAAATATAACCAGTTCTATTTCCAATGCAACATGCCTAACTTTTTCTTAAGTAAATCACTTTTGTACTCATTTGGTTTAAAACTCTTGGTGTGCCCAGAAGAAAAATGTCTGCATGTGTATTATATATATATTATACTACAGATATTATATACCTCTGCATTATGCTACAGACATCCATTCCTTCCACCACTTATTTCATCATTTCAGGCTACAATCAGAGCACTCTTGGCTTTATTCTAACACTCACCCCCATAGATTACGAGCAAACAAGTTTCTGCATTGGAAGTCCACAGCTCATGGCTCTCCTTGGCTGTCCCAGGCAGCTAACCCTGCTGGAGATGTTTGCTCCGTGCTGGCATTTGGAGGGGACCATGATGTTTTGCTGTCGCTGCCAGCGGGCAGATGCGTGCCGGGGCCTGGAACCCCCCCTCCGTGGGCTGCGTGGGTCCATCAGCCTCCATGCCCAACTCTGCAGAAGCCATCGGGCTCCATCCCCAAGAGCATCATCACGGGAACTGAGGCTTCACTTACAGCTGGCTGCAAAATACAGACCGTGAACAGCATGGAGTTTAAGTGCCAGATTTTTTCTTGACTGATTCTCCCAGCTGGTGGTAAGTTCATATTTCAAGGTAACATCAAGCTCATCAGTGTCACAAACAATTGCTGCCTTAAGAATCAACAAAATCCTTCCCTTCGTTAAGTCTCACCTGAAGAGTCCCCACATGCAGGAATATGTCTGACAGCTCTCTGGGATACCAAGGCATAAGCAGCATAAAGACCCATGTGCTGGGTGAAAGCTCAAACCTGGGGCTGGAAATGTCCTCCTGAGCAGCAGTAATTGCAGCTCACGTCACAACATCCCAGATAACAACAGCTGAAGGTCCCTGTTTCAAAGTGACTGAACATTTCAGTGCAAAGCTGAACTCTTGTACTCATCACTGCAGCAGCCTCATGGGGCTCATTCTCTTCCCTGTCCCCTAACATGTGTGAATTATCCTCCCAAATAGCTATTTTTCTACCAACAATATGCACATCTTTTCAAAGGCAAAGTGGAAATCCCTGCAAGTATTTCTGGTGCTGCTTCCAGTCAGAAATAGCAGTAATCTGAGCCACAAGAGAATTGCATTTCTGTTGCTGAATTCCTTTGTACAAGTATCTTTGCTTTGAAAGAGTTTGGCAGCAGTGAGGCACAGGCTAATTTTACTTATAAGGTGTGAATCAAAGAAGATTTGCAAGTTTCTGAGTCACAGAAAGGAAGCGTCTGTGGCCTTTCACCACTTCTGTCAAGAGAATACGTCACAGTTCAGCTATTTTAGATCCAACTTCAGACCGCTCGCTGCGCCCCGCAGATCCCCATCTCCCACCACCCTCATGCTCTCCCCAGGCACAGCAACCGGGACAATTCCAGTCTTCTCTTGGGACCTGGGGAACTTCCAGCCTTACTCAAACCTGCTGTTTTTAATGGGATGCATCACCATGGGCTGCAGTGTGAGAGAGTTGAATAAATTTAATTTGGCAGAATTCAGCAGACACTTTGTGAGAAAAAGGGGTGACCAAGGAAAGGGCGAGCTACTCCCCACATCACACAGCATTGAAAGCCCTGGGAAGCTGAGGGCCTAAGCTACAAACACTGCTGCAGCAGCAGCAAACTTCCAGGGACTGCACTGTGCATACAGCCTGACTCTGCTACCACATAAACAAGGGACTATAATCAACCAACTCCTTCTGTGCTCCTGTGCTGCCGTGAGAGCTCCCACCCGAGGCCAGGTTGTCCTGAGTGTGGAGACAGCTCTGCTGCACTGGCTGTGGTAGCTCCAAGGAGCACATACAGGTGTTCAGCTCTGCTTCCTCCAGTCCCAAAGATTTCATGGTCTCTGAGATGCTGTTGAGGCCACTTTTAGCCAGCAGCTGAACCACTGGGGTCACCCCAAACATGGGAGTTCATTCCGCCCAAGAGATGAGGTGGGGCAGCCTGTGCCCACAGTACCTGGCAGCATGCCCCCCCTGCATGGCTCCCAGGGTGATGTGTGCAAGTGCTCCCCTCACTTTTTATCTCTTTATCCACTGCTCATGACAGACCTGATCTTCTCCAGGCCTACAAGGATATGCCAAGGACTGGCACATTACAACATGTCATTCCACTGTTACCACCTGCTGCTCTCCAACCCCAACAGACCATTTTTTTGCCCTGTCCCAGACTGGGGGTGACAACACCATCTTCTGCCTTAAAACAGGTCCTCAGGGTTTACAGACAACAGGCATGGTATAAAAACTGCACAGCAGTATCAGCAGGAGTGGAGGGTCCTCCACCTTCCAGCAGTCTGTGGGATCTGCCCATTGAATACATGGGTGAATTCTCCCATAAAAGTCAGTATTGGGCATGCTTATCTGGCTTAATTATTTCCGTTCACTGCCACATGCAGCCTGATCCAGCACAGCTCCATGGCTCCACAGCCATTGTCAAACTAAATTCTTCCCTGATAGTCTGTGGACATTTGTCATCTGCAATCTATTCCTTGGTTTCTGGCATGTATTTTCAGTGCTTTCTCTCAAAAGCTGTTTCAGATTTCCCTGGGCTTCTCCCTGACCTCTGTGAGTGAAGCCTCACACAGTTTAATTGTTGACAGCTGTGTCAGGAGAAGTATTTTATGTTCCTCTTGCTGCAGCACATGAGCTACTACACAAAGGGTAGCCTGGCTGTGTAATACACCATAATGTGGAAAGCAGACCATGTCTTCTGAGGAGGGGGTTTGGGGGGTTTTAACTGTCTGTGATGTTTTTCAGAGATAATTGCAGTTCCAGACATGAAAATGCTGACAAGTAAAAGGCAGCTGAGCAAACAGGTGAAAAGCTTTAAGTACTGGGTTGGATAAAAGTGAATCTCTCCTCCTTTCCAGGACCTTGCATTTCAGTTTCATGGTAAAGAAAAACACAGTTAAAAAGAAAAAAAGAAACTCACTTCTGATTTTTTTTCCCCAGGCAAAAGATGGGAAATGCTGCGGACTAGATTGTTCTCCCTTTTCTGCCAGGCTGAACTCAAATCTGAAACATCTGTTCACATAACTTGAGACAATCTCTCCCAGTGTAAACTCAGACTCTTCCTGCCATCAGTGAAGAACTACCAGTTAAGTTTTTTGTGGAAGCCTAAGAATCCAGACACTTCTCATGTTCCCTGCAAGCACTGAATAACAATGGGTTCTCACTACCAGCAAATCACTTGCAAAGAAAAATTAGCATCTCTTCAAGTACTCTAAATCCTAAAATCTGTTTTTTCTAGAATGACACTATACACATTATCCTTCAGGAGTTATTCAAATTGGGCAGTACTAGGTATATAAAAGAAGTATCTCACCCAGCACAGCAGGGTTAATTCAGGTGATTGCAAAGATAAAGGGCAGGGGAAAATATTCCATTTTCAATATAGAACCACAGACTGGTTTGTGTTGGAAGAGACCTCTAAAAACCATCTTGTCCACCAACCCCACCATCAGCAGGGTCACCTTTCATTAGACTGGGTTGCCCAGCCTAGACTTGAACACTTCCAGGGATGGGCAGCCACAACTTCCATGGACAACCTAGTCCGCTATTAAGGTACAATGTGCAAGGCAGAGAGTAGGATTTTAGCTGAAAGTATTGAGGACCGAATTTGCTTGCAGAACTTGCACACAGCCCTGGGTTCAGGGCTCACACTCCTCGCTGCATCCCCAAGCTTGGCAGAAGAGGACCTATGGCCCATGCAGAGCTCAGTTCTCATAGAAATGCCTGTGTGTATGTACGTATAGAAGGAACACATCTCTGGCTATACAAGTACTGGAAGTTCAGAAACAGAGCAGTGGCAAATCAAACAAAACGCTGCAGAGCTGTGCACGATCCTAACCCTGTCCCTGCTCTTGCAGCCCTCCAAGAGCTCTCTGTATTCAATATGTTTTGGAGCATGAACCCCATCCTGTCAGAGAAACAGACTGGAAATCAGGGTTCCTTTCTGATTCTGCTTCCAGTTCTCTGTGTGTGTGTGTACAAGTCACTTTGTTTCCCTGCTGTTTTCTCCAGACTCACATAACATGGTGTACAAGTGGGGACTGTCCCCAGCTACAGACCTGCACAATGTCCCAATCAGCGAACTGGATTGGAAGTGAAGGGTTCTGGAAGCCACAGGGGAAAGGAAAAAACAAGAAAAAAGAGAAAAGAGAGAAAAGAAGAAAAAAAAAAAGAAAAGCACACGTACTTCACCGTATCCAGTAGCTTTCCCATGTGGAGAAATGCCATCCTGATTATTTTTGCCTTCTCCCCACACAGCGGTAGATGGAGCCCTGCTTCCCTGCTCTCGCCAGCCCGGGGATACAGCAATACCAGAGATGCCAGCTGTAGGACCTGCCAGCACTGCTGCAGGGGACAAAGCTGAGGGGTTACACAGGAGGGACCTCGGGCTCACAGCTCCTGCCTGACTCATGAAATTTGCTGAAACTTGAGAATAACAAAAGTATTCGACTAACCACAGTATTGCCTTTTCTTCCATTTAGGCATTGGGTAATGTTTCTTTCTTTTGTAAACTATCATCAGGATTACAAGGAATTCACCAGTTTTATTTCTTTTGCAAAATATGGAATGACAAGTTTTGCTTGCCATACTTAGAAAGAACATATATAATAGTTGTATCATGGTCGTGAGCATTGGAGACTACATTATCCAGAGGATTTTACAGGAACTAAAGGTCAAGGGATCCATGGCCACTTTCTCCACCACTGCTTGCAGCTCTAATGCCTGCAGCCTGTGTGTGACAGCAGGACAGAAAGGGATGAGGGAACACTGGCAGCCATCTGCATCTCTGCAAGATGAGAAAAATTATATGAATGTGGATGTTGATTTTCTCTCCCTCCCCATCTTCAAGTGCTCCTGCAAGTGACACTGGTACAGCCTGCATGGATGCAGGCAGCCTCTGGAGTCATGCACCACTTGGCCAGAACTACTACTGCAGTTCCCTCAAGACATGTCAGCCAGGTCTTCTACAGCAACAGCTGACAAATGGAGTATTTCAGAGCAGTGAGAGCAAAATCCACAGAATCACAGAATATACTGAGTTGGAAGGGACCCACAAGGATCATCGAGTCCAACTCCTGGTCTTGCAGAGTCACACCATGTTCCTGAAGGTATTGTTCAAATGCTCCTTGAACTCTGTCAGGCTTGATGCTATGACCACTTCTCTGGGAAGCCTGTTCCAGTGCCCGACCACACTCTGGATGAAGAACTTTCTTCTAATATGTAACCTAAACCTTCTCTGACAACTTCAGGCCATTCCTTCCGGTCCTGTCACTGGTCACCATAGAGGAGAGATCACTGTCTGCCCCTCTTCTCCTCAAGAGAAAGCTGTAGATTGTGATGAGGTCTGCCTTCAGTCTCCTCTTCTCCAGGCTGAACCCTCAGCTGTTCCTTTTACGGCTTCCCCTCAAGGCCCTTCACCATCTTTGTTGCCCTCCTTTTGACACTCTCTAATAGCTTAATGCCTTTCTTATATTGGTGTGGTGGCCAGGTGAGGGCACCCCAGCACAGAGCAGAGCGGTACAATCCCCTCCCTTGCCCAGCTGACGATGCTGGGCCTGATGCCCCCCAGACACAGTTGGCCCTCCTGACTGCCAGGCTCTGCTGACTCATACTCAACTTTCTGTCAACCAGGACCTCCAGGTCCCTTTCCAGGTGCTGCTTTCCAGCATCTCATTCCCCAGTCAGTCTGTAGATCCAGGGTTGCCCCATCCCAGGTGCAGAATCTGTCACTTTCCCTTATTGAACTTTATACAGTTGGTGATTGCCCAGTCCTCTGATTTGTTGAGGTGTCTCTGCAGGGTCTTCCTGCCCTCAAGGGAGTCAACAGATCCTCTCAGTTTTGCATCATCTGTGAACTTGCTCAGTATCCCTTCAAGTCCTGCATCCAAGTAATTTATGAAGATGTTGAAGAGCACAGGGCCAAGGGGGGAGCCCTGCAGAACCCCACTAAAGGACCAGTGCCAGTCTCATGTCAGCCAGCCACTGTCACCCTTTGCACCCGACCCGTGAGCCAGTTGCTCACCCATCACATGACATGTTTATCCAGCTGTGAGATGGACAGTTTGTCCAGAACGATATTATGAGAGACAGTACCAAAAGCTTTACTGAAATCTCAAAAGATTACATCAACTGGCTCCCTTTGATCAGCTAGGTGTGTTACTTTGTCATAAAAGGAAATCAGGTTTGAAAAGCAGGACTTTCCTCCCATAAAGCTGTGCTGGCTTATACTGCTCTCTCTTTTTGCCAAATTTTTGAGGGGTTGGTTTTTTGTTTTGGTTGGATGGTTTAAAAATGCACCATGCACATCCTGCTTCATTCTGCTGCACATCCAAGTGCAGGCTTGACTGTGAGTAAGAGCAATCCATGGTGCCGGGGAAGGCTACCCTCAAAGCCAGTGTACAACCTGTTGTTCTCTGGAAACATGTACTGCTAGACAAGAAATATATAAAACCACATTTTGTCTTGTTTTAGATTCTTTGAAGAAGACCATGTTATGCTCGTAAGAAAACTGAGATCATCGCAGAGTTATATGAGATGCTGGAGATGATATTTGCCAGTAAAGTAACTCAATATACATCTATTCTGGCACTCAATAATTAAAGAGAGGCCCCCAGCAGTGAATTGCAGGATGATTTGCTCACAGCAGCAGCTCTCCACGCTAGTGAGGTGCCAGAACCTGCAGTCAGGCACTCACAACTGCACACCTCATCTGCACAGTCCAGCTTCGAAATGTGAGTGGGCAGTGTTTTTAGCAGTACTGATTTTTCATTTCTCCAAACAGAAATTAACAGCAGAAGTGAGATTAGATACCCATCCCTGAAGATGGGGGTTTTCTGCTGATTAGCCTAGAAGTGACTGACTTTCTGAATTCAAGACCTTATGCTGCCTCTGATCCTGCCCCTGATCCTGACCAGATATAATGGTCTGTTCAGACAGGATCCATGCCCCAGCCCTAACTGAGTAAAAATCTAGGTAAGGACTTTGGCATTTGATCTTTACAAAGCAGAAGCTAACAGGTGACAAATTAAATACTTCAAAGTAGTGAAAATTAAACAGTCCTGCAGTCATGAGTGTTGGCATATGGAAAGCTGCCACCAAGCTAATAATGGAATTGTCTACCACAGCACAGAGGGAGGTCCCGGCATCACAGAGCAGCCACACATCTGGAGACTGGGAACACAGCCATTAGCAACCTGTGTTTAAGTAGCACATTCTTGCTATCTTCCTGCCAGCTGCTCATCTTCTCTCACCACAGGCCAAGGGCAGAGGCCCACAAGCAGTAATGTGGCACTGGGGACAAAGTGGAGCAGCCACATGCACAAAGGAGGGTGCCCCAGTAGAACCCTGCCTGTCTGCATCCACCTGCTTTATTCAAGTCACAAAAAATGGGCAACTGGTTCATCTGTCACACACCTGCATTTGCATATTCTGGACACCAGCCACTTTCACTGGTTCCTTCAGGTATCTGTGAGGAGTGTAAAGCCGCTGGGGGATGATCGTTCCTGGCTCACTCCAGCCTGACCCCAGCACAATTTTCTTGTGTGCAGCAGAGACACACTGCTTAGGAATGGGAGGAGACTCAGAGCCAGGAAGTGGAAGATGAACCAAACATGCAGATATCACTCACAACCAGAGGCAGAGAATGATTTCCAGACAGGTGGGTATGGAGCTTGCACAAGGTGGTCACCTATTAATGAATGACAGAGGAAACTAAACTGGGACAGTGGCTGCAGCCAGACAGCAGACAGGCTACTCACCAGCAGCCGCCTGCAAAAGAGAACCCAGGCAGGGATCGGAAAACCAAAGCATGGAATGTGCTACAGGAGCCAGCAGCAAGAGCTTAGATGTATGATACAGCTGTAGGAGGAGAAGGACACTCACATGAAACATCCATCACCACATGCACAGCTCTCCTGGAGATGTCAGATGAGGCTGATTCACAGCACTCCCCTCAGTGTCCTCCTTTCTGTAGCACAGAGAGCTGACAAGAGATAACGAGCACTAAAGAGCAGAAGGGAGATAAAGCACTAAAGAGAAGAGGGACATAAAATGCTGGAGAGGAGATATGCATGAGTGCCCAAACACACACAGGAACAAGCTCAAGTATAAAGAATGGGCAGCTTTAGCACTGAATCACTCTTCTCTTCCTGAAGTACCTGCCCCATGTACTTGAAAAGACTTTCAAGGTACCAAGTTGTATCACTAGTGAGCAAGCTGGATAGCACAGGGCAAACCAAGTGCAGACAGAGCACAACCATGCTCGTTAAGGATGCATCAGTCTATAGAGGAGCAGTTCATGCTGGCTAAGGGTGGCTGGGAGAAGATCCTGCTCCCAAGGAAGCAAAACGAAAGGAAATTCCAAGAAGTTTCTTGGCAGTCTAGTTCTGTACCCACTGACATCCACTGCAAGGGGTATTTGTTGGCTTAAGAGATGTACCATTGGTGTTGGCAACAACTACAGCATGGTTAATTAGGCTACCTTCCCTTTTTGACAATAAAAGAGACCCAAGTGTCTCAGATTCACCAAGGTGGATTTCTGTCCAACTGCCCCTTTCAGAACATCTGTGAAAAAAAAAAGTCTTAGGATCAATCAGTATCTGGTTCTCCAAGTTCATGCATAAAACACCTGGTGCATCCACACAAGCTGCTGTTCAGTCAACCCTGATACTGATTGCTCATAGCAAAGACAAATGGACACAGGGCTCTCCACTGTAGGTGTATGCTCCAGAAAAATCTAGTCCTCTTTGCCCGCAATTGTAGCAAGAAAATAAAACTGCAGAAAGAACTTGCAGGTTCTTCTATTTAATGTTTCAGTGCTTCCCGGTCAGAGGGATGGTCCTGCACCTCTTAGTTTTCCCAGCAAATATAGCTGCTGTGTTCCATGTGTGCAAGGCCTCCAGAAGTAGAATTTAGATGACAATTTCATGCCTACAAAGACTTCACTTATTGGTACTGCATCATCTGCCTGTAGAATGAGGCTTTTACATCACATCTGATTGGGAACATGAGCTTCCAAAAGCCCAGAGCTGCATCAGGTGAGCTTGTTGTTGGTCTTTTGATAATGTTCCTTTGAGCTTGCCAGAGCACGAGTTTGAATCCTGCAGCACTGACTACAGGGGACACATCTGGGATGGATTTCTTCAGGACTGGCCAAGTTCCTCCACCTGTCAGGAGGAAGGGAGGGCTTTTTCCATGCTCAAGGTATGGATTACTGTGGCCAAGCATAACAGGGAACACTTCTGGAGGCCTGCTCTTTCCTCAGCATAGGGTGCTAACGATGGCCAAAATAAAGATTTTTAGCACCAAGGATGGCATCCTGGCCTTCTCTACCCGTGGTTCGTGCATTTCCTCTCTCTTTGGTCCCTTTATGCTCTCTTCTGCTGCCACCATTGTCTCTGTGCTCTCCTGCCCCTGCTTTATCTCAAGCAGTTCACAACACAGTAAATTTTGAAGGGCAGGAGACAGGAGGAAGAAGCACTGGGAGGCTCATGCCCTCTTATTCCCTTCATCCATTTCTGGGAAGGTGACACTGGACCATAGCGATGGTGTTAATACCACACAGGGCAGCAGCTCATGAATTGAAATAGCAGGAACATTGACAGTAGTCACAGGTCTCAGAAAAGAAAGGTGATGTGGAACTGGCTTGTTCATCTTTTCCATGACAGGAAACATTTCAACCCCTGTTATCAGCACAAACATTGTCTACACCTATCATGCTTTGCAACTCACCATACTCCATGTTGGGGTGACATGAATAAAGAATGCCAGAGTGTTACTTTTCCCTTCCACAGAACAAGCTCAAAATGCAACAAAACTCAACCCTCTGTTGTTTTTTTCAGGCCCCAAAGCATTCAGCTGCTCAGTTTACTGTGTCACAGCCCACGGATGTATCAGCCTTCTAAGTAAAGGACGCTGGTCACCCAGAGCCAGCTGCTGCAAGGACCACAGGACAAGTAGCCCGTCCAGGCTACCAGCTGTCAGCCAGCCTGCCTCAGCCAGACAAAAATCCTCCATTTTTGATCCAAATACATCAACAACTGAGTAAAGAGGCAAGGAAGAAAAAGGGCAACCAGCTCTCACAAGCACATACACAGCACTGTCTTCAGCTCCCATTTTTCAATTATTTTTCTGCTTTATGGCCCCTAACACAAGAGGAAAAATGGAGGTGAGCTGCAGAACGTAATCAGTCTCTCTTTCAGCTTCTCATGCATTCACACCAAAGCAGAGCTTGGATCAGGGACACCCCCAGGCAGAGCTGGAAAACACATTCAAAGCTTTGTGAAGAATTGCTTTTACAGGACACAGGTTGTTTTGGAAATCACAAACAAAGGGCACTGAACTATAACAAGTTTTGAAAGGTCAGCAGAAAATTCCTATGGTATTTCAGACACAATAAAACCTTATGACTTCATAATGTTAATCAGAAATACCACAAAGAAGCCTTACTGGAAATCACAAGTGAATCTTAAAGACTTTGATCTAAGCTGGAATCTGGCTGCTTCAGATATTGCTGCAGAAAGGTTCATAACCCTGAAATCAACAGAAAGGACACATCAATGAAGTACATGTAAGAATAAGACCCATTGGGTCTTATTGGCCCTAACTCTGATTTAGTAAAACCAGGATAAGATAGGATGTTAGCCTTGGCTTCAGTGGTTCTGAGCTGTCCCTCAGACAAAATCTGTAGTAGAGGAGCTGAACTCTAAAATTAGACAATGAATTAGCTAGATTTTTTAAGGATCAAATTCTTTGTATGCTTCTCACTGAAAGCTGACTCAAACAGCCTTCTCTTTAGTGACTGTACAGTTAGATTTTGGGGCATCATGTACTCGCATCGGGCCAAATTGCTACAATTTGCCTCTCTACTTCAAGTGAAGGTTTCCTGGGGAAATAGCTGTTGCAGTAACGAGCCATCCCTGGGGCCCCAACAGCACAAACTGTAGTTCACTCTAACATACCAGCTACTCCAGATTTCCTTCTAACCTACATTATGCACAGGTGGGGTTTCATCAGCTGTAATTTCACTTCATGCAGAAGGTGACTGTCTCTCACGCATGCAGCATAAGCCTGCACAACGGCTCAGCAGCCCCTGGGCTCTGGCTTTCAAGGCTGAGAGAGGGCTCCAGTCCCAGGGTGTCATAGGTATCAGATATTTCTGTGTATGGATGAGGTACACAGTTGCCCCAAATCTGGTATTTGTAAGTGCAGCTTGGAAATATAAAACGAAAAGGCAGATATTTTATAAAAACTTGGCTATCAAAACAGGAAAGCAAGAGAATATATGGGCAAAAATCTAACTTCAAATGACAACCAATGCATGTTTGTTTTATGGATATCAATTATCTACGTAGGCTGTGAAAACCACTCAGAATAAAGCAGGGATGTCCCATGGTTTTCCTTTTCACTCGAAGACAGCCTAAAGCAGCAGCTTTGGTGATTTGCTTTCCAGAGTTTCTCAGGTTATGATGTAAGGAGACAAAAGACATCTATGACTGAACCCTGCCTCTCTGCCTCTCTGTACTTCATCCCTCTCTCCACTAAGTGTTTTTTTTACCTTTTCTCGTGACTAACTGACTACCTGCTATGCCAGTCCTGGTTTTCCTCCCAGATGGCAAACATCCATCTCCTGGCTGCACTCACTTGCAGGAAGCAGCAAACCTGCTGCCTCACTCCCCACAGCACTGAAACAAGTGACATGAGACTAAACTTCACTGTAACCAAAAATGTACCTAATCCACTGAAAAGTGTGAGGCCAAGCTTGCATGACACGCTGCTTGCAGAAGTCTCAGACTTGGGGGTAAAACAGAGCACCAGTTTTAGGTGTATGTTATGTGGTAGATGGAGGCCGCTCATTCCACTGTTAAGAGGCACATGAACACAGAAAAACAGTGTTAGACCCAGCATTAGCGGCTGATCATTGCCATGATGGGAGAGATTTATCCTGTAGCACCAGATATTAAAGCCTTTACATAGTATGCAACCTGCTCAACAAACCCAAGATCAGGAGACACAGACACCTGTAGAGAGGATAAATAAAGCCCAATAAAAAGACAGAGTTACAAAGACATCTTTAATTTCTGTCATGAGACCTAGACCCAGGATGAAGGCTCTGTTCTATGTGCCCCACAGCCATCACTACCCTCTTCCTTTAAAGGGATTCCCACCTCAGTAACCCAGCACCCTCTGGAGCAAGAGTTGTGAGTTCTCTCATCAGGCCACAGAAAAGGCCAGCAGAGAGCACCAAGCCTAAACCTATGAGTCTGAAGTTATTTGAAGACAAAAGCACACACAGAAAAACCTCCCATTTAAAACATGGGTTATAAAAGCCAAACAGTTGTGTGCAGTACTGTGATCGAATGCCATCCTTATTCCATCACAGCTTGAAATAGATTGGGTAACAGGCAAACAACTGTAAAAATCCCGAGCTGCTGCCAATGAACACGCAGCAGGCAGCGGCACCGTGCTGGCTTGCTTCACTTCCAGCACTGTGGCGTTTGTCCAAGGAAAGCCTCCATTATGCTTCAGGAACACACTGACTGTCAATACATCCAGAGGAACCTTGCTGGTAAACTTTACATTGCAAAGGCTCCACAGGCCCCAGCACTACAGGCTGAGCATGCCCAGACCTCAAGAGTACCCTCAGCTAACAGGACATAGGCAAAAATGCCCTTATTCCATTTATCCAGTCCATAAGACAAAAGCTAGGCACAGGATTCAGGTCTTCCCAGATCTTCTGAACCCCCCTGTCAAGCCTAGGTAGTTCTCCAATTTCAGCTGCTGCCTGCACAGGCTTTGTTAGTGCTGGAGGCTGAGGCTTTGTACCAAGCCCCAGGAGTTCAGTACATTCTGTTCAGAGTGCCAAAGCCACTGAATAACCACGTACATTTGCATTTGCCTAAACATAGCCTAAACATATTGCAAACAAATAGTAGGAATAAGTTTAGCACTTGAGGCACAATTAAAAGCTAAAAACACCAATCAATAATTTGGTCCTTTTCCAAAAAGACCAAGAAAAGCCAATAAGAATAATTGAAACAGTATTTTTGTATTGCAGTAAAAAACAAAGAATAAAAAGGTCGAGATGTTTGCCAAGAACTTTAAAACCTATTTTTAACCAGTCAGTACATTTTATGAGCTTATCTGTAGATAAGATAAGCTGCTAAATACCATTTCTGGGGTTTAGACTTTTTGCTACAGGCATATGCAATCTCTGTTGCTGCCTGAGCCTGACTGCTTTCCTCTCTAGCTGCAGCAGGATCGCAGAGGTAGCCAGCCTCACAGCAGAGCTGCTGCATTATGAATCAGATCATGCTCATCAAGGAAAGGAGGCTGGAGTGTTGAGGGTGGGCTTGCGAGAGCCAAGAGACTCGGGGTGCTATTCTTGGCGGCACCAGCGAGTGACCGCATGACCTTGTGAGAGTGACTTAATCACTGCATGGATCAGCTTCCCAGCCTCTCTGTGTCAAACCGCAGTGCTGCAAACAGCCTGGAGGCTGCTTGCTTTAGGGAAAGGAGAAACAGAATGAGACTATATGAAAAAGAAAGGAAATAATGAAGTGCATGAGGATGCAGTCACATTGCTGATTTCAAAGGCAGCTTGGACTGTGTTTGGAACAAAGGCTCTAACCCACGTAATACAAGAGAAATAAAGTGTTAAAAAAATGAGCAGCATCCCCACCCCCTTAGTTATTTTATCCCTCTGGGCATTGGAAGAGGCAGATATTACTGTAATTGAACACCTGTGAGGTGTCTGGATGCTGCTATACCAGATGAGATTCATCCTCCCAACGTCCCTGCATGAGGGGAGGAGGAGGCCAAGCCCTATTTGGTCTGGAGCTGGTGTACAGAAGAACACTCCCACAGTTAAGGACAGCCCCTGTCGCAGTATGTGTGATGTGCACCAGTGATGTTTTACTGCAGCTCTGCCTGGTAACAGCACAGGATACAGCCCACCAGTGGCAAGAGAAATCCCCACTCATAACTGCTGTGAGCTCACCCTGGGCAGTGGCTCAGAGAGCACTGTGGTGCCCACAATCCCTGACCACGGGCCCTCCAGCCAGCCCAAGGCACAGCGGGGTGTCAGCTGGGCTGCCTAGTCACCAGGAGTTTCACTGAAACTATCTCAGCCGTGCCAGACAGCAAGTCACTGATCCGGCGCACCCGGTATCGCCTGCAATCACCTCTGCCACAGGCATGCAACAGTCTCTGGAAGGAAGCACCCCATGGATGCTGGAACCCAACAGGTTCTTGGTCCATGCAGTATTCAGTGCGTAAGTGCAGCTGAGGGTTCCTTCGTTCTGCTGACAGAGCAGAGGGGGCTGCTACAACAGCCAATCCCTCTCCATCCCAATCTAACAACAGTCACCTACAGTCCCATTTCTCTCAGGTTCTGTCCAGTTGCACAAGATTGCTTTGGCTGCTGCCCAAAGCCAAGATCCAGCTCTAGGTGACTTCAGGAAGCCATTAGCTCTGCTGCTAGATTTCATTCCTCTGTAACAGAAGGGTCCAACTTGGACATCTTACCCCCATGTCCTCACTTCAGGATCACAACACACCGCAGATCACACCTGGAAAGTGCCTATTTAATCCTAAAGGTCTTTTCCAACCTAAACAATTCTATGGGTCTGTAAGACTGCTCTGTAAGAAGGCCCTGGCTTCCGCTGCAATAAATGGGAGTTTCCACAGAGAACAAACCAGTCACCACTTGCTGTGTTCTGGGGCAGGGATTGGTTGTTTCATATCTACATTCACAAAACCACTGTCATCAGTTATGTATGTCTGTGTCAAAGCTGTTTTCCAAAATACTGCTAGCCACAGCAGCAGAGAACAAAACTGCCATCCAATTACCACATCCAGTTTCAAAGCCCAGGCAGATCCTAGATTGCATCCTGCAGCCTGGATTCACAGCTCCACCTCAACATGCCACCACATGCTTTATTGGAATGAGCTGCCTCCTCTTCCTGTGCACCACATAATCTCACACTTGCTGTTTTCACTCCTTTCCTTCTAGGTTAGCTGTACCTTTGCTGAGCAGAAATACTGCAATTCGAAGGAAAGTAACACTGACAAGTCACTTCAAACAGTGACCGTAGCCATGACTGCTAACACATGGCACAGCAAGGCTGCTGAGCAGGGACTGTCATTACCATTTTACAGATAGGAGAATAAACCCTTTCTGAAGGCAAGGATGCAAACTGGCACTTTCCAAGTGACCAGATTAGCTGCTTTTGAATGCCAGTAATCACTTGTGATTGCTCTCCATTTACCACATTAATCCCAGGAGACCACGCATCAGTGACTCGCTCTCCCTTCTGCCCCTGAACAGCCACAGATCTTCTCATCTCACCCCTTGATCAGTCACCAAACACCCCGTTATTGGACAACCTCTCTGGCAAATCAGTTACATGATTAACTCAATTTGAATAAACTCTGTACCTCACCCAGACTGAAGTCCCCTCCTGCTTCTCCAGAGGGTTTTGTGTGCCTCACAAAGGCCCATTGGTTCCATCACTGCAGTCTCTCTTCGTTGCCAAAAAAACTGTTTATAAAGCCCCAAAGCTGCACAGATTGCACAAAACTTAATGTACACAAAATCATGTGTGCCACTGGACTGCCATGTCTGACGGGATCCTGCTCCTGGCACAGGTCAGGGATTCAGTGTGGGGCTTGGAACCAGCCTGTCTTGAAGCAGCCAGCAAAGTCAGCTACAGCATGAACCTACAGCACAGGAATTCTCTGCACTGCTGTCCTCGTCACTGGGTGCAAGGCAGTTCTCCCCACTGCCAGACACTCTCCACCCGAAGACTTAATTTCAGGGAACTCCTTGTGAAGATCAATGAGCAAGGGAGAGGCTGAGACAGTGGTTCGTAGTGAGACTTCTGGTTCATAGGACCCAATTCTAGCCGCCACACACAAACCCAGTTTTAGTTTTGCTACCTCTCCCATTCAGAGCAGCCTCCATGACAAGCTCATGCTGTGGTTCCTGCAATTCCACAGTAACTTTACCTGTTAGTTCTCTATCTACACATGGATTCCAACCTCTTCATCACAGCCAGAAGAAGGATTTTTTTTCCTACGATTTACTAAATCTTTTAATCTTCTACCCCTGGAATCTGTAATTCTACTTTTTAAAGTCCATATTCCTGAAGGGAGATTGAAGTGACCAAACTGATGGTACCAGGGACAGAAGAAATCCTATTTTTCATTCTTCAGCTGCACTTTATGGCATCTCATTTTACCATTTCCAGCCAGGGAAAGGCTTACATAAGAGTTAATGCAGAGATTGAAGTGACTTACAGAGCATTTCACTAAAAGAAGAACACCCTGCAGAAACTGGGAAGGAACAGGATTTGTGTACAGTGCTCTGCTGGGGAACAGGACAGCAATTGGGACAGGTGTGATCTCAAGATTTGGCAATACTAAACATCACTAAATACCAGAGAGACTTGGACATGCTGGAGAGTGTAATGAAGAGGCATGAGGATGATGAGGGTGTAGAAACACCTGACATACAGGGAGAGGCTGAGAGAGCTGGGAGAATGCTTTGAAGAGAAGAGCTGGACTAAATGATCCCTGTAGGCCCCAGCCTCAGCTGTCCTTCAGTTCTGTGAGAAATAGGGAGAATGTGATTTGTTTAGTCTAGAAGGAGAAAGCTGAGTGAGCATAACAGACCCTTTGGCAAACAGAGATCCAGGTTTCTTCTTTCCCATACAGATCAAGAAGAAACAGGCTTGTTTTGGGGAATATAGGCTAAATTTCTACAGGTAGTGCTGGAGCAGACAATGGATTGACATCAGCAGCCAATTCAAAGAAGAAAAAAGGTTAAGAGCCATCAGGATAGCCAAGGTATCCTGCTTCAGAGGGAACCTGACTTAGCACCACATTTCACTAATTTAAAAGAGAGCTACTCCCTGCCCCCCAATCTCCTGCTCCCCCACAACCCCAAAACTGCCATGCTCCAACATTTTTTTTGTATCTGTAGCATGTGAAAGGCACTGAAATGCCTTTGTAAAGGCTCAGAAGAACAATGCATCTTTTTAGAAGTACTATTCCAGATGCAGTGGTAGTTTTCATTATTTCAGAGCTAGAAAAGCTGATTTAAAAAAAGTGAAAGCCGCAACCTTCTGAAAGCTGGAAATGCACATTTTCCCAATTATACTCTATGTTCAATAAAGACACAAGTTAATCCAGTCTATGAATTCCTCAAAAACTGCTTGAAGTTTTCTAAAATTATTTTTCAGTTCATTTAGGTAAAGCTAAAATCAACAGAAGTGTTACATGCTGTTCAAATACCTTTGGTTCACTACAAGCCTGGTTAAGCTGTGGCCACCTAAACCCACCTCTGAGCCTCTCTCCCGTGGGCACTGAGACATCTTCCTGTCTGGTTCTGCTCTCTCATCCTTTCATTTGAGACACCAAACACTAATGTTCTGACTCCAAAGATTTGGGTCTTGGCCTCGGTTTCACATGATAAGAGAAGTGAAAGTGATACTACCAAAAACCTTAAGTACCAGCAATTTCTTTATTGAAGCAAGAGGTTGGGCCCCATTCTCTGCTGAACTAGACACTGGAAGAGACTGGTAAGAAAAGAAATCTGGTCTCAGGACTCTGATGAATTTAACTTGTTAGTAACTTGTTAGAAATGTGCATACTGCACATCTAAGCAGCAATCAAATACCCTAAAAACACCCTAAATCAGCCTGAGAACAGAAAATGTTTCCTCAACCAAATATTACCTTCATTCCAACCAATGCCTGCATTTTTAGTTACATTGCAAATGGTGAATTTGCTTTCAAAAGCTTACAGCTTTCAAACTCTAAAGTACACTAGCAAAAATAGTCAGTTTAATTACCTAGAAGCCAAATTTGGGTAAGTAAGTAGTGCACAAATGCACCACCTACTTGAAGCCCTGCTCTGACATACACTATTCACTGAATCCACCTTTGTTTGCTTTTTGATATTTTTAAGTGTTCCTTTATTTTAGTCTACATTTTTCTACATTAGTCTACATTATCTTCAGTACAGGAAGAGGGTCTTCTACTAAGACCATTTCTACTTTTGGCCTGAAGTCATGGAGGAAATCAGGTGAATATATAATCTTAAGTATATTCCAAACACTCAGCCCCACCTTGTCCTTTAGAAGCACCTGACAAGTGACATTAGTCAGTGCTGCTCTATGTTCCATCACCATCTGTTTGCAAGAGCTGGAAAGCTCCGTGCACAATATGGGATGCAATAGGGCAGCAGTCACTAGGACAGGAGACAAATGAACATGAACACTTGTGTCTGCCTAGCTGGGTGGGGATCTATTTGTACACTTTTTTTTTTAAACAGCAGATAAGTCTATGGCTACAGATACAAAACCAGCTTTTCAGGTGGCAGCTTTTAGGGAGCTGGCAATGAAGCACAGCCTGTTTTGGTGGCCAACACCTACTTGTTCATGACGGAAAGGCACAACCAGATGATGCAGCTGCTGCAGGACAAGTCAGATCAGCGCAGCCTTGCACTCAGTCAGTGAACAAACCACCCATGCACAGACATCTCCTGCTGCCCACTTGCCTGCTATGCATTTGTCCAGTGCTCAGTCCCACAGGGCTGATCTTTGGGCAGATCCCACAGCCTCTGGAAGCACAAATAATCACCACAGATCACTGCCGTTGGTCCTGCTGATGTCAGGCCGAGCATCAGGGCAAACAGCTGACTGAAAGGTGCTTTACTTTGACCTAGCAGACCGGTAAACTGGGGTTGAAATTACTCAAAGGCAGAAAATAGATAGGCAAAGCCAACTAAAACCAAGTTATCTTACGTAAAACATCAGTTGTTCCCACTAACGTGGCTGACAACTGCTGGCCTGTCTCCATAAGCAGGGACTATTGCTGAGTCTCTCCAGCACTAGCCTGGCAAACTGGAGGGGTTGTGCAAATTGAGTCACACTTGAGAGCGAGCAGAGATCTGTCCTGCCTTTTTGATAGTGGAAATAAAGCAAAGCTTCACAAGGAAGGATGTTATGGGCCACAATCCACACATAACATTAGCAAGTGGAACATGTGCCAGCCTGGGAGGAACATTGCCGTTGCACAGTGGAGACCCAGGGCTCCTCTCACTGCTTCCAACACCCTCTCTCTGTCAGCATGGCCCCATGGCAGGACAAGACGGTTTTGTGGCAGGGCAGGATGGCTCCGCTTCCAGGTGGAATGGCAGCACTGGGACTTTCTCCATATTGAGGTGAAACAACTCTACATCAGTTGGTGTAATGCATTTCTATACACTTCTATTACAGCCTGTACTGTCCAAAGACCAAAGTTGTTGCCAAGATGCAGATTCAAATTAACTCAAAGTAAAAATAAATATCAGCCACTACTTTACAATTCAAATTCATGTGAAGAAGCCAAACTCTGAATGCAAAATTAGATCAACCCAGATTCACAACTAGATCTTGTACATAAACAGACCAAGTTTGCTCAATCTTGGATGCGTGCCACGTTAAGCGTATTTTTAGTCTTGCCATGCTTATCCTAAGCCATGGACCCAGGGGTGCAATATATCTGATGTGCTACGATCACACGCATACCGTGGTGTTTCCCTTGTATTTCTGCTCTCTCTCCCCACAAGTACAAGGGTGTTGCAGATACAGTGTTTGGAATAGCACTACCTGCTTCAGGGCTTCACCTCACAGCTGTCTCCATGGTTTATAGCACTGCCAGCCTACAACTATTCCACCTGTATTTGTCATGCCAAGAGTCCATCTCAAATGGAAGCATTTGGACTTGTGAAAAACAAATCAGGTAGTTTTAAGAACAGGGAATAAGACAGTGCTTTAATTAGACAAACATTAACCACTGCAGCCTCAGCAGAGGGTTTGGCAGATGAGGAACCAGCAAGCCACAGAGGAACAAAACCCAGAGAGAAGTCCTGTGGAATGACTGTACTGCACACACAACGCAAACTCTGCCTTGAGGAATTATGTCAGAACAAGGTTAAATATTTCACTGAGACTAATACTTCCCATTTAATTTATTTTTATCAATCAATATGCATAATGTACGCTGGCATCCTTTATGTTTCAATTTTGCTTACAGTAATAAAACTAACTCTGCAAATCATCCTTGGCTGTATGTTATTTTTACATCCAAGAGCACCGAGTGATAGAAGCTTGGCAGGACAGATCTGACTGAGAGAGAGAAAAAGCATTGTACTTCCCAAACATAGCAGAACTAGCCTGATTTTAAAGCAGTAGGATGGAAATGATTCAGCCTACAGTTAAAATTAGAGGTATGGTGAGATTGATACTGTAAGAGAAGTACTGAATTAAATGCATTTTTACTTGACTCAAACAAGCTTTTTTTTATTAGTCCCTGGTAAATGAAATACTAGCAACTTTAAAAGTCTGTGAAACAGTCAAATCCGCAAGGTGTTTCATGGAGCAAGTGTCACCTGCCATCGTCACCACTGCAGGAAAGCCAGCAGTGACAGAACATGGGAGCTGCATGGGGCAGATGCCAGGGGTCTGGCTCCCCGTGACGCTCCGGTCAGTCATCCCCTGCCTCTAGTGCCGCCATGGGAGGACAAGGCAAGGCCGGGATAAAAAGAGAAGTGGCAGCACTGTGCCACACACGTGCCTGCTGGCAGTGGCACCTGGGGCCCCTGCCTTTGGAGCTGCCTTTGCAGCTGCCTCTGCCTGTGCCAGCCCGTTTACTGGAATGGCCATGGTGGTTTCCCCAAGGCTCCCTCTCCCTCCCAGGCACCAGGAAGCGGCCACAGCCCCAGCACCCACTCCCAGCTTAGCAGAGAGAGGCTGTGGGCAGCCACGGCCCCATGTCCTGCTCCTGGCAGCAGCAGCCACGGCGCGGCACCAGTGCTCGACAACCAAAGCCTTGCTCAAGTCAAACACTGACACCGCTTGCACAGCCATGAGGCACCTTGCTCAGAACCACCCAGACACCGTTTTCTGTATCTTCTGTTGCTCTGTTGTGCTCAAGAGACAGACACACAGTAGTTCTGGAGCCTCTTATAATGAATAATTACTGAACCTCACCCCAAATATATAAATATATATATATATATATATATATATATATGTATATGTATATATTTTTAATAGACATAAAGAAATATAAAACCCACAAACATTTTGAATGCTAGATGAAAAAAACATTAACTGGAAAAGTTCACTAAACCAAATAACCAAATTAAGATATTCCCATTCCCCTCCTCCCAGATGCACTATTTACAGCCATCAGGAATGTGTCACTGCTCAGCATTCCGACCCACTGCCTCCGCAGGCTTTTCCTTTCTCCAGCAGGAAATCCTCCAGCTGGCCCTGCTTTGTTCTGTAGCACATTTTAAATTCAGCTTCTTTGCATCAATTGAATGTAGGTGCGTGCAGGCATTTGGTACCTGCATGTGGGTGTTCCTCCTGGTGAGATTTCCTTACTTTCAATCTCCTTACAAGCAAATTAAAAGCAAAAAAAAAAAAAAAGAAAAAGAAAAAGAAAAGAGTAATTCCTTCCGTGATTTTTCTGCCCTTCTGCAATATATACACACAAGAAATGTAGAAAACAACAGCCACTGAAAGACTCTGCATCTCCCAACTAGGATTGACCAAGTCCTGCCTAAGTTTATGTTGAAGGGTTTACTCAAATAAGTGTTGCAGATTTCTCCTTAACAGGAAAATTTTTTATTTCCCCGAGCCTTTATGCTTAGAAGCAGAATTATTTGCAAGCTGGTGTCATATAACACCATGGGCCAAATGTTACCTTGGACATCGATTCTGTGGAAAGTTAAGCAAATGCATATTGGGTCTCTCTCAAGTTTTCTTGAGGAAGCGCCATGCCCATGATGGGCACTGTGCTTTCAGGGGTGAGGGGCTTGATTCCTAGGGCAGGGCACCTCAGGTTCTGTTCCAGGGACAGAAAGGAGGCACAGATTATGGGTGAGCAGGAAAACGAAACCCTCAGTTTGGCTGTGGGTAGGGCTTGAGGGTGTGAATCATTCCTGCTCCAGAAGCAGTACCCTTAGCCTGGGGCTAAAACAAGCAAAATAGGGAGTAAGGTAAGACACTTGCTAGGCAGAGCATCCTTAGTTGGGTTTGGTTTGGTTTGGTTTGTTTGTTGTGGGTTTTTTGATGCTTGACAGCTATTACCACTAAAAAGCAGAACCTGTGACAATACTGAGAATACAATTGCTTTGCCTAAGACGATGAGCAGCATTTTCACCAAACAAGAATAGACGTGTTGGGTTGTTTTAATTCCTGGTACAGTTGGGCATGTCTTATCTCTGGCTCAAAAAAATGGAAAGGCATAATGAAGGCAGCCAGTTGTCTTGTAGGTAACCGAACACAATTCCCACCCGAGGAGAGGATTGTTGGCAAGATGTGGTATCAGTACAGGGAAACTCAGTACTGCCAGCTGAATAGATCTGTCAAATTTCTTTCTGCAAAATGTTATGTCTACAACTACTAGAAATAGCACAGCTGAGTGATAAAACTTTAAAAAGTGTGAAAAAATATTTGCTTTATTTTCAAGTCTGCTTGCCTTGTGAACCTGACAGCATTTTGTTTTCTCAAAGTCATCTATCGTGCACAAGAACATGAAACTTTTCACTTTACAGCACTTTTTCTCCCCCTACACCTGTGTTCTCATAAACAGCAGTAGTGCTTAAACAGATTCTGCAGCAGCTTGTACAGGATTGAGAAGGCAGGCTTGTTGGACACTTTCATCTAAAAAAATTAGGAATAAAATAACCTTATATAAGAATATTGCCCTTAAAAGACTAAAATGCTCTTTAATGTCTGCTGGATGAGGCCTGGCCCTACAAAAACTGAAAGAATTTCACATTGCCAGAACCTTCCTTCCATGAATAGGCACTGATTTCATGTACTAGGATCAGGTCTTAGACAACGCTATTTTTAACTATATGAAGAACAAGCATGTCTAAAACACCTTAACCCTCCAGCTGAGGCTACATATACTTTAAAGCCATTCTAATATATGCATAAGTAATGTGTATATTACTCAGCAAATGGTAAACAGCGAGTGTTGAAGTAACCCTCACGTCACTAATTTTATTACTGTACCAAAATATGCTACTGTAAATTAACTGGTACATTATGGAGTGTCATAAATAATTAAAACTAAAACTATAACTGGCAAAATGAACGAAGCAAGAACATTCTGTAACCCAGTGTTCCTCCTACCTGACTTCATAATTTTCTAATTTGAGTAAAACACTAAATCTGCTTCTGTCTGAGCACAAAAAGGATTTTGTTCGTATCATTTACTAATTTGAAAAATTAGTTCTTGGTTGGAAAGAAATTGAAACACGTTAAAACCTCCACATAAGCCATTCTATGATAGAACATCTATCTACATGCCACACAACACAAACTGCTCCTTTGTCATCCTTCCCAGGTCCCGAGGTAAAACCAAAGGGAGCACATCACAGCAAGTGAGAACCACCCAGAACAAAGCTCTGCTGCCAATGGTGGGACATCAAGCCCTAAGAAGGAATGCATCCTACCTGGTCTCAGAGGATATGGGAAGGAGATGGGCTTCTCCAGTCACCCCAGCTGACACAACTTGATGCTTGAGGTGAGCAGGAACTCTCTTGTCTTCCAGCAGCTAAGCTCTCCCACAGCAACACCTGCTGTACAGCACCATGGGCAAGGATGACTGCTGCGTGCAGGGCAGAGGCAGGAGAAATAGGTTCTGCTTTGGCACATGAAGTTAGAGCACTTCAGCTTTTGACACCTACAGGTGAGAAGAGACAGGTGAACAGCACAGGAGTGACATCACTGTATCTTTTACAAGGATTTTTAAAGCAGACCAAAGGTGCTTTTATGCAAGTTGGTAGAACTTGCTGCTCCATTACTTCAATACTTCAATCAATAGGAAGCGTCAAATTGTTTTTGCAGAAGTTTTCTATTGTTCAGTATTGTTTTGCTTTTTAATTTTCATTTTCTGGTTTCACTGCAATAACAAGTTTCTTTCTTTAGACAAACATAAAAGAGGATGACAGACAACGTCTTCTCCTTCATTGTCTCCAGGTGGATTCCATATTCTGTTCCTTTACTCCTCTCAGCTTTCTGCTCTGTCTTCTCTGAAGTACCACAGAGCCTTCCACCTGCCTATTTTTTTAAGTTTTTAATTTGTTGGTGTTTATTTACTGGACAAAAAGCTGTATCAATTATCTGTTTATGCTGCCTGAGCTTGCCCTGACTTTCATTGGAACAGATGGAACCATCCCTACCAACATGCTGGGGCCAGACCTTGTGTGGCATCCTGACCATGCAGTCCCATACCCCTCCAGAGCGGTGTGAAGAATGCTGAGGGGTGGTGGCCCCAGGATGAACTCTCAGGGAGAAATCCCTATGTGGATAGAGCTCTGACCTTGTTTCTGTAGCCTCCAAGAAAGGGGTTCCTACAACTCTGGAGCCCACCACGGCACAGAAGGATCCTTAGTGGCAGTGGCTTGGGCAGGTCTCTGGGCAGTCCTGGGCTGCTGGCTGGCTGCTGCACTCATTGCCCCACCAGTGGGAAAGGGGAGAGGCAGAAGGGAAAAGCTTCATCTCTCCACATAAGCCTGACTTGTGCAGTTACACTGCAGCAGATGGAAGTCTTTGGAGACAACAATCCCCCTGCTCCACAGGGTAAGGCAGTTCCTCCTGGCACGGCAGGGGCAGGCACAGCAGTGAGAACAGCCCAGGGGAGAAGCTTATTTAGAACTGCCCTCTGACAGTAGTAAAAAGGATCCTCCACCCATCTGTTCTGCCCACCCCGGCTATGGCACCCTCCCTGGGAGGCTGAGCAGGGGACCCACAACTTGTTCCTGGTACAGACAGCCCGCAGGCCACCCCAGGGAGTCTCGGGACCATGTGGGGAGCTTTGTCAGGCACTGGGAGATGCTGGAGAGAATGGGATGCTCCTGCAGGGAAGCACTTCCCCAGGAGATCTTGAGTTCTGGACAAAATCATGTAGCTGAGATTGTAATACCACCCTGCCATGGAAAAGGACACCAGGGGGTTGCATCGGGTATAAGCAAGGACAGTTTCTAGTTCTCACTTTTTTATAATAATGATGGATTAATCTTGTTCTTGCTAATCTGCCAGGACAGAACAGCTGACATAAGACTCCTCCAAGCTGCAACGGGTGTTCCCAGCTGCAGGAGCCAGCAGTTGTTAAGCACACAGTTAACTCCCACACACCAACTATTTCCTTCTTTTTTTTTTTAATGACCGTTTCTTTGGGCAAGTGTCTCCTGGTATTTTAAAAATTCATTTTAATCAATTTAAAATTAATAACAGACCAGCAAAATCCTTAGGGTCTGAAAGCTCCAATCTCTGCCACTCTGGAAGTGATGAGTCAGCCACAGCGTGGTGGCCACGGAGTGGCTGAGGGCTGCCCACGAGAGCTGCACGCGCTGAATTAGGTCACTTGGTTTGCTATTCATGGAGCGGTGGCTGTCCCTGCCATTCTGAGGAGAGCTGCTGCACTCCAAGGGTACTACCACAGCACTTCGCTGCTGCTGCTGCTGCCGTGGCTCTGTGCTGTGTACTCACCAGGTGGGAGCACCACGATGGAGCCTCTCCAAGAGGAGGGAAAGGACAGCAGCTGCAGGACACAGCACACAGAGTCCTGTCCTGCTCCCACAGTGCTGCATGGTGTCTCCTCAGGCTCCTGCCCTGGTCACTAACCCATGCTCCGCTCAGGACAGGACCAGGAGCCAGCAGTTCCCAGAGCCAGACTTCTGGCTTCAGCCTCTACCCAAACCATGGCTCACACCCAGGCCCAGCACCACTCGCTTCCCAAGGGAACACATGCTCCCTGAATACTGGAGCAGACCTGCTGTGCTCCCTAATCACCTGGGTCTAATAGCAATGCCATGGTCCCAACAGACAGCTCCTATGGCAGCTCCCCAGGGGGATAAACCTGAGCTGCTGCTTTGTACACTGATGTGGCACACGAAGAATAGCAGTTCCCACCTTGCGTACCCACAGCATGCGAGTCATGTCGGTGGGTAACCTGTGTGTCTGCAGATCACCATGGTGCTGGGATGCCAAGCAGTGCCAGCTTGGGCAGCAATGGGAGGCTGCGTCTGTGGCTTGTGGGCAGAAAGAAATATGCTGTTCCAATCCCCACACCTAGTGGCATGGGATGAGGGGAGGCTGAGGAGTCCTTAGAATGCTCTTGTGGAATGGAAGTTCCTGGTCTGCTGCAGGGGAGCAGGAGCAGGACCATCAGAAGGACAGAAGCCCCTGTGGCCCACAACATCCCTGAGCTCAGTCCTCTTCTTGCTGACAAGGTTTGGGCTCCCCAGCAGACCCCTTCCTGGGTGCCCCAAGGAAGGGCACCAGGACCCCTGGCTCCAAGAGCTGTCATGAAAGCACATGGTGTGACTGCTGCTCTTCTGGCTGGGGGGAACAGACAGAAAGGCTGTGTGCAGCCCTCCTGGGCACAGCCAGGCTCTGCTGGAAACAGGAAGGCTGCTCATCAGCTGGCAGCTACCCTGAAACAGAGGTCTGGATCGCCACCAGCCTATAGCACTTATTTGAACATATTTGAGAGCCAGCAGCACCACCTCTGCCTCTGCCCAGCTCCATTCTGGTGTGGGAAGAAATGACCAGGTAGGAAATCAAAGACATTAGCTTGGCATCCCTTGCCCCGGCAGCTGCCCAAATGCTCTGCTTGCGCTGCTCCGTTTCGTTCCTGGGTGTGGTTTGCCTGATGCCAGTTATTCCTCCCCGCTCCGAGACTCGGACACAGAGAGGGTGTCCCCGAGGTGACAGGGGAACAGGCAGGTCTTGGCTGGGCTGTATGGTGGGGGCAGAACACGAAGAACAGCTTGCACTCTCCCAGAAGCAGTTTCATTCCCCATACAAGCAGTGGCTTCAACTAACAAGATGCTCTTTGGCTAGAGCTTGTAAAAGGACCTTATCCATATTAAAAAAAGAAAGAAAGATCTTCTGTCTAAAACTTGTTCTTTACTAACAAGAGGTTTGGACTAAATCCATTTAAGAGAAAATTTTACAAGGGCCTTATGCTGAAATTATCCAGTAGAAAGAACTGAAAAGAGTACAGGGCACTTTTGAGGGGCTTACCCCAAAAGCAAGTGGTTGGTTTGTTTGTGTTTTAAGAAAACCAAACACTCTTTCTTTTGGCATTAACATAACAGAGCAGTAAAGATTTATCAGTAGCACTGCATTAGCCTCCTCTAAACACACTGAACAACTGCTCCCTTAAATGGATCAGTTGCTGGAGCAATTGTTAGTCACCAGTATCAGATTTGAAAGCAGAAACGAATTCCTCACTAATGGCCTGAAGGACAAAGGGTCTTCTCTGTTACAAGGACTTGTACCTTTACAGTGCCAGGTGCTTGGACTGTAGTCCCAGTGTGCTGACACACGTGTCCACACAGACAGCCTGTTGCTCCTTCAGGACAGGTAACACTTCCGTGGCAATAATGTTACTCTATGAATCACTACTTTTTCACTTGCAACAAGTAAAAGAACCCATGTCCTACAGTCAAGGTAATCACAGCAACATGGAGCTCTTCTAGGTGGAAACAGAACAGCTGCTCAGCATCAGCATTGTTACGTACAACTCAGATGCTCTGCTGTATTTGGTATATATTGCAATAGCAGGCAGGTGGTTCTGCTGTGTGGTCTGTGAAAAATCACACGGAAAGCAATATAGGGAAAATGTTGTAATTATTAAAATGGGTTTGTTTTGATACCAGCAGAACAAAAGCCTGCCTGAGCAAACCAGTTTTTAGCTTGTTATCTTTACAAGCGGCCCTTAAGGAATAAAATTGCTGCTGCTCTCCTGTGCCTCTGCCCTGAATTTGGCAATATTCATGCGGGAGCAGGTAAAACCAGCCAGAGGCACCAGGACCCTCAGGAGGCCAGTGGAGACAGAATTCACCAGCTCCTGTCCCACACTACTCAGCCAAGAAAACCCATACGGGACCCCCCAGCAAGTGTCTGAAGCCTGATGAGATGATTGCTACTGCCACTCAGTACACAGCCAAACACATCTAATTTGGCCAGGAAAACAGGAAAAGCAGCCACATTCTTCTGCTAAGGAGAGGAAGCCCTGATCCAGTGACCTTCACCAACTGAGAGCTGGTTCCCTGCAAAGGCTGGGTTGGAAGTTATGCACAGCACAGGCCTTCCATCCTTCTGGCAGGTTTTCTCATGCCAGGCATGCTGGAACTAGCTCAAGCACAAGTGTTTTATGACCTGGGAAGACAAAGAGAAGCGCCATCAGAGGCGGCAGGACCAGGCTCACTGGAGTCCAATTCCTGCTCTGGCAAATGTCCTCTTCCTCACAACATCCTTCAGAAGGGTCCAGTCACTTCAGGGACTTGGAGCTCCAGCATTCCTTGTTTACCAGCTGCCTGAATTCCCAAGTGCCTGTGTTTCTGCAACGCCAGTCTCCAGAGATCCAGGAAAAGATCTTCTGAACACCATGGGAAGCACATCTGTCCTGCTGCTGCAAGGCAGTCCAGTGCCCATGTTCTGCCTCAGCCTCTCATATTCAAGGAGTGGTTTTGTCTCTGCCAGAGGGGTGCAACGTGACAAAATGCCTGCTCACCTAGTAATATGCAACTGTGATAGAGACAAAAGATTTTGGCTCACACCCTCATTTGCTCACTGAAGAGAAATCAAAATGAACCAAAATGATTGAACATTTTGTAAATTAATAAATATTGAAACTCAACTTCCCTGGAAGGTTACAGAGTGACAGATCTAGTGCAATGGCAAATGATGGAATAGGTCTGTGAAGTTTAGGTGTGAGATTTCGAAAGACCTTCCTCTAATGTCCCAGACCAAGCATAACAGGCATTCCTGAGGCAAATAACAGATTTATTTAAAAAAACAAGCAAAGCTTTCTTTATCTATCAAAAAGCAGGTAAGAAGAGAATACAATGACAATTTCTGTGCAATCTCTGCAGGTCACGTCTAAGGACACCCCCCAAATGCTTCCTGTCCTGCTGAGGCCTTCGGGGCACCCCACCTGTCCCTATCCTCTTGCTGGTCAGCACAAAGCCTCTGAAGAAGACTGATACTCAAAGTCAGATTTTGTAGTGAAGCAACAAAACAATATTCAGTGCTTTAATGACAAAATCTGTTCTGAGTGTCACCATTTTGGTTCCCAACTTCAGTTTCTTTTATCACTACTTCAGTGCTTGGACAAGAGTTTTGACTAAACCAGTCTCTTGCTGATAAGACCATGGGCACCCAAGAACAAAACTAAATCTACGTCCAGTTACTTATGCGGAAGAAAAAGATGGTCATAAATTTCTGATATGTGTGTGTGGCCTGTGAGACATGGTCCTTGCTAAATGAAAAGTGTGAACACTACTTTTTCAAAGCTCATTTTTATTTGTTTCTATTTGTTCAATATTTTCAAGGGTAACATGGAGGAAAAATGAAGTGATTTATAATATGATTCTGAAATGTTAGCTTTGGTAGCACAAAGTGAAAATACAAATGTATTCTTGCATGAGCACAACAAACAGAACGGGTGGTCATCTCCACCGCACCCTGAAATATAACAAGGTACTTTGTTCAGAAATGGCATTACCTTTATTCAGCTCACCCGAGGCATTTGCTTAAGTATGCAGCACATTTCCAATATATTTAACTTACAGCAACTTTTGCCACGAACCTGAGAGTACATTAAAGGGTGCTAGTGATTATAATGCATGTACTAGATCAAGGAGATTCTGCTGCAATACTTTAATTTTCATTTAGATTAAATTTAAATTATAATTTACACCACTCTGCTAAAAAACAGGGAAAGACGTGCTGTAAGCATAGCAGCAGGCATGCATAACTTCATGTATTCTTCTCTGTTTTTAACTTCTGGTTAAACTTAACAGACTTCCAAGTGCAAGTAGATTGAAGCTCCATCTAGTGCCAGGGGCCGGGAAGTTACTGAGAAAATTTCACTCCAAAACCAGCAAACATACTCAGAAAATTATGGAGGAGCAGCAGCCAGCCTGGCATCCCAGAGCTGTCGCACGCAGGTGACAACACTGCGGAATTGCTCTTACAGTGTATAAAGGCTTCATTTTAAAGCTGCAGTACCTTAGGCCAAGCAGCGACCACAGCACTGCCTGGAGAGGGACCCAGCACCTGAAACGTGCCCAGCAGGGTGAGAGGGGTCCCTGCGCCCAGCACCTCACTCCCCACTGTACTCCATCACCATCACCAACACGTTCTGCACGGCTCCTCTCTTTGGATCCAGGGAACCGGGATGCTCCCAGTGCATCCCAATTCACCCTGCTAACCTCTATCCAAAACCAGGCCATCAGTGGCTCAGAAATGCCCTCGCTGTTTAATACATGGCTTGAGCACTTGCTAGCAAGTCACCACTATCTCCTCCACAAACACCTACTAATGGTAACACAGAAAATGGGTGTCTACTACCAACACACAAAATAGTCTAGCTGGTACTAATGTTCCCTTCCTCTCTTTTTCTGTGTTTTTTTTTTGCAATGCCAAGTGCTAGAATGACACCTGTTTCTAGCTCTGTAACAAAGCCATGCTGCCTGTCCCAACTCCTGTAAGCACACACTATTCTAACCCAGAACAAGGAGGAGGTTTGTGTAGCAGAGGACAGTAGTTCAGATTGTTCAGCCACAGTACTAACATGTTGGAAGATTTTTTTTACATGCAGAAGTAATTTTTTTTTCATTTAAGAAAATTGGTCCTCATTGTGCATTTTAGATTTGAGTTTCAAAGAAAACTGAAATGGGAGGAATCCTTCCACTGTCCTAGTTAAATGTAACCCACCCGCGTCACAAAGCTTTAAAAAGCACTATGCCAACTGGACACAGAGTACAGACAAACTGTGTTAGATGCATCTGTCCCATGTTTGTCTTCACATAACCTGAGCACCTGCTGGGAACTCTACCATTCAAAACACATGGGACCAAACCGCACGTGTGAGCAGCTGTAGGCACTCCAGGTACCAACTGGTGATGCAGTGCAAGCGCCACTGATGCATGAGGATGTCAGCAATACAGACAGGTGAGGATGGAGAGTTACACAGCAGATGACTTGACTCTTCTTCTTCATAGTATCACCATCATGACTCTGCTCCCAGTTGCGTAAAGGCTGATAGCAAAAACTCAGCGTCTGCTCCAAAACAGCACCCTGCCTGAGATCTGACACTTCCTCCACAGGCACTTACTGTGTGGTCACAGCAGTGGTGCTGGGGGACAGCCCATTCATGGCATGGGTAAAAGCAAGACCACAACCTCTTGAAGCACCACCAGGTCTCTGGGGATGCCAGGTGAGTGCAGTGCTGAAGGAGCTGTCCCAGCTTTACCAGCCTTGGCAGTGACTCTGGTCGTCTGTTGGGGTTCCTCCCCTGCCATGGAGCCCTGGGAGATGGGCCCTGGGGGGGAGACACGGGGTCTCCCTGCCCCTGCTCAGTCTCATTCCCCCTTGGTTGGTTTGTGTTCCCCGGTGTGGCCAAGGACCCTCGGGTCCCGTGACCGGGGAGTTCCTGGGCAGAGCTCCGGCCATGCGGCTGGAGAAATAAACATCTCTGAAACAGCTATCAAGAATCTGTCTGTCTATATATATTTCCTTTCCATGGGACTCCTGGTTTGATATATGCATGTTGCAGTAATCCCCGCAGCCACAAACTGGTGGAGGAATGCGAGCAAGATACCGATCCCTGAGGAAGATTCGTGAGTAAAATAACCACTCTAGACCTCTCTTCTCATCTTGGTTTGGATATTCTCTCTGGACTATGGAAGAATCGTGGGAAATGGGGCTCTCTGAGCCACAGAGAAAAATGTATCTAGAAGTAAAAGGAATCCTTGAACAACAAAACAAAAAAGTAATGCAACCGGGAGATCTAGAACACTTTTTCATCTGGCTTTTCAAAAGGTTCCCCTGTATTTCTCGAGACTTACTTTTTAATATCGAACCTCCTGTATCTTGTGAGGGGTGTTTCTGGGCTGGGATACATCGGCGTGGCAGGCCACTAAGTTTACCCTATCCCCAGTTTATTCCTAATCCGTTTTTCACCCCATGGCTTCCCTATACAATTCCATTTCCCTACAATTCCTCTCCGCTACCGAGGGGGGGATGAAAAGGGGGAGGGAAGAAATTTAACCCTCTCCTGCCTCAGTTTCCCCACAAAGCATGCCCAGAGAGTTCTGTCTCCCTTCTGTCAGCCCTAAGATGTTCCACAGAATCTGTTTGGACATTTAAAGACTCAGGAGGGTGGCTTGTTTTGTCTTGAAACTGTTCTTGTTATGTTTATCCAGTTGTTTTCATTCTCCTTTTATTAAAATAAAACGGGTGAGATGTTGGGGTTCCTCCCCTGCCATGGAGCCCTGGGAGAGGGGCCCTGGGGGGGAGACACGGGGTCTCCCTGCCCCTGCTCAGTCTCATTCCCCCTTGGTTGGTTTGTGTTCCCCGGTGTGGCCAAGGACCCTCGGGTCCCGTGACCGGGGAGTTCCTGGGCAGAGCTCCGGCCATGCGGCTGGAGAAATAAACATCTCTGAAACAGCTATCAAGAATCTGTCTGTCTATATATATTTCCTTTCCACGGGACTCCTGGTTTGATATATGCATGTTGCAGTATCCCCACTGCAACAGTCGTCAAGCCTGCTACATGCTCACCTTCCACAATGAACAGTTTGGTTGAGAGACAGAATGATTTCTTGTCTTTAGAGAGGTACTTTGAAAGAAGAGAAAACATTCTAAATGAAATCACATAATTTCTAGGCTACTTTCCCCTTTACTCATTTCTGCTTTTCCCTGTTCCTCCCATTTTTATATTCTTAATGTTTCCTTTCACTTGTACCAGAGTGGCTGCTCTACAGGTGCACAGTATTAGACTTTCAGACTGAATACACCTCTTCTAGGATTACATAGACAATTTTGAGCAGAACAATTTTCATATACTTTGTTCATCAAAAATGTGATATTTATTTGAGTGGATGCAATTGAGAGAAAAGCACTACACCTATGGCAGAAATCATTCTCTCCATGATGAAACGAAGTAGTACTTCAACTACCAAAAATTCACACCAAAATATTCTAAATATTAAATATACACTGGCTCTTCTCCGACAAGCTAACAGCAGGCAAGTTGACTGCTGCTTACAGCCAGTCAAGTTTCTTGTGGCTAAAGAAAAATATGGTATATTATAAGGTTAGAACTGTATCATTTTCCTGGGAAAATATGGCTTCTTAGACTTCATAATTATTATTAAATTCTTTTGCAGACAGTGAATGTTTTTGGGTAGAAATTGTGTATCACAGATAAATTTATGTATTTGTGATCCAAAAATCCTTTGGATTTTTAACAATTAGCAAGCATTAACAGCAAAAATATTTGTGATCAGAGGTGGAAATAGCACTCAGACAAACATATTTACAGATCCTACCAGTGAAAGCAAGTTGAATGAAGAAAATAACACCCTGAACAAAGCTCCAGAGCTCCCCAGCTGCACCATGTGGGTTACTGAGCGTGCAGCAGAAAGCGGTGCAGAAACAATCACCTACAGAAACTGTGAACTAGAAAAACAGAACCGTCTGTCAGGCCTGTCACCAAGACACAGCCGGGAGAATGCTGCTGCCCAGGATGGTGTCCCGTGGAAAAGGGTCCCCATGTTCCTGCCATGCACCATAACACAACACAACAGTAGGAAAAGTCTGGGTTTTCTTCTTAATGCATACTAGCACAGTGAAAAAATGCAGATCAGCTATTAAAAAGCTGAATTTGTTCTACCAGTCAACTGTGACAGAGAAAAAACCAAGCAGATGACGCCTGTGAGAAGTTAAATGTTCTCTTTCATCTCCTATCACTTCTCCTTGCAGTCAGTGAAGTGTGCAGAGATGTCAGAGGTTCAGACTTTACACCACAGTAAGATTGTTAACTGTCCCTGTTAAACCACGCTGCACAAACATCCATTAAAAAAATGACTGTGTCAAGAGCCTGTGCTGCTTGTGCTTCATTTTCCACTTTCCTGCTTTCTCTCCCTCTAACTCTGTGCTTCTCCAACCCTCTTACTGCATTTCTTAGCCATAGCTTTGGCTTTTAAGATTAACTTCCACACAACCTTTCACCCACTGCAACAGCCAGTTGCCAGAGGCATGTGATGAGTCACCACGAGTTTGGGCAAAATAACATAAAGACTTTAGACTGAGTATGTTCCCACCTTCCCTACACTGTGTCAAGCTACCTACAAACTTAATGAATTTCACAGTTTCATACCCTTATTTCATAACTGAAAAGTTAACAGTTACCTATTTGGGTTCTGTTTGCTTGACTTAAAGCAAAACAAAATACTGCAGGATCTAAGCACACCCAGGACTCCGACTGCTTGGTAACTGTGAGGCATAGAAAGCTGTGTCATAAAGGCCTAACTCTGTACTTGTTTACTCCTATAGAGACTCTCATCAAAGACACCATTATGAACCAGAGACTACCTCTCTAAGTAAGAATTTACATACAATGTACTTTGATTTCTAGGATGAAGGTTTATTTTCTGTTGGCCATCACTGGGATCAAGAATTCACCTTAAAAATCCTAAAGCTGAGCAAAGTTCCATGGCTTTAGACATCTCTTCTAGTGCTTTGGCCGGTCTGTAAATCACATCCACAAAGAACAGGCCTTCCTCCTATTTTAAGTACTTCTGGAAGCCACTGAAATGGAAGCAATTTCAAACTCTTACCTGACATAGCCATATCCCTACGCTTGCATCCGATTTTCAGAGTTACATTTTAGGTTTGTTCTGTTTGAATTTGATGGTTAAATAAAGCATAAGCAAGGGAAACCCTTCAGAACTGCTTACATAACTGATCATTAGGAAGACAAAGGTTTTGCTGAGCTGTCTTATTGGTAAAATCATACCAGGCCAAAATCCTCTCAGGACATGAAACTTTCACCATGGAGAGTAAACATGAGTTAAATCATTGTTCCAAACAACGCAAGATACACCAGAAGAGCACCTTTTTTCAGAACCTTCTGGATTGTTTAAGAGCCATTGCACAAGGCTCTCTGCAGTGCAGCCACAGCTATGCTGGCATGGGACAGGAACTTCTTCATCCACAGGTGTAGTAGCTGTGCAATAGAACTCTGCACTGTGGTCTTAACGATTGCTGCATTTTTAATTACCTTATTTTTTAAACCTAGTTTCAAGTTTTCCACACATTAATATGTAATTTTCATAATCTGTTTCTAGCTAACACTCATCCCAGTCCCTGGTGGCTTCCTGGGATTTCAGCCAAGTCCCTTGGGTAGCTATGGAAGGACCCTGCCCAGGCTGACCCTTGCCAGGCTGACACAGACTGCTCCCGGCTGTCACCAGGAAAAGTGAATCTGCTGACTTGCAGCACTCGTAAACTGGTGTTTCCCTCTGCACTTCTGAAAGCACTTGTGGTAAAGTGACAGACCGCGACAGGAACCCAGCAGGAACCCAGTATGGTCAGGAGGGGAAGTCACCAGACCAGTGCCCACGTGGCCACCAGCTACCAGAGCTGAGCACTGCAGCCCATGAGCCCTGGCTCTTTGAAGTTTATCTCCACAAAGAAGCCCAGCTGCATTCTGCTGGTGGTTGACTGCCGTCCTGTCTGTCCGTAAGTGATGGTTACAGTAATCTCCAACTGGTGAAAAACACCAATTTGGTGAAAAACAGTTAGAACTTGTGACATCATAATGGTTGGACTAAATGATCTCAGAGATCTTTCCCAACCTAAACAATCCTATTGTAAGAAGTCCTGCCTTTGGCTGCCTCATCATTTCAAGCACAGCAGCAGTTCTGGTAGCCACAAGGCCTGATAGAAAGACCCAAGTTACATCATTCACAAAACATAACCCTCCTTCAAGTCTTTGGCCAATTTCAATTTTTCTGTTAATATAAAAGCAGTCAAGTTTCTCACAAAGCTGTAAATAGTGAGTACACTCTGGTTAAGCGCAGCCGGTACTTTAAAATTCTTCCAAATGATTATTTTCCTTAGATGTGATCCAACATCAATTTTAGGCAAAGTTCTGAACTGAAGCAAAAGACCAGTAATTGTTACAAGATGCACAAAATCCTACCAAACTGTGGCTGTAGTGTAGAATTGAATTCCAGAAAGAACAACTACCAGGTGAAATGTAGGAAGAGACTAAAATGCAAGAAATCACGATTTCACAACTATTTACTATATGGGTATAGCTTACAATCAGCCCATTTCATATGTGAGTCTAGGCACTGATGTTAAAATGACCCATTACATCTATCAATTTTAACAAGGATATTTTCATACATATGTTAATATTTCATTTCAGAAATGTCTCAAATTCCAATTAACTCTCATAGCAAAAAAACCCCCAACAACCCTGGAGGTCCCCGCTCTTACATCTTTGACATACAGGGCACACCCTCATTTTCTTAAATCCAACAGTCTCAAAGGTGTTGCTGCCTACACAAACAGTATTATAACGATTGTATAACATAGCACACAACCAAATGAGGCACCTAAGAGTGAAAATAAAATTAAAGGATCATGATTTTCAGAAATACCACTGGTGACTGCTGAATCTGCAAATTATACAAGCTAGCTGGTAGCTTTGTAACATTAAATAACAGCAACCCAATTTAGACTTCACTTTCTAAATGTATTACTAGAGCTGGTTCACAAATAACATGACTAGAAGCTAAGCTACCAAGCAGGTGCAAAATCCTCTACTCTGATCCAACCATTTATGTTAAGCAGATCCCAGACTTCCACACAGTTATTTCCAATTTGTATCATTAAAAGCAGATGTCTGTATTCCCCGTATCACTAACACACTCTGCGCACCAAAACTGCCCTCACACCACTGATCACCTGGTCTGTGCAGCTATTACAAAAGGTAACATTCCCCATGAGGCAGCAACAAAATTCCCCGACCTGCTCTGCACTCTGACACACAGGCGAAACACTTGTCAAAGAGGCAAAGCAATGAACCACCGCACAACAACCTAGCGTGGCTCTGGATTCTGGGAAAGCAGCAGCTTCCCAGCCTGGCCCAGCTCTGGGCTGGCAGTAACCATGGGGTCTCTGCCTCCCATGAAGCAGGACTAGATGCTGGGCTGCAAGGGCTCAGGAAGGCACAGATGCTCCTTGGGCAGAAGGGATGGACAAATGTGTTAGAGGGTGGGCACATGTGAGGAGGTGAGATCCTTCCTGGCAAGAGGGGCATAGCCTTTGGCTAAAGTCCTGGAAACCCACAGGTTCTTGTGTGAGATACCTGCATGCTGGTACCAAGCAGCCTGCTGTCCAAGAGAAGCCCACCTCTCATTAATCAAAGGATAATGATGCTAAGCATAGAAAATAAGCAGCTCCAAAATCCTCAAGGCTTGGCCCTGGGTCATGAGATGTCTGTCTCTATATCCATTAAATCCACTTATTAAAGTAACACAATTTGGAATCCTTATTGCAACTTGAAGACAATCAATAAAAAATCAAACACATTTTGGTTGAACTCTAAAACTAATGGGCCCATCAGCCTCCCATTCATTTCAGATGGATGCATTCCATTTTGTGCCAGTAAGAATGTTTAACTGGGACCTCCTACAGGCCAGCATTAAATAGAGAAGTGACCCTTAATAGCACTTTCAGACAGGAATGAACCTTTTCTCCTTGCCATGGAAGGAATCTCTGGAGGCAGAATGATGAAGGCAAGCCAAACTTCACCAAAAGTTTTAGCTATTTTAAAAGCTGAAAGCAACTTTAAAGACTGTAACTCATTGGTAGATACAGTGACATGAGAAGATATCTGGGATACATGGATGATGCTGTCCAAATTCAGAGGGGTAAAGGCACTGTGAAAATAAAATAAAGAAAAAAAAAAACCCTTATGGAATTAAGGTAAAAGATGCAAATGAGCTCCTTTCCAATTACCTTGTAATCCAAGCAATTAGTTTTAAACAACACTCAATCCCATGATAAAGGAACTAGGTTGTTAAAGGACTAAGAAACCCTGAAGCGTGCTGTAGGGGTATCCATTATAAATACCTGGGGACTTAAGGCAAGGGAAAAGAAAGGTAAAGGGAAAAGTAAAAGAAAGGTCAAGAAAAGGCAGATTAATTTATTGTATACTATGCCTTGGCATATTCAGGTAGGAGATCTAACTTCTTCAATTATAGCCACAAAGCTATTGACATGGACAGCCACACCATATCCCACCAGTGTCCATTGCTCCAAGAATCAAAACGGTCACCCAGTAAAGCAAACCCACCCTGATCAAAAGCAAGATGATCCCCCCACCAATTTCAGTGTTGAGGAAAACAGAGCAATTGCCTTGAAACGTGCCCTTAAAGATGATGGTGAACACTCCTGCGACCCAGGACAGCCTTGGAGCAGCCAAGCCATCCTGCCCAGGGCCCAGTTTCAGTGCAGCAAACCAATGGCACCAGTCTCGGGTGTTGTAAAGGAATGTGGAACTAAACTATTGCAATAGAGACTTGGTGGAACCTGGAACAATAAACCCAAAAATCGCCAGTTACAACCCGTCGCAGAAATAAAATGTAACAGATGCTGGTGTGTGAGACAGGGACGCACCGGTGAGGTCCGGGAGGACGGAGGGCAGGGGCAGGCAGGCGCCCACTCTCCGAGCGGCGCAAAGGCACACGTGAGATTATGGAAACAATACAAATGCAGCGACTGCACAGGGGCCGTAACGGCACAGCGGAGCGGGGCCACGGGAAGGATGGGGCGCCGGACTCTCTGTGCATCCGCAGGAGTAGGCACCGCTCTGCCCCAGCAGCACAGCCGTGATCCCCCTGGGTTCCCCCGGGGACCGCCCTCCGTGTAGGCAGCGCAGCACTGTTCCCTGAGCTCCGGGAGCCGCGTCCGGCCAGCCCGGGTCGCGGCGGGCGGGAAGGCGCCACCGCCGGTACTCACCGATCCCGGCCGCTCCCGGCCTCCGGTGGGGGCATCGGGGCGGCCGCACGGATGTCCGGCCCCGCCGCGCCTCTGCCCCGTGCGGTCCGAGCAGGGCGCGGGGAGGGTCCACCGGGCCGACCCGGGCTGGGCCGGCCCCCGCAGCAGTCCCGGGACTGGCCGTACCGACCTCCAACGGCCGAGCGGCCGCGGCCCCGGCCCCGGGCATCGAGCACCCGGCATTGGTCCCGATCCCGCTCCCAGCCCCGCCCCGGTCCCGCTCCCCCCGGCCGCGGGGGCGGTGCCGGCCGCGCCCCTCCTCCCCCCGCCCCCGGCGCGGCAGCGCAGGGCTGGGCTGGGCCGCGCCGCCGCAGCGCTCGGTCCGCTCCGCCGCCGCACCGCCGGGACCGTCGCCCGCCCCGCGCCCCCGGCCCGCCCGCTGCCCGCTCGCCCTCGCCCGCCGCCCCGCGATCATGGCCGGCTGGCAGAGCTACGTGGACAACCTGATGTGCGATGGCTGCTGCCAGGAGGCCGCCATTGTGGGCTACTGCGACGCCAAGTACGTCTGGGCAGCCACGGCCGGCGGCATCTTCCAGAGCATCACGGTGAGCGGGGCCGGTGGGAGCGCGGCCGAGAGCGGTGGCGACGAGCCGCGGCCGGGGGACGGGGGCACCTTGTGGGCGGGGGGCGCGGGCCCGGCCGCCCGCCCGCGCCGCCTTTTTGTGCGCGTCGGGAGCGGCACGGGGCCGGTCCCGCGGGCGGGGTCGGCGGCCGGCCCAGAGCGGGGGGTGCGGGCGGCGGGCCCGGTGCCGAGCGGGCGGGCGGCGGAGGAAGGCGGCTCGAACGCTGCCGCGCCGCCGGCTCCATGTTTTCTCCGCCAAGATGGCGCTCTGCCATTGATGCTCCCCCGCCCTGCCCGCCCGCGCCCCCGGCCCGCCCGGCTCCGCGGCCCCGCCACCCGAAGATAAAGCCCTTGCGGCGCCGCCGGCGCGGCTCCCCCGGCCCCACGCGGCCCCGCCCCGGGCGCGGCGGGCCCGGTCCCGGCCGAGGCAGAGCGGGGCCGCCTGGGCCGCGGGCGGGGGGCCGGGCCCGCCGTGACGCTGCACTTTGCGGCCGCCGCGGTGCGGCCGGGCCCGCGCCGCACCCCCCTTCCCCCCCCAGCCTCCAGACCGGGGCCCTTCCCGAGGGCGAGGTAGAGGGGCCGCGGCGGCGGGAGCCGCCTGGGCCCCGCGGGCGGGCCAGAGCCGGGCTGATGCCGCGGGTGCGGGCAGGCCCCGGGCTGATCTCCCGGGACAGGTGCAGACAGAGTCCGCGCCAGCCCGGGGTTAGTCTCCGACAAATGCCCTGCGCCGTTTAACGGGCTCGGGCCCGGAATCGCCGAGGCAGAGGCTCCCCCGCGCGCAGCGACTGCGGAGCAGCGCAGACTGCGCCTAACAAAGCCCTGTGTTCTGGAGCACTTCCTGCGGGGAGCGAGGGGAAATCACGGCCTTGGCCTCTCCACACGAGACAGGACCGTTTCTAAATAGAAATTACAGCAATAAAACCCAGCCGTGCTAACTCTGAGCTCTTTCCTTTGGCAGCCAGGAGAAATAGATATGATTGTAGGAAAAGACCGAGAGGGTTTCTTCACCAATGGTCTGACCCTTGGTGCAAAGAAGTGCTCTGTGATCAGAGATAGCCTGTATGTCGATGGTGACTGCACAATGGACATCAGGACAAAGAGTCAAGGTGGTGAGCCGACATATAATGTTGCTGTAGGCAGAGCTGGACGAGGTAAGCACCCTTTTCTTTACCTTCAGATCGCTAAATTACGAAATGTGACCCTAAGCATAGATGTCAACTATTAAGAAAACCAAATTCCTGTATTTAATGGCTAATTTTGGGAAGTGATGCAAGGGGGTGGATGGCAGTGCTCTAGCTGAGTTCTGACTGGGAATTACACTCATCCCCGTTCCCAGCTGCACCCCAGCCCGGCACCAGGCTGTGCAATGGTTAACAAGTCCCTGACAAGCAGGAAAAAGCAGGCTGCAGCTCCAAGTAGGCTTAGCTGGTATTCCATCACTTGATACCTGAAGCTCAGGATGGGTCTGTTAATGACAGGCAGTGACTGCAGCTTTCTTTTTGTAAATTGCTTGATGGAAAGTTTATTCTGCAAAAATGTGACTCTCATGTATGAGCTGCTCCTACCTATAGAGTTCTACACTAACTCTTTTTGCATTTCCTATTGAGCCTGCTGAAGTCTGTCCGGGCAAAAAAACGCCATCCAGTTTGGTACCACTGAGAAGTGTGCTTCATGCTCATACACCTGCTCCTTGTGCTCTTCCTTTAACTTCCAGTAAAACCTATTATGGGGCAGCTACTTATCTGGGATATAAAATACTGGCTGGGAATGCTGTGCCTTATGTTGGGAACACCTGGGCTAGCGTTTTTGGGCTGGCTGTTGAACAGGTTCATGAGTGACAAGACTTCTGCTTATAGATGTAAAACCAAAGGCAGAGCAGGTGTCTGTAGGCTAAAGCCCAGGGCAGGGATGCAGGAAGAGGGTTGGCAGCACTGAGGTGAAACAAGCAGAGTTCTGACTTGTGAAATAGCAGTGAGAACTGTCTTAAGCTTTTATGAGCAAATTGCTATGGAAATAGTATCATAGAGTCATTAAAGTTGGAAAAGCCCTCCAAGATCATAGAGTCCAACCATTCTGCCAGTGCTGCCAAGGCCACCACTGACCCATGGCCTCAAGTGCCACAACCACATGGCTTTTAAATCCCTCCAGGGATGGGGACTCAACCACTCCTCAGGGTAGCTTGTGCCAGGGCTGGATAACCCTTTTGGTGAAGAAATTCTCATGATTTCCAACCTAAACCTTCCCTGGCGCAACTTGAGGCTCTGATATATGAGCACATGTAGGTAGACTGGCTGCAGCATTCCCGGCTTGGTGAACAGTCCCTGGCCTGTGGCAGCCCAGTGCTCACTGTGTCCCTCTCCCTGCTGGGGGACATCTGATGGCAGCTCACAGTGGCAGTTGCTGGTGAGGAGCCTCCAGTATTCCTTTTACCAGACAATCTGGGACATCTTGCTGGAACTGGGGGAGTGGGGAGAGCCCTCAGCATGACAACTGTCCCTGCATTTTGTCTCATGTAAAATGTGTGGTTTGTAGTTGTGTTATTGCATGGAAGGTTTTGGCCCAACTCACCCTTTGGGGTTTTTTACCAGCATGAAAGGAGTTACTCTGGTTCCTATACCAGCAGTGACTGCTGCAGCACAGATCATGGGAATTTTCCTTTTGCCACTCTCCAGTCACACTTGTGCACACACTGCACCCCTGCCCCCACAGGTGTTTAAACTACAGCAAGGATTTCCTTGCTGGGTGATGACTGATGGTGAGAGACACTGTAATAATGCTTTTCTGATAGCTGGTGGCATTCTTCTTAGTAGTGAACTCTTACAACTTCCATAGTTGGATAAAATCCCTGAGGATAGCTTGTAGCCCTGTCTACATCTGTGTTGTAACAAAACTGTTAAACCAGCCTAATACCCAAATACTAAATCTTGAATTTGAGGGTGTTTACTGCACTGCCTAAAACTTGCATTATTTCCATGTCTAACACACTTTTTAAAACGTTTTTTCTTTTCTCTTTCAGTCTTGGTCTTTGTAATGGGCAAAGAAGGGGTCCATGGAGGCGGATTGAATAAGAAGGCATACTCAATGGCAAAATACTTGAGAGACTCTGGGTTCTAGTTGTTAGGCAGACTGTTAAGTATTAGGGGAAGATTGCTATTAAACTTTCCTGGCGGTGAGCTTTAAACCTTACATTCTGGAAACTTTACTAGCAATGCAGGGTGATGGGGTATGAACCTGTGTCTCCTTTGTATCCCTTTGTTGGTGGGGAAAGGTGTTCTTTTTTTTTTCCCCTTTAATTCTTTTCATTTCTGTTTTGTTTCCTTGTGTACTCCAGCATTGGTTATAGTCATGGGAAAGGAAGGTGTCCATGGAGGGACACTCAACAAGAAAGCATATGAACTGGCTTTATACCTGAGGAGGTCTGATGTCTGAGCAGCCTCTCCCCATCCACCTAGCAGCTGTCTGCACCACCACCCGCTTGTGCTCAGTGCTACCAGACCGTAGATGGTAGTTTGTGGTTTTTTATTTACCCATTTCCTACTGTCATAACTCCAGTTCCCCCTCGTTCATCTCTGTAACCACTGTAGGTAACCGAGCCCGTCTGGCACCACCACGATGATGATATGCATGATAACTTGAAACTTGGGAGGGGAACATGCCAAGTGTAGGCTCTGCTTTGTCTTAGCAATTAGTGTGATATTGACAACTAAACCAAGATACTAAACAAGGTGCCGATTGTACAATCTAATTTGATCAATGCCTCTTCAGCACTTTGAGCAAGTCACAGCTCACTAGTCTTCCTTTCACAGAGCATGGTTGGGAGGAAAAAAGTGCGTGCATATCTTCACTTCTGTCCCTCTGTTTCTGTTTTTTAAACCCATGTGTTTGCTTACACCCATTTTTATAGTGCCTGGTTTGTTTAACCAATTTGCCACTCAAAAGCTATTAATGTCACATTAGTTTTGTCATTGCACTTCACTGCAGGCTTAAGTCTCTTACGTTTTCTTGATGATGTCTGAAGGTTGTACTGCTTAACAAGTGCAATCACAAAACTATGAAAGGGTACAGATGCACTTCCTCCCATGACCTTAAGCCACCATCCTAGGGATTCCCCAGACATTCCATCATTACAATAGCTCAGGCACTTTTTTTTTTTTGCCAGCTCCTGTTCTGTAGTTGACTTGTGCAAGGCTGCCACTGTGGCCACTAGCTAGCCTGGCATAACCAGCTGGAGTGTGTCTGGTTTCAGTTTCTCATAGGACCAATTTTAATTTGCAGCTTGGGGGTTGGGGGGGGGGTTGTTGTTTTTGTTTTTTAATATGAAACTGCAATGTCATTGTGGAAAACTGCCACCTTCAGCTACCCTGGGAGCTCTGACTGGCTTCAATCTTTCTGCCAGTTCACTCAGTGGTGCAGAGTTTGGCTGCTCTGAAGCCACTGTTTGGATGAAGGTTGGTAGTTTGTAAGCTAAACTGTCAAAATACCATTTCAAATTTAAAAATCTTTATCTGACCTGTCACACCCTTGCTGCAGAAATGATGGAGTGAGCTGCCTTGTGCACGAGTCATCTGAAATGTCTGTAACCAAACTCAGTTCAGGCACGGTTCTGACTTGTATGTCCATTGCAAGAACTGCAGAACTCTGTATACTAAAGAATAAATGGGAGATGGTAGTGGTTGGAATAACTGACTTGGCTGTCTTGTGATGAATTTTTTAATATGTATTCTGTGCCATACTATTGTTTAAAAAAAAAAAATGAACTGTTGCTATTGTGAGATGGATTTTAACTGACTCTGAGGGTTTCTTTTGACTGGCACTACCTTAGGGACATTCTAGTATTTGCTTCTATTGTTGGGCCTTGTGGATAATGTACAGATTTAAACAAATTCTTGTTGCTGATTTGTCCATTTCTTTCCCTGCACTTTGTTACATCTGGGATACAGTCTAACTCATCTGATTTAATATGCATTTCAAAAAATGCCATAACTATTAAAAACACCTTGTTTACAGACAGATGAAATAAATTTATTCCAACCAAACAAAACCAGACTGTTGGTAATTTTTCCCCCCCACACACCCAGAAATCCTCTGAGACCTTCAGGTCTAAGTGCAGTTTTAAGTTTTGCAGGACAGCAGTAGTATAATAATATGATAATTAGTGACATAATATGACATCAGTCAAAAGCCAGGCAGTCTTTGGGGTAGATCTTAATTTAAGAGATGATTTCTCATCTCTTCAATACCACATTTATCCAGCTCTCTGGTGCGCATTTCCCCTGCCCTCTGAATGCCCAATACACCATTCCTGAAACAAGGTGAAAGAGGCTTTGCATAGGACCTGGCAAAGGAGTCTGTGGTGGCCTGCCCAGGTCAATACACCTAGTGTGGGAATGTGCTCCCCTCACCCAGAGAAGGGGAAGATTTAAAGTCTCCATTACCTTACAGGATTGCACCTGTATTTGCTACTTCGGCTGAGAACTCCTAAAAACACAGGCCCAATGGGATGTGATGGTGAACCCTGGAGCTTGTGGGATGGGAGGACAGTCAAGCCCAGATCATGGGACATGAATCTGTAGAAAGGCTCTGCCGTTTTAGGCCCTCAAACTAGTCATGTGCTTCTGGATAGGACCTGGAAATGCCTTTGTTCTCCCCTCCTTCCCCCACACCTTCATCTTTAGTGTCAGCTGCACCTGGCTCCTCTGCTTGGCATGAGAGCTGGGTCTAACTAAAACCTTCCTATATATAGTGTTCATATTCTCCCACTGCCAGGTGGCTCTGTGTCTGAACTGGATCTCCCAGTGCCAAAGTTAGAACGGACCAACACACCCACAGCACAGAGCAAATGCCTGTTCAGCAGTAACTGGTACAGAGGATGCTAATCTGCTTCCCCCATAAAACACATGTGAAGAAGCTGTGCTCAGTGTCCTAACACAAAGTTGCACTCACCTTTTGACTGCAGAACTTTGTTTCTCTTCTCCCTGGTTAGGAGGCTGACGGTAGCATGTTCCCAAAGCTGCTTCTGTGGTAAGGCCAGAGTGGATGGAATTGACTGTAGCATCACCTCAGAGGCAGAGCAGCTGCTGGCAGCACGCACCAGGTACTTGTCATCACATTCCTTAGTGTGACATTGTTCCTTTCTGACCAATTCCCCTCTCTTGAGTGGGTGTATGTCACCTGGACAACTTCTGCTTGGTTAACAATTAGATGTTGTTCAAATGAGTTTTTCAATTGCATTTGTTGGTGAATTTTCCTAGCATAAATGATTGCAGGCATTAGAATTACGTAAGAGCATATTACAAAGTTTAGGTCAGTTCATGGTTCTGGAACTCCAGATTTTGGAGTGCCTGGATTACAACAATGAATAAACATACACGCAGCAACTGCGGGGACCTAGTTTAAGAAACATCTTTCAGCTTAGTAATTAATTTTCAGAAACCATTTTCCCATTTGGACTTACCTAGACATATGCATGATGAAGGGGAATTTTGCCTGATGAAAATACACCACTACACTGATTGTCATTACCCCACGGCTGCTGGCAGCAGTGGTTTGGAGATGAATCATCCTTTCATTATGATCCTTTTACTCATTGTGCAAAATAAACTTTCCCTCCTCTCAGCCAGGCCCAGAAAACAGATCTGCATCGCACCGTGTGTGGCTGCACGGAGTGTTAAGTCAGAAGTCGCATCTGGGACCCCCTCACCTGCCATTGCCCGTCCAGGGTTCCAGCACTGGGGCTGTGGCTCTGCAGGCACTGCCAGCTGGGTAGGAATTGTTCAGAGTACCCTGGTCCTCCTTCATGCTCCCCCAGGCAAAACTACATGTACAGACTCTGGCCAGTCCAAACTCCTCCTCAAGCTAGAAGTGAACAAAAATGAAGGTTTTCTGCATAACTCAGACCCTCTTCACACAGCACTGGTCAGTGCAACTCCTTGTACTGTGATTCACAGTATGACACAGGAAACATCTGCTCAGAGATCCCAACAGTTCCATGTTCTTCATCTTCAAAAGCACTTCAACCTCAGTAATGTAGGCCGAGTACTCAAGGGTCTCAAGTGATGCAAAAGTTCAATAAACTGCTTTTGATATTTAAAGTGGAAAACATGTTTATTAACATTCTTTCAAGCTTTCCTTAGTCAAGCCCATATAAAAAAAATCTCCATTTGAGTATATGCATGGTTTTACTTTCTACATAGTTACAGAGGTATTACATAGAATCTACCTTTTTTGTGATACACTGGTAAGTACTGAGTTCTGTGAGACAGGTGTAAGCACTTGCTTTCAAATTAGGTACTTGAAAACAATTTTTTATATACAATTTAGCAGACTAATGCAGCATAAAATGCTCTTAGTAAGAGGTATATGAGCCAAGGATCAATATAATACTTACCTAAACTTCTTTTTCTATACGGAACAAAACCTCTGTCTCAGTTGTTTCCCAACTGCCACCTCCTCACTGGAAACCAGACAATGAAGTAGTAGCAAGGAGGGACAATTAATGTGCTTATGGTGGACCTGACCTTGGGAATTGCTCAAAACTAAACATAGATTCTAGGCTTCCTCATCCTGGGAATTGCTCAACGTAACTGCTTAAACTCAGCTACTATGGCAAACTCCAAAAGATTATTTGGAATCACTGCTTTGAGATAAAAGTGGAATTTCTTCTGCTTTGTTTTGTTTTGACATACCAGCACACAGAATATTGATCTGTTCTACATTTTCCTTTCAGCAGTGGTGACAATTTTTAGGAAAACTATACAAACATGCAAATACAGTTTTTGTTGGGCCTAAGGGGTAACACATATCTACATGTAATAAATATTGCTGTCAGGACAACCCAGTTGTAGCTACGAAGTAGAAATAAAAGTACTTCCAGAGAAATCCCATTTCAACAAGAGACATTTAGAGTCTCTGTGATATTTCTATTGATATAAACTATTAACGTTATTCGTTAGCATTGTGAAGTCCAGTTTAACTGTTGGTTTTGAGAAGACAGAATGTGTGACTGAATACCTGAATCAAAAATAAATCTACCTGTAATGATTTAACCAGAGTACTACTACATGAACTGCTGCTCCTATCAAAGAAACCAAATGGATTACAGATTAAAGAGATTCCCTATGCAAAGGTTTGTAAATAGCCTTAAGAACCCTTTTGTTCATACACCTATAGGTCATTAGTAGTCTCAGACAGTGTTTGCCACTCTGTACTCCCTGTCCTCACTGGGCTGCAGCTGAACCACTACACTTTCTTCATTCATCCCATTTTCCGCATCACTGCTATCAACATTGTCATTGTCATCCTCCTCATACTCCGAGGACTCAGTCATGTTCTGATGGGAGTGGGACTCCGACAGAGCCCCGAAGGACTGTGTGCTGACCGAGGCCAAAGGTCTGAGCAGAGGAGTGTTCTCAGACACTTCATTCTCCTCTTGGCTGCTGTCTGTCTCCGAGTCAGAGTCCCCCTGGGAAGGGACCACTTTCTGCTTACACACAGGACAGGTTTTTTTTGTTTTTGTCAACCAGGGGTCCACACACTTGCAGTGATATGCTGTTAGAAAACAAAATACAAGGACATCATTATCACAGTGAAAAGGACAGGGAAACCTGCTAACCCGTGTTTCTCTTCAGTGACACGGGAGAATTTTAGAACTGAAGTCACACGAGAATTTTAGTCCGAAGTTTGTTGGCACATAACCTGTACCAAAACACCTGATGATTAGGATCTCAGTCACATAGGTATATGCAATGAGTACCTGTGCTCTCTACTGAGTGAATGAGAGCAGTAGTAGAACAGGCCACATCTGACAACAAATTTTAAAGCTTTTTGAGCCATCCCATCCCTTTGCAGCAGGCATGCCCACCATCATCATCCTCACATTGCCTCTCACCTCCACACCAACACGTATCAAAGCACCTCATTATTAAATGACATTACCGCATGATTTTGTGGATCTTAAATTAGGTCTGCAATTGGCCCTGCAACTAGACTGGCCGTGCTTAAAAAAAAAAGTATTTGTCTCACTTATGGTATTAAAAACTCATCTCTTCTTTCTAAGAGATACTTCTACTTGGCAAAGAGCTCATATTTACACAGCCTAGCAATGTTATGTTTAGTACCTGGTCAAGCACACTGGGAACATGTTCTCCACACGAACTGACGGTGGTGGTTGGTGGTGTTCAAGTTAAGTTACCTCTGCAGTCCCCCACTGAGAGAGGCACCATGGACCTGTTCTTTCTCTTCTGAGAATTCCTTGTTTGTCAGCCTAGTTTGAAATTGGTTTTATGACTGAGGTTCTAAAAAGCTCCACCTGTCACCTGCTGTGCTGGCTGTGTATAGAAGGCTGTAACATCTCTGCAGTGGGCTGGACTTGAGAAAGACTTACACAGGAAAGTATTTCACTAACTGACTTCCAAGTGCAGTCAGGCAGTGGTGTGCATGGCTGCAGACTCCAGGACAGACCCATCCCTTCAGCTGCACCTCCAGGTCACAAAGAACTCAATTTTGTGGTTTATTTGTTTTGGGGAAAGTGAAAGCCTATATTTTAAATGGAGGAAGTATTACAATGAATATGGGTATTTAGGGGACAGCATCGAGCTCAGATTTTCTTTCATGAGTACATCCAAGGAAAAATGCAAAGTGGGAATACTAGCATTTTAGCTTTTAAAAAGAGATATAGCAAGCTTTCACTTTTCCCACTTTTGTGCATTCATTCTTGAATATTAGCAAAAAGAAATTTTATAAATCACTCACTAAACATTCTCTGTGGGTTTTGGACAATGTTTTGGAAAGCTGTTTTAATCTAAATTCAAACCTAAAATACAGCTGCTTACCATGAGAGCATGGAAGGATCCTGAGCTTGTCTCCATCCTCATATTCATCCAGACAGATGGCACACACATCATATTCATCTCCTACAGCACATAACTGAGAATTAGTTTGACTTTAAAGGACTGGCAGCAGACCCTTCTGACACGCACATGGGCTCTCCCGGCTTGTTCCTCAGGCTGAAGGAACCACCACTTCCCCCTGCCCACGCAGGGCAGCTCCTGCCAGCTGCAGAGCTACTGCTGAACTTTTCACATCTCTGGAACCAGAGCTCATTCACTTAAGCTTAATAAAAATATTTTAAACTGTGTGAAGTGCTATCTCTACAACACTTTTTCATGCTTATTGAAAGTAAGATAAAAGGATTTACAATATAGCATTCACTTTACTATACAGGTTTTAATACATTATTGACAACTTAAGGCAGAAGAATAGCAACAAAGAAAACTGGATAAAAAATAAGAATAATCATCAAGAATGACACTCTGGCTGCAGGAGGAAGTTCAGTGTTTTGTAACTCAAACTTCACAAACGGGATACACAGCACCTACAGTACTGACACAGTGTAGGTTGGTGTGGTATGTTATATGACCAAAGGAGAGACAATTTCTAGAGGTTAATGCATTCCCATTTCATTTTTTTTTGTCAAGGGTTTTACAACATGCTCCTTCCATCAGTTCCCATGGCTCTTTCCCTTTTCCTGAAGACAATGGCCTCCAGACCTGCTCCAGTCCTGCAGTGGCTTCAGCCCAGCTACTCGCTTCCCCCAAGGGACAGAAAAAAGGGGCAGAAGGAGAAAAGTGAGAAAACTTTTGAGAAAAAGACAGTTCAATGGGTAAAGCAAAAGCTGCACACAAGCAGAGAAAAATAAGGAATTCATTCACTGCTTCCTATCAAAGTTTTGAGACCAAACAACAGCAAGCAGAACAACGCAGTGAGAGAACAAATAAAATTCCATGGTTTGGTTCTTAAACCCTCTTCCTCAACACATGTAGATTGTCTCTCTCCAAGCAAAGACAAAGTCCTGAACCTTTTGGTGCCTTCCTTACCTCTCTGCACCCAGGATTTTCTTCTGGGAAGTACATTTGAGCTCTGTGGAAAGGGACAAGAGTGCCCTTTCCAGAGCAGCCCATAACACAGGTTAGGGCACTTCATGAGTGCCCTTTATAAGATACATAAGTAGTGAGAAAACAGGATCAAACCTAGCAGGGTCACAAGGAAGGTAGGCCATTTCCAGAATTAAAAAAATATGGCACATCTTCTCTCCTTGGACATTGCCACAATAGCCAGGAAAGTTCTGTACGTGACATGACTTATCCTGGTCAAGTAAAGGCAGTGAGGATTAGCAGAGAGAGCTGGTAAGTGGAAGCTGTTCCTGGTGGTGTTGGAAGCTCATTAGGCTGGAGAAAACTTACTGGTACTGTCCTGTTACAAAACTGCTTTGGAGCAATATTGATACACACCCAAGGCATATCAGTGACAGATATACAAGACACGATTAACTAGCCATTATCCAGAGGGCAGCTGGGATAGCAGAGAGAAATCTGTAAATCTGGAATAATGGCACATGAATTAAATTTAGTACTATAAGATGCAAGTTACATCCTTGGGAATTTTTAGCTGGGATTTCATCAGTTATAAACATTTGAGAAGAAACAGGGTGCAGTGATTGATCACTAGTATTCCTAATGTGATAATACAAACGGGAAAAAGAAAACTGCTGCAGTAGGACACATTTAGAGCAGTCTTCCCAGAGGTCTAAGTACTGTTCAGTCCTCAACATGGCCCTCCACATCCCTCAAAGATTAATTTAAAAAGAAACAAAGAAAGATTATGATCACATAGCAGAGAAACTACTATGCAAGGAAAATAATTTTTAAGAGCCTGATAATTTAAACCTAGCCATCTGAGGGCTGAAAGAGGATTCAGCCTTCTCTATAAACACCACAGAGAAAGAATCCCAAGGTCAGAGAGAAGCTGAAGGTGTGGGGGGAGTGGGGGGAAGACCATCATCTGATCAGGAATCATCAGGTTGGAGGTGAAAATAAAACTTGACCACTGCAACAGCAATACCCTGAATCAGCCTTTCAGGACACTCAGCCAGCAATTCTGGTAATGGGACAAACCTCCCCCTTTCCCTAAATCTAGTTTTACATCAAGGCTTTAGATGTGTGACACAAATTCCTAAGAGAACAGCATCTGGAAGGAGATGGAAATGGGCTCCCAGAGTTGCATCTGAATGGTCAGACAGGAAAGTTTCCTTAACGTCTGCAAAAGTTGGTGAACTCTTCTTTCATATACCTCTTGAATTCAGACCCATCCGGTGCTGCTACTTTCTCCTGATGGTACTTCTCCCATTACACCATGAGCATTGTATTCACACAGCTGATCCTGACTGTCCTAGTGCAGTGCTGGACAGTGACGTCTCCCCTGAGGCAGCCACTTGCTCCTGCTGCATGCTCCCCTGACCATGAAGTGTTCTTTAGATGCGCAAACCCCGAGAACAACCAGCCTGGCCCAGCCCGTCTGTACCCATCACATGGCCGTAAGCACATGTGGCAGCAGCTTTCCCATCACTTTATGGACAGGTCTGGTTGAAGGACTGGACATTCACAGGTTCAAGTGCTCCACTTCATGTTAGTCCATCTCATCACATGGGCAGTTATCTGCCCAACACGTGGTGCTGGGTGCCTGTGCCCTGGTTACACACTGTGCAGCAAGGGAAGGCACCAAGGACAGTGCCTCAGGGGAAAAAAGGGGATGTGGCCCACCTTGCCTAAGGTTGGACACCCCAGATACATCCTGCAGTACTCTGGGGGGATCCAAAGAACAGTGCCGGAAAGTGACAGCTATTCTCAAGCAGGCTCATCTCCCCAGGGCATCCCCTGGCCAAGAACAGCAGCACCCTCAAAAGAAAATGACATAGCAGTGGAACTTCACACTCGTGTCTATGACAGGTAGGTACAGGTAAAGTTTCCTGCCACCACAGATACTCCTCCTACTCCTGCCACCACAGGTATTTCTCCCACTCCCACCAACACCGCAGTCCGGGCCCTCAGCATAAAGCAATGTCCGACAAACCCTTGTCCCTGTTGCTCCAGCAGCGGCGACAGTGTCCATCTGCTGCAGTCCACCTACTCCTCACCTCCCACAGGTCATCACACTTGCAATTAACTGGTGCTGTTTCCAGGTGCCTTCTCTCCCTGTGGCTTGGGGAAGGGAGGCAGATTCACACAGCAGCCGAGATCAGGGACACGGGCCCTCACTGGCACCCAGAATTTCTTTCTCCTGGACTAGTTCCCAAGCTGTTTCAGCTCCATGACCACATGCCTCTCAAGATCTAATTTAATTTCTAAAACACACACTTTTCAGATATCTTTTTCCCAAACTCCCATTACTCTAATTTAGAAGCTAACTCAGAACCACCAAAAGAATCATGAAAAAATGAAGTATGGACATAGCTGCAAAATAAAGTATCTTGGCTAAATAAACTGTGTATGGAGAGTATTTAGTAAGCAAAATTACCTTCTAACTACTTGGCACATATAAATAAAAAAGAATATTTTCAGAAATACAGAATTACCTACCCACACACGTATGCGTGGTTTGAGCAATGCAAAATGCAAAACTACATCTGAGACTTTGGCAGAGTTTCTGTTATGTTTTCTCTATTAAACCATAACGAATTGTGCAGTCACGCAGATGGGTCAGTAATGAACAGTAATTAGACCACTTATAATCCCATTTTCAGGGAAAAAAATAATCAATTTAGGCATACATAATAAACTGCAGAACTCCACTTACTGAGACAAAGCTCTTTAAAAGTCATTGAGACACACCTGTCACCCACTATTGCTCAATCACATGTATATGCATATACATACACAGAAAGCCAACACACATGATACCTGAAAATATGCATTTACGTAAAATGACATGCCCTCTTGCAGCTTACTATTTGTCATAGGTTTGGGCTTTTTACCCCTGTGTACACTAAGTAGTTCAAAGACAACTGTATGAAGTTGAGCTCCTCTTTCACACTGACACCTAACAAAACCACTTCCATTTTTTAAAATCTTGTGGTTATAACAACACCCAAATTCTGGATTCTTTATCAGATACCTCACCACTCATTACGATTGTAACTTTTGACACTCAATGTAGAAAAAAACTCCTCCATTTATTTTTAATTTCTTGATAACATCTCTCTCACAGCATTCTATTTTCCCTAAATTGATGACATTTTCTTTTCTTTTTTCCCCTAAATTTTCCCTGAATTTATGACATTTTCTTTCAAGAGTGAAAGGCTACACTCTTTAATTTCATTGCATTTCAGATCTAAAAATCATTTCAGTCCTGGCCTAGATTCCATTTAGGTGAAAGTTAAGACAGCTTGGAAATAATATATATGTTTATGAGGATAAATTCTGTAATACCAGTTCACATCTGAGCTATTTTCTTCAGAACATTCAGATTTGCTACTGATCATATTACAGGCACAGTAAATGGCTCTTTTCGGCTGTGTTCACTTTGTTATAAAGACATCATATATGAGTTCTCAACTCCCACTGACTTTTGTGTGACCAAAACAAACCATTTTATAAAGAACCACAATACAGAAACTGCCCCAAAACCCTTTTAGTGTAGAAAACAGATTTTTATACAGTCTATGTTCCATTCTGTGTTACTCAAAATAAGGCCTGTTGACTGGAACTTTGCAGAAAGCCAACTGCATATATTTTGTTACCGCATTCCCTACTTGCCACAGAGATGTTCGCAACAGCAAGTATCTTGGTATTAAATTTGAATTGCTCTTGCCCTCACAAAAGTATTGTGATTGACTGAAAGGATCGCTCCTCTAGGAAGGTAAAGAAATTACACCCTCAAGATAGCTTTGTTTCTATACTCTACAATATCAGGCAACTTATATGTCACTAGTATTTACCAGTTTCCAGACTAATAATTATAGAATCATTAAATAGACTGAGTTGGAACATCATCTATTCCACTACCCTGCAGTGAGCAGGGACATCTTTTGCTAGATTATGTTGCTCCAAGCCTCATTCAGCCTGCCCTTGGAATGTTTCGGTGATAAGGCAGCCATAAGCTCTCTGGGCAACCTGTGCCAGTGTGTCACCACCCCCATTGTAAAAAAATTACTTCCTTTTATCTAGCCTGAATCCACCCTCTTTCAGTTTAAAACCATCACCCCTTGTCTTATTGCAACAAGCCCTGTAAAAAGGTCTGTCTCCACCTTTCTTACCAGACAGATCTTTTCAGGCACTGGAAGGGGTCTAAGGACTCCCTGGAGCCTTCTCTTCTCCAGGTGAACACCCCCAGCTCTTCCAGCCTGGCTCCAGAGCAGAGGGGTCTCCAGCTTTCAGAGCATATTCATGGCTTTCTCTGGATCCCCTCCAGCAGATCCACATCTGTCCTGTGCTGATGATTCCAGAGCTGGATGCAGCACTGGAAGTGGCAGTTCCAAATAAAGGAAATACTGCAACAGAGGGGCTGCTGTGGTCACTGGTAATGGGAGTACAAGGAAATTTAATGCAATTTCTGCACTGATTTTTTTTCAAGCAATGTTTTTATGCTCAGCCACAGTCTGCTCTGCTCCTATTAAAGAAGTATTAGAACTCCTCTATTTCAGCAAGAACAGGGTCAAACCAAATGTTTTGTATGCTTTCACTCCAAACTCTACTATCTATTTAAAGCGTACTCAAAATTACCTCTGAAACTTAATATGCCTTTGATTTAGAGGGTCTTTGGTGTTAAAAACAATAGGGTCCAATTAGTTAGACAATGCATGATCCACTTGCCTTTCTTAAACTTATGTACAGGAAGTTTCTTAAGTTGATCCTTCCTAAGTCGATTCCTTCTTGCTCTGTGTCTGTCCTGAACAAATTTTGTTATCTGGAAACAGACATAAGATAACATGAACAGTATGTTAAACCAATAAAAAAAACAACAGAAGCTTTGATTTATGAAGCTATGCAGTAAGTTGGTCAAAAGGGAACCCCAGCTAACACAGAATAACCTCTTCCATTGCCTGAACGTAAGGATGAAGCCAAACAAGCCTAAAGGATGTTCTCCACAAACATGGCACTTGGAACTGAGAACACACAAGGGTTTTTTTTTGGAGGAAAGAGAAAGAAAAAGGTATGCCCATACTCCATAAAATAATGGCCATTGCTGTAATCCTCTACTGAGGCCTGTGAAAAGCAGGAAGAGTATTACACAGCAAAACACAATTCAGTAAGTTTGAATAGTTTTCCTTACAGATTTAGATAATTACAGCTGTTTTAGAGAATTATTCCCACATTCATCAGAACTGTTTTCATATTATCTAAAATAGTAGGTTGGGGATGAGTAAAAGGTTTGCTTTGAGTCATTGTTACATGTTATACTATCCCATACCGAGATAACTAAATAAGTAAAATAACTAAATAACTAGTAATACCAAGCTCTCTAAATAACTATAACGAAGATTCTATTTCCATTTTCTTAGTAGTCCCTAATGCTATTTCTGTTCAATTTCTAAATCTAGCACCTGTGATATGACATTCTTCTTTAAATATGATGACAAGCAAACAAACAAAGGATACTTGAATCTAAACTGTTCGTTCAGACCCTTTCACCACAGTTGAACAATAAGCTGTATGCACAAACTGCAGTTTTTCTCGTGTAATCCAGATCCTTAGTAACAATCAGAGTCTCACATGAATCTCCTAGTTAAAAACAAGATTGTCTCAAAGAGGCAGGGACAGAATTAGTAACGAATGAGGACCAAATCCAGCCTGGAACCTCCCTGGGATCAATTTCACTGCACTAATTAATTGTCCAGTGCTCTAGTCTATTGAGATGTCTCTGTGAAGGCCTCTCTATACGCCAGGGAATCAGCATCTCCTAGTTTAGTATCCTTGGCAAATTTACTCAGTGTGTACTCAACTCCTCTGTCCAGGTTGCTGACAGCAACACTGCAGAGAACTCGCTGTAAAGCTGAACCCTGATGAGCACCAGTGACACCCAACCACCAGCCAGGTGTTACCCCCTTCACTGCAGCTCCCTGAGCCTGACCCTTTCGACAGCTCACCCATCATCCTGTGTACACAATTAGCTTTAATGGGGTGGTTTTGTCCAGCAGAACACTGTAAAAGACAGTAAAAGCTTTGCTAAAAAAAAAATTCATCTCTAGGTGATCATTCTGCTTTGTTTTCAGAGAGCTGCTGCAATTGCAATTGTCCCGAACATGCCCAGGACTGTCAATGAAATATGTAACTTGCAGTGCAAAAAATACTAATGCAGAAAAATATTTTAAGTAATTGTTTATAGAACAGTTGATACATTATTTTCTTTTTATTAAAAGGTAAAACAATAAATTGGGCACAGATCACAAAAAATGGGATGCTAAGTATCCTGAAATAATATGTAGCTATGCTATCTTACCATTTCAAGAGAAGATGTCCCAACTGAGAACCTCTACAGGCAATGTATGTGCTGAGATCTACGCGCTGTGCTGTGAGGCTCTGTGCTCACACACTTGGAACTACATCTGCAGTACAAAGCAGTGAGCCCTGCACTGTTGAACAGTGGGGACTAATTATTACGTTTGGTAAATCGGGATATCCCCTCGGTGTACAAGAGCACAAGGACAGGTCACTCTGTATGGGGCCAAAAAGCAAGCACTCATAGAGTGTAAGATTGACAGTGAGGACGATTCCTATAAGCAGTTACATGCTAGGGAGAACATCCAAAAAGCTCCTGATATCCCTTTGACAAAATTCTGCACCTGTTTGTTTTATTGAGGAACTAAATGATTACAGGTAAGCATGGTACAGATATGTGCAGTACACACAGCTACACTCTTCCTTTACTGTATACTTTCCTTTAACTTCAGTGTGTGACAGTTCCCTGATGACTTGAAAATAAAAAATACTATTAGAAGAAGAAACTTACCATAAATATGACAATGAGGATAAGACAGATCCCTACTATTATTAGGAAAGGGATTAAGTAGTACTCCAAAGGAAGACTGAACTCTGGGATTAACACAACATGGCCACTGTGGGGAGGAAGAGATAACATTTTCTAAATTAATGAGAATTTAATGAACAAGTTGAAGAACAAATACAATAAAAACACCCAAAAGATTGTCATTAGACACACTACAGGAATCCTACCTGTGCACAACAACATAGAAAATACAGTCCATACCCACACAATATAAAGCCAATTAAATAAAAGGATAAAACTGTTTTTTGAGTTAAAACTATTTACTGACCTCAATCAAATCTAGAGAAACTAGGAAAACCACCTCATGGCTGCTTTGACAGCAAAATGAAAAAAATATAACATGACCATCAAAAGATACAGTGAAATCATTCTTATTTACTAAAGCATGGCAGGTTGCTCTCAGGGACAAGATTTCACCTGGAACACCTATAACCTCTGTCATCATAACTCCCTATTTTAAGGCCACAAATATTCAAAAGAGACAATGATCTAATGCAAGGAGTAACACAGCTGCATGTGAGTTAACCTACCCTTTTTCGTAAGTAAACTCCTCTTTAAGAGAATTAGCTGACGTCTCACCAATAAAGACAGAAGGAATGTCAATCTTCTTTAAAATCTCAACTGTATAAAAAAAAGCAGGAAAATAAAACTATTATTACATGGACAATCCATGGGTACTCAATATATACAACCTGAACATTATGAGGCTATCACAACAGGAAGACATATAGTGACATAGAGACCAATGGACATGCATGTTACAGCTTTACTTCATGTAACTACTATTATTTTTCCTACACAATTTCTAGGGAATTTATTGCAGGTAGAAAAATCAAAATTCCTAATGGAATAGTTAAAGGGAGCATAAATTCAAAATATGTTGACAGAAGAGGATCATAATTTTAACCAGAACACCATTCTTTACTCATATTCAAGCAAATCACACAGTTCCATTGATTTCCAGAATTTCTGGAAACTTACATGATTTTGTGATCTGATTCTGTAAGTTTTAATTAATCTGTCTTCCCTCCTTTTCACCCCAAACATAAATAAACATACTGGAAACAACTGTGGCTAGATAAGGTCAAAAAGAAGAAAGAAGAAAATTAACAAGTCCCACATCTTTATTTCAGTCCCAAGAAACTGGATGAACTGTTGTCTTCTCTGTTTACCAGTGAAGGTAGTAATAAATGAAAACTTATTGAAAGATAAATCCCATATTCTAGAAAACCTTCTCCTCAGCTTCACTTTATACTGATTCTCCCCCTAATGCTTCGCATTTAAGGCTCAAAGTAACCTGAGTTTAGTCCATCTCAAAGCAGTCAGGTTCCCCAAGGCAAAAGCACACATGGCTGAACAGTACCTCACACTATGAGGTCTGTGTTTGCTGTGGACTTGTTCTACATTTTGGTTACTCAGTGAAATCTGAAAGTAAGATTCACATGGGTTAAGAATTCATTAAATCCACTTTCACGTAACTGCCTGAGCTACTCAGCTCCCATTTAGTTTGTCAAAGTTCATTCCTACTTTACCCAATTGGCATTTCCACTGGAAAAAAATTTATTTTCCTCTTATTTTCCTATTCCATATTGAACAAGTTGAAAAACTGGACAAAATAAAGAAATGCCACAAAGAAAGCAGTAACAGCACTAGAAACACAAAGTTCATACCACAGAACAAACCCAACATTCTGACTAGATTTCAAGATGTTCTGAACATATTCACTCCATGAAGGTTAAAACTGGAACAGCTAACACAAGAACCAAATAGTAAATGGTGCATCGGTCTTTAAATACTCTTTTTCCAACTGAAAAACTGCAAGTAAGTGCACATGATATACTAGAATCCATTGTCCACAGAACAGGAAGATGTACCTAACAGTGCAACAACAAACTGGAATGACTATCATGGATGAACTTCATGATCTTAAAAGTTTTTTCCACCCTAAAGGGTTCTATGATTCTAAATACTAAAATGTCATATTATAAAGGGTTCCATGATTCTAAATACTAAAATATCATATTATAAAGTTTTTCCTTCCAAATGTGAGTTTTCCACTTTTCCTATATTTCTACTTAATTAACAACACACCAGCTATTTTCCACATCAGTAATATAAATCTAGCCCAGAACACCTGCACTAAAATTTGAAGGAAAATTAAAAGAAACATTCAGAGAAGGCACAAGTCAATGTATTTGTTCCTATGCAAATATCTCCTGTTACTAAATCTTAAAAGCAGGAGGATTTCTCTGGGTTTTTTGTTTAGTTTGGTTGTGGTTTTTGTTTTTGTGGTGGTGGTTTTGTGGTTGAGGTTTTGAGGGGGTTTTGGTGGTGCTGCTGTTTCCAGTCGGTGAAATGATATTCAAACAGGAGAGAAGAAGTGATACCTGTACTTACTGTCGTTGGATCCCATGCTTATGAGGTCATCAGAATCAACATTGTGAACTATAGCTGCCTTGTATCCAGCTCTCTGGGCATTTAAGACCTGTAAGCCACACAAAATACTTACTGGAAAGAATATTGCTTCCAAATACAGTGACTGTGAAAGTCTGTGCTTTCTGAGATAAGGTACACTTTGACAAAGTGATTAATATGAACATAATTTGCACTTATAAACCAAGTGTCACCTTTCAAAGCAAAATTGTATCATTATTCTTATACTCATGTAGTTATTTTTCTAGAAAGCCATTTTAATATTGTCTGCAGACAGACTATCTATATATATTAAAAATAGAATTTAAAATTTTCTATGGGTAGTTAAAAACATTTGATTGCAATTGAAAATAAAGGCACTAACTTACTTTGGTAATCTAGAAATTACCACTTGATAGTTCATGAAGTCAGATGAGCAGTATCTTTTCTGTGCTTTAGAGATGGGGAATATCTCACCTGAAAGCCTGGGTATAAGAAGCTTTCTCATGGAGAAGTGCAAAATTATAACTACAGGTACAAAATTATTAACATCCTGTGTACCAGTTACATTACTAATATAGACTCACCTTTTCATCAATACAATGAAAACCCAAGGTCCATGTAAATGGCATTTATTGCAGTGACTATTACCAACATAAACTTAGCTAAATTACAACTGCTCATCTTGGATATTGCTTTTACTGCATCCGCCACAGTATAAAAAAAACTCATCGCAAGCTGCAAAAAGCACTTAGAGCACCTTGAGAAACTTTTGGGTTTCATCCCAACAACATTGATTCTCTTCCCATATCGCTAATGACTGTATTTCAAACATCAGAACAATGTTACTGGAAAATGCAGAATAGACACCTTGAGAAATCCCAATATTACAAAAAACCAAAAAAAAAAAAAAAAAAAGTAAATCCATTTAAGATGTTAACATACATGCATGGTTGGGAGTTTGGCCAATATTGCATCACCACAGAAAATATCCATAGTGCATACATAAAGAAATCAAGAAATAACTATGTACCTGCACTTGTCATTTTCAACATAAAACAGAGAGACAACTTTCCATTTTTGTTAAAATATGCATTCTGTCGGTCAAGTAGTTGATGGGTAATCCAGCTCACATCTCAGCACACATGCCACTTTCTGGCAGAAACTTTAAGGGAAAATGCTGTACTATGCATGCAATTATACAATGCAATACTGCAGGAGTATTAACAATATACTAAAGATGTGGATTCGCTGGGCACAGAGTATGCAGATACCCATGCTCACCTTGGAAATGCTGATCCACTTGCTACTTTGCTCTTTGTCTAAGAAGAAATGAGTGGGAACCCCCTTTCCTATCAACATACGGAATATAAAACGTAACCAAAAATTCTTACATACAGAGCTCCTGTGACATAATCCATAGAGGACTGACTATGGAGACCTCTCAACGGCAATGTAGAAGTCTTCCAAATTCAGACCTGTTCCTTTAACCATGTCCCCAGAAGCAATACTGTCCCGTCAGTGTATGGGCAACAATTAGACAAAGAGGACATGGAACAAAAGGCAAGTAGCCATTTGTCCCCCTTTCTTTTCCCACTGAGCCATATGCACATGCGGTGGCAGGATCCCCAGGACAGGCTATGTGCCATTCCCAAGTCTGATGTGAAGGCAGATTACATGCAGTGAACCTGCTTCTGCAGGTGCAATCTACAGTCTACGTAGAATTTATACGTTTCAATTACCACATAACTGAACTTACCACACAGCAGCAAAAGCAAATCCAGCTGAATCTCTTTTTAGTTCACGAAAGTGAACAACAAACTGAAGAGCCCTGCTTTTCTTAAGACATCCTTAGCTGCCCCATTGTATCAGATTAATTTCCAAGAAAACCACAGTCAAACACAAATCATTCTAATTTTGCATTTTTAAAATCATAGAATGTTAAGGGTTGGAAGGGACCTTAAAGATCAAGTGGCTGGAGCATGTCCAGAGAAGGGAATGGAACTGGGGAAGGGTCTGAAGCACAAGGAGTGGCTGAGGGAGCTTGGGGGCTCAGCCTGGAGAAAAGGAGGTTCACAGGTGACATTCTCACTCTCTACAACTCTGACAGGAGGGTACAGCCAGGTGGGAGTAGGGCTCTTGTCCCAGGCAACCATCAGTAATACCAGGGGACACAGTCTTAAGCTGTGCCAGAGGACATGAGGAAGAATTTCTTCACAGAAAGGGTGGTAAAACATTGGAAGGGGCTGCCCAGGGAGGTGGTAGAGTCTCCATCCCTGAAGATGTTTAATGAAAGACTGGACACGGCACTCAGTGCTCTGGTGTAGTTGACATAATGGTGTTTAGTCACAGGTAGGTTATTGGCTGGACTTGGTGAGCTCTGCTTTATCTGTCTGGAGACAATAAAATTCTCCCTCCCCTTCATATCAGTATCTATTCCACTGTTAGTGACAGATATTTTTCTGAAGCACCTCTGAAACAGAGGGTGAGGGGAAATCAAATCTTACCTTGACATCAAAGTTGCACTCCAGCCTTCGGATTAACACAATAAAAGCACCAGAGGAGTTGTCTCTCAGAGGAGGTGGCGCTATAGGCTCACATGCATTCTCTGGTTTGGAATTTATTAGAAATCCCTAGAAAACAGGAGCAGAAACAGAAGCTTCATTTTTCTTTAACAAAAGGGGGTTGATAGGCAAGTATATGGAAAGAAAACTGCACATTTTTATACAATAGCTAAAGAAATTCTTATTATCAGCTCAGCCCTATACCATAGCAAGATTTCTGTTACTTCCCTGATTATGTATTTTGATTCATCAGAATCTTTATGTCTGTAAAGAACTAGAAAGTTTGAAAGAAAATACAGTTTTTCTAATCCCATCATACTCAGACTTTGCAGTGTAACGCAAGGTACAATAAGATGGCATATACTACATTAATATAGTGTAACTATTATTCTAAGACATATGGAGACTAATCAAGAAATCAGAAGTACAATGGCCTAAGAAGCACCAACACAAACTCAGAACTCACCAATTAACAACAGAACACAAGCAAAGTTCCATGTATGACCCCAGCACCGACCCAGCATACAAAATAGTTGGTTTGCTGTGATAAGCAAAGATCACTCAATAAGCTACAGCTGAAAGCTTCACAGAAGTAGGAAATTCTGGCAATATCGACTTTGAAGCAATCTTTCAGTTGTTTTTAGGTGGCTGAGCTCTCCACCACTGAAAATGTCGAAGTAGAAACTCTCATAACCTCACACTTTACATCTGCTGAAAACTTTTACAGCTGCTCTCACAGGAAGCACACTCACCTGAATATGGGATGTGCCGGCATGAGTTCCACTCCCCAATGCTGCGACTTCAAGGCTGACTACTCCCTTCAGCCCTCCTCCCCAGTGCCAGAACTACTCCATACTGCCACACACAACAGTGCCAGTAGCACACGGGGCACATTGTACAGCACTGCCTGTCCAAACTCTGAAGGGAGTGGGCCGGCCCTTTTCCCCTTGGTAGAATGGGCTTGCTTCCTTGGTCAGCTCTCTAGATCACCTGAGAAGGAGCTTCTTGATTAGCTAGCTTAATGTTAGTTAATTAACTATTAGGTTGCTATTAACTAGTCTCCCCTTTGTTAAATCTCTTCACAACATATTGTGATACCAAACTACAGAAAAATCCAGACTGGACACCCAGAGAAGTTTTGCCTACCCTTCACATGAAATACCTCTCTTCAGAAAATCACCTTCCTGGGTCTTGTGCATGGTAAGGTCACAGTGTGACAGAGGCTTTCTAACACTAATGCAGCAGAACAGCATTTGACAGAGGAATATTCCTACCAGACTTGCAAATTATCATATAGCTAAAGAGAGGTAAATTGCAAAAAAAAAAAAAAAAAAAAAAAAAAAAAATAAGTAGTGTGTTTCATGCAAATAAAGATCATGAGAACTTGCACTGCTGTGGGCTGAAGAAATTACTGCTACATGTCTAGATATATCCTAAGCTTCCAGTTTTCACCGACAGCTTTAGATAGAGATGTCATCAGCTGTTTAGAAATATATATAATAAATACATAATTGCATATCAATGTACAAGTCAACTGTCAGTTTAAATATATAGAATATGTGTAAGTTTTTATATACAGTTTATATACACAAACATAATACACATACACAAATATGTATGATAGTCTATATATACACAGTGTGTATTTATATGAACCATCAGTTTAAACGTACTTTTAATTCTTTATATATAATCTTATACTTTAAAAATGTTATTCATAAAGTTTAATTAAAACATAGAGAAGAAATTTTGTTTTGAGGAATTTAGTTTTGCAATAATATCATTTTTGGCAGAGAGGCTGCACCAGCAATCTTGTTCTTTGCCAAGTTCATGGTGACAGGCACAACACTACAAAGTCTGTAACAATCTAAAGCAATAACCACTGAAAATTTTAAACTGAGTTGCTGACAGCTAAATGTAGGTTGCTAAGGTTCCCCAATTCATACAGCACACACTGCTAGACTCACTGCACATGGCTCCATGCAAAGTCTTCTCTCGACTTTAACTAGACTGGCCCTTGGGGAACCAACTGCATTCTACGGAGAGGTTTTACACGAATCACACAACACCGTGTCACAGATCAAGAAATGCATCTACAGAAGCCAAAGGCTGGCTATGATTGGACCATCTTGTCCTTAATGCTACCATACATTCTTAACTGTCTATAATCGAGGAACTATTTAACTGAGGAGCACTTACATTTATGCTTTGGTACCAGTTACCACAGAATCTGACAGATTGTGTTTTACAACTTGCATACTAATAAATCTTCATCACAAGCATTGAAAGAGTATACCATTTGCATCCTATTGTAACAAATATCATAGCAATTTTTAAAAGTAATTAAAACCTTAATGCAAAGAAAAAGTTTTAGTATAATATTCAGGTCTAAAACTCCATCACTTCTACACATGTGATGACATCTACCTTAATTAAGACACAGAGCTCTCTAACAGTTAAAAAGGTCAGAATCAAAGCTCCTTACATCTATTTTTGGTGTATTAAATTGGCTCACTACTTGGGTAAATCACTTAATCACCCCAATTCTCCATATAGTCAGTAAACAACTACACAGCTTTAACACACCTTCTCCCCGTGATAACATCCACTGGACATGGAAACGAAGCCTTCTTGAGGGGAACTGCAGAGAAATTCCTGAGTTACAGGAATTCTCACAGTACTTCACTACCCTTTGGGATTAAAAGGGCAACATGAAAATAAAGAGTGATCCACCCTTTTACCTTAACACCAGCTTCTTTTTTTTGCATAGTGGTTACTCTCAACACTGCAACATTAATAATGCTGCAGAGGCAGTTTTGGGGCCATACGGCTACAGACAGACGTAACACAAAAGCAACTCCCTGCCCTCACGGGCTATTAATGGTCTCCATAGGGGTGTATATACAAACTCCCCTTCTCCAGAATTTGCAAGGTGGTCTGCCTAAATTTTTGTATAAGAATTCTAAGCTGTAAAAGCATATACGTCTCAGTCATAAACCCTCATACAATGTTCAAAGGGACAGCAAGACAAATAAATCACAGCCACATGACTGATTCCATGTAGCCACTTCCACAGCAAAAAAAAGTAAGGAAGCCTGAACTTCCCACAAGCCCTAAACTGCCTGGATGGCCAGACACAACCACCTTTCTCGCAGACAAGTGTTTCAATTGCCGGAGTGGAAGAGAAAATACATTTTATCCAAAATGAACAAACTTACTAACACTGACTGTACAAATGTGACTCTAAAGGAAACAAATGGTTCCTGTCACTGCAGAGCACCTCAGGTCAGGCAGCCAGAAAGAAGGAGCATGCCCGTTGGTGCTGAACTCGGCACAGCACACCAAAAAGCATCAGCTGCATAATCTCAGCAACAAACAGCCTCAGAGAATGTGAAGACTACAACTGAACTGGATATTCATCTGGCTTTTAAGTACTTTTCTAAGCAACAGGACTACGACACCAGTTCACAGTGTTAACATCACCATATGTAGTTTATTTTTAAACAATTTAGTTTCTACCTCCTCTATCTTACATTACAGAGATTAAAGGAATAAAAGCCTTCACACCAGTTACTACTGCCACCAGTATGTCTGGACAGCTACTACCTTAGCAGAACCCAGAAAGAGCAGAATGTGCCTTATCATCACTGTCTAAGGAAGATACATTTATTTAACCTCTCACAGTTCCTTCCCATTTTCCTCCTTTCAACTTAATCTCTCTCCTGTTAATTTCACTCAGTCCACCTACACATCTTCCTGTGTCCAAAGTGAAGGTACTGACCACACTACAGACACGAAAAGTAATTATCCTGCTGCACAAAACATTCTCGCTGCTGCATTTCAGAAGACATTGGGTCTTCAGAATTTCTAATCCAGCGCAAAATAATGATACAGCCTAACCTGTATTCCCATGGCCATATCCATCTTGGACAGTTTTTGCACATTAATCATTTTGCATGAAGTCAATATAGTTTTTCCCTTTCCAGTTCCATTAACATCTGCAAACCTTTACATCTTACTTCTGTCTTCTCTAATCCTAGGTGCATTTTACAATTTCATATAGTATAAATACTTACATGTTTTTCCATGTCAATGAAAATGGGATTAAGAAAACTTAAAAAAATTTTTTTTGCTAATTCAATAGATGAGCACTAGGTGAGCACTTTCTAAATGCCTTCTCTTGACAGTATTATGATTGCTTCTCAAGTCACAGCCCAGCATCCCTAGCCCAACACGATGCTATTTCAAGAAGACACTCTAACAGGAAAGTAACAAAAACATATATGTGTTATCTGCATTTTCCCCACTTATTGATACAGAGTAAAATAGAAGAGCACTAGTGCAACCCATCCTTGAAGGGGCACTGGAAGAATGGCCGGACCTTCTCACCTGCTACAGGGTATGGACTGCAATTGAAATGAAACCATGTAAGGAGAGGGTGCAGGACCAATCACAACCCCTGCCCCTGGCCCCAGTGCTGGGCACAACGCACAGGCACCATGGCAGAGCTGCAGCCCCTGACCGTCTCTATTCAGCAGCTTGAGAAATGCAACAAGAGGAGCGAACTGACAACACTTGTAACTTCCCAAAAAACAGAGCTACAATTGCTTTACACAGCACAAAATGTGGGCCACACGTAAGGAAATAATCTCTCTTGCCTTGCCACCCTTCACAACATGAAAGGGCTTGCCAACATATGACTGTATGGAGACAATGAATCTTCCAAATACATTTTTCAAAAAATTGTATCAGAACAAAATTAAGTCTGGCATCTGCTGATTCCAGTGCAAGGTAACTGACACCATGTATCAGTATTGCCATCAAAACAGAAACAACAGCCGTCTACCAAAGTTACCTTAGATTTCCATTATTTACCTATTTTTAATTAATTCGTTAAAAATTTTCAACAAATTCTCCTTAAGTAGACAAAGACTACCAAAATCCTCTTCTTAGGAAAAGAATCTGCCTATTCACAGGCAACATCTGTTTGCACATTTGTTTTGTTTGAGCAGTTGATTAATAATTTCTGTCCTTATTTTTCCTCGAACTACATTCCTTTAATTTTTATCTTTTCTAGCTTATGGAGGAAACGTTCAGCAGATACAGTTCTCTCTACATATATTCAACATTCAAATTCAATCTAGCACTTCCCAATCAAATCTGTCATTATCCCGAACCCTTTGTGCCCCACACTGGGTGCCAAAAAGGATTGTGGGGGTTTTACCCTATCCAGTCCTCAAGCCCCGTGCAGCTGCTCACTCACTCCCCCACCAGCAGGATCAGGGAGAGAATGGGAAGGGTAGAAGCTAAAGAACTTGTGGGTTGAGATAAAGACAGTTTAATAGGAAAAGCAAAAGCCACACACACAAGCAAAGGAAAACAAAGAATTCATTCACTGCTTCCCACAGGCAGGCAGGTGTTCAGCCACCTCCAGGAGAGCAGGGCCCCATCACACACAACAGTGACTTGGGAAGACAAACACCATACTCAAAAGTCCCCCTCCTTTCTTCTTCTCCCCACTTTATATACTGAGCATGATGTCATACGGTCTGGAATATCCCTTTAATCCTTTTGGGTCCTCTGTCCTGGCTGTGTCTTCTCCCAGACTCCCATGCACTCCCAACTTCCTCACCAGTGTGGCAGTAGGAGGAACAGAAAAGACCTTGGCTCTGTATAAGCACTGCTCAGCAATAACAAAATCATCTCTATATTATCACCTGTGTTCAGCACAAACCCAAAACACAGCTCCATACCAGACACTGAGAAGAAAATAAACTCTAGCCCAGCTTATACCAGCACAAGATATATATAGATAGATAGATAGATAGATATGTTTACCTTCAAGCCTTCTGCTGGCAGTCTGTAGCCAAATCTAGCAGGTAGATCATCAAAAGTCTGGGTTCCATTTTCAAGGTTATACTAAGAGAAAAAGTTTTTTTAAAAAATTAGGTTTCCAGCAAGACAGAAATAGTTAACAAGTATAAACAAAACCAAACAACACTGTGTATTTTTTTAGATGAAAATATTTATCAGACATAGGACATCCTGTGACCACGTCAATGAAATCACAAAATTGTTTATTCCACCTATTTCTACTCACATGGTAACATCATTCTTTTCTTATCTAGCTGTCAAAACAAGAAAGTAAGTAACAGATATTTTGTTGAATTATTTATATGGTAAATTTTTCTTTCTACTGCCTAAAATTCAAATACCATCATATCAGCAGAACAGAAACTACTAACAAACCAAGCGAGCAAAAATCTGAAGAGCTGGGACATTTGGATGTGGAGTTTTCATTGGATGGTGGTGGTGGGTGTTTTGCCCTGAATTCACTGGTGTACAGGGAAGAACAGCTTTTAAGAGGTGCTTCACTGTAGACAAAGAATAGCCTCCCTATGCCATCCCTTCCCAATTCCCTGCTATACATTCAGATTAGTAGCTGAAAAGTATCTCTTCGGTTTTGTTTTATAATAACTATGAGCTTTCATTTTAAAACAGAAAAATACTGTAAAAGACCTTAAATCTGTGGAAGCTTTGTTCCCCCTTTCTTTGTTCATCTTCTCTGGCTGTATAACATGCCTGACCAATGCAGAATTCACACAGAAAAAAGTGCTAAGCGTATGTATGGTATATTTTTTCATTAAAAAAAAGTGTTTCCTGCAAAAGTTGTGAACTCTACAGTTAACTGACTTGAACGTGCATCAGCTGTTTAACTAAACAGTTTAGCGAGTCAGAAGTGTTTGTCTATTCATCATATCATCCAGCTGTCACACACAACAGCCACGTAAGGATCGTGTTTGCTCCAGAGGGATGTTTCCTACAAGCCAGGCTTAGACAAGGGAGCTCAAATTATAGTTCAGAGAAAAACAGTGCCATGATTTATCTGAAGTCTTCCAAAGGAGCAACATTTTGAAGGAGCTTTCTTCCCACAAACTTTGAGGGGAAAGAGGTAGGAATGGAGCCAAATTTCAAGGAAGCTTCTTTGTTCTGTGTAACCAATGTGCTCCGCACAACCTCTCCTCTTGACCTTCCACCACAGAGAGCACCAGTGCAACACCTTCTTCCATCCACCTTCTTCAAAATGTCCTGAGCTCGTGCTACTGTCAGTTTTCCCTTGAATCACTTGGCAAGCCCCCGCTTAAGCCAGGAGTTCATCACAAACCTATTTCTTTTTACCCCTTTTCTACAAAATAACCAATCCTGTCTCACATGCACATAACAGCACTTTACACAGACATGACCCTTTGAGGCTGCAACTATACGAGAACACAGAAGCATAAAACTGCTCCCAAATTAAAAGGGAAAAGAACTTCTTTCCTTGGCAAACCCAAAACTCTGGACAGAGTTTTGCTAACAAATGGGTAATCATTAAACTGTGAAATCTCTCAAGACTGTAAGTGATCTATACACCAGCAATTCCATGTGACACAGTGCAAACATTCCCTCTTCTGAGCATCTCTTAAGCATTCCACTGGCTTCTTTGTATAGAAGTTTAGTGTCTAGTTCATCTCTTCATTTCTGCCTTCAAGATATTCTCACAATAAATCTGCAACTTCCAAATATCCAAGAAGAAAAGACACTTTGTTTTTACATGGAATTATTTTAGAATACTACACGCAAAAGCTTAGAAAAAAAAAATCCAACTAAACTTCCAAAATGCCCTATTTTTCTTTTTTGATGTTGGGATGGGTTGTTTCTTTTGCTTTAAATAACTTTTCTAAGAGAGGAAGAAGCAAGAACAAAAGTTAAGCTTTTATGAAAAGAGGAAGCACAGGCTTGGTGACAGAGAAAAGGGAGGAAAGGGAAATTGTGTTTACCATAGGAAGACAGTTTAAAATTTCACAATAAAATGGTGGTGTCAGTGCCATAATAAAGCAATTATCTATTTGCATTGTTTCTTTATATTGTTTCTACAAGAAGCATTTATACAATAGTAACAACCTGAGAATCCAAATAACACACTTTAGTTTTCATCAACCCCACTTTACCGCAAACTTTTAAGTATTTTTATTTTAATATTTGTCTCCTAGAGTTTGTCACTCTGTTCTCCAAAACTGATATGACATTAACAACTCTTCTCCATTTCACTGGAACAAGCAGCCTACAGTAATTAGGTTTAATTATTTCAGTAGCTTAAGCTCTATCCTACAAAGACATTTATAACTTTCTCCTTAAAATGCCACAATATATTGAATTGGTAATAAACAGCACAGCAACAGCTTTTACCACTGATCTGTGTTCATTATACTGTTTATTAACCTGATCATTTCAAATTCTACACACCCAAAAATTACTTTCCTTAATGACAGCAGGTATCTTCAGCTACTTAAAAATTACATCTAGGTGTAATATACACAAAAACTCTTACTGACAAGGCCTCCAGCACACACAAATAAATTACACTAGCCATAGAAGATCATTTATTTATTTTCAGTAACCCTAGAAAATAGCACCCATCACCAAAACTTAAACTGCTGTCTAAACCAAAGCATGGAATTCTTTTAACAGGGTTATAACAGTCTACAGGACATCTGGTCAGAGTGGACCTTTGTAAATGACTAGGGGAATTAGGTGCTTTCACTGTCACGGTACCTGACAAACCATCTGTAAACCCATTTGAAAAGGTACAACTTATTGTTTATTGAAGTAAACTGTTAAGGCAATTCCATTCCAAGCAACCTGATACAGCATTTATTCTATTAACTGATTCATTAATAGAATAGTTGAAGAGATGATTCAATTTTATAGAGATTTCATCCATTTAGAAAAATATTATTATACTTACTGCTAAAATATCTGCCTCCACAGGTAAAAGATTCAGGAAGGCAAATAACTGCACAGTCACAATAGTGTATATCTGAGTGGCAGACAACATCAGCATTCCTATTGACAACAGCATATTTTATTCAATACCTGCAAAAAAAGAATCAGAGTCAAAGCACACAGCAAATACTTTCCTGTGTCATTTTACGGGACTCTTGATCACTTAAAACTTTTCTGCTAAAGAAGTGTGCAAAATGTTATTCAATGTATACCTTGAGAAACAAATAATCTTAGTTATTATGATTACTTTAGAAGTTCCTTTTGCTAGAAGCATGTAACCTCCATGGGAGGGACTGCATGCATAAACTACAAAAATTTTAAGAGCAAGACTTCAAAAGGCTTTAGGCACCACAAACCAATGCAAGGGGTACAAAGGGATGAACATTTTACATTATATTAATCATCCTTAGACACTACATTTTAAACTTCCCTTCTTTTAGCATAAATCCAAATCAGCAAAATTCCTGATGTACCTGGAATAATTCCACTAAAAGTATGTATTCCAAATATACACTTGCAAAAGCAATGTGATACCAAGTGGTAAGAAAGACCAGTTCTATCAACCTCAGAGAAACTCAGAGACGCTCCAATGTGACACATGCCTTGGGCAGCAGCTCTGATCTCCTGGAAAGCATGTGCATTTTTGAGAACTATAAAAACAAGTGACACAACTATTATGTAAAATTTGCTTAGGTGCACTTCCCAAGCTCATGACTTTAAAAGGAAGTAAATTCTGCTTTGCTAATAAATGTACAACAAAACCAGGAGCAAACCCCAACAGCTTGTGTCGGAAAATGGAGGAGGCTTGTTTCCTAACAGATTAGATTGTGCTTTTAGATTGCTCACTTATCATTCGTCAGTTTAAAAAAAAAAAAAAAAAAGCGGGAAGAGGGGTTAGAGAAGAAAACCAAACATTTTAATACTTTTCCTTTGCCAAAGATTTTTTTAAAATGTATTAAATAAACAAAGGACCTGAATGCCTTCCTTGTATGAGCAATGACATTGCACTCTTACTTAAGTCATTGGGAGTAACAAAATACCCTCAAAACAAAATCCCAAGAAACAAACAAAACAAAAGGACACCAAACATTTGCATGAACAGAACTTTGAACTCCCCCTCAAATTCAGTATGTGCATTAGCTACAATGGTTAATAGATTTCATTCCATTAGGCTTAGGGTCATACTTGTGTTTGAAACCACAGAATTTGTCCCATCAAATACAACACAAATATTATAAAGACAGAATGTTTGAATTCTAAACATTTCTATTCTTTCTCGCACAGAAAAATCTAACACAACATAATACACCCCAGTACTGCTGTTTAGAGACTTGGTGCTCTCTGAAATGAATTACAGATTACTTTCCACTCGTCTCTTCCAAACAATTATTCTTCTGGCTTCAATGAGAGTCCTGATCTAGATCACAAACATGATTCATGGTGAAATGTAATTTCTGTGACTGATTAAGTCTGTGAAAGACCAATTTCCTCCACACTTACTATAGGACCTGCAAAACCTGTGCTCTCACAATTCATGAACAACATGGTGCAAATTTGCAACATCCACTCAGTATCATGTTTAATGTAGTAAGAAATGGTGTTTCTGCAAACTTTTAATCTCAAATGTTCAATACCATGTGTCCATAGGCATTTCATCCAATGTGGAGCTTTCAGTTCATAACACAAACACAAGGTAATTTCATAGTCTGCACTCAGAGGTAAAAATTCCACTAGCAAAATTGTAAAGTCAAGCATCCAAAACCAGTTGCAGCAACAGGTGAGAAGGTGAGATTTAGCTTCCATTTGTGCTGTCGAGAAATGCAATCTGAACTGGAGGAATGGTTAGCTGACAAAGGGATAGAGACTTTCAGAGAGGAAAGACTTGGGAGGTGGGAAAGAATCCTGGCAAGATGCTCAAATTTCTCCTCCATTTCCCATGAGCTATATGTAGAGGCTTCTATCCTATTGGATGCTCCCAAAATACAGGATGGATTACTTCCATGCCTCTCTTCCCCTAAAAAAATTAAACTAGCATTTGTTCTCTCTTACATCTTTACTGACTTTACCCTTTCACTTTCTTTTCCCCAGATGTTATATTCTATCATCTTTATTTCATTAAAGCAGAATTCCCACCAATGCAGCTTCACCAAAGTGCCAGTTTAAGATATTCTGGATCATTTATTAACAGCCTTTCCATCTACAGCACTCTAGAGACAACAATTACTGTTCATCTCTCTATCATGCTCCTACAATCTGCCCATCCTACCGAGTTCAGCTGGACAGATTAAGCAACACAAGCTCAAAGGGAAAAAAACTTGGTGGGATTCTGTGCTGTGATCCACCTGGATGGACAACAGCCTTTGTCTGCTGGACACAGTCTTAAAAGAGAATGACAGAGAACTCTTTCACATAGAAAGTTTATTCTATTTAAAGTTTATTATTTAACAGAACTTCTAATGGAGGTAATGCATTTTAGTGCTTGAACTACTACTTTTTTGGTTTTCTTTGACAAGGACTACCTAAACAACAAAAACTCCTTAGGACAATTTTCCATTTCTATTCCATGGTCTATTGCAGCCTCCCCCAACTAGCCTCTTGCTTACTGCTTCGGCACAGAGTAAGAGAGGTGCATGTACCCTAACCATTATTAATTCCTAGAAATACCCTGCCATCAAGAACAACCCCATGAGAATGGTGGCAGTCACTGTGAGTGCCCAGCAGCCAGGAAGAACCTCCAGCTGAGCGCTCGCTTCTAAAAGCCACAACCCAGCAGCACAGAGCAGGGCCTCTGCACCCAGGTGTCACTACTGACCATCCCTGTCTGTACTGCTGCTATGGGCACAATGCAGTCTGGAGACGCACAACAACCAGCTGTCCACAGAGGAACTTCAGATTTCTCTCCTGCTGAGCTACAACATGACTGTGGACAAGCAACCTCTTTAAGAACACAGAAAGCACGAAGTATCTTATTCCCTTTATAAAAGCTCACACCTAAACATGATCAAGCTAGAAGACCCAACATTCAGAATTTAAATATACACAATCAAGTACACCTCATACTCACGGGTACAAAACAAGCACCAATGAAGTGTTACATTCAGCAGGAAATCTAACCCCTTTCACTACTGAATGTAAGAGAATTGTATGGTCCACAGATGGATGACTAAGTCCCTCTAGAGATTCTTCCAATCTCAAAGTAAGATAATACTGGAAATTACACAAAATAGTTGCAACACAAAACAACAGAAATGGATCCATTTCTGATTTCAAGATAGATGTAAGAATTAAAATAATTAACAGACAAGTTTTAAAAGTGGACAGTATGCGCTTAATAATATAATTATCCAAACTCCTCTAACTTCTTTTACTAGAGTAATTAAAAGTACTTCACAAACAACTCAATTAGGTCATCCAAAACGTTTGATGAAGCAATTTTTTGTCAAAAACCTCCAAATCGTGGCTTCTTATATAAATAGTTCCATGTGAACTTGTTTTCATTTGACTGTAGATATTTCTTCTGAAAACAGTCTGTTGACTTAACTGGGAAATCATAGCCAACACTACTACTTTCTTCTTCAGAATCAAGAAACACCTAAGAATTCCGGTCCTGACCTATCCTTCATGGGTTTTCCAAGCAAAAAGCATTGTCGCATGATGTGAAGTTCTCAACATTAAAGCAAACACCAGAGAGAAAGATTTGATTTAAGCTAACATGAAGATAATTGGAATTCATTATTACTATTTGGAGAAAACAGCTGATACTTTCACAAACAGTTGTCATGATTCTAACTTGGTCAGAATCAGACATATAATGCTTTGTGAAATTTTCAACTGGTTCACAGAAATGAAGTTCCACTCACGGGAAAGAAATAGTAGTGAGTTACAAAATTAATGAATTTTTATTACTAAATTAACATTTATCACCTTCTCTCATCAGCCTGCCCTAAAAAAGAGGACATCGGTGAAACTGGAAGGATAAAAGAACCATTGTTTCAAAAATACAGCCATTTTTACTATGACAGAAGCAACAATACACTTGAAGCTATCACAGCACTTTAACCAATAAAGCAAATTCAGCACAGAGAACAGCACTAAGAGAGCATTAAGCAAGGTTAGAAAATACCAGAATTAAAGTGGTGCTTGCAAACAACATGCATATACAGTGTAGTCTTCGCGGTCAAAGCTACATACACACAAATTCTTCTATGCTCAGGATCTGCTGCCTCAAATGCAAGCCAAAAAGCCTCACAATTCCTGAAATTCCATGGCTCTTTGGAAAGCATGCCCCCTCTCAGCTGAGGGAGGCAGCTCAAAGCACACAGAAATGCAGATGTGTGGAAAAGGACTATACTGTAAATCACATAAAATAAGTTAAACCTGACTGCAGTAACCTTCTGCACTTTAGACGTGATTTGCCAGCGTGTAAAGACAAAGTTGTCCTTAACTTTGAGCATTTCTTCCCACTCTCCATGCTCAAACTCACAAACCAAACTGAGCCTGAGGTGCTGCACCCCTCTGTCACAGGACTGAACAGGACAGAAATGAGGAGGAGAAAATGTGGAGGGTGCTGGACCAGCATAGTTATGAGCAGTAAGACACCCCTGAAGTAAACACACTAAGCACGTTTAAGATAGAGGTCACAAAGATGTTACACAGCTTGAGACATAGACAAGAACTTTCACAGCTTTTGGCAAATATTCACAGATCAGGCTTCACAAACCACACATAAAAATGAATTTTTCAGACATTTATATCTCAATCAACTTAAAATGTGTTTCAGAGCAGAATACAACACAAAGCAATTCCATGTTCATGTTTCAGCTCTCTCAGTAAAACAGCTTTTCCCTCCCACTTCTGGAAAAAAACCGACAACTTGTACATCTGTATGAAACAAGCTTAAACTCTATTATTTAAAAGCCAAATAATATTATAATCCTGACAGCAATCACAAAAAGCCATATGAACATACAGAAACTTTGTGACAAATTCCAAATATTTTGGTAGATTGGGCTGCACCTTCCAAAATTTCATAAGCAGAAGAGGAACAAAAACTAGATAGCTAATAACAGTAAGTCTCACTCGCATTCTCTAATCCCCCCCATATCTGAATTCTTCCATTTTGATGCCATCATATCATTACTGACACAAATCTCCACCTCAGACCTATCACAAAACTGGACAGTGACGCACGCGAAGATCAGCATTCACACCTGTTAAGATGCAGGAACAATTCCTCTCCCTTAATTTTACCGTTTTTACTAAGAACTGGGCTTTCAGCCAGTCAGACTCCACACTACTCGTTATCCTGCAAACCTAACCAGCACCTCGGAGCACAGCCAGTCTCAAGAAACATATACCCGGCAAGACGAAACGCGCGAGCAGGGGTCGAGCTTCCACCGGGCCAGGAGCGACGCTCGGGGAACTCTCCAGAGGCCTCCGCTCCGCTTTGCTCATCTCCCTCCCGCGGTCCCGGGCAGTGCCGGGACCGTGGCCGCTCCAGCTGGGCTCGGACCTGGCTGGGCCTAAGCCGCCCACGGAACCGGGCCCCGCCTCACCACTCCAAGGGTGGAGGCGAATAAGCGCTGCGCAATGGAGCACCAGGCCCGTAAGTGTTCAGCCGCCGCACAGCCTAAGCGCCCAGGGTGCCTAGCGGCCGCGCCCCAGTACTCACCTGCTGCCCGGGGGACCCACCCCGCGCTCACCTGCGGCCCGCAGCCCCGCGGTCCCTGGGCGGCCTAGGCCGACGCCATGGCGCCTTCCGTGCGATCGGCGCCCGCGCCGGAAGTCCCGCCCGCCGCCGCGCCGCCACGGGCGGCGGCCCGGGACAACCCATTGGCCACAAGGGCTGTCGCTCAACTGCGGCGGGGCGGGCCTAACTCCGCTGGGGGGCGTGGCTCCGCGTTGGCTCCCGCCCTGCCGCCAGGGGGCGCGCGGGGCCAGGGCGGAGCCCTCAGGCAGCCCCGGCGGGAGCAGCTGGAGCGCAGCTCGTGCGAGGCCGCCTCCTCCGTCAGCACGCAGCAGCACGGGCGTGGGGATGTGTATGTGGAGTTCCTATGGCTGGAGGATGTCTTGTCTTAAGTCCTAAAGCCAAACTCTCGGCCGAGAGAGGAGAAGACAACTAACCTGAGTGTAAGGACTCCCACGGGCTTCACAGGAACTTGTGCCTATTTCCCAGCCATAACATTACAAATATTTCCATGTAGATATATCTATGACAATTTTTAAGTTTGTAAATTTTAAAAACTTACGCTGGAACACACAGCATTTCACCTAGGAGTCTTATTGAAACTGCATCTGCATGTATGATTCTGCAATTTGTATTCAGAGTTTGAAGCTAAAACTTGACAACGTTTTAATACTCCATATAAAGAGAAGCTTGCTTCAGTCACTGGGATAGCCTGTGTCTGTGACTGCCAGTCTTGGAGAAAACTGCAGCATTGTCTGAGCAAAAGCTAGTGCTTCCAGGTGTTAACAAAATGCAGTGATGTTTTTTTTCCACTCACATTTTCCAAACATTCTGTTCTAAAAAAACCTTCAAAAGTTGTTCAGCCTTTGTGTTTAACAAAATGAACTGTCTCTTAAAGGTAAAACAGTTATGAGAAGTTGTTATACATAACTTTAATAACTTAGGGGGGTGTTGGTTGGTTGGTTGTTGTTGGCTTTATTTAACAAGGGACACGCATTTTGCTGTGGTTTCAGCACACCGGAGCAGCAGCGTCAGCGTCTGGATTACACAGCCAGATCTCCGCGTTACGGGGGCTGTACATGGAAGTGGGCTTGAACTGCTGCTTGAAGGTGGAATAACAGAATAATCAGGAAGGAAAGGAAACACAAAATCTGTTACCTCGCTTCAGCACAGCTCTGTAAGACAGAAGAATGGTTTCGCTGCAGCAACACGCACTTGGGGAGAGCCGTCACTCGGTCTGTCCCCGGTGCAACCCTCGCTCGCTCTCCCACGCTTCCCGGGCAAGTCACAGCCTCGCTGCCCCAGGACGCTCCCGACTGCCGGAGCTGCCGCGCCCCCAGGGCGGCCGCAGCCGCGTCCCCGCAGGCTCCGGCCCCGCGCAGGCGCCTGCGGGGCGCCGCCCCTTCCGGCGGTGGTGGCCGAGCTGCGGCGATGCTGCTGGTGCTGTCGGCGGAGCACCGGGCGCACCTGGGCTGTTTGCCGCGGGCCGGCGGCGGAGGAGGTCGGGGCCGCGAGGGCTCCGCGGGCGGGAGGGAACCGAGCCGGGCCGGGGCTGCAGCAGGGTCTCTTCTCTCTCTATCTTTACAGCCATCGGCGAGCTGGGGCGCCTGGCACTGGAGCAGCTGCGGCGAGGAGCGGCACCGCGGGCCTGCGAGACCGCCGCCAGTGAGAGCGGGGCCGTAGGGAGCGGGGTGACCGGGCCGGGCCGTAGTGATTTCGCGGCAGGAGGGCGGGAATGCGGTGGGCTCTGCGCCGGCCACGAAGGACCCCCGAGTCCCCGGTGCACGGCGGTGCGGGGCCGAGGGAACGGGCCGGCGGCATGGAGCTCCAGCATCGCGGGGGTCGGTGCTTCGTGCCTGCTGCGGGGAGGGCTACAGAGATCTCTTTTCCGACCCAAAGCCTTCTCTGTACCATGCCATAAGACACTGGTTTGTGTTTTTCTTAGGTTTTTGCTTTTGATGGTTTGGTTTGAGAAGGTTTCTGACATGCTGTACATTATTATTTGAAGGGTGTGAAACTCTCTTTTTCTTTCCTAAACATATTTTGCACGTTAAGCATTGGATAAATTTGCAGCTTTGAGTCTCATTGCTGTGGCAGTTAGCAAGTAAAGCACTTTGTGCTTTCTTTAAAGGAAAGCTCAACATTGGCGTTGACACCATTCAGCACGGGGTAGAAGGACTAGTGTATCTTCTTACTGAGAGTTCCAAGCTTATGGCAAGTATACCTTTCTGTAAGGGCGGGAATACACTCAAGAGATGTCTTCTGAATACTTAGACCTCTAAAAATACTGATAAATGGGGAAAACATAGCTCAAAATTTTAATGACATGTATTGTTTTAATTTCAGAAAAAGATATCTCATGCTGTTGTATTATTGAAACATTGCATTCTGCATATATAACTCTGGAATTTGTATTCAGTATCTGAAGTGAAAACTTGACAAATAGTGTAATTTACTACATATGGAGAAACTCACTTCAGGATTAAGCTCTAAATAATAAAACTCAGGCGAAGAGTTTGTTGTTCAGCTACTGTACAGGATGTGGGCTAGACTAGCCCCCTGGTCAGCATTCCTTGTCTTTGTCCAATGTGGGTGTGAGAGCTTTTTCAGCTCTTGGCATCAAAAGTTTGAGTGGGTATAAGCAAATACTAAAAGATTAGTAGTTGGACAATTACTGTTTCCATTGGAAAGACTTGTAACTATTGATATAGTAGAATATTTGAGCAATGACTACATGGAGAAGGGATACAGAGACAAGGAATGCCAGATTAAACTCATGCTTCCAAGAGGAGGTGGGGAGGGGATGGAAATGGTGCAGAGCCTTTACTTGAAACAAGGACTCTTGACTGACGGGTTATAGTGCACTGTGGTAGAATGTGGTTGGTTACAGACTGTGTTTGTGGGGTGGTGCAGTGGAGAGGTAAGATGGCATTTTCTGTGGAGTCAGTAACAGCTTCCCCAATGCTGTGTCAGGCTGCTGCAGTCAGCGCAAAGGCCGTGACCTGTGAAGCTTCTCCTGCCCTTGGGACAGGAGCGTGAACATTGTGCCTTGTGCTGCTCACATGCAGATGGCTGCTGGGTGTTTGTAGTCTGGTTATCAGTGGCACAGTAGCACCCTGACAAGTGGATTCATGCAGCATGTCCTGCCTTGTGACGCAGCTGAGGTGCTCCCTCATGCCGTGTTTTGGCCTTTGATGTGAAGGCTTACATGTGAGGGGGTCGAATGTTCTTCTTTAAAAAAACTTCCTGAATCTCATGCAAATCTGCAGTAATACATCAACATCTTTAAAACCTGGATATTTGTTTTGTCCAAGGTGTAGAATTGTACTTGGACATTCCTGCAGGAAAATAACTGCACCATAGCATATGTGATGTTTAGTTACAGTTTTACCTGGTTTTCAAGAAACAATGATTATATAGTTCCATATTAAGGCCTAAATTGTTATTTCTAGATTTCTGAGGTTGATTTCCAAGATTCCATTCATGTTTTGGGATTCTCAGATGAATTGAACAAATCCTTGCTCCAGCTATACCTTGACAACAGGAAAGAGATCAGGAGCATTCTTGGAGAGCTGGCGCCAAGGCTTCCTAGCTACCACAGTCTGGAGTGGAGACTGGATGTGCAGGTGACTTCCCTGATGTTTTTAGTATTCCATATTTTACTTCACTTTTTTTTAACATAATAAAAACCTGCTAAACAATGTAAAAATAATTGAGGCAGCAGTACTTCATGTATTTAAAACTGATATGACTTTGTTAGCGCCCCACAGCCAGTTGTGAGATAAACAGGATAAGCAATGATGCAAAGTACTTGTTGCCCGATGAAAATTGAGTTCATAGCTCTATTGGTGTTTTTAACATATTAACATATACTAAACATATTTGGTCTTGATTATCACCTAATTTTCAGAAACATTATGAAAGCATTGATTAAAGTGGGTTAGTATTCCTTAATTTTACAACACAATAGTAGCTTGTGTGTATCTTTAATGTGTATGGAAAGGGTTTCTGAACAGTCCTTCAGGCAGGTTCTACAAACCTGATGAGAACTGTTAAGTACAAACATTGATAACCATCAATCATTTCCCTGTTCCCATCCCACTGAACCCCTCCTGCAGCTTGCAAGCAGAAGTCTGAGACAACAGATCAAGCCTGCTGTGACTATGAAGCTACATCTTAACCAAAATGAAGATCAAACTGCCCAGGTGTTGCAAACTGACCCTGCTACCCTTCTCCACCTTATCCAGCAACTGGAGCAGGCGTTGGGGGAGATGAAGATGAACCACTGCAGAAGAATAGTGCGCAACATGAAATAAACTTGATTCCTCTCTGCTCTCTTACTAAGCAGTTTGTGAAACAACTCAGAACACTGCTCATAAATACATTTTCAGGAAAAACAAACATCTGGATCAGATGAACTGCTTTCCTGTGCCAGGATCTTGAGCCAGTATTTACCGGCCGAATGTCTTCGGCTGCCAACTTTGCACATCTGCCTGAGACAAGATGGGTAATTGGATTTGCTTTACTTGCAAATTTAGGCCTTCAGTATGCTATGCTGAGAATTTCTGTAGCTCTAAACTAGTATAGTTCTGCTTAAGTTTTCCTACATCAGGTAGAACTCTCATTATTACATGGAGCTGTACATTGATTGTTACATTTACCAAGTAATTTTTTCCCTTTTTGCTTCTGCTTTGAAATTTTTTTTAACCCCTGTACTGCACAGGAACGTTTCGGAACGTTTCTCCCACCTAGATTTAGGTGTGTGTGAGAGTCCACGTGGGACTGCTTCTGAGGATTCAGTCAGGGTGAGGGCTCATGTTACACTGCTGCTCTACCCTGCTCTGGTGTAGCTGAGCTGTCACTCCCATTAGCAGAGCCTGCTGTGACCCCATGAGGCAGCTGATGCTTTCTGCAGGCCACTGGGCTGGCAAACTGGTTATACATGAAGGTGATCTGAAAATCTGCAAAAGCAAAGTAATGGGTGAAGAGGCAGGTTAAGAATAGCATTAACTTCTGCTGACTGGTCTTTGTGCTGTGATGCCACAGTTTGTGTTCCCCTGTTTGAGTAGTCGTAACGGCACGACCAGCTATTGCAACAGAAATTATGCTTTTCCATTGTTAAAAAAATGTCTAATAAAGATTATGTCAAAAGCTACTTTTCAGTTGTATCCTAATGCAGTATTTTGCAGCTTTTGTGAGTATAACTAGTTTTACTAATCAATGTTTTTGTGTCACTACTGAGGGTGCACCATAGCATACAGATTCTACAATAACTGTATTTACTGTCTTTCATGGCAATACCATAAACTTCTTTATTTACTGTGTTTTTACATTCACAAATGCATTCTTTTCTTTCTGTTTTGAATTTTTGTACCTGTGAGAGGTATTATTTCAAATCAAGTGTTTTAAGAAAAGTCAGTTCTCTAGAACATGGACTTGCCTATTCTCCAATTGCTGTGTGCAGCATGGTGATGGTGTAAACAAACTGAAGTTCCTCTCATATGTGAATCAGTAAAGTGTTTTACCGTTGTTGTGGTTTGACACTGGCCAAATACCAGGCACCCACGAAGTTGCTCGCTCACCCTCCCCGGCCACAGCTGGGCAGAGGAGAGAAAAATTTAATGAAGGCTTCATGAGTGGAGATAAGGACTGGGAGAAAACACTCCAAGGGCAAAACAGGCTCAACTTAGAAGTACAAAGTGAAATTATTACTAACAAAATAAGAGGAGGATAATGAGAAGTAGAATAAACCCTTAAAAACCCCTTTTCTTCCCCCAGCCCCTCCCTCCTTCCCACTGACGGTGCAAAGAGACAGGGCGGGGGGGGGGGGTTTGGTCAGTTGTCACCCGAGGTTTTCTTCCACTGCTCAGGGAGAGGAGTCCTTCCCCTGTGAGGCCATGGGGTCCCTTCCACGGGAGACAGTTCTCCGCGAACTTCTTCAACGTGATTCCAATCTCACAAGCAGCAGTCCTCCCAAAACTGCTGCATTGTGAGTCCCTCTTATGGGCACACAGTCCTCCCAAAACTGCTGCAATGTGGGTCACTCTTCACGGGGTGCAGTCCTGCAAGGCCAGGCTGCTCCAGCCTGAGAGCAGGGCCGTCTCTCTCCACTGGGTCTCCCACTGGATCACAGCCTCCTCCAGGCATCCACCCGCTCCAGCACGGGCACCTCCCCCACGGGCTGCGGGTGGATCTCTGCATCCCCCGTGAATCCCCAGGGCTGCAGGGGCACAGCTGCTCCACCATGGCCTCACCATGGCCTGCAGAGGAATCTCGGCTCTGGCTCCTGGAGCACCTCCTCCCCCTCCTTCTCCACTGCCCTTGGCGTCTCCATGTTGTTTCCCTCACATATTCTCACCTCCTCCTCTGGCTAGAAAAATCTGAACCACTCTTTGTTTTGACGTTCTTCTTAAATCTGTTATCACAGAGGCATTACAATTACCTCTAACTGGCCAGCCTTGGCCAGTGCCATGTCCATCTTCAGAGCCATCAGATTGGCTCTGCTGGACATGGTGGAAGCTTCTAGCAGCTTCGCACAGAAGCCACCTCTGTGGCTTCCCACTACCAAAAACCAGAGTGTGCAAAACCAACACAACCATCTATACATGGTGACCTTTTTCACAGAAACATCTTCATATATAGTACGTGGTAATAAAATGTGACCAAATGTTACTACTTGGGATTTTGTTTTCAGATGAAACACAAGAAGAGCCAATACATCTCTCATTCTCAATACAATCTCTCATTCCATCTCTGCTCACTACAGCCAGAGTCTGGAACTCAGGGCAGCAAAACAGGAGTTCTAGATACAAATCCTAGAAACTTTTTGTGTCATCTCACTACTGCCTGATGAATCTGAACATATTTACCATTTTTCTCTTAAATGTTTTAAAAAATCCAACTGCTATAGACCTGATTGGCATCATGGTAAGTGCTGGCAGTCTACACATGGATCATATCCTGAAGCATGTGCTAACAGAAGGGGGAGGGTTTTCCTTGGGGATTCTGAGTAAAATGGTCAGTTGAAAGCAGATGTTGAGAATACAGAATGTCACTAGAGAGCCTGCATGTTCTTTTGTGCAGTGTGTTGCAATATTGTAGAAGGAAAAGCTGTAACAATGGTTTCGTTTCCTTTTACAAAAAATTACCTCAATTGAGGATCATCAAAGGTAAACCTTGAACCTGGGTGAACCTGAGAGAAGCTCAAACTCTGGCAGTGATCCACAAACAAACTCAAGGAGAGAGGGAAGGAGAAAAATCCTTTACACCGAGCATCTTACTTTTAAATTGTACCTTTCAGGTTGTTCTGGGGGGAAGTACCAAGCCTGGAAAAGCAGCTGCTCGGCAGCAGGGTTTAGACTTAATTATTGGAAAGGCAGATTTGCCTTTAGGTGAGGTTGGAACTGGTCTACATCTCTTCAAGTTCTTGCTTCTCTGTCTTCACAGCATCCAGGGTAGCTGCTGAGGGCTTAGCACTTAAACCATGCTGGTGAGTGTGACTACATGGCAAGCAGCACTGGCGGCCGGTGCCTCTGTAAGGCAGGTGAGGCTGGGGAGTGAAAAGGCATCTGTGTCAGTAACCCAGAGATACTGGTAAAATAAGAATTCACTCTTGGATCTGGATTTTTTGATTTTGTTGTAAACTCCCAAATTAAAGATGGCATATAAAGCTACATTTAATGTATCTTCTCTAATTAATTTGCACTTGCTTTGTAGAAACCCTTGAACATGACAAGGAGACTACAAAGCATTTTTCACAAGCTACTAAAAAAAATTTAATGTTGCTACTTTTAACCCATTTTATTTTTGATAGGCTTTTTAAAATTTACTACTGTTCCATTGTGTTCTTTGTTCTCCATTATTTAGTTTGAGGGAACACAAGTTTTCTGTTCCTATATGGCTATTCACAGATGTACATGGAGCACTCAGTTGTAGTTACTGCCTGCTTGGAGTCTCCTTGCACAGAGTGAACCCAAAGCAGAGGCAGAACCATGCCAGGCTGCACTGTGTGCTGGCCACTTGGTTACTCAGAAAGAACAAGGCTAGCCCGGGGACCCTGTGTGGCAGGACATGTCCACCCCCCTCTCTTACCACAGATGGTTGGTGCATATGGAAGAGACAACCCAGGCCAGGTCAAAGGCCCAGCAAGGGTTCATCCCTGGCGCCAAAAGGGCTCAGGCCCTTACTTTCTCAGGTAAGAATAAACATCTTAGTCTGGAGAGCAGATGTGGGAAGAGATAAAAGAAAAATAAATATTCCTGACTGAGAGACACTGTTTTACGAACTATAAAAGCACACACAAATTATCACATGGGCAGAAGCCTCCTACACACACACCCTGAAAATGTGCAGGACTTCTCCCAGGAGTTTGGATGCAGAGTCCACGGTTACTTTCCTGGGAATGGAGGGAAAGGATTTCAATGTGCACTCCATCAGAAATTGGATGGTAAGAAACACTGGATCTCAACTTATATTTTTTCTTTGTTAGCTGTAAAATTAATAGGTACCTTTAACCCTGTGCTGTATTTGTCTAGTAGTAGTTTCTTTTTGTTTTAGTCCTGTGTAGTAAATAGTCTATTTAAAGTCTTACGTGTGTTAGTTTTGTGTCTATTAAATAAATAATTCATTCTATGATAGACCGAATTGGCCATTATTAAAGAACTTATGAGTGAGAGCGGGTTTCGGGGTGCTGGCCTCCCCAGTAAAGCTACTGCCTGCTGCTGGAGGCCTGGGCAAAAGGCAGGGACTTATCAAAACCCTCACATCTATTCGTAACACCCTGAATGTTTTATTTTATAACAGCCATCACATATGCAGCTTCACCTATGTAGGCTTTCTCAGAAAAATGTTAATCTATGAAGAGCTTTAACATAAAGCAGTGATGGATCTAGATTTATTCTAATTTATTCTTACAGTTCTAATCACTTCCAAATTATTGGAGAAAAATGCTTTAGTCTACACCAAGTGGTACAATAGCAGATAATTGTATTATTCAGTAAAAAGTGCAGCTGAAATAGATCTTGTTGAAGAAGACAGTTCTAATTGTAATAAATGTGGCTTAGGTTTAGGACAGATGTGTACATACTCACCCATAAGATGATATGCTTATGAAAGTGGTCTAATTAACATAGATGAGATGGCCCCATAAATGAGACTGTCAGAGCCTTCCCTTGAATGGACATGTCACCTGGAAAGGAATGGAACGGAACAGGTAGAGAGTGTGTGGTTTGTCTTTACTCAAATATACAGAGCCCTGGAGGCAAAAAAAGCCCTTTTAAAGGCTGTATGAAAAATCACTCGGATCATTATCTGTGCAATGACCACATACACACAGAATCTCATATGCAAAGGATTTAAATAAGGATATTGCAGGAAAGAAAAAAGATATGTAATGTCTGCATATCCCTGGAGCAGGTGCTGTGATTAGCACTGCTCTTTGAGCTTGTTGCAGCAAGGAACCCAGTACGAAGCAGTAGAAGAATGGTACAAAAATTCTTTGGGAAGGGAAACATAAACAAGTCTCAGGAGTACTGGGTTTCCTGACCAGAAATACAGCAGATGTCAGGAAAAATAACAAAAAAACCCAAAAACCAATAACCCAAACCCCCTCAAAACAGTAACAACAAAGCCCCCCAAGCCCCCACAAAAACAAAGAACAATAAAACAAACCTCAAGGAGGAGATCTGCAAAGCCAATGGAAATATGAACAGGAAATGTGAGGAAAAGCAAATGAAAGGGAATATTTGTTGAAGCAAAGCAATCAGGAAATGTACAGGATCTGTTTCACAGAGCTAGCTGTAGTTCATGTATGGGCTTAAACTGCAACTCTGAGAATCTGCAAAACCAATATTATATGTAACACTGATTTGAGGGACAAAGATGGTTCAGTCAGGCCCACATTCTCCACTAGAGAAGACAAATGGAGTTTAGAGAAGTTCATGCTTCTTTTTAAGAACTAAGGAATAAAGTTCAGAGAAAAATACTTACTTAAGACTTTTCTAGTGTAGATTCTGACTACTGAGGGTGTATTCTTATCATCAGCATAGCCTGGAGTCTGTCCAAAATGCAGAAATAAAACAGCAAAATGTGTGACTAAAATAGAGTCCTGTTTGTTTAGCCAATGTGTGATATCTCTATGTGTGTAGTCATAAAAACACTGGATGTGTCCTTCTGTAAAAACCAACACTGAAGCTGGAAAGTGAACAGTATTATTCTTTATAGGCACAGCTACTGAATTTAAACAATTTTTGGTCACATCACCATTCAAAAGTTATTCCAAGTGCACCAAAAAATGAGACAAGATTAAAACAACAGTTGTATGTATTAATTATAGAAAACCTCAGCTATGCATTTTGATGACAGCTCTGGTTTCTAGTATAGGCCAAACCAAAGACAAGTGACTGAATGGGCAGTCAGCAGAGATCCACGAAGCATCACACCTCCACTTGAAATTGCCCCTACGGACAGTGAGCTGGAAGGATTTATGATACAGCTCTGTACAGGTCTTGTACTCGCCAGCAAAGGGCCAAACCTTATCCAAACCACAGCGAAGTGGTTGCTGTCCATATCAATACGAATGCTTCATTCCTCCCCATCGCCATAGCATCACTAAACCATGCAATGAAACTTGTACGTGAACTAATTTAAGCATAATTTTGCTTCCGGAAATTAGTATCACCCATTAATTTTCTGAACAACGGGTTTGAAGCAAAGCTTATTAGCGTGGCAGAGACAAAGGTTCCCTGGGCACCACGAGCTGGGGCTGGACCGGGGCAGCCGCTCCGCGCGGGGTCCCGGCGGCGCAGAGACCAGCCCATCCACCCGGCTGACAGCGGCACGGCGAGGCCGACGCGGGATGGAACGAGGGCGGGACGGGCTCCGACGGCCACCCGGCCCCGGCCTCGAGGGCCGTCCTGTGCCCAAAGTTTCCGCAGCAGTTGCATAACCGCGGGCGGGGCGGCGCGGGGGCCGGGCTGGAGCCGTCGGGGGCGGGCGGGAGGGGCCGGCACTGCCCCCGTCCCGCCGCTGCCCGGCCCGGGGGAGGGCGCCGCGCTGCCCGGGGGCCGCCCCGCCCGCCCGGGACACCGGCGCGGCTGGCGGGGGTGTAGAGGCACTCTCCGCCCGCCTCGCCTGCTCTACTCTCGGCGAGCCCGCTCGCTCCAGAGGGCACGTCCTCGGCGGCGGCCCGGCAGCGGGGCCGGCCCCGGCCACCGCCCGCCCCGGGACGGCTGCGCCCGCCGTCGGGCCAGAGGGGCGGAAAATGAACCCCGCGGCCGCGGCCCCGCCGCCGGGGCAGCAGGTAATCCACGTCACGCAGGACCTGGACACGGAGTTGGAGGCGCTGTTCAACGCGGTGATGAACCCCAGGCCCAGCTCCTGGCGGAAGAAGATCCTGCCCGAGTCCTTCTTCAGAGAACCCGACTCGGGCTCGCACTCGCGGCAGTCCAGCACGGATTCGGGCGGGCCCCCGCCGCGCCTCGCGCCCGTGCACGTCCGGTCGCACTCCTCGCCCGCCTCGCTGCCCGGCGCGGGCGCGGCGCCGCAGCACGGGCACCTCCGGCAGCGCTCCTGCGATGTGACGGACGAGCGGCCGCTGCCGCCGGGCTGGGAGATGGCGCTCACGCAGACCGGGCAGCGCTACTTCCTCAAGTGAGTGCGGCGGGGACCCGGCCGGGGCCCGGCGGGGGTTCGCGGGGCGCCCGCCGGGCGGCAGCTGCGCCGTGAGGCGGCAGGGTGCCCTCCGGGTCCGGGGTGTGTGCGACATTCCGGGAGAGGAAATCCCTTCCTGGTGGGAAGAGAGAGGCGGGGGAGAGCCTGGGGCGCTCCCGGAGCCGGGCAGAAGCCCTGCCGTACCTGTTGATAACGCATTTCTTTCCTGCTCGGCCCGACGTCCAAGATTCTGAAACTTTTTTTTTTTGAAAATAAGTTCAATAACAGTTATTCCAGGGAGTTTCTGGGACGTGGGAGCAGAGCTGTGCATGTCCATTACCTGTCGGAAGTAGAAGGGACTGTGGTGGGAGCTGCCCGGCCCTGCTCCGGCTGCCTTGTGTTTAAAGCATCCCCGTCTGCGGGGACACGGCAGGAGGCTGCCTTGTTCTAGTGACAGATTTTGAGAAGTGTGGTAACACAACTGCCGATATCTCTTCTGGCCAGTCATTTTAGCCAGTGTTTTATTTATGACATTTGAAATTTGATTCAAGGCAGTTTAATTTAGGCCTGAAAACATAATAGCTGTAATAAGTGGTAAGGCAACAGTGCTTATTTTGGTAGATTCTGTAAGTTAGTTACAGATTAATTGCATTGGCAATGCATAACTTGGTAAATAAGATAAAATGTTTGCTAATGAAATAAAACATTTGCTGGTGAAGTATCTACCTGAGGATATTGAGGGAGTTAAACTGCTAGGGCTGCAGGACGTAATTTACTTGCTACAGCCTTCTTGGTCAGAAGAGTAAAATCTTGAGTGCATGTTAAGCCATGTGTGGGTATTCGACCATCATAAATGTAATGTAGACAATGTGTGAGGGGAAAAGACACAAAACTGTTTAGAAAAGTGGAAAAAGTAATAATTTACTTGATTATATAATGATTTCTTTGCCTTGTGGGTTTGGAATCTCCAATGGGTTACTCAAGAGCCCAGTCTCTGAATGACTGCCCAGAGTTTAGATTTTTTGCCTTTTGTCACACTCTGAGCTACCATCAGAGTATGTAAATACCTTTCTGTATGTCACTGTGTGTCATTTATGGTACTATGTGCATATGTCCCAGGGTCCAGACTTAGAAGTTTGTTATTAATCTGGTTTATCACCTAAATGAGAAGATTTCATGTCTCTTACATGTATATTGGAATGTATATTTCTCAAAAGAACAAGCTACAGAGAAGTAGCTGACTGACAGGAGCACTGTAAGAGACCATTCATAAATAATTATACAATATAAATTCTTGCTGGGGTTTGGCCAGGGGGTGTTTTCAGATACCTCTGGCTAAAAATTGCATAATATAATCTTTGTCTGCTCTGTTTTTTGACTAATATCAAAACGAGCTCATGTGGTTTCACCTTCCTGTCATGCATTTCTGACCTAGAGACAAGAGTTTTCTAAGTCGATGGGTTCTTGTTGCTTAGGCCAAAAATACAAGGCCTTTAGTAAATAAAAAGCATAGGTAAAAACTCAAAGTATCTTTATTTTTTTTCCCAAATCCTGTCAACAGTAATACTCTGATTAACAGCATCCTTTCTAATACAAAATACAATATTCATTGTGCATGTAATTTGTTACCTAAGTTAATTTTTGTTTTCCCAGTTTTATCTGTCCAATAGAACTTCTCTCATTTCTATAAAAATTAATTGGAATAATGCATTTCTTTATACCTTTAATGTATTTCGTTATATCCAAATCCCTTAGGAAGTAATATTTAGCTATAAAATACTCACATATGAATTATAGTATTTTATAAATGGTGCAATATTTTTCAGGTGAAAATACAATTTAAGATTGATTATGGAAAGCAGCATTTAAAGCTGTGTGCAATAAAATAATAGAGGATTTGAGTCAGGTGATATGCTAAAAATCATATTTTATCAAATTAGGCATATAAGCTTACATTTCCCTGTATTCAATGAAAAAGAAAAAAGAAGCCAGTGCTTTCCAGCATAATGATAAAGATTTGTTTCTTGGCCTTAGCAAAAGAAAATTGAGAAACCAATTAAGAATAAATAGCCAAATTAGGTCCTGTTAAAGCCTTTATTATCTGTTGAAGTTTAGAATGCAATTTGTTGTATTAAAACATTTTCATTAATTATTTACAGAAGTACTAGTGGGAGTTTCAATGAACAGTGAGCTAACCTTGTTGACAGGGAACCGGCTACAACTTGAAGCAGTTGCACTCCTGCATGTCAGTTCCTGCAGAAATTTTCTGGCTGTGACTGGAAGAAACATAAGTAGCCTGGGGACCACTCCACCCTGTAATTAAATACCAAACCGCACAAGTGGGGCCTGGAAAACAGGCTAATGAACACACACTTGCAGCAATGTTATCTAAAGCATTTTTCTGTGCGAGCATGTGTGGAAAAAATATGTGTGATTTATTTCTTATAAAAAGCATTTCTGTAGAGACCGGCCAGCTGCCTGCTCTTATGCCTGTGAGTGGGGAATTTCAGTTGCATATTGATCCACACGCTGGGCTGTGTCTACACACTCTGTAAAAAGAATATTTCAAGTATTACCTTATACCAGTTTGAGTTTAGGTGATACAGCTTCATATTTCAAATGAAGAGTGAGGGTTTAATATTTTCTCAGTGTGTGTAGAGAGCTCTTGGTCAGACTCTCATAAACAGATTTGTGAAACTTTTGCCACTGTTATCTTCATCACTGTTATTTTTAGAATGTTACAGTAAACATTTGCCATACCTGGACATACTTGCCGGTACATTCTGCTCGGGGGTAAGAAGGCTAATTACTTACAATATTTCATTTACTCAAAATGTTCCGATTTTTTCTTACTGGTTTCTGTTGGAGTAGAGCTTGATTTAACACATGAAGAGTTTTATATAGCTGAGCGTGTTCAGCAGGACAGTAGAAGAGTAATACAAATAATAAAAATACTGTAAAAAGTAATACAAATACAATGAAAAACTTTTCTCCTGAGAAAAACAAAACAAATGATACTAAGATAGCTGAACTGCTGAAGTAATTTTCTAATATGGTCTTTCCTTGAAAAGCATTTGTGTTAATTCTGTAGAGACTGTTATTATTTTATACTGGTGTTTTGCTTGGTGCTGTACTGCATTCATCATAGAGAAACTTTTCCATCTCAGGAATGTAGTTAGACAGCTGGAAGTGGGGGAGGAGATGGACAATGTATGAGAAGGTAACTCAGTTAAGTTCTGGTAAGAATGTGGAAAGCAGTAATGCCTTTGTACTACCTGTTTGCGCTTTTGTGCCACAGTTACGAACGACCACAGTCACACGTGGGCATGGTGGATGTCCTGCAAGGGGGGCTCATATCACTTTGGCTTTCCTTGGTCCTTGTAGAAGAGTGGTGCAAAGCAAGAGGCCATGCATCCCTGCTAGCTTTGGTGTCGAGCATTAGAGAGAGACATTTCACAGACTCATGCAGCTTTTGGAGTATTTAGTCCACACCGTAAGGGTTTTGTTTTGTTCCCTTTGTTTCCAGTGGCTATTCCTGTGGGACTTAATGCCTGAACTGTTTCCCTTGCCAGCATCCCTTTATTAAAAATAAGTTGTAATGCGCTAGACAGTACCAAGATGTACTACTGCCCATGGCTTTTATCTGGAACTGTTGAGTGCATTAAAGAGTTCTTAACAGACAGGAAAGCTGTGATACACCACCAAAGTTTAATTGTCAGAAATTCAACTACAGCTCACATTTACAACTCATTTTGGAGATATTTAGGAAGTTCTGAGATTGGAATGCACACATCAAAACTAAATTTTCAAGCTGCAGTTGACAGCATTAGGGGTCTGTCTGATTTCTCCCTTAACTGGAGTCCAGAGCTCAAGTGCTGATTTAATGATGATGATGATGTTGGAGTTCCACTTAAAAAACTACCAAGGATCCAAGAGCAGTAGAAACAGCTACAGAGTTTCTGATGAAGGCTGATATTTATTAATTTTCTGGTCCAAGATGGTGTCTTTCCATGATGAACAGACTGTTTTTTTCAGAATCTAAAATCATGTCATCTGTGGTGGTTAAAAGAATTTGGTGGTTAATGTGGAGCTTGATAAAATCTGAGGACAGAAGCAGATATGGAATAAAATTGCTTCAGGGACGCATTCAATTTGCGCAATGTGATCCAGTTCCCTCTCTTGAGTTTTCTGAGTTAGGACACAAGCTACATTTTAGATTTGATTGTAAAGCATGAGTAGTGAAGAAAGCTTTAAGCAAGACTGCATGGATCCTAGAAGTATTGACAAGAAGGGTTTTCTTTGAGGAAATATTTAAGAAAATTTTTGCGAAGGGCTGTCTAGAAGCAGAATTTGAATTTTGGTGTATGCATTTCTAAATTATTTAAGGAATCTGTGATAACTGTTCTGTACAAACTACTGTGTTGATGGAGAATTTGTTATATTGGACTAATGTACACTTTTAAGATAATAGATTAATAATGTGCACGCAGAATTATTGGTTTAATGAAATTTGTCTTAAGTTAATCCTTTAGTCATAGTGTTAAACCCAAAGTCCTGGAGTATTTGTGCATTAATGGATGATAACTGTCATGCATTCGTCTCATTAGATAAGCTGAAAATATAATTGCTTTATGCATTAATGATTAGGAAATAGTATCAATTAGCATATTCTTAGAAAGATATGTATAGAATTGATACAGGTGTTAATTAAGAATGCTACCGTGAAAACTAGGTGTTTTTTCTGAAACCGTCTGAAAGGGTTTTGTCTTTACTAATGATGTGGGTTGCTCAAAGAAAGAAAGTGAATAGTAGGTTTATTTTTATCATTTTTGTGAGCTGCTATAGCCAACATCTAAAAGTTGATCTGCCTGACCATCTTTACTCTGTAATTAGTAAGTGACAATGTGGAGAGCTGTCTGCTTCTGAAGGTTTTGGATGTGTTCAGCTTTCAACAGGCTTGACAATGTAGAATCTGTAAAGTCTTCCTTTCCAGCTTTTTGCTGTTCACTCCTTCAGATAATGTTGGAAGAGTCAGTGGTTGGGCTTTGGCTTGTTTCCTTTTGGATGCTTTGGTTGAAGTTGAAAATTCTATCTTTTTCATGTCGGGGCCTATTACAGGACAAGAGCTTCTTTGTAACAGTGTTCAGTGCTCAGGGGCTTTGCTTGATTGGCAGATAAAAATTGCATCAAAGCCATTAAATTCAAAGGAAATGTCATGGGGGCTGAATTTCAACATACAGACTTGTGGCATTTTCCTTCTTCATTTAGGGGGAGAGAGGTCAGCATCATGTAGGGTGGAGGTATTTTGCGGTTGTTTGTTTGTGGATCTTTTTCTTTTCATTGATTAACTCAAAGTCCAGACGTAGAGAACTCTTCAAGAATGGAAAACTTGGAAACACCGCACTGTCCTGCAGTTTTCTGTACCTATGACTATTTTAAAGGCAGGTGTGGTGGAAGCTATACTGCAGAGACAAATACAGACTTGCTAAGAGAATTGAGCAGAATGTATTGTGTTAAAACTGAAATAATTGCTTACAGTATATATACTCTATATGTACTTTAAGTATATAAAGGGAGATGTGAAAGAGGAGTTGGCCATCTTGCATGTCCTCATGGTTCACAGCATGTGCATCGGCAGTCACAGCACAAGCACAGCAGTAGCAGAGCTGCAAGTTCAGGCACAGCTTTCCCTTCAGTGACTTGTTTCTCTGATCATACGTCTGCTGACCCCTCACTGGTCAAAATGCTCCACTTTGTCCACTGGGTATTGATCTGTCCCGGATAATACTTGGATGCATTATTCTAACAGTCTTCCAGGTTTGCGAATAGCAGGATGCTTTCATGGTACATTTGAGTTTTTTCTTGTACCACAAGTAGTCCTTTTTTTCTACCTGTGATCAATTTTCCTAGTCTGTCTGCTGTTGTCGTTTTTATTAAATGTTCTATGTTCCTGTTTTTCAATGACTGATTGGTGAGCACAGGTGTAAGCATTACAAAATGCCGTAATAATCCTTGGTCAAGCAATTCTTGAAGTTGTATTAAAGTGTTTTGTTTCTGTAACCAAAACCAGTGTTTGAACTATGAACCTGAAATTTTGTGTGGGCTTTTAAAGAAGTTCTCAAAACTTCTCGATTGATGTATTTTCTTAGTCTTCACTGGCAGTGTAAAGCCCCTGAATACAGCAGCATCTGAGCAGAAGGAAGTTCTAATCATTGGGAAGCTGACCTAGGCTGAAGGAAACAGCAGTGTGGTTCCTGTTGTGCTGCCGAGTGTGTCTCTTCGGAAATCATGTCACTTCTCTGTGCGTTCTTTTCTGGGCTTCATTTCAGCATCTGTTCATGAAAAAATTTCTGTGTATTGAAGCAGACAGTGTACAGTAATAAACCTTAAATATTGCTTCATGGTAGTTGTTTCTTACAATGCAAGCTTAAATCCTTTCACAGTGTTACTGTTCTAAGTGGATACAAAGCTTTCGTTCCCATGGATCAGCTCAGACTTTAATCACCAAAATCATAGGCAGTTGTTGGTGATTCCTGACTGCTGCCAGCAACAGGAGTTCAAAATCCCTGAAAAGGGCTACAAATTGCTCTTTAAATACACTCTGCTGCCAGCTGGTTTACAAAAGCTAGCTAAAGTTTGTACAAACTACAGCAACTCCCCAGACACTTTTGGAGATACAGCACACAGAGGTATGTATATGCGAGCAAGGCGCCTTACCCAGCTGGAGTCCGCTAGATTTTCAGACCGTATTTCCAAAGGTCTCTTCACCTGATAAAATCATTTGGCCAATGTGGGTTTGAAATCGCCTTTTTTTAAAAAGAATGAAAGAAAGAACAAAACCAAACGGTTGGGTGTTGTTTGTTTGCCTAAGCATCCTTTTGTAATGTTAAGGTAGAAATGCTAAAGTTGTTTTCAGAATTTTCATAAAATCCTTTATTTTCAAATGCTTCAGGAATAAAAGTAATTGTTTGGGAAAGGCTTTGGATTTGGATAAAAGCAGCTTTTCTAATTTTGGCATGTGTTCCATATGGTTTCTCTCAGAGTACACGGGCAGTTCTGTCGTGTGGATGCCCATCTTGCAGCCTCCTGCCAGTGCCCTCACCTACATTAGGTGTCTCTGGACTCAAGCTAAGCAGGCTTTGCATCACTAAATGAGTACAGCCTATGCTGTGTGGGCATCATCATGCAGCTCCGTGGGGAATGCAGAAAAGGTCAGCCTTTTGGAGCTGACAAGCAGAATTTAGTGTCAGAGTTCTTCACAGAAGGATTTTTGATTTCACATTTAGTTTTGATACTGCATTTCCCATTTCATGTTTTACTCATTCTACTGTATATGTTTAACCAGAAATAGAAGTGCTTTTTGCTTAGAGATTGGGAAAAATATTTTTTTGCAAATGCTGCAAAATGAAGTATGAAGAAAAGATGATGAAAAGAAATGCATACTGTTACTTAAAATGTAGTTCATAAAGGTATAAAGCAGGCTGAATTGTGTTGGCACGTGTCAAAACTGAGCATTTGATGTGAGTGAAGTTAATGTGAAAATTGTGGACCAGATTTTAATTTTGAATAAATGTGTTTCTCTGCAACCTACAACTCTAACTGACGTGGCAGCCTTGCCAGCAGGAGGGGTACAGTGATGCCAGTGATTCTTACCATCCCCTCACACTGCAGAGGATACATCTAGTATAATGCTTTGCCAGCCGTTCCTTTGATGAAGACTTTTCCAGTCATGGGATGGTATTTTCAGAGATGCTGCCATCACTACCAATTACTATTGGTAATGCCTGACATTACCAATAGTAGGTTATAATATTAGATAAATATTAATTTTTATTAGAGGTGGTGGAGGGCTCTACTTCTTTATTCATATTTTTTAGTTGGGATTTTGATTTTTGTCTGTTACTGGAAGACTTTATGGCAATGGAAAATCAATGAAATTATGCTACTGCAAGAGAGCAGACAATGTAAAACTTAATAACTAGAGTAAACGAAATTTCTAGTGAGACTATTTACAACTGAAAGTGCAACAGTAAATCACTGATATTTAAAAGAAATTAAGATAGTAAAGTATGTATGGTATGTATTAAGAAGTAAAGGTATGTATGTTGTAAAACATTCTTTTTCAAAGGAGAAATCCTGATTTGAGATTTGTAACTCTATGAAAACCTTAGCAATTTTAGTCCGTAAGTCATAAATGAAAAAATAGCTCTTGGTATTAACTATGCTAATACTCACCCAAATATATGAAGAAATATTATTTTAAGCAGTCATCTGCAGTGACTGAATGATTCACATTATTATGTTTGTTTTCTTTCTGTAGTAGTTTTTCTTTGAAGACAGAGAGAAGATTTAACTTTGATTCCTTAAACTCTGTGTAGTTCTATATCTTGTGAATTATTTGGCAAATTTGCCATGATGTTCCATGGCCAAACATTTGGATGAAGTGTTGTGCTGCCATGGCAGGTCCCTGTTTTGTATTGCAGCATGGAAATGAGTGATCAGTCTCTGGCAGCAGAAGTGATTTCAGGTGCTGTACATTCCAGAAAGCAACTCCAGTGTTGATTCTCTTGTCAAATACTTGCCAAAATTCAGGCATTGGAATGATCCTGGTATTTCTGCTGTATATTTATGGTCAAATACAGCTCAAAACATTCATTAAATTTTGAGGTTTTCACATGGGGTTTTTAGCAATTATGACAGATCTTTCTTGTAACAAAGAGTAGGGGACAATAAAGGGTGAAAGAGAAACATAAGTTTGCAGATAAAACAAATTGGGATGCAATTAACACACAGGAACACTGTCAGTTTCCATTTGGTGCTACTTTTCCTGCAGTTACAGACATATGTTTGCATTTATTTGAGTAGTTTTGTGGTACTGCCTGGTTTGCTTTACTAAAAGCATGCACTCTACCGAGGATATTGTCTCATGAACATTTCCTTTTTCTGTCAGGATGGCTTCTACTAGAACAATATTTTCAGTGGTCTTTTTTTATCTTAGAGAAACAAATGTCTGATTCATTTTTCTAGAAAAAACAGGAAGCTGTAAAGTAGACAGACTGGAAAAGAAATGCATACTGTTACTTAAAATGTAACTTTAAAAGGTATAAAGCAAACTGGAAGTAACTCTTTGTTAGATTCTAAGGGGATATTACAGTTTTACTGTTTTCCTCCTATTATCTGAACCTCATGTGAAGAACAATTTAAAATGATCTTATTAAAAAAAACCCAAAAAACACCTACTCATATGAAAACTTCAGATAAAAGCAGCTGCTGCACAGCAGCATGTATTTCGAAAGCATGCAGCCTCTGCACCTCTGTGAGTGATGTTTTCTGTGCCCATGTTCAGTATTGCTGCACTGCGTCTGACAGAGATTTTTGACCACTACTAAGTAATTTCAAAGCAAGAGAAAAGACCAAATGGGGAAATTGAAGTTGGGCGTTCTGTCTGGCAGATTCTTCTCAGATTTGCATGCAGATCTGTTACTCTGACCTTCCTGGGTGCTGGAGATATCCATGGACATTTTACACCTGTAAAAAGCAGAATGACTACATGCTGAAAGGGAAGTGGAGCAATAAAAATCCCATACCACAGTAATCACTGCAGTAGGATTATGGTTCTAAGTACATGCAATCCCAAGTAATAGCTCAGTGGTGAGGTGTTGATGCTGTGCTGTATCACTGGTGCTAGTCTTGACCTTGCTTTGAATAATCTGGTCATCCATCCCAGTACCTTTGTTACTGTTCTTTTCTCCCTGGGGGCTGTAGTCTTTACTGTTGCGGTAAATACAAAAATCAGAAATTATTGAAAAATTATTCCCTAAGCACAGTCATTGTGGAAACTTAAAGATTCGTCCTTCATGTTTTAATACCCATGACAGAGGCATGCATCCTAAGGAAAAGTCAAGCTAAAAGAGTATTATTCTCGCACTTTTGTTCACTGACAGATAGGAGATGAGTTTCCTCAAAACTGTAATGAAATAGCTCTGTTGAAAATATGTGAAGTTCAGTTTTAGCTTCTGCAGGTAAGTAAAATACTGTGTGGAAAGGTTATTTGACTGTATTTATAAAGCACCTGCAAAGTGCAGAGCCATCAGTAACAACTGTCTTATTTGAAGTGTTGTTTTTTTCTTGATGGCTGTACTAGCAACAGCAGAGAAGAAAAAAAGTCTGAACTAAAACTCCTCCTGGGGCCATATGGAAAGAACATATCACTGCAAAAATTCCACCTGATACAGACCCGAATTTTTCGTGACTCTGTTGTGCAGGTCCCTGCTGCAGCTTGTGTTTTAGGTACTGGCAGAAGGGAAATGTTTTCTAGTCATTCAATTTCCAGCATTCTTACCAAATGAAAAGTTGTAAAGGTGTTTCACCGTAAGGTCTTTGAGACAAAGCTGTGTCAGTTTTTAAAATTTAATTCCTATGTGACATTTCATATAAACCACAGCTTTTAAAAAAAAAATTAATGTTAGCTCCTGAGAGTTTGCAGTTTACAATTGAATTATTCCTTTGAGGCACCTGAATGAGCGTTCCTTTGATAGTGTAATTCCAGATGGGATATGCAAGACCTTGACCTGCCAGAGCATCTTCGCTAGGTCTAAGTAAACCTTGCAAAGTCTTCCCTTTGGTGAATACTGAATTCTCACTTTAAAAATATTTATTTCAATTTAAAATTCTAATATGATCACCTCTTTGTAAAGCATTTAAATACAAGTATTTTAAAATCCAGATAAAAAGTTTACTGATTTGGTTTCTTTCTAAGGCATTTTGGATTTTGCTTTCATGAATATTAAAGAAGAAATACACAATGCAAACCATATGTAGGTCTGTTAAGTTGTATGGTAATTTGATTTGAAAGAGTGATCACATACACGAAATTTTCTTGCAAAAAAGTTACAGAAAAAAGTGCCTTTATGTTTCAATGCAGTCTGCAGGCACAAAATAGGTAATTTTCACAACTGGATATGAAGAGTTTCGTGTTTAATTCATATGTTTGGAATGTTTTTTAAAAAGCCAGCTGTAGTAAAGATCAGTAGCGAGCATCTGAAATAAGCATAAACAGTTGATGACAACACTGGTTTTTAATATATTTTGTAATGGATTGTTAGTCCAATGCAAAAATACTTGGATCGTATTTTAGCATATTGATTTCCAGTGGTTATAGCAGGACTGCAGGCAGCTGATCAGCGTTGCATTCCAGTCCTTTGCTGTGTGATGATGGAGTACAACATTTGGTCTTTTTTTTTTTATGCTCTTGATAAGCCAGGAACTTTTAATACTAACTGAGATCTGGAGCTGGTTGAATCTGGCTGAGTCCCAGAGGTATTTGGAAGGTGCTAAATGAGTGGAATATTATTTATCATTATAAGAGACTTACAGGATCTTTATAGAACTGTTACTGGAATTGGTGAATATAAGCCATTATTTTTCCTTCGCAGTTCTGAGAGTCACCTTTAACAGATCCATTCCTTTGTCACAGTGATCAAAATAGTAGCTTTTTTTGTGGGCATGACATTTGTAATTGGTGGAATGACTAGACTGTGTCTTAGTCCTTAATCTGTTATTAAGGTAATTGTACTTTCGCTTCATGCTTATTGTTTAAAGTAATCTAAAGCAAGAGGATGATCACTTTAAACATAAGTGAGGCATACATACTTGTTCTTCAGTTCACGCAGCTGGTTTGGCCTTCCTCTTCTGGATGAGGTCAAACCTCAGATATTTGGGTTAATTATGTCATGAAAAGGGCTACAAATTTAAATCTGAGGTTGATAAATGACATACCTCTTGCTGCTTAATTTGGTCCAGTTTTTAGTTCCCTGTGCAACCTTTATTTTGACCCCTTTATTTTGACAGGACTTTGTGTAAGCAGTGACAGACAGTGCCTTCCATGAAAATAACAGTGTCTTTGGTAGTGGAAAATACCGTGACATTGGAAATTAAAAAAACACCAAACCAGGTATAGTTGGTTGAACCCAGTAGATGAGTAAAGTAATGAGAGTAGATTTTAAGGGAAATGTAGAAGATAATTTCCCCCCTGCTCTTGGTGGTTCAGTTGGCAGTGGCCCACGGGCTGCACTCAGGTTCCTCATGCTCTGGCTCTCACTTAACTTTTGCTCAGTTTCCTCCCTGGGAGGAGCAGAGAGCTGCTCCCCTGCCTGGTCTTCATTCCTGCTTCTGATGGCACTCATGGAGAGAAGGGGCTGGAGAGTGGCCTCCCGCTCCTCTTGCTGTGCTCTGGCCCCTGGCACAGAGGCTGGGTAATGAGACAGGGAACAGCTCCGTCTGTTTCTCTGTGCTGGCTTCATTATGTGCGAGAACAAAGGCAGCTGCACAAAGCTCTGTGCCACGAATACCAACGCCAGTACCCTCTGACTTTTATCTATGTTGGTGTTGTGGCTTTAGGGGCACAAATCTGATGTGTAGCTTGAGTCCCAATTCAGTTGTACCCAAGAAAAAAGACTCTGTGATTTTGTTTTGGCTAATGTAAGCTGAACTGGAACTGAAAATACAGGATGATTGCTCTTACCACTCAGGTAATAAGCTGATTACTTTCATTATTGTGAATTATGAAACTGTCAACATACAGTTAAATTTTACCAGCTAAATTTTTAAATAGAACTGCTTTATTACTCTGCCCTGAACTCTGTATACCAATAAAATGTCACAGATACTCATTAAGATGAGAGAACACCTTGCAGGTCATGTCTTAGTTTGCATTCTCACAAAGTTTCTTTTGCCTCCTAGTGGTTTATTTTTGGTCAGAGGTTCATTTTCACTTACTATTTGATGTTGGTTATTACAAAGTCTTTGGCCTTTTTTTAAAGACCGTAAGTCTTTATAATAAAATACAGTCCAGCAAAATATTTATGATGCGTAATCATAAAGGAGGGCAGATGTACTGGATTTGTGCAGCTTGGAGAGGAGGAGGCTGAGGGGGAGCAGAGGGAGGTGCTGGGCGCTTCTCCTCATCCCCTGGGGATAGGACACAAGGGGTTGGCTGAAAGATATGTTGAGGAAGCTCAGACTGGGTACCAGGCAAAAGCTCTTCGCTGAGAGGGTGGTCAGACCCTGGAAAAAGCTCCCCAGGGAAGTGGCCCCAAGCCCATTGTTGGTCAAAAAGTGTTTGGATGACCCTCAGATAGCCGGTTTGACTTTTAGGTTGCCCTGTGTGGAGTCAGGAGTTGGACTGGATGATCCTCATGGGTCCTTTCCCATGGATTCAGGATATTTTATGTTTCTATGAAATATTTCTGCATTTATTTAGTAAGTCCAGTTGGGATACAGGGAGACTATTACTCAGGTAAGAAGCTGGTCTGAAATACTTCATTCCTACAAGATACTAAAAATCAGATTTTAGGTACCACATTTTAAATGGTGTATTAGGAAATTTTCCAGCATTTATGACACTGCCTTTTTAATTATATTTTTCAGTCAGTGTCATCATTTTTTGGAGCTATGATACAACATTTTAATAATAAAAGCCCCATGTGTTTTCTGAGGGTAGCTAACATTTTTCTCCAACCCCTCCACACACACATCCCACACTGCTCCTCACTCCCCACTCAAAATTGTATTTGTTAGCCAGGTTAAATGTCTAGGCTAAATATTGCCTGATCAGTCACTGTCTTGCATTACTAGATAAATGGGTTTAGGGACTGCTTCTGACTTGCTAATAATATGGGTAATTTGTGCTGCCTCCGTTCCATGGCATTATTCCTTTTGAATACAGCACAGTGTATTCCTGTGACATGTGCCCATCTTCTCATACCAGTAATCCTCAAACACATGTTCCTTGCACGCCATTAGAAATCAGTAAGATGCACCTACATTGCTAAATATTTGATAATTTTATACATTATTCTGAGCTTAAGGGAAGCCTTGCTTGTCCACATTTGTACTTAAATCTTAAAAAGATTTCTTCTCAAATAGACTGTGTTTGATTGGAATATTACTGAAGTGTCAGAAATGACAGAAATTCCTTATGTTCAGCTAAATCTTACTTGAAATTCTCATCTCATTTTTAAATTCTCATGTGCAGAGAGCACCAGTGGAGGACTGGCACCCTTCCGTAGTTGAGGTCAACTGTCAGCTTTGAGACATTGTTTCTTTATTTTGGAAATGTTTTGTTTGAGAAAAGACTTGGTCTTTTAACCAGCTCCTGCTTTTCATCTGTTTTTCATGGCAAATGATCACATTTCCCAACCATTTGCGAACAGTGACTGTCTGGCAGGATTTCCTGGATACACATTAGTTTAGAGACTGTAAAAGGTCAACTTTCTGAACTCTGGGAATTAGTGTGGTTATTTGTTCTGCCTTTTCTTCCATGGGAACTAATCAGCTCATATGGAAGGTAGAAATAGGGTCCAAGAAAAATTCATCTGCTAGCTGATTACCTCCACCATGAATCATAAAGAAAAAAATAATCCAAGTAGGACATCTCCTGACCTTTGTGTACTAAAATTTTCTGAACAGCTGGAACCAATGTGTTTGGAGTCAGAGTTTTGTAAGAAACTTCTGAAAAAGTTATTTATAACCTGATCCCAATTTTGTCTATTAGAGTGAGGCCCTCACAGGACATAACTCGTAAGTTGAAGTTGTGTGAAGGCTGCAGATAACTAGTGCTGACTTTGAAAAGAACCATTTCTTTATTAGACTTTTTTCTTTATATTCTAAGCTGACATTCAGAATTAAAAGGGGTTAATAAAAACAGGTGAACCAACAGATGTTTATAGAAATTTGACCAATTTTAATTTGTTTCTTGTGGCTCCACTGGAAGAAGCAATGGGATTTTTCTCATGGGGATATGCCATGTAAGAGATTGAAACCATGGAAATTTTTCCATGTTATGAGGGAACCCTCTAAATGGGTAGTAGGGAATAATAGAGAAGATGCTGATGTTGATAAAAGACAGGTTTTTGTCATTATTTGCATAGAATCCATCAGACATTTCTTCAGGCCCTGAAAGTGAGGGGTGTATTTGAATATCAGAAGTTCTAATGGATTTCTTAATCTTACAGGGAAGAGGAAAGAGCCATGCTCCACATCCCTTAGCTCCAGGAGTTTGGTTGATTGCTTTCCTTTTCCTCATCTTCTGAGGACTTACAAAGAGGGCAACATTCTGTTCTACCTTTTGTCTATTAAGAATTATGTGTCTCCTGAATTGTCTGTTTTCCTTACTGTATTCTCAGTAGTGATTAAATGGTCCAAATGGAGGAAGTAAGATAAGTCCTGATGCATTCAAGGTCATGGTTGTCTCAGCATTCATTTAGGTGAAGCAGATTTTCTCCCATTGAATTTATTACAGAGGAAATGCCAAAAGCATCCTGATAGCTGTTTTCTCTTCCCGTGGTGTCTGGAGCCTTTTTTCTGCTGAGCTGAATGAATGAGCTCTGAAAGTTTTGGATTTGTAGAGTTGGGGCTGGAGGGGAACGACGAGCAGCTTGGTTGGCTGCTTTTTAAATTGGTAAGGATTCTCTCCCCTTCTGGTGTCAGCAGGAATGTCATCAGCTGCCACTGACTGGCAGGTGGGTCAGTAGAGACACTGTGTGGAAGGTTTTTTAGACCTTGCAGAAATGCTTGGGCAGTACAACTTCATCAAGTAACCACGTGTCCATGTCCTTATGTACATACTGCACATGATAAAAGAAAATTTGTAGTGTTTATTTAACTTTAAACACATAGATTTGAAACAATGGTTCTTATGATTCTGTGGTTAGTCTACACTATACAACACTTGAAAGGATAGCAGGGACCAAAAACCAGAATTTGTGGCTGGATGAAAACAGAAGTGTGATGCATTGAATCATGGGCAAGTGAATAAAACTTCAGTATTTACAGGTACCAGTCACAAAGTTATTCCTGATGATATTTCAATAGCAAATTATTTTCTAAAACACTGAGAGATTTGAGTGGCTTGATACTTTAAATAATTCTAGCTACTTCGTAACCACTATTGAGGTAGATAAATATAGACCCAAAGTAGTTTTATTCGTCTAAATAGTTTTGTTTGTGATATACTGAATGAAATTTATTGCCTAAATGTTATTTTTAATTGGTTATGTTGTAACTAAATCATAGGAGAAAACGCTTTTGCGTTTGCTCTTTGGCAGATTAAAGTCTTATTTACAAGAGGTAAATCTTGGTCTGAAGAGTTAGGGATTTGGGTCATGGAGGGAAAAAAAAAGTATTAGTATCTAGTTTGGCTCTGCGTGTCTGTTGTGCTGTAGCTACTGGCATTCATGTTAAAATATAAATATTGCTGTCTGTGAAGTTCAGAGAACAGAAGTTACTTTGACCTTTTTGAAGCTTAATAAATGTACTGACCTAAAAGCTGAGGTTGTGAGAATGATCTCTGACTGCGAGCTGCAGTACCAGGAACTGCTTTGCACAAATGTGTGTATTTTGAGCCAGTGTTCAGTTTCTAGTGAAGGAGGATTGTCTGTTTGGGAAAACTATTTCTCAAGCCAATCTATGTTATTGTTTGGAAAACCTGACCAAGCAGTTCAAAAGCTTGTCATAGGAACAAGTTAGAACAACTGCTGTGCATTTGTGGAAAGAAATTCTGGAGACTGGGGAAACAAAATTTTGTTGTCTTTTGAAGAAATGCTGTGATTTCAAAATCAGAAGGTAGGCAGGACTGCAGATGGGCCTACTTAGGGAGTAGAAAATAGTTTTATTTCTGCAACAAAACCTTTTACGGAAGTGTACTTGAATATATTGGCAATGATCTGAAGCTCTTGACATATTGTTCTTCAAATTACAAAGAGAAAACAGTGGATAATTGTTTTTTAAACAGCAAAATAGAATCTTATTAGTATTATGATAATTAATTCAATCCTCTAAATTCTCTGTTTAAAAAGGCACCAGTACTAGAAAAAAATAATCCCTTTTTAAATTTTCTGTTAATGCACATGGAAAAAATGCACAATGCCCTGGAAACATTAATGCTTTCTGACAGAAAGCAAAACATGAAATAAAAATCTAGATTATGGAGGAGAACTCTGGGACTAAATTCTGTGGAGTCATACATTCCTCTGCCTCCAGCCAGTGCAGTAGAATATAATGTTAGGTATTTTTTCTATAACTTGAAGGGATTTTGTGTCCTGTTTTGCTCTGGGCTGTTTGTCTGTCCTACCACCTGTTCTTGCCTGGGACAGATTTTCATTATGCCCTTATAAGGGGACTCTGCGTAGTTTAACGGGGAGTTCTTGTTTATGTATTAATTTTTACTAGAATGCAGAATATGTTAAAATAATAACAGCTTGTCTAGAAATGCCATCTTGGTAGTCAAAGAGCATTTATTAGGTTGGGCCACTTCTCCCATTCTTGTTACAAGACAGCACCATTTTATATTTTATGTATGCAAACCCTGATTGTTCATAAATATGGTCCCTTTTGACATGGCTTTTATACTGGTAAAGCAAGGCATTCACAACCAAACGTGGTGATAGCCCTCTCGCTCAAGTAGAGGACACTTAGTTACCTTTCAGTCTATAACCTGTTCAACAATATCAGAAACAGCACAAATCTGAAAATGTCATGCATCTCTCACAAAAGAACTCTTTGTCTTCAGATTGCTACATTTTCCCCAAAAGAAAATAAACATGGTTTTAATAAAATCATTAATATGTCTCTTTAAATATGAGTGCTACAGGCACTCATCAAGTAAATGAATGCATTAATGCTATTATATATTGTATACATTAAAAAAACCCGTAAGAATGTTCTATATAATAGCTTCATTCAGTACCTTTTTTTTCCTTTCTCTCAAGAATTGGGGTTTCATCCAAATTCTAAAGGTTAAGTTGTCAATAGAACTCAAAGGGTGTTTTGTTTCCATTTGTATAACTAGTTTAATGTTTTTTAAGGCCTCCATGTACACCAACAATGGAATCAGTCAGTTACAGGGGAGCTTAGCAGGACATTCTCAAAGTTCTCTTCACAGCAGCAAATTGTGCTGAAACTAATTCAGGAAAAGAGCAACTCTCTTCTCTGAAGAAGTTACTTAGCATAGTGTAATAAATATTCAAGTACAGATGTAATGTTCCAGCTTCAAGATCAGAGATGATGATGAACATGCAGCAGGAGAACAAAGTCCATGGTTCAATCAGTTTAATAATTACATTGTGGCTCCTTGTTAAAGCTTCATGTAATTTTCATGAAACATTATCGGTGTCTGAAAAAGCAAGTGCCATGAATTTGATTAACTAAAACCTGTGAGTTGGAGTAGGGCAGAGTGTCACTTGAACTCCCACAGTAACAAGTGGCTGAACTATTGAATTTCTGCACTCTAAAGGAAAGTGATTGAGAAATACTGGATTTTATATTTGTGTGCTTTTAGTGATGTAAGGAATGATATATTCTTATTCTTTCCAACTGTTTAACAGCAGAAATGGAATCAGGAGCATGCAGCTCTAAGCTCTTCCACCTGATAGGTATATTCGTTTCATGTGTATATAGTGCATGCATGATTTTTGCAAAATATTATTAACATTTTGCCTTTGGATAAGGCAGCATTTTGTCCATTCTTTATTAATAGTGAGTAATGTTGGCATATAATTAAATTGCTGAGGCAGCTGTTGTGGCTGAGCCACCGGTTGTTTTGAGGTGTCCATGGGGGTGCCTCGAGTACTTTGCAACAGCTGTGGACTCAGAGTGGCTCCACTAGGTTACTCTGAAGTGCCAGGAAGCCCTTTGGAAGTGCCGGAAGATGAGGCAAAATTTTTCCTTTTCAGAGAGGGAAGTTCTTCATACTAAACACTTAGTACAGCATGTGTCTTTAGATGTCTGATTTTGGTATAAAATGAAAATACTGCGGTGTATTTTTGTTAATCCCGTTCTTCCCTCCTCTGTCAGAAATCAGAAGACCAGAAATGACTATGAAATAGGCTGATGCTGTCCTGGCTGGAGGGCACTGCTGAGAGCAGTGGCCTGGCCCTGTCCTCCTTTCCAAATCTTTTTCTCCATTTTCTTTTGACTGAAGTGGGGCGGCAGGCTCAGGCAGATCAATCTGTTGATGTAGCTGAAACAATCAGCAAGGTTTGTTTCTGCAAGTTCAACAAGTTGACCACGGTGTCCATCCTTATTGTCTTGGCACCACAGGCTGTTGGCAAGAGCAGCTGCCATGTGGCACTGCCGTGACCATGGAGCCATGGGCAAGCTGCCTGCTTGGGGGTTGTAATACAATCTACCAGGATTCAATTGGGACCTTAAACTACCTCATGCATTATTTGTAATTTAGAATGCAGAAAAATAGAAGAGACTTTAAACCTGGTTTTATTTGTAACAGCCCAAGTGCCCTTTGGTCTGCCCCAGACGTTTGGAAACATCAAGAAACCTCAACATGTCAAGGCACCCATGCTAAATAGTCAGAAATACGCTGTAGCCATCTGTTTTTCCCATCTCAAAGTATTGTCCCATGAAAGCAGCATCTTACCCATTTGTCACGTTAACCAGTACTCTGCACCAAATGCCCACAGCCCCCAGGCCAGTGCCAGACACTCGGTGTCTGTTCTTAGCTAACTAGATGGACACCAGTATTCTAAATTATCCTGTCTGGGTTCTTGTGTAACATCATCACAGGTTTTCTTTAAAAGAACCCATTATTTCTCATATGTCTTTTTAGAGGAGATGGGACCCTTCTGAAAATAAATGTGCATTCCTCTTGTGTGTATGAGAAAGAAGGTAATAGCATTCTTCTTTGTGTAGCTGGAAGAGAACCAGCTGTATCAGCTTTACTGTATATGATGTTTGAAAATGTCAGGCTCATGGAGAATGTCCTGCAGATAGCATTAATTTTTAATGTGGTTGTTACAGGTGATAAAGCTATGAGAGAATGATGTGGTGAATATTGTCCATTGGGTGTACTATTTTTACCCATTATTTGCTCAAAATGTTTTTGTGAATTATTGTATGTTCACAAGGTAGCTTAAAGAAAGGCCCTAGTCCTTCGTCTTCTGTTCATCTGTTTTAGTGCTTGCTGAAAAAAAGGTGGATTTTTGTCTGTATATAATTGCATGAAAGGGTATCTGTATTTGAAAGTAAGAACTCCCTCCCCAACCTACACTACCCCCCCCTCCCCCATGCCTCCCTGTGATTTATAATATGCCACATACTCATAGTGGTAGCTGAAGTCACTGGAAGTTGTGTTTTGAACACAAAAGCAATATGTATTTTGTAGATTCAGGGGTTTCAAAGTACTCCCTGAAAACACTGGATACTGATAAATATGTTGTACCCCTGATCTGTAGAATGGGGATAGCCTTGCAAAACCAAATGGAGATGTCTGAAGTTGCCCTGTGATGATTTTCTCATTATCTTTTAAAAGTAGTTTATTACACTTGCCACTAGAACGGAGTTTGAAAATTTTGCAGTAGGTATGGTACGAAGCTGCATGTTAGTTAAAAAAAATACTTCATAGCAGATCAGAAATAGAGCCTTTGAGTACTGAAATGCACTTAGTGAGTAAGACGGGTACTCTGGAAAAAGCGTGTGATTAGATAATTAACTGTGATGTCACAATGCATGACCACAAGGGAATGAAGAGAAGCTAGCACTGAGTTAGCTGTGTGCATTGTGTTAAAATTTCCTTTTATTCCTTTTTTTTTTGCGTAATGTGAATATAAGCTAAAAAAAAAAGTCTTGAGACAACTGCCAGCCTAATGACATTGATGCTTTGTCTGCACAGTCTGGCATGTAAACTGTTGATGCCAATCAAGAATTTTCTCCAAACATTTTCTGTGTGGGTTCATGCCAGCGTGAAGCTCATTGTCTTTAGCAGGACGTGATTCAGATCATAATTTAACTCAGTCCCATTTCCACTTAAGTTTGAATTTAACAGAGCTGTAAACAAGTGACAAGCTATAAAAATTGGGCTGTCCTACTGAAATGGCATTATTTTCAAGCACTTGTAAGAGAAGTGACTGTCTCTTATGTGTTTGGAGGTAGATCCTACATCATGGGGACTGCTGCAGTCTACTTAATGAATTACAGTTATCAAATGCACGGGTGAATGCATGACATTAGGACATGGTGCTGTGCTTCTGTAAAGTCTTTCCATGTTGTGATGAGAGCATAACTTGGCTCTTGAAATTTTCCAGTCTATGGTGAGAGAAGGGGAAAAGCAGCATGGCAAAAGAAGACATCCGACTACATCTAAGGACAAAACACCATATTCTCATGCAGTTGTTGGACCACATCCTGCCTTTCTTTTTATGCATATAATAACTGTGGAGAAGACAGAATATCTGCAAAGAAATATTTTGCTAATAATCAAGAGGAGTGCTTAATGAAGGATTCCTAGCAAGAAGCATTCACAAATTCTCTTTCAATATCCAGGAGAACACATAGCGTATGTACAGTTTTTTTATTAGAGGTAATCTAAGATGTTTCTCACCTACTGTTTTTTAGTGAACAATAAATTCCTTCTGCTTTAGGATTAGAAGGATGACAGTAACAGAAGTGCATCCTCACGTCTTCAGAGCCGGCAGGTGCTGGCGCAAGGTGACCTTGGTGGGGAGGAGCTGGGGTAGTACTGAGGGTGACGGGCTGTGTTGTGGCACCCCCCAGCCAGTCCTCCCACCAGTTCCAACAGCTGCCATAAGCTGCTGTGAAGTACTGCGTAATTATAGCATTTTCTTGATCCTCTTGATCCCCTTGAGGGATTCCTGGCCCTACCCGTGGCCAAACTCACCACCTTAAGGCAAGGCACTCATGGAGGTATGACAGTGGCACCACTGCTGCTGCCATCCCTAGGGAGGAGGTGGTGGTTCTGTAGCAAGCAGTGGGTTTGCAGGTCTCTAAATGTCCCAATAAATGTAACTACTGCTGGTAAGCATTTAAAAATACTGATTTGTGATTTAATTTTTTTGCCAAAACCGGCATTTTTATTTTTCTGTACAAGTGGGTCTCATCTTTCTCCTACTGAAGTTTCCTAGGAACACTAGGCCTGGAAGTAATTTTGAAATGTGTGAGGGAAGTGAGATCAAAGGTCTTCATAAGAAAAAAAGGTTATTTTTATATGAGATTCATGAGATTTTTTTCCCATAGGTGAGTCGGAACCTTGTGACTTACTATTATTTTTAAATAAATGAAGTCTGTACTAAGTAGATTTCATTTATTTTGTTTGTAGCAATGGTTTTTGAATTTCCTGTTTAATGACAAAGAATATCGGGTTTGCGGTCTTTCGTTTTGCGCTTATTCACTTGTACTGTGTAAAAGATCCCTGATAGTTAACAAACTGTAGTGGGTTGATCTTGACCAGATGCCAGGCACCCACCAAAGCCACTCTCACTCCTCTCTGCAGCTGGACAGGGGAAAGAAAATACGACAAAGGGTTCATGGGTTGAGATAAGGACCAGAGAGATCACTCATCAAATACCGTCATGGGCAAAACAGGATCTAATTAGAGATATGAATTGAATTTATTACCAACAAAGTTGGAGTGGGATAATGAGAAGTAAAATAAACCCTTAAAAACACCATTTCCCCACCCCTCCCTCCTTCCAGCTCTACCTCCTACCCTAGCGGCGCAGAGAGACAGGGAATGGGGATTATGGTCAGTTCATCCTCCAAGGCTTCTCCCACTGCTCAGGGACAAGAGTTGTTACCCTGCTGCACTGTGGGGTTCCTCCCATGAGAGACAGTTCTTCAAGAGCTTCTCCAATGTGAGTCCATCTCACAAGCAACAATTCTTTGCAAACTGCTGCCATGTGAGTCCATCCCACAGGCAGCAGTCCTCAAACTGCTGCAGCGTGGATCACTCTTCCACAGGGTGCAGTCCTTTAATGACAGGCTGCTCCAGCACGGGCTTCCCTCTCCATGGGCCTCCCACAGGATCACAGCCTCTGCTCAAGCATCCACCTGCTCTGGCATGCGTCTCCTCCACGGGCTGCAGGTGGATCTCTGCATCTCCATGGACCTCTATAGGGAGGCTTCACCATGGTCTTCACTACAGGCTGCAGAGGAATCTCAGTTCCAGTGCCTGGAGCACGTTCTGTCCCTCCTCCCCTGACCTTGGTGTCTGCACGGTTGTTGTTCTCACCCCATTCTTCTCTGGCCACAATTAAAAGTGCCCCATAACTTTTTTCTTTCTTCTTAAATCTGTTTTTGCAGAGGTGTTATCACCATTTCTAACAGGCCCAGCCTTGGCCAGCAGCACATCCGTCTTTGGAGCCACCAGGGATTGGCTCTGCCAGATGTGGAGGAAGCCACCCCTTTAGCCCCCCTGCTACCAAAACCAGGCCACACAAACCCAATACAAGGACCTTGAGAGACCTTTCCTGGATTTTCTTTTTTAGCCCAGTTTGATAGTGCTGTGTTGTATATACACAAAATTCCATTAATTTCTGTGAGAATTGGATGTGTGCACCTAGGGTAATTGTTTCTAAAGATAGAAATCATTCCCATTCATATTTTATGTTTTCCTCACCTGTGACTGTAAGACCCCAAGATCACATAAAAAAGAATACTAGAGCTAAGGTTTTTAAGAAGTAGATGATACTAGACTTTTACAGATGCTCAAGATTCTGTGAGCCTGTACACAGTTCCCCTTTGTTGCTGCATCCTGCATGGTGTTGGTTACTGGAATAGTGTGGGGCTTGGCTCTGGCTTTAGTTTTACCAGAAATTGCACTGTAGTACCCTGAGCAAGTTCAGACAATAGACTCAAATGTTGTGGCCCTGAGGTAATTTTCTTAAATTTAAAAAACTTCCCATCTGTATAAATGCCTGTCTGCCACATCACACAGTGTCAGAGCACTGTGAATGGCCTCTGACTTCCAATGCACTTCCTTTCTGTGCTGTTTTTGTTTACAGGGAGCAGAGGGACAGAGAGAAGGTTGGGCAATGCTTTGGCTGTGCTCCAGGAGATGTAAACAGATTTCCCAATGTTTGGCTTTGGTGGTGTAGCCGGAAGCGGACGGCTGGAGGTGCTCCAAGGCAGTGCGAGTGGGGCTCCCTTGGAGGGGCTCATGAGTCAGAGCGTGAGGGCTGTGGGTGCTGGTGAGTCACCAGCTTCCCACTCAGCAGCAGCTTCACTTTGATGTGGCTCAGTCACAAAATCCACACTCAGTCCCTATGTTTAAGCCCTGATAAAGGACCCCAAAAAAGCTTGACACTGTTAGTCAAACTCCATGTTTGTGTTATTTCAGGTGGTAGTGCAGATAGCACAGAATAATCAGTTTATCCTTCTCAGTTCCCCTAAAACCATTTTAGATGAGTACCTCTGAATTTCCTAATACCAGAAAAAAAAAGGTCTGACAATAGATCCCACTGAGATACATTTCTTGTTGGAGCGATTACAAGCAGAAAGAGAATTGGTGTCCTTTGTGCTGCTGCTTGCTGATTTAAACTCACTGAGATGTCTTGGCATGGCTGCAGTGGACGTCAGGAATTAGAGCCTTGCAGTTACAAAATGCGGGACAAAGCAGCAGCACAAATTCAGAGAAGCATTGTCATTTCAAAGTGGGAGGCAGACACCCAAGCAGGACTCATTTAACAAAAGCCTGAGGTACAACAGGTGGAACAGAATCCCAAAGTCCTAGTAAAATACTCAGCTGTTTGGGTCTGAGCTTTGGTTTAGTTTTTCTTTAATGAGGGTCCACCGTTGGCATACAATTTGCCACTTGCTCCCACTTGCTGAATTGGAGCACTGCAGGACTTTATGGGTGGGAATGCCATGATCTGAGCAGGTTGGAGAAGCAGTTATGGTAGCAGATTCTCTGTCCTCTTTGTCGGATTCTTGTGTATCTCATTTGAGTTGTAAATATTTAACTTTCCCAGATTTTACTGGAACATGTAAAGTTCTTGTTTGCCTATGGAGTCCCCCATCAGTCTCACCTGTGGTGGAGAAATAGGAGCTAAAATTGACATCTCTGCTTTCCTGTTTTGCTTGTTTATGAATGAAGACCTTGTTGAGAAATGGCCTGCTCTGATATTAGGATTTATAGTAATAAGAGATGCAAAAATTGCTTATGAAAAACTTGAAAGTGAGAATTTTAGTATGGATTTTGGGGCTGCTTTGTCGTATGTTTGAATATGCCTCAAATAAGAATCTTGCAAAAGCAAGTCATAAAAGTTCCTTACATACCTACATAGTTCTATTTCAATATTATAGATGAGGCAAGATATTGTTAAAGTTTGAGGCTCTTTGACTTCATGCACTGTATGCAAGGATTCTTATACTTGAAATGTAAGAGTAAAGAGAAGAAAAGCTAAAATGTAATAAAGATTTATAATGAGGGGAGAATAAAGTGTTTTAATTCTAGGCAGAAGCAATGGTGAGTGATTTCATTGTGAATAATAAACAAATACTCTAGAAGCTGTGAAGAAAGGAAGTGACTCAGGAGTTTGAGGCTGAGTAACATTCATGTGAAAGTGTGATTTTCAGTTTGAGAATTTTACATTAAATGGAAAATATTAGGAAAAGAAAATGGCTACAGACTACATAAAGACATCACATTTTTCTACTCTTTAAAAAATGGTCGAGGTTCTTTTCCTTTTTCTCTTCTTGTAATTTACACTATTTTCGGTAATACCTGAGATGTATATCACAATATAGATTGAAACTTGATTGTGAAATAGGTCTGGTGATCAGCTGGATGTGGAGGGTGACAGCAGTGGTGGCCATGTCACTAGTGTCAGCAAAAGTAATGACAAGTTCAAGGTGGAGCTCAGTAAAGATTTTAGATGGTTCTTGTATGAGAGTTGGATCAAAATGGTTTTCCAGACACAGAATCTTAAAATTTTTATGCTTCTTGACGTATTCTTCTTAAAGACTTACCTCTTTGTACCAAAACACTAGTAGAGGAGAACCCACTCAAGTACAGACAGGAACCTGGTTAGTTGATTGGGCTTGAAGCCAGGCAATCCCTTGATAGACACCAGACTTGATTGCTTTAACATAGTTCCTTTTTCATTTCTTGCTTCAAATAGAAGTACCTGCTCATCCCAAAAATGCTTGTCCTATTAAGTTTCTTACAAAACAGGTGCATTTCAGTGTAAACTTTCAGTTGCAACAAAACCACAGCTCTTTCACCACTGAATCCTGTGGCCAAAAATATTTTACAGTGATCATTGTTTATCTCACTGTAAAATTTATGTGGATTTATGCACAACTCCACTGTTTTCAGGGTAATACATGTACATGAGAGTTTGCATACTGAAGTGGTAGGTATGTTGTTAACTACGTTGCAATAAAAACTCTTAATGCCTTTACAGGGAACTTGGTGATTACATGTGAGTCATGAGGCTGTAATCTGCCTGGTTTGGGAGTGGGAATATATGCTATTATTCTTGGGGACGTATAGAAAGACTAGTTTTCATAGCATGGAAAGCAACAAAGCAGTTGGGTTTGGCAAGACAAACACTTGTGTTTTCAACACTGAGCAAAATGACTATTGCTGAGCGAGGAATGGCCATATATTGAGTATGTAGAAAAAGACTGATAGGACGAGAGTAAACAACTTTCAGACAATTAAATAATCTGAAGATGAGTGTGTATTACAGGTTTTTAACTTGACAGTAGTATTTAACAATTGTTCAAGTAAAAGTCATTCAACAGTAGAGCAAAAGAAGTTAGAACAGCAGAGGCAGAAGATCAGAAGTAAACAACCAGATGATAGATGATTTCACGTGGGTGAGGGTGAGATGACAAGGACAGACATGTGGAATAAGAAAAATAAATAGGACTTTCATGACATTATTTTGACTGTTTATATAATATACCAGGTATTTTGTGTTGAGCTCGTATCTTTTCTTTCTCAGTCACATAGAAAAAATTACAACATGGCAAGATCCTCGAAAACCTATGCACCAGCCGCTGAATCATGTTAGCCACCATCCTCCAGCCGCGTCCACACCGCAGAGGTCCATGGCAACGTCTCAGCCAAATCTCAGTGAGTACTCTGGTGAAAACTCTCTGGTGAAAACACAAAAGAAATCAGAGAGACACCTTCGGATTTGTTTGTCTAAGTAATTTTTGGTTCAAGAAGGTAGCTCTGATTCTGCTATCAGACCTTAACAGTATGTTCTCCCCTTCATTTACTTAATTTTCTGTGGACGTGGCAGCAAGTGAATTTGTACAGTTTGAGGTGAAGTTCTAACATCTCATGTTCTATTTTAGAGCCTCTGTGGCTTTTTGATGTAATGTTAGACATAGAAAAATTAATTCTGTCTGTGCTTTTCTGTTCAGAAGTGGTATAAAACCCCACAAGCCCCCCATATCATGTCCAAGCTGTTGGATAACCTGTCCACAGTTAGCCCTGTGTTTCTTCAGGTCAGAAGGTGTAGCTGGTTTGCTTGTTAGTTTATTTATGGTGATAGGGTTTTTGCATAGTGAGTTCTGCGCTGGAAGCAGCTTGCAAAATACTAAAAAGCCTGCTTTGCAGTATGAATTACCTAAAAATTTCTTATAATTGGTGTGGTTCCCTTGCTGTTCCTGTTTAGCACTTCAAGTGTAAATTTAATTGTCAACTTACATCAACCTGATATTGCCAGATTTAAGCCTTAATGAAAATAAAGCCATGAAAACTCTGAAAATTTTAAAGAAAATTTGTGAATGGAAGAAAACATTTTCATGTGTAATTGAGAATTATAAATAATCCCTAATATTTCACTCCTGGAGCTTTAAATTTTCTACCACTCAAGAAGATGAGAACAGGTAAGCTTACAGCCTCAACATCACAAAACTATGTCAAAAAGGCAGACTTAAAAACACATAGCAGATTCTTGTTCTGGTTAATTTTTGGTAAGTTGATCTCATGATGTCTTGATTATTCACTTGCATGGTGGTTTATGAGTGCTGTCTCTTCACATGCCAAGAAAATGCTGAACATTTGTCTGCTAATGGTCACCAGTAGAAGTAGTGCAATATTTACTTTTGTCTTAAATTTATGAGAAACACCTAGGCTGACCTCTGAGGTAATTAACTTCAGTTCTTTTTTCTACCTTTCTCTCAACAACTGCCTTGCTTGCATATATGCAGTAAGAGTGTTGGTTATGTTACGTGACTTAGTGCAAAATAGCAAATCATAATGTGAGAGTGGATGTCTGCAAAAGAAACCTGAATAAAATCTGAAAGGTTGGACTATCTGCAGTGTCATAGCATGTGGTAAAACTAACAGTTGCTCTGCTGTGGCTTCAAACCACAGCTGCGTGTGGGTCAGTCTGTTTATAGCAGTGCTGGAATGGCCAAGAGGTAAGAATAGGACAGCAGGGTTTTTGTTCATACCAACTCCTCCGCTTATGTTAACATCTGTTACATTGTCCCTAGTTAAAAAATAGCCGTGCCATAAATCACGACAGTGTACAGAGCACTTTTCCCCTCAGTTTATTAGTGGAAGTGAATGAAAGCAAAATCCTGGATGGAAACTAATGTACACTGAATTTTAGAGGAGGGTCTTTCTTGAGATTCAAAGGATTAGAAATAAAAGTCTGTATCTAATGAAGAGTCTGTTCTTGAAGGTACTTCAGGTGCCCAGTAAGTGTATTTCCACAGACTTCAAAATCCATCCCATTAAATACAGTCTGTATTTCATTCAGTAGTCTTCGTATATATATATACATATATGATGAAGTTCTACTTTTTGGTAGGTATTTGTGCAGTTCTTGGTGTAGTGGTTCAGATGTGTGATTGAATTTCCCACTAGAAGCAGTATGTAAAAATCTACACTGTGTCTGTATTTATTTAATCCAGAAAACATTCCATCAATATGTCTTGGTGAGCTTTTTCGCATTTTGGTGGCTTTCAAAGACACACTAAGTGTAACACTATTCTATTAAAAATTATAACTTATAAGATTTAATCTAGAAACTGTGTGTATATGCATGTATATACACACAGAGAAATTACACAGAAAGATTGCAGTAATCTGAACAGAACACTGCAGCCTCTGAATACTTCACGTGGCAGTTTAAAATACATCTGACTGTCGTTTCCAGTACTAAAGTAGAATGTTTCTATTTTTAAATTGCCGTAGCCAAAAGGAAGGGCCTTTCTGCTCCTCTGTTCTGCCAGCAGTGTAACTGCTAACACCCGCATTCCTGGGTCTGCTGCAGTGAGCAGTGCTGGCCTGGCAGTCAGACCTCGGAGCCAGAAGTGATTGTGTCAACATCTCACAGACATCAGAGGAGAACCAGGAACTAGATACCCACTCTTCTGGCCCTAATTTTGTGACTTTGCAGCAAATGAAGTCTGTGCATCCATCTTTTGCCTTAGCATATTCTATTTTTTTGTACTGTAGGAATTAAAAGAAGTTTTTCTTTTGAAGATGTGCCACTTGAAAGAAAAGGATATAAGTATTTCAGGTCTGCACACTGATCTGCACTTCCAGTTACTAACATATGTTTTCCTTGTTGTACTTCTTATGAAGAGGAGGAAAATATGGTTTGTTTTGTATGGCTTGTTTCTTTGGTTTATAAACTTCTTTCAGCAATGTTTGCTGGAAATTGCACTAAGGCACTTACAAACGTTTTATCAAAGCACAGAGTGTGACTAAGTGATACCAAATCATAGTATGCCTGTGCTGGAGGCATGCAAAAGCATATAGTGAAAGTTGGTTGAAGTTAATAGTCATACTTTAAAAAATCTGCTGTATTTTTCTACCTTTTCTGTTACTATGTTTTTATGTTGCCTATTTATGAGCTATAAGTGAACACTTCATTAGTATTAGTTTTCACACTTACATTTAAAGCACTGCCTTTTAAATGTTATAGAGCAAAGGCATCGGAAGGTGTTTTTTCCTTTGATGCATCTTGTTAAATTTACAGAAAAGTAGCATATACTAGGCAAGCTTCTGTGCTCATTTACACACCACCATTAAATTCAGTGACATTTCATGAATGAAAAGGGAAATTTGTCACATAGATTGAAAGCATAGTCTTGCAGGTTAGAATATATTCAGACTTGTTCACTATGTTTTTTCTTAACATTTTACCATTGTTATTCTTCTAAGATGATTTGTAGATGTATATACTAAGGAAAGGGCAGCATTAATACAATGTTTTTGTTGTATGTTTTGTTGTTGGAAGCAAAAGGAAAAATTATCAGCCTCAGACTGAAGACAAGCAGAAAACAGTGTATTTCTTGTGTCTTTGTAAGGACTTCAAAAACTTCATTTACTGTGATGCTGATCCTGCACAGATCCTAATTTTCTGCCCGTTCTAAAACAGAGTCTTTTCCAGCTGATGGATAAGGTATTAACTATCTCTTGCCAATCAATTAATGCAGTAGAATGAAGTGCCATGTGTGAAAGAAGGAGTTACTCCAAATCCTTGTTTTAGTTGTCAGGTCTGGGTCCCTGAACAAGGAGACCAATCTGCAGGGACCCCCTGTGCCTGAGAGGAAGGAGAGAGCAGTTGCAGTGCACCAAGCTAAGGGTCACACTGCTGCCTGACCAAAGACCTCCTGCAGGGGTGCCTGAATCTGAGCTACACACGCCTTTCTGCCTTCATGGCATTCCCTGGTGTAAAAAGATTGTGTTGGATGATTTTGAGCTATGTGTAGCAAGATGTAGAGGAAAAATTAGATCCTTACAGGAATTTCTTTCGCAACTTCTTTTTAATTAAATGCTACTTGTTTTGTAGTCTTTCTCTATTCTATGTTATGCAACACTCAAAACCATTGTTATTTCCATCCTTCTCCCTTCAAACTGTTTTAAAGAGATTTCTTTTGTGACTGTACTCTTCATCCAGTGGGTAAGCACAGTCTGGTCTTCATTTAAATATTTTCCAAATTTAACAGTTTGCAACTTACTTTGCCATAATGAACCCCTCTAATAGTATTTACATTTTCTGTATAAGTTAGCTTGAATTTATATGTGATTTCCTTAAAAAGCTCATACAAAAATACCCATACTATCTGCAAAAAACCTCAGAAGACTTCTGGCCCACCCTGTAGCACAGTTGGATGTGGAATTTAGGCTTTGGAGCAAATAGCTGTTGCACGCTGCAAGGCACAGTTACTCTATGTCCCATGTGAGTGACTGAAATGTGTGTTTAAGCAGTGCCCAGAGTTTGCTGGTCTGAGAGTTTTGGGAACTGCTGCTTTGTGAAATGCCTCTGAGTTTGTTTGGGTGTCAATAGGGGCTTTCAATTTATCTAACTGTGGTTAAAAATGGTCTAACTGAAACCACCAAAGCTCATCCAGATTATGTGTAAATACAGAGTATAAGAAAAATAACATGGGTCATCTCTGGCAGAAGCTGGTAATATTTATCTCCATTTTATAAATCAAGCAGTTCAGGCAGAAGACAGCGGAAAGCCTGAAGTTAGTTTGTTTAGTGTCAGTGTATGCATTGATCCTGAGAGTTCAACCACATTAACTTCTTGTATCAAACTCCAGGTGAAGAACTACTTAATTTTTGGTTTTCCCTTCTGAAGAAGAGAGGCTTACCTTAGAAGGTACTCTGTCAAGACCCACAGGCAGGCATGACCCAAGTGATACAAGCAGGATGGCTTTCACTATTAATTCACTGGTTCTCTAAGATGAAGGACATTGGGTATTACACATTAGAATTTTTTATTGTGAAGAGCCTCTGACACTGACAACTTGTTGTTCAATAGAAAATCATCCAGAATGTAAGAAGTTTAGCTTTCAGCTATATTGCTAATGGTATTTCAAATGGGTCTGGACAGCTGGGAATTATAGCACTTTACCTCTGCTTTCATTTTTTTTAACCAGCCAGGAAATCCAATCAATCAAACAATGCCAAAAATCCTATCTAGGAACAATAAACACATGAACCAAAGTTTCCATATCCTGCCATGATAAAAGAGGTGTAGCTACTATTGTTTAAGGATGATAAGAGGCAGTTTTGGTAACTATGTCAAAGTGAGTCTCTGGAGATAAGAACATAGAAACTCCCAAAGTGTTCAAAACCAGATGATATGTATTTTAGTGTTCACTAATGTCCATGAAGAGGTCTAGATTTTTCAAGTCTTAGTTCGCATTGGCTGGAAATTTGGCTAGAAATGTGTGACACTGAGAGGAACATGTTTTTTTCCCTCTGTGTTGTCCATACCCTCATACCACCTGCATGGTGGAAAGGCTTCCTGTTCCAGGTCATTTTTAATTACTGGATATCCTGAAAGAACCAAATATAATTCATTTGTGGTCAGTGCTTCTGATCGTTACTTAGAGGAGAGCTGAAAGCATTGTAGAGGACTTGCACACTCTGTGGGAATGAGAGTTTTGTGATGCAGCTCTTGAAAGAATGAGGGAGTTTTTGTCGTTTGCAATTAAAAGCTCTCACAGGTGATTTATCAGGCAGATTTCAAATGGAGTAATTTATTTATGTGTAAGGACAGTGGTTAATAGGTCCAGAGTCTAATAGGAGTTACCTTCAGTATCAGGTAAATTAAATCCAGTTGTGTCAAAGGACACACACCTTTAAACCAGCAACTGACCATCTAGTAAATCTGAAATGTTAAAGGTTGATGTGTTTGAGAGAGATGTTGGCATTTTTTCAAATTCTACTCATTTTTAATTTTGACACAAAGACGTTCCTGTTGGTGTAAGCATTTCCCCTTAAGGTTAGTAATCCAAACATATGCCGGTGCAAGAGTGGAGGGTCATTTCCATAGTTTCAAAGTGAATGAAATGCAAAAGTAAAAATAATTTATTAAATATTTTAAATCTAGCAGTCATCAGTAACTAGTCATTAGCATTAAAGCTCCCTACTCAAGCAGCCCCCATCGTCATTTGTTGTTAATGATACTTATATTGTTGATACTGATAACTTATTGTTAAAAGTGCTTGCAGAGTAAAGCTCTAATCTTTTAAATAACTTTCTGCTAAATCATAGCTTTGATGTTGCACCTGCAGGTTGTTTGTATGGGTTTTTTTAATCTTAAATCATCGAAGATGGGAAAGATTAGTTAAATGTGAGTATCACAGACGTTAACAGTTGAAACTGTTGAGAAATCTCTATATAGCTATTTTCAGCTCAGAAATCTGAATAAAGGAGTCTCTATGCACTGGGATAGTGCAACTTTTTGCTTTAATACTTTACAGATTTTTGGAACAAAATGCACCAGAACTGAAAAGCAGCATTTTTTGCTGACCTTGTTGGAAGGCTAATGCTTCTTTCTGGGAAATAAATGAAACAAGCAATTCTTTGTTGGCTGGAGAGAGAAAAGGAGGGGAGCCCAGTCTTTTCTTCTTTACAGTGTCATGACTAAATCAGATCTGTAGTATGGCTGGGTTAATTTTTTTTTTTTTTAACCTTTGTAGACATTTTTTTTTCGCCAGACTGTGTTGCATGAGACCTGGCACTGGCTAATTCATCTGAATTTGGGTCTGGGCTGAAATATCCACAGTTGCATCCAGACACTTCTGACTCTTAAAAAGTTGGTGCAATCAGTTAAATGCATATGTCAAAAATGATTGACACTTGCATGTTTTGGCTTCTACAACTTGCAGTGTCTCTTGTCCACAAAATAATCCTTGCTTAGTATATATCCAGCAAAGTCATCAACAGAAAGGTCTCCTACAATGTCAGAAAACCTAATTCACTAGAATATCATTATTAATTTAAAAGCAAACAAAAACAATAAAATGCTTTTCTTTTTCATCTAACTGGAAAAAGAAAACTACATAGGTCTAACTTGAGATGTAAACTAAATAGTTGCAATTTCATGGACTGCAGTGAAACTGTGGTCATGTAATTCAGGTTTGGAACTTAGCTCCATATTTTTACTTGATTTCATTTGGGCTGGATAATTGCGTGATGGCTGTTTATTGAAAAGACTTCCTTTTGCGAAATGAATTTGGTTTTCCCCAAGAGAACTGAATTCAAGGCCACCCTGGGTCTGTCTGCTGTAATGATGAATACTTTTCTCCTCTTATGTTAGACACAGTCTCCTTTACTTTGGAAGTAAACTTTGGAAATATTATACTGGAGTCCCAGACCTTGCCTAGTGAATTGAAGCTTACTGAAGACCACTTATTTGTCCTTAGCAACTTTTTGACCTCTCAAAACCAGCCCCATGGTCCCAGGCTCCACAGAGCTCTGGCTGAGAGGAGCTGTCAAGGGTCCCTGGTGTGTCTGATGGTATCAGTGTACTGAGAGTAGGGTCTGTGTTGGGCAGTCTAGCTGGAATGTGAACTGCAGGTTTTTCTTTTTTAATACAGACTGTATTATGTTTCTCATACCATTCAAATACAAATTCAAAAGTGAAATATAAATTAAAGCAGACATTACTACAACCCCATAGATAGCACAACAGATATGCCGTATGATTGTATCACAAGGAACAGAGATTTGTAGAATGTCATTAAGTTGCTCACTAGGGCTGATGCAGGACTTTCCTTTCACTGGCCTTGTTCATACCTTTAGTGACAAGGAGTTACCAGCTGTATACCAACCCACTTTTACTGCTTGGGTTCAGTTCTGGTTCAGTTGAGCAGTTCCAGGAAAAGCACCTAAGTAAAATATTTTTCACAAACTAACTTTATGTACAAAGGTAATTTGTCCATTGTTGGGATTCTTTCTATTCTACCAGTGTATTTAAAGATACACTATTAATTTGAAGTCTAGACAATATCAGACCTATCAGGCATGCTTAAAAGTATTCCAGATACAATATTTTTCTGTTTTTCCTATACATATCATTGTAGCTCTAGCCTTAAGCAAAGCAACTCAGTTTACTCCAATTTTTTTTTCTTGTTGTTTGAAAAACTGACACAGTGAAAATTGCTAAAGCAGTAAGAAGTCTTAGTCCTGTAACAGCTGTATCATCATACTTTGCCACTCTTCTTTTGAAAAGACTGGTGTTCTGCCTGGATGCTGGGGTTTGCCCAAGTAGTTAGGGTTGCAGGACAAAACCTACCTGACACTACCTTTAGTGTTGCATATGAAATTGTATGAAGATCTAGCCCAGGTCTGATAGAATCAGAATCATTGAATCATTTGGGTTGGAAAAGCCCTCAAAGATCGAGTCTAACCATTAACCCAGCACTGCCAAGGCCGCCACTGACCCATGTCCTCAAGTGCTACAACCACACAGCTTTTAAATCTCTCAAGGGATGAGGACCCTACTACTGTCCTGAGCAGCCTGTGCCAGAGCTGGACAAACCTTTTGGCAAAGAAATTTTTCCTAATCACCAATCTAAACCTCCCGTGGGATTACACATTGGCATCAGTCTGTGCTGTGCTCTGTAGAACACCTGATTCTGGAAGCAAGTTGCAAAGATGGTTTGGATCTCCCTGCATGCTTTCCACAAGGTCCAGAAGGATTTATTAGTGTGGGCTTTGCACCACCTACAGGTAATAAAGCTGCCCTTAGATGGAGACTGGCCCTGGAGATAGTCCAGGACTAATTCACCCCTGGTCCATGCAGCTAAGCCTGATCTGCATCAGTAATAAGTTTAACCTGGGTCCTGAACAAACCATAGAGTTAAAATGTTGAAAATTCACTGTATTTCACTCCTGGCTTGTCTGGAGGATATCAATGCTGGATGCTATTCTTAGCACCATAAGTGGGAAGAAATTTGTCTTGGTAAGTCAGAAGTCTGCACGGTGTCCTTGAATTGTTTAATATCAGAAGTGCAGGGCTTTCCTGTGCGGTTGCAAAATTCTTCTTGAAAATGCCGGCTATCAACAAAAACTATGAGATGCCCGAGGGTTTTGTGTCACCAAAGATTTTAAGGTGGTTCTGTCCTTCATAGCCTTGTGTCACCAAAGATTTTAATGTCGTTCTGTCCTTCATAGCCTTGTGTCACCAAAGATTTTAAGGTGGTTCTGTCCTTCATAGCCTTTGACTGTTGTGTACAATCTGAAAATTTTCACCACCCTTCCTGTGGTCACCAGGCTGTGTTCTCAGTCAGCTTGTCCCTTTCTGAATTCACAGCTCCTTTAACTGGAGCCAATGCACTTGTATAGTTTCTATAGTATACAAGTATACTTTATATGCACAAGTATGGTTTCTAGCATGACTGGCTATTACTGTTTCAATTTTTCTGGATGTTTCAGTTAGATCATCTCTGATGCTTGCAGTAATTTTATTATCAGTTTATTATGAGAAACAATATTTCCTGAGAGCCAAGGTGTTCCTTTCTGTGCATGTTTTCTGTCTTGAATTGGGGGCTTACTTTCTCTGTAATGTATCTACTCCATCTGTATTACTTTTGGGGATTATTCCCAGTAATACCATCCTATTCATTTTTGTACACTTTTCCCACTGAGGTAATAAAATCTTTCCACTCCTTTCTCTTATTTATCTTCTGTGCTCAATCCTATGTACAGAGTGAGACCTTCACATTGGTGATTCTTTATTTGCAGAGCGTGGTCCAGCCCAGCTGCAGCAGTGGTGCCTCTGCAGGCAACAGGTCTTTGAGCTTTTCTCCCATGCTCTGCCTCCTCAGGAGCACACTCCTCACCCCTCTCTTATCCTGGGAGATGTGTCAGTTAGTGTGACACCCCAGTTGTGGGCCAGCATGTGTGCATGTTGAGACACAGCCTCCAGCTCAGGAGTTGCTCTTGGTATGATGCAGTAGGTCAGTGGTGTCCTGCACAGTGGGGAGAGCTGAGCAAGCAGGGCAATGTGACACAAACAAAGGGTTTATCTGCTGTCTGTGGGTATTTGCTGGTGCACAAACTGTACAGAGGCTTTTTAGTGCCCAAATCACCTAACATAGGCCAAGAGCTGTCCTGAGGAATGTGGCAGTGGCTCAGGGTGGCAGTTGGCCGAGGGTGGAGGGTCAGCACTTCATCTCTGTGCTTGGCATGTCCTTGTTCTCATGGTCCTGTGGGAGTTTCAAACAAGAAATGATTTGCTGCATGTCATATGGCCCAGGCTCCAGAAGCCCCCAGGAGGGTGATGGGCAGTACTGTTCAAATGTCTGAGGCTGAGGCACCATTGGGGTAGGCTGTTTTGCAAAGGACATGTTCATCATGCCATCATGTGTGAACTGCTGGTGTAAGAAAGCCCTACACTTAACACATTAACTGAAGGCTTGCTCATCATAATTTCAATGTCATTCAGTGGAACCAGTGCAAAAGAGTATTTGCAACTCTGCTATGATTTAATTACTCCAGCTAGTAATTCAATTTCCCAGATTCAGCTATTTTATTACTGCACATGTACCATTTTGACTTTAGGATATATTTTTAGAGCAGTTGATTGCAGCAGTTGTTGTGGGAAGTGCTGCAGAATACCCCAGGTTTTGGTTTCTTTCTGTAATTGATACAAAAAAAGAATCACCTAATAGTCTTGCGTTTTATACTGGTTTTATTTTCAGTTAGTATTTGTTGTGAGCTATGTCAGATTAACTTAGTGTGCATTTTATGGATGCATGCATGCACGTGTCCAAAAAGATTTGAACTAGATTTGATTTCACAAAATAGACCATATATGTCCTGAATTTGCATATGGGACACTGTTGTGATGGCACTCAAGAATAATTCAAGTGAAATGATGCTTTTATGCATTTTGTAGGATCAAACTCTGGGCCTTAACATCTTTGTATTTATAGACTGGTTTTGAATTATATTAATAAAAAATTTTATTGCCACATCAATTTAATGTTCCATTTTAAGTTAGACTTCATAAATATTCTGATACCTCAACAAAACTATCTGTTCTTGCTTGAAAGCACAGATACATGACTCCTCTGTACTTGGTGTTTCTGAGTCTCTCCTGTTCGGGCTGTTATGAAAGCATTCAAACTGAATGGAGAGCTGCCTGAATGTTTCCTTGAAGCAGTATATTCTGGAGAAAAATGTGACTCAAACTTGCAAAACTGTGCCTAACATAGCTTTAGCTAACCCAGATGATATAAATACCTGCTTTGGGAGCAGAATGGGTTTTTGTTGTTTCTTAGAAGTATGATCACATACTTATGGCATACTTGACTTGTAGGAGATTCAGTCTGATGTAATTTCTATAGTCCTAGTGTCAAGGCATGGGAATGCTGACTCCACTCATTGTACGGAGTTTCCAGTTGTTCCTTGATGGTATGTAACACTGGAGAATATTGCTTGAAGGAAAAGTAATTTACTCCAAGGTATAGAGTTCATTGAACCAAAATATTCTGTCCATCCCCATGAGAAGAAATGACTTGGAGGGTTATTGTGGAGAGAGAAGTATTCCTCCATATTTGCCTATTTCTTGTTCTTTCCCATCTTACATGTATAATTTCAGCTGTGATACAACATGAAGAAGAAGGGAGTATTTTATATAGCAAAGGTAATAAATAGCCATGACAAATAGTCCTGCAATTCAGGCCCTAATCCTGAATGCACCCCAGACACACTGTGCAGGCTATTATTCTTTACTTAGCTTCTCCTGGTTGTATTATTTGCTGCTTAGATGAAAACAGTTTTCTTGCAGAGAATGGCCTATATTGTCATGGTCATCCAGCCATTCTTAGCATGGTTTTCTATTCATTGACATGCCAAAAATGTAAGCAAATGCTTATGCAGATGAGAAAGAGTTAAATTCCTGAGCACTTATGGTTTTGGCAATTTAAAACCAGGTTTACACTGATATAATTTATGTAATTGTACTTAGAATATTTCTTACATGTTTTAATGTGGCTAAGACTAGACTCACTGCATCTTAAAATGTGGTTCCATATATTGTTTTCCCATTATAAAATCAGTTTGATTTCTGCACCCAATTCTCATTCCTGCTTTTCTCCTCCCAGCACTGCACTTGGTAACCTTTCCAGGGTTTTACGACTGAAAAGTTACTGCTGAGTGCTGGCTGTAGCCTGTCTTTCCTGTAAACAGCTTATTTTCCCATCTTGCATATAACCAGTTTCATGGCTGCACATTTATTTTTGCTGGGAACTGATCTAGCCAGAAATATATTCTTTTTGTGTTGCAGTTTGTTGTGTGGCCACAAAAATGCTTTTGCCAGGTCAGTAAAGGGGGCAGCATGTGGGCAGGAGTAAGCAGCTGAGTGTGGAAGATATGGTGGATGGTGTCATTCTGGTTTCATGTGAAGTCTGATGACATTTGTGTGGATACAGCTGTTTGTGGACCAAACATACACTGACTCCTTGGAAAGGTTATACAACCTATACTGCAGGACTGCTTTTAACTTGGATTATTTTTTGAGCTGGATTTGCCACTGAAGCTAAAATATCACACAGTTGCACTGTCATATGGTTCCACAGTCTCTGTATGCTGGACCTGTGTGATACTGGATCAGGCAGAGGAAAAATTTAATTCAGAGCTGACACGAGCACATGTGAATATTTCTGTCAAACGCAGCAGGACAAAGTTTATGCTGGCTGAATGTCTATGTGCCAGTGTTACTGCAGGTGCAGAAAAACACAGTACCTGATCTGACAGAAAACTGGCTAGCATAAAAATTTTAACTTGGAACTGGCAGGAGTGTGTGAAGTTCAGTATTTTGAATTGTATGGGTATCATACATTTGATCCAAGCTGCAAAATCAACCCATTTCTTACGTGGTGCCATGAGTTCTTGTCTTTCCCACAGTCATGAGTGCCCAGCCCCAGCTGCCCCCCAACCACATGTGCTGTAATCTCCAAGGGTCAGACATGGGCACAGCATAAACATGTTCAGGTCTTTGAAACACAGAACTGTGTTGAGATGTAGTTCTCATACGGTAAGAACAAGGACAACAAGATAATAAGGAAGATAAAAATCTTAGTCCTTTGAACAGAAAAATACTGTCTCTCTTTTTCTTAGTATCTGAGGTGTTCTTGTTAAAAGGTAAGAGCTCTGTTAATTATTCTGTTGCCCCTTTTGTGAAAGAATCCTTGCAAAAATTACAACTAATTTTTAAAGCAGTACATGGCTTCCACTTGTAATCCAGACTGGCTTTAGGTACTGTGTCTGTTTTTACTGGGAATGTGAAGATAGGGAAGGAAAAGAAGGAGTGGTTCCCTCTGCAGTTTATGACAGCTTTTGAGTTGCATTGCTGAGAGCTGATACATTTTACTCAAAAGTTAAAAGGAGGTACCAACAGAGGCTATGCAGTTTCCCCTCTCTTGTCTCATTTTCCTCCTCTTTTTCCCAAGCCTAGTACTAGGAGTGAAACAGTTCTAGAGGGAATGGATGGCTCTGTTTCCGTGGCCAAGTGATACCTGCTGTCTGAGGTGACAGGGCATTCTATTAGCTTTGTGACATGTTGGCACCAGAGTGACACACAGAGAGCTACACAGACTTAGAATTTCTTTCACAGCAATTCTATGAATAAAAATGTCCATTACACAGAGAATTCTGCTCTGATTTATAGTTTCTGAATTTGATCAGAAAAGGTGATGCTGATTTAAGTAACACTAACATCTAAGCAGTATTAACTTGCTCAGCAACAGCCTTCTGTCAGCAAGTGAAGGGGTTTACCTGGTTTAGCTCGGTATAACTCAGATTTACTTACTAAAGGTCCTGTTTCTAACCCTGCCATCTATGGAGTTCTTCCCCTGTCAACCTTGTGAATATCCTGCCAATGGTGGGGGATTAATGGGTCATTTCCAAATCGGAATATCCTAACAGAAAAGGTTTCAGTTGTTAGTTGGAAATTGCTTCTGGTGATTATTCTTACCATAATTGATTTAAATCTGTCAATAAAGAAAATGTTAAGTTGAAATAGTCTTACTGGCTAACTGCCTGTTAAAGGCGCACATTTTTAGGAATTTTCAATTAAAAAAACGTTTCGTGTTTTTTACTTGTTCAGTAGGTAAATATTTAAACATACCAGGATAAATATAAATACTTGTTGTATTGTAAGTATTCTTGTTTCATACACTCGGAACACGAAAAATCATTTATTAAGCAATTGCTAGTGCAGATCTTGCCAGATGGAGTAGTTCTCTCAATCATTTGAAGTACAGTAGTTCTAATAATGCAGCCCTGTAAGTGCACAGCATGTGTCCTGGGCCCTGTGTTATCTGAAAATACAGTCCTACCCAAGGTGCCATGAGTTCTTGTCTTTCCCACAGTCATGAATGCCCAGCCCCAGCTGCCCCCCACCATAGCCCTGCCGCAGCAGAGCCACCCCCCGCAGCCCCCTGCACTGCTGACCCTGCCCAGCTCGTTGACCACGCAGCAGCAGCAGCAGAAGCTGAGGCTCCAGAGAATCCAGATGGAGAGGGAGCGAATTCGGATGCGTCAGGAGGAGTTACTGCGACAGGTAACACCAAAGATACTCTTTGTTCAAGAGCTTTTAGTTGAATGCATCCAAATTTTTAACACGTACAATTAGTAGCTCTGTTACTTTATGTCAAGACTAACTGTGGTTTTACAGAAGGGTAACCAAAAAGCTAATATGAATAGATAATTTCATTTTTTTCTTGAAACTATCACTGAACAGAACATGGAATGGCCATCAGTCAGAAGTTACAGACCTGACATCTTTTTTTAATAGTCATGTAAGGGCCAGATTCTGTTCTGTGTCTATCCATAAGCAATTAGGGCAACTAACACCGATTCATTCGCAGTTTAACTTGGTTTGCATAGGAGACCATGTTCATACTTCACTGGCAGAACATATGAAGTTGTTCTTGACTCCAATCCCAACTCTCTTAATTTGCACCCTTTGCCTTTTAGTTAAAATAAGATGACATTCACATCTTACATGAATACCTCTGATCTGAAGACTTTCCAGAGTTGGTTATTTGTGGGTGTTTTGCTTATTCTTCTATTTCTTAAGTTTCAGCTGTATATAATGACTCATATTATATAAAGTTTTAAGAATTGTGTTTCATCTGTTACAGACAAGTCCACTGGTGATGTTGTGTTTGCATGGCATATTAATCGGATTCCTTAGTGAAAAACAAAATAACCTGTTTCTCTCAGAAACAGCATGAAAGAAGTACACTTTATCAAGAAACATACCATTATTTGTGGCCTTGCAAATGCTGCAGTTGGCAGTTCTAAGTACCTTTAAAAATGGCAACTTTCACAAGATTAAGGTGGTGGTCTCTGACATGGGCAGTGGTCTCAAGTCTTTTGTATAGCTTCTCCTTTACCATCAGGAGCTCATGATAGAGGTGGGTGTGAGAACAGAGTGAGGATATCTGGTACAAGCTTAGTCGTTATTGTCATTATGCTAACAACATGTTTAGCTATTTTTACTCTCCTTGGCTCTATTCTTGATTCAAGATGAGCAAATCAGGCTTCAAAACAGTTGTGCCATTAACACAAGGGCTGGTTTTCCTGCTTCGCTGACTTTGAAACCTGTACATTCACAGCACCCTGCAGCTGTGCCGTACTCAATCAAGACTTCCACTTACTGTGCCCAGTACCACCCTTCCCCTATGGTGTCTGTTGAAGCTCCACATTGCATGAAGGAGTACGGCATCACTTTGCATTAGTAAAGTTTTTAGAACTGGTGTAAGTCTTAGGGAGGAAAGCAAGATGCAAAATCTCTCCTTCCTAACAGAATGTTGTGAACTTCCTTCCAGTAACCTCAGTATCCTGAACCCTAGCAGCTGAGGACTCAATGAACCCCTCAGGTCATCAGTGTCTGAGTACAGTTACTCCTGTCCTGACCCTCTGTTGCTGTTTTTGCTTTTCTAGTGTAATCTATATAAGGGAAAAATGCTGAGTAAGGGTGTACGCTGCTGCTAGCAGCTGTGAGGAGGTGCAGAGTGTTTGAGTGAGAGGGGAGGGATTCTTTGGAGGGTCACAAACCTTTCAGCCCAGTAGCAGCTGCTGGCTCCCCACAGCCATTCCTGGCAGCAGCTGCTGGGGTGGAGCAGCACGCCCAGCCAGGAAGAGGTCATAGCTCAGGAAGCTCTTGGCTTAGGGAATTTCTTTCCTTCTTTGTCCTCTTCTTCACGTAGTTGCTAAAACCCTAGAACTCTAGACTGAGTACATGCAAGAAGGGCAGCATTTCAGAAAACCAGTATGATAGCGTCTATTTAAAGGTTTCCTTGCTCAGTTTTGTCATTCTATAAAGAGTTAATGTTCTTTTATACTAACTTGGTTTTGCCAGCTTTCCAAAGGAGAAAGAGAGAATCTGCTTGCTGCTTAAGAGCTTCTTGGAAATGGAAGTCAGTAGAGGTAATGTCAGTCAAAAATCTCTGAAAGGTCCTCCAGGGAAGGTGCCCCAGCACTTCTCTGTGTGCACCAGGGCCGTTATGCACTGTATTTGGAAGGGTACAAATAGTCCCAAAAAGGCAACACTTCTCAGAGGCTTCTCTCTGGTCCAGGGGATCCTACTGCATAAATCATCTGCAGAAAGTTACAGGGGCTCAGAAGAGGCTGAAGAATCCGTAGAGGAACACTTACCCCTGTTTTGTCCTCACAGGGTAGGCCTTCACTGGCCTGCTACAACATGAACAGAAAAATGCCCCGCTGTGCTCCTTGCACTGCATAGACTGGCCCAGGATGTGATTTACTGGTGACACAGCCAATGTCTTCATCTCTTGCTTTCCGCCCTAAGTATGAGGACTGGCGGAAGAGGAATTGCAGCTACCATTGTAAACCCCCTGTAAAAATGCTCTCGCTCATCTCCCCCAGCTGGAAACGAGGGTTTGGCAACTAAGGATGGAGCTCAGATCAATTCTGCCAAGGAGAGGTCCAGGAAATGTGACAATAAATTTCTGGGCTTGTCTGGCATACATAGCTAAATAAGGGTTTATATCAGAACTGTGTTCTGAGGTAGTGAATCATTCAACTCACTGCAATGCTGTTAAGCTTTTGAAGTGTTTGGAAGATAATCACTGATGAAGTTTTTGACATGACTTTGTGATATCAGAATACTGTGGGGTTTTTTAGTTTATTTTATTTTGTTACTTATTTTGAAAATCTTCTTTGGGTTTCTGTATGTCATAGTGCCAAGCAGATCATTAAGGGCATTTAGTCCTTTGTTAGCTGAATGCCAGAGATGGTCTCTGCTGGCCAAAGGGGAGGGACCCTCCTGCATTCAAAGACTGAGAGCTCACTGGCATGGCTGAGCCTGTAATACTGCCGCTCACAGGGCTGCAGGACAGCTCTGATATTTTTTGCCAGACTTTTATCCTAGGGTAGGAGATTCACAAATATGCTTCTTAAAAACCTTGTAGTCATGCTTAGAATAGAGAACAGGGCATAAGAGGGTATCATACAGCTTTGGGCATTGTGTAGGTGATCCATTACTACTGACCATTGCTGTAATAATGTCAAAGGAGCAAAGGAATCTGACATCTGTAGCAGTACTAAAATTGCAGTGTGACTTCTGAACAGATGACCTACAGCAGAAGAACATACGTCATGTATGGCGGAGCCAGTACTCTTCCCCAGCCAAACCTGACTCCAGTGTGCAAGAGTCTGTTGTTCCACATTTTAAAAGTACACATGGAGTTAATATTACAAGCAACATGGAATATGTTGAAATAAAGACATGGGAGGTGACGTGCCATTCCCCAAGGGAGAGTAGATCAACTAACTCTGTAATAAATATGGTGTTTCTTGCAACAGAGAAGAGACAGGAAGTTAGATTATGTTACTGGTAGTGTGAGTTTTTCTTTAGGGTGCTGGAGGCTTTTCAGCTTACAAGTGTTTTGCTTTGGAAGGCCTGTCTAAACCTCATGTGGCTGTAGATGTCATTCTTATATTTTTAAAAAGTACTGAAAATATCTGCATGTAGGCAGTTAAAAAAGACACCTTCCCGCTCTCTGAGGTTTGTACATTTTCACAGACTCCAGGTGATTAAATTCTAAATAGAAATGTCACCATTAAAATAGTCACTTGACAAATTTAATCATAAACATAACTATCATGCATTAAGAATCTTAAGACTGTTTGTTCTTAACACTTTCTAAATAATGACACCATCTAATGTAAATTATAATTTATCAATGAATATATTGATAATTTTATTATAAAGGAAACATTGTATTAATGGGCACCAATATGTGTTACATTATTCACAGAGACCAGACCACTCCTCCTCAATGAAAAAAATGAATTGAAAACATAGTAAAACATCATATTTTAGCCTTGAAAAACCTGTTAATCCTTTCTGTACTAGGGAGACTGAATGATTGATTCAGAGGAGAAAAGTTTTCTACTAGGATTTAAATGAAGTACTTACTTTGCTTCTTTCATTTAAAAAAAAATAAGTTGAGTAAATGATGTTAAAAACAGATACAGCTTTATTATTTTAAGGTTTTAGGATTTTTGTTTGGAACATCCCGTTGGATATACAACCTCTGTATAGAACTCTGTACCACTAGATGTCATGGGTGTGTCGCAGAGATAATGCTGGAAGAATTTATCTTTCAGGAAGAGTTGCGAAATAAGTTTCCTTTGACTATGATTGCTTGTTTGTCATCCTGCAGATAGCAGATGAGATAGGTCATTAGGCAAATGCTTATTGTTAGGCAGAGTGTTCATTCTGAAGATTATTGAGTCACAGTCTTGGTTCCAGTGGTTTTCTTGTAATACATTAAGTACTTTATGGTTGCTGAACTACAGGACTGGCTTCCAGACATGGTACAACTGACAGCCAGATTCTGTGGTGCTTTAAGCTAGCACAGGTGGGTATGAGAGACACTGTCTGTCTACATCATGATTTTCTTCATATCAGTGTAAACAAATACTCATCAGTGACATCACTCAGAATTACTTTCTTTCTGTGTATATGTTACGTGTTCACTTGTTACAAGACCACAATATTTCTGAGCTGTTGGAATAACCCTTCCCATATATTTATTTGTCTTTTCAGGAAGCTGCTCTATGCAGACAACTTCCTATGGACTCAGAAAACATGGTCCCGGTTCAGACAACTGTGAACACTCCTGCCATGACACAGGACATGAGGCCTGTTACAAATAATGGATCTGATCCTTTCTTGAACAGGCAAGTTCATTCTTCTTCATTAGGCAATTGCTTCTGTTGCCTTCTCTAGACTGTTACAGCTGTCTCTCTAAAATAGTCCCTATATCGTCTTCTTTTGTTTACTTAGCTGTAAACAGGAGCTATGGCTGAGTGGCTGACCTGAAATCTTTCAGTTTATGCGTCAGGAAGGAGTCTTAGCAAAAGCAATAAATTGTAACAGGTGGTTTTACTTCTGTTGTTAGTGTATGTAGAAGACTAGGTAGAATAGGTACATTACCTAAGTATAAATACACGCAATTTTTTAGGCTGTCAGAGCTGACTTCAGCTAGAGAGTTATAGATGCATGTGTGTATTTCAAAATTGAAGAGTGGCCTCACTTCAATTGCTTTGTTATTTGGGCGGGTGTGACCCAAATATGATGTTGGCTGATCAGTGGCCAACAGTTGAGAATGAGGCTTAATGACTCATTATATATTTTTAATATGTAACCTACTGTGCTCTCTTCCAACACTGTGCTCAGGAACTGTGTCTGTCAGAGCATCTTTACTGAGTCTTTTTCATGTTTCAATTTGTAGTGGGCCATACCACTCTAGGGAACAGAGTACAGACAGTGGCTTGGGATTAGGATGCTACAGTATACCAACGACGCCTGAAGATTTCCTCAGCAACGTAGATGAGATGGATACAGGTAGAATACTCTGATTTAGCTTAAACTATAGTCCAGTTAATAACTTTGTATTATGACTAGTATTGTTTTATCACTGCATACCTGAACGATAATCTCTGGCTTTCCTATGCAAGAGAACAGACTGAGACTGTGGGAGAAAATGCCTGAAAGGTGCTTAGTACCCAGAAGGCTCTCAGCTTTAACATAGATCCAGATTCTGCCCTTTTACCTCAGACTGATACTAAACAGAATAAGTAAAACCTGGAAAATGTGAGCCTTAATTTCTGTTTTCATACCATTGTCCAAGGTAGGGGGAGTAAAAGGCTGGTCTTGGGTTACATGTACAAGTCACTGCATTTTCTAACTCTGGGAAATCAGTCTTGTTTGTAAGTCTCTTAGAGTGGCAAAGTTGGATTTGCCTTCAAACAGAATGTATTTAGCTAATGTACATTTTGATACGTGTTTATTTTATGTTGGTGTCCTCATGGTATTTAAAATACTGAAATAAATTACTAGGAAATCAAGGGTTTTTTCGGAGAGTGAAATTCTCAGCACTTTCTCACCTAAACTTCCTTTTGAAGTCATCAGAAATTCAGGATTATTCAGAGAGTGAAAGGTTTATCTATTAAAGGCGTTCATGCTTGTTACTATTAATTTATGGGGGGAAAAAAAAAGAGTAATTAACAGAACTAAGTATCTGTAAACCACTTTTTTCAGTTATTTCCTATGGACAGCATTGCCCCTGATGCAGAGATCAGGATGGAGGCATACATGAGGGTCCTTTGCTGCCTCCTGAGCAGACCAGGAAACAAACTTGAAACTGTCCTGCTTCCCAAGTGGAAGGCCAGAGAGGGGTGCTTTGAGCACTGCTGGAAAGGACTTTTTGTGCTTTTGAGATCAAAGCAAGGATGTGAAATGTATTCTTAGAAGAACATGTACTCTGCACCTAAATACAGTTTTTAGATGACATTTGTCGTGAATAGGAGTGCTCACAAGTGCTCATGGGAAAGGGGGAATCAGAATTTTTATGTCAGTTCTGTTGTTTTAAATTACCCACAGGAAGAGTTTGGTACTTCAAAAGTTCTTCTTTACTTTTCCTAGGAGAAACTATAACACAGACAACAATGAATATAAATCCACAACAAACACGTTTCCCTGATTTCCTCGACTGTCTTCCAGGGACAAATGTTGATCTTGGGACTCTAGAGTCAGAAGACTTGATCCCTATTCTCAACGACGTGGAGTCAGTACTTAACAAAAATGAGCCCTTCCTTACCTGGCTGTAATCAAGCAATGCTTATTGGGCCTACAGTGCAATGCAGATTTCTTTTTCCTCTTGAGATAGACACAGAATATCTGAATATCCTCAAGAGATACAACATACTGCCTTATTGACTTTTGTTACATCATCTTTATGGTCATTTTAATATCTGTCTGGATTTGATTGATACTAATTTAAATATAAAATACATGCATATATATTTCTTTAAAAAAACCCACACTACTTTATGCATCTGTGTACTTTTTTATCTTTTCAAACCAGGCAGAAATGCTTCACTTTTAGGACAGAAAGTGGCTGATGCTTGTGCATATCCCCGACTGATCTCCTGGGTACTGATTGATACCACAGACCCTTTGTGAATCAGAAAAGCTAACTACTGGGTCACTTGGTTCAAAAAAGGTGCAAAGCGTCTGGACATGAGAGCAGTTTTATTATTATGTTTATGACAATAGTATCAGAAGCTTTTTTTTATCAACTTACTTAAGCCTTAAAATCTTTTTTAGTTCTTAGTAACTAACTGTTCTGTATGGAATACAGTTTAAGTCTGATCCATATCAAGCATAATAATTCCCATGATATATTTTAAAGGCACAAACAATACTATAGCAGTTTCTTTTTCTAAGTATATTACTGTATAGTTTTCAGAAAATAATTACTTCCAATCTCAAAGTACCAGAATTGTTTAGCAACGTTTTTACACTACAATATTGTTACAAAATAAACCAGGCTGGTACTGACTGTTGTGTTTTAAAAACAAAGTAATGTATTATAAACAAGCATTTTTTAAAAATTCTTAGATTTTTTTTTAGTTTGTTATATTAAGCACTGCAGTTTTGTAACTTTAACACATGAACAAGCAATTTTTTATATATAAAAAATCCGTGGCAAGAATCTTAAGTGCAAAAATACTCTTTTAAAATCAGTTCTGGAAAATGTGGCACAACTTGTTAATCTCATACCTAGGGGGAAAAACCTTCCTAATACTGTTTTCAGTAATGTTTTTATCTGACAATGTCAAAATACATGTAGTCGTATACATGAAAAAAACCCAGAAACTTTATCAGGGCACTGCTAAAGCAGCATTGGGACTTACCTGGTAAAGCTGCTTAGTTTTTATGTCTTTCACTTACCATAATTGGTGCACAAGACATGGGGCATGTGCTGTGTGTTTTTACCTGTTACATATCCTACAAAACTTCCTTATCAAAGGTTTGGGACTGAGAAGGCATCAAGGATGTTAAGCCTGCAGTTCCCCTGAAATGCAGATGAAGTCCTGAAAATTCTTAAATATTTTGAAATTATCTTATTTATAATTAATGGATTTAAGCATTTTACATTGAAAAATAGGTATTTTTATGAAAGGCATTATAACTATTCTCTAAGCTTAATCCAGGCTATGTAAAGAGAAGAAGAGATGTAGCACTAAGTGTAAATGTGTGTTTGCCAGGTCTGATAACACTTAACAAGATCTTACTGATGCATCAGAGTATTGACCCCCTAAAGACTTTTTTCCATCTGGTTGGGTGAAGGTAGGTGAAAAGGTCAGAGATGAAGTGGTGGGAATACAGAGTAGGTTTGGAAGACAAATGATGAGGTAGTAAATGTAGATCCTTGCTGTGAAGGATGGCTGCAGGCAGGGATAAATAGCAAATGAATCTCCAGTGTTCAGTGTTCAGTGAAAAACATAACAGAAGCACTCAATATGGTAAATGACCATGTTCATGATGAACTGCTAAGTGTACATGGTGTCACAGGATGGAAAATAAAAAGCACACACACTGAAATTTTGAAAAAATAGATGTTAGGCAAAGGCCTACGGTTGTGAAGTTTTATTACATAGTGAAAAGTAGCTTTTTAAAAATGTTTTTTGGGTTTTTTTTATAGAAGAAGGGATGTAACAGCAGAGTTGTGTCTGCATAGAATTTAATTGCAGAATGGGCATTGTGTTTCTTTTATTCTCTCAAGGGGTTATTAGTGTTGTTGGGTTTTTTTTAAACTATTTTTGCTAGTTTTGCTAACTGTTGAGATAGCATAAATTTCTTTTCAATAAGCAGGGGACCGGGCAGGGCTGATCAATATTACTGTAATTAGGTTTAATCTCTCTCTTTTGAAGATTTATTCAGGTTGTCAGCCTGAATGAAAAACAGATGGTCCTAAGGCTTTGTTCTTTAGTGCCATGACTGATGTTGGTGAAGAATTGGAGATTTTCTGGCCAACCTGCAAGGCCAGGTCACCAACACTGCTCAATTGGCATAAGGAGCCAACAGCCATTGGTGCTGGAATGATCCCTCAGCAGCTGTGGATGTGAGTGCTGGTGTGATCCAGGTGACAGTGCACATCAACGTGTTATGTTTAGAGAATGCAGTTTGTTCATTTGCTAGTAACTCTGCACCATTGAACATGTAAGTTTGTCAGAAGATGGGGCTTGCAGCTGCTGTCAGTTAGCTACTGCTGATTCCTGCCCAGCCACATGCATTGTTGTCAGCCAAAGGCTGTTCTTCGTACCCGGAAAACGAATGCAACTTTTAGTGAAATCACATCAGGTATTTATCAGAATTGTGAAGCTGCAAGCTTGATTCCTTTTTTATTTGTGTTTCTGGTTGAGTGTCTTGATTGAGTCTTTTGGTGCAAAGACCTTAAAAGGGTAAAGCAATCATAAACTGTGTTTCCATGTTACCTTCATAGTAAACCAGCAACAGATCTGAAACAGGAGGGTGTTTTGCAGAGCAACACTTCAGGGTGAAACAGCTGCCAGAATCTCTTGGATTAGATCTTTACTCAGTCATGAAACAAATAATGGTTAAATTAAAAGTGGTTCTTTACACTGTCAGCTTTTAATTTTTGTTATGGAGAGGATGTATCAGATGAAATGTAATGACAATAAAATCTGGTTTTCGAAGTTATCTTTTTAAAAAAGTTTCTGGCTTTAAACAGGCTTATGGCAGAACTTTTCAGTATTCAAAGCATATGTAATATGAAAATAAACTTATTGCTGACAATATTTCACTGTACTATTTCAGGTTTTGAGCATTTACTGTACTAAATTGTACACTGTCTACTTGTCATATAAATACAACCAGTGTGCCAGCTGGACAATTTTGCTGTGACCATCCCTGAGGGGGCATATGTAAGTCTTGATGATACAGATGCAATGGGACATTGTTAATTACAGTTTGTATTCTGGTAATACTGTTAGAACGTAACTTGGGGAGGGATTGGGTTTGACTTTTTGACAACAAATGCTGTTTGGGGGAAGGAAAGGATTTAAATGTATATTTTAATTACAGAAAAATATGGGTGGTTGTCCAAATAAACTTTTTTCCTAATACATACATCCATGTACGTGCTAGTTCTTTAACTATTTTATTTACTTTTTTCATTTTTTTAATATGACGTGTGAGCATTTGTTCTTAGTTTTTACTACCTTGCAATAGATTGTATCAGAGGCAATCAGATCAAACTGTTGCATCCTGGGTTTGATTCTATTTTGGTTTTTTTTTTTAATTATTTCTTTGATCTTGTACATGAAAAAAATACAAATGAACTTGAAAGATTTTGGATGCATATTGGTTTTTTTTAAATAATTTCTTTGGGGGAGGGGGTGGGTTTGACAGTTTTAGCATGGGCTTCCCAGGGAACTGTAAAACACTGATTGGAATAAAGGTGCAGACATACTATTCTGTGAAAAAGGCACACATTTTGAATGAAAATATTCAGTTTTATATTGTATATTATATATTCAGATATTCATATATGCATATACATATTCAATATGTATATTCAATTCAATATACATTTGAATGAAAATATGGGGCAAAGACCCCACCCATATCAGTGTAGTGGAAGAAGTCAGCCTTCCCACCCTCTGACAGCTGGAATGGCTCCAGGGTTTGACGTTGTTTGCCTTGCAGTTGGTTATACCGTGAGTAATGCAGAATCCATGAAGAAGGAGCTAAAGTTGAACTGGAGACAGGTGATGAACATTCAGGACTGGAATGATGTGAGAAAATATCCCTTGTCCTGGGCTGAGCAAATTTTTTTTCAACATTGCATATGTTACTTCCCTCCTTTAGAGATGAACCTTTTGCAAAGATTCTCCAGTTAATGCATCATTCCCTGAAAGGTGACACTGTCCTGTGGTTAATGTATAATTTTTCTGCAGTCTTATTTATTGAAGACAATCAAAAAAGCGAACTAACTGTATAGTTCAGCTGTGCAGGGGCTGAACCAGTTTTGTCCTGCTGAAGTGCATGGGCTCAAAATTACATGTGCACACTCCACATGTTGTAATCTGAGTTGTTAAATAACCAGTGTGTATCCTTTTATGATAGCTCTCAGGTGAAACAGTGCCATGCAATGTCGAAGTTGCCGTGCTCTCAGCACCCTGGTCACCCAGTCACCCAGCAGCCAATTTTTATGGGTGAATAATGAAACTTCAGCCAGCATGGGCATTTCTGAGACTTTACAAAGAATACTAATATCCTTTCTTTTGGCTACTATGATTTTTACTTCTGTTTAGTATATGTTGATATTTGGTATTTGTAGTGGACCACACTATAACAGAGCGTGGTCTTGAAGTTGGTCAGGGTTCCTGAGGTCTGTTAACACTTTCAGTTATCCCTGTTTGTGGTTTTTTTCTTACCATCATCTTTCTGTCCCTTCCTAGCACTGCACTCTCTTTATCTGTGACTTCTCTCCCGGAATTACCACTGACCTTTTACATCATTCTCTGTTATGAGGATCTATGATTAGTCCCTCTCCTTGATTTTACTGGATGCTTTGCTAGGTAAAAACACAGAACAATCTCCAGTTACTGCAGAATGGACACTGCAGATGTGTGATTCCCTTGAAATTAAGTGCTAGGGGACAGCCTCAGATGTTAGCCTTAACTGAATAGATTTGGGAACACTGTTGTTGGCACTTTAAAGTGTGAGTTCAGCTGGGCTGCTGGTTCTGGCTCATTTACCCTTCTTCAATACACCTGAAGGCCAAGGTGTGAATGCAGTCCAGATCACAAGATGAAACCGTGTGCACCTTGTGTCAGTATCTACTATAGATTAGCTCGTGTTAGAAAGCCATCATGTAGCTGGGTGGCTCTTAGAAGCAGTAGCTCATTCATTTTGATGTTAGGTATTATAGCCTGTTATTTCTTACCCCATCTCCCACAAAGATTTATGTACTCTGTTTATTGATATATCAAAGCTGTACACTATGCAGCTACCCATCCCTTTGTTGAACACTGATGAGAAACACTCCATGTTCCCAAAGGCTTCATATAAATCAAACAAGACAAATGCGAGATGAGATGCAGGACAGCTGCTCACCACAGATGAATAGATGTGAGAAGGTTGCACAGTGTGTGTTGAAATAAAGGGTACTCTCACATTCCTGGGCAATGCAGTAGAACAGGTGGGACAGACAGCTGTTTCTGAAGAGGTTTTTTTACAATTTATCATCTTGCACAGTGTAATTCTCAGTACCTATATCAAACTGTTTAACATTTCTGCATCTTGCTCAAGAGCTTTCAGTGCTTTTACGTACTTCTAAGTTCTTCAAATATCCCTAGTGTAAATACAGAGTCAATGAAATACATTTTCTGAAAGCACAGGCCACAGAATCATTATTTCAGGAGGAAAATTTTAGGGAACAGATATGGCAAATATTGAGAAGCGGTGAGAAATCCAGCCTGGCAAACTGGTTTGTGAAAATTTGTTTCAGAATTTTTTTAAAGAAGCATATTAGTTTATTTGAATCCCTCAAATGTCTCCAATCCCTCTTATTTTCTCCTTGATTCCTTTGGGAAGTAGTTTTTTTCTTTTAAAGTTTTAGAAGTTCTTTCTAAAAGGTATTTTTGCCTTTGAGCTCTCTATTGTCTTTCCTATCTCTTTCATAGCACTGTGCCAAATACAGCTAAATTGAACTTCTGCAAAAAGATTAATAAACAGCATTTGTGCTCATGTATAGATTGGAAGCTTTGAGGAGTTACAAGCTACCTAACTGACCTGAACAGAAATTGTAACCCAAAACTGTATTTTGCCTGAGAATACCCTCTTTTTAAATGGAAGCTGTTTTACAAAAATAAATATGAATGTGAGAGTTGTATTTCACTTATTTTATTCCATGATGAGGGATTTCAGGAAGGCTGGAAACAGAGTCAGGGCTTCATGACATTGGTGGGAGGAGGAGCCTTTCATTCTCATCTTCTTAGCCCGAGCCAGTGCATCTAATGGCTGTTTCGTGGAGCGGCTGCAGAAGGGATCCTCTCAGGGTGAGGAGGGTTGTCTGCAATATTCCTATTCTTTAGACAGTTCCATTTCCCTGGAAGAATAAAAACATGGAGGTAATTTCCTGGCTCCTATTGCTGTGACGTTCGAAGGATTTTATTATTTCCTAATGGTAACAGTGTAGGGTTTTGGCAGCTATGTTAGAAAACACGATCATGGACCTGAAGGAAGGCTAGTTTAGTTTTTCTGACTCTCAGCTAGAGGTGTGTATGTAATTCATCAGTACATGAAATAACAAAGGAGAATCATCAGTTGCTCACCCCACAACATCCGCAGCATTTGCAGTCCCCACAGAGGGTTCCGAACAGGCCATTGACCACCTGAATGGCACAGAGCACTCCCTGGATCCCGCTCATGATCAGCAGTAAGGAGAAGAGTGACAGGTGCCATGGGACAATATTTGCAGGTGAATTACACGTACTCCACAATGTGTGGTCAGCAAGGTAGTTCCTACAGGAGAACAAAAGAGTTAGGAAGAAGACTACATTAACTCACAAAAGAGGGTCTCTCACCCCTGAGAAGTTGTCACTGCTGTGCCATGGCCGAGGTTTTGTTTGCTTTGGTAAGAATTTCCATTGTCACACTGGTGCTACTTGTCTAGAATATGACTTTAGTTTAGTTTCTAGCTGAATTGAAGCAAGTGACTTGAAAAAAACAAGACATCAGAAGGCAACAATTGGAGACAAGTATATGTTTGATACAATTGAACCATTTCTAGTGTTTTGGGAAGAAAAGATCTTAGCCAAGTGTGTGCCAAATGGGTTTTATCTGTTGCTGTGTTTTTTCAGGGGCATTTTTGCTGCTTTTACTTGATGACGGCATTTTTTGGGGGTGGGTGGGGGACTGTGGTCAGGGCATGCAATCCATTACCTCAAAGTACAATTGGGAACAAGGAAGTAAATTGTAATAAAATCAAAACGACTGAATTATCAAAACAAGTCATGAAATTATACAAGTCACCTCTTTCCCACTGAGCTGAAAAGAACATCTTTTGCTGTTCTAGATGCCTCATCTAAAGTAAAGGTATTTTCCATAATTTTTACGTTCGCATTTTGATTTGATTGTAAACTGCTTAACCACTGGCTATATTTCCTCTGCTTATTCTTAGTGCTGACTTGTTTGTGTTCTTGTCAAGTGATTTCTGGACTGCAACCAAAACTATGTTTGAAACAGAGCATATTTCCAGAGACTCTCAGAATGAGATGAAGGGAGTTGGTTTCCAGCCCTCACTGGCCCATGAACAAATAATCCTCTACCTGTATACTTCTTGTTTTCTTTTTTTTTTTTTTCTTTTCAACCTGAAGTATAATTTTTTGGTGTATTATGCAAGAAATGCTGCCAGGTCACTCTTGACTGAGGCAGACTACATTAAAAGTTCTGAGGTGATGGGGAGTTTACTGCAGCCCTTGCCGTTCTGTTCTGACCACACCTGCTCTCCTCAGTAGTACATTGTGCCCTGTTGTTTGTTGAACTTGTTTTGACTTCAGCCTGAGCAGTGGGATTACTGGGGTTAAGTGATAAATATACATGACATTGAACATGTTTGCATTGCAGAGCATGAGGAACAAGCAGCTTCCAAATGCCATAGCCAAAATAAAATTATACATAGATTATATTATTATAATATATATTATATTATTATTCCTAATTATTTGAATACCATCAAATTTCAATGAAATCATAGAATCACAGAATGGTTTGGATTAGAAGGGGCCTGAGAGATCATCTCATTCCAATCTCCCTGCATGGTCAGAGACCCCTTCCACTATCCCAGGTTGCTCCAAACCCTGTCCAACCTGGCCTCGAATGCTTCCAGGGATGGGGCATCCACAACTTCTCTGGGCAGCCTGTGCCAGTGCCTCACCACCCTCACAGGGAAGAATTTATTCCTAATATTTGATCTAAACCTGCTCTTAGTTTGAAGCCATTATCTTGTCCTGTCACTACATGCTCTTATAAAAAGTCCCGCTCTGTCTTTCTTTGTAGGCTCCCATCAGTTACTGGAAAGCCACAGTCAGGTCACACTGAGGCTTCCCTTCTCCAGGCTGAACAATCCCAATTCTCACAGCCTTTCCTCATAGAAGAGGCGCTCCATCCGTCTGATCATCTTGGTGGCCTCCTCCATCTGTGTCTTTAACAAAGATATTAAATAACGCCAGTCCCAGTAGGGATCCCTGAGGGACACCTCTTGTCACTGGTGTCCATAAGGATCCTGAGCCACTGACCATCACCCTCTGGATGCGACCATCCAACCACTTTCTTTTCCATCTAACAGTTCACCCATCAAATCCCTCTCTCTCCAATTTAGAGAGCAGGATGTTGTGGGGGATTGTGTCCAAATAAATGACTTCTGTAGTCCCTCCGTTATCCGCTGATGGAGCCACCCCATCATAGAAGGCCACTGGGTTGTCAGGTAGGGCTTGCCCTTGGTGAAGCCATGCTGGTTGTCCCAGATCACTTCCCTGTCCTCCGTGTGCATCAGCAGACCTTCTAGGAGGAACTGTTCCATGATCTTCCCAGGCACAGAGGTGAGGCTGACAGGTTGATGGTTCCCAGGGTCCTTCTTTCTACCTTTTTTAAAGATGGGTGTATTGTTTCCTTTTTTCCAGCCACCTGGGGCTCCACCTGACTGCCAGGACTTTTCAGATATGGAGAGTGGCTTGGCAGTTACATCAGCCAATTCCTTCAGGACTCTGAGATGTGTCTCAGTGTGTCATTGCTATTCATCTAAGTGGAATTTATCCCCCTATGTTGCTTATCATACCAAGAATAACCTAGGAGGAGTCTGTGCATTTCTCTGTATTGGCCCCATTGAAACTCAGTAGTTTTCATAGTACTTGTTATTCTTTACATCTGTGCTCTTGAACCTTATGAAGTGTTGCTGTGCACTGCAGGCGCTTCTAAGAGCTTCTGTAATTTAGACAAACAGTATAATTCCCGTTTTTATACAATGGGTTTGGAATTTGAATCATATCACAAACTTAAAACATGTATATCTTTTTCTCCTGATTGCCTTGTCTTACCCATCCTGGAAAGGGTACTTCCACTCGTTTCCAGTCTTACATTTAGGGCCTTTGTTTAGGGCTACTGCTGACAAAATAAAGCAGTATCCGGCTCCCAGAAGTCCAACGGCAGCAAATATTATAGAAGAAAACATCTGATGAAGAGAAAAAGAATGTTATTTTGGTTCTCATTCAAACAATTAAATGCACCCTTAATGTCAGTGTACGTCCCCTAAATCCAGCTGTTAATAGTCAAATAGTCAACACCTGAACAGCTAAAGCATATTAGTTTTCATTGCATAGTAGATGTGTAATGCATACCTCTGTGGTATTTTAAAGCTTTACCACCAGCCCCGTGCGCCTGAGAGGGCGGACGCTGGCAGCAGAGGGCGCTGCTCCCCCGGGCCTCCTGTGCCAGGGCTGCTGTTCCCCTGCTGCCAGATGTTTTTCTCGGGAGACTGCAAGCAAGACTGAAGTCTTGGACCACTCAAGGCATTTTTAAAAAAAAATCTACAGTATCCTTTACAAGTTAGCTTTGGTATCTTGGTTATATTTGGACCAAATAATTATAGTTTTCCTTCCCAAGTCTCCCTTTAGGTTTCATATTATACTTTATCTCCTCACAGGTACTTACCAGTGTAAGCTCTAGTAGTGCAATTTAAATGGATGGGAAAGTATGTCTTTATTTTTCTGGCTTTCTATTACAGATTTTTCATATATACTAATATATAAGTAAATCATGCAAGAACTAATGCCCTGCTTGAATTCTGAAACACTTGTAGCCATTAACAGTTCATAGGTAGAGGTAGTGTCCTTTATTGGATTAAAGGGGTACAGGTGGAGCTAAAAAACGCCATACTTTCAGGTTAGAACCATTTAGGTTGGAAACAACCTCTAATATCATCGAGTTCAATGTGAGTTTTTGTTCAAACCTCATCACAAGACTCTTGCCTTGAGTGCTGGCATGCATTTTTATGTTGATATATCCGATAGGGCTAGCTTAAAAATTATGCTTTTGTAGTAGACATCATAATAATGGATTTCAGCTAACATACAATACCACATTTGGTTCTCAGCCATGCTGATGGTGATAAGGCCAGTAGGACTCTCATAGTACTTGTATGTACTTGGTACACTTGACTGTATTAATATTCCCAGTCATCTGCACTCTAACAGCCTTGCCAGCAAAGAAGGCAGGTTGCTTTGCAGGCAGCACCACACACCTGCAGGTTGGCTCACACTCAGCCAGTGCTCACAGTGGTCACTGGGTGGGACTGTGCCCATGACTGAGCGGCAGCAAAACCTCAGTGCTTGGCTACTCGTGGAGTGGTCTGTGCTCTGCAAAGTTTAACTAGTTTCTCCTCACTGCTTGCAGAAAATGGATCATATAGTGTTACTTAGAGAAACAGGTGGCTCCATTTCCTCTTTTTCCAAGTTCCACCTGTTTTGTTGGCATTGCACGAACACAGCATCAAAGACAGAATTTAGGGAAGGCTCTTTGGTCAACCTTATAGTCATGAATCTTTTCCTATTTGTTTTTCTCTTTTTTTTTTTTTTCTTGAAAATCCGTTCCTTTATTAAACAAGTGTAACGATCTACTTGATCCGAAGAAATTATTTCAAAAGGACATATTTTCCTATGAGAAATATACTTATTTTCTGATTTAATTTTAAAACTAAAATGTTTGGGATGTTTACTAGTGTCTGAAAGTATCATTTGGAAACTTTTCTAGTGTGGAGGGAAGCTATAAATTCAATGTAGAGCCTGGTCCACACTGCTTTAGGTAGGAGGTTGGATTAGGTGACTTCCCGAGGTCTACTCCTTCCTGAAATTTCCTGTGAATCTAATGAGATAGAGCTCATTTTGAAGGTCTGCAGTGAGCTGGGAATGTAGTGTCTGACTGCCAGGGTAATTTTAAAAGCTGCCAACAAAAACTGTCTAAAGGGAGAACTGTTGTACTCTGCAAAACAAAGTGTAGATCTTTCAGCAGTAAGTTTTGATTGTGATAGTAACTATAAGTATCTTGTGCTAGCAAAAACCAGTGAGGCCATACCATTGTGGTACCTGTGGTAGAACATCAGAGGCATAATACAATTTTTACAGCCTGCTGTTTCCACTTCCCAGCACTCAAACAAATGTCAGGGCTGTGTCCCACACTCGGGACAGCATCTGTCTAGACTCCCAATGACTGTGAGAGGAAGATACATATATCAGTAACAATTTAACTTTTGCTTTTTTTGCCGTGTTTCCTTTCTCTTACCGCAAACCTCTTTCCACAGCTCCGATTACCACAGCATCCACAGCAATCATTATTCTGAAGGCCCAAAAATACCAAGGCAGGGAAGATCATCTACAAATAATAGAAATACAGTTTAAATTTGGATAAATTTAAGTTACATATTCTTTTAAATATAATAATTCTCTGGGTTTTTTTTTTTCTTATCATTAGGTTAAGTTACTTATTGCTAAGCCTCTGGATGACTTATAACTTATTTGTTCATCAAAGAGGAATTTGCAGTCCTGAGAAAATTCAACAATGCAAGTCATGGCTGGGGGCGGGAGGAAGGTAGGAATGTCTGAATTTAGATACTTACCAATACACCTGATCCCAAGATCCCTCCAAAGTACCAAACCTCATCTGTAATGTGTGCATTGTCTTCAGCCACTTTTCCTCCAGGGAAAAACAACAAAATGTTAGCAAGGGTGCAGAGCACGGCCAGAGGGATGAGAGTACTTCCCAGGCACTTGGCACAGTCTCCCGTGCACATGCTTCTTTAAAGGAATTGCAAACACAATTGAAGAAAAAATAAAATCTCTCAGATGTTCTCAGAACTACTTTATAAAAAGGAGCTTCTTGGTGTACTTTGCAAAATCCCGTTTCTGTTGTGCCGTTAGAGGAGCTGAGCCTGTAGAATGCTCCCGTCAGTGTTCCTGCAGTCAATCCAAAATACACTGTGCTGGTTTTTTATATGGCCTTGCAGCTGTGATGTCAATTTTCTGAACGTCCGTAAATGAAATTACATTCAGGGCAGCCTCTCATTTTACTATGACAACCCGCAAACTCTGTTAATATTTTACTAAGGTGGCTGAGACACTTCATAATCTGGGCTCAGGTCATAGGTAGATATCTGTCTTAGTTCTGGATCATCATTTTTACAGCACAGGATCTTTCTTCGTACTAGACAACACTTCTTTTGCAAGGACTGACATAAAAACGCCTAATGAGTCAGCTGATATTAATAACGTATCTATAGTCCAAGTTTTTACGTGTCATGAGACAGTTCTGTAATTGAAATAGTAGAGAGGCTAGCTGATAAAAGGTGAGCCATTGTAGACCAATAAAGATACACATCCCCAAACCCAAGAAAGTTCTTGGGTTGCAGCAGGATGAGAAACATTTATTGATGTTAGGCAGTAGGACTGTGCCTCAGGGCATGTGTTTCTTCTCCTTCTTTGGGATTAAAAGGTTGATTTTATATTTATTTTGTGATTTCATGCTCTACATGATCAAGACTGTTTGCAGGAAAGAGTGAATTATAAATGTTCTAATATTTAATAGCCCTCTTCACCAAAAATTAAGTTATGTGATAAAGATGAATCAAAACCTGACAGTATTTTCCATAGATTGTATTTTGAAATTATGGCATATGCCACGTTTTAGGATAACTCACACATTTTTTTCCTTTCATAGGAGAATATTTCATATCACATAAGCTTATTCAATAAAGGATGGCAAGAAATGATTGTCACTACTGCCAATCATATGCATTCTATAATATATTAGGAAGACCAGAGAATGGTTTCTCTGTGAGGACCAGTCCTAGAAATTGTACTGTCTGCAGTGCTGAGCAGACTCATGATTTGTGAGGAAATTACACCAGTTTACTTTGTAAAAGGTTTTATTCAGGTATTTATTAAGACAAATTTTTGAGTGGCTTTTCAAGCTGGCATATAATGCAACACAAATTAAGTCAACAGGCTCTTGGTATGAAGCGCAGATCTAGGAGAACAGCCTGGACAGTGACAGTGGTTGTTCCTGGTGGACTGGAAGATCCCCATTAATCTCAGTGCATTCCATGCTGTTGGCGCAGGAGCCTGCAGCTGATGATTTACCAAACAGTTTCTGGAAGTTGTGCTGGTTTTGATTTTCATGTGTCATCATGATACCCCTCTTAGTGTTTTTGCCTGAGGTAGCTGAGGCTGTGAACAGCACATGCTGTTTGGTACAGTTTGGAAAGCATGGCCCTTTGCATCCCACACTGCTCAGCCAGAGCAGCTGTCTCTGCCAGGTGCTGGGAGCTGCCCATGTGCTGCCAGCCATGTGCTGTGTGGCATTGTTGTGTCTGACCTGGGTGCAGGACCTGCCTGTCCTCTGCACAGAGTAGACAATGCCCAAGGTGTTGCCACTGGTTTGTTGGTTGGTCCCTGAAGGAGAGAGGAGCCTCTGGTCCCATCTGTGTAACAGCAACCTGCATATCGCCTCTGAGGATAGCATTTTGAAAGGCACGTGCTCATAAATTCAACTTTTCATTTCAAGGAGGACAGCTATTATGCAACCAAAGAGCAGGCAGAGAAAAAAAAGTCCTGAGAGCACAGCCTACGTGTGGTATTCAGTAGGATGTCAGTTGGGCCAGTGTAAGCAGTTTTCATGGCTTTCAACAGCCAGCTATTGATTCTATGGCAAAGATTCAGAACCTGAAAACTCCCCATACGTCACTTGATACATTTCACGACATTCCCATTTGGTAGAGAGCATCTGTAATTTGGCTCCCACTTACAGTGGCTCAGTAACAGGCACAAGGAAAATGTTTGCTGTAGCTGGAATATAAGTCTTAGTTGGCTTTCTTCCCCTTCTCTATCTGACAAGAATGTGACTCTTTTGCAGTTGTGAATCCTGGCTTCCAGTAAAGGGGAAAAGTTTTAAGTTGTATTGCGTCCAGCACCCTGCCATCCTGATTCACAGCAAGTGGCTCAAAGGCAGATGCTTCCACCAGGTTCTTGCCAGGTGTTCACAGCACTCCTGTACTTTCCCTTCCTCCACTCACTAACATTGCCAGTGGCACTGAAGTCTAGCCAGACCCCTCTGTTCAACTGTACTCACTTATGTTTTGAGTTTTTAATCTATTGCCACCTTTTATGTGAGGATTTAGCTACACTTTATTTTCAGCAGGGAAGTGGCATCCAACCTGAGCTGGAAAGCGCCACTCAGATTGAGTCAAGTATTTTCCCCAGGGAAAAAACTGAGTAGCTGCACACTTGGCTCCTCTGAAAGAGGCTCTTCCCTTCCATTCCAGCCCATGTTTTCCAGCTCTGGCCATCTGTCTGGGAAGAGTGACCCACTGTCAAACATTAGCCACAATTCTTGTCCTGGAATAATTGCTTCCCCTTGGAGACTCTAAGGGCTGGTAACTGGGGTGGAGCCAATCTTTGAATGTTGTGTCATCCTGTCCTCTTGAACAGCATTTTTCTAGCAACTGTGGTATCATAATGGAAGGCACTCCTTTCTGGTGTGCTTTGGGAAGGTGTTTCCTTCACTCCTCATCTCCTGAGTCATACAAAGTCCATGCTGGGCAGAGAAAGATGAAATGATGTATTTTCCTGTGGAAAATTACAGGAATATCAGGCCACTCAGTTTTGGTAGTTTCAGGAGGATGTAAGCAGCGATGATACCTTACAAATTTTGTATTTTGATGCATCTAGTAATTTGGAATTGCAGATAGGTCTGTCTTGATCATTTTTTTGTGTCAATTACTGAACTCATTAGACAGTTATGACCTGAGGTCATGAGTTCTTGCTCTTGTGATTTTTGTCGCTGCTTCCATGTTCTAAATGTAGTTTGGATGTCTGGAGCTTGATAAGCTTGTGACAAGTACTTACCCCCCCTTAAACTGAGCCAGGAGGGAGGGGGAAGGTACAAATTTATAGGTAGGATGGGATTTACAGTAGCCTAGTTGGAAACAGGTCTGTTCAAGCCTCTGCTGTTGCTAGTAAACTTGTGTGTATGCATTTGTATATATATATATATAATAATTTATAAAATATATATGGTGCCACATTGATGTCAAGCAAGAAATACAGAAGGATGTTCCTGCATAAAATCACTCTTAACACACATAATACAATCTGGTAGTTGCTTTGTGTTATGCAGTTCCACTGAGGGCTGGAGAGAGGCTGGTAAACTCTGCATCAAGTTCCTTTCTTTGAAGAGAGTGCTAAGGAGAATGAGCTGAAAAAATGTCTCCCTTCATGTGACCCAAATCTTCATTGCAGTGAAGGATCACATTAGTACAAGCTGTCCTCTGGAGAACTCCAAAAAGCCCTCCGGCTCTGACAGCTGTGTAGTAAAAGGGTACATCCAGTGGGATGTACTGAAGGGGCAGACCCTGCTCCTCCTGCCGGAAATTCAGCCGCTCCTTCCCTGTGAAATGCACGGATATGCAGTGCATGTCAGTGAGAAGCTGAAAGAGTGGGGCTCTGTATGTACAAAAGTAAAAGCCATAATTGCACCCATATACACAGCTTTGGCGTGGGAGAAATTCATTCCCTTCCCTATTCCCAGACTCCTCTGTCAGACCTGGGGACTGGCTGTGTGTGAGGCACCTGAGAGCAGAGAGGGGAAGATGCCTAAGGAAAAGCCAGGTGTCATGGGCTTCCTCACGACAGGTTTTCCCTCTCCCAGCCCCAGCTGCTGGACTCTCCCAAGCTCTGAGGACAGACTGTTGATGTATGCAGCATTTCTCTCATATCTTTTTGACCTTTGTCAAAGCTCAGATAAGAGCTTATGGCAAATGTAGCTTGGACTGGGTGGTGTCCTCAGTGACACATGGACATTACATCACCATGAATACAAACCAGCCAAGTATGCTGATGACGAGTGTTTAGGAGAAGTGGGCTGGAAGGCACATTAGAACTACTGTATTCAACTGTACTGTACTGTAACTCAACTTTATACTTCTTTGCTCTTTTATTGTTCTGTAGTCATGTTCTGTTTTACATGTCTCTGTTTTATGTGTCCCCACTGCCCATTCTCCAACTTTCCCACAAATGCCCTTTTCGACACGGAACGTCTTCTTGTAAGGGTTTTAATAATTCCATTCCTTCATTCTCAAGGCATACTGTAAACATGAGTCCAAAAGTAACTGTCAACCAGTAGCAAATAGGCGTGTGGGCTCTAAGCAATCTCTAATGCTTCTCTAATTTATATTACTTTTAAGTAAGCAAAAATTACATAACTCTGTGTATGTAATACCTCTTTTTTCTACTGTTACATTTTCTGAGTCTTGTGGTATTTATTTTTGTTCATTTGCACAAAAGGTGCATTGCTATGTATTAATCAAATTGGGTTTTTTTGTAACCCACAATATCTGTAGGAGAAAGCAAAGGAATTCCAGTATTGCTGTGGACCATCTAAGCACCACTGAATTACTTTTCATAATGAGGACAAAACTTCCACCTATTTTCAAAAATGAGAGAACAAAGGAATTGTTCCCTTTAGGGTTACCTGTTATTTATTTCTCTGTGAGAGTGTGTTCTCTTTTTTGTTTTGTTATGAGTTTTTGCCAAGTCACACAAATTATTATTTGCAGCGGTTATGCAGCATTTGCAGTTACGTATTCTTCCTGTCACTATGCATGCTGAAGTGCACAACTGTCCAGTGGGTACAATCATCCTCTTGCTGATATAATTTAGTTTTTCTTCTTCCTCTTGACTTTGCAAAAGCAGGCAAACAAGCAGGAAATGCCTGGGAAACCATGCCAGCTGCTTCAAATTTTAGAAACAGATGGATCTACCTCCTGTTTTTACCAGATGCATTTATTCTTCCCTGCTTTACAGGGAAGTGTCACTGTGTGCTTGGTTTTCTGTAACTTCTTTCTCAAAGTGACCATTTGCCACTGACTTACATGTTTCCAGAGGCCAGTAGTGTTCAGTCTGATTTGGTGTGTTTCTGAAGAGTTCAGCAATATAGAGTGTGTCTCCATGTGTGTTGTACTCAAAAAAACCCATTGCTTTACATGCTTTGGTCTGCTTATAGTTTCATTTTCTAGCAGTCAGTGTACCTGATGTTTCACAAGAAAATTTCAGTTGTAAGTAGCATTTGTACAAGGACTGTAAATCTTTGAAAATACGAGAAATTAAAATTACTGTTGCTTGAGTGAAGTCTTGACTACAACTTGAAGAACGTGATGTTCAGTGAAGGCAGATTTTAATCCTTGTATTGTTGGTTTTGACAGGTTTTTTACATCTGTATTTTGAGATTATCCTATCTCTGTGTCTTTCGCAACAACAAACATCTTTAAGTTTTCACATCACATGCCTTCTTTGCTTCTATAAGCACTGAGATTCTTACAGTGTGTGACAGGGCAATTCGGCTGGTTTTTTCTCTCCCACTCTCCTTTCAAGGGGTCTTACAGACAGCCCAGGGTTTTACCAGCCTCTCTGGTGCAAATACCTGACAGAATGCCAGGAGTGCTGCTGTGGCTGCTGTGGCTGTGGTTGCTGCCCTCCCTATCTCCAAACTGTCAATGCTGGTGCAGGTGGAAATTGCTTCTGTCTTTACTGGGGTGCCAACATAAAGTGAATGTATAGCCTTAAGGGAATGTAGGTGCCAGAGATAAAGCCTGTGCATTCTTACCTCTTGCTAGATACCAGTGTAATTGAGATGAAAAATCCTTCTGTGAATTCATTAACTCACCTTACCTAGGAGCCTTATGTAGCCCCGAATGTAAAACAGGAATAATGCTGCAAACTTATATATGGAGTTGCTTTGCTTTCAGCCTGGAAGAGAATACTTGCCTCTCATCTTTCTTTCTAGACTTGGAGGAGATGGGAGTAGAAGAAAACCAGCTGGTTTTTTCTGCAGCTTGTTTGTATTGCTGATAAACAACTTTCCCCATATGCTGGTTCCTGTGGTAATGAGGAAATGTAAGCTGCACATCTGTCAAACCCAGTCTCTCTATCCAGTTTTTGTCCCTGTTGCTTTGCTTCATATTCTCCACTTGTGTTGTCCAGCTGAATTGTTCATATGCTCCATGGAAATGACATGTTGTGGCCAATTGGCTCTTCTGCTTCTCTCACTTCTCCAGAATTCTGTAAGGGATATATCTGCCTTAAGGCTTGTGTAGGGAGGCAGAATGAAGAAAGGAAGGAAGGCAGGCTGTCTTTTCTGTGGAAGTAGAACTGTTTCCATTTTGGGTCAAATCTGAAAGACTGTTACAATTTGAATATGTTCAAATTTAAGGATTGCTGTGGGTCATTCCAAGCTGTATGTCTCATGTACTTAGATGCAATTCTATAGAGCTTTTGATTGACAGTAAGAATGTTGCATACACCACTCTCTATAATCCATCTGGTGAGAGACTTGGATGCTTAATGCCTCATATTTATCTTACTCATAACTACAAACATGCCTCCAGCTGGCTAGTCCACCTCCTGTGCTGATTTCACCCGGACATTTGTTAAGAGTGGGGTCATAGTCCATGTTTACAGTTTATTTCCTCTTCAGTTGTTTTCTTCGTTATCCTCGTGCTGTAGTTCTATTACAAAAAGAGATTTTCAAGACTGAATAGTATTTTTTTTTCTGTGCTGATCTCCTCTGATAGCAAGAATCAAGAAATTCTGAAGAAAGCAGCTGGTTGGGTTTTTAGCTGTGGAAGGCTTAGAACTCACAGCTATGACTTTTTCTTTGTTTTTCCAAAATAAATAAAACATTTAATTTTTAGTTAATACATTAAGAATCTAGTTGCATACCATGGTTCCCGCGAACTTCTGTGGGAAGCCTTGCTGGAGAAGAAATGAGGAATTGTCTTACCCAAATCCTTCTTCATCCATAATTTAGATGCTATTATTTTGCCCAATATGCTCAAGTTGCTGGTGGCTTGATTTTGGAGTTCCTGTATTCCTGTTATCAGCAATAGACTCCACAGGCTCGTGGAGAGCAATGTGAGACTACGTGTGTGTGGCCTTGCCTGCAGTGGATTTATTAACTAGTCACTGTGGTAGTGGAGATCAGAGGCTGAGCATTTGCCTTTGCACTGTTGTAGTAGTTCATTGATTTCTCAGTTAACAGATAAATTTAAAAACTGAGACAGATCATGCAATGTTAAGTCTCATTTCCAACGAATTTTGTGAACGTTTGTGTTCTTTTTATGAGCTGGTTGAAAATGTGTAAAAACTTGGGGGTTTTGTGAATTGTATGCTGTTTACTCACAGCCCCACTATCCAAAGAAAAGCCCGCAGAGCAAGGACAAGACATGCTATTCCTATTACCAGACCATTAGTGCTTTTTTTTAGCTTGGATTTCTTAGTTAGAGATTTGGAGGGAAGATGGGACAACCTCTACACCTTCTCCCAGCCTCTTTGCCCCTTCAGTTCTTTCTGTGCTGTTGCAGCTTTGAGAAGCTTGCCCTGTTCCTGTGTCTGGAGAATCCACAGGAGTGGGGGTGCATTTTCCACCTTGCTCTCTCACCCTCCACTACATCACTTTGCAATCATGAAATCTACATTAGGTACAGCAACAAAGTGGTTGCTCTGTAAATAGACATCCAGATGGTCTAAGGCAACTGTTTTGTATTAGACACTGTTGGTGCCTGGTGATTATGGATTAGTTGTTATCAAATTTGCTAGGCTAGGAGTAGAATTATACTGCTGGTTACAGTATCTGCATTAAGCTTCAAATGAACCTTAGCAATGGAAATCTTGCCTCTGGGCATTCCCTGTCCCTTCTTACAGTATAATTCTTGTCATTGTCACTTTGCAGTACCTTTTTAGACAGGGTTCTGTTGCTGAGTTGTTACCAAAAAGGATCTTCTAGCTCTCCCTTCATTTAATTACACCTTCCTATTGTTTTTGCAGACAAAGTTTGTCCAGCTTGAAACTGAATTAGCTGTTACTCCCTCATTGAAAGCCCATATAGTTTTTAGGTGTATTATGTTGTACACAGAGTTGGAATGTGTTAACTGCTTCACAAATGTGTGTTTTATTATACTCTATGGTTTAAAGTTTCTTTTGTTTTCTGAGATTTACATGGACTGTTTCATTTTGTCAACATAGTGAAGACAGGCATGATATGTGTTTCCAGAAGAATTTGACAGTCTTGATTTCAGAAGTGAAAACAAACTTTAAACCTGTATTTTAAATCAGATTTTTTGTTTCAAAACAAGTAAAAAAACCTTTATTGTCAGGAACAAGTTATATTGAGTATTATAGCTGGACCTTCACTTGTGTTCTCAAAGTTGACACAGATCATGAATTCTTTTTCACCACTTCAGTTTAAACTCTACCATGAATTATAAAAAAGTGGCGCAAAACTGTCTGTTTATGCCTTTCTCCCTAAAGCAGGAAATATACAGAGGAAGAGAGCAGGTTTGTTTTTCGTGTTGTGCCATTGAAATAATACCAACTACAGTTATTGAGAAGAAAAATTGCTTTACCCTAATAGGTTAATTAATGGGAGTCTTTCAGCAGCCTCTGTTAAATTGGTTTTATTTCTATGGCAACTCCTGCTTCATGGACAACTTTGTGTCAGTAAGGCTGAACTAAGTGGAAGATAGGCCTTTCTGTGCAATTGTAAGTGGGCAATTACAATAAATTTCCATATCATGAACAGATTGTTGTGTAGGGAATGTAATGTTACAGGTTGCTGAGAACCAAATGTCAGCAATAATAAAGAGGTAATTGAGAGTGAGCCTGTTGATAATGCAGGTTCATCCAGGCTAAAAGCACATACAGGACCTCAGCTGCAGGAAACATAATGCAATGCCTCCCTTCCTTCCTTTCCTTTCTTTCCTTTCCTTTCCTTTCCTTTCCTTTCCTTTCCTTTCCTTTCCTTTCCTTTCCTTTCCTTTCCTTTCCTTTCCTTTCCTTTCCTTTCCTTTCCTTTCCTTTCCTTTCCTTTCCTTTCCTTTCCTTTCCTTTCCTTTCCTTTTCCTTTCCTTTCCTTTCCTTTCCTCTTTCCTTTCCTTTCCTTTCCTTTCCTTTCCTTTCCTTCCTTTCCTTTCCTTTCCTTTCCTTTCCTTTCCTTTCCTTTCCTTTCCTCTCCTTTCCTTTCCCTTTCTTTCCTTTCTTTCCTTTCCTTTCCTTTCCTTTCCTTTCCTTTCCTTTCCTTTCCTTTCCTTTCCTTTCCTTTCCTTTCCTTTCCTTTCCTTTCCTTTCCTTCTCCTTTCTTTCCTTTCCTTTCCTTTCCTTTCCTTTCCTTTCCTTTCCTTCTTTCCTTTCCCCTTCCTTTCCTTTCCTTTCTTTCCTTTCCTTTCCTTTCTTTCCTTTCCTTTCCTTTCCTTTCCTTCTTTCTTTCCTTTCCTTTCCTTTCCTTTCCTTCTTCCTTTCCTTTCCTTTCCTTTCCTTTCCTTTCCTTTCCTTTCCTTTCCTTTCCTTTCCTTTCCTTTCCTTTCCTTCTTTTTCTTGAATTTTTATTGTGTTTAAGAGTGTGATAGAGCCAGGTAATCTATTCTGTAAAAAACCCTCTTGCTTCTGTTTCTACTTCAAATTTGATGTTGGCTACCATGCAGTTGGAAAACCCAGAGAGACATTTACCAGAATGCAGTTTATTTTGGAGATATATCATGTATGAGTTAGTGGTTGATTTCGTTTTCTGAAGGCATGGGCGTAATCCAGTTTGAATGCAAAACACTGGGTTTTGTGAAACTGTAAGAACTGCACGCTCAGGGTTGGTTACAAAATTTTTCTTTTCATTTGTTTCAAACAGCAAAATAAAATTTGGATCTTTTTCACATATATGTTTTCCTCAGAAACCTATAATGTAGCGCATTTTACAACAATTTATGTGCTTAGTCTTGATTTATTAAACTTTTTTTTGGTAAGTGGTTGGTCAGAGTTGACTCACCTTGAGTAGATTAGTTATCACTTGTGTTAATATTTAATGGTACAGTACCAGGCTGTACCCTGTTCCTTTCAGAACACTCCCATATTGTTTTGACAGATAATGCATCTCCTGCATTAATACCGGGCATCTAGGATGAAGTGTTCTGTATGACCTCAAAGGCCCAGTGCTTCTGCTGTGTTTATCTTTGTGTAAGGGGTGCCATGGATCCTAACAGTGTGAACATTCTGATTCCAAGACCCTAATTCTGGTCTTACAGTGATTAGCAAAAAAATAGAAATAAATTAGATTTTTTTAAAAAATAGAGATCATTCTAGTTAGTTTCTGTATCTCATTGTGAAAAATATGCTGAGCCGTTTGAAGCTGGCCTGAGGACAAGGGACTGTGGCAGACCTTAGAGTTCATGTTTCCCATTTTTCCTGTCTGTCCCTTAAGCTGTCTTTTCTACCATCTCCTTCTGTCACCAGTGCCAGAGCCCAATTGCACCCCTGAGATGTGCTGCCTTCTGCTGCCACTTCCCCCTGGCCATGGCTCTGCCTCCTCAGCTGTCTCCTGGTCATCCCCTGTGTCCCCATGCACGGCACCATCACCTCGCTGCAAGCGAGACACCCTGATACGAGGAATACTACAGGTGCCTCTGTGCTGCAGAAACAGGGATCTGAAAAAATACCATGACAATATACAGACTCATCCTCTCTGGCAATTAGTTAAGCCTCTCCAATTTCTTCCCCTAGTCCCTTTGTTGTGTTTTTGGTACTTCACCGAGAGGACAGAAAGCACATTTTTGGTAGTGAGGAGCACCTTGGCTGCCCAGGACTGCAGGGCTCTTGTCCGTGGGCCTCCTTGTGGCTGGGAGCACAGCCGGTATCCACCTGAGCTTCCACCAGCACCGAGAGGAGCAGTCATGGTGCTGGCTCCTTGGCAGCTGTGCCATTGTGCTTTGCAGATGGGCTGATCTGGCTGAACACAAGTGGTTTGTTCACAGATTTGTAATTTCCACCACTGGGCTAGTTTTCATCCTCATTAGTTCTCTGACCCAGCGCAAGTAGGACCACAGGAATGCTAGGACCAATATTAGGGAAGAAACAGGAGTAAACAGCTGCAAGCAGAGAAGGGGACTGAATCTCCAGCAACAGTTTTCAGTTAGATCTGTTTCAGTCAGGTGTTTAACTGCACCTTGAGACTATGAAGATAATTCTTGTGGTATTGGGCCTGTTGCTGCAGTGACATTAGTAAGTAGTTAATAACTTTGAAGTTTTATGGATGGCTATTTTCATGAAAACAGCTTTTTCCAATCATATTCACTTAGTCTCCGTGAGTTCAAGATCAAACAAGGCAATGCTGGCTGCAGCTTCTTCTTTTCAAGTGGTCTGAATCTGGCCTGATTTACAAGATGCTTAGTCAGGAGGACATTGCTGTCCTTGGTGGATTTCAGTTCTTTTAAAATGGGTGTGAAGAGGCTCTCAGAAGAATATAGGGAGTTTACTATTGGGGGCTGCACTGGTGGGCTGGGTTGCATCCAGGTATTATTGACAAGAGAAGTCCCTGTGCTGCCATGATGATTTTTTGCCTTTTCCTTTATACCCATTATACCTTTTTACAACTTCTGTATTCTTAGTGCTTTTTTGCCTACATTCTTGGACGTGTTTGTTCAGCTAGGAGACTCAACATCTTAGAAGCTTCGTAGGTAGAGGTTAGTGTGCCCCAGAGCCCAAGGTCCTCTCCAGAACACATTCTGTAAACTAAGATAGAACCATCCAGGGGAAGGTTCCTTGGGGAGCGGGGGGCTCATTCAAGCTTCTCATTGGGGAATTTTTGATAGATATGCTAATTAGTAAGACCTATAATGTTATACCAGATCTTTTGGGGTGGGCATTGTGGTGTGCACTTCGGAGCATTCAACCTGGACGCGTGCACCTAAGGTTCCTTAAAATAAATACCAAGGTAAAATCCCTTTTTCCCTTCTAACTGTGTTTGACTCCTGATTTCAAGACCAGGAAAAGGCATCACCTGGTTAGATTAAGTGCAGATTGTTTAATTAAACTCTTTTTGAGGTGTTTCTCTGTTTCAGTTTTCCCTCTTGGACTTCTAGAGGTCTGGGGTGATTTTAGGAATCAAGAATGGACTTACGTATGTGGTACTAAGGGTCGGTTTTAATAGTGTTTCTTTTCAAGTTCAATGTGTGTGATATTGCTGTGTGTTTGTCAGCTCATTGGTAGTTAATTCTTACACCATTTAGAGGAGCTGGGAATAACACCACCTTTCTGGATGGGGACTAAAAATTTTTTTTTAATTGGTGAATATGTTTCAAAACCTTAATTTACCTTACAGCCTGGTTGTAGCAAAGTAGGTTCTTTTAGATCATCACCAGTATGTGTCATAGTACCATTCCAGGTTGCACTTAAGTGGCCTGTTGGGATTCTCCTTGGCTTCTCTGATGGCTGTTACTGTATGATCTTGTGCAAGGGTTTCAACTGTTGTCACACCCTTGCCTTTTTGAGTAAAGGTATTGTATACTCTTATAATATACACATCAATACTAGCTCAAAACTACCTGACTTGATACATGAATTGTCATCTTAATACAATGAGGTCTTTATTTTCAGCTTCATCTTTGTATTCTGCTGTTTTTACTGACTTACTAGTCTCTTTTATTACAGTGTAAATCTCATCCTGTGAGTTTGACAAGAGGTTTGAAATGTGCTAAGCCCTTTTATATGTTCTTTTCCATGGAATAAAATTGCCATTTCTCTAGCATTCAAGAGCAGGAGAAGCTCTGGCTGAATAGCTCTTTCAGAGCCACGTTTATGCTCACAGGTAGAACCGGTTGCTCCCAGACACAGCAGATATGCACTTTGATTTTGTCGAAACTCCTGGCTTTTAATAGCGTGCTTTTCTTTGGTTTTTGTCTGTCTTTAAATGAAAGTTACTGAGGGGCATGGATTTTTCTATTTCTCATTTCTATTTGGCAACAGAGTAAGTGACCTAAATTTCAAGATGCTGAAAATCACAATACACTAGTTGAAATCTACTTGTGGTTTGGTGTGTGAACTGCAACCAACTTTCATCACGAACAACAATTCAGCATGAACATACAAGCTGTATGTTTTTCCAGGAAACACATGTAGCCCTCATGCAGAGATCTTCCTCTGCAATTAGCGGTGTTAGTAACTTCTTGGTGCTTAGCCTGGCTCTGTGTTCCTTCACTGTTTCTATGCAGTCCCTGTTCTGTGCTGCTCATGCAGGAGCATTCTGTTTCCTCTCTGAAGACACTACCCTTTTTGCCTGATGCTCTCTGGGACAAGGTCAGGTGGTGACTTTCTGTCTGAAGCTTTGACTTGACCGATGGCAGATGTATCTGCTCTGACTTCTCCCTTGTGGAGCCTCTGGAAATCACCAAGGAACTCCCATGCTTGTTCAGCCATGTCATGCTGGAAGCAGTCACTAGGAATGCACTGTGCTTTTTAGATTCAAATGATGAGAAATCTGCTGCTGGTCTTGATGGTCTGTACTGAGTAGTTATTTTAGCCCTGTTCCACTTGAAAACAAGAGATTGTTTTAATAGTGTTGGTAGACCATAGAAATTATACTTCCTTAGTGGTGGTGCATTTAGGTCATATCTGTAATGATGTGGAGACAGGTGTTTTCAGAACTTTTGTTAGTCTTCAAAAAGTAACAAATATGGGAGCTTTAAGACAAAGGCTTTTTAAAAAGTGATCTGTGTTTTCTTGACTGTTCCAATCATTATCCCTGATAACAGGCATTTCTGCTGCATGCATAGCAGGTGTTACAATGCATTAAGAATAACAGGAAAAAACCCACAAAAAATAAAGACTTATATGTTTAGTTCTACATAATATTCTAGGGCATATGATACATGGAGAGTTTGTTCCCAAGTTATTTTTCAGTTGGAATGCTTCTACCCAAAAGGTGTAGATAAGATTGAATGTCTAGGTATGCCTCGTAAGTACTATGCTTAGAAAAGCAGAGTTGCATTTTTGATTTTTTTATTAGATATTTATTTCTGATTAGGTATTTGAGTTTTGCTTACTTATACTTCCTAATATTCCTCATACTTCTGAAAACTTGTGCAGTTCTGTTTTATAGTGAGGCTATATAATGATAGTTGGGCTGCAAAATGTGTAGGAAAAGAGAGGGCTTTTATTAGAAGTTATGAGTTGCATTTTCTCAGCAGGCACACCTGCCTCTTAGACGCATTATCCTGTAACACCAAGGGCAAGCATTCCATCTAATCCAGGGCTCGCAGGAAAAAGTTCTTAGTCGTTCATTCAGTGGCACACCCATTTCCTCTTAAGAGATAATTTTAGAAAGAAGCAGAAGTCCACAGCATGGCGCACAGAGACTATTTTGAAATACCTGGCTGCATCCACACCCGTGCCTGTAGCCTTTACTCGAGGTAACTTTTTAATTACATCCATGGGAGTTGTGCCCAAGTTGAGCAACAGAGGACAGACTCTTAAACATAATGGGCTACCTGTTGGGCAAGTGAATTGACTGTTTTCAAAGCAGGAACATTCATGTGCCGAGCAGTACTAAAACCAAAACATCCAGATACATAGCATCTTTGAAAGCAGACATAAAACTTCGCAAGATTTTTGTAGATTTAGCAAGATAATTTGGGTTGGCTTGATGTCAGGATCATGTATGCTGGAAGAGGAATGGGAAGTGCTTGATCTGTCTTGACGTGGTTTATAGTGAGACCTGCAAAGGCACCTCCGAACAGACATTAATTTCCAGCAGGTGTGGGGATATCCATGCCAGAGCCTTGCGGCAGGGAGAGGGAATTCCTTCCATTGGGATGGATTTAGCTGGCTGCTTGAGTATGTTGTTGGCCAGGTGGAGTGGGTCATGCCTTAATCCTGTCAAAGAAAAGAGGTGGATTTTGGAGGCTGGGGCAAATCAGTGTGCAGAGACACATTTTAAAAGTGGAGCAAACATCCCTGCTCTTGGAGTACAGATGTAGAAAAAATTGGGGTGCCCAATTCTTAACAAAAGATAATTAAAATGCCTCCTCAGCATGAGGTAAGTCACAGGTCTTCTTCAGCCTGAGGACTTACTAACCACATCTTCATATCAAACACCTTATCAGTAGGGAGGTCATGCTGGCTGTGCTGCCTTCTTATGTGCCATTTCAAGTAGCAAAAGGTTTTGAGAGGCACTCAGTGCAGCAGAGCAGCAGCAGCCCAAGGATCTGGGTCTGGGTGCTCAGGACTAGGGTAACAGTTTTCCCACAAAGTAAAAGTTCAGGTGCGAGTACATTTGGCAGAATTTACAGGGCACCTTGCTTCTACTGATGTCCTCTTGCAAGCAAGCAGACTGGCACTCCAGGCTTTTTTTCTTTGACAGGTCATTTAGAGATTATGTGCTGAAGGTAAAAAAAGGGCTGTTCATAACTTTACATATTTCTCATGAACTGTTTTGACTGTTACATATAAACAAATTTCAAGTGCCTTGTGATGTAACTCATCTGCAACTGAAATCTATTCTGTGTGAAGGAACAAGATTTCCCTTCATGTAGCAATAATGACGGTATTAGAACTTACCTTGGATTGGGCAAATTGGGTTGCTGCTGCAGAACACTGTGCTCATTCGTAATGCTTGTATCTTATTCTAAAAGATTGATTTAGAGAAGTGGGGAAAGACTACCTTGCTTTTGGGAGTTTGTATTATGAAGAAATACATTCACTCTGCTGGTTTTAATAAAAAACTCTAATAATGCTTTTTTTTTTTGCTTAAAGCAGGAAGAAATAGCTTTTTTTCCTCTCTGTGGTGTGTGAATGTTTGGGAAATTCCTCAAGTCTGATCAGCTCTGAAAGTATGATTAAAACACAGCAGAATGAATCCATAAAGATTTTCAGCCACTTGTAGTTCAAAAGAAGTATTCCTCAACACAGGTCAAAGGCAAGGCTCCAGTCCAAGTAAACTGTACAATGAATAGTCTTCTACTACTAATCAAAGTGTGATTTTATTGGAGAGAGGTTCTTAGTATGAAACCATTTTGAATTTTGTGTTGAAAATATTATGTTTTGCAAGCTACAAAATAAACTTTGAAGAAAATTTCCAGTATGATTGAACTGATTTTTATAAACAACTTCATACCTTTTCAGAATTTCTCATTGCTAACTACTGCACAATGCTGTGAGCAATATGATGAAATTAGTACCTTGAGTTATGTGAATAATGTCTGGATACACACTGCTTTTTACTGCTCTTTATTATGCAGTAAAATGGGACATGTTACAATATGTGGTAAATCTAATGCAATTGTACCTTTGCTGTTGCTGCTTTCAGACATGGTTCATAACACGGCTGACTCCACATGTGCTGGCTGAGGCTGTGGAACTCAGCTTCACTGATGCAATCTCAGTCTGTGCTGACCTTACAAGGGTTGGGTACATAGAAAAACAGCCTGCCCAGATCTGATGCTAAGGAGTGTTCTCAGCTGTTTAACTTTTAGAAGTATTTTCTCTTCCCTTGCATACTCTGCAGTATGAGGAGGAATTCTGTCATTGGAGACTTTGATCTGTTTCTGTACATATGATGGTTATCAGACTTCCCTCACAACTGTTTGAAGTATGTCTCCATTAAATAATTTGGCTAAAAAATTGTTTGTTTTTATAACATTAGCCCTGGGATTTTTATAACATTAGTCCATGTATACCTATGTGCTACTTTAAAAAAATTAAAAGTAGTTAGAAAGAAAAAAATAACAATTGTTAAAGTAGTAAAGCAGTAAAGACCTATTAGAAACAAGTAATCTGTGGATTGGAAATCAGCTAAAAAGTATAAAAAGGGAAGAGGTGCACTGATATCTTAACCTAATTTTTAAAAAGTGTTCAATTAAAAAAATTACTGTGTAATGACTGCATGATATTTTCCTCTTGCCTAACAGTAACATTAAAAATTTTGCTTGGACATTCAGAGAATAGTTAAAAAAAGAGTTGGTTTAAACCTTAGATCTCAGTCAGCATGATCAGAGAAGCAAATGGATGCTATGGCACAGCTTGGAGCTATTCTGTGTCTGTAGGTGTTGGTACCTCTTGGCAGCTGTTTTGTTCAGCACTGATCTCCATCACATGGGGCAGCATGTGCAGTACCAGCAGCATCCCAGCTAATCTGTCTTCTTTGGCCGGAGGGGAGAAGAGGGAGCCTGTCTTCAAACAAAGAGGACTGCAGCTCTCTCAAGAGCTCCTCTCCTTTCTGTGGCAGATGTCCAGGCCTGGAATTTCTGTCCCCAGCTGAGAGCTCAGCATGGCAGGAGCTGCACCAGTGTCTTTGGAGGAGAGCATGGAAGAAGGACCCTACAGTGAAGCTCTCCAAATACCACCTACGTGGTTCTGCTTCCCAATGAGCTGGCTGTCAGCCATGATCTTTCTATTTAATGGTTTTGTTTCATTAGTGTATTTAAAGGGCAGAAATAAAATATTGGAGGCTAATGGGGTTTGCAGTCAGGTTAAATTCAATAAGGTCCATGCTTAGTAAAATCTTGTAGCTAAAAGTCATCTTAATGTTTTGTATAATGACAGCTTTATTAAAGAAACGTAAGAAAATCCATGAGCACAGTGATTACTTATGTAGAGGTAGAAATTCCCATGTGTGTAAGTACCAGGCTGTGTTAGTCTGAGTTTGTGTACTTTAGATAGAACTGTTTACTTTAATTTATTGGCAGGATTGTATTTGAACATAACCAATAAATAGTTATAAAGTTGAAATGTCGTATGGATATAGATATTATATAGCTATTAGAGGACTTTGGCTCCATATAGCTATTAGAGGACTTTGGCTCCATATAGTATTTTGTCTTTCATATGATAACACCTATAATTTCCAAGTGTCCATCTAAACCTTGGTGTTTCTCAATTGTTTCAGATTATCATAGATGTATGGAATCAGTTTAGAAAAGCTCTCTGGGACCATTGAGTCCAACCATTTCCCCAGTACTGCCAAGGCCACCATAACCCATGTACCCAAGTGCCACATCTACACAACTTTTAAATCCCTCTGGGGATGGGGACTCCACCACAGGGCTGGACAAACCTTTTGGTTAAGAAATTTTTCCTAATATCTCATCTAAACCTCCCTTGGTACAACTTGAGGCCACTTCCTTATGGCGCATACTACCAATGTGGAATTGCTCTCCTTAAATTTTCTCCAGTTGTGTACTAGTGTGAGGTGTCTAGCCTAATACAGTCCTTTGCTTTAATAAAGTGAGTATGGACTAGGATCCTAGTTTTGTCATTTGTATGAATATATCCTCTGGTTCCAGTAGGACAGTTCACAACATGGGGGTAAGTTTCGTCTTATAGGTATATAGTAGTTAATTTTTAATGGAGACAGAACTTTTATGGGTGCTAAGTTTTATTTCTGCATTTCAAGCAGCAGAAAATCTAGCTCTGAAAATGTATTGCCATTAGAACTGAGATTAATTGCTTTACTGTGGTGGATCCTCGAGCTGCCTTGAGGCCTGCTCTCTACTCAAATCCAACTGCATGGGCTTTGGAACAGGACTGGTTCCAGATAGCTAAGGACTTAGACCACAAGTGAGAAAGTACTTAGCAATAAAACATGTTCTAGTGGGTGTGAAGACTATTTGAGAAGATGATCAGAGAATCCAACCTCTACTACTCTTACACAACAGGATAGTTAATTTTCACATTTAAAAAAATACATATTTTCTGTTAATGTTAAACTCTGCCTGACTAAAGGAACTCATTTTTGTTTCGCACAAAGCCTTCTTGGTGCAAAAGGAGAACAGGCATGGAGTTCCAACCTCTTCTGCCTGTTTTCTTATTCTGCAGAGCAGATGTGAGATTCCAGGAGAGGACAGACTGACAGGTGTGTGTTAGCCGAGTCCAGGAGATGAGGGTGTTGCCCGCTTTCACTAGCCTCAGCAGATCAGCCTTTTGTCTATAGTTCACAATCTAAGTTCAGCCTTGTGCCATAGTTCCATGCAGAACTATGCAAATGCAGGGTTGGTGAAGATACTCTTGTGGTGCTGTGTCCACAGCTGAGCCGTTTTTCTTTAAGGCAAGGAAAGATAGAAGTGTCTCTGATGACTTCTAAGGTACTGTGACTCCTTATCATTAAGATAAAGTGGCTCTATTAGCTGTGCAAGGTTATATAGTCCTGACAATTGTGTACCCTCTAACCAATGGTGATTACTTTTCTTTTTGCTCTTTGTAAACATAATTTACAATGTTAAGGATGATCTTTGAGTTCTTTGCAAAATGAGCCTATAAATATTAGGTCTTCATTTTATTTTGACAGAAAAGTAGAAATGTCTTATGTTTTTCAGATAACTGTTTTATAATCTTAAATAGTTAAAAACAAGATCGAGATTCTGTCTTGGCAACATTAATTCATTCATTCATTCATGATCCTAGCATTATCAAGACCAACTTACTAGCAGTAAACTTTAATAGAACCTTGTTGTTAATGTTACTTAGCAATGCACTGTTTAGATACTTATCATGGTTTAACCCAGACAGCAGCTCAGCCCCACAGAGCTGCTTGCTCACTCTGCCCTTGTGAGGGAGACAGTTGGAGGGTTAATAGCGAGAAAACTGATGGGCTGAGATAGGAAGAGTTTAATAATTAAAATAATAATAATAATAAATTGTAGTGAAAATTGAATGAAAACTAATTTATTTTGTGGTAATATTTTATATTCATTGCACATTAATCATAGGCTGGATTAACCAGCAACCCACTTAAAAAGTCTGCCTATGAAGAATGCAGTAATGGCTCTGTAATTGTAATGGTTCCACAGGACACATCTTAATTTTCCTTGAGCCCTTAGTATGCCTCTAAGTAGTGCTCCTTTAGTAAGCCCTATGTCTTCATCTTAGAGCAGAGTGTAATTGATCTAAATCCTGGGAGTCAATGGAGTGTAACACAAAAAAGCCCAGGATGTTTTGCCTGACAGGCAAGTACTATTGTTGACATGGTTGCAGTTTCCTCAAAGACGGTGCCTGACTTTTTGGAGGAAAATTCCACCTGATTCAGCACAGATGCTGGGGAAAGGCTGTGATGTTTTGCTTTTTTGAGTTTTTTTCTCCTCACCTTTAGTGCAAACTTCCAATTTGTTTTGTTTCCTTTGTCTTTGTGCTTATGGAGAGCACAGAGCAGGGCTACTTTTCTGCTGTGAAGATCTGTAAAAGATGAAAGTTGCTTTATTTTGGTTTTTAATTTACCATCTATAAGTCTGTTCTTGGAAGAACTCTCTTTTGGAACTATCACCTGAACCAAATCCTGTCCTGTCAAAGCCTCAAGGTTTGACTTGGTGGGCATGATGCCTTAGTTCAGTTCCTCTTCCCATAAGAGTGCCTTGCGCCTGGATCCTGTGCCACCAGGAGCTGTTACTGAGCGTTGTTTTCTTCTACCAAAGGCAGATGCCTCTCACCTGGAGATAGTATTTCAGGTGCTGTTGTGGAAGACTTGAGAGCTAGAGGCTACTGGAGGCAGAGGCCCATGAATGGGCCCAGCAGAACCTGTTTGGTCACAACCTGATTATCACTAGAGGGAGCTGGTGGAATTCTTGGGGTACTTCATCTTCGGGGGACTGGCAGAAAGTCCCATGGGCAGGATCTGACCCCAGAGGAGATGGCTGTGTGATGGAATGCTGCTCGGGAATGAGCACATCTGTATTTCTGCAGCACTAATTTCCATGTTTTGGTACACAAATGACACAACTACTTTACCTGTAATTATAGTACAAAAGAATAGAAAAGTCTTAATTCAGGAAATTAGTCTTTCCCCATCCCCCAAGCCAATTGCAGTTCATTAGAATGGCACCATATCTGTTTGACAGGGAGTTTGAAAGACCTTGTGAAAACAGCAGCTGCAGTAGAGTGCTGTATCTAGTACCACATGGTAGACACATGTTTTGTAGATTTACAGAGAATACGGTCTTAGTTGTGTTGTTCCAGTATGTTACCTTAAAAAAAGACTAAGAATTAATCATAATTAGCATTGAATGTTATTTTCTTCTGCTTTTCTCCATTGCTTAGATGAAAAAGGGTCTTCTGTAGACTAATTAATTCTTTAATCATGGTTTTTAATTGGTTTTTTTATTAGTTTTTAAAAATATTTTTAACAATTTTGGGGGGTTTTCCTAAAAATTCTGTTCTACTAAAAATACGTACTACCTTTGTATAGCATTTTTAAGGTCTTGATGTACCCCTTGGAGGAACATGACCATGAAATAGTCAGCTTTATGATTGACAGCCATTTTAAGGACCATCTTGTAGCAAAGATTCAGAGCACTGAGTGTATATAGTTAAATGGATTTCAGAATTCCAATTTAAATGATGATAGCAAAGATTGATGGAAGGGTGGAATTGCAGTTTAGGAAATCATCTTTTAAGAGTCTTGTGGTCATGTCTGATTTGCTTTTCTGATTGTGATGTCTGATTCAGCTATTACCGATGCTGAAAGATACACAAGTAAATACAACATGCTGCAATATCAGTCATGCTAATGTGAAAGATGTGTTAGATTTAACATTCACTTCCTATGCTGCTGCTGTGGAATCAATACGTAGACTGTTCCCAGCCGAGCAGCAGCTGTGGGATTGTTCAGCAAGAATAATTTAAAATATTTAATTGACATGAACTCACTAATGGTTAATTCCAGAGGCAAGACTGCATGAGCGATGTATGAAGCATATGCTAAGGAAACAGCCCAGGCAATGACTGTTGCTTTTCAGTTTTCTTTCCTTTTTTTGAGCTTATCGATCTAAAGTACATGGTATGATAGAGATAGTATTTTTTTTTTTTCTGGATTAGACGTTCACTACCAACAGGATCACTTTATGAGAAACACAAAGGTAATTAATGACTGACTTTTGCACCACAAGAGTCAAAGACATAACACTGGCAGTTTTTGTTCCATGTTTTCAGTGTCTGGTTTTTGTGGTTGCTGCAGGGGAGAGGAGACATCAGTGACACACTGCAAGCTGGAAGACCATCTGTTCCTTGTGCTGTGCTGTGCAGGCTTTGTATGCTAAGCTAATGCCAGTTTTCTGATCCATACAGCCATTACAAACAGTGTAGAAGAGAGGATGCTTATAGTGCAGTGATGGTAATTCCTCATACTTGTTTAACTTTTGCAAGAATGCCACACTTTTAGGGATAGACTAGAAATCCAAAATGCAAACCTGTGTTTAAATAGTACAGTCCAAGGGGAACAAACTTTTGTTGGCCATTTTGCAAGGCCACGGTTTCACCCAGAGGCTGTTGCAGAAATAGAAAAAGAATTTGTTTGTCCTATGTCCTACTTTTACCATAATAACATTGTTGGAAGAATTAATGAATGCAGGCTACAGCATGGTTTTTGTATGTCACCAGAAAACAGTGTTTGAAGTGGTTTATTTGATTGTGGCATTGCAAGTCCTGGGTCAGTAATAGTTGTTCTTAAGCAAGTTTTATGGGTTCCTTTTTAAAGAGAGGAATTTCTATACACTCATTTAGTGGTAGCTCTGCCCTGATTGTAAGCTTATGAGTCTCCAAACTGGTTGGTTAAATGGCAAAACTACTTTTGTTGCATTGTTGCTGACTCCTTCTTAGAGCAGCATTGTTAATAAATTAAATGTTCTCTGTATGTGTCAATGTGTGTTGTTACATAGAAGTGTGAGCGCTCACTCCAAGATTACTTCTCTGGTTCAGATCAGTTTTCTGTCTCAAAGTGGTGGCAGACATAGCAAGCAAGCACATGCCTGTGTGTTACAGCTGTGTTAGGAGCAATTGCTCTCATGACAATAGGTAGTTGCTTGTCCTCATAATTAGCTCTTTAGTTCATCTGAGGAGTTGTGATCTAATTGATAAAAGTAATCTGGAGACTTTCTTCTGTCTGTGGCCAGGAGACCATAGGCACCAAGGGCTTCATGATGAGCAGTTTCCTCTTGTGGCTGTCCAGGTCGAGTTTGTCAACCAATGTGCACTTGAGAGGTAGTGAGGACAGCTACAACTGCAGCACAGTGTTTTTGTGGATGATGGCTGGAAAACATGGGTAATGCATCATTTAGACATTGAGAAATGGATGGCAGCATGGATGGGTCAAAGGGAGTTAGAGTTGTTCTAAGGTCACCAGGAGCTCTGTCTGCACAGCTGGCCAAGAGCCTGCCCTTAGTTTAGCCAACAGGTGACCACACATTTCCAGTATGTTCCCAGCAATTGTCTGAGCTAGCATTGGCCTTCATGAGCAGCAACCTATTAAACAGTAAAATACCAAATGAGAACAGCTTACAAGCAAATACAAGCGGGAATTAATAACCTGTGTTGTGTTGCCCAGTCTTTCCAAATGAATCGGTGCAGCCCATGCTATTATTTCCTATGATGTGTCTCACCTGCAGTCCATACCACATCCTGCCAGTGCTTCCATGAGATCCACTTTCCTCCATTAAACCTTTTTCTGATGGTGGGTGGGACCAGAAATTCTGAAAAGAAAAGTTATATTGAGACTTTCCGGTAGAAGCTGTAGCATAGGGTGTCCAAATGGCAGTGGCATTAGTGAAGCCCCCTTGATTCACACCTGACCAGGTGTATTAATGTAAAAAAAATTGTATTTGCTTCAAATGTTCTTTCTTTCTTTCTTTCTTTCTTTCTTTCTTTCTTTCTTTCTTTCTTTCTTTCTTTCTTTCTTTCTTTCTTTCTTTCTTTCTTTCTCTCTCTCTCTTTCTTTCTTTCTTTCTTTCTTTCTTTCTTTCTTTCTTTCTTTCTTTCTCTCTCTCTCTCTTTCTTTCTTTCTTTCTTTCTTTCTTTCTTTCTTTCTTTCTTTCTTTCTTTCTTTCTTTCTTTCTTTCTTTCTTTCTTTCTTTCTTTCTTTCTTTCTTTCTTTCTTTCTTTCTTTCTTTCTTTCTTTCTTTCTTTCTTTCTTTCTTTCTTTCTTTTCTTTCCACTGTCTTCAAGATCATTGGAAGACATTTCTCATATGTCTCTTTCATCTGTGTCCCTTGATCACTATTGTGTCTTTTAGCAAACAGTGGCTGACAGTGTCTAAAAGTCAGGATAAAACAGTAAGACTGACTATTTGGAATGTTAGAAGAAACTGTTGGGAAGAAACATGTTAAGTTTTTCAGTAGAGCAACATCTTTCCTTCTTTCTGGCATCTTTAAGTCAGGAGCTTGCTTATTTGCTTGAAAACACTGATGCAGATGTTTCATCCTATGTCTAATTATAAGGAATAAGAACCTGTTCTGGTGGTAAAACAAAAAACCAGACCAACAAACCATTGAGTCTGGGGAGGATTAACAAGGTAAACACTGGGAACTTGGCATAGCCGAGCTATAGAAATCTCATTTCCATTAAGGGAAGAGCAGCCAGAATGTTCTGACAGTGTGCTGGAGGGCAAAGGAAAAAGGGTTCTGTGGCATCCTCAGTGCACAGGAGCCTTAACTTGTGCATGTGCAGCAGGTTCAAATGTAGTAACATGCCCAGTGTCCAGCTGGGGAGACTGACCCTGTTCTTGACAGCATGCTGACAGGTGTGATGGCTCTGGGTCTGTCTGAGCAATTCAACACTTACTTTGCAGATATCCTTCCCCTCTGCCCTGCTTGATTTCCTCTTCAGTAGAGTGACATGGGTGTTTCCAGGATTATCAAAATATATTAGTGGAGTCTCCTTTTTTGTGTGGCACTTTGCTGTTGCAGCTCAGTTTCTTCTGTTGATTATGGTGAATCCTTTTGGGAATCTGGTTCAGGATGGAAGTGCTAGATGTGGTTGTAGTTGGAGTAATTTGTTTCTGTAGGAGAAATATGATACTTCCCAGTTTTCTTTTTAAGATTCTGTGGTTTTGTGGGGTTTGGATAGGAGTTTTTTTTACAGTCTTTGATAAACTGATCGTCTTTACTGTAGGTAAACTTAGGACTTGTCCAAAAATATAGCGAATGTTTCCAATACTCTGTTGAGCTGAAGAAAGTGATTTCTGTTGCTCTTGTGCTGGTTGAGAAGCAGATCCAGAAAGCTAGAGAATACTCAACCTTTCAGAGCTTCAATGCTGAGAGCTCTTCTACTAGTTTTGAGTTCTTCCACTTTTTGGCATCAGGAAACATTAGTTTCTTTCTAGCATTTACATTTTGTGACAGAAGCAGGCTGCAACAGAAGAACCAAAGCAACAGGGACTATTGAGGTTGGGGGGGTTGTTTTATAGAGGGATGGCTGGATCCTTCTATGTGAAAATAGCCCTGCTAATAAGCACCTCAGTAACTGGACGAGGCATCCAATTTCAGCCACTTCTCGGGCTTGAAGGGTAAGTGTCCTGCCCTTCATAGCAGTGCTCTGCTGACAAATTTAACCAGCAGAACTGATGATTTGGGGACACAAGCCAGTTGTTGTAATGGTTTATGAACCAGCTACTCCTGCCAGGAGAGGATATGGAAGTCTTTGACAATGGTCCTACCTGCTGGACCTTAGACAAATTTGCTTCACTGTCTCTTTGATGATCTTGTCCTTCCTGTACCACACTGCTGGAGGTTCTTCTCAGCCAGAGCTGAGGGCTGGACCTATAGTCTAAAGTTAGGCTTTAGCCTAGACTTTTGTTGTATTTAATAATACTGAATGCTGGATTGCCTTTTAATACATATTCTTTGTCCATGATAGGCATCAGAGCTACAGAAATCATCCTGTGTGAGAGAAATAGTGTAGTTTACTGTGGGGCGTGGGGAAGCATCTGTAAGAGAGTAAGCAATTATCTCACCTCTCCAAGTGCAAACAGTATGATTCTCGTATAAAAGACTCAAACCTCAGTTCTGGTTTTGTTTACTCTAGTGTAAACTCCAATGCCTGATAGTACTGGAGCATGTCAGAAGCTGCAGTTTAGGCCCCGCTCTTTCTCAAGTTAATGAGGATCTTGTGTTTGGCTACTGCTCATCTGTGAGTATATTTCATAGTTTAAAACTCATCATGCCCACAAGGCATTCCAAAAATCCACTGCTTCTCACTTTGCCAAGTAGTAAAATTAGGATTTATGAAGCAAACAGGCACATGAAGTTGAGAAAGCTCAAGATTTTTGTAATCTGAGCTTTTGTAATACAATTCTATACCGGAGAGTGATCTGGACTGCTAGTGTATTGTTGGAGAGGTATTGGTTCTAACTGCAGCCTGCAATGCCCATGCAATGCCCCACATGTGTTATTTTAAATATAGAATTGATTTTAAATATAGGAAGTTCTCACTTATGTGAATTTTTTAAATGAAGTATTTAGAAAACCATTATTTAAGTTGTGAGTAGAACAGTTTTCAAATATATGGTTAGGGCTAGGGTTTTAAATCCATGTCCCACAGGCGATATGTTGGTGTGGTATATGATGGGGGAAGAGTATTGGGTGGCGGGTTTTGGGGAAGGAGTGGTTTGGGTTTTTTTTAGCCCAACAAAATAAAGGAAGTTTTCAGCTGAGCGTCCGTCTTCTTCTGCAGAGGAAACTCGCAGGATAATGTTTAGGGTTGTTTTAGTCATTAGAGGTGAAGCACACAATAATGGCCAGCCTATGTTTGTACAATTGGAGGATATTTCTCATAATGAAGGAAGTCTCCAAGGTCAGCAGCCACAATACCCAGAGGAGTTACATCACAAAGCCACAGCTGCACCAGACTGCTCTCTTCCCCTGCTTCACCCCCCACTTTTTATTTTTGCACACTCTTTCTCAGCATAAGTGTTGCTCACTTCTCTTGCAAGAATAGCATGGGCTTGACTTGGGCTTATGTCTACTGTGTTATTTAGCTATTAACCACACCCTACCCCACGTTCAAAAAAAGAAACCTGAATGAGTATTTTTTAAAAGTTTCATTATAGTCTTCTAATATCCTGTACATTCCCAAGCTCCATTTGTCTAGCTTCTGGTTTCGCAATGAGAATTACATTGTACTGTGGTGATGGCAGCAGCACCACCTGGATCTAGTCTGGGCCTGTGCATTTTAGTTACCTGCTGTCACATGATAGCAGTGGTCATGGCAGCTCACACCTCTGTGTTGAGCTGTGTGCAAAGAAAAAGGCTTTGGGCTGTTTTAGCAAAATGTGCATGAGGGAAAAGAGAAAAGGCTAGATCTTAATTTTTATAGCTCACTTTGTATCTCCATTTACTATGGAAATTAATGTTACTGGTACATGAAACACCATTTGGAAACCTTGGATAAAATCTGTTTCTTTCTTGGCATTGTTCTTTTTGTGTGTGTTTCTATACATGATATTTGGTGCATGGACTCTCTTATAATCCTGCTTTTTTTAAGCAGTATTTTTCACGAGTGTTTGCTGGTTTAGCTGTTACCAAACCATTAACTGACTGTTAATCTAAATTCAGCTCATCTTACAATGGCAAGAACAAGGACACTCCTAAGAAGCCTACCTGTTCTTTTTATTTGTTTTCCAATGTCCTGGTGAGATTTTCTGTTCCGTCAACAGGACAGCAAAGTGAGAGGTTGCTCCACGTACTCCTTATTGCTGTAGACCTTATTCTGTTTATACCCAAAACTCTGACTCAGTGCTGTTGAAGTCAGCGAAGTCTTTCCCTGGCTTCAGGTTGTTCTGAATCAGTCTATAAACCTAAAATTCAAAGCTGCTTCTAACAAAGAAAACAAAACATTTTTCCTTCCGTTCCCAACAGAACTTTTGTTGTGGTTTAAGCCTGTTTTTCACATGTAATCATGTTCACCAGTGATTATTCAAAGCATCATATATTAGTGTGAAATCAGCTAGTATTCAATATTTCCTTCATTGCATTTGGTTCATCTACAATTATTGCATTTAAAAAGGGCGGTGGCATTCTGCCATGCTTGCTCTCTCACTCTACAATTGGGAATGGTGGTTAGGAAGGGTTGTAAACGTCATCCAGGTAGCTAGGTAACCCCTGGTATTTAAGGAGGTGAGAATAAACACTGATCTTCTTTTAGGTGTGGAAGGGTGTGAGATAGGTTGGATCGGACAAGTTGGAGGAGGATTTTTAAAGCTGAGAATATGTGTTTTGGAAGATGTGCTAGATGTGTTGGTTATAAGTTGCTCATCCTTGCCCTCCTCTGCATTGTGGCCAACACTTTACTTTATTTTCCCAATGGCGAAACAAGATTTGCTTCAGAGCATCACCTCAGCAAATATGTGGAGTGCCTTCATGGCATTCTAGGTGGAGGCTTTCTGGTAAGTAATAACCTGGTGTCTTCTTTCAAGTTTATTTTGGAGGTACTTGGTACTGCTCTTTCTCTAGTGGTTACCTGAATTTATTCATCAAATATCTTGTCAACCAGAGTCTCTGGAGTTGTATAAAAAAAGAGCTATATTATCCCATATCTATTATTAGTTACTATTGGTTATCTTATCTGCAACATGATGGCACTTTAAAGCTGAAAAAACCATAGGGTCTGGGGCACAGAATCCAAATGCAAAAGTGAAACCAAGCCTCTCAGCGGATAACAGTTTGCATAAAGGGTTAAATCTTAAGTTTGTTATATTATTGAGCTATTCTCCTTTTAAATGTCCCTAACTAATGAGCATTTAGATACAATTCCTTAATTCCTATTATCTGACATGTTGACAGTTATTTCTCTGCCTAAGCTATTTATTCAGAGGAATTGAGTGATAGTTGTCAAAGCTTTGCATTTGAATAACAGGATGCAAGGATTGAGTGTGTTCATTATAGGATATCATTAATCTGAAGCTCTTATTTTCTACCTTTTCAGTTTTGTGGACCACACTGTAGCATATTTAAGACCCCTAACTCCAGGCTTCCTTTTTCATCTGCTTTTAGAAGTCTTCTTAAAAATAGGTTATAGGTCCCTTCCAATTCTTAGCACTTTATGATTCTATGATCTCAAGGTGTCCACAAATCACAAATTGAAAACAATTGCATGCTAAGGTGCTTTGTGTAGTGAGAGGTGCTTACAGCTGTGTTACAGCCCCACTGGGACCTAGAGTGGGGTTTGCAAAGACTAGGCTTTACACACAGAATAATACAAGTGAAATCAATGGAACTTCTCCTGCAGCGCCCTTGTACAACCTCTTCTGGACCTGAAGCATTGGGACTCAGCAATGGGTTTGAGTGAGGGCTGACAAGTATGTGTCTGTTCAATAGTATAGTTCTTATTCTAGTTTCTCCTTAAGAAAGTCTGTGGAGTTTGCAAATAACTCTCTACTCTTTCTTTATGGTTTTCCGGGGTACTCTTGGGTGTAGAGTCTTTAAAGTGGACACTGTTAAGTGCTATTATTGCTGGTGGGAGGATCCTCTTTTTAATCAGCTCCATTCATTCTTGATTTTATGCTAAAAGCTCTGGAGTATGGAGGGTTTATGTTTCTCATGGATAGCTTCTGCTTTGTTACTTTGCATTTCTGTCACTGGAAACTGGTTGTGAAATCTTGGAAAAAAGTAGATGTCTGTAATGAGATGTTTGTCTGAATTGAGCAAAATTTTACTAGACTTTCTACTCTAGTCAGACTGGTTTGTCACACAGGCAGTGATAATTGCTCTTAAGCAACAAGTATATTGGCAGTAGGTGTTTTGCAAAAAAAGTTATTTTGTAGTCCTCATTGGAATAAAGTTAATGCCTTTTTTTGCAAAGCACTTTATTTTTAATATACAGCCTTTAATGTGAACAAAACCTTTTAAAGCTGAAATAGTTGAAATGTATCAGTACCTCAACTGTCTCTTTCTATGCTTAAGTGCTGTGCATACACAAAGTGGCAATAGAAATATACCTGTTCTGATGTTGGTGATGTCAGTAGCAAGATGCCTACTGTGTTAAATAGGAGTAAAGCTGAATCACCTGTACAGGCTGACTGGCAAGAAGCAGCATAAATGAATGCAATTCAAAGACTGCGTTTTATCTGCCCTCTCTGTGCAACCAAAAGGAATAGTGTGATTTGTTTGCTCCATATCCAGGTACTCATTCCAGCTGCGGTGTTCATTGGGCTTCACAGTGATGACTGTGGGTGCTTTGGCCATGAGGGCTGTGGAAAGAGCTGTGCGGTAAGCAATCCCATATACCCCAGTCCCAGGTAATCCCAAAGACAAGGCGATGGCTGTACTGAAAGCTCATATTTACCTCTGCTGTGCAGATGCTGTCCTCAGTTCTGGCAGCCTTTGTTGGGATTCTTGGCTCTGGATACTGTATAACCATTTCAGCACTGGGCTTGTCTCAAGGACCATATTGTTTTACACACCTAGAGAGAAACTGGATCTATCCTTTCACTGACTCCTCTGGGGGGTAAGTTGTCTGTTCATGAGGATGTTGTATCTTCCCCGTGTACACATGGGCTTTATTCCAGTACCTTTCAGCAATGTCCAATAACCATATACCAAGATCTGTTCATAACTCTATCCTTCTCACTTACTAAGAACTTAACAAATGGCATCAGATACCCTCGCTGCTACAGTGTAAAACCAAAACAATGGAAATATATATAGGTAATTAAATCTATACATCATATACTGTTCATGTCCATGAACATCTCTAACAAAGTATAAAGTTTTAGGACTTTGAAGGATTTACAAACTAGGAATAGTGGTTGTTAAGAAATTTGTCTTATCATTTGTGTAAGAATCTGTTTTGTCAGACTTGCTTCTGAAGCTGCTTTGCACCAGCATAAAGTGGCACAATGCCCACATAAGTGACAATGGCATAGAACCTCATAAATGAAACTTGAGAAGGTTTATAAGGATCTTTGTACACCGCAGGGCAGAGAGGGCAAGAAGCTCCTAATGATCCCTAATTAGGGTTCTCCTGCAAAAAAAGTCTCAGTGTGCTATTCCCCATTAATGCACATAAATCCTGATACGGTTTATATCATGGCATGCTTTTAAAGTGTTTGTATGTTTTGCAACCTCGAGGCTGTATCTAGAAACAGCTTATGTCTTATGCCAGACTAGAGGCAGTTGGAGGACTAAGAAGCCACATAAAGCTCTTTGCAGTAGAGTTTGAATTTTATATTTCACCTGTATCTCTCTCAAGAGGGATCATTCCTCCTTCTCCATCCTCCTTACTATGACTGAGTGTAGAAGAACTAGGTTAAATCCTTGCTGAAGGCAAGTGCTGTTGTTCCCAAAATGTGAATGAGCAGTAACACCTTAAATATTGCAGTACCCCTCCAAATTTCTTCTGTTTGGCTCATCCAAGTAAGCATGTGAGGGCCCAAAGACAGCAGCACAGGAGCGTGACCCATTTGCCTCAGATCAGTGACTGCTATCTTTAGAAAAAAGGCCCAGTCATGAAAAACTCTGTGATTGTTTTGAGAGAAACCTTTACTCTTTCAGCTTTCTTGAGTTTGTGCCTCACTTCAATCAGCAATAGGAAATGATGCCTTTATAGCTTAGATTATTTTTTTAAAAGAATTAAGACTTAGCAAAAATGTGTGGTTGTTATTTGAACCTGTTCCTAAACCAAACTAACCTTGCATGGAGTAAACCATTGCTTTTTCTATTCTATTAGGAATCTATTCCTAAGGGAACCTAGCCTATTAGGACTCTATAGAGTGAATATCCTTGATGCAGTTACAGACTAGACATAATTTGGTTCTAGTAAGTATCCCACGTATCCCACTCTGACACAATGCAATATGCTTTTAATTGCTGTGTACAGGTACTTGTTTGAGTATAACAAGTGGTCTGAATGTCAGGAACCTCAAAACATTGTGCAGTGGAACGTCACCCTCTTTTCCATCCTCCTTGTTTTGGGAGGAATAGAATTCATTCTGTGCTTCATACAGATAATCAATGGCATTCTTGGAGGACTGTGTGGGTTGTGCTGCAGTCATGAGGAGGTAAGTAATTTGTAGATACACCCATGCTTCTTAGATGAACATGAAACTTGTTACTTATGCTCCTGTGGAGTCTTACTCAGCAGTTACTTTTTAGGTATTCTTAAGCAACAATTCCCTGTACAGCTGTTTCTATAGCCCTGTTGTGATTAGAATTTTCATGCAGTGTTTGATCACATGCTTTCAGCTGATTCCTCAGCTGTCACAGTGATGTTAATCTGCATGAGAGCTAGGAGCTAGAGGGCTTTTTTCTGTCCAGTGACACATGTGATCATCAGCACTGTATAGGTGATAAAACTGAGATACAGATCTCCTGGTGGTTGTGGTCTTTGCCTAAACTGTTGTTGCATAGTGTGGTGCCATGGCTTAAAGTATGAACCAGATATAATTTATATTGCATACTGTAGGTAAGCATGTGTTTCACCTTTTTAATTGTCATAGTTGAGTGTTGGGGCTCTTTCAAAGCTATTATTGTTTTCTTCCTCCTGTCTTCCTGGCTCTAACTGCAGTATAGAAGAGCTATGCTATGGTTTTCTAAATGTGGTCAGGTTAATTTTTGCATTTTTAGTTGGATACAATATTAGCATTCTTTCCATTAATATGTTTCTTTCTTTTTGTTCCCCCCCACAGACATATGTTTGCTAGAAACCTGACAATGCATTGACATCGGTGCATGTGTGTGCTGTAATGAAAATACTGTGGATTTTTTTTTAAACATTCCATGCATGCTGAAATATGCATTGTTGTCAAGCTGTGCTGTTGCCATGAATTTAACTGACTTGGGGCCAGCCTTTGTTGCTGGAGTCATATGCAGGTTTTCCACTAACCTGCCTAAACCTAAAGGCAAAATGTATCCTGAATTTCTTTAGTTCATTTCATCTTGGTACAGGCAACACTCTGAACAGAGGTCACTAAAGTGGCTTTATTTATTTTTCTCTTTCTACTGACACGACAGCTGTACTTTGTACTGCTTTCCCAATAAAGTTGCTCTTTCATTCTGATCTTGGAATGAACACAAACCAAATCTAGTCTAGCCTGGATAAAAGTGAATACGGGGTTTTGGTCAGCTGGCCCAAAACCAAAGCAGCAGTAAAATGTGGATGATTAAGGGCTTTTGGGGATTTTTCTGAACTTCCCCTGTATTTCACAAATAAAGATTTGTATTAAAAATACCCAGAAGGTGTCAGTGATTCCTTCCCTGCCCATGCTGAAACACTGCTTGTCTGGTTTTGGAGTAAAGGGCCGTGGTGGCATGAGAATATGGATTTAATGCAGTCAGGTTATAACCTGTTTTTCCTCTCCAGCAGTCTCTGCCAGAGTGGGAACTGCTTCCTTGCTTGCTTTGGCTCATTTACTGAAACAGGTGTTTGTTCATAATAAGGGTTCAACAACAGACACAATTGCACACGTGGAGTCTTAGTCCTGGGTCAGGGCTGGCAGTTCCCAACTGATGGCCAGCCCAGGGAGCTTGAGGGGGTCCCTGCACAGCTGAGCCCAGCTCTTGAGCCCCTCCTGCCCTCCCAAGGGGGATCATCTCCTGATTGCTCCATTACAGGCCTGAGATAAAACAAATGTGGACATGACTCCTGTTTTTCACCTCACTCAGCAGACCCTCAGGCCTCACAGCATTCGAGGAATACAGTCCAAATTCAGGTCAGTGAAGACAGATTAATCTGAAATACCTGACTTCACCAGTTATCAGCCTGAAGGCGTTATTGTAGGGTCCTGCGCAAGAACCTCTAAGTGTAGCTTGTAGCACATTAGAGTTTCATCACAAGTACATCTGAATAATGTGCTGCCAACAGCACTGCTGGCAAAGTCAGCATGGCAGCATTTCTGCTGGCAATGACATTTTTCAAGTGAAAACCAAAAAGTGACATGCTCTTTATTTCAAAGAAATGAGGCTCAGTTTTGGAATTTAGGTGTTCATATTGTCTTTGAAAATAAGTGTAGTGGTTTGGTTCAAAATATCCATTACTTACTTATTTTCCTCATTAGTTAGTTTCTATTCATAGGAGAAAAAGAAGTTCCTGTGGGTTTCAGTGCATTCTTAGGCTATTTGTAACTAGGAGGGTGGTCTTTAAAGGTAGCCAGAAAGTTCAGGTGTATCTCAGGCTGTCTGCACAGTCAAGTCTGCCCTGTACAAATACATACCTGAAAAAATCAAGTTAACTGTGAAAACAGAATTGTCCACATATATCTACACCAGAAAAAGAATTCTCAGATGAAAAGAGTTTGTGTTTAGAATCTCAGGATACCTGAATTTTGTGTTTAGAATCTCAGGATACCTGAATTTTACATTTATTCATACCTAAATACATAGAAATAGTTGAGGGACTTTAATGCCATTTAATGCCATTTCTTTGTGGTGTCTATCCCTGTCCTGTCCTGCTATGACGGGGAGGAAGGAGAATATTTGCATGTGTATACACACAAAATTCCTTGCATCTGTGTGGTGTGGTGTCTTTGTGTGTGAAGATGCACTGTTTGAAAAACTATCTGCAAGTTTAAATTGGGTGTGGAAGGACAGAAAGTTGAAAAGAGAGTCCTCAAGGGAGTAATGTATAATTACCATGCAACTTAAAGATTTTTGCCTTTATTCTTGCATAATGGTTATTTGTTCTTCTGGTACACACAATCAATTAAAGAACTGAAACAATTTTAGAATTCCAATACACAGAGTGATTAGTCTAGAGTTTAGACTTGAAACTTCAGCTCAAATGCATGTAGCACTAATAGATCCCTGTAGCACTAATGCACAGCATTCCTGCTCACTATTTATATTGTTGTGTAAAAAATGGCCAGCTGGATTCCTTTGTTGCCTGGTGCATAAGAGAGTATTTTGAGAGGTTTATCAGTTACATTGTGGAGAAGTGATTGGTTTAGGTTGTATTCATTTCAGCTGGCAAAGAAGTCACTCATACAGAGTAAACCTGACTTTTCGGTAACAGGCTTGGCATCAACTCATGAATAATGATAGCAATGGAAAAGCAGTGCTTGCGACACTTGGCAAGATGTTTGAGAAGCTGGCTTACAGGTTTGCTTAATTCTTAGTATAAAATAGTTGTTTCCTGTTCCAGTGGTATCATGTGCCAGAAAAATAACCACACTGTGATTTGGTATTTGCAGAGCTCAGTTTAAAAACAAAGTCGTGTAGCAGACTGCTGTACTACTGCAGAACAAATGCTGCTTCAGTCATCACTTCCCTAGTTAGCTTCTTCTAATCAGAACGGTTATAATGGAAGTAGCAGCAAATTTGATTATAAAATAAGATGCTTGCTACTAATTTTAGCCTTTGCTTTTAAGAAAATATTTCAACCTATTATATGATCTTTGAGTTTTGTACTAAAAAATCAGTCATGGGGATTGGATGTGTGTGATTTTAATGCAGCTGTTTCCTCTGCTCTCTGTGGTGCAGTGTTGATGACATGAGTTCTGTCTCTGCCTATGAGTCTGGAAAGGCAGGTTTGCTACTAATTCCGATTAGAGGGACACCTGAAAAAAAGTGTCCACAGTTATGAGAAAGTAAAACAGGAAATATGTGAAGATCAAGAATGAGGACTTCAAAATCAAACCTCCTAGAAGAAGAGGAGAGTCACAGCAGAAGGAAATGGGCATGGTGGTACTCACACTCATTTCCTTGTGTGATCTCATGTTAAGCAATAGTATGGAATTAGTTACAACATGCAGTCCAAACAGCTTTTATGAGAGGATGAGAGAAGCCTCATGTGTGAAGAGCCTGAAACAGCTCATGAGGAAACACAAGGAAAATATATTGTGATGTCATTGCTTCTAAAATCAGCCTTCCTGCTTTTGATAGAGCCCCATTGTTGGTTGGTTGGTTGTTTTTTTTTTTTTTTCCTCTGCCTACAACTTTCCTATTGAGTAAAGCCTAAGCTCATTCTTGAATTACTTTTCTGAAGACTCACGGCGGCATAGACTGAAGGCTTGGGTTGTGCTGCAAGCGTTCAAACTGCCCTGGCTCTGTGTTACTGGGATAGTGTTTAGATGCTCAGGGGTTGGGGAATGATGACATGTGACAATGGGAAAGCCATCTGACTTTGGCTTTGCACAGTGCAAACAGCAGGCATTTCAAAAAAACACCCAGACCTTTTGTCCTGCACAAGAAGTCACGTGTACATAAATCAGGTCTGCAGCTGTGCAAGCTCAGCTGTAAGCACAGAATGAAACAATTGGAGAAATAACAGGATTTAATTTGCAAGACAGTGGAGCCACGTAGTGCTGTGGGAAAGAGTAATTTATTAAAAGTGTGAAAGTAAACCTGCCTTGCAGTTTCTAACCAGTGTTATTTGGGCTTCTATACTCTCTGCAAGATAGCCCAGACTCGGCCTGCTGTTGCAAGTCAACAACATTTTAGTTCCCCCTTAGGGTTCTGTTAATAAATCTCTGTAGTATGAGGCAAAGTATGGCCTTCTGTACAGAGACAGGGCATATTTATCATCTTACAGCCCACTTCCTCATGCTGCAGTAAGGTTGAAAAACCTTGCTTCTGTCACAAACTGTGTTGCAGTTCATGTTGTGGGGAGGAGGACATTTTTGAGCAGTCACTAGGAAATGAGAGCTTTGAAGTTCCTTCCTGAGTCTGACTCCTAGACATATTTCATTTGGAAGATCACAACGGGGGATCTTTTAGAAGGGAAATGGCTACTTAAAGACGTGCTTAACACAGGACAGTGAGTTTACACAGTGATATTAATCTGTTGTTCTGCTAACTGTTAAGCACTTCTGTCCCTGGAATCACACCCCAGTCACCGGTTCCTGCGAATATGAAATGACTGAATCAAGCTGGGGAGGTCAAAACGCTTCTTACATTGAAAGTCTTGTAAAATTTTGTTAACTTAGAAGAACAAAACTTCCAGAGTTCTTGAGAGATGGCTTTGGAGACATGTGGAAGCTGTTTGAGTTGCCTGCTGATACCTCTTGCGCTTTGGAGTATTGTTGTGAACATCCTCCTGTACTTTCCAAATGGGAAAGCTCTGCATGCTGCCATTTACCAGCTCCCCAACTATGAGTGGTATTTTGAAGGTATCTGTTTCTCAGGTGTGATGGTAAGTGCTCAGTCTATGGATTTTTAATTGCATTCTACAGCAAATAGTATTGGATTACACTTCAGCAATGTAATTGCTTTTTAAAAGAAGCATATGGATTACATTGACAAAATCACTGCAGGCAGAAAAACTCAATCAAACTGAAAATAGTATACCAAATGGCAAGTTATGTATGCTATTAAGTGCAAGTGATTTTGCAGGGTGGGTTGGGGTTTTTTTTCTGTGGTCTTTTTGTTCATATGTAATTTATGCTTGTATTATGGAGGCAAACACTAGGTTGATTTAATCACCTATGAAGGTTGAATTAGAGCTCTTTTACCCAAATGAAACAAAAAGAGCTTCTCATAATGGTTCAGATGTTTTTAAGACCTGTATGCAGTCCAGTATTTAGAAGACTGAATACAGTTCACAATGCATCAGGTACTACTGTTGTCAGGCTAAATATAGAGAATTGTCTCACTGTGATTAGCATAGTAGGATTTTCCCTGTTACGTTTGTAATATGCATCTGCAGCAATAAACTACCATGGAGTTGCCCACTGTTCATGCTATTCACTATACTCATAAAGGGCCTCAGGAACAGAAAGTGGTTATGTGATCAAAGGGCATCACACACAATCAGTGCTTAAAAAGGGTTTATCTGCAGAACTGAGGTTTTTTAATGAAGGTGCTGAACTCTTATTAAAACATTAGACATTCTTTTGAAATCATGTAGTCTCCTTAAAGCAGAAGAAAAACCTTCTGTTCTAGCAGAAGAAAAAACTACCCGATAGTGGAGTCAAACAGAAAAACAGTTGCAAATGTATGAAAAAGTTAACTGCAACAGTGATACTAATATTTTGAAGCATTTTTAGCCTTAAAATTATTACCAATTTATTAAAACTGCAGGTATCATTCTGTTACAAACCAGTCAGCAGCATGTGAGAGGATAGTGTTGTGATTCAGGAGTATTGTCTTCTCACACTTTCCTTTTCAAACCTGTGCCTCTCTGAATGGTAGTTTGTGGTTCTGGAGCCCAGGTCCTATTTATAAAAATTATCTAGGATCCGTCTTAAATAATCCAGTAGTCTGAAAAAATCAGTATGGATACTTGACAAACAAATTAAAGTTTGCATCACTGACATTTTCTAGCATAAGTGTGTTGGTAAGGAAGGCAATAACCTGATTTGTGTGCCTGTGTCAGCAAGAAAGTGTTTGAACTAATGTGTTTTATCAATAAAATATCCTTCTTTTCACTGGTTATTGATTCTTTTACTTGTGAACTTGGTTTTATTGTTTCAGCTTACTTGTGTACCTGGTGCCCAAGCTCGTAGAACTTTACTGTGATGGGAGATGCTGTGCTCTTGTCTTTCAAGTACAAGACACAAGTACAGCAACAACCTACTAAAACCACTCCAGTTCCATGTGTGCTTTAAGTAATTGTGCTGTCCTACAAATCAGCTTTGAAATATCAAGACAGTAGAAGAGATGCAATCCCTGCCTTCCGCAGGTGAAAGAGACTTTGATTTAGTATCTGCAGTCATCTCACTGACCTTATGATATTCTCTTACAGATCCTTCTTCTGGCAGTAATTCTAGTAACACTGGAGTGTAGTGTGTTCTATCGGTGCTGCCAGAGTGAGAGCTGTAACAAAACTTACAGGGTGAGTCTGTGTTTTATTTCTGTGCATCTCCTTAGCACTTGTTTCAAATCCTTCCTGCTCTTGTTTTTCCAGCACATCCTGCTGCCTGCTCCACTGCTCTGTTTTCACTTCTTTCACAGAGGATTCTAAATTGGGTTGCAAGGTCACACAAAGTGTAGCTTCTTTCTTCTGAAGCGTAAGCAGGACAAAAGTAAATTAGACACACACTTTCCCCAAATCCTTGTAAAATAAAATAAGAACGTAGAATGAAGCACACCAGCTAAACAGCTTCATCCCTTTGCCTGTATTATTTGAAAGGGTTTTTTTTTCAGAAATTACTCAATACACACTATCTGGGATGCAGACATATTTAATATATGATTGTGTTCCTCTGGTATTTTGGGAAACAACTTTACAAAAATGAGAGTTTAAAAACCCCATCCAAAAAATATGTAACTTAGACTTGTAGAACTGCCTTAAACTCTGTCTTAATCTTTATTTTGTATGTGTATTCTTACTATTCTTTACCTGCTATTTTTCTTTCTGAATTTTGAAGACTGGGAAAATCAAATGTGAAATTCCGCCCCAAGGAAGTAGCTAGGCAGTCTGAATGACCATATTTGCTGTTGACACTATCCCCACACAGTAATATTTCTCTCTCTCTTTACTTCAGAGTTTTATTTCAATTGTGCTAGCCCTGCTTGGAATTGCTTTCTCAGGATACAGTTGCATCATTTTTACCCTGCATTTGATTCAAGGCCCTTTCTGCAATTCATCAAGTGGATGGAATTATGTTTTCAAAGACACTGCTGGGGGGTAAGAAACATTGATGTAATTCTTCTGGAAGAAATTGTTCATCAAACCAGTAGTCAGAAACATTCTTCTTACAACAGTCTGGTGTTTCTCTAATAGGTACCTCACAGATTACCCTACCTGGTCTAAGTGCACAGAGCCTGCTAACATAGTGGAGTGGAACATCATTTTGCTCTCAATTTTGATAGCTCTCAGTGCACTGCAGTTGATCATCTGCATTCTCAAAGTAGCTGCTGAGTTGAAGCGAACACTCTGTGGGACCTATTCTGTTTTTGTCCAGGTAACAAAACATCTGAGGTTATTTCTTCAGCATCTCCATGTAACTGTAGCTTCAGCAATTTCTCTCAGTTGGGGACCTACCATTTTGGTTTATGCATTCTCTATGCTACTGCATATTTTTTTCCAGAGAATATGTACTGATAATACATTTGTTGGTTTTGATTAATCCACTAATTTCTTGTGGTATACAGAGGTTGGTGGCTTCTCATTCTGACCTTTAAATCTAGGACTGAGAAGAAAAAAAACTGGTTAGGAAATTAACACTGATGCCAAGTCAATTACTCATATGTCAGCAGAGGTTGCTGAGCACCTTTCTTCTAACATTCAATTTACAGACATTCTTACTAATGTGTGGCTTTCACAGCAATGATGAAAGAGATTAGCACTTTGTTTTTTGTTGGCAGGCTGGGATTCTCTGAAAATGCAAGGAAATCATTGCTGCTTCTCCCCCACCTCCAGATAATGAAAGAGATGGCCTGTCCATGATCCATAGTGGTAGATTGGAGTGCTACAAAGAAAAATGAAACCCTTACCGTAAATCTCTGTCTGTCAAGCTTCTCTATTTTGGATGAAGTATATTTGAACTGTCTGACATCTACATTTTTCTTCACCTGTCCTGTTGCTCCTGGCAAGGACAGTTCATTTTTTTACCCTCCAACTTGTTGTGACAATAGGGATGTTTGAATACAATGGAACTGCTTTTGTATTGAAATCACCTTATTTTTTTTAATAAACTGATGTAGAACTGCTTTTGTACTCCCTTGTCATTGTTTAGACCGTGTGACTATTTGTTGTTCCAAAAGGGCCTGGTTCAAAGCCCAGTACATCAGGAGGGGTTGTTAGTGCATGGCGTGAAGCCATGATTTCTAAATGAATGAATTCTAGTTACAGACAGACCATGATGGTGATGGAGGGCAGAGCCTACCCTGCTTCTTCCATCTTAGAAGTTCTTAACTGCAAAAAGCAATTACTGAAAAAAGTCTATCAAGTTTTCCTGTGGTAAAAAAGGCACCTGGGCCTGATTGACAGATTAAACACACAGGTCTGAACTCAGCTGTGCTAATTGGTACATGTTAATCATTGCACTGGGTTTCTTTTCACTTTATACTTAGAGGCAAACTTTTTTGTTTTAGTCGAGTATGATGTGACTTGAGGGAACATATGAGGGAACCTTGTGAGCACCCAGTGCTAGCTTATTAATATTCTTCCAGGTGTCTTGAGCATGCTACAATGGAAGGCTAACGTTCTTGACAAGAATGATCAGATGAAAAAGAATAATCTCTTTTAAATTAGCAGCTAAAAGGTATTTTTACTTTCTCAGAGAATTATTATTTCATTCCCAGTGAAAATTCAGGGATTCACAATGAAATGGACATCTGGCCCATTTGCAGTTGTATGGGCAGCATTTGGCTGTATTTAGCACTCTGGTTTTTAGACAATGAACACCCAAAAGGAAAGAGAAACATGTACTTCAGTAATGCATGTATCCCTGTTACATCAAAACCAGTGGGATTCAGGTACACTGTCATCAAATATTAAACACGGTTAGAAGTGCATACCATACAATAAGTGTCAGCTTTGGGTAAGTTATTTAGAAAAAATGGAATATATCAGTCATTTAATTCTATTTCAAGGCAATATTGAGATTTTGCCTTCATATTCTTTTATTAGATTGTTTTGAATAGCTGATTTCTTCCTGTAGGATGTCAAGAATTCATCTAAAGTTTTATTTGCTTAGTTTCTTTTAAGTAGCAAGAAGTCATAAAGTAATTAATGACATTTAAGAATGGGGCTAGTCTTTTGGGAGATGGTTCAAGGTGGCATGGATGGTCAGAGGTGCATGATAGAAAAGCATGATTATATAATGAGGATTGTGTCACTGCACACTTGTTTTTCTCTAGGCTTAAATATGTGACATATCATTTATCTTAAATGATAATCCTACATTTTTATGGATTTGTGGATATTGTTTGTGAACAGAAGGAAAAGAAAGAAAACTTAAAAATCAACCTGTACACCTACCAAACATCTCAGAGAATCTTGCTGATTTCTTGCCTGCAAACTCTGGATCTGTCTTTATCATTTTTTGTGTGATTGTGTCTGGTGAATTTGCATTTCTACTCTATCACAGACGTCTCTTATTTTTGGGGCTTAGATTAAATAAGGAGACATGTAATGTGGTTCTTGTTGAACTTCTTGATCCTGCAACCGTCTTTACCCATAATCCAGAATTAGCATCTCCATTACCATAGCCAGGTTCAACTGTGACTTGATGGTTCAGCTTTTAAAGGGGCAGTCTGTTAATCTGAAATTGGTGGTAAGAATACTAAAGGCTAACAGTGGGTCGTATTTCCGAATTTAACAGACACGCAGGGCTTTTGGATGGAAGGCAAAGTTAACCTTGGTCCAATCCATTTGAGTCCTGATTCAATCCTAAGTATTTTGTCTCTAACAATAGGTGCTATGAGCTGTGCCTGGTAGCAGAACCAAGATTCCTGTAAAGAATATTAATTAACTGGCTTGAAATCTAGACATAACCAGTGATCCCATCCCGATGGTGGTGTTTGAGGCAACATGACCATCCAGCTGCAGAACACAGACCTCACCCAACAACAGGGAGAAGTGGCCCTTGGGGCCAGGACAAGGCTTGTACCAAGCTGGAATATGAGAAACCCTTTTTTTGCACAAGAGTTCCTGGACACGAAATGCACGTCCTGCCTGCTGAAATCCCCACATAAAACACCCCAGGCACACCAGGAAGAAAGCTGCTGATTTGAGTTTATGAACTCCTGGCAGGGAGGAGTTAGTGTTGAATCTGCATTAAGAGTTCCAGCATTATTTGTCCCCCACAGCCAGTGCGTTTTGCCAGTGTTTTAGGATTCTGTGTCTGGAACAGTAATGCCATTTATTTAAAAGACTGCAGCTGGAAATCACTGTAGGCACTCGGTTTTGCAATAAAATACTGTGGAGCCCCATCCATACCTTTGCATTTTACGGTATATTTATATTAGTCCTTGTGTAGGTAAAAGTGACTCTTGCTGAACTACAGTTTCCTGATTGTTCCCATTATGGATAGAGGGGTTTTCCACATAGAGCGGCAGAGGACAAATGAAGCTGCACCAGCTCTTTAAAGGGTGTTTAACTGCAGAGGTCTGCAGGCAGCCAGAGCAGCAGTATGGGCAGCAGGCAATAGACACACATCATTCAAATCTGGGAACTGTGAAATGGTGGGGCTTCAATTCAGCCTCACTGTGTGATCTTATTGAGAGCTTTTGTCAGAATATTCAATTTGGGAGTTTGCTTATTCTTTTCTTTCAAGGAAAATTGTTGAAGCAAAAGATCAGCTTTATCTTTTTAATGGAATTTTGGGGATTTTAAAAACAGTCAGAGCATTTCAGCATCCTCAATATGAGATTGAATATGAATATTGAATATGAATATGAATATAGTTTAAAACAATAAAGGGATATTCATGACACCAAACTGCAGACTTATAATTTAACCAATTAAATAGGGTCTTTTTATTTAGGTCCTGAGAGAAGTTCCTGCTGTTCAGACACCCTCTGAAGATAATACAGACTTGAGAAGCTGAGGTACTTTGGCCAGTTTTTTGAGTTCCTTAAGAAAAAGGTAAGAGGAGTGTGCTTAGGCATACAGATAATCTGAACGTTTGGGGGAGGCATGATTAAAAGTGCGAATGGAAAAATGTTGCCTGTCAGAAGTTCTTGTTGTATTTTTTCATAAGAACAACATGCAGTTATTTTGCAAATCAAGGAAGAGTAATTTAGAAGATTCGGGGGTCTAAGGCAAAGTAAAGTTTATATTTTTACCCTCAAACAAATGTGGAGATCTCAAGGGCATTGCTCATGTGGTTTTTCTCTTTCTCAATCAAATGGAAATCTGGAAAAAAAATAAGCCAAATAGCCTACATATGCACGAACAACTTATTTATTAAGGACTGTATAAAGGAATGACTTTGGATTTAAGTATTAGAAGAGGAGGTAAATGTTTTCTCATTTTTACCTCACTTAATTTACAAATGGGGCAGATGCAACCTGGATAAGTTGATCTTTCCACTGCGCTATTGATCTTCATCCATGGCAAAGGAAAAAAAAATCCCTACAGAAATAATTTTGAACATGTGACATCAACCTGTGAAACTCCAGAATTTCGTCATAGATTTGGTCAGATTTCGAAATCTCAGCTTTGGCTTACTCATTTAGAGAGAAGCAGAGTCCTCCATTTAATTCAGATGTGTTTAATTCAGAAGGTTCCAGAAAGTGAGATTTAATTCATTTAATTCAGAAGGTTCCAGAAAGTGAGATTATGAAATTCAGTATTCTGACAGTGCCTGATAGGAATAGTGATTAAAATTGGTGAATTATTGTATACCATAGTCCTGGTCAATAAGACTTAGATTTTTGTGTCATTACAGGGAAACTGCTATACTTTAGTTATGTTCTGAATCTTAGTCTTCTATCCAAAATAATCATAATTTTTGTGACCAGTATTAAAATAGCTGCCAAGGAGATGGTGCTTGTTACAGATAATTTTAAGTTGCCATACAATGGAAAATTGTAATTGTAATTTTAATTTAGAATGAGTGGGACTGTGTCAGTGCTCGAGCACAGATGACATTTTTTAAGAATTCCCAAGTGACCAAAAATGCATATTTTTTAATAGAAGTTTGCAGGTGGCTTTGTATGCCTAAAGCTTCAGACACAACCATGTTGTAATGGATATATACTCAAAGAAAGTGCCATTGCAAACTTTAGTTGGGTGGTTTTTAAGCTTTCTGTGTTTAAGGTCCAATTTTGTTCTTATTTTTCAGTGAGACTGATACAAAATGTTTACAGAACTTGAATAAAGCAAAAGAAGCCTTTGGCACTGGGTAGTGCATTTGGATAATGGTAACAGTTAAGATTATCTGGATCTTATGTTTTTAATCATTGAAGAGTGTGGCTTATCCTGTCTGGCAACAGATTAGGAGGAAGATAACATAGTGGGGTCATTTTGTGCAATTTCTGAGCCTCATTTCAGCAATACTAAAACTGCTTGGAAAGGGGATGAAAACCTCCCCATCTCCATCTATGAATATCTGGGCCTTTCCATCCCTAGAAATATATGCCACCCTTTGTGCTAAAATTACATTTCCAAGGGAACTGTGGTGGGTAGCAGAGCTAACACAAGCATGCACTGGTGGGCACACTGATCCCAGTGACCTCAGTCCTCCTTTTTCTGCTTGTGCTACACCAGTTTGGTAGTGTGAACAGGCAGGAGCAGGCACAACTTGGCCTCCTTTTGTCAATGCAGAGCAGATACACAGAGAAGAAGTGTCACTTAGAACTTTTCACAGTGTGCTTGAGAAATTGTGCTCTTGTGCCACATATCATAGGGATTATTTTCTCAGTAGCATACAAGCTGTAGAGAGAGTGATGAAGATAGTGAAGAATGTAATTAAGCTTAGTCTGTAAGTCCATTTAAATCTGCTTTCAATTCAGTGACAAGATTTACACTCTATGACAGTCTGAATGCTAATATGTGTGATTGCAGGTTGGCAGAAATAGAAAAAATTTTTTTGATTTTCTGAACTGACGAGGTTACCAGAATCTTTTGTTTGCTCTTGACACACAGAGACATTGTGCAATTGGTTTTATTGTGTTCACAAAAGCAAACAGGAGCAGGGAGGGGGAGGTAAGGATGTGGGGAGTAGGAGGGATAGGACCATAAAAAGGGAAATTGCATGTGCCTGTTCTGTGTTTTTATTTCATGTTTTCCACAAGGTTCATGAATGCAAAATGAAGCTATTTCTCCTAAGCTGCTTGCTGGTTTCCTGCTGTTGCCAAGTTGGGGCAGTGAACAGGGAGTACTATATTGGCATTACAGAGACTGTCTGGAACTATGCACCTGGTGAGGCCAATGCCATCTCTGGGCAGCTTTTTGCCGAAGAAGAGTAAGTAAAGCAGTGTCACCGGTTGAGTTTTATTTTATAGCTTCACTGGTTTAGACACCAGAGCCACACTGAAAACCTGATGAGTCTTGTTGGTGTCAGTGGATTTTCTGTCAGACATATAAGGGAATTTCAATTTTTTTTCCTGGCTCACTTGAGAATTGCATTCCAATGTTCTGCTAATTCAGAGCATTAGAATATGTAGGGGGTGTGAATTTTTTGCAATGAAATATTTACTAAGTAGAGACTAGAATAAGACCCTCAATGTCTAATGGGGTTTAATTTTGAATGTCTAAGGTGCTAGTGCTGAAGAGATGATTTTTGCCATTGTTTTTAAATGCAGAAACTTGACAAATTTAAAACTTTCCTACTGAGCACAGGTTTCCTTTTTAGTTCATTGTTGGCAGGGGTGGTTTTCACTGGTACAGAAGCACAGCTGAGTACTTTCACCCACTGTGGAGGAGCTGGGTTGCTCGTTACGAGGCAGGGAGGGTCCTGTGCAGAGTGAGAGCAGTAAGCAGGCTGAAGATACGTAGGGTGAGGAGGAAGGGAGCACCCTGGAAGTCTGAATAATCAATGAAGAAAACTCAGATATAAAAGGCATCAGAAAAATACTTGAGAGAGAAGAAGTATTCCTTTCTTCTATTTTTTCAGTGCCTTTAAAATTAAATAGAACTATATCAAAGCTAAAACAGTGATGAGAGAAATCAGAAATTAGAAAAATCTCAAAAATGCAGTTCTCATTTGGTTTGTGGGTGAGGGATTAGAAGATTTCCTGTGGTTTGTTTTCTCTAGTGAGGGCCTCAGCCATAACCTGCCACTCGATCAGGTGTGAGGTGAAGCAGTCAGCTTTTTACTTTTTCCATTCACAAACTTTGTGAGGTGTAAGACACTGCCAGGGATTCAGCAGACTAGTAATTCTGATCAGGGGTGGAAACAGGGCATCTTGTCTAAGAATTGCAGAGCTGTGTTGTAATAAAACAGGCCACTCCTATTCACTGCTTTTCTCTGGTCTGTGGTGACCTGCAGCATGCTACATTAATTTCAGGTTTTCAGTGGTTGTATGCCTGCAATGGAGCTGGTCCCTTGTATTGTACTTTTCAGTTTCAGCTTCTCTGATTCCCCTTCTCCTCCCAGACCCTTTATGAGGCTGCGCTTGTGTGGAGATTGATATTTATAGGAGCAGGGAAAAGCAGAGTGCAGAAGGAATACTTTACAACTAAATTTTGTCTGTTTAAATGGTCCAAGAAGAGCCAAAACATATTTGTTCGATTTAGGTTGTTGCTCAAAAGCCTCATGCACTCAGAATTATAGTAACTGGGCCTTTGCAACTCAGTTTATGCTCCCCAAGTGGAGCTCTGAACTGGCATTTTAATTACACTTCAGACCTGTGCTTGCCGAGGTACCTACAATTCCTTCCCCACATGCTCAAACAATACTCCGCCTCGTAGAAAATACTTTGCATTTTTCAGCAGTATTAACTTATTTCACAACAAGGCTTGCACACAGTTGTGCACAGCACTGCAGAGGCCTGGTCTTTATTTGAGACTATTAATTAAAACCACACTACAGGTATGTTTGTGTATTTTCTTTACAGGCAGGCTGAAGTCTTTCTCAAAAGAGGTCCACACAGGATAGGAAGAACTTACAAGAAGGCTATCTACGTTCAGTATACCAATCATTTATATGATGTGATACTTGACAAACCTTCCTGGCTGGGTTTTTTAGGTCCTATAATTAAGGGAGAAGTTGGAGATTCCATTACTATTCACTTGAAAAACTTTGCTTCAAGAAACTACACGCTACATCCACATGGTGTAAGATACACAAAAGAAAATGAAGGTAAGCTTGATTCATTTCTGTGCCAGAATTTATCAAAAGTTAATCATCCCTCTAAGTGGTACTCTCTCATCGGAGAGAAGACTGGTCAAGTAAATAGAGATTTAAATTAGGACACAATCAATTTAAAATATAATCTAAGTTTGATAATTTTTCAAGAGTGAAATACAAAGCCAAAAGTGGAATTTGTAAAGAAGGCAATTTTAGAACAACATTTTACCTGAAATAAGAGTATTTGTGTTTCAACCAAAATAAGGGTATAAGGGTATATAAGAGATTCAGATATGGGGGGGTATATATAAAAATTTGATGCTGTGAGGAAGATATTGTTAACAGTAATAAAGTACTTTTCTAAGTTCTTAACACTAAATTTGAGTATATGGTATATAAGATACACAAGAGTTTCTTGAAATGGAGAAACAGATACTGCTCAGTAAATAATTAATGAGATGAAAGTCTGACACACTCTAAGATGTAGTCAGGGGTTCTATTGGGATAGGTGATGGCTTGTCCTTGCAATAGCCAGTCTGGCCACACTCAGGCAATGGGGGATTTTCTGCACTGGATGGCATCAGAATATGGCTGTTGAAAGTTTTATTACTGAGCCTTTAGAACAGTGTGTGAATTGTTGAGAATATGATGTCTCAAAATCACTCTTTTAAAATCCTTCATTAGAAGAATTTATGAAGTATCAACCTAGCTTCTAGTATTTTGTGGACTTTTTCATTACAATTAGTCTGTGTCTTGATAGAGACAGTCTGTAGGATCAGAACAGTGTATTATTATGTAGCAGTATGTACACTTTTTGGAATATTTTTCTATTGCTATCATTGCAGTAGCACCTATATTCCTTCAGGGCATATGCAATTTTTTATAACAGGTTACAAGATTAATATTTAACAAATGCTTTACAAATATTCGAATTGTTATATTTTTACAAGAAGTACATAGTCCCCTCCCAATAAATTAAGGACTAGCTTTAATGGGCCATTAATTGAAGTACTCCTACGGACTTCAAAGGCAAATGAAGAGATGCCTAAAGAGAAAGAAAACATCTACTAATCTGATTAAAAAGTTGTGGGTTTTTAACCTGTATTCAGATGTTCAGTCCATTTTTCTGCAGCATGTAGTCAACTTTCAGCATGGCAGGTGCTATCCTGACACCCTATTGTGAATGTGTTGTGCTAATGGTGGCTGTATGGAACTCTTCAGGTGCTCTTTACCCTGACACCACCAAAGATTTTCAAAAGCGAGATGATGCTGTGGAGCCTGGAGGCCAGTACACTTACACATGGGATGTGACAGAAGATCAAGGTCCAGCTAAAGGAGATGCAGACTGCATAACCAGGGCTTACCACTCCCACATAGATGCTCCAAGAGATGTTGCCTCAGGGCTTGTTGGGCCTTTAATAATTTGCAGGAAAGGTAAACCATAAATAAATAAGTCAGTAAATAAATACATATGCAAGGTGATTGATAATGATCACTGATAAATATCAATGAAGTAAATTCCTGGAAGAGGAGAAGACTACAATTTATTTTGAAATAACTGCTTTTGGTCTTCTCAATTAGCTGCCTTCGATAGTGTAGGAAGTAGTTAGATTTTGTGTATGAGAATGAATATAATTTACAGAATACTTTGTCCACAAATCCATGTGAGTGAAATGTGCTATGCTAGCCATGTGCAAGGAGTAAATACTGATATAAGAAAGAGATTAACATGCAACATTTATTCTCAGTAATTTTATAGAATCTATCAAAAGGGATTTTTGTTTCCTGAGTATGTCTGTAAGTTTATGTGTACAGTCACACTCAAGAAGTGTCAAAACATGAAGTAAACAGGGTCCAGCCTTACTGAGATCAGAGTTAAAACTGACAAAAAAATAATGTCAGTTACCAAAGATTTTGAATATACTGCTTTCTTTTTCAGATACAATGAATAGGGACAGTGATCAACACTTTGATGCTGAATTTATCCTTATGTTTTCTGTGGTGGATGAAAATCTCAGTTGGTATCTAGAGGACAATATCAGAACATACTGTTTTGAGCCTTCCAAAGTGGACAAAGATGATGAAGACTTCCAGGAAAGCAATAAAATGCACTGTGAGAGAACATTATGTTAATGTTGCTTGCCACTAATATTGTGAAGTAATACTTTTCTGTCTTGTCTCTTTTAAAGATGAATTGTAGATTTTTTTTCTAATCAAGTCTCTTTTTAGAGGATTAAGAAAGATTCTTTTAAATAAAAATTTAAAAAGTTTAAAAGTGATGGCAGATATTGCACAATCAAACCTTTGGAGTTGTGATATAAAATTCTTAGGGGCCAAGAAGATCTTTGCCAGTGTAATTTTCCCAGGCACTCTGAACAGATTTGTGTTACTTTGTTTCTTAGTCCTGAGCTCTGTACTATAATTTCACAGTTTAGAAAAACAGTTTTTACTCTTAGTGTAAACAAAAATGACACCTCTGGCTCTGATTCCAGAATTATAGCTATGGATTCCAGAATTATAGCTATGTAGAGGAAGCATGTGTCTGATACTGGCACTGATTTTCAAAGGTGTGGAGCTTTCTTTTGAAGCTCTTTCTATTTCAAAAAATAGAGTACTGATAAAAAATAGAGTATGATACCTGCATTTGAAGAAAAAATCCTAAGGTCTGTGAAGTTAACTATAATAAACATTTATTTTAGCAATCAATGGGTACATGTATGGATACCTCCCAAACCTCACAATGTGTGTGGAAGATAAGATAAAATGGCATCTTTTTGGCATGGGTAATGAAGCTGATATCCATTCAGCCTACTTTCATGGACAAACCTTAATAGAAAGGCATCATCGAGTTGACACCATCAGCCTCTTCCCAGCCACATTCATTGATGCTGTCATGGTACCAAGGAGCCCTGGAGAATGGCTGCTCAGCTGCCAAGTGAATGACCATATTGAAGGTACAGTACAAGTTTCAGTGATCAGAATTCTTTTAGCTTGAGCTAAGAGTTTACTGAGTCGCTTTTGCAGGGCTCTTGACCTCGTGATATGCCAGGCATTATTCTCCTCTAGGTAACAAAATTAAAATTGAAATGCCTACAAGTGCATTAGATGGGTTTGAGCACATAGCCATGGGAATCAAGGGATTCTTTTCTCTAATGGACATCATCATCAGCTGGCAGCAATTAGCACAGCTTCACTTTTGCAAGCCTCACCCTTGGACAAAAAACTAGCATGACGTTTGCCTCTTGCTGGAGATAACTAACCACAATTTTCTGTTTGCCAACAAAAAAGTTGGGGCTCATTCCATGTTTGGCAAGGGGGACGGGACAGGCAGGCTAACTTGCCTGTTGACAAATACATGTTCTGGAAAGTGCATTGGTGAACAAGAAGAGATGTTCTTTTCTCTTCCCTGTATTATCCTGTATTTTCAGTTCTAATACCCATATGAAATACTTAGAAGCTAATTCCATGCTTTTGAGTGATCTATATTCCTGTAAGTGAGGGAAGTAATTTGTCACAGAAGTGGGAAAGAACACAGAACTGAAAATCATTCTCCAAGATTTGAAAACTCCGATATAAAAAGAAGTATGTAACTGACAGACTCAATTACACAGAGGTTCCAAGCTTTGAAATAGTTATCACATCAAGCAATATCCTGATATAGATGAAGCATCCTGGGCAAGACTTAAATCCTACAAATTGGCCTGATTTATAGCTGTAAAAGGGCTCTTTTCACTATACTATTTGTATCTCCAGCAAGCAGATTTGCTAACTGCTTCCCTTAGGATGCAGAGACTTGGGAGTTCCATAAGTAAGCGGTTGATTATATTTAGATGCAGAATGGTCAGTCTGGTAACATCTGACCTTGGCTGAAGTGTTCTCTGACAGCACTGTGTCCACCCTCCCCTAATCTTCTCTGCCATGCCTGTTGCAGATTTACAAGCAGAATGCCCTTTACCACATCTGTCTGCCTGCTGTAGATACCACGGCTGTGTTTCTACATCCTAGCTCAGCTGGCGTGCCTTTTTTTATAGCATTCATCTTCCACTTTGTGATTTTCATATCCATCAATGGGGTGGGAATCGTCCAGGGAACAGAAAAGCTGTTGGACACAGGGAAAGAGAAAACAAAATGCGGTTCCTTCTCTCTAGGTTTCTCTACCTCCTTACTTTCCAGGTGGTATGCAGGCTCTTTTTAAAGTAGAAGATTGTAAGAAATCCACACCAGATCGCAATGAGAGTACAAAGATAAGACAGTACTTCATTGCTGCTCAAGAGATCATCTGGAATTATGGCCCATCTGCAGTGAACCATTTTACAGGACAAGAATTAATCCTTGACAGGTAAATGCCTCTAATTAAAGAATTTTTATTTTCCAAGCAGAATTGATTTAAGCATGCTAAATAAGGTAAGACATATGGTAGAACTGATTTCTAAGCAGAATTGCTCATCTGTGCTTAAATATTAATGCTAGAATAAATATCAGACCAAATTAGGTCAGTTATTTTCCTTGTAATCTTACCTTAAATTTTGCTGCTATGTTAGTCACTTCACTGGGATTAAGATTAATTATTATGTCATATGTAGGCTGTGACTCCTGATTATTCAAGATGGTTGATTATTTTGAGTTAGGGAACAAAGTAGGAGTTCATGACCATTGCCTTAGATGATGAAACTCATGCTAACGGTATCTCATCCAGGAAACAGCTTGCATGACATAGCTTTGCCCTTTGCACTGTGTTTACATATTTAAGACCTGGATCAATTCACTGAATACATTGATTCCTCAAGTTTTTCATCTGTGAGTTAAAGCATACTTACCTCTTCCACAAGTGACGAGGCACAGTTCATTATTTGAATAGTGCTTGAAAAACACTGAAAGGCCCTTTCTTAGAGAGTAAAACTGTTGACTGAATCTTCTCACTTTGAATATGGATGTTACATATTCTTGTTGTTTGTATCTGCTCCTGTTGAATTTTTGTAACTTCTAATTAAAAGAAGAATAAACTCAAGGTTATGAAATGTTAACTAGAAATCATCCTTGGTGAGTCTCTAAGCACACTGGCTTTGTAAGGGCAACACAGCACAGTGGCCTTTTCTTAATGAGAAGTTAGTGAAGGATAATGGATTCCTGCACATCCTATATGGGACTGCATGTAAGTGTGTGGCCATACCACTGAAAAGAAACCCGAAAGACAAACTCAGCATATCATACCTCAGAAAACAGGGTTGAGGTCTGACTGCCTTTGTACAACCAAGCATTTTGACTTGAATTGTTTGTGTCTACTGCTACTTCTTTTACACAGTGAATCTCAGATCTTTTTTGAACAAAGTGGGACAAGAATTGGCGGCTCCTATAAAAAAGCAATTTACAAAGAATACACAGATGGTTCTTTCACTGAACATAGAAAAAGGCTTGCAGAGGAAGCACATCTTGGACTCCTAGGTAAGAGAGTAACTGTCACCCCAAGACAAGAGTCTAAAATTTTTTCATGTCAAAGATTTATGAGAGTGAACAGTCACTTCCACTGGTTAGTGAGCAGCGCCCCCACTCTCCAAGAAGTCCTCAGCTCTCCCTGCCTCCAGCAGTCGCTTGTGCCTGTGGTTTCCCCCAAGGTGTAAAGAAGCTCTTAAATGCAACACTGTCATGGTACCCAGCTTCCCTGAAGGACCATGCCATGGTCTCCAAAGGTCTGGCTCTGAATTACAAGGCCAGACTAGGTGAGTCTAGTCCTATTGATAACCTTGCTGCTTCTGGCATGGGTTGGTACTAATGTCTGTAAATCCCTTTCCAAAGAGAGGAACTGTCCTGAAAGTCACTGGGCCTCCATGTGAACTGGGAATGGTTGCTGCTGGGCTGTTCTGTGATTCAGGCCATATGCCAGTGTCTTGGGGTGACTTTATGATGTGTATCCCATATTGCTGCCCTATGCCCAGAAATTAATTTTTGCGCTTTCTATGCCTTTAAACTGATCCTGAGAAGCGGAAGGAAAAACCGAGCAAAACTTTTTCAAAGCAGTTTGCAGCTTGTTCGAGGTCACACAGAGATAACAACTTTTTTTTTCAGCTGCGGCAGGAGAGCGAGAGGAAAGGGAAGCACCCGGGCTTGCTTTTCTTTCCAGTTGGTTTTCGGCAGTTTTTTTCCTCAGCTCTTTTTCCTTTGGAGAGTTGACCTTTTGTTTTCTTGGGACTTCGTTTTTTCTCCTTTTCTCTCTGCTGGACTGTTTCAACATCAGAATACATTGGGACGAGTTTCTACTGAGGCCTTGGCCCTGGAGGTGGGCCCACCACCCCGTCCAGGCTCCAAGGAGGGGGAGAGAGAGATCTATGGAAGGACTCTGAAATTTTCCCAGGTTTCTCTCAGCAGATCGAGAGGTTTTATTATTTGGCATCATTATCCCTTTTCCTGTGTGTTGGTTAAATAAATAGTTTTTATCTCTTTCACTTTCCTTCGAGGAAAATTTATTTTTTCCCGAACCTGGTGGGGGAGGGGTGGTTGTGACCTGCCTTCTCTCAGAGGATATATTTCTAAATTTGGCCAAACTGGAACAGCCAGGGACCTGGTCTGTGGCCACAGAGGCCTAGGGGTATTTCTCATGCAAGGGTAAAAGCAGACAGCCACTGAATGCCATAAGTTTGTGGTGACCTTTACACCATTTGATAGAAATATCCTGTAATTAGACCATGTACACTTTTCTAGGACCTGTGATCAAGGCTGAAGTGGGTGAGCGCATCAGGGTGACCTTCCGGAACAATGCCAGCCGCCCGTTCAGCATCCAGCCCCATGGTGTGAGTTACCACAGGAGCGAGGCAGGGGCACGGTATGGCACTGCCCCCAGAGGTGAGCCACGGATGGGGTGCTGCAACATCTGAGCACACACTGTCTTACCTGTCCATGTATTAAAGGTGATAAAAGAAAGAATGTTCACTAGGCATAATTCCCAACGCTGATTTCCATAATAGGTACCGAATCTCCAGCCTCTCATGTGAGTCCCGGCACTACATTTACATATGAATGGGATGTGCCAGAAGATGTGGGTCCCACAGACCAAGACCCAGACTGTTTAACCTGGCTTTATTACTCAGCTGTGGATGCAGTCAGAGACACCAATTCTGGCCTTGTGGGTCCTCTCCTGGTGTGCAGGAAAGGAGCTCTGCTTTCTTCTGGGAAACAGGTCGGTAGAAGAAGAAAAGTGGAAACCTTTGCATCATCACAGCTGAATCTGCTTTCTCCTCCCAGACTGCACCACCTTTTCTCCACATCACAGTTTCACCCATGTTCTAAGGGGAATACACAACATGAAGAAAGTGGGGTTGGTTTTCAATCTTGCTCCAGATAGACAGTCACTGCAATGTGGAAAAACCATCATCACAAGCAGCTGCTGGCATTCAAGTCTCAGCTATGATGAGAATCTCTAGGAAAATGTAGAGATTTTAAAGACCAAAATACAAACTCACTTCCAGAGGTGGAAGTAGGTAGGAAGAGCGTCAGCAGTAGGTACTTAGTCACCAGATACAGCAATTACTGAGCTTTGAGATTATCAGAATGAAGTATCAATGTATGCATTTACTCTATTTTGTGACTTGTACTCAAATTATTATGAGCATAGGATTTTTCTCGCTGACATTTTCTGTTCACTCATTTCTATTTTTCTTTCTACTATTTCTTCTCAACAGAAAAATGTGAACATGGAGTTTTTTCTACTTGCCACAGTATTTGATGAGAATCTGAGCTGGTATTTGGATGATAATATTTTGATGTTTACACTAAGTCCTGACAAAATTGACAAAGACGATGAAGACTTCCAAGAGTCTAACAAAATGCACTGTAAGAAAATTATTAGTTAGCCAAATATTAATTTCTACAATAGGGTTTTTACTTTTATGGTTTCATGTTTGAAGCTGGAAAGCTGTATAGTGCAGAGACATTTCATTCCTTTCCAGTGGAAAAAAACCCAGAACATTTCGGTGCAATTCAGTTTCAACTAAATGTGATAGTTCAAAGTATAATGCCAGCTGTTCAGTGTCTTGCATGGCAGTTGAGGATTTAGCATGGTTATGTACCACTTTGAGCAGATGTGCAACCACTACAAGTGCAACCAGGCAGCAAGACAAAACTGACCTCTGTTCTACAGATGATCTAGCTGAAAGGAGGTTTTTCACAGAGTTACAGAGCAGTTGAGGTTGGACAGAACCTCTGGAGGTCACCTGGTCCAACCTCCTGCTCAAGTAGGGCCACCCAGAGCCACTTGCTCAAGACCATGTCCTGATGACTTCCAAATACCTTCAAGGATGGAGACTCTACCATCTCTCTGGGCAGCCTCTGCCAGTGCTTGGTCAGTCTCATAATTTCCTGATGTTTGGAGGGAATCTCCTGTGTGTCAGGTGGTGTCTGTTAGTGTCAGTGGTGCTTCTGTCCCTATCACTGGGTATCACTGGGATGAGCCCGGCTCCATCTTCTTGGCACTCCCCCCGCAGGTGTTTGTACAGGTGGGTGAGATCCCCCAAGCTGCCTCTTCTTCAGGCTGAAGGGTCCCAGCTCTCTCAGCCTTTCCTTGCAGGAAGAGATGGTTTCTTGTCCCTTCATCATCCTTGTGGCCCTTTATTGCCCCCTCTCCAGCATGTTCATGTCTTCCATACTGGGGAGCCCAGAACTCAGCACAGCCCTGCAGGTGTGGCCTCAGCAGTGTGAGCAGAGGGCAGGGATCATCTCCCTCAACCTGCCAGCTGGACTTTGCCTCAGAATGAGTCTTTGCTTCTTTAATAGGGCAGAACTGAGTTTCACACTGATCAGTGTTTTAGTACTGCAGAAATGTTTTTCAAGTTTCATGGCAAAAAGACGTTTTTATCCTCAGGCCCTAGCCCTGCTAGTAAGTCCTAATCTTTAAGCATATTTATTTGTGCATTTTAAAAAACGTTCCCCTCAGGGCCATTCCTGTTCACAGACTCTTGGTGCAGAGCATTCAGTGGTACCTGTGAAGCCCAGGATTTGAAAGTTTTGCAAAGGACTATCTAGAAAGGGTTAGAAACTCAAACTAAAAAAACCTTTCTGATTGCCTCCACTGTATGGCTGGAGGATGTTGCAGGGTGTAAAGTGGGATCCTTTATGCATCCTGAATATGTGACGAGTAGAAAGCAGGGAAAGTTCCAGTTGGTCAAGGCAGCAACATGTGCTGTAGACATTGAAAAGGGAAACAGTTAGAAATTATTTTTAAACACTGGGGTTTAAAAGCTGTTTTGCTTGAATTGATTCTTTAGTTTTGTTCATGTGATATTTTATTATTGATATTTCTGTCAGTCTAAGGCATGACATTACATCTGAAGTGTTTATCAATTAATCTCTATTGCAGAATTAAGTAATATATTAATCAAGGTGGGTTTTGCTTTCTCAAATCTTCTATAGCCATTAATGGTTATATGTATGGAAATCAGCCTGGTCTTGAGATGTGTAAAGGAAGTGTTGTTTCCTGGCATTTGATGGGCTTGGGTTCAGAAGTTGATGTCCATGGGATATACTTCTCAGAAAACACATTTGTAACTAAAGGAACAAGAAGGGATACAGCAAATCTGTTTCCACATACAGTTCTCACAGCTATTATGAAGCCTGACTCCGAAGGTAAATGTCTTGTTTAAAAATTTTGTTAGTAATGCAGAAACTGTTACCTATTAATGTTTTGTGCATAGTGACAAGCTTTAAGTAGCTGGTATATTGATCCTGGTGCTAAAACTGTGTACAGCCGTGTTTGAAGGGCAGCAAACTGTAAGGATGTGTTCTTAATGCTAAAGCCTTGATTTTTCTAGCTCCTCTGTATGCTGAATTTTATTACTACAAGTAGCCATACTGCACAAAGATTTTGGACCTTATATGAGCAATAACCTGTTTCTGAGTCTCCTCAAGTCTTTGTTTCTCACATGACCTGTAGGAATTTTTGAAGTGTCCTGCCTGACAACAGACCACTACACTGGGGGAATGAAACAGAACTACAAAGTGAAAAAATGCCATTGGTGGAATTCAGATTTATCTATGTATTTGCATGAAAAGATTTACTACATTGCTGCAGTGGAAGTTGAATGGGACTATTCTCCTAACAGGACATGGGAATTTGAGCGGCACCAATACCATGAGGAAAGGTACTTTGGTATATACACAGGGAAAAGAAATACAAAAAAGCAAAGGAGCAACTCACTTCTCCTCTGAACCTTTTCCTCTTCCAAACGTTTCTAGACACACTTTCTTTTCACACGTATTTTTTTGGGCTCACTTGAGTCTGTGGTCCTTCCCCAGTAGTGTTGCCACGTAACTGAGCCAGACAGCAAACAGTTTGAGAAATAGTCCAGCACAGATCTTCTGTGGGACAGGTGTAGATTTTAATGGATCCTGGATAGTGCATGTGCATTTATTATTTACTTATGTTGGTAGTCCTTGACATGGAAAGCTTAAAATGTTCATTGTCATCATACCTATCATGACTATGTCCTGATAAACAAGTCTCTGTCTCATGTTTATTTGTGGTCTGAGTAAGGTTCTTTCCGGCCCCTCTCAATTTCATGAGCTTACACAAGATATGTCCACGATTGAATCCACTCACCATGAAGCTTGTTGTCTCGGTGTTTTATTTCCAGTACTTGAATCTCAATGAGAGAGAATTGATTGGATCAAGTAATTCCTGCCAATTAGCAGAAAAGGCTAAACAAGAATGATGAATTTCTGTGTTCCACCTGAATAACTTGAGTAGCAGATTATAACTGTATTTTGCTATTAACTTAATTGTATTTTCTTCTTTTTTCTCAGTTTGATAGCACATTTCCTTGCCCTGTATACTAGTGGACTCTGACATAATTCTAAGCACAAGTAATATGGGCTGTGCTGTTACCAGACTTTTTTCCCCCCTGTTGTGTCCAGCCCCCATGATCTCAGCAGAGCATCCCTCACATTTAACATCAGCAAGGCACTTAAGCTTTACAAGTTTTAGGCTTCATTTCAGATGTACACAAGTAGACAAAGGCTCTATTTTTCAGTATGCAAGTTGCTATGCATCTTCTTCCAATTTGAAGCATTTGCCAGGCCAAGCACTCAGCATTTTTCCAAGTACCATAGAGACTTGATCTATTTATAGTGGGGTTTTTAACCTTTTAAAGAAAAACCTCCCAGCTTAACTAGAATGTTTGCATGTTGAAAGCAACATACTAGCAGTTTACGAGATTACTCTTTCACTGAGCCAGATTCTTGCTTGATAGTTAATTGACATACCTGCAAAAGATGTTCTAAAATACATGAAGGAATGCATTTCTTTCTTCTTCTGGCAGCCCTGGCAATCCGTTTTTAAATAAAAATGACAAATTCATTGGCTCAAAGTACAAAAAGGTAGTATATCGTGAGTACACCGATCAGACATTCAGTACTCCCAAAAACAGAGCAAAGGAGCAGCAGCACCTGGAAATTCAAGGTAAAGTCATCATGTTCAGTTTTGAAAATGCAAAAAATGCAGTGACACAAATCAGAAGATACTATTTGAGTAATATTGAGTACAGTTCTACCCACAAAAATTGCCTCAATCTAAGTGGAAAACCTACATGGAATTGCTACTTTTATTGTGGCACTTTCCCTGCAAGATAACATTGCTTGCTTTACAAGGAAAAAAAACCTTTTGGTTTCCTGCCTGATCAGTTTTTCCTAAGTCAGCATAAAACTGGGCAGCAACATCCAAACTGACTTCAGGTACACAGTAGGTGCTCAGAACTTGAAACTTAGAGGCCTAACTTCAACATCTCAAGTCAGCACAGTGAACATTATCTTTATACAGTTTTCAGCTGAATTATAAGACAATGTTGTGAATTTGAACACAGCGAGCTGGCTCTGTCTGCCCTGATGTTTTGTAAAACCAAGTTAATCTTTCTTTTCAATCCAACAGGGCCACTGCTTGTGTCAAATACTGGAGATAAAATTATAATAGTTTTTAAGAACTTAGCATCAAGACCTTATTCTATCCATGCCCACGGAGTGAAAACAGACAGTTCTGTTGTTGCTGTAACTAACCCAGGTATCAAACCACCCTTCTTTATTTCCGGCAGGTAACATCAGGACTACTGGTAAGATTTAGCGAGCTTCCAGATAGCAGGAAAGACATAATTTTTGTTTGTCTTACCTCAAGTTCTTACATTTTTGATGCTGATTATGACAAACACTTCTACAGTCCAAATGCCCCTGCTAACTATTGCTATGTATCTTAGTCCTTGACTGATCAGTCATTTTTTGACACAACGTGGCTGCACCTTTCATGAAAGCAAACAGATTTGGCTCCATAGGGAAAGCATAGATTATGCTATTACTTCTGAAGTTCCTCTGTGATCTTTACAAAAGATACAATCAGCTTTATTTAGTGAACTGGACAGTGCAGAAACACACTCCCCCCCACACACAAAACTATTGTCAAGAAGAATCAGGGATCTGCAGAAGGGGCCATCAGCTAGCCAGTGCACTAAATGGAAAGTTCAAGATAAATGTAAGCTGTAAACGGAGGTAACATCAGCTTCAGGATGACCTCCTGTAGGTGAGCACACTGAAAACTTCAAAAATTAATTGATACTTATTTAATTCAGGTGAAACAAAAACGTATGTCTGGAAAATCCCAGAGAGATCTAGTCCTGAGAAAGGAGATTCACACTGTATTGCATGGGCATACCATTCAACAGTGGACATTGTTAAGGTATATTATTGATATCAGTTTTGTTCATGTCTCCAACATACATATAGCTGAAGGAGATGAGTTTGACATTTTTTCTGCTTTCTTTGTCAAGTTATTTCCCCTATTACCATACCTTTGAATTTAAGTGTTTCTTGAAGGCAAATAGCAAGAAAATCAGGGCAGAAATTGAATGTCACAGGCATTCATGGTTTTGCTTCCTCGTTGTTCTGCTGTTGGTATAGATCATCTTAGATTCCCTTCTTAGAGCTAACACTTTATAGCTTGCTCCATCTCTAATCAGTCATTTGTGGGAAAACTAACATGCAACTGTGAAACACAACTCTGCCACTTTTTACCAAGCACTAATTACCTTAACATAGTATTTTTAATGGAAATTAATGTATTCCTGCCTTTGTCTCAACAAAAACAAAGTGTCAAGAAATATATTTTGAATCGAAATCAAGGTCAAAATTATAGAAATAGTTTGAAAAAAGAGCAGTAAATTAATATGGAAAAAATGTTTATTTCTAGTGAGAGATGCAGATGAGGCAGTCTTCATTGAACTTGATCCCTGGATAGCATATAACAGTGGAGAATTAACTTTGTTTGACACTGGCTTCCCTGACAGCTGTGAAGATAGTAAGAGGATTCATGTATGTCATTAAAAGTACTTCTGCTTAGTTACATCTTGCAATTATGTGGGTTTTCATCTGTCATTTCAGGACACTTACAGCGGATTAATAGGCACACTCGTTGTGTGTCGTAGACATTACCTGCCATCATTTCATACTAAAAAGAAAGTTCAATTTGCTCTTCTTTTTATGGTTTTTGACGAAAATGAGTCATGGTACTTGGATGAAAACATTAAAACCTATTCTACCAACCCACACCTTGTCGACAAAGAGGATGAGGAATTCCTTGAAAGTAATAAAATGCATGGTATGTTTCCCAATTTAGTTCATCTAGCTCTGGGAATTCTATAAAATTGTATCTTTGAAAGTACTGCATATAAATTCAACTTTCTCAGCCCCCTGAATTTCCAGTTCCAGGATAAAAGGCCCGAAAAATTTTACTCAAACTGTTTGAAAACACTGCTAATGACAGTGAAAGACTTTTTTCTCACAAGTTAAAAAAAATGCCTAACAACAACAAAACGCCCTAGTATATTCCCATGTTGAAGTTTTGAGCAGAGAAAGAATAAAAATGAAATTTGAAGTTCTGATTTGATGTCAGTAAACAAATGTTCTGAATATGTTGGAAAGGCTATGTGCATCCTGAGAGCATGTCTTTGTAAAGCTAACTCTTTTACAAAGAGCTGTGGGAATTGCAGATCTTTAAAATAAGATCTGCAATTCCCACAGCTCTTTAAAAACTGCAATATTAGCAATGGTGTACAGCAAAGAAATTTTCTTTATTATGTCTTTCTTTCTAGTTTAATGTGGAATATAAACACAACCATTCATAATGTGCTGTCCAAAGCCATTACTTTTGTCTGGCATTGGCTTTCAAATCTTTCAATCTGTATTACATTGAGATCAACAACCCACAATACACAAAATCTTAATCGTTTTCTCTGTCTTTCCTTCTTTTTAGCCATTAATGGAAAGGTGTTTGGAAATTTGCATGGCCTGACTATGCATGTTGGAGATAATGTCACCTGGTATCTGATGGGAATGGGCAATGAGATAGACATTCACACAGCACACTTCCATGGCCACAGCTTTGACTACAAGGTATCAGGTCTTTTTCACTTATTTCTTGCTGTATTAAGAATGAGAGGTAAGTCAAATACCAAGGACTGTTATCTATGGTGAAAAGTCACATTACAATATTAAGCAGGGCTTGTACTTTGACCATAAAAATTTTATGCCTCAAACCTGTACTTGACCAACATACAAGAGCCAGAGAATATCTGTCAGTAGCATTTGCTCACTGGTAACCTCAGAAGTTGCTTCAATAAGATAGCTGTGAATTTTTCATGGCTGTGGTAAGACAAAAGCTATAGTTTTCCTTCATTTTCACTTAGTTGCTAGTTTATTAAACTTTGGAGCATGAAGTGGATGTACAAAGAGATGCTTCTAAAGAAATGACACACAGAAAGTGTGCTTAACAGTTTAACTGTTGCTTCTTTTTGTCTTGAAGCAAACAAGGGTTTACCGGGCAGATGTCTTTGATCTGTTCCCTGGGACATTTCAGACTGTGGAAATGACCCCACAGAACCCTGGAACCTGGCTGTTACATTGTCATGTTACTGACCACATCCATGCAGGCATGGAAACGACCTACACTGTGCTCCCAAAGGAAGGTAAGAGCCATCTAGCTTAGTAATGTTCATTATGTTTAAAGATGCACAATGGGGCTCACAGACAGGCCAGCATACTTAGATCCAGTTCAGGCACCGAGCAATATTCCATGTCTGGAAGCCAAGATGTTGCAAGCCATCTGGTCATACTTCCCTCAGCGCTGCTCAGGAAAGTGAAGTAGCTAAAGGACTGGATGATAACTGACTATAACTTTGACTTACCATTCATGAAATCTAAGTGACATATTTTTCTATTTTAAAATAATTCTTCATGAGACAGAGTATTTCTGTACCCAAGAAGTGCCAGTAGCGTCAGACATCATCTCAGTCTTTGTTCAAAACAAGAACAGTTGGTAAATACAGCTGAATTCATCATCCCTATACAGCTGAAGTAGTGAAAAACTAAAACAGATTTTACTTTCTCAAGGGCATGTTGTAGCTTTACAGACACTATTACCTTGCTCTAGCAATATTACCAGTGAAAAATCTTGAATTTTGAAAGTTGTTTCTAAAAAGTTAATACCATTTTAAAAACAGCACTTTCCAGTACTCAAAAGACAGAGCATAAGGTATTTCTTGTAGTTAATTGACAGAAAGAGAACAGTAGAAATAATTCAAAATACGTGATGTACGTATATGTATATATATACATACACACAACTATATGATTTACATTTATAGCTATACTAAAAATACAGAGTGCAATGTTAAATAGAAAATCTAATTCTATTTGATAAACCACTGAAATGTGAAACACAACCTAATTCTATTTTATAAACACTACTGATTTACAGAGTATGTTATGCCAAACCTCCACAAACAATAACAGGGCTAATTTAAGAGTACAAGAACGACATGTAAAAGGAGGCTTTCAACTTTTATCAGCACTGTGTTGGATTTTTTATTATTAGCCATCTAGAGTGCATTAAAATGTACCCTTCCGTGCATCTTAAATTTGTTTTTAAATCTTACTCACAATGGCCAGAAGGTACTCAGATCCTCTGTGCTCATTTTGGACTCTGTTGGCCCCATGCACAGACTATTCTTTTGGTGAAATGTAACAAAAAACTATTTTTCCCCTTCTAGACAAACAGTCGCTGTTCCCAAGATTATTCAATCAGTTCAAGTGTAAGGGCATGCCAGGCACTCAGGAATGATGAAAGCATTTTAACACAGTGATCCTCCAAAGTGTACCTTCAGTGAAGCATTTCTTGGAAAACACTCTCGTCTGGACCACTCACCTCTACGTTTTGGAAGATTTCACATAGTGGCCATGGCTAAGAAAAGAACCACAGACTAAGACAGCTGAATGGATGTAACAGCTTACAAATATTTTTTTCTATAAATGAAAATAGTATCTTGCAAGCGAAACAATATCTAGGTCATGGTTAATCCATGTTATTTAGCAGCTGAGGAACATGGAAGAGCTAATGAAATGTACTTTAAGTTTGCAAATAACTCTGAATAACAGCAAAATTCGGGGTATCTGTCATCCTCCTGTCACATTTTACTAGATAGGTATGTGTGTAGTAACTGCTTAGTAAACAGGAATTTGGTTCTCACTTTATCCATAGGTTCACACATATATAGTCTTGTATAATTGAGCAATTAACAAAATAGCTCTGTTGTTTCTGTTAAATTATCATTTTATTCAGTAGTATGTTTCAAGAGTATGCATTTAAAAGATTTGATTTCCTGTTATGAAAATTATTCCAAGGCAAAATTAGGCTGAAATAAGCCTGATGAAGTGCAGGCAGTGAAGGCCAAAACTTGGTGACTATGGTACTGAAGAGCTTTGCTTTGATGACTCTTAAGTAACTCCTGAAGTGGAATCATTTTGCTGTTGCAGCCCTTGGCAAAGGAAAAAGGAAGTGTTTCCTGACAGATGAAAGTAGCAGTATTAGAGTATGGCTGATGCTGATCAAAAATGAAAACAGTAAGAGCAGACACGGTCATGCCATCCAGTTGTGTTTCAGTAACCCAACTCCTCATGTTAGACCTGTGTCAAACGAGAGGGACAGGCAGGGAAAGCAAGACGTCTTGGCTTTATACCTCTAAGAATGAAATTGCTTCTCTGTAACAAGCCTAAATTGCTTTGGTATTTTTTAAAGATTATACTGAAACTGGCATAATACCTACCACTAAATCAGATCATTGATTTTACCTGTAGCAGGAATGCTATGTGAGTAAGTTAAGCTACTTTTATCTTTTTTTGTTAATGCATTTTAGCTGAAATATAGATGATCTCTTCTGACTGACTTCTACACATTTAAATAACATTGCAACTCCAGTGAAAACATTTGATAGAGTCAGTGTCAGCTAATTAGGCCTACAGATGGTTTAGATGATTATGGGATCATGGGAGTCACCGTATTTTTGGTAATTGTCAAAAACCCCAAACTACATTCATAAGAAAGTTATAAACATTGTGACACTTTTATTACAACTGAATTCCAGCTCTGAAGGAGCAGAAAGATGCTTTCTGCTCACAAGACAGACAAACATCAGTACACACATGCACAAGCACCTGAGATGCTTACCAAAAACTGTAGAAGATAGGAGGGTTTTCAGCTGGCTTTACGGCCTAGTGGTACTTCAAATACTGTCTACTGACTGAGCACAGCAGGAGAAGAAAGAAAACAAAGACCAGCAAGCCAACAGTAGTCCGTATCTTCCACTTTTGGTTTTTTTGATTAATGACCTTTTCTTGCGAATTGCTAAATTAAAACATTTTCAGTGTAACACTTGCCTGGGTATGTAACTAAGATGACAGAGCAGCGGCCCAATTTTGCCAGCCAGAATTCAAGGAAATGTCTGTGTTGCAAAATTAAGTCAGGTTGGGCGCAGTTCTACTCGGAAGAACAAGGTACTCACTTTTACTCGTACAGTTAGACACATGCCTGAGCCTGAATTCCCCCCTCGGTCAGTGATCCAGCACACAGATTTAAAACTGACTTTCTACTTTACTTTCAGTGAACACTGTATGTTCAGTTGTACTGTAGAGTCTGTATTTCCTAGCTGCTTTGGCACCAGAATTCGCTTCAAAACAGATGCTCTGCCTCAGGAAACAGCTGTCCTTCAGTAGCTGACATAAGATGTATGTGAAGGGAGTCCCACAATACCTTATAAAGTTCTACTGGTTTTTTTATTACAGCACATTCTTTGTAGTTGAGTGGATAGCAGACTTTCATTATTTTAGGTCAGTAGCTTCCTCTGGCTGCAGTGAAGAAGATGTGGCAGAAAAAATGCTGCGGTTCCATCCTCTGGTAGAAGACTGAGGAAATCCCTTAGCTCCAGTTCCATTGCAACAATTGACAAAGTTTCTGCTCAGAGCAGGGGAGAAAACATTGTTTAGGTATTTTGCGTTTAGAACAAAGAAAAAACCCCAAAGCATTAACCATGCAATTACTAATTAAAGTCATCAAATTATTTAAATATTGCATCTGGAATGAAATTTGAGACATAGCCATTTGGGTGCAAACACAACTATGGGAAATCTAAAAAGTAAACTGAAATTATGACTTAGATTAAAACCATACCTCTGTCTTGACTCATCAGGTCTACATATGGCACTTACACTAATGAAGTCTGATCTAGTACTTCACATGTTTTGTATGAAATGCAGAGTAAGCCCTAGAAATCTTACTAGTACCCTAACTCAACACCATCTGTAAAACTGGATGCTTTGCAAGAAGCTTCTCAGACCAAGGTGCATAATGTTATGTTCTTAAGCAATTACAGCATAGTTACTGCATGAAAATAATTCCAAAGAAAATCTGCTGGCACCAGAAACTAAAGCTTTATGATAGAGCACGGCAACCTGTGCTGCACAATCCAACCTCACAATGCTGTTTTTCTCAGGCATTCCAATGGCGTATTTTTAACAATATATGTGCTTTATTTAACATTCTTAATTTGTCAAAACAATCACACTGGCCGCTCAGCTATACACAATATTATTAACTTCTTATAAACATGTAACAATAGGACTACAGAACTACTAGGGTTGATTTCTCTACTTCTAGTATTAACACACTGGTTTTTTCAGTCTATGACTTAAACATCAATACACACTTAAACCTCCCCTGTGTTATCAATAGCAGCCTGTTACCTAAGAACATATAGCCATTTAGCCTAGAAGCCAATCACATTTAGTTCTGTTTAGTAGGTTTTTTAATGGTGTCTATTCCTGACCTATACAGAAAGAGTATGATTACAACAATTTACCTGTTTTCAATACAAAATGAATGCCACAATTTTTATGAGGCTACACTGCCTACATTGCAGAATTCTGTGCTAATGACCAGAAAGGCTGCTAAACTGTATTAGCTTTAACTGAAGAAAAAGATCCCCTTTTTTCCCAAAATCGTATCAGTAGTCCTTAGTCTGAACAGTTATTAAGAATGTCAGCTGATGTACAAAGCCTTCTGGAGCTGAGTTACAACCAACTGATTTACCTTTGAGTGATGAAATAAGAACAGGGCAGTCATTTCCAGTAAGTCTAGCTCTCTTGCAAAGTTCAGGAAGCAGCTTGTTCCACCACAGAGCCTAATGCACAAAACCCCATAGCAAAAGTGTAAATCAACAAGGACTGCAACTAAGAGTATGAAAGACCTGCTAAAAATACCCTAAACTAAGATCAGATGTGTAAAAATAGAGGTCAGTGATTATGAACTCAAAAATTAGTTTACATAATGGTTTGAATTGCAGTGATTTTGCATATGTTGTGTTTTTCAGTGCAACTTTTTTCTGCTCAAAAATCTTTACACAGTGTCCCTCATACCTCTATAGAAAAAAGCTTAGAAGACAGAAAAAGTCACGTAATTAGCAATACCAACGCAGTCAGTTTTATTTTCTCTCAAAACAGCTCCATGGAAAGTTGTAGGAACCCAGAGTGCTGGGAATATTTCTCTGCCTGTTTTTAAGGGTTCTTACCCCCCTGAACAACGCCGTTTTAACGTCCAACCTTGGAAAAAATTACCAACAATCAGACAAGAACGAGAAAATACAGTGGTGTGAATGAGGTGATAGACTACTATGTAAGATTGTCACAGGGTGAAAAATTCAGAGTTTTGGGCTTCTCTTTGTAGTAAATAGATAAGAGTAAAAAATATCAAAATGGAGAACTGTTGTTCTCTAAACCTTCTTCTCCTTCTTCTACTACTCCATGTTCTGCAGTAGAAGTAGCTTGGGATGACTGGATGGAGAATTCCACAGTTCCTGCCCGTGTTACTGAATAATTGGTAGGAAAGTGAAAATAACATACGTTTTTAGAACTATTGGTTAAATTATCTTTAAAAGGCCGTGTAAATCTTGATAATTAGACTTCTCTCCTGCTTTCAGTGCTCTATGCTGTACCTGGGTCACATTAGTGGCTCTGTTCCTCTGGTAAGACTTAATAAACAACTATCCGGCAGCATTGAAACTCCAGGAAAAGTCTCGGTTTATCTTTGAAACTCCTTGCAAGGACTTTTAGAAAATTCTCTCCCATCAGGAGGTGTAGTTGGCTGGGCATACCCCACAAGGAGGGATTTGATTTATGGCACGGTTCAGTGTCAATAGTGAATAACTGTATTGAAAGTAGCGCACCTGATTGTCACCTTTCAGCTCATGCTGAGCGTAGAACACAGCTGCATCAGGACACCTTTTGAGAAGCTGATCAATAGCTTCCTCATACTTGCCCAGATGGGTATTGCAGAGAACACGGATGGTGAGGCCGACACTGTCAGCCTCTGTCAGGGTCTCCAAAACAGGCAGGGCTGAAGCTATATTGATTGACCGACTACATAAAAGAGACTGAAGACAAGAAGAAAAAGCATTGCTTGGATTGAAGACAAACGTTGCAAAAAATGCTAACCATAACCTTAGAATAGAAGCTCTTACTTGCTGGAATAATTCTGAAATAATACTTAATAAATACTGCTGAAAACTGAGAAAGCAAGTTTAGAGTGGATGCAAATGTAAATATTGTTATCAACAGAACTCTTCAGTATTTTTTTCTTCCATCAATTCAGCCGACCATTTATTTTGACTTACATAACTTAGGGGGAAGAAGGAGAGTCTGCTGGAGAAAGTTGTTCATACATACATGAACATTTGCAGAATGAATCTAAGATGTAAGCAGTAAGATGTAATACCTGTTTCATACCTGTAGTCTTGAGATGTCTTCATGGTAATCTTTGTCAGACGAACATCCCACCGACATTATGGAAGTTACCCATGGGAAAATCAACCCAAAATGACTACAGGAGTTTATCTATACAAGACAGAATCAAGTTGCAATAAAAGAAACATTTCTGTTAGTGACAGTTCCATGTGAAACTCACTGCGAGTAAAGAAAATTTTGATTTCAAATAGGATAATTTAGAAGAGTGCCTACCCTTTCTTTCCTGGTTCATGCAATTTAGTAACAAATAAACTGGAAACTTCTATTTAGCTCTGTATTTCAGTTTTCCTGTTCGTAATTCTTTAGAATTCATCATTCACACAATTTTCTCATTTAGTTAGCTTTCTAAAATTGTAAATAATCCTCCTGACAAATTCTCATTGTTTCGTTTTAACCCTTATTTCTATCCAAAGCTGAGATTCCTGTTGGAAGTATAGTTGCAAATCTCCCCAAGGAGCAGGACTGCCCAGAGCCAGCAATACTAATTTGTAACTGCACACCACCTTATTTGATTTCACTCTTGCTTCTTTTAAGAGAAACTGTCTAGAATCAAAATATTAAGGATGGTACTTGGATAGATTTTGGAGGAACACTGCAGTCCTTAAACTTCCTCTGTGTGGTTAACAACTTACTAGATCCTCTGTTGTTTTCAATGGCTTAGTCTCAGGAAGTTGCTTCTTTGATATTCTCCAAACATACTGAGAAGTAACCCTCAATAGGAGCTCCTGAACTATTTCTTCCTGAGAGGACACTACAAGAAGAGCTTCCCAGAAATCCACCAGCAGCTGGGGAATAGTGTTTTCACTGCTACTACACAACATCTAAGAACAAAAACGACAGAAGACAGACAGCAAGTTAGACTGCGGTGATTATTAGTACCAAAAGTTAGAAAAGACAGGAGGAACAGTTTTTCACTTTTACTAGAAGCAAAATTTTGATTCCTTTTTTGTCCTGTGATTCTATGTAATACACTTCTAGGCAAAGTAAAAAGTTCATGAAATGATCTTAAGGTAATCAATTCTGACCAACAGATTTGATTTCTTCTTCAATATTTACTCCACTGCTAGAAATGTCAGTATAAATGTCAGCAAATATTTACAGATTGCTAATGAGGAGGATTTTTTTTATATGCCAATACACAAGTAGGTGTCTTCAAAGGAAGACTCTATAGTCCATGATAAGATACGTTGTGTAGCTCAGCTGGGTATCATGGTAGGACCCACAAAGAAGTGCCAGCTTTGTGCCCGCAAAAAGGACTTTCATTTCCAAATGGTTCTAAACAACAACACTTGGTCTAGTTGGAACTACGTGACTTGCTCTTTTTGATACAGGTCTTTCAAAGTAACAGACATAGTAAGACTGCAACACACGTACAATGAGGAACACGTTTTAACCCAAGTCTTGCTATTCATTGTAGATAAAAGAAAAAAGGTTTGTCTATTCCCAGCTGAAAGAAAGAAAACTTCAGGGACACTAGAAAAACTATCAGTATTTCTTCTTATAAACTGAAGACACACACTTTCACCAATTTATACAGATCATCAGAACATAATCTACCTTCACATTTAGGCCTGATTCTTTAGAGGTCTGTTTTAATCCTAAAGATTTCTTTAAAAGAAGCTTATGGAACTAATATAAATTCTGTTAAATTTCAGTGGCCTTAAGAAGCTTGATCACTAGGAAGCCACTGAAAGAGCTCTGAGATCAGGGTATTTTCCATTCAAATGATAGAATTTAATGGATTTTTTTTTTTTCTTTACTTAACCACTATTTCGTTCCAGAAGGTCCAGTTTCTGACTATGTAACCATCTGTCATGACTAGAATATCTCCAACCCTCATCTTGCTATTTCTGAAGAAATGCTGAAATGTGAGTGAAGGAGCAGCTGAGGCTGCTTTTCTTACCCACAACAATGTCACTATAAAAAAAAAATAGAAGCAAAAACATGATCACAGGCCAACCTTGAAAAAGGTATCTGCTTCTTGTAGTTCAATTTTACTGTTCTCATGTAAAGCCACAGTGGCAGCCACCAGTAAACCAGGCTGCATCTCCTTCAGGTGAACAGCAAACTCAGTTGGCATAACAATTCCTTCCTTACGCTGCTGCAGGAGTCGTGGTTGCCCAATGAAGCCACAAGCCAGTGTTGTCTACAAGCATAATTAGATATAAATCAGGTAAAGAATTCAATATATTTATGATTCTAGTCAGTAAACTCAGTATTTCCTCAGGCAGTGAAATTTAGATGGAAGTAGCCAGGAAAGAAAGTAAATCCTTTCTGCAATTCATAGAGTAGCTCTCTGGGGACCGAGATCCAAATCACGTTCTGGAGCAGCAACTCCTGAAAAACAGGCATTGTGCCTAAACACTGAAAGTAACATGCTGTTGAAAGATGGAGTTAGTGCGCACATAAGAAAGATGGATTTCACAAAGAAATCCAAGACATTTGATATACAGAGTGGTTTTAAAAATCACTGGCTGACTTTTCAAGAGGCTACTTTGTTAAATTTCAGTAGACTACTTTGCTAAAGTATGATTTTTATGTTGAAAATACCCCTGACACAATGATCAAAATGTGCTGCACTTTGTGCAACAGGAACCTATTTCAGGGTATGTGAGTGCTTTTGAAGGTGACTATAACAATATATTCCCATTTTAAAGACAAATGATGGAAAAATGATGCCTAATTAAATGAATTACACAAGAAATATAAAGCAGATCTAGAAGGAAAATTCAGATCAGCTTTCTGAAAGTGTTTTTTTTTTCCTAGTTTGAAATAAAATGCTTTTTTAAAGGTGAAGTGCAATAGAATATATTTAATAGCTCAGATTAGAAAGAAAGAAAATCCAACCAAAACAACTCAAACCTAAACCACCTTATTCTCAAAATAACATCCATGCAGTGTGTGTTTGCTCACAACATGGCAATTTCATTTGATTGTGCTGCAAAAGCAGTTGGTGCTGGATATAATTCTTGAAACAGCTCCCCACAGTTCTCACCTTGCAATTAAAAAATGGCTAACTATAAAAACTCTGCAGGACTTCTTCCACCAAAGCATGATACCTAACTTTGAAACAGCTATCCACTTACTTCAAAAGTGTTTAGACTCCCAATATCTCACTGTAAGAAAAAGTCTCTGTTTCAAACTCTATCACCTTTCAATATTCCACAGTCTTGATCAAATTTAAGAAGAAGTAATTTACAGACTGGTCTCACACATGTGAACATCTATAGCAGAGACAGCTCCACTAACATTTTTGCCCCCAGTGATGAGGAATTCTTACTTTGATAGCACTGAAGTAGGTTCTGATCTGGTCTTGGTAAGAGTTAAGTGCTTTGATTCCACATAAGATGTGAAATTGTACACAGAAACTTCTGTTTGTGAGCACAATGGACAAATATTCTGCTCAAGAGCAATTTTCTAACAGCTGTTCACATACAGATGGAGTTTTCATGGGCGTATCACATATTAATTACAGGTGGAGAGGCGTAGAAATGCTACTATACAATCCTCCCATGCAGCTGAAGAGCACTGGCAGAGTTGGTTACATCCCAGTAAACAACATTTAATTGATCAAGAATTAAGAGCTTCAAAACTTGCTTGTTTGGTAAGTCTTCACCCAAGACAAGACTACCCTACCTCCAGGGTAAACTGTACAGTCCTCCATTCTACTGTACAGCCCTCCATTCTACTGTTACTGCAGACATTCAGTGGAGTCTACACAGCATATCAGGAGGAAGGGGAGTAATCAAAAGTTTCTTTCACTGTAAAATGCAACTACAAGTCAAACTATTGATTTGGACTTTTCAAAGCTTGAATAGCTCATGCCCTCAGCATAATTTACCTCCTTATAGGAGTCCATTTCATGTTCATACATTGTCAGGTCTCCCATTTTCAGAGCCAAGAAAGCCTTAGTAAGTGTCAGGACCACTGATGGCATCATCTTTTCTACTTTCTGAAGATACTTCACAGCTGTCAAAGGACATACGTTTCTCATGCAGGGACTGCAAAGGATATGAGGCAGCTGCACAGGGTCCGCGAGATAGAATATCTGGAGAACTTTATTTCCTGATTCCTATTGAAATAAAAGCCATTTGACAGTTTAGACCTTTTCAGATATACAGTCTTCTATGGCATATGAAAGTAGTGCCATTCTGCTGTTGTTTTTGTTTTTTGTGGTTGGTTGGTTTGTTTGTTTTCAAAACAGGCAAGTTCAGCATAGCTATCAAACCACAGTGCCTTTTTTGCCTCTCTCCTCCCTACTGGTAGAAGAGAAGGATTTCTAACTGGTAGTGATTCAACCCATTTTCTGGTGTGCCAGGAGAACATGCACCACCAAAATGAATTGTTTTTAGCAATCTGTATAATTTAGCAATGTTCAAAGAAACAGTTGGTTTTGCTACAGAAATGAGAGATGACAGAAATTTGAGGCAGGGCTTTCCTAAAACAGGAGTGTCTCTGTGCAAGTGGGAACCAGATCCCTAGCAACATGCATCATGATAGCCAAATCTGTAAGAAGTTGCATGAAAGCAGCCCAAAGCATCACAGGTGCTGCTTGCTATGCAACAAAAATGGGAAAAGAAAAATAATGTGAAAAAGAGTTAACTGTGAAACTAAAAAAGCAGCTCAGCGTTTTCAAAGGGAAATTGATTGATATTTGATACACAGTTCTTAAAATCAGAACTAAATCAGCAGATTACAAATAATCCAACTTATTTCTACCTTACTTAATTCTTCATTTGAGTCTTCATTAAGAGAATGAGTTAAGTAAAATATAAATCCTCTCTCGTATGTCTGCATTTCATCACCTTCTGAAACTAGTCTCTTTAAAACTTCAGTCATGGATAAACCTGACATTCTGTAGTATGGCAAAGCAAGGTGGTAATTCTTTGTGTCAAACCTGAAGGAAATAGAAAGGAAGGAAAAAAATAACAAAACAACTATGGGCAATGCTTTTGCCATCACTCTTTATAAGAACTACGACTACATCAAACAAAGTCGCAGGCACATCAGTTATCAGCATATATTGTTCATATTCAACATAGTGTTGAATTCTGTTCAATGACAATAAAGACAACTAGATACTGAAGAGAGGATTAGATTAAGTAGGTTTTGTAAAACAGAAAAATTGTGTTACATATGCAATACTAATGTAAAATAGCAAAGAATTATGTATTTTCATTTTAAAGTTACACTACTGGAAACACAGCTCACCTATACCACTTTGATAACTAAAACATACCTGCTGTAGCAGTCTCCTAAGAAGGCACAACTTTCTCTGAATGCTCTTAGAAGATCGTCCTTCTCATCTGATTTAAGGAAATGAGGATCCATTATAGCTGCTCTGACCAGTAAGTGAGCCTCACTTAAAAGATGGATGCAGCTCTCAGTTTTAACATTTTCGTAAGTTCTACTATAATCTACCTAGAACAGACACAGGATATACTTAGGCTGCTGACAAAAATCAGGAATATACAGGAACAATTCTAATGAGGATGGCAGCTATTTGAAACAGGATTATGGGCTATTCGTAAGAAATGTATTACACTATATTCAGAAATGACGTGCATCAGAGATTAATTAACATTAGTTATTTTTAGTTAGCAAACAACAAAAGCAAGAGTTGGGCAATACCATTTCTCTGTAAAGCTGAATTGTTGAAACGGTGTTTATAATATATAAATTCCAACCAGGCTCTGACTCAGAATTAGTTCTGGATTTGATGCTGTCAGCCTTTCTGGAACTAGAGGAAAGGAAAAGAGTTGAGTTGTCAGTGTTGAAATAAACACTGCACAACCAAAAAAAACCCCACTCATTTCATAATTCAAATGCATAAATAGGTATGTTTGCAGACTAGTAAGTGCTGGAGAGTTAAGCTGTGAATTTAAGTCATACTGGCTAACAACAGAACAGGGAGGGGCATGTTCATACATCAGAGACATCATCAGAACTGTCCACTACATCTTCTTCTGTGTTAAACACCAGGGAATATCAGAAATCATAGAATCATCAAATGCCTTGGCTTGAACCTTAAAGATCATCTAGTTCTGACCCCCCTGTCATAGGCATGGGATGCCACCCACTGAGCAGGTCAGACTGCCCAGGGCCTTATCCAACCAGACCTTGAAGAGGTAAGTAATTTAAATTAGCTGTTTACTCACCTCCTGTAAGGACTTAGTGCATGTTTGCCCCTGCAGCTCTATCAAAGTATTTGCCAAGTCATGGCATAAAGAGTTACCAGAATGCTTTTATTCTAAAATGCTGGCTCGGTCTATAAAGCCCTGAGGTTAAAAACATTGTAGGAAAACAGACTCTTTTTGTTCTGGTTTTTGGTTTTATTTTAACTGTACTAGGATATTTACATCTTTATTTTCAAATTATGGCACTAAGGAGCTTAATTTTGTCCAATTTACATTCTTTACAAAAGGCAAAAAGTGTATCTTCTTCAAATGCCGATTAGAATATTTGAAACAACACAACTGGCAGAAAACATCCTTTATACAAGAAAACAACAGTATTTTGAATAGTCATTTTCCCTGACAGGCTTCTCCTTATCTTCTTCTGAATAATGTCTGCCCTAGACTTTAAGAAATATTGGTTCAAGTAACTCCTCAATCAACTAAAGCTGTCCCACTCTTGTTAATTAACTTACACTGACTTTAATAAAAGTGGTTTCTGAATAGCTGTTTAGAATAGTTGCTTAGCTGTTTTATGAAACGCCTTCAAATATGGAAGGAGAATAGCAGTTTCCATGGAAACTTGTAAAAAGTCGCATATGCCTCTGGCTACATACATGCTACAACAGCAACTCGGGGCAAAGTCTGATCCAACTTTTGTCATGGATAACTATAGTGGTGCTCGCAACTTTCTTGGAAAGAACCCTTAGCCAAAACCAAGACATTTAAATGTTGTCCTGCAACATATTTTGCAACCTGTAGCTTTGGAGCTATATATTTTTGGTACTCTATATTTTTTTTCAAGATAAATATTTTTTTAATTCTCAGGATAAATTCTTAGCAATGTTATTTTAACATTTTGTTGATTTCAAGCATTTGTGACTTTATGCTCATTTCTTCTATGTCAGTAAATACAGTAAAAATGAAAAAAAAAAACTTGATTGCTCTTCTCAATCACTAAGAAGACAATTATTTCTAAAGAGTTTTGTAACAGAGGAACCACTCTTCAACTGCAATATCCACAAGTTCAGCACTGTACACAGAGCTAGAAGTACTGTCTCCCTAAAAGACACAAATTCTTACAGCATCCTTCTTGTAGGCTTTCTTCTTTCAGTAATATCTTCTGTGTCTGCCTTAGTCAAAAGAATTATATGGTTTTTGAAATGACAGATAGCTCTTGGTCCTATAAAAAGCTGCATTCTTAATGTACAGACATCCAGTGTGACAGGTGGACAAGCCTATAAAGGAAAGTGACTGTTTTGTAATTTCATTTGGTATGTACATTGAGTTTTTAAATAAATCAGAAAAAAAACCCCAACTTTGTACAATGATCTGACATTAAAAACATTCACCGGCTTTGCTAACTTTGAGTGCTTCATTTGAGCAAAAATAAAAATACTCATAAATGCTTAACAAGAATCATTTAATAATGAGTGAAAAAAAAATTATTTCACTCTTCAAAGCAACTGCACAGTTTCAGCTATGTTTCTCAAAATAACAGAACCTGAGGTAGATGCCTAACATGGAAAACTTTATCCCGAATAGTTTGAATTTGGCCAAGTTTTAAAAAACTGCCTGGTTATAAAAGTCTTGATTTTAGTTGCTTATAAAAACCAATTACAGATAGAAGTATTATATTTGCTTGCCTATTTGTTACCTTACATAGCCAGTATTATTTCCCCCATTTGTTCTACATGCACTTTTCACGTAAAACATATGCTATCATCTATACTGAACTAAAAACTGAAAAATGCAATCTCATTTGCACGTAAATATTCTAAATTGACAGCTTTAAAAAGATAAAATACTACACTTACAAATTAACATACACAGTGAAACAAGACAACACAGCACTCTATGTGTAACCTGCTTTTTGAAGACACCTCAACCTTTCTTGTAAGAGGTGGTGATCTGGAGGCTCTAGACCTCCCTGGGCTAGCGAGACCCAGAACGAGGCGGCTCTAAAACTGATGTAAAAAACAAGCAGGATAAATAGTAATAGCAAATAATAAAAATAACCACCATCACCCATCCCACTTCAAACTCCACACTGGGGCAGGGACACCCATGAGGGAACTGGCCCACAAAGGACTCACACCAGCGCAGGGACACCCCTGAGGGACTGTAGCCCATGCAGGGATCCATGCCAGAGTGGGTGGGCAGACTGTGGATGGCAAGATACAGCATGGAAATCTGTGCAGGACTGCAGCCTTCACACCTCTCCAAAACTCCTGCAGAGACAGGAGGCAGCCTATTGCCTGACTGGAGGAATTGTGACAAATTTCAATGTAACCCATAGTGAAAACGCAGAAAGCTGAGACTAGAGAATGGACGGAAAGATTGTGTCACGTGCCAGTATTAGCTATCCAGAGCAGAGAATACATGTTTGGCTCTTGAAAATTTTATAAAGCTTCTACTGTCCTATGGTTTCTTTATGTCTCCTGTCTACATAATCAGAAGAAATCCTTAAATGCTATCTTAAAATACACCTCCGTCTACCTTTCCTACTACTTTTATTAAATGTGTATCATGATCTTTACATTCAATAGATTTTTACTGATGAGCAATTTAAGGAAAGGAAATAGTTTAGACCTCCAAGGATCAAAAGCCCTCCTCCTAAAAAACATGCCCTAAATATTTGGTAGCAGACTTGTTCAATTGCCTACGTGCCTCTTAGAAAAACTGGTTTTTCAAGGACACCTAAGAGAGAGAAACATCACACAATAAAAGAAAACTCTTCACTCTTCCTTCAGTTTTATACAGAAAAGCATGGAATTTAGTTTAAAAAAGAAGTGATTTTATAGCTTTTCACGTTTTTGAAAACATTCTACTAATGGTCTAGAATTTTACGTGGCAATAATAGACTGTTTCATTGAGAGATCTGTAGACCAGCAAAATACAACATGCCATAGCCTGAAGTAAAATATTCATTTTGGATGTTATTTTATTGGTTCAGCCACTAGAAACTAACAGGATCTCAAAAGAAAATGTAAGTCAACTAAGTGTCATACCACTACTCCCATTCTTTCAGTGAGATAATGAGAGGTGTACCTTCACCGTCGTGTCAATATATGGATCCTCATCACGAGCTGCTGCTGCACTGCATCTCACTGTGAAGCACTGCAGGCTCTGACTAGAGAGGAAAGAAGAAAACACAACAATGAAGGAAAGAAATTAAGACTTGCAAAAATCAAGTAGTCAAGACTACAGTGAATCAGCTCTTTTTTCTTTGAAGAAATGGGCTTTAAAGCCTAAGCAGGAAGGTATGCTGAACTAACACATGAGCCAGAGATTTCCAGGAGGCTATGAGGGACGTATCAGAGGGGAAAAAAAATTTAAAAAGGACAGCAGCATAGAGAAACATAGTAATACTATCAGTAGAATCATAAACATAGTACCTTGTAATGACATGCAGGAACTGTGGAGTGAGGACTGCCTGCTCTGACTTCTCCGAATATTGGTAAGTAGAAATTAGTTCTACTAACTTCCCAATTGAGTAGAGATATCCAACATGAGGTAAAGAAAAAAAGCAAAAGAGACTCAGAAGTTTTCTCTCATTCTCAGTTTCCTCACAGGCTGTTGCAGAACTTCCTAGATGTAACAATGAGAAAGGTATTTTATGTACTTCATAAATCAAAACCTGGCAATTCCATTCCAAGCCTGATGCCTAAAAGATACAATCAAACCTGCCCAAGTTGCAGACTAGTTTTCTTAGTAGCTAGTAAAAAATAGTTTTATATGAAGCTCAGTGCGCATGTCAAAAATTTGTATGACATGTTATCTCATTTGGAGGCATATTCACAAAAACATGGCCCTAGCACCTAGTGAAGAAATTCTATAGATGTAACAGCATTAGAGAGTCTTGGTAAACTCACCACAACTAAGCATCCATGGATTGAAAGTCTAATCTTAGACAATTACTTTTAAGGTGGAATGAATGCTCATCCAGAACTGCAGCTCACAAAAAAATAGGTCACCACTTAAGAAAGGAAAGGCTGGAAATGGCAGAATTTATTAGGACGCCACTTTAGCAGGTAACAGCTGTGTTCATTTTCTACAGACCCTCTTGTCAAAGCCTGTAAATCACATGAGACCCTAACACAGCTGGAGTTAAATGGCAAGCAGCTCATTCTTTTCAGTCAGCTGCAAGTTAAATGAGGCATTGCTACTTAGCAGACAGTAAATCATCTCAAACCGAGTGAGCAGTCAGTAAAAGGCAAGGGCCAACCATACCCTGGGATGCATCAGGCACAGCACTGCCAGGGGGGCAGGGATGGTATTGTCCCGCTCTGCTCTGCTCTGCTCTGCACGGGGGCAGCATTATCTTGAGTCCTAGGGACAGTGTGGGGCACCACAATACAGGAAGGATATAAAGCTATTAGAGAAGAGGCTAAGGTAGGGCTAAAAAGATGGTGAAGAGTCTGGAGGGGAGGCCACAGGAGGAGTAGCTGAGGGCACTTGGTTTGTTCAGCCTGGCAGAGATTGAGGAGAGACCTAAGAGCATTCTACATGCAGTTCCTGAGGGAATGGCATGAAGCTGTGTCAGGGGAGGTTTAGGTTGGGTATTAGGAAAAGGTTCTTCCCCCAGAGGGTGGTTGGGCACTGGAACAGGCTCACCAGGGCGGTGGTCATAGCCCAAGCCTGCCAGAGCTCAAGGAGCATTTGGAAAATGTTCTCAGGCACTTGGTGGGAATCTTGGGGTTCTCCTGCACAGGGCCAGGAGTTGGATTTGATGATGCTTGTGAGTCCCTTCCAACTCAGGACCTTCTATGATTCTATGAAATCTGACTGCTAACATACAGCATTAAATTCTTCCATGGGTCTTTTGGGGCTTGAGCTAGTGAACCCCTAAAATCTGCATTCATCCCTTCCAGTTTTAATTAAAGCCCTTCAGAAATGTAACCAGTATCTTAGTGATTATTAACGTTTACTACTCTGATTTCCTCGGCTGGCTGAGAGGCAGTCTAGTATCTTGTAACACTACGGAGAATTTTATTAATGCAATGTGAAGACTGACTGTTTTGCAACACAAAATTTATCAGTAAAGAACTGATAAAAGCTGATTTAGTCACACTTTTTGTGTGATGAATTGGTATGTTAGTTCAAGGTTTATGTAGAACTTGGACAAATTAAAAGACTTTTTGTTAACAGAAGCTCAGTTTAAACAACTGAAAAGGGAGGAAGATCTCAAAAACAAATCATACAGAAATCACGCAGTGTATGAAACAAGATATACAAAGAAGCTCCTTCCTTTCACAAGTCTCCTGTGACACAGTCCATAGTGCATTCATGCATATCCATATACCTGTCTGGTATACAGGAAGCAGTTGAAGAGAGTGCAACTTTGTCTCTTCACAAAACCCAAAAGGCGACTGATCGGGTGCAAAACGTCTAGAAAAAAGTCCAAAACAACATGGGACTGCCGTGAGAAATTATGATGATAAACTTTGGACAAGTAAACAGCACTGGTTATAAGACGCACAGCTCATGTTTCAACACTCAATAATAATGCACACTCTTACTACCAATGCCATTGTAGAAGCCAAGAAGCAGCACAGCTAGCTAGAACTATACTGAGTTCCTGCAACCAAAATCCTCTCTCTTTGCTTGTCTGCAAGATGCACATCAAAGTCTGAGATCACTGAAGAAATCCTGCAATTGATTTTGACCTCAATTTAACCTTCTTTTTCCTCTCTCTTTCTATTCCACTGAGCTATATGGAACATCACGCCATCTCCAATACGATTTTTTTCCCTATTATGTGTCATCCTTTTCCCTCCTTTGCTTTGGAATTCACTGTTGGACCCTGACATCAACTCTTCCTCGGCTTTTGACAGAAATTCTGATGAAAGAGGAAGACTAAATCAGCTTCCTGAGGAGGGGACCTGGAGAGGCAGGTGCTGAACATTTCCCCCTGGGATCCTGGGACAAGATACCTGGGAAGGGCTCAAAGCTGTGCCAGGGGAGGTCCAGACTTGAAATGAGGAAGCATTTTCTTACTCAAAATAGTGAAACACTGAACAGGTTTCCTAGAGAGGTGATTGATGCCCTAGACCTGTCACTGTTTAAGAGGCGTTAGGACTGAGCCCTTAATTATATGCTTTAACAGTGGCTCACCCCAGAAGTGGTCAGGCAGTTGCACTAGATGATTGCTGCAGATCCCTTCCAAGTGAAATATTCCAAGATAGTAAAAAATGGGCTTTATTTGGTATCCCATGATTTCCTCAGTTCCAAAGAAACACCAAACCTTGTAAAAACCCCAGAAGTAAAAACATCAGGAGTTTTCTTTCAAAAAGACAAAACACACAACTCAGTTTGGTTTTTTGTAGTAAATTAACCCATAAAAGGGAAAGTATGTCTGTAATACCTGAAAAGCAGATACTGCACTTGGAAGCGCTTTGTGTCTTCTGTAGGTAACTCTGTGGATTCCAGTGTGATGGGTATCTCACATAGCTTACTTTCTTCCCCAAGCAGCTCCACTGGCTTCTGACATATGATGAACTCATCTAATTCAAGCTGTAAAGTATGTGTTGAAGGACTTTCATCTCTCACACCTGAGCAATGAAAATGCTATCTTAATTGTTCAAACCATTCCACTCGGCAGTAAGAAAATGGTATGACATAAAATAAATTAAACGCTCCAATTACAGCTAGCTAGCTAGCACTGGCTTCCTCAAACCACAAGATTTTGAAAACAACCATGCTAGAAGATGGGAACAATTCCTATTTAAGCCTCAAAGTCTGAATACTTAAGAGTCAAGATTTCTGGGGAAAAAAAACCCAAACAGGTAAACCGTTCATTAGAAGGCGAGTCAAAGGCAACCAGTGCCCCAAATGGCTGGTCTTCAAAAAATGTTGACTTTTGCCTGAAGAGGTTTTGAGAAGGCAGAGGCAGCTATCAGAGGAAGTTGTGTTCTCTTAAACTCACTTAAGTCCTGGAATGCAAATCCTAATAACACTCACAAAGTAACTGGAACTTTTCTATGTAGTTTTCAGTAATAAAAACAGCTGGGGGTAGGACGCCACTATCTGGAAAAGATCCATGTTCACTCAGTTAAGAACATTACATTTATATTGTTCCCACCTGCAGAGTCTTATTTACCTTTAAATTTTTTCTAGGTACAGTTTCTATTCCTAAAAGACCATCCTTTTAAGTTTCTTCAGTTATAAAGAAAGGACCTTCCTAAGGTTTGTTGGTGTTGATCTGATACATATACATTTGGAAAAGTGGGAATTGATAATTCATCACATACAGATTGCTATCTTGCAATACACAGGAATGAAACCTCCTGAGTACACCTATTTCTGGGATTTCTAGAATTCTAAGGCAAGCCCCCGAGTAAGATAACGGCCTGAAAAAGGAGAATGTGCTTTATTATGGCAGGTTCCGAGCCTAACAGTTACAAAAGCACACAGACATCACAACAGAAACATTCTTAATTGTGTAAGTCAGTTACTTAGGCAGTGACACTGATAGAATTTTTCTGAACACAGCACACTGAACTACTACCACTTTAACTTGGCCCATTGTGGCACCGTACAACAGGGACCTAATTCCGTGTCTGCAGATGCTGTACTACCCTCTAAGTGTGATGGCATATTAGTATGATATGTTACCTCCAACTGCAGGTTGGTACAACTTTTCACACCCTAGATTATTCAGCTGATAGTCAGTGATAGGACGATCTGGAAATATTTTCTGAAGGGCAAAGACCCTGTTTGAGACTACTTTCAGAACAACAGGAATCAACTAGCAGATTCTTGGAGATAAAAAAAAATAAAAATAAAAATTTAAATTATTTCAGCACCTACCTCCATCCTCAGCCTTTTCTGGTGCACTGACTCCCTGAGCACATTGCTTTGTCCTGTCTGCACTTTGCTGAACCAGTTCCAGTTTCAGGATTAGAACATCCAGCTCTGTTGTTACAGCTATATGTCTGGCACAAAATGCAACTTCAGCAGGAATGAGGTTATCAATGTGCAAAATTAAGGAGCGTTCAAAATCTAACACAGTCAAATTCTGGTTTATGACCAGGTATTTCAAACAGAACATGACTAGTTTATTCTTGCAGCCCACAAGAAGATCTCCATTCACAGGACAACATGAAATGCACAGTGGAGGATCTGACAGTGGCATTTCAACAACTGACATCTGTTCTTTTAAGGTTTCACTGTATGACTCTTCCATCTTGTGACCAACCATCCGAACACACACGCGAGCACTCCCTGAAGACATGCATCTCCAGTTCATATATGCTCTTAGGAAAGTTGCTTTGCTTTTTTCTTCAATTGTCACCAGATAGTCTCCTTAAAAGAAAGCATACTGATATATCATTAAAAAATAGAGGACAGTTTCTGAGCTCTTTACCTGCTGTAGTATGCTACAAAGAACATCTTCAAGTCTCAACTCTTACAAAAAATTCCAAAAACAGTTTTCACCGATTTTTCTCTAATTAAATACAAAGTGCAAATTTCTTTGCTGGGTGGCACACACTTCACACACCAGTAAAAAGCAGGATTTACAGATGTAGATCCAGGGTAACTCCTATGTGAATTATCTCTATGAGTTGTGACTGCAGACAAGGTCCCCCCACTCCCCGCCTCCTCACACCCATTAATGAGGAAACGTTTTGTTCTCTACAGACCATGGAAAGCAATAGACTTATGAAGAGCTGTGGGATCGGCTGGAACGACCACCCACTCCGTGCTCTAAAAACAAAAAACAAAAACAAAAAAACAAAAGCAGGGACGGGGGCACTCACCGCAACCGAGGCGGAGGCAGACGACGAAGGGAGATGCGGCCCGTACCCTCTCTGCAGGCTCAAGCGCTGCCGGCGCTGGGACCGGCCCGCGCTTCCCAGCCCGGGCCGCTGGGCAGCCCGCTCCAGCAGGCGCGCCCTACCTCGGGCTCGGAGGGAGCCTGAGAAGGGGCCTGAGGGGAAGTCTGAGGCAGAGACGGGTGGGAGGGCCAGGTCGTCCTCCCGCGGCGGAGCCCGAGCGGCTTTGTTCGCCGCCCGCCACCCACCCGGCCCCGGCCCCGGCCCCGGCCCCGGCCCCGGCCCGACCGGCCCGCCATCCCCCCCCGGCGGACCCTCAGGGCCGGTCCACGCACTCGAGCCTGACACGTCCCGGCCTCCCTAGCCGAGTACTGACGGACCCAGCGGTCGCCGGGACTGACCTGCCGAGCTGTGCGCCATGCGCAGCACGGGACCCAGCGTGGCGAAGGAGCCCAGGGCCTCGCAGCGGCCCTGTTCGCGCACGGCGAACACCTCCACCCTACAGCTGGCCGCCGTGCTGGCCACGAACAGCACGTCTTGGCCGCAGCAGAAGTGCGCCGGTTCTTGCTTGCAGGGCACTACTCGCTGCGACCCGAAAGGGTGCAGGTTGTAAAGCTGCACCATGGTCCCGAAAGTTTCGGCCGCAGCAGCGGAGACAGCACTCGCGGCCTCTTGGGGCGGCGCCCTGCACTTCCGCGGGGGGCAGAGCTGCCGCCGCGCGGCGCTGTGCGAGGGCGGGTGCGGCCGTGTGCGGCTGCCCCGGGGCAGGTACCCTCGTACGGGGCTCGGTGTGGCCTTAGCGTGACTCCGGTGCTGTGTGAGCACTGCCGGGAATCCTCGGTCATGGCAGAGCAGCGCTGTACACTGGCGGCGCTCTCGAGGGGGAAGATGAACTGGAAGTGATCCTTGAGGAGTGTGAGACGGACTGGGAACGGTGGCTGATAAATGGAAGACCTTGCTGACGGGTGTTTGGTCGGTGGTTTGTGTGCGGATCGGCTTTCACTCGGGCACGGCTTGGAGCAGCTACCGCCGGCAGCAGCGTGCCTAATGCATTAGGCTGCTGAAACCTGGGTTCTTTCAGTCTCCCAGAGTCAAAACCAGAGACTTTTTTGTATTTAAATACAGCAATTCTTTCTTAATAACCCAAAAAAAAAAAAAAAAAAATTCACACCCCAACCACCAAACCCCCCAAACAAAAGCCTAGTTATTTCACAGAATAGTCCCAGTTGTAAGGGACCCACAAGGATCACTAAGTCCAACTCTTAGCTGAATGGCCTGTATGGGGATTGAAACCACAACCTTGGTGCTGTTAGCACCATGCTCTAACCAACGGGTTCAGCACTTTTTACATAAGCCAAGTGTTCCATGATAGAGCTGCTTCCATATGTCTCTAAAGCTTTATTCATGTGACCATACTGGTACAGGATATTAAATTTTTTTTTTTTACTAGGCCTATGTCGGAAGGTAAAAATTACCATGCACTTTTAAAGCAGGTAACAGATCCACTACCAAAACCTGCCATCTCAAATGGTCCTTCCCTCATGAATATACACATTAATAGTGAAGAAGAAAAAGCAGCAGTATAATCTCTGGAACTTTATTTAGAAACACATTTGAAAACAAACAGGGTTCTGCAATTGGTTTTTTTTGGTAAATAAACTTTTCCAGGCTTTAGTTTTCTCAATATTCATCTCCTTCTTCAGCCTCTGCTTCTACCGAGTCTAGGCCAACTTCTTCATAATCTTTCTCAAGGGCAGCCAGGTCTTCCCGGGCTTCAGAAAATTCTCCTTCCTCCATCCCTTCCCCAACATACCAATGCACAAAGGCACGCTTAGTATACATGAGATCAAATTTGTGGTCGAGCCGAGCCCATGCTTCTGCAATAGCAGTTGTGTTGCTCAGCATACACACAGCCCGCTGCACCTTGGCAAGGTCAGCACCTGGCACCACAGTTGGAGGCTGGTAGTTAATGCCCACCTTCAAGAAAACAAATGAGAACTTTCCTTAGCAGTGCTAAGGCTTAAAGACTCATTTCTGTTAACAATCAAAAATCACCATGATTACAAATAAAATAGCTTAGAGTTATTTTGCACTTTATCAAAATATTTAACAGGGAGATTACAACATTGTAGTATGACTGTCACCTCTGAAGACTACACAATTCCTAATCATTTAGATATCGAGCACTTAAAAGGCTACATACCTTGAATCCAGTTGGGCACCAATCCACAAACTGAATGGTACGTTTAGTCTTGATAGTGGCAATGGCTGCATTGACATCTTTGGGCACAACATCGCCTCTGTATAACATGCAGCAGGCCATGTACTTGCCATGGCGAGGGTCACATTTGACCATCTGGTTGGCTGGTTCAAAGCATGCGTGGGTAATTTCAGCCACAGATAACTGCTCATGATATGCTTTTTCAGCAGAGATGATAGGGGCATATGTTACCAAGGGGAAATGGATTCGTGGGTATGGAACCAGGTTAGTTTGAAATTCTGTCAGATCTACATTGAGGGCTCCATCAAAACGCAGTGAGGCTGTGATGGATGAAACAATTTGCCCAATTAATCGGTTTAAATTTGTGTAAGTAGGACGGCCAATGTCCAGGTTACGACGACATATATCATAAATGGCTTCATTATCTACCATAAAGGCACAGTCTGAATGCTCTAATGTTGTGTGGGTAGTTAGAATTGAGTTGTAGGGTTCCACTACAGCAGTGGAAACTTGTGGTGCTGGATAAATTGCAAACTCCAGCTTAGATTTCTTGCCATAGTCAACAGACAGCCTTTCCATGAGCAGTGATGCAAACCCTGAACCAGTGCCTCCTCCAAAACTATGAAAGATAAGGAAGCCTTGCAGCCCTGTGCATAGATCAGCCTATAATGAGTTGAAAAAAAATGAGAGAAAAAAAAGTTATTGCTGGTTTTGGAGAAATCACTATTAAAATAATCATTCAAAATAATTTCTGTCATAAGTTAGCTAGTTTTACATTGTTAAAATAAAAAAAACAGTGTTCTTGAAAGGTCCTGATTTAACTGCTTGAATTTTTATTTAAAGGGGGCCCAGGGCAGGCAAGGAAATAAAAGGTTTATTTTGTTTTGAACAATTAACTATGCATAAAATTCTTAACAAAAAACCAGCAAACCATCAATATAGCTAGCTATAGAGCTGCATCAATTATTTTAAATACTAACTTGCAGCATGAATCCTTACCAGTTTGCGAATGCGGTCTAGCACTAGATCAACGATCTCTTTTCCGATGGTATAATGGCCTCTAGCATAATTATTGGCTGCATCTTCTTTCCCAGTAATGAGCTGCTCAGGATGGAATAACTGCCTATACGTGCCTGTACGTACTTCATCTACAAAAAAACCCACAATACCTCATCATAAGTTTGACCTGTTCAGTTCTGTGTGTGCTGCCTAGTGACTACACACAAAGCACGTGTGCCAAAAGAGTGTAGACAGCATCTCTGACTACACACAGCTTTGTCTGACGAGTCTTAAGAAGTTGGCACTACTTCTGCCCCTTTGTTTCAGGGTAAACATCAGGCACACACAAAGCAGTATTTGTACTCAATGAACACAGAGATCACTCAGAAAACTACATTACAGGTACAGACATGATACTGGACAGCACTCAAACGAAACTCTGTATGCAGTGCAGCAGTCTGGAAAGATGATCCAGATCGTAAAGAAGTTCTCTTGTTTTCCAGATATTGTTACCTGTAGACCATTATGTAATTTCTTTCAAATAGCAATAACCTCAAATGTCAAAACAGCATCCAGACACACGTTTTAAAATCTGTAGTGTTCTATAGAAACAAAGTAAGACAGTGGGGAATCTGTAACGGATCCTCACTTTTTCACTTAAGACCTTTAATGTTGGGTACATACCAACTACGGTTGGCTCTAGGTCAACAAACACTGCTCTTGGAACATGTTTACCGGCTCCCGTCTCACTGAAGAAAGTGTTAAATGAATCATCTCCACGTCCCATTGTATTATCACTAGGCACTTGACCATCAGGCTGGATCCCATGTTCAAGACAATACAATTCCCAACATGCATTGCCAATCTGAACACCAGCCTGACCAACATGGATGGATATGCATTCACGCTGCAAAGTAAAAAGAGAAGGATAATGAGACATGGGGCTACCTGCCCATGGGTTGTACTTTCTATGATCTTCCTTTTCTGCAATGAATATTCCCTGTTTGCTCTTAAGTGACAATTTAAGAGAACACGTTGTCTGCTGCTGGCAAGACACTACTCACCTTAGCTGACCTGCACTGACTTTGAGAATACTGGAAGATCCTAAAGACAACATAGTTTCTATGCACACATAGGTGAATACAAATTCATTATTCCTTAAAATGCTGCATATATATTCCCTCTTTAATATTCAGCCTAGTCTCTTTTTCACCTTCTTTTAGTCTTTGGAAGACCTCTTTAGATAATATCCCCCCAATTTCCTTGACGTGTTACCAGACCACGTACTGGGTAACTGTTGCAATCATCTTTCCTGCACAGGACCATTCACTACATTTTCCTGTCTACGCATAGCACTATCTAGGCCCTAGCAATTCGTACATATTTTTTTCATACATATTCCTATGTGAAATCGTCTTAGAGTCCCAATCGATTGTAATATGCCCCCTTTTAGCTCGCTCCTTTGATTCTAAGCAACTGTGCCATGTATGTTTAATCTCCCAATACCTCAATTGTCTTACACCTGAGATGGAAATAAGCTGCTTTTCTAGTTTACTGTTAGAGTGTATCTAGAAAAAAAGCAGAGATGGGAAAGAAAAAGCAAGGTGTCTGGGCTGCTCTTCCCCGTTTCCTTGGTAGCTTCATCAAACTCCGCAGCCTCCGCTCCACCCCCGCCGATCCGGCACGAGTCTCGCGCCGCCCGCGCGACCCCTCACGCCGCCGGCCGCACCCGCTCCTGATTGGCTACGCCCAGCGAGTGGCCCGCTCTGCCCCTCACCGTCGCCGGCCACGCCTCCTCCTCTGATTGGCTACACTCAGGGAGCGGCTCCCGGCACGCGCCACCCGCCTCGTCCCTCACCGCCGCCCTCCCAGGAGCGCGCGCCGTGCCGTGCCGTGCCGTCTACGGTTTCACGCACCAAGGCGGCCTAAAAGCGGCGGATAGATCCGGCCGGTGGCCACCATGCTCCTTCCCGCTATCTCCCTGCCTCCCGGCTCAGCTTTCAGTTCGTCCCTCGCGTCTTCGCGCGGGAGGTGCCTGCTCCGAACAGACTTCCCTTGCACATATCTCGTCTTGCTAGCTATCGGCCGGTTTCTATGCCCCGCCTCCTCTAAAGTTAATATGCTTTTACACTCATTTCTCTCTTTCTCCCCAACGCTTCTGCCTTAGAGCTACCGCGGTGACTTCAAGCAGAGAGTGCCTGCGAGTCCTGGCGCAGCACGTGCAGTCATGAAATCCCCTGAGGTGCCGCAGCAGAAGCGGTCCCAAACACCCTCTCTCCCCCCGCAGCCACAAGGATCCCGTCTCCAAATGCCTTCTCCCCCCACAGCCGCAAGGATCCCGTCTCCCACCATGGTGCCTTGCTAAGATGAACTCCGGCTGCGCCACAAAACGTCCGTCGCCGCCACCGACCGACACCAACTGCCGACCGTTAACCGCCTCAAACCCCTCGCCTCAAGTGCTGGCTCTCCATTGGCCCTTACCCGCGTGGGCTACGCGGGAACGAAGACCGTTGATTGGCCCCTCGCCTCAGCTTCTGACTTCCCATTGGCCATTACCCGCGCGGAGTGGGCGCGAGGGAAGGTCTCTGATTGGTCGAGGGCGCTGTTCTCCCGGCGAGGGGGAAGACTGCCAGCAGTTGGGGGCGTGTCCAGGGGCGGGGCTCGAGCGGCGCGGGCCGGGGCTGGCTGCGTCCGGGCCTCTCGAGGCGGGAAACTCCCGCTGCGGTGCCGGGCTTTGCTACGTAGGCTCTGAGTAAAGATGAAGTGGTACCACAGTGCTAAGCTGTTTTAATATGTAAACGTGATCTATACTGGTTACGATGATACAAAAGTACTACTTCCTGTAGTCTCTCCTGATAGTAAAAGGATACAGATCTGCTTTCCCAATGGGGATTTACTTGATAGAAATACAAAACTGGAGTGGTATTGTCATTACAGTACCACTCCGTGAGCAGTGAGCACACTTTCCATTCCCTGCTTTTGAGTAGGCAGATTCACTTTGGCACTTCTGGAATTTGTGTGACTAACTCCTCAAACCAGCTGAGGAAGGGGGAGGAGACAGGTGCCTTTTTGCTTACATGCTCAGAATGAAATATTACTGTCTGAGAATGTCAAAGTGCCAAATAAAGAAATTTATTGCTCTTGAAGTATAAGAATACTAGGGTATTCCAAAGAAATAGGTCAAAATATAACAACTTCACCCCTTTGAACATTATTGTTATTTACAGGTTTTGTAAGACAACAAGAAGGAAACCCTTGTTGATTTTTCAGGATACCCAAGATCAATGAGATATGGTCAGAACCTTTTTTAGAAGGTTGTTGTTTATCTTCCTGAAGAATACAGGATGGAAAAATTATTTGAAAATTGTTCAGTAATTATTTAGAGCTTAATTATTAACTGAGTATGACTTGAATTTCTTTACTTAAAATACGAAGTAATCTTAACTATAAATAGTGTCACGTCCACAGTATTGTTGCTACTTGAACAGCTGCCATATGAAAATTGCTTATTCCCATTAGGCATTGTGTTGAGGTACTTTTAAGTTGTAATTACCATTTTTCCAAGTAAGATTACTCTTCATATATTTTGAAATAATAGGTCAGAATTTTCTGTAGTATGGGGCAGCTTGTGTTTTTATGTACTGTAGGCTGTATCCTCATTGTGTATCAACTGTTCTGACTGCATTTTGATCAATTGAACTGTTTTGATGCATGAGAGCTCAGAGTGCTTCCTGTATGGAAATCTCTGGGTTTAAGTATGTTTCTATATTTGCAAATGATAAAACTCTTGAAGAATTGCATGAGGCATTACTGAGTAAAATCGTTGGTTCTGAGCTCTGGTTCAGATGAAGAACGTGCAGTTTGCTTGGAATCATTGACTCTTCCTGTGATAACACACTGTGCACATATGTTTTGTAAACTGTGTATTTTTAAAGTCCTCATAAATGAACAAGTTGGTTATTCTATGGTTAAAAGTCATTATAGCTATTCGAAAGCAATGAACTGCTATCACCAGAAGGCCATCTGGCTATTGTTCTTTTAAATCATGGTGAAGAGTGCAAACAGTTATCAGCTGGCTTCTAAAAACTATTGTCCTGAAGTCAATCTATGGAGAGAGTAGCTGTCAAACTGAACAATGGTAAGATCCATCGGTATTTTCAGAAGCTTGTTCTGTAGTTCTTACCTTACTTTTTCCTTCCTCCTGGGGTAAAAGTGTGCACCGTTGTATGCCTCCATATGGCTGGGTGCCTCTTCACTGCTTGTATGTGATGTGATGCACGTAGATATTATTGTGCTTAAAAGAGACCAAAGCTGTGTATTGGAAGTGGACTGTTGAATTAAAATCATGTCTACACTCCTTCTTCCAAGCTGATAAACTTTGACAGTGGGCCATCTTTATGGCCCTTCTCTGGGCTCTATCCAGAAAAAACTTGCGGATGAGTATAATTTAACTGCTCTTTTGAAAACCATAGTATTTATTTTTCTTGTGTGCTTCTAAGTTATACTTTTTGTTTGCCCTTTTCTTTCTAGGGCAATATAATGGCATGGTAGTCTCACCATCTGTATCCAGCGCTGCTGCATTTACTCTTGGGAATTGTTCTGCCTCCTCCTCAGCCAGAATAGAGCTGCAAATGTTAGCATAAACCTGGGTGGTGTTCTTTATTAGGAACAAGCAGGGATAGATTAGTCCCTGCTTGTGCATAGTCAGTCAACCTAAGAAGACAGAGGTGGCAAGTGTGGTCTGTCTGGCTTCTGGACTGACATTGTTCCACTGCCACATACACAAAATTTTGATGCAGCTATCCCACTCTATAGAGTTCCTGAGAAATTTGAGGGAAACTAATGAAGGAAAAGAGCACTTGCAGAAGCCTTTTCCCAGTGCAGAGGTTCTTGATGTGTCTGTAGCAGTCAGTGCCTCTACTGAACCTTCTGGTGCTTTTAACATGCAAGAAATAAACTGGGTTATGATGTGATGAAATTATCATCATTATATACTACTTGAATGTAAAGTCAAATTACTTACTATGTTTTGCATAGAAAGAACCATGAAATCTCCAGAACTACTGCCTTTGTCCAACCCCATGTTATCTATAGATTGCTTTCATAGTAGTGAAGCCTGAACAGAGGTGAGTGTGCATTCTGCTCTTTTGAACTATCATAAGTTTCTAAAACAGTGAGTGAATAAGCCTTTCTTACCTTCAAAATGATTCCTGATTTCAATCAATTGCCAAGGAGGTTTTTGCAGCTTTTAGCCAAAACTCTGACATGCATCTAAATCCCAGCGTTGCGGAATTCACTGTTTCCACATGATAGGTATTAGTCCTAATACTGCATCTGAGCCGGGTAGTTCCTGTGCCTGAATGGCTACAATGCAAATCTCTCCTAGTAAAAAACGTGGGAAAGCACTTTAGGTATCACCTTGAAAACAAAGGAGACCAACAAACTGCATACCCTCTCCCCAAAGCAGCTTGGGTTCAAACACGATTCTTCCAGGCAAGATAATGCTTGCCATTATGAATACAAATGACAGCATTAAATCATCAGTGAGACATGAAATGTGAAGCTGCAAACACAAAACTGCTGAGTAAAAAGTTTGGCCTGTCATGGTATTACGAATTTGGCAATTGTTTTATCTTTCTCATGCTAACCTAAAAGCATTTACCGAGATTGGAAAAACTTCTTAGTACTTAACAGCTTGAGAGTTAACACTACCTTCATCTCAGTCTTCTGTTGAGACTAAATTTAGAGTTGCGCAAGTAAGTAAAGATCCTGTGCAGAAGTAAGATCTCTACAGTAATCTAACGTCTTTGTGTATCAACTGCATTCTTATAAAAGCTTGCCAGATATGCATTCAAACATTTTTTCTTCTTCTAGCTGTTCATTGTGAGACATTTTTTGTCATTTTCATATGCATTTACCGTTAGTCTTCAGTATCTGTGTTGGCATTGTTCAGCTGACTTTTGTGTTTTGTTTACAATTACAGTACTAAAGTGGATAAGGGATGCAGAAAGATGCGAGCTTTTTTTTTTTTTTTTTTTAAAAAATGTCTTTATGAGCACTGTTAGGATTTTTTTTTCCAGAAAACTTTTTTTCACATTTAATAGAATTAATTTATTTTGTCTTGTCACTGGAGGATTTTTGGTTTGCTGCCAAATCAGGAATGGCTCATTCATCCACTGCCAATCAGGAATGGCTCATTCATTCAGTACATTTGGAAAACTGTTATTTCAAATTTGTTTTAAGATTCTGTCTCTCAAAAGGATGCCTTTACTGCTGCAATAAATTAAAATATCAGATTATGACTGCCAGTCTCTTTAATTGGCTAGTGACTCATTCCAGATTAGCAGCCCCCAGTATTCATGTGCTTTGTGAGGTCTGCTTTGTAGCCTCTCTAAAGATGCCTTGGTTCCGTGGCCAGATTTCTGTAATTTTAAAGGGTTGCTCCGTTAGGCAGAAGTTTTTCACGTCTGTCATTTTTGCTTCACGAAGTTGTCCATTTGTACAGTGCACACAGTCTTCTGTTACATTTTGTGAGTAGTCCTATGACAGTGCTATTGTATAAATTTTGCTTTACCTAGAATATACTTCAGAGAAAAAGGCTTTTGGTGTTAAATTATGTCTCATGTGTCTGTTGGGGAAAAAGAGAAGGTACGCCGTGTCTGGTCCTGACAAAGCATATTTCATCAGGCTGCTATTATTTCTGTGCAGGCTTTGAAGAAAAAGGGTAAAAGGTCATTCTTTGTTTGTAACTAAGAAAGATATTGTCTTTGAAAGATGGTTTATTTCTTTCATATTTTAAATAGTCTTACTCCTGTAGCCCAAATATATCCTTGCTCTAAAACTCTGAGCTATTTATTTCAATATAAATATGCTCAGAAAGAAGAGCACTTCGCTTTTAAGGAAAGCTGAGTATTTATAAAATGTGTAGTGTTCATGTAATGTTAATGTTCTTGCAAATGAAATATTTTGACTGTCATGTCAGAAATGACAAAGTGTGTGACAAGAATGAATCCTTGAGGATTTTTTTACACTCACATCAATATAATAAATGCATAAAAGGTGCTTTGTAAAGGTGATATTTATCATTCACTATAAATAACTAGATTTAATATGTTTCTTTTAATGTTGTTTGGGCTTTTTCATAGCCAAACACCCTCTCTGTAGGAATGAGCTTCAAGTAGACAACTTGGTGGAATGGTCCCCTAGAGGAGGAAATAGGCTCCAGTAATGGAAAGAAGCCTGATCAGGAGTGGATATCTAGCTCAGAGGTGCTATTGTGTTTTATTTAGCTTTCATTATTAGCTTTCATTATGGTTTTTGTAGAGCATACTCTATAACTGTGTAAATATACTGAACATATTATGCATATGGATAACATACTTCAAGTTATTATTTAGAAGTCTGTCCAGCATGTCTAGCCAGCACAGAAGAAAATGAGTATCATACGACAAGCAAATTTTGCAGCAGGGAAACAAGACAAAAAGAATACCAGTTGTAATGTGATGCTGGTCATTGTCCAGTATGTAGATGTGTGTTAATTAAATAAAACTTCTGGTAAAGAGCTTTGCCTTTTGTTTCAGTTTCTGAAGATAGGGCAGATTTATAACCACTGAAACTTATTGGAATCTTAATTTACTTTTGGAAACAAAATCTAAATAAATCCTTCTTTCTTAAATCTTATTTAAACAATATATATTCTGCTCTAGAGGGGAAAACTAAATGGGCATATGTTCAATACAATGCTTATCAGAAAAAACATTGCGATATTGTTATTTTACTTGGTAGACTTGTTTCTCAAGGTCTGCCACATCATTTTTCTTTGCCTCACTCTCATATGCTGCCAGAATTTGTATCTTCCTGCTCGTACTTTGACCTTTTTGTTTTGAGATTGCTCTTCTGAAACATTAAGTTTTTAACTTTTTATGAAGAAATTGTTCTTTCACATGCTGGTTACAAATTTATTCCCTAAAAATCTTTTTGTGGGGGCCTAAGAACTCTTTTCAGGCATTATGATCTAGAATAAATCAAGATTTTAATTATTTTCTTTTTTTAGCTGGTGCAGTTACTTGCATTCTCTAGTTAGTTCTTTACCTCCTAATAGCTAAACCTTACTGAGAAAACTAACAGTGTTCTTCTGCCTCAAATCCTGTTCCTTGTTCCTTTTGTTCTCATGCTGGTTCCAAGAGAGCTTCTGGTGCCTCATCCCCTGTCATACCTAGCCAAGGGTCTTGCATACCTTATTTGCCTCACTATTTGTGGGGCAAGCCTTTCTCGCTTCTTGAGTATTGCTATGGTAGAGCACTTGCCTTGGGGCCGTCCATTGCTTAAGCCTTATTTCCTGAAGTTCCAGTACTTTGTTCCTATTTTCCATATACCCTGGAGACTGGGGACTTGAAGACTTCTGACAATGTGAAGTGTGTCTGGAAAATGGGCTGTGAATCCTCTTTCCCAAAGCACTCTCAATCACCCTGTAGTTTGTGACCATTAAAAATGCTGAACCCTTAGTTTCCTATGGAAATTAAAAGAAAGCCTACCCACAGAATTCAAGATTAGTTAATTTAAAAGGCATTATTGAACAGTGATTTCTCTCAATTGATGTGAACTTTATCAAAGCCATCTGTAGGAATGGACTCCAGCCAAGTCAGAATAAGTTCATTTTGGATAAATGCTTTATTTGATTTTGGATAAACGCACTTATGCATGCTTCAGTAGAACTACAGAGGGATAGTCCAGCAGCTAAATGTCTGGTTGTTTCTCAGCTTACAACTTTCTTGTCACTGATAGAAAACCCCTTGAAGTAAGTAGAATTGATGTTATTTTCAATAAACGTGTTTTTATGGTGTTTTAGAAAGACCTCTTAAAGGAAACAGAATTTTAAATACACATTTCAAAGCAGAGGTTAGGCTTTTAATGTATTTATTTCCTGTTGTCACTGAAAATGGATTGTTAAATTGAACATTTTTACTTTCTCTTTAGAGAATCGGGGTTTGCCTTTACTCATTTGGATGGATCAGTGGCACAGAAGAAAAGAATGGAAGCAATTTGTTGTTTCCAAAGCAACCAAGCAGGGTCCTGAACTATAATGCTTTTGTCTGTGAAAGCGGGTGGAGTTGGATTAAATCTGACAGCAGCTTTCCGAGTGTTTTTAATGGGTCCCATGAGTAATGGGTTGTTCATAATGATATGGCTTAATCTAGGTGAAGCTTCTTTGGTGTTTTCCTAAGAGGCAGAAGGAAAGCCCGTCTGAGAATGAATGACACTGACGAGTATCTGTTAAAAGGCAAATAGGACTTCATTTTTTTCCCTAGCATCTTCTTGTTTCAACACTGTATATTTGTGCTGTCCATTTATTTACTGTGAGTGGAAAGAATGCTAGTAGTACTACTAACAGAGTTGTAGTACTTCACCTTACAGTGTAGCATATGCTATCTGTTCCTTCTTCGTACCTTTCTTTCTTCCTGATACTTTTGAATGAGGTTTCCTATTTGTTGTTTATGGACTTCAAAAGCCATTAAGTGGAATTTGAGGAACAGTATATATTTAATGTAGTGCTTGTCTGCTCTAGTCTCTTCTGTTATTGTTGAGAATTTATTTATAAATTAAGACATTCATCTGAGGTTACCTTTTGTGGTCATGGGAGACTAGTAATACCTAAATTTAGAAAGTTTTTCCTTTCATTAAAGCACTCAAGAGATGCAAAATTATTTGTAAGGAATAAAAATGCAAATTACCTTTATTGATAGCAAAATGGTATTCTTAGCAAAATTGGTTCATGTGCTGTGTCACTGTACAACATCAAGCTTTTTCTATTCACTTCCTGCCTTCCCCCCGTTTACTCCTCTGCTGTAATGTCCAAGTTTTTTGGCAGTTGGAAACTGAAACAAATTCTGCACTTGAAAGAAACAAAATGATAGTTTAGCTTTGGACTTGGACATCTGTCACCACCAATAGTAAAGGAAAGGTACTAGCCTGGACATCAGGTCAGTGATATTGACAGTATGAAGACAAAAGCTATTTATGTAATACATGAAAGAAATTAAGTATGAGTAAGAGTATGGAGAAATTGCCGTGAAAGAATTTTTTCGTGAATCACAATGCATCTTCAGAAATATTGTCTGTGTATGTACTGCATTGACCCATTCAGTTGGAAGGGATCTACACTACCATAATGCCATCGAGTCTGACTGCTGCTTTTTTTTTTTTTAACAATTCTCTGAATACTTGTAGAAACCGCAAGAGAATTTTAATCTGTGAAAATAATGAATGAGGTATAATGAATTCATTGTATTGTGGCAAGCAGTTCTAAGAAAATAAGCTAAGCATTGTTAACACCGAGTCATCTACAGTTAGTAGTTATACCTAACAACCCTGGGCCAAATATAATTGCAGCCTTTATACACCACTGAACAGCATCTTCTCATCCTCCTGGTAGCCATCCTGTGAGGGTAACCATCCCAAGGGGCAGTGGTTGACTATGTGTATTTGATGGAGGAGCAGTGGGCCCACATGACCCTTTACTACTTGAATAATCAGTGCCGAATGAGATTCAGTCATGCATTAGCATTCCTTGAAGTGCACTAGCAGCAATAATAGGATTTAAGAAGCAGAAATACCAGTGGAGTAACCAGTTTTTCAAATTCTGTGGATTTATTGTAGAACTGTAGCTTGGAGGTCTGCATTCCTTCTCTGAGAGGTGTAATACCACAGTGCAAGGGAGGAATATTTATCCAACCATAGATTACTTTCTCCCTCTGCCCCCCCCCCCCCCACCCCTTTAAAATTTTATTTGTTTAAATACAATCATAGATGCAGAATTCTCACCTTTAGGAAGAAATACAAACCTTTAATGTGAGAGTATCACAAGTATACAGATGTTTCTCTACGGCTTAGGCTTTTTAATATTTTCCAATGTAAAATACAGTATCCTTTGTATGAGATACTGCAGAAATCATAGAAGTACTGCAATTCACTTTTCCTGTGCTGGACTGATGAGAGAAGAGTGAAAGTAGTACACTTCAGTCTTTCTTGACTACAGCAAAAATAGAATGGAATACACTTCTGTATGTTTGGGCTACATCTTTCCTCCAGACACCATGTTGTTCTCATACAGTGAGATTAATATTAGAACAGTTTAGCTTGCCAGGAATGTTCATCTTGCAGTGACAAATACATAATTTGTTGCTCTTTTGCTTACTACCATAGATTGGAGAAACAAGACTTGTTTGGCTTTTATCTTGCTGCTTGATGTCTCTGAGTGTGTGTAGGCATCAGAGGTTCTTAGAATCTAAAATGAGTCCTTAGAAGAATTCTTAGACAACTTGCAGTATGTGGGTGACATGACAAGGAGAGCCCACTGCACGAGACTTTTATCAGAGACAGGACATTATTACAGTTTATGTAGACTTAAGTATCTATTCTCTGAGAACTAGTAGGACTGTACCTCTAGATAGATAAAACATGCTGGAAAAATGCAGAGCACAAACTTGGCATTTCATAGATCCTTATATTTAATGTTACATCCAAAGTATAGGTAGTAACAGCTACACTATCGATTTGCATTCAGCAAAGTTTCTTGTTTACCTAACATGGTGATTATTGTGTATACTGATGAAAGCATAAGTGGGCTTTCTTAACAGTTCAGTTTACTGTTAAGTAACTGCCTGTGTCCAGCTGATTTCGATTTTGCCATCAGGTACAGAGGCAGTTAGTATTATGCAGTGTTTGTTTCAGAATTAAAATAACAGGATTGTTTTGATGTCTCCTAGATTCCTGACAAACTCTGTTTTTAAAGCATTTACCTGAAGTTCCTGCTTGTTATGAATATATAACCCGAAGTTCTCAAAGCTATCTTTATAGCAGGATACTTAAAGAGTAAGACATTAGTTTGGAAGTAATTAATCTGCAAGCAACATTTGTTCAAGAGGTGATGGTACAATATCTGCTTTGTGATTCCGTGTGCACTATTACTATGTTTTGAAGGGAGTTTATTTAACTTGTTCATTGCTGCTACTAATAGCTTGGAACCCCACTGCAGAAGACCAGTGTTTTGACAGGTGTTGCAGGCTGGGTCAGAAGCATAATGCTGTTATTACTAAGGGGAGTTGAAAGATGATCCCAACAGTTTTCTGGTTATGAATAAATAATTATTTTCCAAGAAGCTTTACTGTATTTTAAAAATAGTGCCATCACAGTCTCACCAGTAAAAATAAATTGTGGAGTGACTGTTGAAGTGTGTTTTGGATTTTAATACTAGAAATTAAATGTCTCTGTTGAGCCATTTGGAATGACTCAAATGGGGTAGCAGCACAGCTGTTGGTTAGCCTGGCTATTACAGCTCATTATCGTGGAGATATGTAGAACACTTTTGTTATTGTCGTAGCAACTTGTTTAGCTGTGTAAGTGCAGCTAGCCTGCCTCATTAATATTCATCACAGAAATTGAAGACAGGTTCTCTTCTAATAAAAGTAGCAAAGAAGAGATAGAAATTCTTCCAATAAATGTTTAAAACACAAAAAGCACAAAAAAAATTAAAATACCAAATCTTTTTGTCCAACTGCTTTACATCCCTTTTCTTCGTGTTTACAAAGCATTAGCTAAATAATGTAACTGTACTTAGGCTACTCAGCTCCCTAGCATTTTTTTTCCAAAACACCTAAATTTCTCATCCTAAACTTTTATTTAGAGAAAAGTAACATCTTCATTTCAGTGTTTTGGGATTTAACGAAATTAAGGCTGTGATTGATTTATACCTTGATCCTGCGTTATTTTGCATAAACATATTTAATATTTTGGATAATACTTCTCTTCAAGTTACGCATCCCAAAAAAAAATTTTTTCAGTTTTGCTGTCTTTGTGTTCAAAATATAAATGCCTCAAATAAGTGATAAAAAACTAATTTGCTCCTAAATGTTAATTTAGAAGCACACAAACTCCTGAAATTTTTCCAGTGTTCATTTCTTCAAAAGGCTGCTTGTTAGTACAATGCGTAAGAACACAAAAAAACCCCTCAAAACCAAAATGCGTATTCCTGCATTCTAACTTGCACGTATTTAATCTCATTTTAGAGGTGACAAGGTAGTAAAAGGTAAATAATGTGTCTTCTCCTTCAGACTAAACCCTCTATAAATGAATTAGTTTCATGTTTCTATCTTAGTATTGCCTGATAAACAAACAGATCATCTGGACTGATTGTTTCAGAAAACATGGTCAGTGACACTTTGTAAGGAATTCTTATTTTTGCAGGCTATGTCCAAAGATGGAATTTAATTCAAAATTTTAAAGTATTTTTACTATTTCTGAATAGTACGCAGGTGCAGGAGGGAGTTCCTCTGTTGATTATTCCCCAGGAATTAGTAAAAAGGAAGTACTTAAATTTGCGAAACACTTTCTTTTAATGTTTTACTTAACAGAACTCCAATGATTTTGTAAAAGTAAAGGTTTTTTTGATAAAATACTATAATCATAGGCATGTATTGACAGCATGCTATCTAGCAATTTCAGTAGACACTTTGAACAATAAGACTGTGCTATATGCAAAGTAGACTCTAATCCACTCGTGTCAGTGAATGAGTTAGTCCTTGTAAAATAAATTAAAACAAACAAATTATTTTATAGCTGCCAGCTTTCTAACAGTTTTCCTGTACTGCTTTTCCTCTTGTAGTGGAAAAATGGCATGTTTTTCACTGCCATACATATGTCTTAATGGAATGCTGATCTGCATGCTGCTTGATTTACGGAGGAAGAATTTGGTAAACTACACTTGTTCATGTCCCACTGAGTAAAAAACAGCACTGAAGAATCTCAGTTGAGTAGTAGTTGAATATTCTTGTCTGTTCCTTTCTTTCCATTTGATTGTGGTCTTCTGATATGTGTTCACCTAACATCCTGCTCCCTTCACTATGATGCTCAGATTTTGAACTGGAGGCAGAGATTGCTATATTTAGGTCCTGTCTAGATTTGGGAAGTGTACTTGGCAGCAGAGAAATGGAGTCTGCAAAGCTTGTAAAGCCTTTCACCTCTTATGTCTGAGAATATCAGCCTGCTGATTATAAGATGAATTGCAAACATAAGTAATGGAAAAGGACTGAGAAATAGAGGGAAGATGTCTACTATTTGGAGAAAGTGAGCTAATGAAAGGAGTGAGAAAGGAATTAAAAACAAGCCAACTAACAAACTGATGCAGTTTTTGGAGAGCCAGCACCTTAGCTATGGAGAGAGGCATACTTTAAGTCTGTTAGAGAAAGAATTACAAGGACACGAACGATGGAAGACAGCATGAACCCCAGTATCTGATTGTCACTGGAAAGTTGAAAAAAAACAAGAAAACATAGCTAAACCTGACTGAAGTTGGGTTTTGAGTGGGGTTTTTTTGGGTTGTTTTTTTTGTTTTGTTTTTTTTTTTTTTTTTTTTTTTTTTGGTTTGGGGTTTTTTTTTTGTTTGTTCGGGTTTTTTGCATAGAGTTTATGTGAGTTAAACTTTTTTTGCGTTTTTCTGGTTCAGATTTTGATATTAAGCGATAAGCTGGAAAAATCATTTGCAATTACAAAGGAGAGATTTGGGGGTTTTTTTGTTATTTCCATTTTACAAGTAAAAATTTCACAGGCAAGAGAACCATTTCTACAGCTAGTCAAGCTACATCATTACTTGTGTGAAAATATGGTGATACTTTGCAAAATGGCTTAGTATGATTATGAAAACAACTGAAAGCAGTTACTAGTATTTTTTTGTCTATTAGATGATGACTTCCATGTTCCAAAGCCATATAAAACTTACTGAAGGTAATACTACACTGCATGGTCTCTCCTAAGAAAGCCATTAATGTATCTGAGAGAAAAGAGGTAAAAGCTGAGCACAGAAAAGTCCTGTCTGATTTGATGGAGCTGTTCAGTAAGTCGGGTGGTTAAACACCTTGGTGTTCTGGCTGTTTGGCCTTTTTTTTCTGCTTTTCATGATCTGTCAGTAGTCTTTGGCTTTTGGCATTCTCTTTCGTGGAGTTTGAACAGCATGTTCTAGAAGTGAGCTTTTGGAATTATTTTTAATTCCAAATATTGAGTTAGTAGTCTATCATTCTGGTTTTGGTTGGGTTTTGTTTGTTTGGGGGTTTTTGGTTTTGTTTTTTGCTTCTTTCCCCCCACCCCCCATACATAAAATAAAGATGTATATGGAAAAAATGCTTCTTAAGCTTTTAAGGGTTGCTGAGTTGTCACCATTTAAGGAACACCTTAGATTACAGGCTTCATAAAGGCAAATGAAGTTCCAATATTTGAGTTGCAATCTCAGCAGCGCTGTGATTCCTCTGAATAATGATGTTTAGAGTATAGTGCTGCTTTGAGTACCTTCAGATTAGAGTAGAAAACTGCCTGATGTATCAAGTGATGCTATTGCAAGGAATAAAAAGGGATCTCTGTTTTTCTGCAAAAGCTGCCTGCAGCAATTGTGAAGGAAATAGTTGCAAATAATGACATAAAAGGTCATTTTATTGAAAATAAGCTGCATAGAATTTGGTATAGATGTCATACCTTTTGCTTTCCTGAGGCTGTGATCATATATACTTGATCATAGTATGAGTTACAGAGGCTATGACAGAATGATTTTCACAGGTTATCTTTCTTCACTAACTGTATATGTTAACCAAAAACATGCCGGTTTTCATCTTATTCAGCATCTCTCCTTATCTTATTGTATTAACGTAACAAAACTTACATGCTAAACCAAATTTTCAGGCAGGTAATAAGTATCATACTTTTATATTTGGTTCTCTCCAACTAAGCTTAAAAAGAAGTAACGTGCCTATTCTCAAGTATGAATACAGACAAGGGGAAGAAAATTTAGACTGTTTAGCTTAAAGAGAGTATTTCACCATTTTCCATAGAGTATTCTGTGAGTATGCAGAACTCTCCAATATTTGTTTGATAAAGTATACTTTTGTCATTACTGACTGTAACTAGTAATCCCTCCTGCTTTCACACAACTTCAAATTTACCTGTTAAAAAAAAAACAAACAAAAAACAAAAACACAGCAAAAGAAAAACCCATACAGGAAAGGGCTAGTTACAACTGGGAGATACTATGTTCTTTTAAGTAGCTACAAGCTACTCTGGTTTGGACCTCATCTTTTAGCATTTTTCCTAAATGGTGACCAACTAAATCTTAGAGCAATTAAGTAGTGAAAACAGTTAAAACAGACTAACCCTTATACTCATATTATGTCTTCTGCTTTACCAGCAAATGGTGATAGCTTGTTGATTGTTTATTTTATCTCTAGGCTAAAGGTTTAGCACCATCACTAGATTCCAGCCAAAATCCTCCTTCATTAGGAAATAATGAAGTAATATTTTCTTAGTGCAGGGTATAGCTGTCAAAGAACACTAGTTTTGTTCTGTTTAGACTTTTGGCTGAAGGACAGATCTACACCTTAGTACAGATAGCAGCCAATCTCTGTCATCAGCGCGCTTTATTTTTACTGCTTTTCCATGTGTTTCGGAATACATGTAGCCTGAGTGTGGCAAAAAAAGCACTTTCTTTTACTCTCTTTACACATGGAAAGAGTAGTTTTCCTTATTGGGGTAGGTGCAGTTAAGTTACTTAAGCAGCTATGTAATCCCTCTTTGCCAAAGTAGGATCACTGTTGTGTTTAAGACTAAGTTCAGCATACAGGATTCACATTAGGGATGATGTTTCTTTAGTCATTTGAAAGAAAGATATCTTCTTCCCAAACTTCAAGTTACTAATGCAAGCAGCTTCAGCAGGCACTTCCTCCAGTGCCCTGTCCTCTATTTATGGCAAGCTAATAAAGGGATTGGCCCTAAACAGCTCCCTGGCAAATTACTAAGTACTTCTAAATAATTACGAACTAAAAGCTGGACATTTTCTAATGAGAGCTTGAGTAGCATTAGCAAAACTTAAGGGTTATTTATACCTGTTAAATATTTTAGTTAGACTACTTTGGAGCTCCCTTTTTCTTAATTGCTCAAGAGTTTAGGGAAGACAGAAATGCATGACAACTTTTTATTTTTGTATCAAGTGCAACATTGCAAGGAACAGATAAAACTCAGTTTACTAGTCCCATAGTATACAGAACTGAAAAACGCATTCTGCCATGCTGTAGGCACTGTGCGTAAGAACCTGGTCAAAATTTCAGTGCAATTGTGACTGGAAGAGCAAAGCAGTGCTATTACTGTTACAACTGTATGTATCCCAGTGTCATTAATACATTTATGGTAAAGCAGAATGGCTACCACTCCAGTGTATGAGCAATCCCATGAATTAGATTTTACATCTAGAACAGCAAGCAAAGGAATCAATGCTAATCACCTTAATGAGGTGAGGTAACAAACCCAGTTTAAAGAATATGTTGAGCCAATTGATCAAAACAGAAGAAATTTTAAGCTGAAAATACCTGGTTTTATCTAGTAGGGAGAATTGGAAATTGGGCAGTAATAGGTGGCCCAAGGATTCTGCTTCCTAGCTTTTGCTCAGTCTTCATCTGTAGCACTGCAGAGGCCTTCAGCCAAGAAGTTTTTCCTCAAGCTACTAGCAAGTGTAACTGACCACCATCTATACCTTTCTAGCTGTTAGTTCTGGAACAAGTCCTTGCATCACCACTGTTGGAGACAGGCATTTCTACTGCAGGTAGGTATCAAGTTTCTTCTTGATGTTGTCAAAGGAATCCACTCCCATATAGTCAGCTTGGCCCTGTTCCCACCGCTCCTTGCGTTCTTCTGAAGATTCAGTTGGTAATAGTGGTGATACTGATACGTGGGACACTGCCTCTGTAACTTCTGCCTAAAAGGAAAAGCAGAGTAAAAATATACAAGTACTTTGTACAGCTAAAGCAAGCAACAGGCCATAAAATGGGACAAGAAAGTAGCTGCTATCATGCACAGTAGCAAGCAGTGCCAATGGGAAGGGATTGTGCAGCTTTCCTAGCAAAATAACAAAGCAGAGTTAAAGAAGTTAGCAGGGGAGAAAGAAAAGAAAAAAAGTAAAGTTTAAGTTCTTCATACCTCTCTACAGAAGCCACAAGAGAAAGCCAGAGTATAGACCAAGCCCGATAGCTGCAAATAGTTTGTTAGAAAGATGCAAGATTACCGAGAGAAGCACATCTTAAGAGATCAGTAACTTTGGTCTTAGAAAGGCTGAGAACTTAAACTGGCCCACGTACTAAGCTAAGACTAAGAAGTCTGCAGTCAGATGCAGGCTACTAAATTCTGTGAATGAGAACTAGAGTTAGAAGCGTTACTTCAGTTTTAAAAAGTATTGGCATTCATCACTGCCTGTTTATGTAAGTATTGATTCTCTAGTTATCTTAGGCTTACCTAAATGTGATTCACCATGCAAGATGTGTATGTACATATTTGCATGCTGAACAGGGGTTCTTCTGCTTGAGAACCTTATTAGCTGCAACACACTGAGAGTTAGGCCCTTCTCTGTATACATTAATGAAATTAGTACATCGAAGAAGTTACTACAGTACAATATCTGGTGCAACATTAGCTACCAACAGAGTTTGTTTTAGGCAAGCATACAGCTATGTCCAAGACCTGTCTAGCATGCTTCTCTTTTGTAGTATTATTTATTCCAAGCTTAAAAGGATAAAACTAAAATACCCTGCGCATCCCACAAACTAAACAACACCCATGCTTTGAGATGGACAGAGGGAAGGGAAATTGATGCAATGGTAAATAACCTGTCATCCATACTTAGGCATGGATGTACAAGATTATTAGAGCACGTACCATGTTTGCCCCTGTAGTAATTTCTTTAACAATTCCGTGCTGTTCTAGTAATGGTAAAACATCAGCTATGTAGGTATCCCACCACATGTTGAGGAATTCTGGGTGAACTATTTTAGGGTCGTCCATATTGCCCTTTATGCTTTTTGTTCTGGAGTCATATGTATAGTTCCATGGCTTTGTGCTTCCCAGGAAATGCACGACCTTAGTATTTGCACCAAACCTGTTGGACAGAAAAATTTTAGAAGCCAGTTTGTACATGTGTCTAGAAAATGAGTTTTGACTGGCAGACATAATTTCTTCTAACCTGCTATTTCTTATTTGTCCAGAAAACAGAAATATGAATATATTTAGGAGGCTAAATGCTAAATGATTGAACTGCCAATGCGTATTGGGACTGAAAGCATTGCGATACAACAGAAACAATGCAAACTGAATTCTACATTACACTAGTCAGAATACAGCCAAAACCTAGCGGTCTGGGCTATTTAAATACTTACAGACAACTCAAGCCTTTAGGGTGATGTCCATAGCTCAGGAGAGAGCAGTCTCAAGCAGCCGTTGCAATCGGAACTGGTTTTAAAAGTGAAAAAGATTCTACTCCAAAGTCAGCAAGCCAGAGAGTTAAGCATTACAAGTATTATATGGAGAAGGGTCAGTGTTAACAGTTAAACCTTTCAGTTTATAGCCCTGTAGAAATGGATCATTGGCTGGCTCTGCTGCAAGAAGACCGTGTCCCTGCAAAATAATAACTTTGTGTAACCAAGGCATTTCAGAAGACTCCTGATCTTGGTGCAGCAGGGTCTTGCTAAACTTAGCCCTTACGTAACCCTTATTTCCTAAATAACCTTAGGGCAGCCATGCATGGGTTTGGTGGTGAGTTGGTTTGTGGTTTTTTTTCTTTTTGAAACCATTTAAACTCCATTTTCAATATGGACTTCCAGCTGTGTCCCAACTGTTATCAGTATGTTCTTTGGTATTAGAAGTATAGCCAAGATGCACCTCTTCTCAAGTAAAGAACTTGACACTGAAAGACACAACATTCATTTCATTCTCCTACAGTCCCAGAACTAGGTTTCAGCTTGATTCAGTTTTGTGAACAAGCAATACCAGTCTCTCTACTACCAGTGACTATCTCACCTAGTTCAGTTTGTATCACATTAGGCTTTCTTCTCAACATAATATGACTGAAATGGAGAGTAATGTCAAAGTAGCTTGTCTAACATTTTATTAATCAGACGCAGATCATTTTGAGTGGGACTCAGGCATTAAAGAGTTTTACATATGGAGACAATACAGGTGTGTTTCAAAAGCCATAGAATATTCAAACTGAGTATGCGTGTGGGTGGGGGTGTGGGTTTCATACTATTTTAAGGTTCTTGACTGTATTTCAATGTTCATGTTCAATGTTTGGAATATAACCGATCTTATTGCAGAATGAAGACTTACGTGTGTGTGAAAGGCCAAGTATTTGCATTAACTCCGTGCCAAAAAGTGTCTTCAAGAGGTCAGTTACAGGGCTTTAACTTTAAACCCCAAAAGTAAAGATTGAGCAAAAGGGAACTACCTTAGTTTTATTAGCTGTCACAGTACTAAGCAACCTGAGTTTTCTTCATCTGAGGCTGCTGCTGTTCTGAAGAAACTTATGGTTCAAAAATCAAGGGTATTTAAGCTAGAGAATAGAATGCGTAAGAAGTATCATGTGACACTTGTTACAAATGGAGAAGTGTACTCTTGGTATCTTGTCCACTTATGGTCAGAACAACAGATGCCAAGCTTCTACAATGTTTTCAGTATCTGCCTTCTAGATACTTTCTGGATCTGCAATATTTGATTTTGACATTTAAGCTCAACTGTTAGGAAGCTTTATGTCCACACTGGCCTCAGCAACTAATCTGTCTTTCCCCATCTCCCAGAAAAGTCCTTCATCAATGTTTTGAAGTTAGAGAGCATTTGTCATGAATTGGCATTTTCCTTTGGGAAAAGGATTACTGAGACTGCTGTGAAATCTAGTCTCGCTGTACAAAGCTGCAAAAAACTTAGCTATTGCTGTCAGTAGGTTTAAATTTCACTATATTCCAACCGCTGATTATCAGGAGTGTAAGCTGCTGATCTAACCAAGGGAACTTGTTCCACCTATTGAGCAGGGAATTTTACTTGCAAGGGCTGCACTGTCAGCATTCTACTTTTGAAGGTCTGGTGAATTCAGTTAAGCAGCTGATTCAATTGGTTGAAGGGAATTTTTGTCAGGAGCTCCCAGATCCAATTAGTCTTCCATGGCAACAAAGTAATTTGTAAAATTAAGGTCATGTGACTAACAGCCAGCCATGGAAAGAGGACATACTTTACAACAGATGTTAGTTTATCGAATGCTATCCAGCTACTTAGTCATTCTGAGGCTTGCATATATTTCTTTAAATAAGTGTTCCACTTTTAGCATGACAAGATTCCAAATAGTATTCTGATCACAAGACATAGTTTGATCTTGAGCCAGCAAGCCCTGCTTATGCTAGCTGCTGCTTTAGACACTAGTAACCTGATGTCATTCAGAGATCAGATTGTTTTTATGCAATTGGCACTTTCCCTCCCCCCTTGCCCCCAACTTCTGCAGCTCATAATAGATAAAGAGTTTCTATGTAACACTTCAGCTTTCCTTCTTTCCCCCGCCCCCTTCCTCCTGGGTTATTGTAACACTTTGAGTAACCCTGCCTCTGACATACAGTTTACTGACATGCCAAACTACTGCTGCTAGCTAGGGAGGAAAACAGTCTTCATCACAGAGGAAATATGCAATGAAATGTGCTTGGCTGTAGTCTTTGTTCCATCTTGCTGTTACTTAAGGAACTGACAGAGGTCTCGAAAGACTGTTAGGGGAGAATTCTAGCTTGCTGCAAGTCTTTGTTCACCACACTTACTTGAATGGTAGAGGTTGATTACATGAAACTGTAACTCCTGGCTGTTACATACCCTAAGTAATTTGAGTGAGAAAAGGGGAAGTTATCTAAGTGGGAAGGATACCACCAGGGACATGCTGAAGTTCAGCTCAAGCTGATTAAAGAGCCGACTGCCATTGGTTAGAACTGTACTACACTGTATCCTACACCGGAGGAGCGGTTCTTCCTTTTGCAAGTGACCTGTCAAATGTGCTTACTCTAAATCAACTTCAGTGTTATCACTAGGGATGAGTGGTTCAAGCTACAGGTACAGCTGTCTCACTGCATTTATCTTGAGATGATTTATTTGACTTACATCAATTCAACCTTTTTTTTTTAAGAGAAAAAATTACTGTATATTGTATATATATATTATTATATATGTTCCTTCTAGAATATATATATTATATATATTCCTTCTAGAAAACCTGTGTAAGCTCACATCGTGCCTGTTCATTCTGTTACAAGAAATTACTTTATGTAAGCTCTGAAAGTCTTCTCGAAGTTTTCAACTTACGCTTTAAATGCTGGAAGGTAGGAATATACAGAAGTGCTGCTCAAATTATAAATAAACGGTAGATGTTTACTCATGTCTGTTGTTGCCCAGCTGCTGAAGAAGGTGTTTAATAACCCCTGATCTGCACCTAAAAGAGAAAGCATTAATAGGCTACAAGCAACAGACAGCTGTTTGAGGATCTTTTTCAATCACTTCACTAAGTAAGAGTCGGTAATGCAGTTACCATGTCCAGTAGAAGTCTGGCACAGAGCACTAAAGTTCTATTTCTGAACAACCCCGCAAACCCTGCAGCCTTTGAATATTCCAAAAATGCGGAGAATGAAATAGTATGTATGGGGTTACTTTTAACTGCTGCTCACAAACTCTGCCATTCGGTTCCTTTTACAGCTTAAATTCAATCTGGGTAAGGCAGCAAAAAAACCCCACAATAAAAGAGTACAACTGAGCACTGTTCAGCTTCAGGAAAGCTGTAGCTCAGAAGATCAAATGGCAACAATCAGTTTTATTACTTATGCTTACAGATGCATCATCTCACTGCAGGAGCTAGGGTATCAGCGGCCTGTTAGGCCTGCAGTCCCAGATGCATCTACCTCCACACTGATCTGGTAAGAAAAGCATATTTAATCTTGGTGACAACTCTAGTAAAACTCCATCAAATCCCTTAACAGACAATAGGCGTTCCTAGTTCTGTAGTAAAAAGCTCCTGACTGACCGTTAAATGAGGATAATCTGTGTTCAGAGGGGTCACCTCAGCTTGCAAGTAGAGGTTGTTACAAGGTTAAGTGAGTCTGAAGTTGTTTGGTATCTCAGTAGTAGATTAGCTAAAAAAAAAAATAAGTATAGCCTACAGGCCAGAGCAGACTAGTTTATAAGCAGTGATCGAAAAGAAAAAACCTATTTATTTATATCCATTCATTTTTATTGCAATGAATATGATTAGTCTTTAAATGGAAATAATTCCTCTTCTCAAGGAGATTGAAGGGAGTCCTCCAGCTTTCACTTGCTGTACTCTTTCACCTATAACTGCATTCACAAGTAACATTACTAAAGAGTAGGTAAATGGATAGCTTAGGGTATTAGTAGACAACATTTCATTTTAATCTTTCCTTTTCTCAAGCACTCAGTCTCTGCTGACTCAGGAAAAGGTTTTTATTGGCCTATGATTCGATTTAGGGCAGTATTAAGGCTTATACCATCAGTGCTGTTTGAGCACAATTTGCTTTTTGAAACCACAGTATCTAGATGCTGGGCATAAACTTAGATGTACAAGCAGTACACTGACAAATATAAATTCTAGGTATCCTGTTACAGCTGTCAGCATACATGCAGATTGCAGAGTGAGAAAGTGCCTGGAGATTCAGTCTGGTAATTTCAAACCTCTGACTTGCCTCTCAACACATAAAGGAAGGAAAGCACTTTTGAAGAAGTTGTGTCCATCATAAGAAAACCGAAGGGGCAGCAACTTTGTATTGAACTTACCCTACAGGACTTCCTCTCGCTCAGGTTGTACATACTCGGCTTTTTTTTTTTTTCAGATTGCATTCATTTGTGCCAAAGCAGACAATGAAAGCAGCATCTAGCTGTCCTAATTCAGACTTCAACAACAGACTTCAGTAGTCTGGTTATATAAACAAGATCTCAGACACAAGGTGAAAAATCAGGCAGTATTCATACTAACTACATATTTACAGACGCATATGAAGGTACAATACAGCAACACAGTACAAGCAACTATTTTGGATCCCAGGCTAAAGAGCCAGAGGATTGTTTAAGCAATAGCAACATTCTTAAGGTAGCAGTACTACCAGATTTCTTCTAAAACCAAACTTTTCTTTCCCATCCACTACTTTTAGATGGTATCTAGAGTAGTTGCATGACGTGTTCTTTATTATACAGAAAGGTGAAATTTAGACAGAGTAGATGTCTACATAAGTAGCCATCATTCTGCCATTTCTGGAAAACAGCACTACATAGGAGGCACCCATCTGCTGTTACATGCAAGAAATATTCTGGAAGGTCTTCCATTCCCCTAGTTACTACTACTGCAGACAAGGTACTTGCAGTTTGACTTCAACTACACACAGTTTGGTAGCTCGTTAAGTTTGCATCCCTATGTCCTATTAAAAGCAGTGACCCTTCACAGGTTTCTCTTACTAAGTTTCCTAGAAACTTTTATTACTCTCTAGGTCAATTTAATTTTCAATCCCCTTTCTCCCTGCCAAGTTCCTGAGCTCGGCAGTAGCTTATATGGACAGTCTAGGTCTCCATGGTCTCGTTACTCAGATCACTGCTACCATTTAATAAAAACTAGGTAAATTTTGAAGCTGAAGTAAAAATTGCCGTTCTAGAAATTTGATACTTAAACAATTAACCCACTTTTTGCTGTAAAGTGCTGCAACAATTGCTTTGCATTTAGAACACAGAGGAAGTTTCACCACTGCACGGCTTTAGCTTTCAAGTCAGCATATTGTAGAAGCAGTTCTACTCTTTTAAAGGACAGGGGCCCTCAACCTAGAAGATCTGGTCTGCTAGCAGTCAAGCACAAAGCTCAAAGGAGACAACCACCAACTCTCAGATGTTCCCAAAGCTACAGATCAGTCAGTTTGCACAAAGATGTGTGCTTAGGGCTTTTTTTTTTGGTTGGTTGCTTTTTGGAGGGGTTGGATGGTACTTTTTGGGGTCAGGGGGAGAGGGGTGGCTTTCTGTTCGTTTGTTTTTGGTGTTTGTGGGCGGTTTTGTTTGTTTGAATGCAACAATTCAGAATTATGCTATACATTTTGCCATAGCTGGTGATCAATTTGTACGCAGTATGTGAGAGCACGCACAAAGCTACCAACTGCTACCTTGTCAGGAGCAAGGTACAGACCTTCATTACATGGCAGTACTCATTTTCATGGCATAGCATTGAGCATGCAACTGTGACTAATATTCTTTAGAAGGCCACACACAAGAGTCCCTACTGTAACAAGGATTATTCTGCAGACTAGGAGTGACATCTGGAAATTTTACTTTTTACAAAGTACAGAGAGGTAAGTCAACAGGCTAGCTCATTACTTGCTATCTGAGAGTTCCATCTTATGGTCTTATTTACATAGTTTTCCGTAGTTTTTTAAGTTAGATTTTGTTTTGTACCACAGTAGTTACATAACAAAATTAAGTGTCAGGAGACAATGATACTCAGAAGCCTTTAACAATAGCAGTCTCCAAGTAACATATGCTTTTACTGCAGTGGTAACAGATTTAGTAGACTTAGAGGACGGCAGAACCTGGCTTCTCAAGCTTAAACCTGGTACAGTGGCTGATCCCAAGTGACTTATAGCGGGAAGCAGCCACAGCTACATGCACTTGATATTGGGAAACAGACAGTCACCACCCTATAATGACAGGAAGCCATCACATAGCATACAAAGAGATAGTTGTATCTTCAAATGTTTGATTCTCTGAAGCTGTGCTTAAGTTGACCAATGCTATTTTTTTGTAGCTGCTCGAGTTAGTATAGGACATCCAAGCCTTGAGCGTTAGGAATGTCTGAAGCATAGTACCGGAGTTTCATTTCTTGTTATATGATTTCTTGTTATATGATTCTACACTCTTAATGCTTACAGCTGTTAATTTGGAGGCCAAACTCAGTTTTTATTTCACAAAGCCTGAAAAAAGTAGTTTTACTACATATTGTAACGATAGCCTCTGTTTCTGAGAAGGACACAATTTTTGTGTAGTTACACTGAGAATTCTATCATACAGAGTCCCCATGAGGTGTATGTAGTTACTGAGCCATCCCAACTACTGTCACCATTTTGGTCTAACTTACATTGAAATACAAATTAATACATACCATCAAAGCTGCCTTTCTCTGTGGCAAACTGTAACAGCTGACTGTATGTTTCAATGGAAGGTCGGTAAACAAAAACTCCTGAATTAAAACAGTCGGGCCAGCCTGGATCTGGTGCTGCAGACAGCTCTTCTCTCTCAAAAAGCTCATCTATATTTGACAAAACCTAATTGTAAAGGGGTTAAAAAAATGTTTTAGGTTAGGAATTGCAGTATCACATTTTAATGGATTTTGGCATCAACCTTAAGATGTGAAAGAAAGCTCTTGTATCAGTGCTCATGTTACGGAAGACAATACTTTACAGAAATAGTCCCCACAGACTTCATTACAGTTAATTTAGATTAAAAGGCACACGCATTCTTACTGTTACTAGTCCATCTAGTAAAAGGCTTCTATTACCCCTACTCTTAAAAAAAAACCAACCCACAGAAAAAAAATCCAACAACCCTGATATTAGGTCTTTAAGAGGTACCATGAGACACAGCCACTTACCATTGTGTCTGCATCCATGAAAACACATTTTGAAAACTGTGTCAGTTCCCAGCAGTGAAGCTTTGTTAGTGTGATGCCCAACTCAGGTCTTTTCATTAATGCCAGGTGTGCTGAATCCCCACTATCCAAGACATTTACCAATATGACTTCATCAAAGACTCTTTCCAGCACTCTCCTGGGGAAGAGTCAATTGGCAAGATTTAGTTCTAGTGTTACTCCAACAACAGACCACATCACAGATTCTGTAAAGAGAAGTGGAATAACAGGGAACCTGGCAACATTTCTTTTTGAAAAGAAGTAAGAGTTGACTGCATATGTTGGAATGCACAAGTGCACCTGTCTGCCTCAAAGTTTCTAGATTGTAATGTGCACATTCTGGGGACCAGAGAAGTTTCTTGGGCTTATTTTTTTCTTGCACAAACAGAGTTTTAGTCGGCATTGCCATCAAATCCAGTAAGTCATAGCTATGTAGTACAAACACTCCACAAAGTTTTTTTGTTTTTTTTTTTTCATCCAGACTTTGATTTCTGGCAACTTAACAGTCTACTCTGAGCAGGCAATTAAGAAATGGGAAGCTGTTAGACTAGCTTGAGTAGGACAGTAGCTGAATCCTAAACAGCTGAAACACAGTTTTATGCAATACTTACACTGTTCTAGATTTGTGACATCTGGGACATTTGAAACATCTGACTAGACCCAGGTGCTAGAACTTTCTTTATCCCATAAAGTCTTTTCAAGACTGACTTAGTCATGGCTGTGGGTACAGAAATGTTTTGAACCGGTATCATGTTCACTAAAGAGTGATGAACTTTCAGGCACTGTAGTGAAATTTTGTGGCAGATATCCAACCTTTGCTTTACCATCAATAGAGCATTACCATTAGTTCAAGAGACTAAGGCGTTCACACTGCTTAAAACAGGAAATGTCTGTAAAGTCTTACTATTCTAGAGTGTATCTCGCATGCTCAGCAATTACCAGTACAATTTGAGCCACAGAGCTTGTAAATGAATTTTAGGACTCTGCCTTGTGAGGCAGTCTTTATATTGACAGCTTGGTGTGGACAGTGCTTCTGAACTTAAGGCATACTTTGTTAGTGGAGACAGGGCAAGAAATGCAAGTTCCAGTTACACCACTAGGTATCACTGGTCTAAGGACATAGTACTAGCTGGCTCGCACTAGCACATAAGGACATTTAGGATTCATCTTAAAAGAGCACACTCACCTAATAGGCTTGAATGGATGTTCCTATATGCAACATCTTAATATTGGTAAGACCATTTAGCTGCCAGGAGACTCCAGGGAGAGTCACTCCATTTTTTTTATTGAGTCACCTCTCATTTGTCTTTATATATTGGTAACTCTTTTCAGAAGAACTTCCCCTTGTAGAGAATCTTGACCTATCATCTGTAGTTCCCAAAGTTATTAACTGTTTTGTTGTTTGTCTTTTTTACCCTCTTACATGTGGAAAGAGAAGCCAGTCCACTCCACAGTGAGACTATTCTAAGGAGGCTGTAGGAAGCAGTTGCCTGTTAATTTCATTTGTTGTACTGTGGTGACCTTGTTAGATGCCTCTGTTGAGCTGCTGATTTGACATACTTGGTGCTACTTTAGTTCTGCTCGCTTTCTTCTCCCATGATAAAATTTGAGGTGTCTGCTAGATTTCAAGAGAGCTTGTGTTATATTATCTCAATCAGGAATATTTCTGCAAAACAAATAAATACCAATCCCCTGCTCCCACCTCCACCTACATACACACAGCACTAACAAATGCACAGGCAATATCACATTGTTGGAGAATTCTAAGTAGGACTATAATAGAGCAAAGACCCAGCTGAAATATCAGTATCAAGTCACAGTTTAGAGCTCTAACTACAGACTATTTGTTTAACTCATCATAGGGAAGAAAGAAAAAAAAAACCACACTAAAACATAGCAAACAGTTTCATTTTTGAAGAACTTGCAGAACTCCAGATAGTATAGATAAGTTGAATGCTGCTGAAATTAGCTGTTTAGCTTCCAGAGTTTTGAAAGGTTACTATTAAGGAATTTAACTTCCATTTTTCAACCTGCACATCAGCAGGAACTGTTGCAGTTTGAAGTATTTAAGTGACCTTACCTCATAAGATCTGAGACCTGAGGAGTTATGAGTGCAGTCAGCTTCCTTGTTGTTCTGTACTGTTGCAAGGATGAACCAAGTACCAGTGCTCCTTTCACATAGGAGTCATTTGTGGCTAAAGTCACAAAGGACTGGTCTGGAAGAAATGAACTTGGTCAAGTTAGCATGATCCACTACTTTATTCTGGGAGAGATACATTAGAAACCTAGTATTGTTAGGTAGTCATGCTGTGAGACCTCTAAGATGCGGCCTTAAATTCTGTGTAGAGGGCCTTCCTATGTGACTGAAGGAAGCAGATTACTTGCATAGCTATATTTGCTATTGGTAACCTGACACATGGCAAAATGTAGTAAAATGACCCACAAAATCAAGACTGTTGCAAGAGAACGCCAGTTCAAATTTCTCCACAGGTTAAATAATTCATGCCAAATGTAGAGACAATCCAAAAAGTCTAAAGAGCCTTACTTTGGCCGCTAATATGCTAAAAGTGTTTGGAGTCTGTGGGCTTGTTTTTGGCCTAAAGTTAGTAGGGTTTTGTAGAGTTTCTCTAAGTTCAGCTCTCAGCCCTGAAGCTAAAGCAGTGTAAAACTTGCATTTCATTTTCAAATGAAAGTAACCATTGAATTATATCTTAGACAACAGTTTTAAGTTTTGCTAGCTCAGGATTTTGTAGATGAGTTGTTCTGCAACCCACAATTGCAGCTCTGTCACAAGAATGCAAGATTTAAATGGGAAGTAACTAGTAATACAAAAAGCAATTTAAAACTTGCAGGAAAAAATTTTACTCTTTGAGCAAAAAGAGGTACTATAATCTTCTGCTCCAGCTGTATCTTAAATATAGCTTAAGGCAGATTGTTTTGCCTTATAGTACTTATTGAGGCCATATTATACAAGCTTTGCATTTTTTCAATTTTCATGTTGTTTCAAACTGCCAGAGTGGGACTGACAAAAGCAAACAAGTAACTTATACAAGTTCTTTACTGTTAACTATTTTCATGTAGACCTCCTTTCAAAGTTCTATCACTTTACAAAGCATGCTCTTTTCTACCAATCCATTTCTCACTCTATCAACAAAACAGTTTCTTCCTAAGAATCTCGAGAGTCAAATTTATTTTAGCAACTTTGATTTCTTTTCTTTACAGAAGGTGTTAACTAGGTTAGATCAGAGCGGGAGTTCTGGGCACTTAAAGGCTTACTATCAAGCCTAGCAGTAAGATTAAAATACTGACTCCTTTCAGAAAAATTGTTGTTTGGCTTGACTCCTAAGTTCGCGAGGCAGTCATCGTCAATACCTCTTTAATATAATATCCCCTTAACAGTTGACGACAGAAAATCACGTGCCATAACTGCCTATAAGCTCTGCAAACCTGGTCTGCAAGATCTATAGATCAGCTACAAAACCTTCTATTTTGCTTAGCAGCAAAACCAACTAGTCCCAAGGGATTTAGATTATAGTAGTCAATCACAAAGATCAAAAAAGCTTCTATAATGCCAGGAATAAAGATATTTTATTTCAATTCACTTTTAGCTGCCTATTTGTACTAGCTCATATTCAGCAAGTCTACAGAACAACTTTGTTTCTTTGAAAGGGCAAGTGTGTAACGTTTTAAGTCTTACGAATATCTTCGTAATAGGACAGGGTTTTTCACGAGGTAATTCGCATGGTACTACTCAATACATTGAAGTCTGACACTATGCTCTCAGCTCACTAAAAATCCAGTGTAGACAAAGTGGGATTGTGCCCAGCATTCATCTGAGTGTTGCTTGTTTTTTTTTTTTCCCTAGCAGTGTTACTAATTCTTAAAGCGACCTTGCCACTGAAAGACAGGTCTTTTCTTCATTAACCTGTTAGCAGCTATACTTCCACTCTGTCTCCTCATCTTCTTGAAACTGAATACTCTCACACAAAGGTCTTTACAGAAATAAAGTCAATTTAATGACAGAGTAAAAAGCAGCCCCCTACTGCATCCTAGCCTTAGGAGGAAACTTTAAAACTGCTTGACAGGATGTGAATATTGCCAGCTCGGAGATCATCTAAATCAGCATAGCTTTCCAAAGTTTTGAATGAACTATGTTCTATTCCACATCTTCTCTAAAGTACATTCATAAGTACATGAGTCCACGCTACAACTTGGGCAAGACCAGCTGCTGCTTATTATGGAAGTTACATCTGCAAAAGACTAGTCCGTTCTTCCTAAACAACAGGTATTTCATCTGTGTGGGTCTCCCTTCTCGTCCTTTTCCCCTCTCCGTAAACACTTTCTCCACAGAATCTTATGTTTACACAGCAGCCACTGTTAGGCCCGAAACATAATGAACTCTTGGTGACCGTATGTCTGCAAAACCACATAGAATGAGAGACAGTTGCACAGCTTCCTAATTGACTTACCCAGACAAAACCACGCTACTTCAGAGACCTCTTTGGCTGCCCAGTTCACAGGCTATAATACCTCTTTGCTAGAGTTTTTGTGCTACCCCTTACACACCCACGACCATCCTAGAAGTCTGAGCTAGGAGCGATCTTTCATTTGATGGCACGTACGAGGTTACTGGAGTGCTTGCCCCACATCATTTAAAAATTCCCCTGGAAGGTTTTTCGTAGGCATAGCCAGAGTTCACAGGTGCTTGCCTTTCCCCCTATTCTCTGAGTTAGGTGCTAGGACATCTGAATTTTTTTTTGAGTATGGGATTCCTAGAGACAGAAGCATCTTATCAAGACATGCATCCGGGGGCAGACTTCCTGCAGGCTTCCAGACCTGAAAATGAAACCAACTCCGCTGACAACTTCAGGTAAAACTAGGGGGGGGAAAAAAAAGGCAACAAAAAACAAACAAACAAACAAACAACCCAAACAAAAACAAACGAACAAAAAACACGGAAGAAAGAAGCGAGACATAGGTAGTGTGGCGATAAGGACCTACTCATTGCAAAGTATCAAAACCACAGAAATCACAAGCTCTCTCTGGCTTTTCAGGAGAAGGCTGGGTTTTCCCCTGTGAGCCGCTGTAGCCCTACAGTGGCCCCGCCGGCCCATCCTGCTCTCCGCCACGCTGGCTACATCCCTCCCGTTAGCGGAGGGAGGCTGGGGCAGGGCATCGAGGTGGGCGCGGAGCGAGCCGGCACCGTGCGCGTCCTCTCAAACCGCACAGCGGTGCCCGTCGGGACGGCTCCGACCCCCCCCCGCGGGCAGCCCCTACCCCCACCAGCCGGAGCCCGCTCGCCGCCGGGACGGCTGCCTAAAAATAGGCGCAGCCACGGCCGCCGCGAGTCCGCGGCCGGGAGCGCGTGGCGGCTCCGCGAGCGCGGCCCGCGGCCCTCGCGAAGGGCGGCGCGAGCCGAGCGGGGCACACTGACCTGCCATGGTGCCCGAACGCAGGTCGGCTGCGGGAAAGGCGACGGACGCGATCGCGGCCGCGCTGAGGCCGCCCCTTATATAGGGGCGGGGCCAGGAGCGGCACGACTGTGGCAGCGGGAGGAGGCCCCGCCCCGAGGAATCCCCGCGGCGCCGCGGGCGGGGCCGCCGCCATGGCCTCCTGTGGTGGCGGCACGTCACCCCCTTTCCTCCTTCCGGGGCCGGCACCGCGCCCTCGCCGGGAGGCCTCAAACCCCCCTCCTACCTACCCCTGTGCCTCTCGGGTAAAGCGGAGCTTGAAAATACTTCAAAATATTCCACTGCGCGAATAGAGGGTAGGACCGTGTCAGGGTGCTGTGGCTCAGGCTGGGAGCGGGGGTGGTACAGGAGGAGCGTTGCTCCTGTGGCCGCTAAGCCCTGCGGGAAAGACTAAAACCACTCGGAAGAGCCTGGCTCCGTCCTCTTGGCACTCTCCCTGCAGGTGTTTGTACGGGTGGATGAGATGCCCGAACGGTCCCAGCTCTTTCAGCCTTTCCTCGGAGGACAGATGCTTTCTTGTCCGTCATCCTTGTGGCCCTTTGTTGCCCTCTCTCCAGCATGTTCACGTCTTCCATACTGGGGATCCCAGAACTCAGCACAGCCCTGCAGGTGTGACCTCAGCAGTGTTGATCGGAGGGCGGGGATCCCCTCCCTCGACCTGCCTGGTGCAACCCAGGATACCATTTACCTTTTCAGCAAGGGCACATTGTTGGCTCGTGTTCAATTTCGTGTCCCCCAGGAAGCCCAGATCTTTCTCTGCAATCTGTTACCTTCCTCAAGACAATGAAATATAACTGCTTTTTGACCGCAATAAACTGAGGGAAGTCTGTTAGGAAGGGGATTTCTTTCTGACTTGAAATGGCAAATGCGCCATGAAAGGATTTAAAAAATAAACGAACTCTCAAATGCAAACTGATGAACATTCCAACTCCTAATTTCCCCAGTATGGGAAATCACATTTGAGCTGAGACAATTTTTGTAGACCTGTTTTGAAATCAAATTACTTACTTCTAAAAGTACCAAAATCAAGGAAGTGTTCCTTGACCAGCCACAAAATAACAACCCCAAAACAAAATATGCTTTTAGAGCATACCATTAATTTGTAATTTGTGCATCATATGCATAAAAGTGTGTGAATCAGAATTGTAGGCAATGTTGATAATGTTGTACATGTATAGGGATTACTAATTTTTTGGGTATGCAACCTTTTTCAGGTATCCGCGGCTTTGACAAACTTTCTCTGTGATGGTATTAGGCATGGTTCGTGTCTGTCTCAGATGAAAGTTTTGAGAAATTTTTAGCCAGCACATTTCAGCTGTGTCTAGCTTGTTGCTTTGCCAAGTTTTTGAGCGAAAACAATAGAATAGCCGCTGTTGGTGACTGCCCTCCCCCTCTCCCTTGGTTCCTTTGTGTTATGTTAGAGTAGAGCAAAAGAGCATAATTCCTTCTGGTTTCCACGTTAAACAATCAGAAAAAACCCCTAGGACTGCCAGTATTTAGCTTGAAAGTGTGACAGAGAAGTGACATGTCCACCCCTATGCAAACAGTTGTTTGCACATGCATGGTTGCGAGTTTTCTAATGTTCGTGGTTGAACAGGCTGTAAATTCTGTGGTTTCCTTGCATGACTCGATTTCATGTACACCTGTGCCTTTGTGCTGTTTACACTTCTTTCTTCGTAACCCGAAGGGAAAAGTCACAGGAAGAACCTGAGAGAGCAACAGGTATCCCATTGGCTTCCGGTACAAATGGAAGAAATGATTGTGTGATATGAGGATAGAAGGAAAAAAGCGTCCAGGAAAGAGAAGAATGTGCAGGATGGGCCTCTTGTGAGATAAGGGCTAGGATCGGAAAGCTTCTAAGCCTAGGATAAAACCAGCTAGGCCTCAGGTTTTTTAGAAGGGAATAAATTTAAGACTAGGTAAAAGATAAGTAAGATACAAGGATGGGAACTAACCAGGGAAACTGTTGCTTGTCAGCACACAATACGACTTGATAAAAACCTAGTCAGGAGGGAGAAGGAATAGATTTTGCTAGATAAAGAGACAGCATTCAGAAAGAATGGACAAAGTGCTGCATAGCAGCTCATTAGGTAAATAAATTTTGCAAATGTGCACAGTGGGTCCAACCATTAAGTTAATAAAACATTGTAGAGAAGGTTTCAGAATTAAACATTATTTCTGCCTCTGCAAAATCTGGGGGGAAAAGATTTTAAAAAGCAACCCAGAAGAGTTGATTCCACGTGTCCAGTCCAAGTTTAAAGTACTGGAATTCAGTTTTTACAGCATCGAAATGGTAATCTGTCTGTTTAGGAAAGAGGCCTCAATGGTGTGAAGTGCATAGCTAGATACATGAAAAGAATGTAGCCCAATTCAAGACCGTACTGAGAGATTCACTTTCATTTTTGTCCATCTCTGTCTTGCCCTGAAGTTGTCACAAACTTCCCTGACGACAAAAGCTGTTCTGGGTCATCCCATCCTCTTGTTGAAGCCCTTCTCACCTTGACCTTACTGTGAAGCTAGACTGAACAGTTACCGAGTACTTAGAGTAGTCTGCATAGAATTTAAAAATTTGGCACAAATTCTGCCCATTGCTAGGATTTCAATGTAATGTAACTTACTCCAACAGGACTGAAAAGGCTTTCATGTTTGTTTGAATAATCAAAATATTATGTTGTCACTCCAACTTATTTCAGCTTTTCACATTCTCCTTTCCTAATGGATATTCTCTTTGCCCACACCAGAGCCAGTTACAGTTCTGCCCTTGTTTTTTTAAAAAATAAATCCACCTGCTACATGTGATAGTCTTCTAAAAAGATTATATGTGATAGTCTTCTAAAAAGCTAGGCTCTAGAATTTGCTTGGTTGATATTACTTAATGCATTGCAGTGAACAGATGTTTAGTGGATTGAGGAATTCTTACAATTTCTTCTAGCTAGCACATTAAAATAAACAGTCCTATAAGCAGGGAGGTGGGTAGGTCTTAGTTTCTTTTGTATTGTCTTTTGGGTTGATTCTCAGTGATCTGCAATGCAAGCAAGACACAATAGAAGCTGTTCTCCTGGTTGCATTATTAACTTGGTATCTATTAAGAAGAAAATTTATGGTGAACCTTTATTTGTCATTGAAGAAATAGTTACCTCTCTCACCAGTCTTTACAAGACTGTTAAAAAGTTGTAATGCTTTTGCAATGCTGCTTTCTTACAGTTAATGAAAAGGTTTAAATATCACTGAAGAACACAGAACCACGTACAACTGATTTACAAGCCTCCTTTCCTCTGGCAAATAGGCTAAACAAGGCAGATGTATGTGTGTTTGTCTCCTAACTTGCCCTCTGCTTCATCTTTGCCTGGTCCCCTTTTCTAGTGATTCTTTTGGGATGGGAGGCCACAAGACCTACCGATCAGGAGATGTGCCTGGGAGCAGAAACCAGGGGTTTGTCGCCAGTTCCAATCATCATTTGCCATGGCGATAAGTGCCGGCAGGACAGCTATGTACTTTTCTTTTTTTCCTCTCTTTACCACTTAACTGAAAACAGTTAAAACATTCTCTTGCTCTATATTTGTACAGGGGAGTCGCAATCATGTATCCAAATTCTAACTGTATTCTACCTCAGTGGGTAACAGTAAATCTTGTAATTTCTTACCTCCACAGACCAGAGTTTTAAACTCTCTCAAAATAGAAAAATTCCAGTATCTCATCTGAACATGCATGTTCTTCCTTCCTACAGGAAGTGCTAAAACTCTTAATGCTTAAAAAACTAGCAGATTATAAAATTCTTGGAGACGCACAGTTCTCGAGAAATTTTAGCAGGGATTTGGGAAAAAGCAATGGCAGTACTTCCACCAAGTTACTTAGACTTACAGCAATGCTCCTGTTCCATGCTAGATTTTTGTTGAATTTCAAGCTAGTACTTCCTCCAGGCTAGGCCAAGTAATTAACTTTAGTCAAACGCAAAAGTAAATTTAAAAGAAAATCAGGGTGATATACTGGGAATGGCATTTGTGATTAAGTGAATACAGTACTCCCTTTTGAAAAACCTTAGTATCACCAAGTTGAGATGCTTTAACCTCTTCTGTAGCTAAAGAAGTATAATAGCATCAGGAATAGAATAGAATAGAATAGAATAGAATAGAATAGAATAGAATAGAATAGAATAGAATAGTTCATTTGGAAAGGATCAACAATGATCATCTAGTTCAACTGTCTGACCACTTCAGGGCTGAAACACTATTAAAGCATATTATTAAGGGCACAATCCAAATGCCTCTAAACACTGACATACCTGAGGCATCAACCATCTTTTAGGAAGATTTAATTTAATTTAATAATGTCTAGTCTGAATCTCCCTTGGAACAGCTTTGAGCCATTCCCAGGCATTCTGTCCCTGGATCCCAGGGAGAAGAGCCCAGCACCTTCCCCTCCACACCCCCTCCTCAGGGACCTGCAGGGAGCAATGAGATAGGCCCTCAGCCTCCTTCTCTTTGAACTAGACAAAGCCAGAGTCTTTGTGTAGGACTAGACTATTACTATAGAGATGATGCATTAACAATAACGCTCATCAATTATAGTCGTCAAAAATCTATATAAGCATTAATTTCCCATCTCTGAGCATTTAACCATTACCACATTCATTTTTACTGAAGTGATTATAGGGCTCATTTAGATTAAATGGGAAGATACTTCGCAGTTTCTGCTAGCATAAAGCAGCAGCAATATTGCTTGGGAGGTCATTTTAATTGACCTCAAAGAAATTGTTTCAGCATGACTCCATAAGTTTGGGCAACACTGGTCTTTCCTACACTATTTCCTCAGGACTCCACAGAACATCAGCAATAGAGATCTATGGTGTAACAAGTTCCACACCTGACACCACAGCTGACTGATGTGAACCTACAGGTACACATTCCTGGGTTGTTGACCCAAGTATGCCAGTGTGCTCAAGGGCTAATTAGTAAGGTCTTCTTTAAGTGGAGTTTTATCTTAGGATGTGCAAGTTTGCATTAGAAAAAGGCCATTAGACTAGGATATAAGATGATGATCAGAAGTCCTTGTTGTCGAAACCACCAAAGCACAAAATCGTCTGTAGGCATGAAACCCCATCTCTCTGCTAAATCTGGTGTCAAAAGTGTTGAAGGACAGAGGTCTTGTCACAGTACTAAAAAATACTTAGGCTGGGCATAAAAAAATGTATCTGGTGAACTGTTAAAGGAGTGCTGAATCAGTCTTACGAGTGCCTCAATCACACCGATTGTGTGCTGTAGTGCTGTAAATTCCATTTAAGAAATAAAGAATTGTTTTTCTGTCGAAAGTCTGGAGAAAACAACTTCTTGCTCTGTCAAGTTTACAGCATTGACGTGGCTGTGCTGGGTACGTTTGCTGTCTCAGGTGTATCATTCCAAGAAAATGTCCATATGTTAAAAGGTTAGTCCTTAATTTTACACTCTCTCATAGTTACAGTAGCTGTCAAATATAGCTGCCTTGCAGTATATGCTGTATGAAGTGGGTTTCTTAAAATATTTTGGAACTATGTTAGGAAGCTGGACAAAAGTAGTTTGACAATGCCGTCTCTTATTAATTGTTCCAGGTGCATCAGGTGTGGCTCAATGATGATTTTTCAGCTGCATAGTTCATACAGACCATAGCATTATTTATCCTGTGCAAACACTGAAACAACACTCATGCTTTTTTCACTGTACGGTCTGGTTATTTTTTCATTGTCTTTTATCAGGATTTTCATCAATGTTTCCCCACAGCTTCCAGATTGTTCACACTGCAGATGCAGCAGTTCTGTTCACTGGGCTGGGCAACAGCAATCACGTTACCCATGCCCTGCATTCTTTACATTAGTTGCTCATAGGAAGATAAATTTAATAGCTAGTACTAATTGGGGATGGAAGGACACTTGGTTGGTTGTTTTAAAATCTGTGACTGTCACAGCAAGAAGGCCTAAGCTCTGTTTGCTTTTTTCTGATACTTTTGCTAGTGACTGTTTATATTTTGATGCAGCCCATTGCCTACAAAGATCAGTTTGTTATAGCAGTTTACCCTGATAGAGCCCTCGTGAATGACACTTAAGATATGAAGCAGGTGTATTTGAGTGCATTTTGAACCTTAGAGTTTTTCAGTACTATTTTTGTGGCTGAATTTCAATTTTCCATGATTATTTAAATTATTTAGAAGCCCTGCAATGCTTCTGACTATAACATCTTAGGTATGGAGTGAACTTCACTGGCTAACACTTTGTCAGCACTAAATTGAGGCTACAGAGCTTTCTCATTGTGCGTTCCCCAGTATCTTCTGGAGAAGCCCTGCCTAAAGTGAAATTTTTAGTGTTTCAGGAAAAGTTTAAGGCATATTTTTTTGTTATTTAAGGGATCCTTTATATTCTTCTAATAACCATTATTAAGGGATGTTCTGAATATTTTAGATCCCATAGGTTTGACTGCTACGAAGTTTCTGGATTTTATTATTCTCTATTATAAAAGGAATAAAAATTTTGTGGGTAGAAATTCCCAGCCATTATTTTTCATTTAAATGTATATCTTAGCTTTTTTAAAAAAGCTATAGTACAGAATTATTTGTGGCATGATTCTTGCTTTAAAAGAAAAAAAAAAAAAGACTACAAACATCCCACTTTGTACGTAAGTTGAAAATTGTTTTATTTAAAGGTGTAATGGGTATAATGGTCCAGCTGCGAGACTGTTGCATTTAGCTTGTACTTATTAAGGACTTAACATCGATAAAGGTTATGTTCAAGAAACCCATTTGGATAAAGCACAGAATGATTTACATCAATATATGCTGAGGAAATGTGTTTCATTGAGAAAAAGGTACAGCAAAGAGTGAACCTCTCTTTCTGTAGGCAGTGACAATCATGAATAGCATGGTAGAAAATGTTTTGGTTCATTATCTTCTTCATCCCTGGCACATTTAATGTCTATAGCTTCATTTAAATTAATGTGTTTCTTCTTTCTAGCATCTTAGGTATATGCAGAGCCACTGGTAGTCTTCAAATATTAAATGGAAACCTTTAATGACACCCTTTTGCGATTACTTGTATTAGAGATGACAGAGTTTTGTTCTGAAGTAATAGAAATGAAGGAAAGAGCATTGCATTTTCCTAATAATTATTATTTATATATATTTTTTTCGTTGTTTTGTATTGCTTCTTAACTGCACTTGGAGAGTTAAGACAGATCAAAGCTATGCATTGGTCCAGATGCGAAGTGCAAGAAGAGCAAAAGAGCAAGAAATGAGGCAGCAGCAGGAATAGCAATTTGGGACACCTGTGATAGGTGAAAGGATTGAGAGATGTCAGATAATCAGTAAGAGTGCTCTTATGCACTGCAGAGTCATGCTGGAGAATGCGGCCATTAAACTATTAAGATGATAAACACAGATGGACAGGACCATAAGCTATATATTGCAGTAGGGTTCTTTCAATTTCTAATCTAGATTTTTATGAGCTGCTTGTATTGAACAACTTTGATAGGGAAATCTGTATGATTCTCGTTTTGTAGCTGCTCATCACATCCTTCAAAGACCTGCGTCCAAGTGTATCTTCACAGCTGATCACGGCTGATACAAAGAGAGTTTTAGTGCCCGTTGCAGCATACGGGGGAGTGAGCTGTGGAATTCCCCTTACTTCAGTGTGATGTCTGACACTGAAACGTGACCGTGGACAATACAGCGGGACATAAGAAACAGAAATCATAGGTAGAGGTCTTTACTAGATCAGCTGATATAGTAGAAGAAAGTAGACAAGCATTTGAACATGAGACATTCTTTAGTCTCAAATAAAACCATGGACTCAGTAGTAGCCTTACTAGTTTTATGGCATATCACAATAAACCTCCTCCTTAACGTCTCTGTTAATGAGGCAAACTACCTGTTTCTCTTCCCTAATGCTGTCTCCAGTGTCATCCTCTGACCAACTTCTCTTTTACTTCAAAGCTGTCAGCTATCTTTTCTTTCAGAGATGATCTAGCTGATAACATACCTAGCTAAACTCCAAGCAATTGCCTCCTAGTCGTATATAGCTTGGCTAATTTTATTTAGGTCTGCCACATAATTTTTGAACCTGATGAAGACCTCTGAATGTTTTAAAAAGCTTGTATTTTCTTTTTTTTTTATGATTTTTTTCTTTTTTCTTTTTTCTTTTCTTTTCTTTCTTTTTTTTTTTTTTTTTTGCAACTACTGGTTTGATGCAGCGTAATACCTCTTGCCCCAGCCCTGGAAGTGTTCAAGGCCAGGTCGGACGGGGCCCTAAGCAACCTGTTCTAGTGGTTGACATCCCTGCCCATGGTGGAAGTGAGGCAGGAGTTGGAACCAGATCATCTTTCAGATCCCTTCTACCCAAGCCATTCTATGATTATCTGCAAATCTAATGATTAATTTTTGAGGGATGAGGACATGAATGAAGAAAAACTTGAATGCATACTGGATCTACCACACTGAAAAGAGCAATGACATGAGTTTTACTGATTTAAGAACTATTACATTTTACATTTGTCTTCAAAGCCTTACAATTCCTTACCATATAAGGAAGCAGGCCAGAAATGCTGACCTTCATAACCCTTGATATAGGAAACTCTTACTCTGCACATTGTGAAGGAAACAACATTTCCAGGGCCATGTAACTTTTGTGACAGATCTTGCTATCATTTTGTGGTATAAGTGCATTTCTCACCCTTTTCTTGTCTCCTTGTGTATATTCATTGACTTAGACCTTTGGCTGCGTGCCGGTGAGCTTAGTGGGACGGAAACTTGTATAATTTTTGCCTTCCATCATGCAGTCTTTCTGTTCTGGGATTTAAGAGGAGTAATTAGTGCAATTTCTACAGCTTTGTTTCTCTCCTTTGCAGCAATTGACCATCCCAGGTTCTCTAAAGCTAAGTACTGTTTATTCAGTCACACTATTTATAGGAGCAAACCTCCTGTAAAACAACAAACCTTTATCCCATTTGACCAGGCAGGCTCTCAGTATTTGTATAGATCATTTGTTACCGACTCCTGGCAGCAACTAGGTGACCCTAGTTCAGTTCTCAAGTACATTATGAATAAACTTGGACAAGTAAACACGCACGCTCATGTGAGGGCCCCCACTGACATCGTTCCCAGCTCTTCTTTGTCACCAGACCTTTCGTATCAGATCAAACCAGTAAAATGGGCATAAGGCATAAGTCACGTAGATTTCCAATGTTGTTGTTCTTCTATCTGCTTTTCTCAACTTTCTGTTGGGACTCCACTGCAGGACTTGTAGTTCTTTGAAAATGCATTTCACTCAACTGAGTCTGCTGAGAATACATTCAGTGACAAACACTTAATGGTAAATGTGTCCTTTATATTATCAAACCAGAAGTGTTTCATTATTTTGAGCCCTCTCAGCATCTGTTATATTGCTGCATTGCAGTCTTTGAATGACTCAGGATGTTAGGACATTGCAACAGGAAAATTTTTATTATTGGTTTAAAGGTGGCCCCAGTTTTAATTACAGAGAGACATAAATCTCGCTCTACCTTACAGTTCCAGCTGAAACTGTCTATTTAGATTTCTCAGTGTTCCTTTTCAGAAAAGACAGAGAACAAACACAGCAGATAATAGTTGCTGTAGGCCGTCACCTAGCCCCCTCACTTCTTTTATTATGGAATGGAAGAGAGTAGCCAGACCAAATAATGATGGAGCTCAGCTGAACTGAATGGGCTGAGACAGCTGCTGGGCTTGCAGTGGGGTAAAAACCATTCTCTCTGCCTCTATACAGTGAGGGAGAATGCAGGAAAAGCCTGCGGAAAGGAAAGAGGAAAGGAAAGAGGAAAGGAAAGAGGAAAGGAAGAGAGGAAAGGAAAGGAAAGGAAAGGAAAGGAAAGGAAAGGAAAGGAAAGGAAAGGAAAGGAAAGGAAAGGAAAGGAAAGGAAAGGAAAGGAAAGGAAAGGAAAGGAAAGGAAAGGAAAGGAAAGGAAAGGAAAGGAAAGGAAAGGAAAGGAAAGGAAAGGAAAGGAAAGGAAAGGAAAGGTTGAAAGAAAAAAGGGAGAGGACGTAGCATAAATGAGAATAAGTGAAATTGAAAGTCACAAAAGGCTGAAAAGAATTTCAGCTTTGAGGAGTTTTTAGAATTGGAAGTGAAAGAAACCTGTAAAAATAAAAATAATGTTTCTTCTGAGTTCTTGGCAAGGAGATGACAATGATGTAGTGAAGCGGGGAGAGAAAATCAGGGACTTTGGCTGGGACACAAAGTGAGATGAATTTTTAAAAGGCTTCAGTGCTGAGACTAAGAGAATAAGAAAGCTAAAGAATTATTTGGGAGAGAAGTCTGAAGACATGTATGGGTATTTGGCAGTATTTCTTGAAACCATTGCCCTGAAAGACTTGTGGAAAATAAGAAGGGCATTAGCCAAGCCTCTTTATAGCAAGACCTTGCTAGGAACACATTGGATTGCGATATGTAAGAGCGAGTTACAGTCAGCAGTTTCACTTGGACTGGCATACAGCTACTAATGCTGCACGATACTTTACATCCCACTTTGCTTCAATTAGATTTTTCTGCTCCATCTTTCCTTTAGCAGAGCTACTCCTCTGTTCACTTTCCAATAAAGGAATGGAATTAGCTGAAATAATTCTTGGTGGGTCTATATGCAGCACACATCTTACATTGCACTTGCATCATTTAGGATGATGCTAAAAGCCCTCAGTACTTAGACAACATTACCCTTCTTATGCTAATGGCTGAAATAACAAGAAACAAGTATGCCTCTTATCTATCTCTAAATAAATTTTTAAACATCTGAACATTCTTAGATTTTCCTAAGTGTTCATTTGCTCAGCCAAGCTATGGGTCGGAAAATTGACATGCACAGACATAGTCACTTTTAAAATTGTACTTTTACTGAGGACTGAATCTTTCCTTTTCTGTTTTGGTGAAGAGGCTGTATCAGTATCATCCTGTATCAGTAACACTGCTGCCTGCAGAACTATAAGAATTCAGGAAAAAAGTGCTTTCAAGCCACCCTATAGTTACACACACGGTATAAAATGTATGCCATACAGAGGGGTAGCTTCTGTCCATCAGTGTGGAGGCAAAGGAGGCGATCCAAATCTGGACAGCATGTTTGACCGCTCCAGAACTTCCCCAGCCCTTGCTCCTTGTACTAATTGAAACGTGTGCTTTGAGAAATTTAGAATTTGACTCTTTAAAGGTTTGGGTGGGTGCTACAGTCTGCTATTTAATATTATAAGGTCACCTTTATGTCCTCTACTCACCCTAAAGTGCTTTAATTTCACAGATCTTTGTCAAGGCTTCCGATTACACTGTGTTGTTCCAACAGCTTCTGAAAATGATTCTGAAGACTGATGCTGGTAGAACTTTCATACTGCAAGAAACAAACGGAATCGCTGCAGAAGTGCTGAACTGGCAAGAACAACATCAGCATCCATTTGTTTTATTCCTCTCCTTAGTAAAAAGCACATTGAATATTACTGTAGTTTTTGAAGTATTGTTGAATTCAAAATCAATTGCTGCACAGAGGAACTTAGTGGACTTGAGAACTACTTGGCACGTGTGAGGATTAGATACGTAGAAAGCAACTTCCCTTTTTTAATTATGAGGATGTTGTGCTTTGTTTTGGAAGGCATCAGATTCCAAATATTCGAGGAAGCTCTGTCTCCCTTTGTGTTTCCTTCTTACTGTAGTCAGACTTCTGTTTTTGCCTTACTGAGCTTTGCTCCTGTACTGGCATTAAGTGGTTATAGTGGGTTTCAGGGGGAGGGTTGGGGTGTCCATGTACTTACATAGGTTTTGTCTGGGTGTTCTTAAATGCCCTCTCTTGCTGCATCACATAAGTGATTGCTTCCATTGTGAGTTATTGTTGAGTTAACTCCATTGAGTTATTCCATTGTGCTTATCCTTGAACGCAAGGATAAGCAAGATACTGAAGAGATTATTTGGGTTTTGTCTTATTTGAAGATTATTATTTAACTCAAAAAGCAGTAAGAGCTTGCAGTGATTTTTTAATACTTGATGATGGCCTTTTTATGTACCAGTCTGGAAATCTGAGATTATATTTGATACCATGTGACTGTTCCATCATGGAATACTGCAGGTGTGAACTCTTGCATTTCAGCATTCCTAGCAGATACGCAACTTGATAAAGACCTAAGGCTGTTTAGTTTAATCGGACTTTTTTTAGATCCCACCCTCACTGTTCAAAGCACTGGTTATCCATGTGTTTTCTAGTGTTGTCACTTCTTTATAAATAAAGATGAAAGAGATAATGCATCTCTACTGGTATTGTCCATTTTATTTAAACATGGATATCTACCAGAACTTGAAAACATAGAAAGCTGTGGTCTGCGGTATATCCTTGCTAACATTTATAAATACTTACGCAGCTATTTAAGATTGTTCTGACCATTTTGGATTGAAATGCTTTCTCTAAATGGTGGTACAGTAAGTTCTTATGTGTGTTTTGGAATCGTATTTGCTACAGATACGTGTTAGTTTTGTGATTACCACCATAACAACGTATCTGCAAAGAGCACAGTATGTTCAAATGCCATGAGTTGTTTATTGTTACAGTATGTAAAACTAACGTGTGAAGAGGAAAGATGTGCCTTACCAGCTGAAATTAACTTGTGATTTTTAGACTTACGTAGTGCTAACTTGGCTACCATAACATGAGTTGGCCTGTCATCTGTAAGACTTGAAAGAAAATGGAATGCTAAGGAAATGGCATATTTCTATGCCCATTCTGGTAATGTTAGGCATTAGGCATTCAGTGTCAACACTTACATGTATTATTCTAGTAATTAGCTGAAATACAGCTCTGGGACATTCATCTGAAAAGTGAAGGTCCAGGCATATGTGAAAATGTTTGTAACTCATTTCTGAAGAAAGTAAATTGAAGTTTACAATAAAAGTTAGATGTTCAATCCTGCCTGAGTTAGTCGGTATAACTTAATAAAATGCCATACCGTGAAGCAGTCAGTATTTCATATGCACTCAATACATTTAGGGTTACAGGCATGGGTTCTGATACCCTAATAGATTGATGACTTGAAGGATATTTTTAAATTTTTTTTTTGGTTTTGGTAACAAACACCATTCCATAAAGGTGAGCAACGTTAGTAGCTCCACGTACAAAACCGGTTGAAGTGACACGTCCGTTTGGTGTCCTACAGCCTTGTTGAGGTTCAGTGCAAATGAAAGAGTGACATGGGGGAATACCACAGTGGAATTGGTGTAGAGTAGAGGGCCTGAATGCACCGGTTGGGAAGAATGCTGCCACCAGACCCAGCTGCCTCCTCAGAGGAGAGCTGCCTTGCAACCCTGATGCCCCACAGCTTTAGAAGGGTAGAGGCTGGGAGCAGCTAGATTAGTTGTCTTCTGTGTAGCTCTGCTATGAGATCTCCATCCATGGGAGCACCTACCTGTGCAAGCTCTCATGGGTCCATGCAAATGGATTGTTAGCACAATGCGCGTGTGCGTCCACGCAGGCATCTCTGCAAACACGCATTTTGTCTTGTCTGCATGCGCCCTGTTTGCTCCCTGGGTTTCAAGACCTAAGGAATGACTGTGGCTTTCTGCTGGCTCTAGCAATTCACAGGCATACCTGATCCTTAATGGTGGGCCCAGATCTCACTAATGAGGCCAGTGATGACAGATCCAGGTGTGAATGGGAGCAAGCTGCAGAACTGAGTGCCTCATCCTGTCCTGGGGCCAGTTGAGAGCTGTGAGGTTAACAGAGCGCAGAGGTGTTCAGTGCCATCGTGAGTCTTTAGGGCTGTGGCTCCTGCAGAGGTCCTTGTTGCTCTGATGGACGTGCTCCAAGCGTCCATCCTGGACTCCTGTATCGGGGGCGAGAAGGAAAGCATGTTTTTCCATGTCACAATTCTGACTTCTGCTACTGTGCGCGTAGTAGCCTTTCGCTGTGCGCTACCCTCACCTGCCAGGTCGTTTGCACCGCGCTGACCTGCGTTGTTTCAAACGTTCGTCTTGCGCATTGCTGCACTCCTCCCGAACCCAAGCACGGGCTGGGCTCTTCTCCTTCTCGCTAACACCGCAAGTAAGAACACCGCACACGTGCAGTACAGAAGATCCCACCCGTGCATGTGAACTCAGCAGCGCCGTGCACGTGCAGTTAAAAAGCAGTAATAAAACTCCTCAAACATAAAAAAAACCCAGCAAAAATACCTGCACATAAGCGGCAGAACTCAAAAAAGCAAAGGAATGAGCAACGACTTGGAGAGCGGCACACGCGCAGTAAATTGAGAAGCCGTGCCCGTGCAGTAACGCGGAAAACCGCACCGGTGCAATGACAGAAAGCGACGTGCGCGCAGGGAAGCGGGAGAGCTGCGTGGTGCTGCTCGCTGCTTCCACCTGCTGGTGCACAGGAGGCACTGCAGCCACCCCGGGGAGCAGCTGCAGGCGCGCATTGGCCCAACGATGCCGGCTGAAGAAAGCTGCGCGTGTGCAGGGAGCGGCCGCAGCTACCCACGCGCAGCGCCGCGGGAAGGCCGTGCGGGCGCGGCGGCTTTTTACGCTCGGTGCTGCCGCTCAGGGGGTAACATCCCGTACCGCAGGCCACGACCTCACGATTTCCGTGGGTGCCGCCGCCTCATGCTTGTCCCGGCCGTGTGGGGCTTCAGTGGCCAGAGCGCAAATCGCGGAGCGGTGGCGCTGCTGCCGCCAGGCATTCGCGGTCCTGTTGCTCGGATGCTGGGCACGTTCTGTAGGGGATAAAACGAACGTTTTGGGGGTAAAATGTGAGTTAATTTGTATGGGAGAAAATGAACGTTTTGAGGTAAAATCGAGGCAATTAGTAGGTGACATTTTGGGATGAAAATTGAGGTTCTTATCGGTAGGGGACAGACAGAGACAATTTGAGGGAAAAGACCTGAGCTAATCTGTGAGGGACAGAATGAACGTTTTGAAGGTACATACGAGGAAAACTACAGGGGACAGAGTGAAAATTTTGGTTTTAATATAAGAAGGGCAATCAGTAGGGAACAGAAAAAACATTCAGAGGTAAAATAGAAGTATTAAGTAGGGACAGTTTGGGGGTAAAACTTAGTCTAGTCAGAGGATGTGTTGGGAGTGAAATCCGAGGTAATTTGTAGGGGACAAAATGAACATTTTTGGGGCTCAGCAGACGGCATTGGGCCGGAGATGTAAAAACCCTCACCTGGACTGCTGCACTTGGAGTGAGATCTGGCTACAAATGGAATTCTGGAAATAGCCTCCAAAATGTGCAATAATCATACATTTTAAATGACTCCAAAGGGCAACAGCTCCAGTGCCAGCTCAAGTACCTGCATGAGTCTTTGTCCCAGCCCTGGCTCACTGACGCGCACAATAAGCCAATGGCCACAGAGGCCCTGCTTGCAGAATTCCTAACACAAACCCTTGGCTTTTCTGCCCAGAGCTGAGGGAAATCTGACGGAATATTAATAAATAACCATTGCTGAGAGCAGTCATCACCCCAGTCCTTCAAGCTTGGCAGGATTTTGTAGTGAATAGACTCAAATTCTTAATCTAAGTTTCTAACACATTTTGTTAGAAAGATACTGGACAGTAAATCATGTAACACAATGAAAAGACCACACAAGGAATAATGGAAGATTTTTCACGAACAACAGAAGTTCCTTTTTTTTTCCTCATCGGTCTGGGACTGTAGGACTGAATCCTTGCAACCGAGACACAATAGAGTTGCTATTAATGCTTAAACCTTCCAGTGGGATGCAGGTGCCACTCGCCAGAGGCAGGAAAACTGCCTTGCAATCCAGTACAAAACCTGCCTAGAAAGCCCAGGATGGCAGGAGCCAGCAGCCCATTTCTCCTGAATTTCCTGCTGACAGGCATTTAAAGCCTGCTTTACTTCACAGCTGCTTTTCTGCCAAGGGCATTCCCACCTTTTTTTTTTTTTTTTTTTTTTAGCCCAAATAAAGGTTTGGAAAGCTGAGTTTCATGAGAACCGGTTCATGTTTTGATTATTCTTAACTCAGAGTTTCCTTTGGCATCAAAATCCAGGTGTGACCAGCTGCTTTCAGAGGGTTACCCGGGCACACCCGCACAGGGAGCTGCTAATCCAGAAGGGCCAACGGGGGCATCCCGAGCATTCCTCCAGAAACGACGGTCGGAGCATTTGGCAGGGGCTAAGGAGCAGGGAAACCCCGTGCCTCCCCTCAGGACCCCGCTCCCAGGGCTCCATGGCGGGGGGAGGAGATCCGGACAGGTGATGAATCCGAAATAAGCCATGTACTTTTAAAGACGATCTTTTGGATGTAGAGTTGTGCCTTTGGATCTCTGCCGAAGCGCCCGGCCATAACACCCTTTTTGCTGTTGTCTCCTAATTATCTCCTGCAAATACCCGATTTTTCACCCCAAAATTCCCCTTTTTCGGACCTGGGCTGCATTTCCATCCCCTGCTCTGGGAGTCACCAGGTGCGTTAGGAGCGAGCCGATCCCGCTCCCTGAGACACAAGGGCTTGCTCGAGGAGACCGTTCCTGTTCCTCTGTTCCAGCCACTCTGCTCTCCCCAAAACACCCATTTCCTCGGAGCTCCTCTGAAACTGCATTTCCATGGACCCAGGGCTCCAGAAGCTGCAGAGTCGTGCAATGGGGTTTCTTTGGGAAGGGACCTTAAGCTCTTGCACTTCCACCTCTGTCATGAGAATTTCAGGGCTCTAAGACTCACAGAACGATTTGGGCTTGGAAGGACCTTAAAGCTCATCCAGTGCCAGCACTGCCACGGGCAGGGACACCTCCCACTGTCCCGGGCTGCTCCCAGCCCCAGTGTCCAGCCTGGCCTGGAACATTCCAGGGCATCCAGGGGCAAATCCTCCTCTCTGGGCAGACAGAATGAGCTAAACCTGGCTATTCCTGAGGGAGTGATGGCAGCACAGCCGAGTCCTGTATCCCTGATTCCCACGGGGTTGTGGTTTGGGGATTTCTTTTCCATCCATTAAAGCTCCTTTCTAGTTCCGGGAGCTGGAAGTTTGGGAGGATGTGACACCTGGCATTAGAGCCCCCATTCCAGCAGCATCCATTGCACCTGAACGTTGTGCTCGAGTCCACTTTAGACTCAGCCCAGCTTTGATTAAGTCTACCAAGGCTTTTGAGGCCATGAGATGTTGCCTGGAAATCAGAAAATGCCAAAGGGGACTGGAGATCCATGTTGGAATCACGGGATCTGCTGCAGAGGGGAGGTGGAATTCAAATCCCCTCATGAAGAGATTATGTGCAGAGTTTTGACTGAAATATAACTGTTTAACGAGCTCCAAATTGTGTGCTTTATTATATAAACATTCAATTTGCAGGAGAATATCTGGAAAAGACCTTTGGGATCGCCAAGTCCAACCCTCAACCCAGCCCCACCAGCACGCTCCCCAGTCACCCCTGTCCTCCAGCGCCACATCCACGGTTTTTGAAGCCTTGCAGGGATGGCGTCTCCACCCCTGGCCCGGCCTTGGTCATCCAGGGACAAGGATTCCTCTGCTTTTGCAGGAAGAGGGAAGGGGAAGTGTTTCCCTCGCAGATGGGACAGAAACGTGTTCCACAGGCTCCAGGAGTGGGTGAGTGACAGCTGAAGGCTGAGCCACGGTGAGCAGCAGAGCTAATTACCACCTTCCCCCAGTGCTCTAATTACCACCTTCCCCCAGTGCTCTAATTAGCACCTCCCTCAGCTCACCCTTCCACCCAGCCACTTCCTCAAGCCTGTTTTTCAGGGGTTTTGTCACCCGGCATTCGGCTGCCGCGCAGCTTTGTCCTCCAGGTGCTGCTCCTGCCCGGAATTGGACCCAAGGGGATGGAAAACGCCGTGGTTCCAGTGGGATTTGGGTCTCCGGCACATCCCGCCCGCTGTGCCCTCAGCCTGGTGCCCCCAGCCACAGGGAAAGGGAGCAGGTGGTGTAATCCCCCACCTAATCCTAAAGATTTCTCTCCAGGAATGCCGGGGCCTCCCAGCTCAGCAGAGCATTCCCTGGTGCCAGGCGCTTCCTCACACGCAGGGAAAAGGTGGAAACCCAACGCTTTTCCCAAAAGCCCAAAATATTCCCCCATCTGGCAGCCGGGAGCTGAGGGAACGGGCACCTTCCCCTTCTGTCTGGGTGCCTGTGGCAGCTCCGAGGTGTTGCTCGGGGATTTTCAGTGCTGGGGCTCCTGCAGGGCCAGGGAAGTGCTTTGGGCCCCGTCATCCGTGCAGGGAAAAGCAGATATTCCATTAACCCCTTAGAGACCATTGCAGGAGCTTCCTGGGAGAACTGGGAATGGGGATCCGTAGGGGGATTGACTCCCAATTAATGCTGTCAGAAACCCTTCAGCCACCCCAAACCACCCCAAACCTTCCACAAACAAACCTGGAGGAGAACCCAGGGCCTCCTTGTGCCCTGGCCGTGTCACACCCTGGCAGTGCCACTCTGTGCTTCCCCTTCTTTGGGCCAGAATTGTTCCCAGAATGATAAACCCGGAGGGAAGTGTTTCCACCTGGGAAAGTGAGGCTGTTCCCACACCACCCTCCTATTTATTTCATGAGGAATTTTGAAATTTTGGTTTTCTGCTCCAGCCAGGGACAGAAGAAAGTTTGGGCAGCAAAAAAAATCTGAAGTTGAATCAGATCTTAAGCCTGGATTTAAAATGGATCACATTAAAAGAACCCAAAAAATCCAGAAAAGAATGAAAGAATTCGTAATTCTCTTTCTGATCTCCCTCTGCTGCATCCCTGTCCTCCCATCCACTCTTCCCATCTCCAATTATAGATCCCTCCAGGCAGAGCCCTGCCAGTGTTTCTGTCAGGGAAGTGCCAAGCCCATCCACAATGCTTTACAAATAATCACAGGGAACACAGATTTTGTGAAATACTGAAGCTTTTGCTGTTAAAAAAAATGAAGTCTCTCTGCCATGAAATGTCAGTGTGCCACCCTTCCCCAAGTAACATCCTTCCCTCTGTCACTCTCGCTCTGGCACATGGCAGGCCGGGATCATCTCCTCCTTCCCACAGGGAAGGAGTTGGGTT